>NW_026294618.1:94307379-95669045 GCF_026119805.1 Tympanuchus pallidicinctus
AAACACAGCAGTGATGATGAATGAATTCTGTGTACCAGGCCTTTCAAAACTTTTAACCATCCACTTACTTCATTTCTGTTTGTCTTTGGCATGCAAAAATGGGCAAGGATATATATGTATATAATTTGACTGTACCTTAATGATGGAAAAGCCTGAAGCTGGCTCATAGTAAAGTCGCAGCTTTGTTTTATGCGAAGTGCCTCACTTCTGGTGCAGCGTAAAAGATCTGGCTCATGGCTGCAATTGAATTGCTTTGCACTCGTTGCACTTAATTGTTGGTAGGTGCTGAAGATGTGAAGCTAAAAGAGTAAACAGAAGAATGGAGAGTGACATGCATACACTCATGGTATCAGAGTTGAACCATAGGTGAGGTTGCAAGACTGCATTTGTGAAAGTCCCCTGATCCTTGTTGTCTTAGTTCAAGCCAGTCACTTCCAGCGCTACCTCCAGCCCTAAGGAACCAGCCCTAAGGACAAGTTCCAGTCCCTGCTTTGCTGCCACCTGTAGTTCTGCACTGCTGACTGCCTTCCTTGTCATCCTGATGAAAAAGTGCTGTTGTCATCTGGGTTGTGGGGTCGGTCTGGGAAGCGTGCGAGGAGGAGACGGAGGAGGAGATGTGAATCGTGTTTGGAAACAAATATCATTTAAGATTATCTCATTTCATTTCAATCATGCTGAGTGTGATTTGACAGTGCAGTAGGAGGGTTAAAATTTCCAAATCTGTGCACGTTAAGTAATGTTGTGACATATAAAATCAGAGAGTGAAGAGTAAGCTTTTTTACTTACTGCACCATCTTTATGACACTCTGTCATGTGCAGTTGTTGCGTCCTGGTCTTGTGCTCTATAAAAACATGAAGTACAACCAATGGCTAGCTATGGCTCTGCCTAATGTGAGATGTCTGTGATTTAGGAAGGAAGGGACGAGGGAAATGTGTTATGTGGTGGCAGAATTAATGTGTGTCTGCCATCCGTTTTATCTCTTCCAGTGTGGCAGGTATTACCTGCACCTGTTGATCCTTAATGGGTCAACTGAGAAACTTCAGAAGTCTTTTTCTTCTCCCAGGGTTCGGAAGATCTTAAACTTGCGAGTGTTTGAAGATGAAAGTGGGAAGCACTGGTCCAAAAGTGTGATGGATAAACAGTACGAAGTGTTGTGTGTGAGCCAATTCACTCTCCAGTGCATCCTTAAGGGAAACAAACCTGACTACCACATGGCAATGCCCACAGAGCAGGCGGAGAGTTTTTATAACAACTTCCTAGAGCAGCTAAGAAAAGCCTACAAACCAGAGCTTATTAAAGGTAAGGGCAAGAGGTTGGTAATGTCCTTGCTGTGACCAGTGGACTTTGTGTGTGCGTGCTTTTCTGTGATCGCTGCTTTGTTTGGTGAGTTTCTGTCTGTGCTGCAAAGGAGGTGTCTTTATGCAGCAGTAAGTGAGGGGATGTTAGGTGATCCATCTGGCCTTCCTCTAGCCACACCAGTTCCTGGCATTCCTCCGGAACGCCTGGACGTTTAGATGTTCTCATGTCAGCAATTGTTCAACAGGAATGATGCTGTAACCCAGAGAGGCTGTGACTGTGAGAATAAGCTGTGATGCCAGGCTTGCTCAAAGGCTGGATATCTTTGCTCTAGAGTAACCCAGAACATTTCTTCTGAGACTTAGGTTGTTAGGCAGGCTCGAAGGCATCGCCACTGTGTGGTGAGCAGTGCATCTCAATCTGGCACTTTATTTTTACATTTTGATAAGTGATAATGATGATAGTGGGAACTGTAATGTGGTACTTGAAAACAGCATTTCATTTAGACTATCTTTTCTCAAATGTGTACCATTTCTGCAGCAGTTTTTTCTTCACCAGAAAACACCTGGCTTCCCTGTCCTTTTGTTCTTTATCCACCCTTAATCTTTTCTCTTTGGTTTCTGGCCATTTGCAGATTTAAACTTAAATTTTTGGTACAGTTGTCCAAAAGACAAGAATCTAGAAGTGTGTGTGTTTAAATGGATTATTAACAGACTGAAGTGGAAAAACTGGGAGGAAGAAAACCAGCTAGAGAAAGCTTTGGGTATTCAGCTTCACTTTGACTATTGGTGACAGATAATTATCCCAGGTACCCAGCCTTATTAAGCAGTGCTTTCCAATGAGGCACAGTGAGAGGCATGTGTCAGATGCTTGTCTGGTGTCAGCCTTCCAATGGCTTGGTGTATTCCTCCAGTTAACATTTGTTGGTGAGAAGGAATGCACTTCTCATACCCATTCTATGCATCCCTTTTGGTCCGTACCATACAGCTTATGCTCTGAATTCATTAGACCAAGTGCTTTTTGAATTTTAACTTTCCTGAGAAGTCAGTGGGAATAAGATTTGCTCTGCTAAGATTTGGTCGATTTGGACATTTATGTCCAGGTAAAGTTAAAAGCAAGCATGAGACTGCTTTCACCAAAAAGAGGGCCATAAAAATGGACTTATCTCTAAATATTTACATCTTTCTTCTTGAGACTTGGAGACTCTGTTTCTGATATGCTTTCAAACATCTTGTATTTTGACGGTAGCTTTTTAATCTTTTTGATGAATAATGAGCCAAAGGCCCAGGAACCTTTTCCTCAGTTGCTGGGCTGCCAGCAATCTGTTCTGTGGTGCTGCAGTGCTTGGCTTTGCCCAAAGCTTGTCTCTCTGGGTCACAGTGACTTGTGGCATGCAGCCTTTGGAAAAGCAGTTGAGTAGTAGATCTGTTTGGATATGGCCCAAACAAGCCTTCTTCCTTTTTACTTTTAAGTAAATACCAAACTTCTGGCAGACTTACAGGACAGGGTTGGGTCTGGAACATCTCCCCATGTTACCAAATTCTGACAAAGCCTACATTGCAGACAGGAACGCAGGAGTTGCTCTGTCAGATTGGGATCAACCTGCAAACCAGTGTTCCCTGTTCCAGAGTAGTCAATGTCAAGTGTTTCAAAAGCTTCTTTCTTTTTTCAGTCCTTTGTCCATATATAAGATTTCTTCAAACCATCAGCCTGGCTAGCTGGACTAGAGCCCTAGACTTATCTGCTACATCCTTTACAATTTTAGCTCCTACATGAGAGAGCTATCCTGCCTATCCTAAACTGTGAGCACCTTGATTATCTGCAGGTAATTCTGTTTTGTGAGCATGTGGACATCTTTGTACTTAGCTGTGCATTTATTGTCACTGGATCAGAGCACAGAGCTAAGTGCATGGAGACTTTTTTTAGTGTTTTTTTTTTTGCACTTTATTAGTTGGCTGTTATTTCCTCTGTCTTTCCTCTTCCTTTCCTCCAGTAGCACATTTGGGAAGGATTTTGGTAAATGCTATTCTTTCACCACTTCCTTTTCTTCCCTCTTCAGATGGCAAGTTTGGTGCCTACATGCAGGTACACATCCAGAATGATGGGCCTGTAACAATAGAACTGGAGTCCCCAGCTGCTGCTGTTGACCCTAAACAGGTAAGTAAACCAGGGAGACTGTCTGCAAGAAGTGGGTGTCCAGGTTATGCCTTCACTGCAGAGGTGTACGTCTGCCTTTATGTGACACAAATATGTGAAACCATTGCATTATCCCAGGGAAGCATTCCTGTTATGAAGCAGTACAGCTTCCCTTGGACATGAGGATTTTATGCTTTCTATGCAGCCTCTGAAAAGTAAAATAATTGCATAGTGGCTGAAGTAACTTGCTTTGGAGTTGGCTTTGTTTTACCTTCAAATTCTATTCTGCATCCTTTTGTGATGTTTTGCCTAGAGGAGGAACTCACCTGTTCCCTGTCTGTCTGAAATCTCACAGCTTAGCACAGAGCGTTATCAGCCCAAGCTGTACATAGTTAGCAGCAGCAGCTCTGTATGTGGATTAACAGCTGCATGTGGATATAAGCACTCACGTCCCCTCTCAGAGGAACTGAGCTGCTGCTGATTTGCCCAGGAAATAGCGTGTAAAAATCTGGATGGCAGAGAAGAAAGCTCTACTTTGAGCTTAAGAGCTGTCAATCTAATGTAAACGTTCACCTCTGTTAAAACTATTATTCTGTGTTTTGGGCAATTCATTCAGAGCAGAGCAGTGTCGACATAGTTTGAAATTTGTTTATGTTTATTGGCAGTGTCTCAGCAGTGTAAAATATCCATGGTCCAGGGGCAGGAAAGAAAAGGTACTTTCTATGCTCTGAGGACTCTTGCATTTTGTGTATTGTCACAAGGAATATAATCTCAAGCACTTGAAATATTCCAAGACGTTTCCATGCTTCAGAAATACAGAATTTGGGTCAGACGAGATACTGATCCCCATAGAAGGGTAGCACAGGTACTGACTGCTGGCAGGGGGCAAGCAGTTTCTGAACAACTGATCTTGATTGGTGTTTTTTAGATAAAAGGGTCAGCATTTGCAGGGTTACATATGAAATTGTTTTCCACGTTAGTCCTGCTATGTCTGCAGTTAAGACTGTCATAGGAGGGTGAGAACTGCTAATTCTAATCCTGTGCGCATTTTTTGTCTTTAGTGTAACTGCATGTCAAAGCTCAAGATAGAAGATGTCTGATCTTATGTTACAGTGTTGAACTTTTCATTGCTTCTGCAGACATAGCTACACTGCACATAGAATCACAGAATCATTTAGGTTGGGAAGGACAATAGAGACTGTCAAGCCTACTGTCACTTAACGCTATGAAATCCATCACTAAACCATGTCCATAAGTGCCATCTCCACATATTGCTTAAATATCCCCTGGGATGGGTACTCCACTACCTTTCTGCACAGCCCATTCCATTACTTAACCAGTCTTTCCCTGAAAAAATTCTTCCTGATATTCACTCTAAACCTCCACTGGCACAACTTAAGGCTGTTTCCTCACATCATATCGCTTATCATCTCAGAACAGAGACCAGCAGCATCTTCACTGCAGCCTCCTTTCAGGTAATTGTAGAGAGAGATGAGCTGTACCTTCAGGCTCCTCTTCTTTAGACTAACCATTTCCCTCAGCCTCTCCTCATGTGTTCTGTTTTCTGGTCCCTTCACCAGCTTGATTGCTTTTCTCTGATTGCATTCCGACAACTCAATAGACACAAGTAGCTCACGATAGTTCTTCAGATGAGATGGGTGTCAGCATGCTCTGTATTTGTGTGAAAAGCATTGGTTACATTGAACCGGAGTTGCCTGCCTGAAGTTTTCTTCATTGTAATACCAAAAGTTAGCTGCCCTGGTTTTTTTCAGCGTGCAGTCTGCTCTTTTCTGACAGAGTGCTCTTACAGTGTCCTCTTAAATTACACAAGCTCTCCATAAGCAAGGAAATGAAAAAAATTAAGGGATGAGTAATTCTTTTATTGCCTGCATAATAAAGATGAGTCTGTATTTTGTGAATACAAAGAACAGTATATTTAATCTCTGTAGTAATCTTTATATTTAATCTGAACTGTAGTGCACAGACTGATTGTGCTGCATGGACACAGTGGAGAACACACATGGAGATGTGCACGAATCTTTATTCATTTCAGTATTATTTGAGTTTCAGATGGATGAAACTACACTTAGGAATTTTACCTTTGTTATAGTTTAACAGAAGGCATTAAATTCCATTCATAATAAGACAAGGATTAATACAGCTTATCAAATGATCTTCCTCTCTCGTATAAATGAACTTGTGTCATTTTTCTTTGGTCAGCTCATGCCCACGTGGGTGTTGTCCTAAGTATTCAAGGTTATTACAGCTCCTGTTTTTCTCTTCTACTGTTAAAGATGTTGCCCTCTGAGGGAGAGATTGAGTAGTCATGCCTAGAGCCTTGGGGATCCTACAGGGCACAGATCTGGATTTACGTCTGAACATCTGCTGTTCTGTTTGCCATCTGTGTTTCTGCACTGCGTTGTTCTCAAACTATCACAGAATCACAGAATGGCCAGGGTTGGAAGGGACCTCAAGGATCACGAATCTCCAGCCCCCCCTGCCACATGCAGGGCCACCAACTTCCCCATTTGATACTAGACCAGGCTGCCCAGGGCCCCATCCAACCTGTCCTTGAACACCTCCAGGGACGGGGCATCCACGACCTCTCTGGGCAGCCTGTTCCAGCACCTCACCACTCTCACAGTAAAGAACTTCCTCCTGACATCCAACCTAAATCTTCCCTCCCTCAACTTAAAGCCATTTCCCCTTGTCCTGCTAAACTAATTACAGGGCTATGTAATTTCTGAGGTCTCTTGTAGCAACCTTAGAGACAATCTGTTGCTTACTCTTTACTCTAGAATATGAATACTACAGAGATTTCAGCAGAGCGTACGGTCGCTTTGTGCATAAGAAAATATGTACATATATAACTGCATATATTTCGGAAGTTGTGCTGTTTGCCCTCAACACCATCTTGGAAGATGGCCAGCGTAGGCATGTTTGAATTGGTAATGCATGTTATCGATACTGGCATGCTGTTGGTAAAGCTGTCATATATTGAGCCCTTTCTGCCTCTCTGTAATATGTAAGAACAAATATATATCATGTATGTGGGTTTGTGTCCCATAACACGAGGCTTTTTGTTTTTTTTTTCTTTCCATTAATAAGAGAGAGAAGGATACTATTTAGAGAAGAGTGGATTTCTATGTTAATTAGTAATCATGTAGTTTACAGAAACTATGAAATTTAATATGGAGATAAATTACAGACCAACATGCTACTCAGACATCATTTTCTGCACCACTGTTAGTAAAGATCACTGCTAGCAGCCTGGTGCTGCAGTGAAAGTATGGGGTACACACTGCAAGAACTGCTTCTAGGTTTGACTGATTTGGCTTTGTGCTGGGGGGTACTCTGTAATTACTGATGAAACTAATTAAAGATATTCCGTGTCAGCTTGGAAGTACATGTGTACAGGTGTGTAAGGATGGTGTGTATGTGGGATAAGATACAAGGGGATGCTGTTCATCCTCTTGAGGCTCCTCGTTCTGTCCTCAAAGCTCATATTGACTCACAGCTCAGGTTTACACCTTATGTATCTTCCACAAGCCAGTCTAATTCATAATCAGCACACATACTTAACTGAATTGATTCTATGACTAGTATGATTTATCTTGGGGGAATTGTCATGGAAGCACTTGAGAAAATCAGAAAAATGATGGAAATTAACCAAACTGATGAACTGCACAGTGTGTCCATAGTGATGTAAGTGACTCTCAGTTTGTAGTGTCCCCAAAGCTTACTGTAGCCTGCTTCTCTGAAAAATGGGAGAGATGTAAAAATAATACCAGCTTAGTTTGACTCTACCGGGAGCACTGAAAACATTAATAAGGGAGGTAGCAAGGCAGTGCTAGCTGAAGGTTTTGTCCAAGCTGATCTGAAATGGTTACTCTATGTCCTGTGTAATGCTAAGATTTGGATATCTCTTTTTCTGTTCTTGTGTACTGGGTGAGTGAACTTGAGCTATTCTGTTATTAGAAACCTGGCAACTTCAAAACTGCCACCCAGACACATCAGGAGCTTGGTGGAATTCAGCTCCCCCTTTTGGTCCTTGTATTTTATTCTTTCTCATGTTGGCATGTTCTGGTGAGCAGGAAAGAAGCTCTGGAAAGCAGAGGGAAGTCAATTCTCTTAGGGAGGTGATCATGTTGTTGCATGGTAGTTCACTGTTTTCTCCAAATATCTGGCAATCCACGCTTTGTTGGGTTGTTTCTTTGTTTCTTGTTTTTTATTGTTTTTCCTTTTCTGTCTTGCTGATCCATGCATACGTATTATGAATTGAGATACAAGTGTGCTGCAAATGCTCATTTACAGTTTTTTAGAAATACTGTCTTCTGAAATCAGATTATTTCAGAAGTGTTTCCTCACTGATCTTGCTTTGTGAGTAGCTGGCAAAGCTTGAAAAGCAACAACAAAGAAAAGAGAAGACCAGAACCAAGGTACCCTCTGAATCAAGTAGAGAAAGAAATGCTCCCCGTAACAAAGATGACCCCAGTGCAAGCAGTGGAGCTGAAGGAGATGTGTCTTCGGAAAGAGAGCCGTAGCTCATCCAAAGCAGGCCTCAGGTATGGCTTTTTCATTCCTGTGAAGTCTTGTCCTCCCATTTGGCAGTCTCAAACCCTGAGTGCTTTACTGAAGCAGTACCTGGATTCTGCTGGGAGTTGCATTAGAAGTGTTGAAAGGTGGAATCCCAATAATGTTACTGGTGGGTAACCTCCTTTTTGATCTGCAGTTGACCTGCCAGAATGGAGATGTGGGTGAAAACTGCTTCCCAGCTGTGTGTTTGGCTGGAAGTGTGCATCCTGAGTCTGGCCCAGCTGCGACTGTTTTCAGGCTGAGGCCGCAATTCTAAATGTTGGTCTTACAGCACAGCAGTAACTTAACTTAGAATCCTACTTTGTATCCTTCAGAGCTGAGATGCATGATTTCTTTTGTCTACACCTAACAGCCTGGTCGTTGTGGAACAGCCTCCACTATTTGTAATACCCTAATAAATAAATAATCTCCAATAATGAAGGTGGAAAATTGGAAATAGGCCAGAACTGGAAGCTGCAGCTTTCCTTTTCTTAATTATTTTTATCTTTGTTTTTCCTAAATAAATGTGCTGTGTTGCTGATTTTGAGCTTCCAAGAACCCAGGAAAGCATTATTTCCCTCATCTGCACAATGGAGCCCTCACTTGGCAGTTTAAGTGGGAACAACATTGCAAAGTTTAGATCTAGCCTTTCCCTCATTTTCCTATCCCTAGGGTGCATATGTTTTATACTCTTCAGTATCACACATCACTCAGATCTTTCCTCTCCCCTCCCCTCTCCCCTCTTTTCAAACTTCTGGAGTGGTAAGACTGAGGCGTGATGTCTGCTTTGTAGAAGTCCATATTATTACCTGTACGATAGTAATTTGAATTAATTTGAATAGGGCAAGTTGAGTAGATTTCTGGAAATACACTGTTGTTTTGGATTGATCTGGAAGAAGAATCAAAGAAACTTTCAAATCCACAATTTTTTTTTTGTTTTTTCCTCTGGCCTCATGGAGAACAGCTTAAAGAGTGGTGTGAAATGGTTCCGTTCATTAGATGGCAGATAATACTGGATAGTCATGTAAATACCATAACTGAAATCACATGAGTTCTCTCTTGGGCTCTCTTGGGCTTTATGCTCGATGCACCTGTTTCAATAGTGGAGATGATAGTCACACTGGAAAGGAGAAAATTTTCTTAAGAAATTAAGCAAAAATGTACTGTTTCTCAGCAGCTGTTGGCCTTACAGCTGTGCTACAGGAATACAAGCTTTCACCTCCTGTTTCTGGGTTTTATGTTGATAGAGGAACATTTTAGAGGGCAGGGATTTGCACTCTAGAGCACTCTAATCTGGCTGAGTTTTCCAATAGCATTTGAAAATCCAGATTGCTGAACATTCCTAAAATGTTATAACATAGCATTAAATTATGTGCTGTGACAGTGAATCAAGATACTTTTCTCTATGTAGGTAGAAGGAATCCTGTACTTTTATGCTGAGTCTTCAGTCATGTTTCTGTTTTTTGCCTTCCACAGTTTCTCACACAAAAGCTGCACTGGATCCTTGAGGAGAGACCTAAAAGACATTCACCTCAGCACCACTCTTTGAGGACTTTGGATAAAAATGGAAAAGCAGAGCTAAGACAATAGAAAATTACATCATTCTGTATTGAAACAACCAAAGCAATGCTATCAGATTCAGTTGTTAATGTGTAGTATCAGTAGTAAAAAGGACTTGTAACATTTCTGTGTATGTGTTTTCACATGACTGCCGAATGAAGGATGGCTGTAGGCAGATTGTAGCAGAACATTCACTCTTGGTACATAAGCTACATTTCAAAAATAAATCAGGGTTTTTCCTTAAACTTACACTTGAATTCTAAAAGTCATTCGAGCAAGCTTGTACTTTGATTGCAGCTCTATGATGTCATGTGCTATCTGTTTCCATCTCAGCATGAAGGTCTGTGTATATTTTGGCATATTGTTCAATTGCTGTGTATCACCAAGTTAGGCAGTCTAGTCTTTCTGCATGGATTAAGTTATTAAAAGGGAAGATCAGGCGCTAGTTGTTTATCATGCGAAACACATCTGTCTTGTAAACTTTTTTAAATACAGAAAAGACTTTATTAAACAAATGATGCTAGCTGAGTGCCTGTTGGTCTTTGTATATTGCATCCCTAAGATACTGCAACGTGTGGCATGAATGACACAGCAAAAGTAATACCTCTTAGTGCAACTCATTCATCTGTCGTTTGGAAGCTTGGAAGTCAGGTTGCTGCCCTAAAATGTTTGCTCTTTGCAATGCAGTAAGTCCTTTTGATCTTTCATGGTGATTGTGAAAATCTGTCGGCAGATGCTCCGTATGGTGCATTGTGCAACTGTTTGTATTCATGTCAAGTTAATCAGGGGCAGAACAGCTTTTGGAAGCTGTCAGCAAATGAGTCAGGATGTGGCAGGCTGTGAAGTTATTCTCCTTCAGGTATTAAAAGTCAAGGGAGTTGCCAAACTGAGGCAGAGAATACAAATGTCTGTGAGGAGGAATATGTTTCAGAGGTTGTAGAGGTAGAGGTTGTGTAGGTTTTATAAAGTGCAATCTCTAGGGCTGTCTTAGTCCTATCATCTTCCCAAGCCCCCTGCCATGAGCAGGATGCTTGCTGTACAGCTCCTTAAAAGATTTTGAGGTCAACTCACTGATAATAGCTGATTGGAGAAGCACAAGGAGACCACATGGTCTATTCATTCAGGGAACGCAGGGAGCCAAGCAGCAGGTCCCCACTGCTCTGGCTGACAGCCATCACTTTCTCTCTGTTTAAACAAAGCTGGAGCTTGCCTCCCTTGAGAAGTATTTGTGATGTTATATTATGTGACTTAGATACTCACTATCTGTTCCATTTTTTTCTTCTTGCTTATAGCAAGCTGTAAGCAAAAAACTTTCCTGTGGTTTGGGGGCTTGCTTGGTTTCTAGTGCCGTGGTGAGTTTTTGTTGGCTGTTTGTGAAATAGATTAACATCTTAGTTGGAAGGTATATTGTTTGTTTTTTTCCTCTCCCTCCCCCCCAAAATGCTGAAAATGACCTGATTAACAAAAAAGCATGTTTATTTCATATAAACATTCAGGGACAAAGTTATGAATGATAAGTTTCTGCTTGTTGTTCCCTTTTCTACAGATTTAGACTTACAGTCTTCATTTTCCTGTCCTGATTCACAAAGCAGGGAGTTTTACCGGTGTTCGCTTTCATGTGATTTATGGGCTAAAGTCAGAAGATGATCATCAAAGAGGTCTGTGGACAGTTTTTGCTAATTATAATAAAGCAGCTCTTCTTCCAGGGACCCTGCAGTGACTGATCTCCAGCTGTATGCTGACTGCCCTCGGGCCAAAGACCTGCAGGTAGAGCCTGGATATTTTGGGGAGAACCCCAAAATCAAATGGCCTGCAGCTGTTTGTTCTGGTGATAATGCTTCGCAGATGCTGATGGAGTCTTACAGATTCTTTTCCGTTTTCACCCGTGCTGGTGCTGCTTTCTTTGCCTTGCACTGTATTGTGATGTGAGGTCAGGTGAAAAACATTATCATCAGTGTGGAACCTCAGAGTGCTGTGAAAATTATGAAGATGCCAAACGAGGGTCAGTCAGTGTTACAGACTTCAAGGCACAGGATCCACCTCATTCTAGCGTGGCTTTGGTTATTTACAGTTTGATGTGTTTTTTACAGCTTCTGTACACTTACAAGCTGCTCATACTTTAGCATGCAATTCTGCCTTCACAACAAATACACACATGAAAGTACATTAAATATCCTTGGTATGATTTCTGCAAACACCTGGTAGTGTTTCGGTGTGAGAGAAGTCTGAGGAACATTGCATTGGTCTTTTTATTGAAATTGAAAATTTGAATTTCCCAGCAGGCATCTGGGAGAGAATACAAATCTGGATACAAATATTCTCTGTAACTTCTGGTTTAAAGAACTAGCTAACAGGGAATGGCTGCCGATCATTCTCTGTCAAAATCAAAATAGTTGCTCTGTATGCTATAGGTCTTGTTTTCCTTTTGACAGCATATTCTCAACAGAAAACCCCGTGATAACTGGAATTTACGCTGTGAGTCCTTTGAAAACGTACTGCTGATTTTCATTGTTTGTTGGTATGGAACTGTTGAGTTATGGCCTGAACCACTGATTGAGCACCTGGGGAAAGGACTGGTCAGCCCTGGGAGCACAGGTGAAGGCAACTCAGCTGTGTGAGCAGGAGTGGAGCCTGGCTGCACCTCTCTTAGATCCCATTTAAGGGCTGACTGCCACTGGGGAAGGATCTCTAGCAAGAGATCCTTCTTCTGTGGAGTCTTTTCTGTGAACCTACATCTTCCAATAGAGGTGAGCATTCCTTCCTTGTTTGTTTCTTTTTCTGTTTTCACTGTGATAGCCTTTCCAGCTGTAATACCGACTGTAACACTGCTGTAACCAGAGAGGATAAGAATTATTACGATAATATCCTATTTCAAAAGGCATTTTGCAAATGTTCAATTTAGATACCAAATAGATAGTTACATTGCTACTTTGAGAAAGTGTGCAAGAAGATCAACTCTGAACCTTATGATTCCACATGAAAGCTTCTTGGATAAGTGCTTAATGCTACTCTCTGTGCAGTAAGTAATGTGCTTTGCCATTTTGGATCTCATTAAGTCTTCGTTAAATTGCTGTGTTAGATCAGTAGATTTATTCCTGCTTCTCCTTTACAAGCATATAGCTTCTATTTGTGATGCTCTGGCTCTGCATCCCCTGACGCTTCTCCTGGAGCAGGCCTTCAGTAGGTGCCAGGTGGCTGCTTCTTCCTTGGTCTGGTCAGCGTGCCCCTGGGAAGCTCCTAAGCTCCCTTCTTCGTGCCTCTTTGCCTCCTCTCTGGTCACCAGACCCTGGTGACGGGCAGTAAAATTGATCTTTTCCTATGGCTCAAGTAACTAATTCATGAGTACTGTTCTTCTTTTGTAGTGGGATTTATTTTACTTAAAATCCATTGATAGCAGATTGTTCAGTACACCTTGGAAACTTAGGTAAAACATCTCAGCTGGATCACATTTGATTACATAGTTCTGCTTGGCTGCTTTAGAAATGCTAGGAAAACTGAGGTGTAACCTTTAAAACTGTTTTGACTCTTTCTTGTTATCCCACTTACCTGTGCATTCTTCAAATCTACTCATCTTAAAGTTGTTCTTTCTAACCTCCTAGTTCAAGGGAGGTTTTTGGTAATGTTTCTTATGCTCTATCCTAATGGCTTGATTATATAGTTATATTCTTTAGAAAACTCAATTTAAGTGCTATCAGGTTTTAAAAATTTGAATGATCTTTTGAATGTCTTGGATTTGAAAATTCTTCAAATAGTTTCTGTATGAGAAAACACAATCTAAAGCTTTTCTGCCTTCTTTCAAGACAACTCAAAAACTGGTTCAGTAAAGACTGCAGCAGTAATGTGTGATTGTGTGTCAGTAATACCTGACTCAGTAACTTATTGTACGACTTTTCAGAACTAAAGTCTAATGACTTCCACAAGCAAACAAACCTCATTTGTATTGTGGGTTGTCAAGATTGTAAACTATGATTTTCATTGTGAAGCAGTGATTAATATTTTAGTAAGATAGATGTGGGATGGAGATTTTGAGTTAAAAAACAAACAAACAAAAAAAACAACGATGACAAAACAACAGGTTCAAATTTGTATTAGTTATGCCACACATGAGAAATAAGTTAAAAATAAAATCTAAACAGTGAGACACAGATTCTCAAAGTCAGGAGGAATAAATAATAACAGGTACAGTGTGGAAGAAAACCTGAGTAGAGCAAACACAGAAACACCAAATGTGTACTCTTGGCTGTTGCAGCTGCTTGTGCAGGTGTGATCACTTCAACAAATACTGTGCTCACTATTTAGAGCCTGTGTGATGCCACGTTACACTCTGCTCTCTACTGTTTGTTATGGAAGTTTTGTTGTTTTCTTTCCTAACGTTGTCTATGACAGGTTAGCAGGAAAGCTCTAAGAGTAGGAGAAGCTACTGGGGATATAAATAGCAAGGGCAGAAACAAACCAGTCTGTGTTCTTTGTGGAGTGGTACCTGAAGCCCTGAGTAGGGGTATGCGTTTATGTGAAGTCATAAGGCTCTCTTTTCACAGTATCCCTTGACTGTCTCTACAAGGAGGTGTGAAGGTTAATGTCAGCACTTGTTATGTTAATGGTAGATTTACATGATTGCAAAAGAGCTCTTCTGATCAAAACAGGTGGAAGAGCACAACTTCCTATCTCGGTTGGGTAGCAATCTGCAGAATGATGCTTTTTTTCCTCAAGATATTCTACTGACTTTATTCTACCCCACTTGTCTGTCATTGTTAGAGCTCAGTGAAAACTAAAAATGATGGTTCTCAATATATTCTAGTGCATTTTTTTCTTGGTAGCAATGAATAATTTAATCTTTCATATTGGAAAATCAACACAGCTTCTGTGCTGGAAAGACTGCTAAGCTAAGAGTTTTACATTCACAGTTTTTAATATTAGTAACAAAAAGACATGGTTTTGGTGTCTATTTCAATGCCAGCAATGAAATAGGGCAGCCTGGTGCTGTGGAACCTATCTGCCTTCCCTTCAGTCAGCCTCGTCATCATTGGGCTTCTCTTCAGAATCATCACTTTCATATTCCTCATCCTCATATTGGAAAGCACCCTCAGCTTCAGGGTTAGACTGACTCTCCTCTTGCTGCTCATGGGACCGATCAGACTGAGAGCTGGGTCTTGACCCATCCTCCTCCTCTTCATTCTCTTCCTCTAGGGTATGTCCAAGCAGAACGCCTGCCTTTGCTTCCTCCTCCTCCTTTTCCTCTTTCTGCTCTTCTTCTTCACAGTGCTGGTTGGAGGTGGGGCTGGACCTGGTCTCCTCTGCACAGTGAGGTTGCTGACCTTGAGGGCTGGCTTGTGTCTCTTCCTCTTCCTCCCTCTCAGCGGATTCAGCATCCCAGCTGGGGGTTCTGATGCCTGTTCTCTTCTCTTCCTCAAAGGATTGCTCAGATTGAGGACTGATGCTGTCTGCTTCCTCAAATAATTCCCTTTCTTCCACTATACTCTTGATGGCTCTGTAAAGACAATTTGTATGTGATTTGTATTCTCAGGTGAAATGCTTTCCAGTAGGTTTTAAAAGACTTACATGCTCAGGTAACCTACAGCCAATCCTGGCAGTCTTGGCTGGGGTAAAACTGGGAAAGAGGGAACACTGGACTCTGCTTTTATGATAGAAAGTAGCAGTACTGCTTATATATTTCTTTTTTTCCATTTCCTTCCTATCATAATACCAAAATGGATATTGAGAAGTATTTTTTAAGGCTTGTATTTAAAAAAAAAAAAAAAAAAAAAGGTAATGCAGAATGAAATGATTTCTTAGCAACCTTCCTGAAATCTTGGTTAAGGGAACAAATTAAAAATGTTACTCTTAATTGTTCTTTGAAGTGCATGGTGTATAACATATCCAGTGCTCTTCTCTGACTCACAAAACAAATAGTTAATTCAGGAAAAAACAGTGCAGGAAAGCTAACCACGCACACTAAAATATTTACTTGGGAATACTGCAAATAATTTTCTCAGCATTAAAAATGGCTCTAATTACTAGGTATGCAGTGGCAAAACCAAAAACCTTCTGTGATCTCTACCTTTCTTTGGCATCAAAATCTTCAGCAATGTAGCACTCTAGCAAGTTAGTTGTTTGTCCTTTCTTTGAAACAAAGTCTGGGCATACCCCCAGAGCTCTCAGTCTGTTGGAATAATATTTTTCTGCAGCTATTCTGGCATTACTCTGTAGGAAAAACACAAGGGTTAAGTATGAGCTAAATGCCTATCTTCAGATACTTTTGCTTATATTAATACTGTTTCATTATTTGCATGTGAGAAGTTAAATCATTTACTGCAGCTAAGAATGGCAAAACTACTTGAGAACTTTATAGCAGATCTTCCTCCCTTTTCTGTTCAAATGCAGTTTGCTCCCTACATCCACTGGTAACAAAGATCTGCGGATACTGTATACTGCTATTGAGGGAGCGGGGAGAAGATGCAGACCTGAAACATCAACTGTGTTCTTCCTAGGGCTGTTTCTCTCCGTGGGAGCTGCTGCTCTGAAACATGACATTGATTTATTCTCTTACAGCACTGTTTGACGCACTGCATGAATCTGAATCTCTCTGTGAAGCTGAGTGGTAAGCTCTGCTCCTCCGAGTAACAGCTGGGTGAGGAGGCCTTGTCCTCCAGCCTTCATGCATGCTCCGGCCCTGTAGTGGGCCAAGAAACCCACCCAGAAGGGATGAGAGAACTGGGAGGAATGGGCCGTCTATGTCCTGCTGCCTCTCTATTCCAAAAGCAGTCAGGGAGACAGAGATGAAAATTCTGTCTCAGCTTTACAGCAGACATGAGGAATGCTTGAGTTCTTCTAGTTTTTCTCCCAATTTAAACCTCTCATTTTTGCTGTAAATTTGTTTGACTCAGTGCTATGTGCATGTATTATAATTGAACCAGAGGATGTCATCTGATTTCCTTGTGCAAGCATGCCATGAATGCTTAGACACAGAAAAGTAATTTATAGGGAGATGGAGCAGTAGAAATTAAAATGGACAAATACTAGCCTAAATAACATCAAATAACTTCTAACAGCGTTTGACTAAAAGTTCCCTATACAGTAATTGGAGATGAGATTAAGAAACAAACAAGATAACCTGAGTTACTCTTTCCAAGAGCAATGGCCTTTGCTTTACTCTTTCTTCCATTTCTTGCAACTCTTGCCAATACTCCTGCATTCTCTGCTTTGAGGAGTTCCTAAAATAAACACAGTACAACAGAAATCAGTTGTCTATAGTACAAGAAGTACTTTCTTACAGTGAAAAGTTGAATTGCTCATGACAAGTATGGTCCTGGTTAAAAATGCATAAGATATATTATCTTGTGGTGGAATTAAGTTTACTGTCTCATTTTTATGGAATGATAGAATGATTTGGAAGGTGCCTGAAAGCCCACCCAGCCCCAGCCATGGGCAGGGCTGTTTCCCCCAGCTCAGGTTGCTTGGGGCCGCATTCAACTTGGCCTTGAGCACCTCCAGGGTGTGTATGGGCAGATGTATGGGCAGCTGTGCCAGGCCCTCACCACTGGAACATCAGCTTGCTTGGAATACTGATGGACAAAGCTATTTCTGAAGTTGTCCTGCCCAGTGAGGCCAACAGGGGCTGCCTGAGTTTAGTTTCTTAACTTACATTCTTAACTTTCACATTTCTGCCTTCCCCACCTCTTCCCACATTGTCTCTGAGTTTCTACAGTAGGGCTGTGCATTAAGGCAGGACAGTCACCATTCTGAGGGAGTGAACTTTACTGTTATTTGTTTGTTCTCCCAGAAGAGCCCTTACATTCATGTACCTCATTACCCAGCCTGTGCTGCAGTAAGCATTGTCAAGTTGAGCACTTACGCCATCCTTAAACCATCAGCACTAGGGAAGTAGTTGTGCTTTGTAATAGTGTAATACTATATGCAGAGAATAATTAATTGCAAGTGTTTTACTATGCTCCTAAAATCTGATCAGATACTGTGATGTGAGGTTTGCTCTTGAATGAACTTAAATCCATCTCAAATGATTCTGTGGAAGAAGAAAGTTGTGCGAAGCCATGCCAACACCTGCTAGTCTCACCCTGCAAAGATGTTTGGTAATTCCTCTATCCTTCTTCTGTGCTGTTTTTTAATCTTATTTTCTTCTTCAGTTCAATTGTCAATTTAGTGCTCGTGTTCCAGACATGGAGCAGGGAATCATGTACTGAGAGGTGTTAGAATGGGCAACAATTCCCAGCTGAGATTTGGCCACACTTATTTGTAACGACCTGTTTGTGCAGTGTATCAGGGATGTAACTATATAAACTCAGACTCTGTTTTTTTTTCTTTAACATTGTATGCTTAACATACAATGAAGCCAGAGAGGTTCAGGATTCAGGGAATGCGATGAAATACCTGAATGCCTTTAGTTTGGATTCAGAGACCTGAGCGAGGCTCTGATGGGGGTCATTGGCCTCAGCCCCAGTCATTACAATTTTCTGCAGTTTTTTTGTTCTTTGTTTCTGCTTTGTTCTGTTTCTTTTCTGTTGTTCTTCCAGCCTTCTCTTTTCCTCATGTGAATTCCTGGGTGGAAAAATAAACTAAGGCTGAATTTGTTTGAAATCAAGCACAAGGTTTCAAAGGAAGCTTTGGCAAAGGAAATTTGAAATATTTAAAAAAAAATATTAAAAAATGGAGGAACAGGGAGGGGGGATGAAAATGGGATTGATATAAATGGGTAATATGTGCCATTGTAAGGGATTGGGACATATCCTGAGAAACTGCATCCGTTTCTCCCTTTCCTATGGACGTGTGCAGAAATGTGCATTACTGCTTCTAGGGAAATCCATTAGTAAAGTCCTGCATTTAGTCTAAGGACATAATGATAGTATACAACTGAATATAATAAGTCCCATATTCACCGCATGAAAGAATTAACTACACCTGTAGAAGGACAAAAGAATTCTCTCTAGGTGTTTATAGAACACAGAGCATCACTGCAGCAGTCACCTTAGGGCCTGCAGCCTTCGTTGTGAAGCTTGTGTGACTCTTGGCGACTTGGATTCTCCAGATCCCAAGAGAGGTGAATTTGCACTCGACTGTCTGGTTTGGGGTTTGCGCCTTGGAGAGGCGTATGGCCAGCGTGTTTCTTTTAGCCTTTCTTCATCCTCTTGAATGTCTCTCAAAACCTTCCCCTTGTTCGAGGCAATGTACGGAGTGCGGAGATGGAACGGCTCACAGACCGTGAGGTGTTTCACCTGCTGCTTCTGCCGGAGCCGTTTCTGAAACTTCTGGTGTAGTCGGTCAAAATCTGGAACTCTGGGTTGGATCTTGGGTTTGTGCTCTGTTTCCTTTGGTTCGGCACACTTGTGTTTCTTCTTCTTGTTGACATCCTTGGGAGCCAGCCTGCTGGTGGGCAGAGATGCATTTCGCAGCAGCTCCTCAGCTCTCATTCTAATCCGGATTTCTCTGTACAGCTCTTCCTCCTGTAGCTTGTCTCTAACCGATGGGCTATAAACATATCTGGGAACTGGTTTTGCTTTGAATGGTTTTGTTTTCTTTTCAGGTGTGGAAAGGTCTCTTAATTGCATTCTTCTAATTTCATCCCTTTGCTTCTCTCTTTCAATGAACTTAAATGGCTTCTGAGAAGCCAAGAGCCTGATTTTGCTCCTCTCCTTCACAGACTTCCTGCGCTCCTCATTCCTTTGCACAATTTCATGGTAGAGTGGCAGGAAGACTGCAGCGGGCACTGGAGTGGCTCGGAACTTTTTCTGACACTCTGCTTCTTCCTCCAGCTGCTTCTTCAGTAGGTTATTTTCCATTTCAATCTGCGACTTGGATTTGACATTCTGTTCTTTTTTTCTGGCTTCTCTAATTGTCATCTGGAAGGGCTTGGGCACAGTGATTTTTGGTGACCATGCCTTCTGCTTCCGTGTTGTCCTGGAAGCTGCTGCAGTGGGCAGGCTGTGCTTCCTGGGAGGAAGGTAGTCATCCACTGAGAAGCCATCCCACATCCTTGCAATCCGTTCCTTAGCAAATAGTAATGATCTGGTTTCACTACAGCTGTCCTCAGATGATAGTTCTCTGTCGGACCCACCAGACACAGCCGAGCCTAAGGGATCGCTTAAGCTGGAGTCAGAGAAGGATCTGGGCAAATTTAGAGGCTGATATGTGCTTTTCTCCCAGGTTGGCCTTTAGAAAGGGGGGAAAAAGAGAAGTAGGCTTGAATCCATTCCAACATTGATTCAAAGGCAGTAATCTGTTTTCAGTGCCCTCACTAAAGGGAAGAGTGCTTGGAGGGTAAGAGAAGACACCAGATGGTACAGACACCAGATCACTGTTACAAAGGAAATCCAGGCTGAGAACAAGGCAAGGCACCGTGCTCTACTGAACACACTGACCATATTTCTGAGGTTTGCACACTTGTTAGTCTGACAGCATACTAGCAAGGTGAATAAGCATTATTAAAACTGAAGGAACTTTTTTGTAATTATCTATTTACAGGAAAGGGGGAGAGCAGCAGTTCCCAGCTGCAGTACATCCCTGCCTACCGCTGTCTGCAAAGATCCTCCAGACCAAAGGTACCGCAAAACTTACCTACAGCAGACCTTGGAAGTAGCACTGTTAGCGTTGTTCCTCTCCAAGGGCTGCACTCCTTGTAAATACAGCTTGTTCCGATACATGCTTTCTAATTTTGCCATTGTCTCCAAGTGGGCATTCTTCAACTCTTCCAGTTTCAGGTAATACTCCTGGTTTGAGCTGCCCAGCTTGGAGCAGCCCATCTCTGTGTCACAGCCTGGGGTGAGGGGCTGCTCGCTGCCAGGGCCTGGCTCTGCACCCAGCTCCCCCTAGGACAGAGGAGGGATCAGTGTCAAGCTTTCTGACTCTGAGGAAAGGGGAATGAGGTTTTTAGCGCTGCTTCATTTAATTGTCTCATGAATTAAACACTACAGCTGAATTTCATATCTATTACCTATGTGCAGGCTTTAATGCACACTGCATGGAACAATCTTCCTGCACAGTGATTTATGGCTTGAGACTGCTGTTTAAAGGGAGTTAAATAACAAAGTTTTTCTCTGTAAGCCCTTATACTTGTATCGGGAAATAAGATCCGAGAGGATTTTTTGGAAGGAAAAAAACCTTATCTTGCTTAGAACGCAGCTGTAGAACAGCCTAAACCGCCCCCCCTCCGCCACGGTTCTCCGCCGCCCGTTTCCATAGCCACTGTAAAATGAAGCCCTTAGCTGCTCCGCGTAAGCTTCTTACGGCTCTGCGGCCGGCCCGTCTGCTCCGCAACCCGCCCGGCCCGGTCCCGGCGCTCCCTCCGTACCTGCGCGCTGTGCGGCGACTCCCGCTGGGATCGGGCAGCAGGCGGCCGGCAGTGCGGCTGCACGGCAGCGCGGAGGCGGGCGGTGGGCAACGGCCCCGCGCCGTGCGGAGCCTCCATGGCCGCGCGCCGCCGCCGGCGGAGGGTGGAGAGGCGGGGCCGGACCGCGTCGGGCGGGGAGAGGCGGGGCCGCTCGGCCCGGAGCCTCAGGGCCCGGTACCGCAGCACGCTGGAGGAGGGGGCGGTGGCGGTGAGAAGGGGCGCGGCTGGTTCCGCCCGTCGGTCACCTCCCTTTCTAAAGCGTTTGTGCTCGAGATGAACGGGGATTAATGAGTGCGGGTACACTGGGGTCGGGAGTGGTCTGCCACCTCTCCGAGGAGGCATCGCTGAGCACTGGGCCCGGATAGCGCCATGGGCTGGCGTGCACGTGGAACAGCTAGAGGGGAGGGGGCAGGGGGGGATGAACACACTGTAACTGGAAGGAAAGCCCAGATCAGCTAACAGCTGGGGGCTTGAGGCATGATAAAAGATGGAGCATGGCTGTAGTAAGCTGCTGTATGAATTGACAGTGATATGGAATGCTAATCTAAATGCTAGTGTAATTCAAACTACAGAAGTTGATCTACTTTCTAGTGAATCATAAAACAAAGACTCAAGTAGACTAGTGCCTGTTTATTGATAAACTGCATTTCCTTTTTGAAACCAGGAACTGTATTAAATTAACGTGACAAAAGTACATAAGCCTTGTGGACTTTTTAAGACAATTCACACAGGCGCTTTTGGTGAGGAAGCTGCAGCTCAGACTACAGCTGAGGAGCTCCAGACCACAGTCCCAGCTTCCTTGATTCAGCTTACCGCGTGTTCACCTGCAAGAGCACAACAACACGTGTAAGAGGTCCACACATTAAATATACAAGCACATTAAATACACCAGCACAAGTACATTAAATATATAAGCAAAAAAAGTAATTGTTAGTCACTGTAACATCTTGCTTTAAAGTACTGCTTTATACCAACAGCAGCTTCACTTTCTCCTAAGCCCTTATGAGAGAACCAAATGGTATAAATAGCACGTAAAGTAAGGAGGAAATAGAATGAAACAGGTGATCACGTAATCTGTGTTTCCACACATTCTTGCATTTATTAAAAATAAACACCAACGCTACTCACCACATCATCAATCTTAAGAATACTGCGCACAGTTTCTGTTGCCAGAGTCAGTGCACTCACAGACACGAGCAGTGGCTGGACTACCAACTCCTCCAGGATGTTGGAGATGCCACCCTGCAACAGAAAGCTGCTTTCACTTTGTGCAATTGAGCCTGCAACTACATTTAACAGAATCCTGAAAGTGATGTTGTGCTAAGCTAGACTACCAACTAGTTTGCACTCCTTGGTTCCTAACAGGAATATTACTGTAAAGGTCTGCTGCTGCTGAGTATTTGAGATATCCACTCAAAATGAGCCAAGAGAAAAACCACCCATAGCTGTTATCAGTTCAAATGTAGTGACAATGCACAAACACAAAGCTATCCCACTGTGCTACTCCAGATGTGTGAGCACCTTCCCCTGCAGACACTACCCCACGACCCTTCTAACCAGACTTGTCTTTAAGTTCACTGTGAAAGACTTCAGCTGGAAAAATGCTTTTGAAGAGATACCTGCAGGTACTTGAATGCCATGGAGGCAGAAGAATCTGCTATTACCAATACTCAGGATAAGCTGCTACAGGCTCAGACAGCAAGCTGTTATTTCTCTCAACACTAGTTCTAGTAAGAATTTTGTTCTCTGCATTTTAGACTTAGGCAGTATATTTTCCTTTTAATACCCTATTTATTTAAGCTACGGAGTTCTATATTCAGCTTCCTCATTACCTTTCTGACATTAATGCCAGCTGTTTTCTCTCCTTGAGCGTGTCTGTTCCTCAGCTCTGTTACTGTTGAGATAGGATTGAGACCTGCGTTTTCAGCCAGTGTAGATGGTATGACTTCCAGTGCATCCCCATAGGCACGCACGCAGTACGAGTCCATGCCCCTCAACGTGCGGGCGTACTCGTTGAGGCGCAGTGCCAGCTCTATCTCTGGTGCTCCACCTCCTGCAATTAAAGCTCTGGGGACAGAAACTGAAGTCAAATCTCAAGGTACGTAAGCGCCAAAGAGCTTTCCACATTAATATACTAAATTATTCCAGCCAAATGAACACGTTACCTTTTCTTAACTAAGCATCTAATGACACACAGGGCATCGTGAATTGAACGCTCAGCTTCTTCTAGAACAAGCTTGTTGGATCCACGTACCACAATGGTCACTGTTTTTCCAGGGTTTGTACAGCCCGTAATCTAGAACCGAGCCAAGCAACAGAAATGAGAGAAAAGCCTTCATCTGCTGTGCGACTTCAGTAACAGCACTGAGGTCTGCAGAGCAAAACCACCATGCTTCGCAAGCCAGAGGCTAGGCAGGGATGACAGGCAGGTACTTTAAGGCCTCTTAGTACTTACGTTCTTACTTTTAAGTTAGTAGTTGTTATTAAAAGAATTGGCAAGGGTTAAGAAGGAATTAATCTGCCGCTCACTCACCTTTATTAGTTTTCCAGAACCGTTCAAGTTGACTTCTTCTGCCAGCTCAGCAGAGCCCAGCATGTCAGGAGTAAACTGGTCAATATGAGCAACAGGCTTAGTTCCAATGGTCTGCAAAAATAACAGTAGAAAAAGAAATCTAAGTATACTTAATCTGAACTGCAGTGTCAGCAGGCATGCTCTACAGTTGTACCTCAGTAAAACTCAGTAACAACTGCTGCTCTTACATCCACCCCTTCTCTTTGCGAAACTGGGACAGCTCAACAGAACTGGAGCATCTTTCAGTAAAATATCTTGTCTGCCTTTACACTGCATTCAGAATGTGAGATTTGTTGAAGTGTGAAAAAACTGGCACTGGTTGGGTACTCCAGTTTTGGTGTTGTTTTATACACAACTGTTACTTTAGTAAACATTTATGTAATTCACTTTACCTTACATATAAACTCAATGTCTTCTCTTTCTATGTCTTTAACCACCATGATCTTCATTTTGTTCAGAAAGTGCAGGGCGAGGTCACTAAGAGCATCCCTAAAAAACAAGAGATGAGTACTCAGTCCAAACTTATTGTAATAACTGGGTGAACTGCATTAGCAGTAATGCTGAAGTTCTTCAGTCTACCTCACAGGGAAATAATTAAATCCAAAATATATTTGTGACAGCACTAGCATTGGTTGTGAGTGACAGACACAATCTGTCACTCTGCATCAACGCAATTGCTGATGTTTGACTTCTAGTTTCCAGGACCGCAAACGATTCCAGCTGTTCCCCAAATGACCACAGCAGGTGAGCAAACCAGCACTGACGTACCGCAGAATAGACTTCTGAATCAGCAGCACATTGCATCCAGCCTTCTTAATTTGCTTAACTAAGTTTAGAATGTAGGCTCTCTCTTCACGCAGTACTCTGTCCATTTGAGCGTAATCAGAAACAACAATTTGGTTGTCCATCTATTAAAAAAGAAACATCAAGCATCATGAACAACTGCTCGTTTTACAAGCATCAGGATACGTTCTGTATGTTCTTTAATAGCCTGTGATTTAAAGTACAAACAGATTACAGTAAGATGTACTATCAGAAACTGTTTTAGGAGAAGTACTGGACTTCTGAACTATTCTTTCTTATGCCAACTACAAATTCTTTATATTTAAGAGTTATGAGTAATATAAGCTCTTTACTAGCAGGCTTTCACTATAGCTGTGGAATAGAGCTGACATTACTATATCTTAAACAAGATATGTGTTTTGTCATTACATTTACATTTTTCAAGAACTACAGCAAAAGTTCCCACTTTAGTTCCAGTTAAACTTACATCTGTCTTTGGAGCAGAGAGGCAGAACTGAATTAGGCCAATTTTGGCTTTTTCCACTCTAGTTACACCTGTGTTTGCCACCTTCTGAGTCAGGACTAGTCCTTCCACCAGCTCACAATCATCAATTGTTCCTCTGCAAGCAAAAACAATCCATAACTCCAGTATTTTGAGAAGCAAATTCCAAAAACACATAGGCCTATAATTGCAAATTGTTTCTTACCCCAACTTCTTCACAATTTTAATATCTCTGAGGTCCACACTGCTCGCTGTAGATGGGTCAATCACCTTCATCACTGCATCCACACTCATGGGAGAAAGTAAACTGGAATACTGACACACAACCTAAGAGATTTGATGATGGAAGGGGGAAAAAAAAATAAAAATAATCAGTGATGTGTGATTTAACACTTACCATCAACAGGTAGGAGTTTCTCACTGTATTTTAGTTTGACTTGATAATTTTGGAAAAACAAAACTCCCCTCCCTGTCCATCAGACAGGTACCTCAACATGGTGTCTCCTTTCCTCTACATGGAAACATTAAGAGCAGCTTCACTGGTGGAAAGAAATAAGCTCATGGACTTTGGGAAACAAATGTGACTTTATTTCTGTAACTCTTAAAATAATCCTGTTGAGAGTTCTGCCAGAATGAAAATGCACTTGTAAAGAAAAGATTGTACAGTGCAAAGGAATTTTATGGAGAAGAGAACAATTTCTGCTTGTTTCAGAGCTATTGCCTCCCTAGGGAAAGTCAAGAGCTCTGAAATACAGGCATTCTAGGATCAAAGTTTGTTCAACAGCCAATTCATCTCCACTTTTTGATGCTGCTTTAGGAACTTCTGCCTCACAATTAAAAACTGCCTACATGAAAAGCTGGTGAAAGCTCTCCCCACCCAACTGTTCTTTCTGTTACTGTTTTCATCTTAAGTTTGTGTATGTATTTTACACCTGGCAGTTAATGTTTGGGATCACCAACTGTTTCAAATTGAAATTCTGCTTCAGTGTGTCAACTCAATCTTGATCAGCCATAGCTTTTTAAGAAGTCAGTTTAACATAATGCAGCCACCGTCTCAAAAGCAAGTAGATTTGAGATGTGCAGGATTCTTAGTAAGCAAACAGCAGCACAAACTGGGAAAAGCTGGAAGGGTCAGTTTGTCTGGAGGCATCAAGTTCACATCAGCCATACCTTTGAGTTCAGTGAAGTAGTTGCACTGTTCAGCAGGGTTTCCCTGTCGCTCAGTTCAACTGGCTGTGCCATGTTGGTCAATACTTCAATGCCTTTCTCCAAAGCTTTCTGGAATGACTCTGAAATGATGGTGGGGTGAATTCCTGTGAATGATATAGAAGGTTGTTAGGTCATCCTTGCAAACCAAAGGTCTTTCCCCCTCTCCCCAAACCAGTCTTACTACTCAACTACAGAATCACCCGCTTAAAGTTTAGTTTATCATCTTAACTCTCTGCCCATAAGAAGTATAATCTGGGTGAGTTTTTATAAGGCAACATTTACCATCTCATTTAGTTACTATTTTCAGTATTGACGGTGCTGCAATCAGCTCAAAATAAAAGCTAAGCAGTGAGAATCTTAATCAGAAGTGGGACATGAGCAAAGCCTCAAGTTACCTTTTCATGTTATCTTCTCATTTAACAGCTGCTTTGAGCTTTGTGACACACACAAAGCTGTACGCACTACTTACCAGCTTTTGTAGCCAAGACTTCCACGTATAATAGGCCTCATATGTATGTTTATATGTAAAATAAATATGCTTGCCTTTCTGAAGAAGTCTGGAACAGGCATCCAGAAGAGCTCCGGCAATGACAACAACAGATGTAGTGCCATCCCCAGCTTCAATGTCTTGTGCTTTTGACAGCTCTACTAACTAAATGATGAGTTATAAAAGAGTTTAAATATAATGCTACTTAACTGAAAACTCTGACAATTACAAAAAAAAAAAAAAAAAAAAAAAAAGAGAGGTAGTAAAGAACACAGCACTACCAAAGTACCCACAGTACCAGGACTTCTCTTTTCTAATTTGCAGCTTCTCATCCGCTGGCTGAAGCGATAACAAAAGCCTCCAACAAAACAAAAGCTAAAGAAATCAAGCAGCTTTTCTCCCAAGCTAAGAGGGAGCTGATCTCACCTATCTAACAAGTGAATCTTTCCCCTTTCCTTTAGAAGGGTCCCAGAATGCTCATTTCCATCTCAACCAAATCAAAGAGGGCTACATTCAATTTCTCACAAGACTGGACTACTGTATCCTAGGGCCATCAGACCATAATGTCATTTATTTTATTCTTTGACTCTCTTTTGTCCTACTGGTTTGAGACATCACCAACTTTTCTTTTTCAGATAGAAGATTTGGGCTAAAATCTTTTGTATCTTCACACATACCCAGAAAAAAATATTTCTAAGCAGTAAGAAACAAAGACCTGGAATTCTTTAACATCTTACAATCAATGTGAGTAGGACTGCAGCACTCAGCAGAAAGTCTCTTGCTTTATCACTAATGAGTTACACTCGTTGAATCCACATGAGATATTACAATCAATGTTCTTTTATCCCAGAAATGAACCTCTAACAAGTATCACTGTGTAAGCAATGAAAGAAGACTTTACCATTTTAGCTGCAGGGTGCAAAACCTGCATTTGTTTCAGGATAGTAGCACCATCGTTAGTGATTGTCACATCTCCTTTAGCATCCTGAATCTGAGAGGGAAAAGAAACAACACTGATTGGAACTAGAAACGTTTATCTTGATGTTCAGTATCAGACAGTGACAAATAACCCTGTCAGGAAAACTTAGGTAAGTATTTAATGTATGCTTTAGTACAAATAACATTAGATCATAAAAACGAGAAGTATTTTACGTCTGGAAAAGCAGCTTAAGACAAAAGAGCACGTTGACTTGATTTACATAAGACATCGCAGTCTCTTCAGCAATCTCACTGCCTTCATATGTTCAGCAAAAGGTTTACCATTTTATCCATTCCTTTTGGTCCAAGGCTTGTTCTGATAGCATCAGCGACAGCTGGAAAGAGAAGAACGGCACTCACAAGCTGATCTCAAGAGCTACAGCCACTCGTACTCGATTCTGAGCAGCGTCTCCCACTCCGAAGCAGCCCCCGCCCCGTTTTACCACCATGGAGCCATTCTCAGCAGCAACACGGTAATAATAAAACACGCCCATTTCGCAGCTTTTCTCTGAAGCGGGTACAACCTCCCGCTTTACCGCGGCAGGAGCAAACAGCTCATGCCGTAACCCGCCGAGGGCTCGCACCGCCCGCCCAGCGCAACCTCCTGCAGCCCCCACCCCACGGCTTTCTCCCCCGAGCGCCACGGCCCCGGGAGCAGCCCGGAACGCTCCCGCACGCAGCGCCGGAGCCCCGCCGGCCCTCACCTCACCTTTGCCGGCGGAGATGTTGCTGAAGCGGATCTGCGAGGGCTTGTCCCGGTCCTGGTACGTGCCCTTGGCCCGATTGCCAGCGCCGCCGTGGATTTTGGGTCCCGCGTTCTCCGGCATTGCCGCTCGCCGCCGACAGACGCCCAGTGACGGCAGATGGAGGCGGATGAACCCCGCTCACGGAGCCGCGAACCTTCCAGAAGACGCCGCCACAACCCGCTGGGCGCGCCCGGGTCCTGCCGGCCGGCGCCGTGCGTGACGTCACGCCGATGGGTGGCCGCGCCGCGCCTGCGCGCTGCGAGCCAGGAATTCCCGCCCTGCAGGCGAGCTGCGCGGACACCTAAAGGCGTTCTGGTGCTTCTAGAGCGGGCCGCGCGGGGTCCTGGCTGCCCTGCAGTTGGCTGTGTGGTGGAGTTGCCTGCGGGTGGCTGGTGTTTGTCTTTCCGTGTTCCTTTTCTGATGGCTAAGAAGGCAGTATAAGAGCAGAGACGTATCCAGGCCGTGGGCAGAGGGTGTGCCATAGCGATAGTCCTGGCCTGGGTCAGTATCGCTTTCAGTATCGTCGGCACAGAGCAATCCTAAATGCCCGGGGTGGTCGGGGTCTCTAACGCATAGCGTGGTGCTGCCAGCTGTGATAGCAGCAGCGCTAAAACCTGGCTTAACGCTACCGCCATGATAGAGCACTGTTACTCAGCAGGAGGAGCTGAGAAGTGCTGAGCTGTGTGTAGAGCTGCAGCTGGTTGCCTTGCAGCCTCCAGGCCAGGCTCTTAGTTTCCTTTGTGCACACAGTGAGTGCAAAAATTTGGGCAGGTGTTTTTTCTCGCGTGCTGGACTGGGCTTTGGGTTGAGTAATGCTACAGTATGGCACATACAGCATGGTTTTCTGGTAGGAAACACTGCTAGCAGTGAGCACAGTGCTCAGCACTGCCCTTACGGTACTAGAGTTAGGAGCCATGGTGGTGATTGGGTGTTTTTTCCTCAGGATTCTAGAGGAAATAAAGGCTGAAACTTGCTCTCACAGTCACCTTGTTATATGTAACTGTGTTTGGTTAAAACAAAAGCCTCTCAATATTAAAGGTAACTTAGGGTTGAGGCTTGCTGCTTGCTCCATTGCAGGCTGGAGAACCTGTGTTTTTACTGGGTATGAAGCAAGCTGCTGATCTAAGTTTAGGGTTTCTGTGGTCATTGGCTTCCAACTTACAGGCAATTTTGGTTTGGCAGGGTTGCTTCTCAAGAGCTGGTCTTCAGAGCAGTGCTAGGATTGAGGGCTTAGTGAGTGCTGGTATGTGTGACTGTGGAGTTGTTGGGCTCGCGTAAAGGTTGTTAAAGTTGGTCCAGACAGTGGGCTGTGTATAGACATTTCATAGATGCCCATTATAGTAGAAGTGCTAAATCACAGCCTGAACCAGTGATCGAGCACCTGGTGGGAAGGCAGGGCCAAACCAGGGGAGCTCAGGTGCATGCAACGTATCTGAGTGATTGGAAGGACTGGAGTCAGGATCCACCCCTTCCCAGACCTCATTTATGGGTTGGCAGTAGAACTGAGGGCATCTCACTGGAGATTCCTGTGTATCTGAGGCTTTCCAAGAGTAAGCAGACTCTTTTGTTTCTGTGCCTACAGCTGTTGCATTCGAGCATATTCCCACTTGCTGCAGCCTAGGACTTTGTTACTATGCTGTCATTGCTGTGCTTTCAGTTGCATTACAGCATTAAACTTGTGATTTAATATTGCTTGTGGAAGATTTATCTGAGCTGACTTAACATAAAACTGCTGTTAAAGTTTAGTCTCCCATTGGAGTGAAGGCTAAAATTTGGAGTAGGATGGACTTGTGAGCAGGTGCAGATGGAGAGACTGGGAGGATCCGATGAGTAGGTTTAGGATCTCCATACTCTTCAGGAGACTACCCACGAGAACTCCAATTTAGTTTTCCTGGGGTTTGGACTGGGTTTATGGTTAATTTTGAGTTTTGCACTAGGATTCCCGCTAACTGCTGCCAGCATGCCTGGGTTTGTCTTAGGTTCATCAGCACTTGCCTCAGTAATTGTAGGCTGACACTATTGAGATCTGTCTCCTTGTATTTGGTTTCACATCTGGTAGAAGTTGTACTTGGTCTGAGTTATATAAATTGTTAGTGTGTATTTAATGCAGTCGTTACATGCGAGGGTAGGATCTGAAATGGGTGAATAAAACTGGTCAGGCCCAAGGGACAGTGTTTGTGTTAGGCTGTGCTTAGAGCCGGCATGTACAGAAGCTTTCCAGACTTGTTTGAGAGCTGGATTTAGATCAGGGGATGCCTGCACATTATCTTGTTCTTCTTTCCCTCTTATCGTCATTTCTGACTGTTCTGTTCTCCAGAATTTCCAGGGAGTGGCGAGGAAGGTGATGATAAATCATACAGTAAACATGTATACACATGATCCTGGTCTTATATATTTTTTCCCACTTATTTTTTTGAAGAAGTACTCTGTCCTTCAGGTGGGACTTGGACCTGTCACCAGTTTTGACTGAATGTGGTAGGAGCATTACACTGTCTGTGTGTATATTGAGCTGTACAGAGGAGGGGTGTTCAGTTAGTGGCATGCTGAGAACGAAGCTCAGCCCTTTAGGGATGCCTGGGGATCCATGCGGGAGTGGGACAGATAACAAGGTGTGGGTCGGTGGGAAGGAGGATGAGGAACACAACTGCTTTCTCCACCATCAACGCAGTGGACTCTCCTTTGGGGCTCCTTCCACCTGGGCAAGCACAGCTATGTGGTGCCCAGGGAACAGCAGAATGACTCCTGCTTGTCCATGGCATGCTGCTTCTGTGACTTTCAAGGTTTTATTTTGCTCAGTAGAGGCAGCAAAGTCTTAGTGCTCTGATCTTGTATTCATAGATTTTGGAAACAGAGAAATCTTACTGTTCTTTTAGACTGATTTACCAGATTTGATTTTCCCAGAGAGCAGTCCCCTTCTCGATCTTTAGAAGTCCATGGTTCTTTTCTGCTCGGTCAGATTGGCAAATCTCTTCCTGGTCATAATGCTACATAAAAAGGTAAAGAGCAGATACGCTGCTGAAAGGCAGTGTGGGACAGGGACTGTCCCTACTGATAATCCTCATCACTTCTACTTACTGAACTGAAAACAGATGAGCACCTCAATACAAAACAGAGTTGGGTGAACAGCAACACAAAGGACGTCTATTTTTCTGCGTCTCTAGAAACTGAAGCTGCAGTTGCACTTACTCAGACTGAAGTCCCTCCTTTCCTTCATCAACTCTCTGGAGGGATTTGTTGCCTCTAGAGAGGGTTAAGGTGGGGAAAAGCAATTGCTGGAGGCTGAATCCTGACGGAATGTTGAGATAAATGCTATTGAGTCTTTGAAGAATTACAGCTTCCTTAAGGGTCCAGTAGCACCAGTGCAGGCTCTAGTTCTTCGGTAAAGTATTTCCACGTGGAATAGTACCCAGGATGATTCCATCCTCTCCCTCTAGGTGGCAGCAGAACATCAGTCTTGCTCTAAGGAGTTATTTCCTGAATCTATTAAAAAATAAATAAAAGCTGCTATTTATTGTCTTGCTTGGTTATGTTTTAAAGAGGTTGAAATTACTCTTGATATGCTGCCCTGTTTCAGAACAAACGACATCCTTTGGACAGCTGATAAAAAAGTACCAGGAGTTTAAACATTTTTTTTCTTTTATGAATGTTTGTTTCTGTGGACACGAAGCATGTTCTCACCTGTGATAAATATCTCTGTATTTTGCAGGTAAAGCATGAACCGGATCCTTCTTGGCAAGCGAGATTGAGCCCACAGAGGATCCTCATTTCTACCTCCAGATGGATGTAAGTTTTTTGGAGGTGACTGTGAAGGAGCACATCTGTGCCAATGCAGTGCTTGCTGAGCAAGTGTGGTGGTTTAATTTTGCATCCTGTGCAGAAGAGGCTGTTCAAGGCAGCAGTGCGATGTGGACTCCCTGCCTCCAGTTGCAGTGATTCCAGGGGCAGCTCTCCAAAGAAGGCTGCCCTTTGTAGTAGAGTGATGCAGGGCAACGTACCTTGAGCTGCTGCTCTTCTCTGCTGGGCTTCCTCACTCTCCTGCTTGTGCCGACACAAGGGCTCTGAGGAACTGCTGCTCGAAATGGCATCTGTTGCACTGAAGACTACGTGGTCTCTCAATTCCCATACAGCGCACAAAGCTGTGTGGTGTCTGAGCCTTGAAGAGAACGGCTTTTCTTCTGAGTGGAGGCCTTTTCAGGGATCATCTCTCTTTTTTTCAGAGAGTTTCTTCTGTGTAAATGACTCCGTGAGAACTTGGTGACTGATTCTCAAGTACCGAGCGAGGAGAGGGAACAGCACGCGCCTCTGCTGCAATGCTCAGGGGATGCACCCACACACACTGCTGGTTGTTCTGGCCTTCCTTTGCTTGAACTTGGACCTCTAGAAAGAACAAAAGCCTCGCCAAGTGAGTGGAAAAGGATCTTAGGAATGCGTGTAACATTTTATTTTATTTTTTCCTTGAAGAGAAAAGCCAGGGAAAAAATTGACATAAGCTTTTGAGAAAGCACTGTTAGTGCTCAGTGTGCTTCTCCCAGCTGATCTTCCGTTCATGAGAAGGATGGGATAAACAGTACAGCAAGTTGAGCTGCTACATGGTAAGTGGATTTACTACTGATCACTTTCTGGCAGCCAGTTGGCTTTTAAGATTGTTTCAGAGACATGTATGGGTGTACCTTTGTCATACATCCAAAGGTTTGTTTTAGTATTTGGAGCTACAAAGCAGGATTGGACCGAAACAGGAATCTAGGGAGGAACAACCAGGCGGAGCAGAGCTGGGAGAACAGCAGCTGTCTGACTCCACCCGCAGATGGAGAAGTTGGCGTTTTGTCCCCTGATTGCTCTCTTCGCTGCCCTGGCTCCAGCCAGCGCTGGGGGGAGGTCGCTCAGCTGCCTGTGTCTGTCTGCAGCACTGAAACAAAAGGAAATGTCCAAGCTAGTTACTGCTCCTGTTTACAGGAACGACAGCTCTGCTTTTGGGAGTTGGGGAATAGGAATGGTACTGAGTAATATTTTTCTGCAATTGTATGTACTTGGATTGTGTGGAAGCTATAAAATAAGCTTCAAGAAAATGTTCAACCTTGCTTTTTAGGGTTTACTTTTGAAATTGGTAGGTGCAGCTACAATTGAACTTCTAGAATGGATCTTGTGGTGATTTACGTTTTCTGGAAGTATTCAGTAGTTTGAAACAATAGCTTCCTTAACTTGAAAATGATTTCAGACTGTAGGATTATGGTGTGAGGGCAGAGAGAAGGCCTGTGAAAAGACACAAGAGGCAGGAGTGAGAACTGGCTGGAGAAGTTGGTTGTGATGAACCTGCATCTTGTGCTGGATAAGATGTGAGGAACTGAGGTTGAAAAGAAATTATGAGGCAGCACCTGGCTTAAAAGAGTGCAATTGGCATAGGTAACAGAGCACTGTTGTGTGTTGGTGGGGAATGAGGCTTCTGTAGTCTGAAAACTGAGCCTGCTTTACCTGCCTCTGCAAGATGCTGCTGTTTTTATCAGCCTCATCATGGCTGTGATCTGTGTCATGGAAGGCTTTTCCATCATGTTATACCTCACAGTATTTGTGAGGCTTTGAGTGTTTTTCTTGGTTTTGCTTGCAGTTTACATTTCTGCTCAACCTGTTACTGCAGAATCAGGGTTGGAAGGGACCTCTGGAGATCATCCAGTCCAACCTTGTGCTAAACCTAGCTAGGTTGTAACCTAGAGTAGGTTGTGCAGGAAAGTGTGCTGTTTTACTGCTTTTTGTAATGAGAAGAGAAATAGCGAGGTTACAGCAGATACAGAAATACACATGTGAAGGGGGGTAGGCATGGTTTTGCAAAGAGGAAGCTAGAGAGGAAATTTTTCCTTGTTTTACACATATACATCATTATAATAATGCTAGCTACACTTGTGATATGTACAGAAGATGAAGAGTATATCATGTGCTACAACATCAACTCTATCAATATATTTGTAATCTATCTGTGACCTTCAGGTCTTTGATAATGCACACCAGAAGATCCAGTTCATTAGGACTAACTGGTCTGGCTCAACCAACACACGATATGACAACGTCTGTATTTCAGGTTGTTACTTTACAGGTAGTAAAGCTGATGATGAGCAAGGTCAGGTTTGCATGGGGAAATAATGGCCTTTAGTAAAACATGTGATACAGAACTTCATCACAAGGAGTCTATTAAATAATATTGTCTCTCTGAACAGCTGTATCTTCCTGGTTTGTAAGGAATGAAGACAAAATGGGCTCAGTGAGCACTGTAAGATTCCAATTCTTCTGTCCTCCTGTACTTTTGCATCCTACTTCCTTTAACAGAGATCTTCTTTGGATCATAACTAGTGGCTTTGGGTCTTTTAACAAGTCAGAGATACTTTTTCAGATATTCTTAGAAGGAGCTGGTTAGTTTCCCTGAAGGGAAAGGAATCTGCATTACCAGTGAGATATAGTAACTTCTGCAAGTGGTGCACGTGAGTTTTAGAAGAACCTCTACTACTGTACTGCATGATTCACATACTTCTCCTGTAGTTTGTTCTTTGCAACGTATTTTCCTAGAAGGGTGGTAAGGGGAAGAGTTTAAGCATTTTGTTTGTTGTAAGAGGTCTCAAAGTGTTGTGCAAGTCTTTGGTGCTTTGGTAGCTGAAACCAATGAAGCTCTCGCTGATGTCTGCAAAACATTCCAGAGGAAGGTGGGTATTTTTTGGCAGCAGGTGGGAGGGGCCTTGGCTGTGTGCCTGCCTCTGTGCCCTTGTGGGGTCGGGGAGCAGGAATTGAGGGGTGTGCAGGTCTGCAGCCAGGGCTTTCTGGCACAAGGGGGTCTCCTACCCGAGGGCTGTGTGCCGGGAAAAACTGGTCAGGCCCAAAGGACAGTTTTTGTGTTAGGCATTGCCTTTTCAGGGCTGTGAAAACAAAAGAAGGTGAAAAAGTAGCCTGCAGAGTGTCTAGGCTGCTATGAGGGGTCATCAGTCTTCTGGGAAAGCCGCAGGGTATGTTTACACCTGATGAGCTTGGATGAAAGATGATAGCTTGAGCTTCTCTGAACCCTGGGTGTGATTTGCTCTCTGAGGGATTTCAGGAGGGCTACATAATGAACACTGACTTGGTCCTTGTGCACGGCTTGGAGTAGCAGCTGTGATGAGAAATGGCTGCTGTGCTCAGTTATGACAACATGTAGAGCTTGCAGGCGCTCCCATGTCTCAGCACAAGGCTGCTGTGAGTGGCCAGGGTGGATGTCAGTGCCAGCCCTTCTGCCTGCTGTGGCTAACGGCCGTTTTGCTTCTGGGTAGCTGCAGGTTGCCGTGTCCCCTTCTCACTGACCCTCAACAAGGTCGAATTTCTGCTGCCTGGAGACCTTCTGCTGCTGAGCATTGCCATAGGTGTATAGCATTGCAGCGATTTTTGATTTGTAATGTGGGAAAGGATTGCTAAGATGCATCCTCTCAATCTCATTTTATGCATCGTGTTCCTTTGGGCTTACTCATAGTTGAAGTGGAACAACTAATTTTATTTCCAGTTGCAGTATCTTTTCTGTTCTTCCCCTCTAGAACTATCTTCAAGAATATATATGTGGCTATTCATAAGTCTCTCACTTTTTTCCACTTTGTTTCTGGTGATACTGAAGAACCCTAGGCAAGGTCTTTTCAAGTGGTATTTTACATGCACAGGGGAGTATGTGATCCCTGCCCCAATGTGGGGTAATGTGAATCAAAGGCTGAGTGCTCTTGCTCATTTCAAATGAAGTATCATCTGCTCCTGTTTACTGGACCTTCCAGAAAACACAGGAAAAAACAGGCCTGAAATAAACATGAGAAACTACATTCAAATCTCTGAACTACCAGAATGGGAAAGCAGTTGAAGTTTTCCAAGTGAGAGCTGATGCCATCCTGGTTTCTCCATCTGCACTTCACCTCTTTTCTGAGTCACGAAGCTCAGCAGCTCAGGACGGGTGCAGGGAGCAGCTGTCCAGAGCTGCTCTCATCTCCAGTGCTGCCATAGGGGGAGGAGTAAATTTGCCTGGAAGTGTTGCTTGCAGGCCCTTAGAGGCATGTGGCACATACAAAATAAAATTCTCTTGACATCAGATAGCACAGATTTATCTTAATGAAAATGTTCTTTAACTGTATACATGAAGGTTCCAAACTAATGAAATATTGGTGTTCACTCTTCTGGCTAAACACTGTAGCTGGTAAACGTAACTCAGAGATCTGTCTTTAACAAAGGACTACCAGTCTGTAGCTTTTATTTCCATTAATACAAAGAACGTTAAAAAAAACATGGAGAGAAAAGAGACGCTTGCAGCATACAGCACCCTTCATTCTCTGAGCCTGGGGGGTTTGATGTGCTGTATCTATACAACAATAGAAATATAGCTTGCTCTCTGAACAGTGGTTGTTAGAGGGAAATGTTTGACCAGGACAAATGCTGCCTCTTAAGTAAACAAACAAACAAACAAAAAACTTCAAATGAAAAGATCTCTCTAAGCTGCTGAAGAATGGGAATTGTCAGCATCTGTTATTATTAGTATAGCAGAAATGAGTACCCTGAAGTACGTGTGAAAAATGTCTGCATAAATCCCTGCTGTTGCTAGTGTACAGGATTTCAGTTTTTCAAGTCTCAGCAACATACACGTTCAATTCTTTCTTTGCTTGGCTCTATGCCTCTGTATGAGGTAAGTCATCAGCCCACTCAATCTGCAGATGGAACTGAGCAGTAATCTCTTGTTTAAAGTCAATTGTGAAGTAAATGCTGATGTGCTCCCTCCCACCCTTTCTCTGAGGAACTTGTATTCCAAACCCTGCACTGCCTGCGGTTGCTATTGTGGTTGCACTCGGAAGCTTCAGTTGCAGAAGATGTCACACAAAGTCAGAACAAAGCAATTGTCCTGGCTGTGATGATCCCGCAGTGTCTTGCTCTTCCTTTTGGCAGTTCACCTTCGTGTTTCTTTTTCCTGACCAGATGTAGAGCTGAGCAGTTTTGGTCACCAGTTATTTACTGGAGTTGGATGCATACAGCACCCTGCCACTGGGCCCAAGGAGGTCTGTTTCATGCTCCTTTCAGTAATGCTCTTTCAAAAATGAAAGCTCAGCCTCACTCACGTGAGTGAGAGCAGTATCTGTTGTGCTTAGTAAAATGCATTCTAGATTCTCGCTCTGCACGGACTGTATTGGTGACAGCTGACAAGGATCCATCTCATGGTGTGAAATTACATTAGTATATTTGTAGCTGAGCATAAAACTTACTTCTCAAGGTTAATGTCCACACTTAGCATGTGAACAAGAACCAAAGGCTTTTTTTTTTTGTTTGGCTGCCTTTAAAAAAAAATTTTTTTTTCTTCTCTAGAAACACAGTGGCAATGATGTCAGATATTTCCTTTTTTTTTTTTTTCTGAAGGACTTTCTGATAAAGGAAAACATACCAAAGTGATAGAGATAGCGACCTTGGAATGTGTAGAACGATACCTAGTGCTAATCTGCACTTTGTAACTTTAATGGGTAATCAAACGCTGGGTTCTTGTAGGAGACCAGATGCGTACTGTACTGCTCACTGTGAGGCTTCTTACGTGCCTTGCACAGACAGATGGACAAAATAATTGTGGAAATGAGAAAGAGTCCACTTGCTGCAGACAGAGCAGCAAAGACAGACTTGTAGCTGGGCTTTGTCCTGAACCTGGCGCATGAATTGCCTGCAATTCCTTGGTTTACTGTGTGGCTTAACCCTGCGCTGTTGGAAGCAGTCACACAAACGTGGTAAGTGGTGTATGGGGAGAGGTTATACAGGGTGTACTGCCTCGCTGTGGAGTAAATGTTCTCCAGGACAAACTGTCCTTCCTCATCGCCTTGGTCACGGAGCATCAACTGATAGGTACGAACAACGGAGTTTGGGGCGCACCAGTGTATCTGTGCAGAGCTGTCTGTGACTTCAGACACCTCTCTGAGCCTCGGCGGGTCTGGAATTTCATTTTCTGTTGACATGCCAGGACATAAGCATGGGGATGCTCTCTGAAGTTCGCTGCACGGCTTCTGAAGGTGTCTGCATGGGTTGTAGTCACAGGAGGTGTACGTTTGTTGCACAGGGGGTTCCGTTGTCTCCTCGCTGTATTCGTAGTCATCTACGTAGTGGATCCGTGGCCGGGTGGGTGTGGATGCTGACTGAGTGCTGGACTTTGTGGAGTTTGGCTGCCGTAGATTTGTTTGTGGTGTCCTTTCCACAGCAAAGGAGTGAATGTAATGGGGAATGGCATCTGGTTTTCCTGTTGCTGGAGTAGAATGCTCGCTAGTGGGCTGGCTGAATAGGCGTTCCTGGGGAAATGCCATGTGAGTTTTTCTGAGCTCTCCCTGGAGCTGCTTCAGTGTTTCAGTTTGACTCACAGAGCCATAATCCGTGGTCTGGCTGTAGAGCTCTCTGAGAAAACCGGGGGAGGTGGTTAGAGATGCAAGGGAAGGGGGATGGCTCATGGATTCGGAAACTGCCTCGTCCTCGGGGGAGGAACTGTTGGCTTTAGTGAGCATCAGCTCAGCTGGGTTGGCTGAGGTTGTGCTCATTACACTGGCTTCCTCATTCAGACGAATGTAAGCGTCTTTGGTTAGCGGAGCAGAGTCTGTTGTCATTGCTGCAGTCGTGGTGTAGTAGCTGGCAAGGCTGAAAGCGTCTCCTTGGCTGGAGGGTGTGTTTGAATCGGGCAGTGAGATATCCTCCTCAGCCTGGCATTTATTGTAGAGATCTTGCAGTGAAAAAGAGACTGAAGGCCTGTCCCCATTTTCTTGGGATGTGGTGCAAAAAGTGTCCGAAACCCTGTAGAGAGGACAAGTTAGAAAAGACCAATTCCACAAGAGCATTAACAGGCTCCTCTGAGCCTTTTTATCCCAAACCATTCTTCATATTAAAGAGGTGAGGCCTAGACCAGAACTAGGTTGTGTTAACGATAGTCCTGTGCTAAACAGATGACTTTCCACAGCATTGTGAGCATAGCTGACTAGCTCTTGGCTTTTGTAAGGTGCCTGAGACAAAGCATCCTTTGGTACTCCGTGGACTTTGGCAAGAGTGTCTGGGTTCAAGGCAGATTGTGTTAAAGGTTCAGGCTTTAATGCTGCACTTCAGAAGGAAACACATACAGAGAGTTGTAATGAGGTCCCCAGGATCCTTAAACTTGGCTGTCTCAGACTGCAAGAGCCATGCTAAAGCACATCCAGTGTTTGACTGAGCTCAGTTCCTTTCTTTACTCAGTCCCTGCAGGCTTTTTTAAAGAATGCAAATGCTAAGTCCTTCATGAAGAGCAGCAATCTAATTTTAACAGTATACTTCCCTGCTTTCTTAGTTTTGGGTGGTGAAATCTTGGTTATCCCTCCAAAGGAAGTCAGATTATGCATATGCAAAGTGCTTCTTCTGTAAAACTCTTGGAAAGCATGAAAACAATTGAGGATAAATGGTACTTTTTGCAAGTTTGTTCACCGCCTCTGGCTTTGGGAATGCCAGAGCAGGAGGAAATGGTGAACAAAAGTACTTGTAAAGTCTTCCAGCCATGCTCCCAGTGCTTGCCCATCAAGGCCACCTAGCTAGCTCATTTTTTATCTCCAGCAAATAGAGAAATATGAACCAAGAAGGAAAATGAACTATTCTCAGAATCCACAGCTAATATCACTTCATGCTTTTCTACATATGCTCACTGTATTTGTCCATTTCCAAGTGTAATTCAGCCATAGCTTCTTCCTAAAAAAAAGACTTTATTTTACACTTCTACCTCTTGTGGAAATGAGGAACATGCAAGGAATGTGAGCAACTTGTAGGGTAATGACTATTTGGTCTTCAAATAACTTGCATATTTAAGTTGTGTATAAAGAGGATTACTTCATCTCCTTGAAAACACTTACTTTTGCAGCACAATCTTGGGCGTGGAGAGCAGCCAGGAGAGCCTACAGTCACATAGCAGAGGATTTCCATGCAAGTTGATGATGATACTGTCTGAGGAATTGGTATTCCAAGAATTAAAGGAACTCAGGTTACAGCTAAAAGATGACAAATAAATAAAGTAATTAGTTTGTGCTGAGCTCACCTTTGAAGAATTGGAGCAGGCTTTAGTATCCCATCCTGTGTAAGATACAATGCCAAATTGCCAGTTGCCTTGGAAATACCATATTACCAACACTCCCATTCTGCATTTGAAAGTCCAGGTTGCTATTTGCCCATCTCTCTAAACTGCACAATGTGGCTGCTGTCTCTAGTATATATGTCTCTATATAGCTAAAGTGCTGTAAGTGGATAGCACCCTTAGAGATGGCAGCTGGAAAGGAAAAGGTTATCTCTGCCATCATGCGTTCACCTGCACTTTGATGTTATGTCATTTCTTTAGCTTCTTTCTCAGTGTGCTTCTAGTGGCTTGACTTATGGTAGTCATCCCCTTCATGTTAATTACCTCTCTTAGACCATATCCCTCGGCTACTAAATCAAATAACTGATCTAGGAAGACCTTGCTTGCCTTTACTGTTAAACTGCCCTAGCCACAGAAAAAGTGTTCAGCCTGAGTGTTCAGAAGGTGCTGTCTAATCTCTGCTACTTTAATTGTTATTCCTTTCTTCTCTTTGAGTTTGGGTCCTGATTTTTAGCACTTAGAACTGATATTTCTGCATATGTTGTAAAATGTTGTGTAAATTTAGGAAACTATCAGCTTCCATCCTTTGTAAAGCAATGTAGACTTTGGAAGCGTGATCAGCTACCAAAAGTAGGCTTCAGAGCATCTGTGCTGATCTCATCAACACTGGGTGAAGCCTTCTAGTGGCGGGGCAGCAGGATGGATGTGATCTCAGACAAATGGTAACTATGCTATTGCTGCAAGTCTCACAGCAGCTCTGGGCTTTATCAGTTCTCCTGCTGTGTTCGTCCTGTTGCTACGGCACAGGCTTCATGTGGCGTACCTGGGTGCATAGTGTTTCTCCATGACACACAAACCCATACCTCTTTTCCACATATGCAATGACAAACAACCTTTGCATAAAAGTCAGCTCCACACGCAGTTGTTCTGGGAGACAAAGGCAATGATGTCTCTGATGAAGAACAACAGAAAAGAAAACAACTCACTTTTGAAAGGAGAGATGGCTTAGGTTAGGTGTGCTTTCAAACATCTCTGTCCTCACAAAACCCAGAGAATGGGAGTCACGGCAGTTCAGCTCTCTGAGGTGAGGCATAGACCTGAAGTCGGTATCAAGACTTCGTAATTTTGGCATCTTTGTCAGGTGAAGAAATCTGAGGTTGGGCAAGTCTCTGGTCCACTCAACTTGAACTGAAGCAGAAAAGAGATTTTTACTTGTTGCATAAATAGTGCAATGCTGTGGATTTCTCCTAGGAAAAAAGAAGCAGACTGAAATGCTGGCCCATTGACAGATGTTAGTGAGATTTTGCCAAGCAGCACACAGAAAAGATGGAACCCTCTCTTTGTGAAGCACATGGATTTATTAGTAACTTAGCTAGAGAACCACCAGATAAAAGTTCTGAATTCATAGTGATGTAAAATATCTCTGTGGTTTTCTGTAGCTATTCCCCGTGGGGAAAGGAATACAAACAAAAATCAGTACACAGGCGTATAAACACTGAAACAATAATTTTTATAATGTTACAGATCTGACCATGCCCTTATGGGGCAGGGGAGAAGAAGGAAACAGAGAGAGAAAGGTAATAAAGGCAACCAGAGAGATGGAACAGTTTTCCTATTGGATGAGATTAAATGGATTCTCAGAGAAGTGATGGCTGGAGGGGGATGAGAGAGGTCTACAAAGTCTGAGTGGTGTGAGAAAGGCAAATACCATCTCATTTCTCCTAGAACAAGAAGAAGCTGAGACGTGAAACTATGGAGGAACAGGTCTTATACAAAAGTGCTTTTCCATCCTAGGACTGAATCGTGTAACTCACTACCACAAGAGATGTTAGAAATTTAGTGGTGTATCTGCTCAGTGCTTGGTGAGGTGACCTAGGGAAGTCTCTACTGCTGCATGCTGGAATTGGGTACAGATGGGAAGAATCCCTCGGTGCTGCCTTCCTTTTGCTCCCTGCTGTGGGCTAGAGCTACTGCTGCCCTGTTCTGGAGAGAATCACTGCTGTGACTCCATGCTGTGCTTCTTGTGCCAGTGCTGCCCAGTAATGCATGGTGACGCCTCACTGAGAGCCCCTGTGAGAGTAGGATTGTTTCAGATGAATAAAACTGCTATGAAGCGAGACGGAAATGCGTAGGGTGGCTGTGCAGGGAGGCCAGGGAAGCAGTGGCCTGGTGTGTGGGAGAACTGGAGCCAAGCCTTGGCTCTGCCCCAGCTGGGCAAAGCGTTCAGCATCTCACCGCCTCAGCACCTCAGTTACAAGTAAGCTGACAGGAGATGTACAAAAAGAAAAGTTGTGCTGCCAATCGCTCCAAGCTGGGAAGTCTCACTGTGCAGAAGTGTTGGGCTGGTTTTTGTTGCCATATTCTCTGTGCTACTTCAATGCAGCAGTGTAAAGCAGGGTATAAGCATGGGGATAGACAATGAAAGATTTTGGCCATTTATCTGGAAAGAGAAATGAATTTCCTTCTGTGCTTCCCAAAGCTAATCCTGGGGCTGGCAGTGGTGTGCTGTGGGATTAGGAGGGAGGCAAGGTGCTGCAGCGATGGGCAGTTGTGCTTGGTGCTGTCCTTGCCCTCCCTCGGGGAGGCTGCTCTGTGCCAGGGCCTCTCTCCAGGATTATGTGATGCTGGAGAGTGCCTCACACGCTCACGTTGGCTGTAAATAAGGTCAGGCCCCATGTTTACCATGAGAAATCCATAAACTTACTTCTCTCGAGAAAGGTCCCGCTCAGATCAAGCACGCTGATGGTGTTCTCGAGACTGTGCAGAGCATCGCCAGGGGAGAGACTGATGGCAAAAGCAGACTCCTGAATTCCCCTTCTGCCTTCCTGCCCAAGCAGAGTTGTGGAGAGGTTCAGGAACTGTAGCTGGGGGTAACAGGAAAAAGCCAGTGGCTGGATTTCAATCAGTGGATTTCCAGCCAAGGACAGCCACCTCAGGTTAGGCATGGAAGAGGTGTGGCACGATGGCACAGAGGACAGCTTGTTAAAGCTTAAGTCCAGTGAATGAAGGCTGCTGAAGGTTTCCGACCCCCACCTGATTGCCTGGAGAAGGTTCTGCCTCAGTACAAGGATGCGCAGCTGTGGGAGATTTGCTATTTCTGTGCCATTCACCTCTTCTAAGAGGTTGTTGCTGAGATCCAAGGTCTGCAGGGCCTCTGGGAGGCAGATGGGGAAAGCCGTCAGGCTGCTGTTGGTCAGCTGCAGGGTGATCCATGTCCTGTTCTTCCAATCCTCGCAGGACATGCTGGTGAGATTAACGTTCTCCCAGTGGTCTCCCTGAGCCAGCTGGAAAAAGGTGGTGACATCCCTGGATGCTGCAGGCTCTGCTCTGCTCACCAGGCCTGATGCTGTGTTTCTTGCCAGCAGACAAATGATGAGCAAGAAGGAGAGCATCTTCCTGCTGGATGGCTTGCAGTTAGTTGCAAGATCTGTTTGTTTTTTGTTTCAGGGAAAGGAAAACATAACGTCAGCATTACAAACCAAATTAAAATACATCCAGGTAGCTACAAGGTATTTAAAAGTGAAACACATACAATTGTTTTCCTGTTGCATCCAGACAGTGTAAGGGATAATTAACGTCTCTTCTATAATTAAGCCTAAGCAAAAAGGAGCCCCTTGGGACATTCTGTCTGAATTATTGTGTGATCTTAGTACAAGTTTGCCTACAGTTTTTCATGCAGAAAGCAACCAAGCAGTATTGCACATTGGAGCAGCAGCTGCATGGGAAGTGAGCTGCTTGACTGGTTGACATTGCAGCAACAGGTGCTGGGACAGCACAACCTGCAGGAAAGGGATCTTGCCATGTTATATGACTTTCCTTTTGTACCTGGTTGTGTCTTGCAGCAGGACAACCCTACAAAGCGCAGTGTCTTTTCTGGGAAGAGCTGCCTGCTGGGGAGGTACTCAGGCAATGGGGCTGGGGGCAGGTGTGGCTGGGGCTCTGCTGTGGGTGAGATATTATGTGCTCCAGTTCCAGAGGCAAAGGGAGGTGCTGGTAATGTAGCTGCTGACCTGTGTTTTTGTTCAAGTGGCCAGATCTGAGTGCGTGCTCCTGGATCAGGGCCTCAAAAGCTTGGGTTCTGAGATGCACTTTATTCAGTGTTATGGTTCCCTCCGTGCTCCCTCCTTGTCCAGCCCCAGCTGGGTTTGTGTGGGTATCACAGCCTCTGGTTCATTCATCCCAGTCCTCTAGGAGATGGGTGATGAGAGACATTTTTGATAGACAAACACTTTGAAAAATACACAAATACATCCATGAGACTCCTACCAAAGTTACTGCATCACTCCTCTGAGGAATTCAAAAGCTCAACCTGAAGACCCCTTTGAAAAATACAAGTCCTAAGTGACTTGCCCAAGGCTGTGCAGGTAGTTCTGTGTCAGAGGAACAAATTAACCATAGCCCTGAACTAGTGCTTTACTTATTAATCTGTTGTTTCGGGCTCTCACTTCATCTTATTAGCTACTTGCTGTTCCCTGAGAGGTGCCAGGTATTGGACAGACCATCGTCTATTGCTCCCATCTCAGGTTTGAGGTAGGGACCAGCCAGTGTGCTTTGGTCACCTGAGTCCTTTCCGGCGTCTGGAGCGCACTAGAGCAGAGCAGCCTCACGATCTCCCGGTCCCCGGGGCTGCTGGCTTCCCTGCTCCGCGGCACATGGCAGCGGGAGGAAGGGAGCAGCGGGACGGCTGGATCCTGCTCTTGCATTCACCCGCAGCCCCCAGATCTAAACCGCGGCCGCTCGCACGTACCTGCCCGAGAGTCCCGATGCCTCGTGCCTCCCCTTTCGCGCAGCGCGAGCTGCCGGGCTCTGTTTTATACACTCTGGTGACTCAGCCGAGGAGCGTGTAAGGTCTGTGTTCTGTTCCCGGCTTCCCCTGCTCGCGGCTCTGCCCACAACGCAGGCGACGTTTGTTCCAGGCTCGCTCCCCCTGCCTGGAGAGGGGCTGGCTCCGCAGCGTTCCCCCCTCGCAGGAGGGTGGGAGGGCTGCCGTCTCTCAGCGCCGCTCCCCAGGCAGGCCTGCTGCCTCCGTCTTCTGCTGAGCACGGGTGTAAAGGCAACGGAGAGGTGCCTCCAGTCCCACCCATCGCATCTTCCGCGGACGGAGGGAGCTTGGGAGGGGAGAGGAATTCTTCTGGATTTTTTTTCTGTGGACGGACTGTAACGATGTGGAGCTCTGCTCCATCTGCTGACAAGGGTGTTGATAACTCTGCACACCAATAAAAGGCTTAAAGTATTTACATTTCTCTGTAAGACACTTGCACTTGGGAGTAACTCTCAGGACTGCTCTCCCAGGACAGATGGCATCTCTCAGAGCCGAGGAGGCCCCTGGGACATACCACAGGAAAGCTCCCACCCACCTGCTGCTCCTGCAAAATCCCTTCAGCTGGGGAGAGGCCTGCAGCATCACATGGCAGCGTGACCGGCTCCCAGGCCTGCTGTGTGGGGCTTCTCATCTATGTGCTGCATCTGCTGTGGTCTGCAGCTGGGGAAGGTTCCCTTCCTGCTCCTTTGTTCTTTCTTTGCTGGTGTAAGAGCAGTGGTGTAAAGCCAAGGGACTGCTCTGAGCTAGGGCTATTGGCTGTGTCACAGTTGAAACCATCAGGTCAAGGGCCAAGATGAAGAGCAGGAACTTGAAAGGAATGTATTAAAAGAGGTGGTTCCAAAGCTAAAGCAAGAATGTGGCTGCTCAGTTGCTGCTATAAGACAGTTGTTAACATTTTCAGGGAGAACAGTAGTCAGTGCTTTTCATTTGTCAAGGTGACAAAAGAGATTGTGACGTGGAAGGCAGAACAGGCCTGTGGGCTTTGGTGCTAAAGTGCAGATAAAGGTCTTGCTTTCACAAAATCCTTGACTCTGCATGTATGCAGACCTTATCTTCTAACTATGTCATTCATTATCTGTGTGGGGAGAGGACCTTGAAAAACACCAGAACATCCCTGGATCAAGATACGGGCTTTGAGTAGGACTCTCTGGAGCCCTTGTGGTTCTTTTGGAGGCTGGGTGCAACGTACATGTTGTTCTGCGTGGAACGGCTGTCGGGCAAGACAAATACTTTCCTAAATGAAGGGCTAATCCCATGGATTAATGTTGGTGGAGCAGCTGTCAGGCCTGTGCTTAGGGGAGCACGCAGGCCAGGTGCTCATATGCCTACAGGTAGCTCTGGGGATCTGCCAGGTTCAAAGGGCAAATTGGAGCAGGTAAAAAAGATTCTGAAGCATTTGCTACAGGAGTAGTAGGAGCAAAGTCTGGTCTCAACCAGACTAGTGGGAACCTTACCTTCTCTTTGCCTTTGCAGCTTCTTAGCTTAGCTCCTTTTTGAGAAGCTGAGAAGCTTGATTCTGAGTGACTGTGAGAAGCTCTTACACAAAGTAGAGAAGCCAAGGAAAATGAGCTTTTGTTACATTTCTTTTTCACATTTGTCTCTGGTTTTTGGATGCACAGTTTTGGGGCAGGCATTACATTTTTCCCACTCTTTAGCCAAGCTGCAAATTCTCTAATCATTTGGAGTATTATAGCTCTGGTATATCTCAGAGAGCTGCCCAGGTGTGGTGGAGATTTCCCAAGGCAGACAGCAGCCTTCTCTCACCAGTTTCTTGGAAATCCTCTGATGGCAGCAGGCAGATTTCCTTTCTCCCTGTGTGTCACTTCGACCTGTTCTCAAGTTGCTGTTTCTTCAGGTTATTGATCTCCTTATTCTGCTTTTCTGGGAGTTGTGGTGTCAATCTGAGGGAATGCTCAGTCAAGGCAGGCATTTTTGTTAGCTTCTTTTTCACACGGATGATCTATGAGGCACAAAGAGCTAAACCAGACGCCCCCTCCTTAGGGCTGATTCAGTGCTGCACAAAACCTCCTTGCCTGCAGGAATGCTGGGGATGGGCCCTGCATTCCTCAGTGACACAGCGATAAGCAGAGCCACGGGGAGAAAAGGAGAAGGTGAGAATGGTACCAGGCTGTAAAGTTTAAGAGATGAGTGTTTCTTACTGGCTTTGGTCCAAGTGATGGCTAAGAATGAAAGTATCCTGAAAAATTTGGAGAATGGCTTTTAAAGCCAACAGAAGAAATACTTTATTGGTCACTCCACAGAGCAAGCACTAGCAAGATGTTTTCCTACAGCCATTAGGGGGAGAGGATTATCTAGCCCAAGGTTTCAGAAAACTGTGGGGCGTGTGTATTGTCTGTTACAGTAGTGCAGTCTGAAAGCAGCTGCAAAACGCCCTACGGAATCTTGTGGGTAAGGACAGACAGCAGCCATCTGACATTGGTAGCATTTTACCCTGACCTGACATCGGTTTAATTAAGCTCGACATAGAATACGGTCACGGTTGGGCCAATGTATTAGTTTGCTAAAGGTTTCTGATTTAATTTAAACAACGATCCTGTCTGGGACTTCGTGCATTGCACAGACAGAAGATGCTCTATTTCTAGGGCAGCTACTTTCCCTGTGAAGTATTTCTCACATAGGGAATTTTCCTGGGATTGTGCAGTTAGCAACTTCATTATTATAGATTGCTGCATTGGTGGTACAAACAGCAAAAGCAAAGTTAAATCAGGTTATTGCATGAGTAAGGGTGTGGTATTTGGTGTGCATGAAGAGGAAGGTCTGAGTCTGGCTGTGACATGCTTGGTGCCATGGGTGGGATGGAAGTTGAGCAGCTGGCCCTGAGCAGGGCTGTGTGCAGGCCCAGGCAGAGCGGGCTGCTCAGCCTGCGGTTGTGAGGTGCAGAGTGCCCTGTGCTACCCCTAGGCTGCCTACAGGACCTGCAGCCACTGCCCCTTGCAGCACTGAAGGCAAATGGATAAGAACAGATTCCTCTCTGTGTTCTTTACTTCTCATCCAAGAGCCTTGTATGTTGGGTGGTACAAGAAGAAACAATGATCTCAAAAACCATGGGGACAGGGCAGGGGCAAGGAAGCATGGCAGATGGTGGGGCTTACGTGCCAGCCTGAATGAGCTGGCAAAGCTGCTTGCGTAGCAGCAGGAAGGCTTTCTGAGAAAGGCAGTGACGCACCAGGGTAAGACGGAGGGAGGGGTGGTAAAGAACGGAAAGATTTGGTAGTTTCACTGGAATTTCAGCCAAGGCATCCTTGACTGGAACGCGTGTTAGCTAAGCACTGTAGGAGTCACATGCTGTGCTAGTGGGAACTGTGTTCAAAGTGTCTGGATTTTCATATTCAGATAATTTAAACAACAGGTGGCAACTGCAGGTGTTCCATGCGACGGCTGTGTGACAAGCTGTGTGCTGAGTGACAAGCACAAGAGCTGTGCTTCCTGGTGATCAATGTGAAGGAGCCTGCTGTCACCAAATGCAGGGCTTCAGCACAGGCATGGCCATGATCCTGACTGGAAGTCAGTAGCTGACATGGAAGCTGCCTGGCAGAGGGCACCTATGGCACTGACATCTGTGTCAGCTCTCCTGTAGCTCCCCAGGGCAGGTTGTAAATCCTGCAAGTGTCTGGACTTGGACTATCTGTTACTATCTGTGGTTCTGAGACTCCAAGGAAAATACCTGGCTTGTGTCAAGCAAATGAGAAACAAGTCAGTCCTCAGTTGAAGTAAAACTGGATGGTGCCTTGGCCCCTGTGTAGAAAGTGCTGAGGAGAAAGAGTCACAGTGGGCTGGGAAGTAGGCTGTATCTGCTCACTCTTTTGCAAAATATAAAGTCACAGTTTCTTTAAATTGAGAGTCATTCTTCAACAGCCTTCTTGCAGGCACAGCAGAAAAGCACAGGATGTGACAGAAGAATGAGGGCTGTCCAGCCTGTGACATTTGGAAATCATATGGTCATTTCTGCAACATCTCCTGGTGATATGGCAACACTTGTCCCTTCAATTTCTTTAGATACCTGAAACCAGTTTTGGTTTGTCCAGCAGTTTTATGAATCCTCCTAACTCTCTTCTCCTGTGCCTTTCTACACATGGTAGGGCAGAACCACAGTTCTTTCAGAACAAGTGGATGTGTGTGGCTCTCTCCAGCGGGCTGCTACAGTTGCAGCTCCTTATGCACAATGTTTCAGAGTAAGCTTTTTCTATTCTGCATTACATTCATGAGCAAGATAATTTCTACTGGCACTTCAGCTCCGAACTCCTGAACAAGCTTAGAGTTAGATGTTACCACAAAACAGAGTAACAAGGACAGAAGACAAAAAGAAGGCCCATGCTCAAAGGCCTTTTTAACAAGTAAATAATTTAAAATAATACCTAATGCATTTTTTCAATCTGGAAACTGGCAGAGTTCCTCAAAACATTAACATCCCGAATCCAATTCTGTCGAGATAAATGCTTTGTTCTTGGTATGCGGTAGCTCCACTGGCCTTATGGGAGCTATTTATATGGGTGAAGGTAGACACGGCACCATGGTAGTTTTGAGCTGTGTAATCACTGCTTGAGTCATGACAGCGCAGCCTCTAGGGCTTTGGAACACTGCCTGAATGTTTTCTGTTCCCAGCACAAGTGTTAGTCAGGTGATATAGCTTTAAAACATATTTATTCAGCACTCATTCTATTAAAGGATGGCCTGTTTAACAGGGGCTGGTTTGACAGTGGGAATTACACAGCTGTAACAGAGGAAATTCACTGCACAATGTCCTCGAGTTCCTGTAAAATTTATTTATTATTCAGTAATTAACCATCAGAGACGTATTTTTCTTTATCTCTTGTTCTCTTAAGCAGTGGGGAGAAGCAGGCAGAGCTTTTCACCTCATTCCTGACCTCCAGTTAGTTTGTGGAACAGTTCTTCATCCAGAGATTCATTGTGGTCTTTGGAGCGGGTTGACAAGAAGATGTAGCCCCCAATATGCTCATGGATGATTTTGCAGTCTGCGCTCAGACATGTGAAAGCAATAGACACGTTCTGATCAAACTCAATTCCAACCTAGAGAAAATACATACAGAAAAAGAAGGAATGGAGATAAGCTGCATCATTTTTCTGCTTCAGCGTCAAGAGTGAGTGTGAGAGCACAGCTGGACCAGAAATACTGTGACAAAGCAGCACCTGTCTCTGCTAAGCAAGAGCTGTAGATTTGATTTCTAGGTCTGCAGTACGTTGCAGGTCTGTGGCTTCTTGTTTGCAACTGTTCTGTTCTTCAGGGCCCTCTTGTGGTCAAAGGCCTTTTTGGCAGGCAACAAAAAGTTTCCAATGATTTTTTTTCTAGCGGTGTAGTAAGTGAGAACACTGGGGAGAGCAGAAGTGGCACTCCTGACTCTTTGCACGTTTAACCAGCTATGTTTAATACCATTTGTTGTTATGTGCTGACTTTAAAATCTGCTCTGGGGGCCAGGTTTTGATTTCCAACTACTGTCAGTTCTAGAATCCAGCAAAGTGGGGTTAGTTACTAACTGGCTTTTGCCTGAGAGGGTGTGCAGTGACAGGGGGAGAGCAACAGGTATTGAATTTGATCTCTCCTGGCTCTTTCAGATGGATATGGAAAATGGTATAAGCAGGAACAATTTCAAGGCTGCTTGTATTTATATCAGCTTACACTAGTTCCACACCAATAATGTGCAATTGCAAAGGTGGCTTCAAAGTTTGAAATCTAGTAGGCTGCTGGGCAACAGATGGTTGCACAGAGCATCCAGGAGCAGAAGCACCTTGTTATAAAATGCACAACGGAGCATCTGTATGGGCATAGGAGAGTTTGCAACCTCAGACTGGGGTTTGAAAAACACATTGGGTCCTTGCATCCTCAGCCTGTAACAGAGACTGAACTACTGCAATTTAGAGGATGACACATGAGTAAGAGGCATTCTTACAGACAGAGATAATGAGGAGAAATTTACCTTCAAGTCTCTGTACTTCATCCCACTAAAATCAAAAGCAACTTGAATAATCTTGGTAGGTAGATTTTAAACTTGGAGACCTTATAGTTTCCTGAACTTTCACTACAGACTCCATTAAGAAAAAGCCCTATGTTATTTAATAACACATCAGAACACGTTTAAAATTTCCTTTTTTAAACCTCACTATGAAGTTTAAAAAGATTTCCATTGCCTGAAATGTAATGGCTGAATGCTGTGAGCTGTTCCTGTTTTACCTGGCGTATTTCCCAGTTCACATTCCACTGCTTCATGGTGGAGAACCTCCATGTTGTAATAGGGTCTCCTGTGGCTATATCTATTCTTATCAGCCTGTTGTAGGACACCCCAAGCACATCTTCTTTCTTGCTTCCTTTAAACCTGAAAAGAAAACCACAGCCAACTTTGAGCAGATTTAGTCTGCAATAATTCTTGCCTAAAGATGCATTTAATGTGCCCTTCTGCAAAAGTGCAAAAAAAGGGTGGGAAAATTCACAACAGCCTGGGCTGGACTAGAGCTTGGATTCTTCTTTAAGACAGCATTTGTAAGAAAGCAAAGATGTGGCCTGGTGAACCAGGTAAAATAACAGGGCAGGTAGATGTGGCTGAAATCTTTCCGATTTGTTGTTGTCTGTTTAAAAAGTACTGTTCTGCCAAAATGCATGAATTTGATTGTATCTGTATTGGAAAAGTGTCAATAATATTTTTCCTTGTTTCAATATTGCTGAAATATATTCTTGCACATATTCTCATTTAAATTATATAAACATATAAAAGAAACTATTTTGTGTATCACCATTAACTTATTGAAACAACTGAGTTAGCAAAATATGCACATCTCTGAGTAGTGATAACATCACAAAATATTGAGATGTCTCATCTGTCTTCTAACTTGAGGTGAAAATGGAATACAATGGTATCAGAATTTCTTGCAAACAGAAGTTTCTGAGCTGAACAAAACAAGGGAAAGACTAAGCAGATTAAAAAATACCATTCACAAAAGCTGGAAAAAGTCTAACCTGGCTACTGCTATATTTTCTATGATTTTCATTCTGCTTTTGAATTTTCTGTCTTTTGTTTAAACAGGTCTGAGGGAGGTAACGTGACCTGGACCACAAATAGCATCTTAATTAACTCTTCCACTGAGATACTGTCCATCAGCTTGCAGAAATAAGGCACAAGATGTTTTGCCCATCCTATAAAATTTAAGGTTCTTGTTGCTGTTGTTACAGAATTAGTGTTGACAGATGGGGCAAAACATCTCTATGTTAGTTAATTAAATACTGACAGGGAACATTCCTGCGCACTGAACTCAAGTGTCTGTTCTGTTCAACTGCTAGAGGAGCCCCGGGCACAGTTCTGGCTGCAAGCAAGCAGCACTCTCCCATGTGGCTCCCAGGGATGGCTGAGGAGCTGGAACATCCAGGCTTAGCTTGTGTTTACCAGCTCTGTGTTCACTACTAGCTCATGCTGTACTGGTGGTTCACACCCAACTACTGGGGTTGGGGAAATACGAGAGTTTAGTAGTATGGATGTTTGCTCTTCTATGCCAGCTGGCCTCTATGCCAGAGTATGGTTACCAGCTTGCTCAGTTTATACCGCAGATGATTCTTAAGTAGTACTAGGGGAGGTAGTAAGAAATTAAGGAGTGTGCCTCCGAGTATGACTGTGTCAGTACTCTTCATTCCTTTGCTGTTTTGTCAAGAGAAGAGGATGCAGGTCAGATACTTTTGCAGAGCTATGCCATATTCAAGGGAAGCATCTGGGGAAATTGCTGTGAAGACAGCAGGACCTTTTTTGTGCTCACTGCTCTTCCAAACTAACCTAAAAGTGGGATTTTGTTTGCTATTTTCTTAAAGAAATGCCAAAGAAATTATGCTCAGCAAAAAGCATGCTTTTGTATTCTAACAACTGAGAAATGGAATGAAAAAAATATAAGGCAAATCTGAGAACATCAGCAAGATTTCCCTGTTTTTTTTTGTTTTTTTTTTTATTAAATTTTTTTTTAATTGTAGAGATTTTATGTCAGGAAGGGTTTAATCTTACTGATGTTATTTCAGGCAAAACCCAGCAGGTTTGTATAAAAGCAAGTATAAAAGCATAGTAGAGACTCTCATTCCAGGAATGGAATTACTGAGTGCTACAGCTATAGAAAAATCAGCAGCATGGAAGTTACTACAGTTAATAAAGGTCTGTGGGGAAAAAAAAATACTAAGAGAGAGTTTCTACAACAAGGAATCAAATAAATTCCTGAAAATCAGTGACTGCGAACAGCCTGACATCGCTGCAGCAGTGCGATTACCTCACAATGTAGTAGGATAAGCCAAACTCGGGGAGGGACTGCCATGCTTGAATAAAACGCAGCTTTGCTTCCACCAGGGGCATCTGGGATACATTCTGGTGAGCTTCCAGAATACGAGCTGCCAACTGGGAAACACAGCAAGAGAGAAAGATTTCAATTGAACAAAAATATACATGTTTTCACTAAATCAAACAGCATTAGCTCTGATGTCAAGGTATTTACTTGTCACTGTTCATGCAGTCATACTGCAGAGAGAACCTGGGGATAGACTTAGAGCTATAAGGGCAGAACAGCACAGGAAGGTCTCAGTATTTGGGTTTGTGCTGCACTCAGACTACTTCCAGCATGCCACAAAATGATCTTGTCCTTGTTTGCTGCCCACAGGCCCATTCTGTCCTGGGAGCCTGCTGGCAAACAGGGAGGAAGCCTCCGTTCAGTTCCCTCTGCCGTCTGTGTCTTCTCCACTGGGCAAAAGTATGAGATGGTATTATTAGTGACTCATAGTGTTATAGCACTGCCAAAACAGACTGCTACAGGGTAGCTTGCATTACTAGTGAAATTCTGGCCCATGGCTCCCTGCTGGCCAAGGCAGTTGCAGAAGGCAAACATCTGAATTGCATGTTCATTTTTAATAGGTTCTCCAATCAGCTATCTTGGAGTAACAGTTTGTTCTCATTCAGAACCTGCAGTGTCCCATGCCAGAACTTTTTTTAGCCAATTTTTTCATTATTCTTGCCTTGTATTTCTTCTCTGGCAACATGGGCCTTAGTGTACTTGCTCTGGATTGACTCCATCAATCCAGGAATTGATGGAATAGATGGAATACCTCTGGAAAGCTGTCTTGCTAGAATGTTAAATGCACTGTTAAGGAGCAGTTCCACACACCTGGAAATGAACTCTCACCACTCTCCAGGTGCTTGGGACACGCTCACAACTTAAGGCAATGAGGGAGGGAAGGAGCTCAGCAAACCCCTCAGGATTTTTTACTAGTGTACCATTTGTTACTCATTTAGGCATCTTATAAGCTCAAGCTGCCATGCACAGGCTAAATACAAATATATTCACAGTAACACAAGTCCCCTTCCTTATGTAGCTGCTCTAATTACTGTGCTGTTTATCTAGTCCTGAAAGCAGACTGTGAGATGTGCAGTCAGCCCCTCTGATTAGGTGACGGGATTTTATGGACAATGCTGAGTAGCACGTACACTATTACTGTGCTTGGAGACTGCATCCCGTGCTCAGGTGGGCTGAACTCTTGACTCAAAGGCACAAAGAATTAAATGGAGAGGAAGGAGGAGGGGTACTTGGTTTAAAATGCAGGCAGAATCTTCCCTTCCTTTCTCACTCTGAAGAGACTTTCAGGGACAGCGCCATCAGGAGTATGTGATGAGTGACTTAGGAGGCAGGCAGATGTAGGAATACTTGGAAGAGGAGCTGAGAGAGCTGTCCCGGGTTCAATTTAAAACAAAAGAGACCTCTCACTGAGTGTCAAAGGGACAAATGAGTAATGCAAGGTGATTCTAGTGCATAGCCACATGGTTTCCAAATGCTGCTTGGAACCAGTCTCATCCTTAAGCAGTCATCTGCCTGGTGTTTGGAACAACCCATTTCCAACTGTAAAGCCATGCTCAGTATACCTGCTTAGACTTGTATTTTTTTGTGTAACGTAGTGAGACAAAGCATTCTGGTTTCATATCTACGCTTTCTGGATCAGAGGCAGCCTGGGGAGACATAGTCCAGTTCTTCATCTTGAGAAATGAAAGGATCTTGTGAACCTCAGGATGATAAGAGCTGTCAGCCATTGTTTTGCCTTTTGAGGCTAAAACAGAAGCAGCCATCCAGCGGGCATACTGATTCTCCTGCAACAAATACAAATGTTGGTATTTCTGGTCAAAGCATTTATGAAGATGGCTCACACATCTTTGTACAGTAAAGCCACTGTACTTAGTACATATGGATATGTAGTTACAATAGTACTGCTGTTCTTCCCTGACTGGGTGAGTTCTGTCTACAGAATCAACCTGCACAACAGTTAGGTTTTAAAGTTTGAAAACCCTTTATCTTGAAAATGTACAGTAAAGCCACTGTACTTAGTACATATGGATATGTAGTTACAATAGTACTGCTGTTCTTCCCTGACTGGGTGAGTTCTGTCTACAGAATCAACCTGCACAACAGTTAGGTTTTAAAGTTTGAAAACCCTTTATCTTGAAAATGTAGTTATTTCTCAAAAAAAAGAGATGCTTTCTTATGCCAAAGAATGTACTATGTAAAACAGTTTTTGCTGTGTCCACAGCTATCACTGGTATGAGCTGCAATTGCAGCTATATGCTATCACTCCTATGTTTGCTAGAACAATTTTGGTATTTCATCCACATGAATGTATCTGGAAAATGGGCTGATGCATGAAGCTACTAGCTGGCAGAAAGAAATCCAGTATTTCTGAATATATTTGATTGGAAATTTTGTGGCACTGTTTTCCACATAATAAAATTTTTTACACAATTTGCATTGATGCATTCCAATGCAAACCAAATACATTTAAATTGAAAGCTAATGTGAGATCCCAATCTTTATCCGTACGTAGGGAGTTCTAATTAAGAAAGAGAACAAAAACAAGAACTTGTTCTAAAAAAACTGTACAAAATTTTGTAACTTCTTTGATATTTTTGATAGCACAGTATTTTATTTTTCCCAGCAAGTCTACTTGGAAACGGATGATAAAGGCAGAATTAATGTCCTTTCCTCCCATCAGCCATTAGATTTTTGTTAGACCACCACATCAGTCTTAAATTTACTGAACATGTAAATAATGAACTCCCCAGAGCATTCCTATTTCTCTACACAAATTCTAGAACTGGACTGTGGGCTTTCTAGACGTCTGCTAATAAATCAAGAATATAAACTTTCCCTTGTGTTACTCACGTTGTCACATCTTAAGTATACTTCATTCATGCCAGCAGCAACAGGAATTAGCAACTTTATTCCAAACTTCTTTGCTGCAACATTTACATCTGGTACAACTTCACACCCTAGATCACAGAAAATGAGAAAAATGGATTTATTTAATTACTATCTCACTAACTTAAGTGCAGTTTTTCAGTATTCAGTACTTAAATACTGAAAAACTGCACTTAATTGTTGCTTTGCTTTAAAATTGAGGTCCAAGACTTTCAAAGATTAAGCCTAATGAAAGCTTTCTGTTCTAGTTCACTGCCTGGCCTGGCTTGCCACGGATATGAATGCTCTGAGCTCAGAGAGCATGTTATTCACTATGGAAGAGACCAGATGTGGTGCTTTCAAGCTTCAGCCTGCTCTTAGGAAATGCTCAACATTTAAAATGGAGTGGAGTTGATGAGACAGAGCATTTTACCTGAAAAGACTTTTTTTCCCCTATTTTACCCTAAGCAACTTATTTTCAGAAGCAATTTAATAGTGAAAATGGGACACAGGTGACATCTGCAACAGAGCTGGTCATTCCAAGGATCCCAGCGATCTCTAGAACTCAGTATTTCATGTTGATGGTGCTACTAAAGGCTTTCTGGACCCAGCAGGAGTCAAGGATGACTAGAGTTGCCTTTGTGTCAAGGGACACCAGAGCTGTGAGCTACTTGGTGAGGTTCCAGTCACCCTGACTAGTTTAACCATCCATTTATCTGACCTACTGAGGATGTGCAGATCGGTATGCAGAGCCATCTGTTCACAGGTGTCAATCTGCTTTCTTTTTCAAAAGTTTCTTTTAGGAGGAATCCTGGGCATCACCCATTCCCTGCTGCTGAATATATGGTGTTCCTGCAGAAGTACACGTAGGTGGAAGCTACATAAAATGTTGGTGTGTGCCGTGTACATGCAATGTTTCTCTTCCAGAAGCACCTAAAGCTGGCTGCAGCTATGGAAATCCCCTTGTGTGAAACAAACAAGGCACAGAGAACTTCTTGGAGGTGCTGCTGCACAGAGGTGTACAGGTACTGGATCATCGCATCATCCATACCTCTACTACTACAGAGGTGAGTACTGCCACCTAACAGAGAAGAGAACTATTTGGTAATAAAAGTATCACTCAGAGATCACATTCTCTCTCTGATTCATCTTTAAGTGAACTCAGGGGTATATGCAATTTTACAAGCCAGGTCCAGATAATCTTGTGCTAAATTACTGAATGCTTTCTGTTCAGCCTTTTGAAGATTCAGTCTGCCTGCTCAGGAGTGTCAGTAACTGAAAAAGTAGTTTCAGGACTAAACTGTGCATGCCTTGAGTCTTGCAGAGATCTCTTGATGTTTTCAGTTCATTAACGCAATATAAAAGAGGAAAGAAATGAGAAGAAAATCCCTACCTTTTAGGTTTAGTTTCTCTATAGGTTCTCCCTGTCCAGATTCTTTGTTTTTAAAATAAGATATGGAAGTGTCTTTAAAGACAAACCAATATGGCTTGATAGTTTTGATTGACAGTCTCCTAGGCCTAGAAGAAAAAAAGCAATCACGTTTGTTGATATTGAAAGGTACAAAGTGCTAGTTCACTCACCACTACTACTGTACAGCTCAGACTGCCTAGAGGTTACCTACACATGGCTTCAGTTGGGCAACTCACACTTGTGTCATTGAGGGGGAAAGCACATTCCTGGAACCAGCACAACACCCAGGTTGTCCCAGCTGTGTATGTGTTTTTTATCCTAGACTCCAGCTGAATCTTATCTGTAATTTCTTTCCTTCCTTTTATTCCCCCACTCCTATGTGATTTCTCTTATTTTTTCTTCCTTTCCTAAGTGAAGCCATTCTCTTCCAACAAAGAATATATATGTGTGCATGTATGTATAGTTTGTTCTTATACAACAGAAACTTTCCAGGTTTTCCTTAGCTAGGAGATTTACACCCATCAAACTAACCTGTGTGCACTGAATTGTAGTGGAGTAGGGACCATCTTTTTGGCTTTATCTGAATAATACCTAGCACAACAAAATGTTAATCTTTGTCTAAGTTTCAGAGGTTCTTTAGCACTCCAAGAAGTGGTAATAGTTGAAACCATCTTACTCAACCCTTCACACATGTATATACATGAGTTAATCCTCATTATAAATTATTTTACTTCATTTTGGTGCTTTGCTAAAGCAAACTAATTTCTTTCTAACAGTAGGCAGAAAAATATCAACTTTGGAACTGTGAATTAACTGATGGATACTAACAATTAAACTTAGTGGTTGTAACAGTTCCAGGAGGAGATAAAAATCATAATCCCACTAAAAATCATAATCCCACTAAGAATACTCCAGCAAAACCATGGGGAAAAAAACCTTAGATTGAGTACAGTGCAAGAGAGAAAAACAGAAGTCTTTGCGCTCTTTGTGGAATTCTGCTCTCTTTAGTACTCGCCTTTACATCCGAGATGATGGCATAAATGCTACACAGCTGCACAACAGTGAATTATTACCTCCTCTTGCCTTCTCTAGCACCTTTCTAAAAGTCCTACTTCAGTCCTTTCTAGAAAATTCAGATCTTTAGGTTTCAATTCCAAACATAATTTTCAAAACTGCCAACTGCTTTGGCTTTCAGTTTTCCAATACAGGGTCAAATTTTTTCCCACCCCAGGAATAAGACTCTGACATTTTCTTAGACTGACAGAATTCAATCACTAGAAGTTAATGAGCACTTTTTTTCAAAGCTTATCATTTTTCTTTTTGAAACAAAACTATACTTCTCCATAATATCATCACCCACCTGAAAGCTATATTTACTTGTGTGCTAACATAATTTTGAGTAAAAGTTTACTTCTACTTTATTATAAATTATACTACATTATAAGTTATGTATTTATTATAGTTACATCTATGTGAATACATATGTATATGACATGCAGAAGTTTGCATTTAGATTTATAACTGAGCACATAATTTTACTCCCAAAATGCTGTTGTTCCTTGAAAAAATGTTCTACAACTTAACCAAATTTCTACAATGCCTTAGATTTAGTAAGCAATTAACCATGTCTACAGGAAATGTTTAATGATGAAAAATAACCACTGAATGTTTTTAAAGCAAACCATTCAACTGCTGAGAAAAAATAAACAGTGTATTGTTAGAGGCAAGTAGCTGACGGCCCTTCAAATTCTTAAATTCCCTTTAATCCTAAGCCACCTTTGTAATGTGCATGTCAAACACAACTTCTTAATTGGAAATTAATAATATTTAGCAGTTAACAACAGTTAAGCATTTTCAAGTGTAATTTTCAGTTTGCTGATTACAAATATGACCTGTAAACAGAGTAAATCTAACAGATATTCCTGTAACAGAAATCTTTATTCTTCTAAAACCTGAAGACTGCTTTGATGAAAGATACTGTAGACTTGAGGTCAGCGTAGTCATTTGTATAACCTTTAAATCAAGATATTATAATGGGACTTCAGAACTGTACTTTCCTCAGTTTTCTTATTCAGGTGAGGTATTACTGAGTTGGTTTACTTTCACTTTTACTCCAACTTGAAATTCATTTTGATGTTAGAAAAAACAGACTCCACATCTGGTGAGAAAGGGGTAATATGTTTGTTTTGTTTGAAAAGGAAAAAATCTGCAAGGTTGCCTTCAGAAACCCTTCTCAGGGAAAGCCAAAAGTTCTTTTCCATGTTTCTCATTGGCAGAAATGAATCACAGTGAAGTGTGATTGAGAACAAGACTGTAAATTATTTAGAGACAATGATTGATGAATGCTAGGAAATTACAGAGAAATATAAAGAGCCTAGACTTTTAACAAGCATAAATACAGATGCCATAGCGCTCCAGAAGTTAGAAAGATTTGATGAGAATCTGGCTCAGAAGCAGTAAAAGAAAGATTTGAATAGGGCAACATTAGGCTAGTTAGAGCTAGCTGGTGTATTTGCTCACTTATAACCTCAGGATCTACAGTAAGATTAGAATGCAATATTCAAGGGATCTCTTGTATGGTAAGCTTTTTGTTATTATTAGTTTTAATAACTCACCTAACTAGCCTGAGATAATCAGCAAGTTTCGGGATGTCTGTGATGTCCTCCTATCAGGAATAATCAGGAATAATTTTAGTACAATACACTTTGTTATTGTCTGTTAATTCTGTTAAGAAACTGGGAACCAGGAAGGCTCATCAGAGCCAATACATTTGATTTGGTGAAAGCAATTCTGGGATGCAAAAAGTCATACCAAAATGTTACTTGATTTTCCACCTTCCAGCGTCACCTCCAGATTAGAAAGTGCAGCTTCTACTTCATCTACTTCTGATTCGTTGGTGAAATCTTGTGTCTCTGATGATGATGACAACTTGCTTACGTGATACTAAAATAAATCATCAAGAATCAGATTTGAATGGGCAAATTTATTTCAAATGGTTATTAGCAACATAGAATCACAGCATTTGAAAATGCCCTTTGATTTTCTGGGTCTTGGTGAACGGTGTAATGTACTGCAATGCAGAACCTCTTAAAGGGAAACTGTAAGTCCTGTGTCATTTCCACTGCAACTGCTGACAAAAGTTTCCCACCTTAACTGTCAAGATTTATATTACTTCAGTGTGTATCCATTCTGCATTCTGTGAGGTTGACTCTGCTAACATTTACATTCGTAGCACTGTGACCTGTAAGTGCCATCCACACCAGGTGGAAATTTGACAGATAAGTTCTGTGGTATTCTATAGTGACAAACTGTGCATTTTTGGCAACTTCATTTAAATGTACAAGGAATTTATTACTAATGAATTGTTCTGCCTTATTACGCACAGTAAGGGACCACGCCACGATAAATCACGTTAAATTTATATGTACTCCATTGCATTTCAGTCTTCACACTGTATTATAAGGTTTCTTTATTTTTGGCTGTTGTGAACATATTCATTCGTGTATTAGATTTCCATGAAGAACAAATGAAAGGGTGGTAGCTGGTATGAGAAGCAACACTTCATAGTAATCCCCTTCAGAATAGACTGGGATCAAAGTAATATCTTGTGTATGGTTAGCTTTAGGTAGTGCTAGTAAATGGTTCCATGAAGCGTATGTGTTAATCTGAGTAATGGTATGCTGTCACCAAATGTATTTGTTTTAGTTAGCTGATGCTCCTTACTGTTTCTCACTCAAATAGGAGGCCCCCAGACCAAGGAGACCTATTGGCCTGGGCTCTGTTGAGTTTCTGTCCTAGCTTGTGCCTGCTTCAAGAAAACAGGTTTTGCAGCTTGGATCAAGTACATGCCTGTAGTGCAGCAAAGATCAACATTTCTTCCTCTGTACAGTCAATTTCTTCTAAGAGGATGGCCCAACGGGCTTGCTCATATATTTGGTTTATTCGCACGGCATCATACTGTAGCAGAAAAAGAACAACACTGGTCATTGATGGCAATCAAGGTACAGATTCACGATCAGCTGCAGCTAATCTAATTGATGATCCAACATTGGACTGAAGTCATAAAAGTTGTTTCCTTCCTCTCCCCAACTTCTGCCCTGCTGTATGTTCCCATCCTTCTCTTACACAAGCTCGCACAACTGTAATTGCACAGTGACTTGCTGATCCAACAGAAAATTAATGAGGACTTTGTGGCTGAAGTCGAAGGAAAGACTGAGACTTCCCTTTTTGTGGTAGTAGGTTTTGGACTGGCTTTCACCAAATGTGGAACCACACTGAAAGTGAAAATAACACCACATGGCTGACAGGAATACGACATTCAATAGCTTGCCACAGCCAAAAGACAGAAATTCTTAGACCTTACTTCCTCTCTTTTGCTTTTGGCATTTTTGGTTTTTGCTCTCCTCTTTCACTGGCTTGACGTTTGTCAGATCCTGCTGTGAACTGCTTTAATTCACTCTCCATTTATTCAGTGTGGATTAGTTTAAATTTGTTTGGTTAGTAAGCTGAAGTGAGTCATGGATACGCAAGCTCCAGAGCTGGTGGAAGGCAGCTGACGGGATGATGAACCTGGGAGCATGACCTCTCTCTTTCAATAGCTTCAGGCTACCTAATAGCTCATTGCTATCTTAGCTTATTTCATGGCTATGGCAAAGAGTGGAAATGTCAGAGCTACTGAAGCGGAGGCTCCTATTTGATTTCTAGTGGGAATGGTATTTCACCTAAAACATTATGACCTGAACTAAAAAATGCCCTTCTGTTTAGCTGAGGTGCCTGAAAGAAAACAGGTTCACAGAATTTACGGAAAATAATGATATGAATGCCAAACCCCTTTCACATTTAACTCTTGATTTATGCTGGTCAATAATCACAGTTTAATTTCTTTCAATGTACCACCCAGGCCCTTAAAAACTTTGGCTTAATGAAACCACAGTGTCTGACTGACTTTTACTGGAATTAAACACAGTAAGAGGCAAAAAACCATATAAGTGATTTTCGAAGACTAAGTCTTGCTTTCAAAAGGGACTCAAATACTTTTACTGAGCTTTCCAGAAGTTTTTAATCATCCAGATACATTGAAATTAATTTAAGTGCCTTGGAGCTTCAGAAGGCTTGAGTCCAGAAAAGCTGAATATTCCTTGAAGGGCAGCAGAACATTAATGTCACTTTCTCTCCTATTTTCAAAAATAGGGCTTATACTTCTAGATCATTTAGGTTTAGTTTTTCCCTTCGTTTTTCTTGTTAGAAGTGAAATGGAAAGTAAACTGTCCTCTACAGATACTGTTTCTGGTGCTCTTCAGATCTCATCTTTACACTTAAGATCTTATCACAATGGTAATTCTGTGTCTAGAGGGGAAAAGTGCAGCTATAGCTGAGGGGCAGAATTAGATTTTGATCTCTTAAAGATCTGTGACAAATCCTAGCTAAAATTCAGTATCTTTGTGCTACAGCTTCTTGACATGAAAGCAGCCAAATAGTCAGCAACAATAAAGACAAAGTTCTTACTTTTGGATTCAAATCAAAGAAAGTGTAATATTTAAAGCGTAGAAGAAGCTGGTCATCCTCCAGAATGCCTTGTTCCATAAGTGATCGAGATGAATCTAGCCAGCTGTGGAAGAAAACAACTCTCAAATTCATTTGTATGGGAAAACTGTCACACCTGCAAAGCTGCAGTGTTGTTATGAAACAGAAATGGTAATGAACAGCTCTAAGTCTTGCAAGTCAGGGAAAAATTCACATTTCAAGTCATAACTTGAGTAAGTGGAATATTCATATAGATTTCCAATTCTCATTGTATGAACACAGTACCTAAAATCTTCCTCTTTTTTTTTTTTCTCAGCTACTACTCAAAACATCAGGACTAGATGCCAGAAACTGGGCAGTAAGTAATCATTGACTTAGCTATGCCAGTAAGATTGTTGTTAACTGACCTCCAGAAATGAGAATTTAATTCAGGCCATGTTATCTTTAGAACTCTTGCTTTTAATTTCAGTATTTGCTGTTTTATCATTCCAGCTACTTTTGTCCTTCCGTAAAATCCAGGGACATATTAAAGTTACTGTTAAATGCCCCACAGATCTCAAACAGGACAATCCAAGGCTAGAGAGACAATCTTCTCACACACTTGCATACCTAAACCCCCTAGCACGCTGTATTCTTCTGTGCTGTCCAGTAAGCAGCGCTTGCTTTTGCAAATTTCAAGAACTCACATAGTCTTAATTCATCCGAACTTACTGAATTTATCCACATGTGTATCTCTACTGTTCCTTTAAAGTCTTCAGAGTTTAGCCGCCTTACCCTGCATTGAGTTTGGCTTTGTCAGCTAAAGTCCGAGGCTGGTACATCTCTGCTAGTGCTTCTGGAGAACAGTTGGGATGACTGAAGGCAAGGATGCTGCAGTTCTGCTCAGTCAAGGGACTATCACTGAACCAGGTGATTGTAGAAGAAGCTGGTGTCCCACTGATGGGATCGTAAGTGGGCGTCATGGTTTTACTGTATAAACCTGGACTCGCTGCAAGTTAAAGCAGTAAAGTATTATTCCAAGGAAAACTGCCTTCAGACTTAGGTAGTCTACCATTTCCCATTGCAAAAGACTAGCTAACCTCTGTCTTTTGAGACACTACTATCTCTGCTCTTTGCAGAACCCTTGTCTTTTTACAGGCCAAGTGCCTTAAGGGATAAAAGTACTTTTCCTTCTGTGAGATATATCTCATTTGTGTTAGATACAAGAAATGCTCTCATTTTTTCATTTCACTTTTTCCTTGCAGATTGCCAAAACTGTCCATTTTTTTAAAAGTCTGATCTCACATTTTTAAAGAGCAGCAGCACATCCTGTGTGCAGGGCCACAGCTGATCACCTGTTTTGTGCTACTACCTTTCAAACAACAATGGAAAGTAAAACATTTACACAATAGAAGAATATAAATATACTGGGGATTTTTTGAAGCTACTAATTTGAACTCAGCTATGTCTCTGTAACTACAACCCTACACTGAACTGCTCTCCTTGGGTTCAACTGCATAACAGAATTCCTTCCTCTTTTTTCTTTCAGTCAGAAGAAGAAAATCTTACTAGCTTCTCATTACCTGACAATCCAGAACTTGTTGGAGAGTTGCACAAGTTTAAAATGTCCTCTGTAACCACTTCTTTGCTATTCTTATCTTTTTTCTTCTTCTTTCTGAGTGTATCTTCTGACTGTTTCAACAAAGAGAGTTCTTCTGACCGTCTGATATCTACAATGGCAATTTGGGAAATGAAGGAACATGAAACGTAGGAAACCTAGAAGACTACGTCCAAAAAAAGCCCCATGATTAGTAACAACGTCTGGGGAAGCTCCATATTTCTCTCTGAACCTTAATTTCAGCAGTTTGAAAAGAAAATCTAGTAATAGAAATAGAAGAATAGAAAATCTAGTAATTCAGTGACAAGGCCAGAGGATGGGCAGCGAGGGTGAGTTTTGCAAGCATTTAGTCCTGCTTTCCTAGCAAGTGTCACTATGGCTTAGAATATGAGGATAAAAACTCTGTCCCTAAAGGCTCCGCAGTAACCTTTGAGCATAAACTCAATTAAATGTATGATTTAAGAATAAGCAAGAACAGAAATGGAAATGCTGTATTTGAAATTCACTCCTTTGGTTTTTTGTTTTTTTTTTTGCTTAAAAATTTCTTATTTTACCTTGTCGATATTCTATTCTATTCTATACCCGTCTTGTTGATATTCTGTTCCCTACTGCAGTACTGATTCAGACATGTATTATCAGTTGCAAATCTAAAAAACGTGCAAAATACTTCCATGTTGGGTAAGCAAAGACATTTTAAGCTCCGTTCATGTAGAGAAGAGTTAGAAGATTTAATCTGAGAGAAAAACGCGGATAGAAATATTTAATTAAGCCAAATGTCAGTTGAGCAATTATGGCACTTCTATCAGAGTTGTTAGATGTAATAAATGCACAGTCCACTGCTAGAAGAAATTGAAAGCTATACTGTGGTCAGTGTATCATGGAATAGCTTAGGTTGGAGGGGACCTTCAAGATCATCTAGTTCCAAACCCCTGCCAGCATTGCCAGCTGCTAGATCAGGCTGCTCAGGGCCCCATCCAACCCCACCCTGAGTGTCTCCTGGGTTGGTATATCCACAACCTCCCTGGGCAATCTGCTGTTCCAGTACTTCACCATCCTCCACGTAAAAAACTTCTTTCTAACATCCAACCTAAATCTCCCCTCTTTTAGTTTAAAGCCATCCCCCACTGTCCTATCACTGTCAGATCGTGTAAAAACTCACATCCCCTCCTGCTTATAAGCTCCTTCAAGTACTGGAAGGCTACAGAGAGGTCTCCCTGGAGCCTTTCTGAGGTGCTCCAGCCCTTTGTTGCCTCCTCTGGACCCACTCCAACAGCTCTGCATCCTTCTTGTACTCAGGGCCCCAGACCTGGATGCAGTACTCCAGGTGGGGCCTCACAAGAGAGCAGAGGGGGACAATCCTCTCCCTCTCCCTGCTGCCACCCCTCTGTTGATGCAGCCCAGGATACTGCTGGTCCTCCAGGCTGCAAGCCCATGCTGCTGACTCACGTACAGCTTTTTGTCCATCAGGATCCCCAAGTTCTTTCTGCAGGGCTGCTTTCAATGAGTTCTTCTCCCAGTCTACACTTGTATTTGGGACTGCCTCGACCCAAGTTCAACACCATGCATTTGGCCTAGTTAAACCTCATTAGGTTTTCATGTGCCTACTTTCTTGAGCGCACCATCAGCAGGACTTCAACCATCCAGTACTCTTGCAGCTCATTTCTGACACTGTTTTCAGTACAATGGGAACCACTGGCATACACAAAAACCAGAACAACTGTCTTTTCTCAACTCAATGAAACCTCAATGAAACTCAATCCTACCTCAACTCAATGAAACAACTTCTTGAGCTAGCAGGGAGTAAGGATTTTACCTGAAAACAAAGCTGCTCAATAAAATGCTCCAGTTTAGCTGCCAGATGAGATTTAGCTTTACTTACTGAGAATTTTGCAGATGTCACTGACAGCTTTGAATACCACAGAAGAAAAGCTGACTTTCAGTCTCACCGTCTTCATGTTTGGCAAGCGAAGCCGCAGCATTTTGTGCTGAGTAGTAAAGAGCAGCTTAGCATCTGCCTGTACCCCGCATTTATCAAGAGTCCAGTGGGTTTTCAGTAGCCAGCACTTTTTTTGCTCCCACCAAAGGGCATAGTCTGACCAATCTTGTGACACCTCTAGAAAAAAAACAAAAACAATATGGTTCTTAATAAGTCCAGTAACTAACATACTGACAAATCGGCTTTGGAAACAGTACTCTGCATATGGGAGAATTTACATTAAAATTATAGTTCCAGTTCCTCAGACCTAGACCCCATTTGCTGAATACTTGTTACAGGTGCTGGGATTTAACTTTGTTTTCCTTGAAGAATTAAGCTAGATGCTGACTGTGGCACTGTCTTAATCTTGCAGATATCCACAGGGAAAGCACATCTGAATGTGGTGCTGTGCATGGTCCAACACTACTTGGATTGTGCTGGGATGTGGAATAATAATCAGGGGACCCACTTTGCAACTCAACAGCGTGAGCTCAAAATACCTCGTGCACACGCAGATGGGCACAAGTTCTTCCATGGTCTCCTGCAAAGCACTGCTGAACAGATCATCTCTTTAGCCTTAAGAACCAGCAGTAAGTTCCTTGAGGTTTTGGTGACATGCAGCAAAAGTCTCTTTCAGTCATTCAGTTTTCCTCGTTGACTGCACAGTTAAAGTTAATCAGGATGCTCACAAGAACAAGATTTACTGTGTTGGCAGTAAGCCCTGTACCAATCAGGAGAGCGTTAACAAGCTCTAACAAATAAGATGGCCTCTACCACACAGGATAAAGAAACTTACAAGAGAAGTACAAACTTGTAAGGGAGGTAGAGTCAATATGCTGTGATGTGGTACAAATAAATCTTTCAAAGGTCTCTGCAGAAGAGCAGACTGATGAGGCTGACCGAGGACAGCCAACGGTTGACTACAAAAGCATCTCAGTGAAAAGACAGCTGCCAAAAGATAACTGTCTTGTTTCACTAATATGGACTTGCATGTGTTTTGATTAAATAAAAATGTTGGGGTCCTTTCTACTTTGAAAACTATGCAGACAAAGAAAAGCTCTGAATCAAGATAGGAGATAGGAGACTTTGTGAGTTCCATGGAGGATTATGGAAGGGTGAACAATAGCTTTAGTCTGATTAGTTTTGAGCCCTTAGCTATCCTGACATGAAAGATGACAAAACCTTGACTAAATGAGATTGAAAAGCACACACATTGATTAAGGAAAGAGACAAAACCTTGCTGCTCTTAATTCCACGGGGACTTCTGCGATTAAATGGATTAAAGGAAAGCTTCACACATTATTTTAATAACACCATTCAAATGAAACGGTCTTTACTCACTGATTTGTTCCACTAATTTCAGCATCACTCCTCCAATATGAAGGTCCCCTGTGACCCGCAGTGTAAATTCCTTTTGCTCTTCTTCACACTGATGATCAACTATCACCAAGAGCTCCCAGGTGTTAGACCCGTAAGCACTTGAGGAAATCATTTTCCAAAGATCTGTGCAAGCTCTGCAAAAACCAAACAAAAAGGATATTTTTTTCCTTATTTTTTCCTCTACTCTTTGAAACTAACTGATATCTTCACAGTCTCAAAACATGTCCATACTGCCAAGATTTCAGAGTAGCCTTAGTAGGAAATTCAGATTTGTTATCTTGCTACCCCTGAACTAAACTCTGTTCTTCTGATTACTCTTGCAAGACAGAGTGGGATTTTTTTAAATTCTGGATGTTTTTTTTCCCTAACTCAAGTGTCGCTCATAGGGTAGAAAGAGCCCAATTTCATTCCGGTTTCCCCAATGCCAGGGACACTGCAAATAGTTGTAGGTGGAATCTGTTCTGGCAATCTATCCAGTGAAGAGAGGAATTTTGTTGACTTTTACACTCACGGCTGTAATTTTCACTGCAAATAAAAGTTTACATTTAGAGCAAAAGGCAGAAGAGTTCTACCAGAGTATTTTACCTATTAGGGTAGGTGTGTGTGGGAGTGTACAAACAACTTTAGTGGCTCTTTGCCAGCAACATCAAGGCACGTAGCAGCAGTTCCAGCTGACTGTCTGCTTCTGCAGGGATGAAAGCACGTACCCTGTCTCAGCATGGTGAATCACCTGAGATTCCACCAGGCTCCTGCCAGGACAGGTACATAGTAATCATGCCAAGCCAGACTAGAAGAGATGCTCACAGTAGAAGCAAAGCAGGTTATCATCAGTAGAGTTTTGCTAATTAGTGAAGAAGGAGCTGTAGGCACACAGTGCCAGACGCTGCATGAAGCATTTGGGATATTTACCCAGTGAAAGAAGACAGCAGATTATCACTCAGGGTGCCATCAAACTGAACCCTAAGAAACAAACCTTTACAGTAGAAGTGTAGGCAATAGAGTGGATGACTTCCATTTAACGCAGACATTCAGCAATGTCTAAGAATTCAAGTCACAAACAAAGACTTTGCCTATGGTGCTGTACACAGACTGCTTGAACATATAAATCAACTAGTACTTGTTTACAAAGAAGGCTAGAAGGGACACAGCAGTGCTAACAGACTTCTGTAGATCCTTAAAAAAAACAACATTTAGCAGTTAAATCATTTAGCCTAAGTTAGGTCAAAATATAAGATCAAGGCCCATTCTCACAGGTGAGGAGTGGCAGAAGGAATGAACACGGGACTGATCACAGCACAAAAGCAGACTTGTTTAGGTTATATGAATGTAAAATGAAGCTAAGGGTTAAGCACTTCATGCCTAGAAACAGGGTTTTCTAGTTTTTTTTCCACCTATGCACCAAATTCATAATAATACAGCTTTATGTTACTGATTAGATAACAAAGGAGGGTTTATGTGCCAAAAGATACTATTTGAAGGCAGAGCCGAGTTCAATGTTCAGAGGTTCCTTTCCAGAGGCACAAAGAGGCTCAACAGCCAACCTGTTACTGCTTAATCTTCTCCAGACTTTCAAATGTTCTTCCTAACTTCTTACAGCTTAAAAATTTCAATAGGAAGACTTCTGATTTTTTGTTAAATTACATATAATTTACATTTTATGTAATGTACATGCAATTTACATTACAATAATAGGTAGTATTTGTACTATGGAGTATAGTATAAAGTCGTCTAAGCATTTCAGTCAAGTTCTTTGAAAATCTGTTCTCAGAATACCACTGTTTCTGGTTTCTTGGTTTCCAACTCCTTTGGGTTGAGGCCATACTTTGTGGCAATCCTACTGATATAAAATTAGATATCTAAGGGATAATACAAATATGGTGGCAATGACAAATCTACTACTAAGAAAGAATGATTCCAAATGTAAATGCAATGAAAATGTACGTGTTAAGATTTGATTTATGCCAAAAGAAAATGAACGATAACATAAAGGAAACGACCTGTCCGGCTCAAAGCCATCACTGATGCAGTGGTTTTCCCCTAAAAGGAGTTTCATTGGAACAGTGCTGGGAGTCTGCCCTGCATGGCTAAAATCGTGACTTAGAACAGAGAGCTCTAACTCAGAACACCGAAAGGCCAATTTACACGGAGGAACAAATGCCGTTATGTTCCTGCATGTGTCAGCCTACACCTTTTCACCAAATAGTTACTGAACTAAAAACTAACAAGGGCTGGTACTTAACCAAGAAGTCTGTTTTGTCTTGGTAGATAAAGGCATCATGCTGTACACTGGACAACACTACAGCTGTACTGCTTCTGGGATAGAGCTGGGATTCTGCTATTGTGCTGCTGTGCACTATATGGTTTTACTAGCTTAGTATGCTTTAGAACAGGGCACTGTGCCTCTCATGGAGGCAGTGTTCAAGAGTTCCTGAATCCTGGCGCACCAGAATTCAGCAGAAGGGGAATACAGCATGCAGGAGATCAGTTGTTACCATTGCACTTTATTCACAGCAACAAGAAAGTCAGAACGCCACCAATCACACTCCTGAGCATCCGTAACAGCATCAAAATACATAAAAATCGACAGCTGACTAAGCATGAGGAACATGTGATTTCAGTTCAAGTGCAGGTATGAAATCTGGCAGAGCCGTAACTTCTGCCTACACTTCTGTCTATCATGAGGCAGTATTATTACTGAATTATTATCATCCATCCAGCAAAACCGTATAGGTAACTTCTTTTTAAATGCACGTTAGCTTGCCAATGCAATTCTGTGTACAAACGCTTGTGCTGATGTGGGTGAAAACGAGCAGCCCGGGGGCTGGGAGAGCCTCACTCGCACTGCGGCTTGCAGGGCCTGGAAAACCATGGCCTGAGAGCAGCTAATTCTGGCACCCCGTCATTCCCTGAAGCTGCTCTCCTCCCCACTTCCTCCTCGAGAGGTTTTAGTTTGATGATAAGAAAACACAACCACCAGTAAATCCATCACAGAACAAAGCCCGGTCTCAAAAAAGCGGCAAACCACGCAACGTGGACAACTGACTGTTGAGCACGAAAAACAAAAGAAACGGCCCGAACTGCCAAGAGGGGCCGCGCACGTCCGGTGATTAAACTTCAGGTGGGCTCTGCACGTGCCGGAGGGGCAGCGGCACGGCACAGCCTGTTGGCCAACGCAAACCTCCAGTGCAGCCGTTACACCCGCACCGAGCTCGGCGCAGATTTCAGCCCCAAGCTTCGAACTTCGTGTGGAAATACAGAAGGACGTGTCCTTGTCTGCGCAGGCACGCGTTCACCTTCAGGTTAAGCGGGGAAAACACGCAGCGTGCCGCCGATCGCCCCGCCGTCCTCAGAAGGCGACGGCGAGGAGCGCATTCCGCACGGAGCGCAGGCCTTTGAGGAAGTGCCCGGCTGCTGACACCCCAGCGAGGAGATTTCCCGGACGGGCCTCGGGTGGGCTCGACTCGCACCGCAGCGATTAAAACAGCTCCCCAGATAACAGCAACAAACTCAGCCGACCCCACGCTCGCCGCCGCTCCGCGCCCCTCGCCCCGGCAAGGATTGCCCCGCCGCCCCCAGCCCGCGCCGCTCCCCGCTCTCGCTCGCTCACTCACTCGGGCCCGGCCCGGCCGTCCCTCGCTTCCCCGCCCGGCTCCTGCTCCCTTCGCCCGCACCTGGCGTCTCAGCGCCGGGAGGAGGAGCGGCGCCCTGCCCGGCCCTACCCGCGCCGCGGCGGGGCCCCGGGGGCCGCACCGCTTAGGGAGCGGCCCCGCTCCCGCCCCCTCTCTCCGCGACAGCCAGCCGGCGGCACCCCGGGGCCGGGCAACGCGTCCCTGCCCCGGCCTGCCCTGCCCTCCGCCCCCGTCCCGGCGCCCGGCGGGCAGCGACAAGCCGGAGCGCGGCTCTCGCGCTGCCCCGGCGGGGGGCCGCTTTGCTCCGCACGGGGCTGTGCTGTGCTCGGATCTCCTCGCGCCGTGAGCGCCGAGGGGCCGCCTCTCGTTTGCAGGTGTCCCCAGAACGCCTGGCAAGCAACCGACGTGCCCACGTTAACTCTTTGCTCTTCAAAATACGGAGCACCCACAAGTCCGAGTGACAGCCAGGGACGGAACCTGGCTCTGCTTATTGTACTGTCGGTGTCCGGGGGAGGTTGGCTGTTGCGGTCGCGGTGGCGGGGCCGTGAGGAAGGCTGCCGCGGGGAAGTTGAGAGCCGCCCTCGTGAGCGCGGAGCTGGAAGCCATGTCGGGAATGCTCCCTATCTCACCATTAGGAAGTGAAGGCTGCTGCGGAGAAACCATAAATATGATGTAGAAGTTAATATTTAACGTCAGAGTAACTTTTAAAAAGCTATGACTCCATATCCAGTTGCTGTTTGCGAACGTAGCTACGCAGATAAAAGCTGCTTTGAAGTGACTGCAGATAAAGGCTTTCCTTTTGTCCTGGAAGGCTTCCTGTGTGAACTGGATGTCGGGTGTGGAGCTGGGAGGTGGGACAGCCCAACGTCCCCAGGGCCAAACCCGGGGCCTGTATGCGTGGGGAAATACAGAGTTACTGCTTTCAGGATGCTGTTGAGGAGCTGGACACCAGTGGTCATTGGAGAGTTCAGTTCTGAGGGTAAAATGCCAGAGAGTAGAAACATGTATTTGCAGTGTAGGGATGCATTACGATGAGTAAAGTGAGTTTGATTGACTGGAAGTGGATAAGTGCTTCTCTAAAAGGCAAATTCCCACAGAAAACCTTTCTCCCCTCAAACATTTGACCTGCGTAGCATGTGTAGTGACTGGGTACAACAGAACAAGGAAGAAAAATCGACAGAGGAAAACAGAAAATCAAGGAAAACGTTCTTTCTTATTGAACTCTTATCCTGGAAAATGAGTCCCCAGAGGCAGGAGAGGTAGAAGGGGTGCATCTCTGAAACTTCATTGGGAGCAAACAGTTACTCTCATTAGAAAAAGCAGATGTGAAGTAACTGAACCACAGATAAAATCACACGACCTTTGGTCCCTTTATTGCTGCCACAGATTCAGCCACTGAACTGCTCAGGCAACACTGATCTTTTTAGATTGCAGGCACACCAGAAACATGTAAACATCAAATATCCTTTAACTCAAAAACTTGAAAACAAATGCCTTTCTAGACTCAGTCACTTGGAAGCACTGATGGACCTTTAATTGCCCTAACCAGCCTCACCTGAGCCCTCCCGGCTCCTGCTTATGAACCCAGTAGCAGCTGTTGAGCTTGGATTTAGGTTTTCAGTCTCTGTGTGAGCGACACTGATGGTGGTGGTGGTGCCTTAGGTGACTGCGACACTGAAGGGGCTACTTTGCTTTCTTCTTCCTTGCACTTCTGTTGCTTCTTGGGAGTGGCTTAATTCAGCAGTTGGCTGGCTGTTAGATCTTCACAGTGCAGTTGGGTAAGTTATCTATTTGTTTTTTGAGCATGGAAATGTATACAGTTGAGCAAATAACTTTTCACAGAAAATGCCTTGAGAGATTTGAAACTCAGGGCTAAGTTATTTTCAGTAGTTAGACTGAACCATCCTGGTTCCCTTGGTGGGTGCTCCCGATAAGACTTGTGCTGCAGACCCTTTGTAGCTTCATTGCCCTTCTCTGGACTTGCTCTAGGGCCTCAGCCTCTGTAATGAGGGGCTCAGCCCTGAATGCAACATTCAAGGTGTGGTGTCACCAACGGTGACTACAAGGAGATAAGATGCAGAGATCTAAAGAAACTTGTAAGGTGCTGGGTTGTGACTGCTTGGCTTGGAAGAAATATGTTGTATTGTTTAAAAAAAAAAAAAAAAACAACAACAAAAAAACAACACAAAGTTTTTCTCTTGGGCGGTAAAACTGCAAGCCCTTGATTAAAGAAGGCAAAACAAACAAACAAAAAAACCTCAGCTGATAATTAATGAGATATAAACAATGGTGACTGCTAAGCCCAGAGTATTAATGAATACTGAATTTAATCTCCAAGCCAGTGTGAGTCTTGATGTCTCCTAAGTTCAAGTGCTATTTATTTTGTTTGTTTGTTTTTCAGTTCTTTGTGAATAACTGAGCTGAGGGAAGAGAATGTAGAGGCTGATATCAATGTTCTGCTGTGCAAGGTGCTATGAGGCATGTTCTTCCTGGACTGCTGTAAGATTGCTGGAGATAATTCTGTAACCCATCCACCAGATCAGTTTAAAAAGAAAATGCATTTACTGTACACTAGGGAAGCTGGATGAAGAAGAGATCTGGAAAAAGCCAGAAGACAATGAAGTCTGGGTAAGTTCTTGAGTCTAATATGAACTTTTACAAGATGTAGGTATCAGGAAAAAAGGTGTTTTTTTTTTTCTTTTTTTTTCAGTCAGCATTGAGCAATACCTGCACTACAAAAGGCAGTGATGCTTTACTTCTGAAAAGTTGCAGAGTTAAAGTATGTTTTGGGGGCAGAGTGCTCATTTTCAGCTATCTCACAGGAGGCTGAGGAAATCAGTTTTGGAGAAGTGTGATTTGTCCTTCCAGAATAGTGAATGGGGAAGACTGTAATTGAGGAACAGCTGTTCTCTACTGTAGTTCTTGTAGAAAATCATAGGAAGCCTCAGTTTGCATCCTCTACCTTCTTTATCAGTTTATATGCTAAAATCCCCAGCAGTCAATAATGGGGCTTACTAGAGGCAGTGCCTGTATCTTCACCTGTTGATTTAGAGTCAGCTCATTTAGTTCCAAGTTTGAACTCTCTTCCTTTAAGATCTATTAATGTCTGTAGTAAAGTCTCTTAGTGGATAAATGTGTACTTTGAAAGCATGGGAAGGTAACGTGAGAAAAACAGAAAAATGTATATTATAGCTTTTCTAAATGTATTTCTTTTGGTACACTTTTTACAGACCCTTTTCACTTTTATTAGGCCAATGTTTTAAGTTACCACCAAGCAGACATATAAGACTTGCTCTTTAGTCTCCTGGAATCATTATTTCTTGTGTTTATGTTCCCCTTAACAAGCACAAGGCACGGAATAACCTTTTCTCTTGGTGGGTCTCTGTATATTCATCATGCTTTTATCTTAATTATGGGAAGAAAACTTGCTCAGTATCTAGCTTCAAACACTGGGCCACTTCAGTTCATGGATGCATGTGGTCTTCAAATTCATGTTACGTTCCAGCCAGCCGTACTTTAAATCATTATTGCATCCTCCACTTAAGTGCCTAAGGATACAAAAGAATTGGTTGTTGTGGAGGTAAGTGAGCTAGCATGTTGCCTGATGCTTCCAAAAGTACTTGGAGCTCAGTTATTTTTCTGTGTTGTTCCTCTCGTGAATCTCTGTAACTACATGAAGCTTTGTGTAGTAGGCTGTGTGTGTGGTGGCAGTGTTTGCATACAGCTGGCGTGGGATCTGTTCTCCAGTCAGTGCCAGTGACCTGTGATTAACTTCAGTAGTGCGACTTTGTGCAATTGAAGCTAACGAAGGCAGAGCTTCTGTTAGCTGTAAGAAGGTCAGTTTTTTTTCCCCACTGTGACTGTAATTGTAATGTAGTCTAAGCTATGTTAGCTGTTTGAGGTTGATGTTAATATGTTAGCATGAATGTGCAGTGCTTTGAGTGAGTGATCACAGCTAATGCTGTGGTTTGTTACTGGTAGGTATGTGGATGAGTACCAAGTGAATACATGGCAGGAGAAAGTCGTGAATAGCAGAAGCATGACTTACAGGTGAAGGGAAAATAGCATCTCTTTCTCATTGACATGCTCACTGCACCTGCTTTGGTCAAGCAAAGTTTAGACTGCAGTGATGCCACGGATCAAATACTTCCTTCCTCTCTAAACAAACTTTCCCAACAGAATTGTGTCAGGCTGAGTCAAATGTGGATCCGGAGAACCACAGGGGGCAGGGTGTGGGAAATTGTCAACTCATTGCAAACGTGGATTTTCCTCACTTCTTCTTAGATGCTTACTCACTTCAGCTTTTCTCAAGTCATGAGAGAGTTCCCTGAGTTTGGAAGGCAGGAGATGAATGCTGAATGTAGCCTTTGAGGTAAAAGTTGCATAAGACTTCTGTAAAATACTGACAGATGGCCTTGTAGGTATCTGGCACCTTTGGTCTTCATGAAGTCTTGAAGGTGAGATTGCTATGGATGCTTGCTATGCTGAGTTTAAAAAGGAGGAAATATATATATATATATATATATATATATATATATATATATATATATATAAATTGCTTGTCTTGTTCTCTGTTTAGAAGAGTTCAAGCTTCTATTGCAGATCTGAACTGGGACCTGAAGTTGATGTGACTTGGGTTTCCTAGGGTGCAGAGCAGACAGCCATGATCCATAATGAATCAAGCTTGCTACCCTCTGGGCACAGGTGTTTCTGATGGGTTTAAAGTTGACTCTCTCTCTGACTGTCTGATGCTTGAAAAGCAGATGGTGATAGAGCACTGGCATGTCTAGCACAAAAGCTGAGTCATTGAACAGTGCTATTAGAATATCCTTGAATATAAGGAACAGTGAGGGGTGAGCGGGGGCAGTTGTTACGCAGAACAGATCAAGGATGACAAAGTCTGAAGTGGACCATAGCAATGCATGTTTTCCCCAGGCAGCTGATTTAATGAGTCAGACCTGTGTCATACTGCTTTTAGCTGAAGCTGTGAAGATTTACAAAGCTTTAGTCACATGTAGGACTTTTTGGTGACTGAAAATGAGCTAATCCTTTAAGCCAACCATTCAGTCTTTTACCTCACACTCCCTTGCCTCTCAGCACCCCCTGCCAATTATAGATGGCCTGGTTTTCAAATGTGCTAGGTGTTGTCAGGCTTCCAGAAATTCTTGGTGTTGCCTTTTTTGTGCCTTAATGAAGTCAGGGCTGTGAAGAAGCGGTGCCTAGTAAATGTGGATTGATTTTTCACAGTTTTGCCTTTAAAATACTTATCTGCATGGTTAATGAAAAGAAATACCTCCTCCTCCATCCTTAGAGTCTGGAGAACTACTGTAGAATTGTTAAAGTTAAAAGTTACTATGCCTGACTATGTGTACATAGATACTGTAGGTTATGGGATAGAGCGTTGTATGAGATGTTGGCCAGAGGACTTAGTCTGCATTCCAACTGTGTTGTGTTTCTTGTAGGTTTCATATCAGCTTTTAACAGCTACAAGTCTGTACTAAATTATATGGCTTTTAGAGAATAGAAATAAAGCTAAAATGCTGATGTCAAGTTCAGAGCTTTAGCTGGTAGGCTACAGTCTTTAGTGCTTGTATACAAAACAAATACTTCAAGGCCTTTTGTTTGTAATGGCCATTCAGTAACATGGCTATTTGCAGTAAAAATGGGCTGTATCCTACGGAGCTGTGCGTGGGATTGGTTTTCATGTGCTGGTTTGGAGACTATGGCTTACCGAACAAATAACTTCCTTCCATCCTGCAGTTTTTGATTATAGCGTTCATTAATTTCTAAAAATTATTTTGAGATCCTAGGGTAAGCAAAACCATGCTGTATCATCCCGTGGTGTGCTGCTGGACTGTGTTGTCAATGTACTGTATCATGTCTGCTGTTCTACTCTTACCTCTAGGAGCAGGTGAAGAAACCGTTCCGAAGGCAAACACAGGAGTTGGTAATACTCCTACCAAAGTGAAAACATGAAAGACTGGGTTCAAAATAATTGTTTGGTTGCATGGTCTTGTTATAACTGTTTTCTTTAGGATACTGTTGCTCAGTTGGAGTGACATTCTGAGATATTATCAGGAGCTGCATTAGGGCTGTTTGGATGAAGGCTTTTAAGATAAATAGGCTTACCTTTGTTTGACCTTTATTTTAAAATTGCTCATATTAATACTACCTTGAGTCATTCTTCATTCTTTCTAAACACTAAATATTACAGCTGTACTTACAAGATCAGAATGAAATTGAACTTTATATGTCTATCCAGATTGAGTAAAGACTGTCTTTTGCCTCAAGGAGACCGGAGCTGCAACAGGGGGACCTCAGTTGTCCTTGCTTCATTTGTACAAACAAAAAAAATGCCTGGAGGATGCGGAGTGGTTCAGCTGTAAATCAGGTTTCTGAGCCACAGGTGGTAGAGGCAGGGTTGTACGTGTGTTTCCTGGCTGCAGTCTGGGAGGTCTCATAGAGCTTCGGCTTCAGGTCATGCTTGTGGGAGCACTGCTGGCTCAGGCACCAGAGTCTCGTGATAAGATGCCAAGGAGCTCCTGTCCTGTGAGCTGCTCCTGTTTATTGCCTGGCCAAGTCTCTGGAGAGAGTAAAACTGTACCAACTCAGCCTCTTCTTGGGGCCAGAGCACACAGAGATGTGCTCACTTGGCTGGCTTAGGCTCACAGGCCGTCACTGGAGGATTTCAAGTCATGAGACTTCTCCCTGAGCCATACTACTTGGCATGGAATAGTGCTTCTGTGAAAGGGAGCTGTGCAACTTGGACAAATAATTCCTGATGAAGGCATTGTGAGCACCATGTTGCTTTACTTGGTTTTCCCATCTAAATGTGCAACTTTTTTTTTTTAATACTAAACCCGGACTTTAAAAATAGGAGGTTTAATTAAGATTTACTTTTCTGTATTCTGTCATCTAAATAAGCATTGGGATTTTGCAGAGGGCTGAGCAACATACAGGTTATGATTGACCCTTGAAAACATGTTTTAGTTAAAACTCTTTGAAATTCATACCATGGGTTTATTCACCTGAGGAGGAAGATACATATGTATAATATGTATAACCCCATCCTCCCAGTCTGTCTGAATTACCAACTCATTGATTTCACTGTTACCCTTGTGTTAATTCATGTTTCACAGAGCTTCATCTGGGAGAGCAAGCTAGACTTAACAGTAGAGAAAATTTGAAAAGATAATTCAAGCATGTTTAAAACTAAAGAGCAAGAAGTGTATTGCTTATTTAAAAACTGATTAAGAAAATATCTCACTGGGGGTATGGCTCTCTTAAAAACTGGCAGTTTTCAAACCTTTCAAACCTTGCTGCTTTCAATATTTCTTTCGAAAGGAATCACCTTTGAAGATGACTAAAGCAGAGGTTGTCATGATGGCTGGGTTACTTGCATCTCTTCTGGCCCTAACCCAAAGTTTACTTTCTTGCCTGTGCTTGTGCTTGGGGTTGGACCAGTTATTATTTTTATTCCAGGTGACAGAAGAAAACTGATTTCTTTGTAAGATCAAGTGAGTGTTGGATAATTGAATTTCCAAACAGAGAGCTATGGTACAGTGTGTAACCACATTCTTAAAACTTGGCCCTTATTCAGTTTCTCTGTGCAGGTAGAGTGGGTACTGATTGAAAAGAAACTCTGTAATGGTGAACTGCTCTCTTGGACACGTGCACCAGTCATGCTTGTACACAATCTCATTTCATCACTCATTCCAGCCTGAGTTCTGCTTTTCATATTACCTGTAGCCAAATCTCATTCTCTCTCTCTCGTGCTGATCGTTCTTAGTACCTGAAGAAATGCAAATATTGCAGTTTGTTGAAGGTAAATACTAAGGGAGGTCCAAATGTCCCAGTTCAGGTGCTGAAAATGATTGGCTCTGTTGGCCTCAGCTGCCCTGCTAACCTGGACACTAAACACACTGACCCCTGTTGTACTGCTAGTGGGATACGTGCTAGCTGTGGGTTAGCTGAGGTGGTACATTCATGTGGAATTTCTCTCCTTGTCAGCAACAGTCAGCAGGAAAACAGCTGTGTGCTGACTCTTCCCCCATCTTGCAGATCCACAGAACTTGACTCAGTTTGTTGAACTGGCTTTTTTTTTTCCCCTTTCGTAGAAAGTCCAGGAATGTTTTTCACACTGATTGGAGCTCAACTCTAAATTGACTTTTCTTCTAAATACGTGCCTTACCATGTTGTGTTGTATGGGTCGGACCATTCATATGGTGTACGTATTTTAAATATGGGGGTGCTCTTTGGTAGGAGGTTGGCGCCATATCTCCACTAATATTCTGTGCTCAACATGAGAAAGTGTGATTGGATCAAGTGAGTACTGGTTGTGGTGCAGCACTGTACGAGTGCCTTGCCTAGGGAACTGAGGTTTGTAGCAAGGAGAACAGTGGAGAGTCATACTGCAGCCATGCTTCCCAGCAGAAAGGTTGCTATAAGAGTCAAAGTAATTTGTCGGTGGGAAAGCGAGGTGTCTGTATTTCTGTGGCCATATAAAAATGCATGCACTCTGACAAGGCAGAAACAAACTGTTAAACCTTTGACTTGGGGGGAGCAGGGACTGACTACTTGATGACTAAAGAATTTCAATGAGGTTTTTTTTTCTTTTTAAATTTCTGCCAAATTTGCTGCTCAGGGCTGAATATGCTTGGAATTGTCTCCTCTGTGGAGGATGGAAGAACTGAGGGTGAGCCGATGACTTTTTCTATTCTAATGAAGGCTTTTAGGAATTAAAGTCACTTTGGATAAGCATCAAAATATGTTCATGTGAATTATTGTGACACTGTACTTGGTTGCTTATCTGTACTTCAAAAAAAATCTCCAAAGCAACTTAACAGCAGCAAGGATAAATAAGGAAAACTGTGAAAGAGTCCCGTACAATTCATGCTCTTCTGTCATACAGAAAAACTTCTCAAGCTGAGGAAAGCACCACCTGCCTCGCTGGGCTCTGACCAGTAGATGCCACTGCAGGCTTAGTAACGGGGCACCGCGGTGGGGAACGTAACTGCAGCGTGGAGAGAGCTGAGGTCAGCTTCCGAAGGGGACATCAAATGGCTGCCTTGGTAGTGTTCGCTGATGACAGCACGTGCCATGCCACTTGATGCTAAAGGAGTGTGGGACAGGCTTGGGGTAAAACAGCCTTGGTATATGCGTGTGCGATTAATTCTTAAGGCAGATAGCATGCTTCCTATTTTTGGATTCTAAGAAGGTTTGCTTGTCCTGTTCGGGTTTCCTGCTTGCACTTGCCCTCTGCTGGAAGTGAAATCCATGATGGTATGTCTGCTTCCCCCCCACCAGAGGAGTACAAATGATGATAATGCTTTCCAGATAACTACAGCTTTGTGCTCAGCAAGCACAGAATGTTTCTACTTGAACGTGACGTTTGGGAATTGGTAAACACTGGCTGGTACATGTTTGTGAAATAACGTGAGCTGAGGAAGTAAAACATGCATGGGGAGAAGAACCTTATTCTTCAGAAACCTACAAAACTCTTTTTAGCTTTTTTTAAAAATGGAATTGTATTAGGGAGAAAAGATCTGACATTGAAACATTTAATTGAAAGTAGGTTATAAACAATAATATTTTTGCGTACTTGTTTGCTTTGCTTATCTTTAAAGAAAAGCAAATAGTGGAAGCTGCATGGCTTTTGTTGTAGCTTCATTTTACATATGTTTGTACGTGTATAAAATCCACTTGACTGTGAAATTTGTATGGGCCATTATCTATTTAAAAAGTATCTCTGAAGTTGAAATGTAGAACTTTCTGCTGATGCAAAACCTATCCCCAGGACAGACCTCTGGTTGCTGGGAGAAGGCCATGCAGTAATAAGAACCAGTGCAGCTGCATATTACAGATGGCAGGAGAACTTGAGGGCTGAAAGATGTGGGTGCAGGAAGGATGTGGTGGTGTCACATCTATGTCATGTGTGCTGTTGTGTGGAGTTCATTAAGGGCTATTACAAGCTTGCAAATGCTAGTCTAGCAATCCAAAGTAATTCTATTGCTGTAAATGGAAAGTATCTCCTTCCTGTTGTGTCCTGTCACCCATCCATGCAGGGGTGTGCAGAGCTTTTCTGGCTGCTCTTAGAGGTGCTGTGAGCATCTGTAGCTGGTGTTTGGGTAGACCTTGAGGAGGACACCATCAGTGGATGCACTTTTCCTTGCATGAGCTCCTCCTGATACAGTTTATTTTTCTGAAGGGTATGATCAAGGTATTTGGGGTCAGTTTTGTGAAGCTTTTCAGCAAATACTTAACAAAATGAACCGTCCCATTGAAAGTGTTCTGTTGTACTTTGACCTGATAGGAATTCTTTGCTGTAAATTCACTAATCAAACCATGAGTTTTTACTGGGCTGGCACTGCAATTCATGCTGTGCAGATCTGTCCTGATTTGATAAAGATAAGCTAATCTTAATAAATATGTTAACTTTTCAAGTGATTGGGAAAGCACCTGTTATAAAGCCCTGAAGATCTCAAATCATGAATTGCATCCTTCCAAAAATTAACTTGCACACCATTATCCTGGCTGTAACAAAACTAGGCAGAGCTAGTTTGTTATTTGGTTTGCTTGCTTATTTGACATTTTGAGCCCTTGTTATGCATTCAGGTCATATTGTTAGTCTTTATGGCCTAGCTGAACAGCCAAATGGATAGGAGGCATACCTGGGAGAAGTGAAAGGTGAGATTCCTGAGTAATTGCATAAATATAACAACAGTGATCTGAGAAAATATCTGAAGATTGGGTCAGAAGTTGTGGTAGCCTTTCAAGGATTTGATTAAACTGAACTGGAGTTAGGATCTTCTTTCCTTTAAAAAGAAGCATGAGCACATGTGAAAAAGAAAGAATGAAAGCAATTTGAATGAAGTGTTTTTTTTTCCTTTGTCTCTGTTTGTGGGTTCTTCTAAACTGATTACGCTAATGTGGTGGTTTCTGTAATTTAATTATGTCTGCACTCAATGTGAACAAGTTAATTAAAAGTCGCCTTTTGTTAGTTGAAATGTATTAGCTTTGCCTGCATGGAACTTCATGGCTTTTGTTTGCTCCTCTTTTTGTGGATTGGTGTTCAGTGCAGCTGTGCTTTCTATTGCATAACAATATAACTGGCTTTATAGCTCTTCCTTTCTATGGGCTGGTCTAAATTACCGCCAGTGATTTGCAAATGTAGATCAGTAGTGTAAAAACACAAGTCTCATTTGTATATTAAAGCTTGCTCCGAAGTGGCCAATCGGCTTTGCTTTTAGTCCCTTCAGCAGGTTGTTGCTGGCTCTTGATGTCAGAAGATTGAATGTGTGTGCAGGAAAGTTGCTGGGCTTTCAAACGTGCTCCCTGTAGCCCGGGTTTGGAAATCGCGTTTCGTTTATAACCAGAAAGGTTTTTATTTTAGAAAGCTCTTGGGAGATGAGCTTAACCTTGGGCTACAGTAATGTCAGGACTGAACAGGGCAGGGCATAGTTTGTATTTAGGTTGGCAGGAGCCAGTCCTTCAGAGCTGCGTGACTCAGTAGCTGACACACTTCCTTCGGGGTATGAATGCTGCAGCATGTTGGTAGGAGGTGCTGCGCTGCTCCATGAGTCATTAAAACCAAAGCACTGAAGTTTTCCTGATCGTTACAGATCACTTGGCTCCCTTAGCAAGAGCATGGCTTTGCCTGGCTGTTCTGACTAACCCTTGTCTCCAGTATACTTCTGCCCCATCTAGTCTACTCCCTGGCAATTTGGTTTCATTGGTTTCTCCTTGCATTGTTGCTGCAGTGCTGCAGCTTTGTTGATTTGGTATAAAATAGCCTATCCTTGATATTTCTGAGCACATCCATGTATTTCTACATCTTTGAATCTAGAAGGCTATATCCTCAGGTAATATAAACTGGGTAATTCCCTTTGATTGTTAGTATACAGAAACAGGCCAGGAATCTTGGGTTTCTTTTCCATTCATAGTGAAGATCCTTGGAGTGACATCCATAGACCTGGAACAGAAATATTTCTTGTCCATTTCAGAAGCCAGTACAAGTTTCTTTTTTCCTGCAGTAGGGCTTTTCAGTATCTTGTGGACCTGCTCGATCCTGTGGTAGCAGCACATGCGTATGTTTCCTTGTGTATCTGTTGCACTGTGACCTCCTCTTAATGTCCCAGTGAAAGACAGCTGCTGTCCTACCCTAAGAGGAGAATGAAATGTCTGTGACATAGCCAGCAGCTGTGTATCAAGGCTGCCGTGACTTGGAGATGGCTTAGCAGCTTAATGCTGAAATACTATTTGCACAAAACTACTATAAGCTTAGCTAGAGATGTTTGTGATCAATTGGGTTTTCCTTGTGTTAGAGACTGGATGAGGATGGAAGAGGAAAATGCAGAAATGGCTGATGCTCTCAGGACTCTGGAGAGCTTTCTGTATTTGTCCATTTTAATTTGATGTGGATTCTTTTAGGTCGTGGATGTTCTCTGCAGCAAAACTCATGTGTTAATCCTGAAGCTTTTCAATGAGAATTTCTACTCACTGCAAGTAGCAACTTGTCAGCTTTGACCTGTGTTTGATCTAGAGTTGTTTTAGGAATATCCAAGCATAAGGGAAGCTTCTGATCTTTAGGCAGGAGTAGAGGCTCCATTTCTAAGTCAGTGTTCAGTAGTCTTTATGAATGTCTTACTTTGTTCTATCCGTATATATTGTGTTACATTCCCAAGAGCTCTAGTTCTATGCAGACTGACATGTTAGCTTATTGAGCTGGTGGCCCATTTTGCTTGGTGTGTGAGGTAAGGGTCTTAGGCAAGTTTCCAGTCCAGAGATGAAGAGGAACCTTTATTTTATGAACTGTTTTTTCAACTTTAATAATAATAAAAAAAAAAAAAACAACAAAACCCCCAACATGAAAAAGTGACCTCCCTACTCCCCTGCCATAGATGCAAAGGAGGTCCCTACATGGATAAAGTACATTGTGGTGCTTTAGCTCCCCCCTTATTTTTCTGGAAAGTAAGGTGACTGTCATCCCAGTGCTTGAAATCTTTTGGCATATCAAAATGATTCTTAACGTGTTTTGAGAAGCTGCTTGGTAGCCATCTAGTATATAAACACTTAATCAGAGTTTTTAAGGCCTCAGTTACATTTCTAGGATGAGGAGTTAACAGTTAATAAATCTTATATAGCGACAGAAGTCTTATCTTAACCCACTTACTAATTCAGTACCTGGAAAACTCAAATGACTCAGAGTCAGTATTGCTTTTAAGTGGATACTTGCAATAATATTTGTACCTCACATACTGATACCATGCTGTGCTTGTTCTGTCCTCCCTTTTAAGGACCTGATCCAAAACCAATTTTGAAATAAGTGGAAAGTCTTCCATTGATGTTGTGTTTTAGAACAGATCCTAGAAGAAACTGCAGAGGAAGCGATAACATAGTGGTGGGTCATGTGTCTTGTGTCTGCAGTACTGGGGAACTGATGTCATGTTTATTAGAAGCCAAGATCAGAGTTCACAGGCTCAGGAAATGTCTGCAGAGTTTAGGAATGGTTTGTAACTTCTATCCCAATGACAGGTTTATTTGGCACTTTTTGATAAGTGGCCTGTTTGAAATTTCCTCTCCGAGTAAGCAATTTGTAATTCCCACTTGAAAGGGCTACTGTGGGGGATGGTGATGGGGCCATATTTGAAAACCATTTATGGTTACTAACATCCTGGCATCTGTCATCCAGGAGTTTTGTGCCTTTATGGTTTTGATCTGTCCAAAATGACTTCTTTATATAGAAACTGAAAAAACTCTTTTTTTCTGTGTATGTCCTGAGAGAGGATAACAAATATTTGCAGTCCCTTAAAGCATATAAATAGAAAGGTAAAGGATCATTAGAAACAGCTCTGCTTTTATTTTCTATGAAACTTGCTCACTTTATTTTGTATGAGACAAGATCAAACTTAAGCATGGTTTTCTGTTCCTTGCCAAGATAGTGTCATTGTGACACTTAAAATCTTCCAATTCTGAAGCATTGCACTGATTCACAATCCTCTTATCCTAAGCCCAGTTTTCTTAAGTAACAAAGTAGTCATTTTGCAGGTGTTGGAGGTTCCTTTCACTGGTTTCTTCCATTGGCTGCTGAAGAAAGTTGGAAAAACCTTTGCAGTAGTGGTGCTGTAAATGCAGTACTCCAAGGGTATCAAGGAAACAAAATTTACTGGGAGAGGTAATGGCTTTTTCTTAGACCAGCTTGCATTGCTGGAAAGAAAGAGCAAACAAATGTAGAATTTCAAGGGGTGTGACAAAGTGAGCCTGAACCCAAAAGTCTTCTTAGTCATTCTAAGTATGGCTGGAGTTTTTAAAATCTCTCCTGATTTCAACAGAATTGTTAAGCTCCATGAATGGCAAAAGTGTGTGGTGTGCTGTTAAGATTACAGATGAATCCTGTAACTAACTAGAATGAAAAAACACTGCTTATTTTCTCTTATGATGGCAATTAGGATACAAGAGGTTTGTTTAACATATGATAGGTGTGACTGCGCTTTTGAGGCATAAAAGGAGTATAAGGGACAACAATCAGCTGTTTGCTAAGGATGGAAACAGACGCTTTCCAGAAGCAGTCTAGTATGGTAGGTATGAACTTGGTCACACTGGTCTTCATGTTAAGAATTGAGCAGGTGTTTAGGGAAGTGTTACTGAAACACATGCTCCTCGTAATCAGCATTTAGGGGCATGGTGGAGCCCAACAAATTAACTGTCAGGTCCTTGAGGATTAATTGGAGTTGTGTTGTTACTAGAGCTCTGGGGGATAACCTGGATCAGAAAGGGCTCTCTTGGAACCTGGATGCTCTGAAAATTGAGTCTTTAGTGTGTGTTAACTCCTGTAAATAAATCTTGCATTCCCCAGTTGCTTGCTGTGTATTCAACGGGTATATTGATGTTTAATTAACAGGTATACAGAGAAGTTAGGCTGGTCTTTAAAGAGCATATAGCTGGAAAGATTATCACGTTGAAAAGGGATAATCAGAAATGAATGAAAAAGCTTACCTGTGTCCTGGGCCGATGGAAAAAGACTGTAAGAGGAGCGATCTCCAGATTGCTCAGTCAGCCCTTAAATGGGGTCTAAGAGAGGTGCAGCCAGGCTCCACCCCTGCTGGTCACACAGGTGAATTGTCTTCACCTTGCTCCCGTGGCTGACTCATTGCTTGCCTCAGGTGATCAATCGGAGGTTCAGGCTGTGACTCAGTAGTTCCTGTATGCAAGCGTATGGGAACTATTGAATCAGCATGAACCTCTGATTTTTATTTATATATTTTTTTTTCTGTGGTAAGATCTAGTCAGACACACGTTTACTCTTCTGATGCTTCCAAGTTTCAATAGGTGGAGGAGACATCATTTTCCTGAAGGCGTACAGAGGACTAGTGGTAAGGCTGAGGGGAACAGCTGGATCTCACTTCCAAGTTGCTGTCCCATTCTGAGGCATACAGTTATATAGTCTGATCTTTAATCATATTCAAACTTATTTTCTGTCATCACTATTTTGTGTCAAATATACCCTGACCTCTGTCCTCATCTGGGGGAAACTGAGGGTATCCAAATAGGACTTCATCACAATGTTGACTGATTTGTCTTCTATTTTTGACTTCCCTTTAAAACAATTTAATGACTTATTCGTGATCATGTCCCTGCAGTCATGGAAGATGTAATTCAGTCAGTGTTATAAATTGAGTCTGATTCTTACCAGCAGAGGACACTGCTGCTCAAGAAATTTGGCTTTGCAGTCTAAATCCCCAGAAACATAAATGGATGAGAAAAGTGGGAGAAAGATTTAGGAAAAGCATTAAGCATAAATCTTAGCCACCCAGCTGCACTAATTACTAAGATGGAGCTGATAGCAGTAGCCGTATTTTGTTAGGAGCTGGCTTTGTGGAGTGGCCAGATTAAGAAGAGTGGAGAAGACTTCCTATCAAGTGGCAGCAAGGTACTATAGGGTAGGTGATGCAGGCCTGGCTGTTTTCTGCGTGTGTGCATGCAGTGTTTGAGGATGGGGTGGCCTTACCTCCTTTATTTGAGCACTTCTGCGGATAACCTGTGCTGATGTTGTAGAGGACAGCCCTGATGTATGTGTTCTGCAAGCAGCTGATAAAGGCTACTTAGGAAAGTTTACGGAAGAGTAAATGCCCAGTCAGTTTGTGGGGAGGAAGGGGGTGTAACAAAATTTGACTGGGCTGTGGCAGCCGGAGTCAAATTGGAGAGGTTTTTGCCCTCTGCTCAAGATAAGGGAGACAATAGGGGCAAACAAATTTTGGCAGGAATTGAAATTAAGGAGGAATTTAAAACTGATGGCTTTCAAGAAAGATGAATTAATATGTACCTTGTCTGAGGCTACTGCCCAATGGCAGCACTGCACAAATGCTGCCACAAAGTTCAGAAAGTCTGCATTTGTTCAGCCATTCACCTATATGTGGTGTGGAGGCACAATCTAGGGAACATTTAAAGAGAATCAGCCTTTTAATGTGAAGGAATCCTCCTTTTTTGGGCCAGCAGCAGAAATGGGAGTCCTGATAGACTGAGTAGCTTTAAGTCATGCGTACGGTAGTGTGGGAGCTCTAAAGTGTTGATGAGCCTGGAGGGTAGTCCTTAATGATGTTCAGGTAGCTGTGCTCTGAACTGGTAACATCTGACCAGTGAAATGTCTTCTCCAGGAGGTGGTTCACTTCAACTTGGGAAGCACTTAAAGGGCATAAGTCTCTTATTTCTCAAAAGTAAAGCAACTCTTTAGAACCCCAAGCCACTTCTGAGGGTAAACATGGAGCAACTTATATTTTATATATATGTACACATACTTCTGTGTCAGATGCTATTTAGTCAGACTGTCCCTGTGCTGCCATCTGTTGTACAGCAACAACATGTAATGGGATATTGGTGGGAAGGTTCAACCTCTGCTCCTGTACCATCACTGCACCTGACACTGTGGGCCAACATTACAAAAGAAGAGGTGTTACCTTCAGAGCAGCCCTTCTGTGTGGTTATATAAATTTTTGTTGTTGTTCACCTTATTTTCTAAAAATTACACTGAAAATGACAAACACTTGGTGTTTTATACATTTCTAATGCACACTGTAGTTGAACAATTCTTTGAGTTGCTCTTAAGTTGCAAAGTTATGATGGGGGAAGGATTTAAGCTGACTTCAGTTGAAATGCTTAACTTCTGAGACTGTGTTGGACTAACAGTGAGAACTGAGCTCTCTGATTGTGTGCCAAGGAGCATACTCCTCGTGCTGCTTCTCTCTCAGCACTTCTAATGCCTACCATCCACTGTTACTTTATGATGAGTACTCAAATGCAAGCACACCCTGCTGCCACTGCAGCTCCTGAACTGTGGCCTCCTGTCCCATGTGTGCAAACAGAGCGGTACTTTTCTTTGGTACATTTGGAAAGTAGATTTGCGTCAGTGCTGTTGAAAAGGATTACAGTGGGACTGGGAAGTATTCAACAGGCCTTGCTCTATCCAGCTTTAGTTGTGCCATACTTGTGTTAGCTGAGGATGTGACTTAAGGTTTTGATTTCAGTTGCTGGTGAAGTCAGGAAACCTACATTTCTTGGCTGTAATGCTACTTTGTTTGTTTTTCTCCTCAATTTGCATGAAATCTGCTTTTAAATGAGGAGTGTAGCTGACACGCGCAAACCTGATGATGCTCAAGGAATAAAGAAGGCAGTCAAGATTACTTAAAGCCAAGAACTGGCAGTTGCTGCTTTCTGATTTTTAAGGTGGGAGCTGCTGGGTTCATGACTTCATGCGTTCTACGGGTAGCAGGGCTGATCTGTCTCTTGAGCAGCACCCCGTTGGCTCCCACGAGATCTCAGGTGACTAGGGACAAGTTTGGGTCTTGGTGGATGAAAAGCTGGACATGAGCCAGCAGTGTGTGCTTGCAGCCCAGAAGGCTGACGTTATCCCGGGCTGAGTCAAAAGAGGGGTGGCCAGGGGGGAGAGGAGGGGGATTGTCCCTCTTTGTTCTGACCTTTTGAGGCCCCATCTGGAGTACTGAATCCAAGGCCTCCAAGCACGAGAAATCTGTAGGAGCTCTTGGAGCAGAACCAGAGCAGTATCACAAAAATCATCAAAAGGTTGCAGCATCTCTCCTATGAAGACAGGTTGAGAGAGCTGGGCTTCCTCAGTCTGGAGGAGAGGAGACCTCACTGCGACCTTTCAGTACTTGAAGGGAGCTTATGAACAGGAGGGTGATTGACTTTCTACATGGTCTGATAGTAATAGGACAAGGGGGAATAGCTTTAAAATAAAGGAGGGGAAATTAAGGTTAGATGTTGGAGGAAGTTCTTTACTCAGAGGGTGGTGAGGCTCTGGTGCAGCTGCTCAGAGCTGTGATGTGCGATCCCTGGAGGTGCTCCAGGCCAGGTTGGATGAGGTCCTGGGCAGCCTGAGCTGGTGGGGGGCAGCCCTGCCCATGGCTGGGGGTTGAAGCTTGGTGATCTTTAAGGTCTCTTCCAACTTAAGTGATTCTGTTAAGTTTAAGAGGTTGAAAAGGATGTTATAATTCAGTGATGACGAATAAAAAATCCAGGGATTCATTTTCTTAGTGAATTTTATTATGTCACAAAAATTGAGTTGTGGTCAGGGTGTATTTGCCCTGTTCACTAGAAAGAGGTAGGAGACACTTTGGTTGTTGATAGAACCAAAGAGCCTGGCTTATATATGACTGATGGATAGGTACTTAGGTACTTATGCCCTGAGTAAGCAAGTACTAGCTAGGCTGTATTTCAGATATCTAAAAACAGCTGTAGAGGAGGCAGGAAAAATATTCACTCCTTTCATATTTCTGGGTGCGTATCTCAAGACAGTGACTCGTAACTGAATGATTGTTTATTTTCTTTAGCTTTCTCTTGCAGATTTATGTAGTCTTTTTGTGTGAGACTTGCACATGTGGCCCTTCTGTCCTGCTCTCCTATCACGCACAGCAGCACATACTGGCAGCACATACATTTGAAGCATCTCAGCTTTCCTCAGAATTCCCCAGCTGCTGCATCCTCCAGCCAGCCACATCTGGCATTTGTTAGTGCAAGCTATGCCATCATAGATCTTGAGCTCTCCCCTAATATTGTCTTGTGCTACAGCTATGTCCTATTGTGTGATTTTGCTTGCAGGGGGCACTACTGATATGGTCCAAGGTGCTGGATCCTAATGCAAAAAGCTCAATGTCTACTTTTGCTGTTACATTTGTTTTGGATGTGAAGTAAACCAGCCAAATGGAAGCTTAAGAAAACAATCTCAGTGTTTTGGAGTTCTTTCTCATAAATTTAAGTTATGTAAAACTGTTGAGGTTGGGTCCTTAAAATGGCAGACGGCAAAACTTGAAATGGAGCCTAACTGAAGTGAATTGTATGCAAAAAGAGAAGGACTGGTAGTAGCTTCCATCAGCTCAGTGAAAATTGTGGAGAGCTCAGTACTGTTGGTTTTGATTCTGGTTCATCAAAGTCTTTTAAATATGTGCTTATCTTTAATCCTGTTGGTAACGATATGTGATCTTCAAATAGAAGTGGAGAAAATGTTGTGTGTTAATGTTAAGCTGCAGTTTTTCCAATGGCATTCTATCTCTGAATTATGTACAGGTGATTTTTCATCGTGCGTTAGAGGATTCGATTTTGGAGTTGCTACATTGCTCATGTGAACTAATAACTCATCTGTTTATGTGCCAGGGCTGTCATACTGCAAAAGTAAGATAGACAAAAATGACTTTGTACAACTTCAGGAATCATTGCTTGAAAATCAGCCCCTTTGTGCAAACTGCTTGGGAATTCCCTTCAGGAAATGACTTGAAGTAGCTTCACCCCCAGTACTGCTAAACTTCAGTCTCCTGAGGACACTTTCTTCTAACGTGGTTGTTGTCTTATTTTCTTTACACAGCAAAGTTAATGTTTTTGCTCTTGCTCTTTAAAACAACAACAGAATTATTTGGGTATTAGTGTGTATGTGTAGTAAAAAAAAGAAAAAATGTGCCTGCATAAAATGTGAATGTGTGTGGATGTATGTGTCAGTTTTCAGAAGGTTATTGGAAGCAGCTGTGGGTGGAAGAGAAACAAAGCTGTGGATTTGAGAGCCAAACAATTAACATAGGAGTGGAATACTGTAGTTACATCAGTCTTTCTTTAAAAAGCCAGAATTTCTGCCTTATTCCCAAAGGTATATTATTAATTCTGTTGGCATGTAACATAGCAAAATGACTGCGTTTATGAACTTGACTACTTCTTTTAACAAGTTCCAATAACTGCTTCCTAAACCTTGTGTTTTTATATCAATTACATACAGTAAGCATTGAAATCTACCAAAGAGAACTGCTGAGGCCAAGAAGGGTTATTTATGTTAAATGGGGATTGCCAAAACTGCCAGAAGTAAAATGTGGTTATAATTTTATAACACCATTTTATAATTAAAGTCATAAGTGAGGTTTCCTGCTATTGTTTAAAAATGTGTCATGATAAATTTAAATCAAGGATAAAGGCATAGAATAGGCTACTAAAAAACATATCAGTACAACAAAGATGGTACGGCAAACATGTCTGTCTTCTGCAACAGACATGTGCTAACAATTTCAGTGAAATAATTATATTTATTGCATATAGATTCTGTTTTAGGAACTATAACCACTTAAGAACTGTTTTCATTCATGTCAGATTGAGGTTAATTTGTTGTTACTGTATGTCTATAGATAAATTTTACTGTCAGAGAAATTTAATATGTTGGTTTAATGATAAGACAGTCTTCTAGCCAGGCCAGTCTTTTTAAAAAGGTCAAGAAATCCAGAAGTTGTTAATAATTTTGGCTAATATTTGTGTCCACAGCATAGTGAAGTTAATACTTTATCAATAAAGAAAATAGAACCTTGGCAAGTAAGGACCCACTGGCCAGATTCAGTAAAACATTTGAGCATGTGCTTAACCAGTTTCAGTGGGCTGTTGATTTTAATAGGAGTTAGGCATATGCCTAAGAACTCTTACAGGGATTCTTTTTTCAGTCCTAGCCTAAATTTGAAGAAGAAACTTCAAATTGTGGATGTGAGCAGGAATAATAATGCCACCTCTTTTTTTTATTATTTTTAAAGTTTATTAGTTGTCAGAGTGTGCAGTTTTGTTACTGTACCATCACTGCCATTTACTTATTAGATTTCAGGGTTGACTCATTACAGCCCATTGGTATTTGATAGTGCTGCCATATTCCCAGAAAGAAGTGGTTTAATTCACATGCATTTGTAAGAGTTAATCAGTAGAACATTCTTGACTTTGGTAAGTCATGTTCATGGAATAGGTAAGTAATTTTCAATGTATCATTTCATACATTGCTTTGCTAATATAACCCATGTGTTTCATATCAGCACTGCGAGGACATTAATCAGTACACACCACTTCTGCCAGGCATACTCTACATAAAGTCCCAGGTTACATCTCAGATGTCAATATGTGGATAAAGATGAATAATAAAATGCAATAGATATCATTTGTTACACGTGCTGTTTGTAGGTTTATTTTTGAAAAAAAAAATCTCATAACAAGAGCTGATGGTAATAGAGCATTAGAGATATGGCTAGGCACTGTGAGGTAAGAAATGCCACATTCAGACCTACGCTTTATTCTCCTGCCTTCTGCACATGCATTGTTATCATATAGGTTCTAAGTATAGGATCATATCAGTGATGCTGTTTTTTGACCCAAGTGGAAACAAAGCGTGGAAACTGCACAGTGCAGAAGCTGTTACATCCCCAAGAATTCTACCTTATGCCTAGGAAGTTACAGACAAAATGTATGCTTTTTTTAAGGTATTCATGACTCTTGAAAACAGATGTTGGAATGGAAGCCAAATAAATAACCTTAGTGCAGGAGATCACCACTATACAGATAAAAACTGAAAAACATGAAGTCTGAGATATGTGAAGTCAGTGGGAATCTTCCATTGGCTTCAGAGCTCTCGGCTGCTTAGGGTGGTAAGAGTCTGCTTATTCCATGCTACTGTGAGGTGCTGAATGCAGGAGACTTGTGCTGCATTTGGACTAGCAAGTGAGTTTTGTGGACATAGGGAAGCAAAACCAGTGGCAGTGGAATGGCATTACCTTTGCTGGGATTTTAGGCTAAGTCCTTTCCCTTTTGCATGGCTTTGCCCAGGTGAGGCGAGAACATGGTGTTTAAAAAGGGCTGGTTGTACTGCAGGTGTTAGAACTGAAAAAATCACAAACTTTTGAAAAACCTAATATCAGATGAACTAATTAGCAGCCAGCAAATGCACATGCTACTGAAATCTGTATGGTCTGTTTTGCCTTAAAACAAAATGAGATCATAGTGGAAATATCACATAAGGCAACAAAAATGATTATTAGTAGGTCTTTAATGATGAAAAATTTGATTCAGTGGGGTAATGTTTGGAGTTATTTCTAGTGTCAATAAGCAGTACCTGTTTTCCTCTGAGTGCTTGCTACATTTTGGGATATTTGCAAAAACCTTTTCCCCTATATATCCAGTTCCTGCTACGACTTCTGTGCGGTTTGTCTAATTATTTTACTAAGCAGGAATTTTGGAGAATGCTTACAGGTATCTCACTGAAATTCTATTGGGAATTTTAGTTGCTTTAACAATTTCAAGTAAGCATTTGCAGTTACTATAAATGTGCCTTTTATTTTAGAGTCACAGATATGTGTGGAAGGAAGACTCATCGTCTGATTTCTCTGTTGTAGAATAGGGGGAGGCAATGGAGTGAAGTGGAGACTGTGGGGCAAGGAGGAAACAAAAATGTCAGGGATGCCAGGGGCAGTAGGGGTAAGAAGAGATGCTAAAGCACATGGATATACTATAAAGCATGTGGCTGTACTAGGGGCTAGAGGGTAAACAAATAAACAACCTAAACCACTGTACCTGTATTTCTGTAAATCCCTGATGGGTGATTTCACAGTGTCTCTGAGAAACTTAATCTTTTTTAAAAGGAAGAAAATCTTTTTGACTTCTCAACTTAATTCTACTTCTTTTTAAGTCCCTTACTCCTATCCTGATGAGGAAAAAACCATTTATCTCTGTCTTATCCATATTTGGTATCCCGGAGGATGTCCTTTTTTCCTTCTCTCTGCTATCTGAATGTTCTTATTTGCTAAAACTTGCTGTTATTCCTGTTGATTTATTGTTTTCCGAATGTCTGCCAAAAGCACTTAAAATTCAGGATACCGTTGCACCCACTGTAGATGTGGGAAGATGCAGATCCTGGTGAATACTGTCTCTTGTTGTCACAATGAAGGATTAACATGGTTCACAAAGACCATGTGAGGGCAGTACTCAAAGCCTTGCTTGGCTGTGACATCTCTTTACATACTGTACACTGCTGCTCATGTAAAGGGAGGATTGTTGTTTGTTCAGCTGCACATATGTAAGTTATTTTGTACTGTAGGGGTTATCATCAGTTATATAGGATGGGCTAAATGTTTCTGAATGTTCTCTGTATCTTAAAAATGAAGTCAAATTATGCTTGCTCTTCTCTGGTTTCCTAAATGCCATGTGTGTCTTTGGTGAGCACTCTAATGGCAATTGGAATTGGTTTGATCCTTCATTTTGTTTAAGTGCACTGAAGTTATCATGTAGATGCATCTAACTATTCCAAGTATTTTGTAACATGCTTTTTTTCCCCATAGCTGTGTTTACTCTGCTGTTAAGTTCAGTTTTAAGTATCTGATCTCAATTAACCTCCCTAAAAACCGAAGCAGGAAAGTCTATATTTAAGCCTTCTAGATGTTTTCATTAATCAGGAGAGACATTAGAGATGCCCTCTCTTACAGTTTATTGTCAATAGCTGCCAAATGCAAACATGAAAATGTCTTGGACCATTTAGAGAAAAAGCATCTGCTACTGTTGGGGGGGTTTATGCTACCAGAACACTCAAATACTTGTGGAGTGCAGATGAATGAGCTGCAGTCACAACCTCCTGCATTTAACAACAGCAGGAAGCATTTTGTTTGCTACTTCCCTGGGTGTTTTACAATGGCAAAAAAAAAAAAAACCACAACCAAACCTGCACACTTCTGTCTAGTGAAATTCAGTTAGAATGCTTGGTAGCTGGACAAAGATCAGGCTAGACGTAGCTGCTTAGATGGTTTGCATTACATACTAGCTGCGGACATTGCCTTGAGCAGAGAATGCACACAGAATATTTTGTCTTAATTGACTCCAGTCTGCTTCACTGAGATACTTCTAATCTTTGTCCTCTCTATTCCTTTTAACATACACCAAGGTAAGACTTCACTCTTCTATATATCTGTTATATAGATGGCTGTTTCTTTAGAAATTCTTCTAGAAAAGAATACAGGTTAGGTTGTTTGATCTAAAAAGAGAGCATAAGATCAGTCCTGATCTGAGTAATGAGGAGGAACTGGGGTTTGGAGTTGCTGTATCAATAAGCAGAAGAGCTAAGCTAATGCTGTTACTGTTCAGAGCTACAGCAAATTTTTATTTGCACACAAGGCAAATGGTGAGTAACATTTCTTTAGCAGGTCTTCAGCCAAACTGACCTCTCCAAGCTTGATTGCAGAAGTATCTATTCAATTCTTTTTTATTTACTTTGAAACGGAAATGATTGCTCTTTCACTGCTGGGATGTAGCTTCCACAAGTAGCTGATGTGTATTCTGGAGTCAAAATGAACATAAAGCTATCTTTACTCTGCTCTTACTTCCCATCATTATAGGATGGAGCACAGGAATAAACTGAAGCCTGATTTCAAACTGGTCAAGCCTCCAACTTCTCCCAAGGTACACGTGATGACTGGTGGCCAGCAGTATGTTTTTTGACAGCCTTGGTGAGACTCATTTGGATTTTATAGTGTCTCTTCAATATAGAAGGTGTCAGCTGCTTTGAAAATGAAAAAAAATCAAGCTTGGGGAGACTAAGTTGTGTAGGAACAATATGACAGTGCACACTGATCCTCTATTTCAATAGCTGAATTGTTTTTTATCACCTTCAATTCTTCTGAAATAGGTGAGCTTAAAAGCTAGTTTAGAAGCATGATGGAGAATACAAGACAACTTTGAGTCCCTCTCTTCGCCCAGAGCATCCTATTCTGAATCTAAAAAAGGCTCATGGTTGTTAGTATTAATGAATCATCAATATGCAACAAAAAAATGGTTTAAAATAGAAAAAAGTTCTTATTTGTTACAGGAGATGAAGTGTTGCTCTGAACAGTACCCGTCTTGCTCCCTGCATGCACTTGTGGCTCAGGTTTACAAGATGGAGAACAACTTCTGGACTCTTTGGGCCTGCTGTATATTCTACTATATGTAGCTTTTGTCAACAGCTTGTACAGCTCTCCCTTGGGTGTTGTGCATCATGAGCTTGGTGGCTAAATTGTTAGATGATGTGAAGCTAGAATTAAGGAAAGAATTCTCAGAAAGCTCCTGTGAAAGTTGCCTGGTTTCATGGTTCATTAGGAACTTTAAACTCCTGGCCTTCATGTTGAAAGAATTGCTGAAGTCAGTGAAGTCCTGTGAGTGAACCTCGTCAGGCAAAATTGGTGGCTCCTCTGAGATCCAGAAAAGTGTTACCAGTTTCAAACAGCTTTTGCTTTGAGATTTCTTGGATTCATCTGGACCTGACGTAGCAGAGCTGCAGAGCAACTTGAGACAAAATACTTCAGTGATCTACAAAGAGAAGCCGCAGAGTTTTTGAAGATATCATTAGAGCTGTGTTGAAAACTGGATTTTTTTTTTTTTTTTTTTTTTTAAATAAGTGGGGAAATATGAAACTGAGGTTTGCAAAATTGCCTCACTATGATTGCAACAGTAAGAAGCTCAAGCCCTAGAAATGTCACCAAGTGCTAAGCTTCATCAGAGAACTCAGACAGGCCATCATTACTGCAGCAACATGTACAGCAACACAAAGTGCTGTCTGCTGAGCTGGAGCTGGACCTTGTGTGGAGAAGCACGTGATCTGTTAGTCCTCCAGTAATTAAAAATATAAAAATAAAAAAATAAGCTTTTCTGTGGAAGTGACACAGCTTTCAGCTTGTTGCATTCCAGTGGATGTATTTGAAAAGCTGTCTAATTTAGAGATTTTTACAGAGTCCAAGAAGCTTCCTTGTTTTTTTTTCTTCTCAGAACTGTCTTGGATCATGCCTTTCCCTGAGCTCATGAGCAGCAATTTGTGAAGCTTCCTACTGTTCTGTGCTTTTGTAAAGGAAACTAGGAAAGAAGTAACTGCACCACTTAGGATTCTATTTAGAATTCCCTTCTCTATCCTGCAGGATTTAATCCACTGGTCACACACTTTCATCTGACCAATTTCTCCCTTGAGTTATTTATTATCCACTCAGGCAATCAAATCAAGGCATATCTTGGCTCAGCATATCTTGCTCTAGTCTCAGATAACTCTGCTTCTACCATTGCTAGGCACTGTAGAAGCACAACTTCTAAGTACAAAGCTCTTTCTGATATCAGTAGAGCAAGGGGAACGTACCCTTAAAATCCGTATTAAGTGAACCTAATTTCCTCTCAAATGTTAACGTGCTGTGCTGATTTCAAGTTAAACAAAACAGATGCTTTCTAAACTGCATCTAACAGGATGTGGAAAATTTGCTATTTAATGCAGATTCAAAAGCAAATTCCTTATAACTACCACGGAAACCATGGCAGCTTGCGAAGTACTGTGAATTGATGCTGCACTTTTTAAGTACTACTTGCTGACTTACGTGTGCTGTTGCCTACATAGTGCAGACTTGCTTACAGCTTGGTTATACAGAGGTAGTGAAGACAGTTGACCAAACCTTGTTCTTGGGGAAATAATTACTATATCCTGCCAATTTCTTAAATAGATGTAGAATCAAATTTAGTTGTTACACAGCAGTAAGATGCTTTTACATATATTAAATGTTCTACTCTAGAAACTTTGCTGTGAAATTCAGGCATTTTGCACGAAAGAATTATATGAATGGAATTAAATGGAGGAGTTCATGTATTTGATTTTTTTTTTTTTTATTTTTATTTTGATTTTTTAAGCCTACAATATCTGTTTGTCTGAGTACCTGCAATTGAAATAGGTATGTCCAGTTTCTGCAGTGACGTTTTGGTTGGGGATTATTCAATTTGGATCTCTTCTTTTGAGAAGTTTATTCTGTCTGTACTAAGTATGTAATTTCTTACTATGAATTTACATTTAAAAATAATCTTTTAAAATAGATAACTACAAACATTTTTCTTTCTTCAAAACTATTTTGCAGTACAAGTTATGTCTGAGTATTGCTGTTTCACTGAATGAATTTACGACGAAAGCATGAACATGTTTTAGACACCCTCATCAGGGATTTCCCATCACACTCATTGGAAAGGGAGGTCTTGGTCATTTAGTACGACATGATTGTTTTGGCAGAGAGGTTTTAACATTCTCATTGTACGAAACATTTTCTTCTGATCAGATAGAGTTTCATGTGATTCAATTTGTGTCCATTGCTTCTTGTCCTGTCACTGGACAACAGTGCGAAGAGCCTCTCTCTCTTATTTATTGTTTCCTGTCAGATATTTGTACCAGTTTGTAAGATTCCTGTGAACCTTTTCTGGAGAACACTTCCTATCAGCCAGAGTAAAATCCCTTTAATCTGTATAGGAGGACTCTTGTATTCGGTGCGAGGGGGAGTTGGGTCAGATTTACAGAGTATAGTTATGCTGTAATCAAGCTAGTGACTTTCTGTAAACTAGCTGTTAAAATTCCCTCCAGTAGAGTTAACCCATCTTTGGTGAAAAGTGTGTTATGGCAGCTAGGAGCTTGCCAGGCATCGTGAGGTTATGTCATTTCTGGTGTTCCATGCACTAGGTGACTGGGAGCTCCAACTCATTTCGCTGAGGCTGCAGTGAATTTGGTGCCTCTGAACTTTGTTGATAGGTCTACAGTTTGGAAGCTTGTATGAGACCTCATCCAATTCCTGCCTTCTCTCACTATGTAGGAATTCAGGTCCTGCTGATGTTGTTGCAGTTTCTCGCTTAAATGCTTCTCAGGCTGTCGACCAAGGTCTCCTAATACCTGTTGCACAAAGCATTCTTAGTATGAACTCTGTCAAGTCCTAGTCAGAACAGGGAAGTAATGGTCCCAGGCCATTTGCTGATTGTCTATTCTGAGCCTGTAAGTGCTTGAACATAGAGCAGTTTAAGTTGGAAAGGGTCTCTGTAGGTCATCTAGTCCAACCTTTAACTTCATCTTTGAAGAGAAGGAATAATCACTTGTTTAAACTTTCAGTGATAACCACTTGCAGTTGTTTAACTATATATTCCTTTGGGCACCTGTATTTAATGTTTAATGTGCATGCTTAATTTGCCTTTAAGGAACTGATATATCAAGGACCAAACTAATGGATTCCATACTGGACTAGACATGCATACAGGCATAATCATAGTTGTCTATATAATTGAGACCAAATTCATAAGCATATGAATATATTTTCTATGGTGATTTTGATAACGTGCTGTAGCAAATTCTACTTTTGACACTTACTGTTAACCAGAGAAGAGCAACCTTCCCTTTGTGTATTTTGATATTTTGTTTTCTGGTCTGTGACTTGTAATCCAGGAGAAATAGATGATGCTATATAGAAAACAAATTCTGTGAGTTTGTCTTTAGGAAAATTGAAATGTATTCAAGGATCAGTCATGTTTGAGTAGGCAGTTCAAGATAAATACAAGACAAGTTTGCTTTTAGATTTCTTAGCTTCTTTTTAAATTCTTTGCAAATGGGAAGCTGTAAACCTAGTGACAGTTCACACACAATACCTGACAAGATTTTGTGCTGCTAAGATGGGATTAGCTATTTGGTTGTTGTTTGGTAGTGTTCGTGTATCTTTTGAGGGACCTGTTGTGAATTGTTGTCAGGTTGGAGGTGAGTGTCTGAGTTTGGCTTTACTCCATGGTGGCGTGTGTCATCTTCATTTATTTATTTTTTTAAAATCAGAAGTTAAAGTCCACAGTGAAACAGTAGGTGGCACTACAGACCCTCTGTTATTAGGGAACTTTGCACAGTGAATCTTCCCTGCCAGCTTACCCTCAGCTTGTCAACGCGTTTTCAAATCCAACAAAGTTGTTCCCAAGTTTTCTTGAAATATATATATGGCCGGTCAGTTATTCATAGTCACTTCTTTGCAAACACTGTAGACATTTCACACAAGGGCAGCACGTCAGAGATGGGAGTTTTGAAGGAATTTCCAGTGTCATGGAAAGGGGTCCCTGAAACGGTTCTTTCTGGCAGCATCTTTCTGATGTTGACCTACATCAGTGACAGAGCTGCATCCTATTTCTCTTCTTTAAGCTTTCTCTGAGTTTACAGAATGCAACCTGCGTTTCTCCAGATGAAGATGAATAGAACCTTGCTGGAAGACTGCTTTTATTGTTGTTCAGGTGCAAGCTTGAGTTCTCTTGGTCTCGTCTGTGTAACCAGCCTCTTGTACGTGTGAGAGGAGAGTGCAGATATGGGAGGAAGAGTTGTTATGAATCAGTGCATACTAACTTGGCGGCTTTTGCTAGTACACTTGAAACAAGAATTTGGCCTTTGAGCTCATAAATCATTACTGCCATTTTAACCTATGCTTTTGTTTTACTTTTACTAGAATTGCACAATTTGATTATGTGACAGGTATCTGTAAAGGGACCAGTGCACTGGAGCTGTATAGTGTTGGATAAGGGGAAAAAAGTTCCGTAGATTCTTTGAGGTGAGCGCTGTGGAAGATGGGCAGATGTAGCATGAAGTCATTCTTCAAATTGTATGTGTGACAACTTGGTGCATAGCCGACTCTGTAGGGCTGGCCTCGACTGTTTCAGAAGCAAAGAAAAGCTCCTGTAACAATGAGGATGACGTACTTTTCCATACGCTGTAGAAACAAATGGTGTTAGCCAAAACCTCAAGTTTTGCACTAACAAATATTTGAGTTTTTGCATAAGAGTTTAGTGAACAAAAATATTTTGTATTTATTTTTTTAGGAAAATAAGATGCTGGACTATGAAGCATGCAGTTTTGAAGAATAATTTCATGATTAGCACAGGTTATCCTTCCATATTCAAAAACATGAGCATCTTTGATTTATGAAATAAATCTGTGATTCCGTTTGAATAAGCAGAAAAGGGCTTTCATAGGGTTTTGGATTAATTATTCTCTTTCCCAGAGGCTTACAGTGGTAGCTGTTTCCTTCTGAGTGAGCCTTAACCTCAAGTGCCAGGTGACCTGAGTACTGCTCACCATCCATGCCTGTACTGCTGCAAGTCTATGAGCAAGGAGTTAGTGTTGGTAGCCTGATCTCACTGTTGTGGGGTTGAGGCAGTGAGAGGCTAAGTGATTAGAGCCAAGCTGGAGAAAAGCTTGTGGCAAATAAAAAACAAAACAAAACAGACAAAAAAATAAAAAATAATAATAATAAAAAAAATGAACCGAGGTTGTCACGCGTTCTTCCTCTGACCACTGATGACTTTACTCAAGTCCTACAGACTGGAATTTTGTTGAAAATGTTATGTCCACATGTTGTGATTCGGAGCTGCTGCTACTGAGAATTGTTGGCTGGAGTCTTCCATGTGACAAGTGTATACTTGATTTTCCTCTAACTTTGAACTTTGGCCTTGCATCTTTTCTGTCATCCTGTCCCATCTGCCCATCACACCTTGACTCTTGCACCCTGATTCCGCATGCACGTAATACATCTGTTATTTGGGGATTTATGTAAGCACCTGCTTTGGGCAGGTGATTAGAAGCAGCTGGCAATAAAGGAACCAGTGGGACATGTGCATATGCTTAAAGCTTCAGCACCTGAAAATACTGGCCAGGTATGCTTTCCATATGCCCATGATAGCCGTTTCCTTTCCATTTGATGTGCTGGCTTAGCAGGGCTGTGAGCTACTTGATACCTGATGTGAAGCCACAATATAAATAATGATACTGGTGATTATTATTTTAGTTGAATGTACTGCTGCAAGTACAATCACTGGTTTTAATTTGATTTCTCAGCCAACCTTTGATCTTGAAATGGGCTGGTTTTCTTTGCTGTCCTAGAGCCCATGATGGGAAGGAAGAACAGTTCATCTTTGAGGGAGCAACACAGCTAAGCTATAGGGCAAGAAATGGAGTCATGTCATGAGTTTTTTTTTTTCCTCTTAAAAAAGTGGGTATTTGATTGTTTCTCTTTATTTAGGTTCTGTATCGTGACATCAGGCTAAAAAGCCTAAATCAATTAGAAATATTGTCAAAAGGTTGTAGTGAATTTTGGTTTGGAATAGGCTCAGTACCAGCAGATTACTTTCAGCCTGGATGAAAGGTGCAGCCCTGGCCCTCAGGTGCCCTCTTGTGCCCCTTTTCTTGCTGTACCATCAGTGGATAGGTGGGGGGCTCCAGCTCTGAATCATCTTCAGAGGAATTCCTCACTTCCAGAACTGCCTAGGAAGACTATCTTGAATAAGGTACTAAATTGCAGCATTTGAAATATTTCTTTTCTGAGATTTAGGTGCAAAATCATCCCCTTGCTTACTAAGCAGGAGGCAGAAGTCAGTTACCCCCCTGGGTGGGCTTTGGAGGGGAGCTTAGGTTCCCACAATGTCATTCTGTACATGTGGGTTAAAGCATCTCAGCAGAGGCTGCTGTGTCACGCAGTATGTGTACCTTCCCCTTAAGCACGCTTTCCCTTTTAGACTATAACATAAATACAGCTGCTGTCACAGGTCGATATGTCTGTCAGATCTTTGTTACTGTAAAATTCCAGTTCACTGTGAGGGTGATGGTCCCTCTTTCACATGCTTATGTGTTCTCCTTCTGCTCCACAAAAAAAGGGGGAAAAAAAAAAAAGGGGGGGGTGGGAGAAGGAGTTTGGGTGGTCTTAAGCCTATATTCATATAATTCTAAAGACCAAGAGTCAGAATAGCCAGGAGGCCCTGGGAATCTTTTTAATCTACAGCTGTGCTGTCACAAAGGCGTTTCCTTCCTTGAGCTTACAACTTAAGGGACTTAGAATAGAGGTTTCAGGAACTTCTTGAAATTGTTATTTCTTGACTTTTGTGATGAAAATGCTTTTTAGTAAAGACAACAGATGCTCTGAAAGCACTACCCAGGTGTCAGGCTGATTTTTGCCACGGCTAAATGTAGCAGATTTGGGAGCATCTTTGATTCAAAGAACTGAGTTTTGGGAAAATGTGGAAAAGAAGTTGCAATGTGATGATATTGGGTAGTAATGCTGAGAGCAGGTTCTGAACATACATGCTAATTAGTTTACTTTCTCAATTATCAGCTTGAGTAACATTAGAGTCTGTGGTCAGTTAAGATGGGGAAAAAAACCCAATCCTTTCTGTTGCCTCCCGTTAAAAATACACCCTTGGTCCATGAAAGCTTTTACACATCTCTAAAGGCCAAGCTGAAACTTAAGACTTGTTTTTGAAGGTTTATGCGAAAAAGAATCTGTATTCTGTGTACAGAAACTACCCAGTCAAATGTTAGAGTTCAGCAAGTGGATCAGTGCTGTGGAGAAAAAGAAGTTGTAGGAAGTTATCCTTAGACTGAAAACATAAGCAATCAGAGATGCCAGCATCCTGAAAAAACTTCCGACTTGGCAGTGTGAGTAATTGTGGAATCTAAATATTCTCCATATAGGATGATCCTATTAGATCTATAGGGCACCTTCATTTCTAAGCGAGGGTGTTAGAAACTGCAATAGATATGCAGTACTTTTTTTAAAAAAATAAATAAATAAATAAATAATCAGGCTCAAAAGGTTCTGTTTATTCTCCAGCAGTCCCTGTTTCTTCTGCAGGAGAGGTTTTAGTACAGTAGCTAAGCAGGAAGGCCAGGGTTATGATGAGGTTATCTGCTAACCTCTTGAGGTTCACCTCTGTTCAGAGGTTAGGGAAGTTAAAGCTTGCCAGCCTGTGAGGAAGGTATTTCATTGTGCCCTGCAGCAATTCCCAGGAGGTTTTTATAAGTTGTGTCCGGGGTATGTGTATGTAGCACAGAACTCTTTCTGTGAACACATACCCATAAGGTGCCTGTATTTAGAAGTGGGGATGTAAATATCAGATTTCATAGTGCTCAGTACTCGGTAATTCTTAGCGAGATGTCTGTGAGATGATGTTCAAAAGTCTCCTTCATTCTCTATGCCGGGCTCTTTTGAGAACCTGCCTCTGTATGCAGGGCTAGGCACAGCAGAGAGTGGTTCCACAATCCTGTCTTTATTTGCTGTGCAGTGAGCAAGGAATTTTCATTACTACATCATTCATGACCTGATGTGGTGGCTCCAAGAATCACATAACCTTATCCTGCACTCATGGTAGCATGAATAGTATAAATCAACATTTCTTTTTGGGAAAATTGTTGCTTGGGAAATGGGGAGCATCCAGTAGGCATGTCTGTTGATATGTTTTTCCTGCCGAGACTCTCTGTGGACTCGAATAGCTAACACTAGGTAGGCTGTTTCCTTGGGGTGGGCAGTGAGCTCTGATCACTACATCACAACATACAGTACCAACTTTGTGCATGTAGATTTTCTTCAGCAGGAGAGCTCTTGTCTGCTTGTGCAGTGGTACCACTTTAACTGAAGGTGAGATTTCATTCAAAATAATTTAAAGGCTTAATTTCAGTGAGTGAAGTTTCTAAACGTGTGAGAAACACAGCCTTAGTTTTCCTCCTATGTGGAGGTCCTTACTGCCTTTCTCTAGGCTCTGTAGGACACTGGGATGTTATAAGAAGTGAGGCTTTGAGAGAAACAATGTTCATGATGTAGTACCTCACAAAGGTGGTTTTTGTATAGAAGAAATGACATTTGCGAATGTAGTCTTGTATATAGTATATCCCAGTGTTTTGGGTATTGAGATGATAAAGATGCTTAGGGTGTCTAGTGAAGCGCTGGCTGTGTGTGACACTGGCAACTACTGTTTTTGAAATGATGATAATAAAGAACTCTTGGGTAATTCCCTCTTGGAAACTGACTGATAAAGCTGCATCGCTCGACTCGCATCAAGCATTTAGATAGTGGTAAAACTTGATTTGTGTATACCAACCTTGGCTAGCAACACGATAAAGAATATAGATCATTTTGATCACCCTAAATGCAATTTGTTCTGTTCTTTTCAAGCATATAATCCTGATACAAAGCAAGGATTTTTGTTAGGGCATTTTTCAATTCAAATGGAACAAAAGCACAGACCACTTGGAGGTTGAATTATCACTTGCAGCTGCACTGATAAAAGAGCAAACACTAAATGCCTCTACAGTCCTGAATGCTTTAGAAGCAATGAAGTTTCTCTAAAGCAGCTGCTTTCTTCCCTGTTATCTGGTTTCTCATTGAAAGCAGTATCTCCCTCCTTGCTAGGGCATTCCTACATCTGTCTTATGCACGTAACACGGGCAAGTATCAACAATGGAGAGAAGATCAGTTTAGTATTCTGCTATCTGTTTTGAGAGAGATGTCAGGCTATTATCATTGGGCTATAGCTTCTGGCTCAAGTGTATTCAAAACAAATCAAATTATCAGCTGTGATTTGTTATACTGTCTGGGGTTGTGGACTTTAATCTAGGGTTATGGACTTTCAGTATCTTCATTCTGGGTAGTCAATAGAGTAAATTTTGCTCATACAAATATATTTATCTTATGGAAGAAAGGACCAATTGTATGAAAATGGGAACTTCTGCTTTTACTACAACTTGGAACATGTACTGCATCCTCAAATTCTGTTGTGTTTCTGGGATCCAAGTTGTTATGAAAACTGTCAGTTATTTACTTTTGACCTGGTTTCTGCTGTGGCCACTGACAGTCAGTTAGCTAAAAAAGCATATATGAAGTCAGCTTCTTTGGAGTCTCTGTAGAGAAGATCTTGACAGCCAGAGAATCATAAGAGAAAGGACTCTTCAGCAATCTCAGATGCTGCTTTCCTGAAAGAAGCAGTAGGGTCTCTTTTCTTGTTCCACTCTTTCGTTTTCACCTCGCTGCTGACAGTCACTATCTACAGCCTTGGAGGTAAGCCAACACCAGTGCCACTTTGTGAGTCAAGTGTCAGGACATGGCATGGAGCAGTAGTGCCTGAAATCTTCCTGAATCCTTAGAGATAACAAAGCCAGGTGCTCTTGAGAGCTGAAGTTCAGTTCCCATCACCTTATGTTAGGCCTGGAATCTCAAAAGGGCAAGCGGTGAGGCAGTGTGTGTTGACAAGTCAGAGGACAGGCTTGCTCTGAACATTGACTTTCTGAGGAGTGGGAGAAGGTTGGCTGTATGCACACACTTGCTAGATACTATTCTTACATATGTAACTGGCTTGAAGAGTCCACTTCTGCAGTATCTGGGCACTGTAAGTGACAGTCATAAAAAATAGCTAAGACCTGGGGCCTGGGGGTTCCTGCTGATGTAAATCAGCACAAAGCTGGGCAGAGAGAGGCTGACTGCACCCCAGGCTGTGGCACGTGCTTTAGGGGATAAGTACAAGTACAACACTGGGGAACTGGTTAATAAGCGTTTGGGCCTCTCGTTAGCACTGTTCTACATGCAGTCCCATCCGACTAAGGCCCTTGTCAAAGCAAGGCTGTGTCCATCCTGTCTCTACATACGTTATATCTTATCTATTGACAAAAATTTTGTTGAAACTGACAATGTTATTTTTACAGATAGATAAGACAAATAGTTGCTCATCTAGTTTGTTTGCTGAGAAATCAAACCCAGTTCAGCTGAAACTGTTCACAGTTGAACTTGGCAAACAATTTGAGCCAAATCTTTCCACCCTGGGAAAAATGAGTGAAGTGAAAGCTGTGATTTTGGTGTTTTATACATGAAATGTTTAGGCTTTGTTTCTAAATGGAGACTTAGAAATCAGATTCAATTACATTTTACTCTGAAATTACATTTACTCTGAAAGTAAAGAGTTATTGTCTGTCCTCTCTGACCTCAAACAGAGGGGAAGCAACTTGCTTGCTATAGGATGTAGTGAAACACTAATGTCAGTCTGAAAAGCAGTTTCTTGCTAAAAGGTAAATTTGGGAGAAAACTGAGATATTTCATACTTTTACCCTGAAGAATTACCATGAATAATATGGAGGGTTATTTCCTCACCCATTCCTGATTCAGGCTCGCTTTTTGCTGAGGAAGCAGTGTTATCTAGTCCTAACTATCTCAATGTCACCAGCTTAGCACCGTAAATCGCTATCAGGACTCCAACCAGTTGTCATGGTGGTGCTGGAATAGCGATATGGTGGTAAATTTTCTTGATGTTCCAGTTGTTTATGTTTTATATGAGGGAGTGAGAGTGTCCACAGCATTTTTATCAGATAATGCCATGAAGCAGGATAAATGAGGGGAAATGGAAGGAAGAAACATTTACAGCCCATCACCACTGCAGAAACTTGCTTCAGTGAAAAAGTGACCGGAGAGAAACATGAAAATAACTTAGGATGTGTTTAGTTAAAATAAGACTAAATCTCAGCATTTTGGCTAAACTAAGCGGGGGAATCAGATACTAACTGTTTATCTGCAGCCAGAAATACTATGGATGTGGACCTGTTAAATGATCAAATGCGTGTTATGTGTGGAACCTTGTTTAAATTTGAATGTTAATACCACTCAGAAGATTTACAGAAACTGTTTAATTCTTAATACCTCTTCTAAAGATATATCTCTACAGTTAAAGTGTGTTTATTGCTCAGTAGTAAACAGTGTCGACAGGAAACTCATGCAGAATAAACATCATCCGTATGTTTTACTTCTGTGTTTTCATAAGAGGTCAATGTCCTGTTACAGCTTTCTTCTCCAAATTCTTAGTAGTTCAGTTTAGATGTTTCTTCAATGATACGTGTTATCAAAGAGTAGGAAGAGTTTAATCTAGCAATATACATTTGAGGAATAGTTAACTTGTAAATAATTCTGTAGAAAGACTTTGTACAAACAGGTAGCTTACTTTATTTTTATTACTTAGAAGCGGATAGCACCAGTTTAATTCCACCAACACTGATAATTCCTGTATGAATAGTTTTATCTAATATGTTAAGCATGATGCCAGCTAAAGCTAGGTAAAGTGAATTCAAATGTTGCCAGTGTATCTTGTTCATGGTTCCTGTGGTGAAAAATAGCCTTCTTACTAGATTAAAAGCAACATATTTTGCTTTTTAACTAAAAATAGAAATGTTAAAATGGTGGGGTTTTGATATCTTAATTCTATCTCTGTATGTGTTGTCCCATATTGTTACTGAACACAGTTGTCAAAGAAGGGCATCGAAAAAGTTTCAGGATACAAAGGAAAGCCCAGGAAACTTAAAGGGTAGGGGAAAGGTGGAAAACAAACCAGAAAAAAAATACAGGCAGGAATAATGATGTTGGACGTGCTTTCAAAAAGTAAGAAGGGGGGGGGTGGGAGGGGAGGAATAGTAATCTCAAAAACAAATCGTATGTTTAGAAGTGTTGTTTTGTGGATATTTTAAACATGAAATAATTTCATTATGGAATAAAAATGGCCTAAAAATGCCAGTGAATCTACAGTTTCTATATACCATAGATGTTCCAAAATTTTTTGTGCAGGTCTGGGGATATCAAAGTTTAACTGGAGAAGAGTCTCTAGTGCTTTTATCTCTTTGTTAACCAAAATTATTATCTTTTCCATTTTTATTTATAGCATAGCTTAATTATAAACTCTGTAGACTCTGTGAGTTCTTGGAACCTAACAAGACTAATTTCTACACCATGTCATGCTACAAGTCTTTGAATTCTGATGAGCAACAATGTAAGTTGTGGGAGCCACTGTAATATTCACAGGTCAGAGTTTTTAATAATAATCTCTAAGATCTGAGAAGCAGATGGTTCCTTTTTTCACAGAATATGAGGTAGATGAAGGTGTATCAAATTAATAATTTTTACTACCTTTCAGTTTTACAGAATTAAAGTTGATGCAGACTGTCTTGATTGGACATTACTAGAGCCAGTTGCAAGACCGTCTAAAGAATTAAAAACAAAATAGAACTTGGAACTTTGGCTTATAAAAATCCTTACGTAAATTTATGTGAGGAGAGGGTCTGCCCTGCTTATTTTCTGATGTTTAAGCTACAACACGCTTGTCTCTTAACCTTAAGAGCTATGTTGAGGGGTGCAGCAAGTACAAGTGCATCTGTAAAGAAAAATGATGCTGAGAAACTGCTGTCTACACTGCGTGTGGCTCAAAGGTTTCATTGCAGATGTAGTCTGGGCCCACTGACTTAATATCCTTTAATAGTTGGGGCACATCTTTTGGTTTTGATTTGTGAGAAAGAATTTAGTTCTTGTGCTCTGAGCTGTCTTTGTGATGGGAATCAAAGCAGAGCAAGTGAATATGAATGAAAGATCTGTTTCTGGAAGATACTTGCTGATGAGAATTAAAATGTTAATACAGATGCACGCCCAAATTAGTCGGAAACAGCAAAGAAATTTCCTTTCAGTCTTCCCTATAATTTTCTAGGTTTCTTTCAACTGCGGACTGGTGGATTTAGGATAAAATTGAAACTACCTGGGATGAGCATTGATTTTTCTCTGGCAGTCTCTGCTGATCTTTCTTGCACTTGGAAGTTGATGGTCTGTCGTTCCGCCGTTGGAGCTGCTGACTGACTGCTGGGGGAACAAGCTGCAGGGGGCTGAGAAAGGGAGATGAAAGAAATGGAGAACAACCAGACCTGAGATCTGAACCTTTCGGTGCTCAATGTTTTCTTTTGCTGAAATCTACCTATAAGAGCTGAACTGCTGTACAGCTGAGGGTCTCTGCTTCAGGCGAAGGCGTTGGAGTTCTATAATCAGGTACTTCGAGGCCTTAATTTTTCCTCTCAGTCCGCTGACTGATGTGTCGGGGTGATTCTGAGCACGCTGTCCCTGCATATCTTTGAAGCAGCAAAACTGTCTTTTCTGTGTGAACTGAATAGCTGGAACTCGTTTCCTATTAGATTTTTCTTCTTCTAGTAGGAAGTGGTTGTGTTGGTTAGTGACGTGTACAGGGGCGTTTTGGTAGTTGAACTTGAAGCTTATGGGTAGCTGTCTCTCTGGGGGTGTTGTGATCTCAACTGGTGCTGCGCTTTGAGGGGCAAAAAACAACCACAACCAACAAAAAGCTTTGTGCAGATATTGAAATATCACGCTTTGCAAGTGCCTTTTGTGATTCTTCAAGCTGAAATAGCTGTTTGACCTCTGAAGTCAGTGATATGCACAAATAAAGGTACTCTTCTCCAAAGTGCCTGGGAGCTTGTGCTGTCTGTAGAATGTCCTCACCACAGGAGTTTTCAAAGATCTGACTAGACTGTACTTAGACTGTGATGGATATTTTGGGGGCATGAGCCAACAAGTGGTGAATTCTCACTCTCATTTTTTCATTTAACTGCTATGATGTTGCAGTCAAGACCTTTTGTCTGTGTGGTATTTAGTAGCAACTCTTTTTTTTTTTTTTTCCTATGTTTGGAGAAGGGGTGTGTATAGACTGTGTCCTTATTTGCTTACTTGCCAATAAATGCACCAGTAGGTCATCACTACCATTAAAATTTGCTCCATTTTCTAATATTTATGCTGATGTGGTACAAGATAGCTGTAATCTGGGCCTTGCAAGTCTTCTCCCAAGAGAGATCACTTGTAGACAGACAAGCCAGACAAGGCATGTAGCTGTCATGTAATCTGATGCATATCGGTGCTTTAGTCAGCAAGTGCTGTGGGGACCTAAGGATCAGGGAGCTGCAGTTCCTTTGGTGTCTCTGAGTTAATGAAATAGGGGAGTATGTTTAAAATTACTTATTTGGGATGCAAAACCTGAGAGTTGTGATCAAATGAAAAGTATGGCTTTTGAGATTCTCAGGGCTGCCTGGAGGGATTCACACACCCTGTTCCTGTTAAAGTGACAAGGTTAGCTTTGAAAATCACTTCTGCGTGAATGTTTTGGAAGATGAGACTATTTTGAAGATGACAATAATAAAATTAAATTGAAAGGGGGGAGAAAATATTGCATGACAAGATGGTTCTCTATGGTCAATTTGCACCAGAATTAGCTGGTAAAGAGGGAAGAGTGAGTTTGCTGACTTGGCTACAGTTGCTGTTTACCTTACCTCATCCTTGCCCTAGGAAAACTTGTCTGACATTTTTTTGAGGGGAAGGAGAAGGAGAGCATGGTCAAAATGTGATAACTCTAAACTTTATGAGAGCTTTGCCCTTGACCTCTTTAGAGAGGAGCTCTCTGTACTTGCTTGGCCAGACAACCTGCTTGTGGCTATATTTTTGTACAATTGAGTGTGTTTTACTGTTTTGGTTTTTTTTTTTTTTTTTAAAGATTGTGCAAATGAAATACAGGGGCAGTTTAAATTAGGAGAAGCAAGAAGGAAGAGAAAACAGTTTGCCTGTAGTCAGACAACCAGACTGTGTCCTGGTGTGTACTTGCCTCTGTTGTGTTTGTGGCCTTTTCTGACATTTCTTGAATGCCAAGGTGAAATTCAGCTCTCAATTGAGCTATTTTAATTCAGAAAATGGGTATAAAGACAACAGTTGGTTGTCAGTCTTGGAAACTGATTGCTTGGATTTATCTGAAGCAGGACTAATTGATATTCCCCATGTATTCAAAGAAGATGTTCAGTGGGCAAAACCTGTATGGGTGGTCTCAAGTCACTGAATCCCAATGGAAAAAAAAAAAATGCCTCTTGGAAGACTTCTTTGATCTCCTTTTCCATTGCCTCACTATGGAGTAATCACAACTCTTCCCTCCTGTATCACTTTTTTTTTTTTTTTTTTCTTTATATGCATTTTTACTCTTCATCTTTCTAGTTCCATTCTTGCCCTGTGAGAAACTTTGGCTGGGAAGGAGTATCTTCTGGGGATTAGTCTCTGCCTGATTCTGACTTTCTAGAGATCATGAGAGGTAGCATTACCAGGGGCTTGGTTCCTCTTGTTCTTTTCATTAATAAAACAACAGTTAATGAGGCCGTTGAAGGGGAGAGCTCAATCTTCTTGGCACCTACTGGGTGTTCTTCTGGCACCTCTTCACTTGGTGCTGTTGGTCAGTAAGCATTCAGCAGAGGTGGTCTTTCCTTTGAAGAAATAAAGAAAACCTTGTTCTGGATTATGGATGTGAAATGAGGATATTAAGTGCTGAACGTGGCACTTACCTACCCCATTAGATTGCTTCCAGCAGGGCACTGTGGTCCAGAGCATCGGTGCAACATATGTTGTGGCAAGATGTAGAAGGAGAACCTTTTAGATTGGTGTTTAAGGGATTTGCAGAAAAAAGTGTGTTTAAATGTACTATTTGGCCAATATATTCTTTACCTTGTTTATTTTAGGCTCCAGTGCATAGTTGCATAGCTTTTGAATTGTTTAAACGATTATTTGTTGGTCACCTTTAATATGCTTACTGTTCTTTTGCAGTTGAGAGACCAAATATCATTACCTTTCACTGGTACTTAATTTTTCCCCACATGAAATGCTGAAAACATTTCTACAAAAGGGAGCCTGGGGACACTTAAAGGCATTTATTATTCAGATCTATTTTTAACCAACTAATACCCTCTTAAAAGGAAAATAGGAAAACAAGAGCTCCACTTAACTCTTTCAAACTATCCATCTTGAAATAGCTTGACTTTCTTAATTTTTTTTTTTTTTTTTTTACATCAAGTAATCAAGTATTTAATTTATTTTGGGAGAAGTTTTAACAGCTTCTGGACACCCAGCCATATGATCAGCTAATTCCTTGAACTATCTTAGGTGGGTGCAGTTTCCAACATAGCCACCTTCTCAGATATGATGATTTCTGCTGAGAGGTAAGTGGTTCAAACATGCTGTGTTTTGCAAAGCTTTTGAGTTTTAGTATTTCTGTCATGGAAGGTGTCTCACTGTCAATCTGTGGATTATTTTCAAAAGTGGAGAAGATGGAAAAACTGTCATCCTTCTTTTATGAAATAGTGCCTTGTGCTGCAATTTGGAGTGCTGAGGTCAGTCCTGGTGTTATTAAAATCAGTGGGAACATTCCCATTGACTTCATTGGAGCCTAATTTCACCCTTTATTTTTATAATTCATTAAGGAGACCTCTGGGGACAGGAGGAGAGGCAGGCATGAGTGGCTTTAATGCTGGTGGAGGAGCCTGGAGCCAAGCACAGGACTCAGCGGATGGTAGAAATCTGGCCTGTTGAAAATGTGGTGTGTGCAGTTGGGGCGTAGAACCAACTTATTTGCTGAGAGGGCTCCATGCAGGGAACTATGAAAGAAAAACAGGGCAGTTGTGTGTGTGGTGGGAGAGGAATATTCAGAACAGGTTTTTGCTGTGGAGCACAGGAGCAAAAGCAAGAGCCATCAAACAGGAAATGCAGTGAAGTTGTAATGTTCTGAATAGGAAGAGAAGTTTGGAGTGGATGTGACATTTGGTTATAACTTCTTTAAAAAGTTATTTTAAAACTCAAGGAAAATGCAAACAAAAAAAAGCCACACAAAAGAAAACAACACAGAAAGCTATGGAAGAAAGCTTGCAGCTTGGTGCTGCTTGTAAGTGAGCTGATGATGCTGCAGAGCTGGTCTGCTTGATACTTAGGAATACCTGAGCTGAAATTCTCCAAACACAGGATTTGCATATAGTTCTTAATTCACTGTGTGAGTTTTCGTTGTCTTCATCAGGTTATGCAGTGCGTCAGTCGCAGTATGAAGCCTTTTTATTCACTGAAATCCCAGACAAGGCTATGCAAACACATAAATGGGATTAATGAATTGCAACTTATTACTAGCTCTTGATTGAGACCACACATGATGCTAATCAATCACTTTGGAGTGCTAATGGCTTTGGGTGGCTGACCCCTAACCTAGTCTTTGATGGCCATCTTGTCAGGGACACTGAGCAGAGAGCTCTGGACAGCGTCCACTGCTCTGTAAAGCAGTCCATGAAACCCTGGCCAGATGAGTGTGTTAGCTAGAGAAATGATGTATGCTCTGCAGTACAGATGGCCTCTACGCTTAGCTTTTCCTTCCTGCAGCATGAGAGGACCAACGTGGGTTGTGCCAAGATTTTGATGAGGAGTCCCTGTGAATAAAGAGATAGGAGCTGCGTAAAGGGGTAAATGCCCAGTTGAGTTTCACTTGGCAGCAGAACCTAGCAGAGGTGTTGATGAATCACTTCACATAGCAGCTCCCTAGTGTCATGCTGCAAATGGATGGCAAACACAACTACTGGATGTTACAGACTCATTTTCCCAGGGCCTCCTGTGTGAGTGCTGGGGCAGCTCAGTTGCACTGTGCGTAAGGAAATGCTGAGACATGCCACAGATCTGTCATGCTTTGCTGAACAGACAGCCTGGCTCTAGGTGGGTCACACTATCTCCATCTTTGGTAGTTTTTTTAGGAGAATGGCATATGCTCCCATGTTGTTCTGTTACTGTATGTTCTGCTTCCCAAGGATAATTCATTTTCAGTTACATCAAGATTACCAATAGAGAAACTTCCTGGAAATCTGTTCTCTTTACATTTGATAAATCCTAATGACTGGTTTCAATTGACTTTAATAAAAAATCAGCAGATGAAGTATTTTCATAATCCCATACAATCTAATGTTATTTAAGATTATTTGGATGCTACCTCGTTTTAAACAAAGTAATGCTGGACTTGAGTTAGGAACTGTGGAAAGAAGTTTGCAAAGGAAATGTGTGGTGATCCCTCACATCCTGGGAAGAGAGTGGTGAGCATTGAATACATGGGTTATAGACCTTGCTGCTCACTGAGGTTCCCTGTTTGCTACTGCATGTTAACTCTGATTTCTGTGCTTGTCAACTCAGCAGTAGCTCAGGGTGAGCCAGTTTTCCACTCCTCTTTCCACCTTAGTCCCAAAATGTAGAGCCTTTTGTTAGGACTAAAAGTTACAAATTCAAGCAGTTCATTTTGAGCAGTGAAGTAAATTAAGAACAGCTGGACCTTGAATGGCTGAAGTGAGTCAGGTTTCTACAGTATTTGTATTCATAGCTGAAAGGAGTTCTTGGAGATTCCTCTGGACATGGGTCTGTCCTGTGTAGAAGAGATGGTCTTTGGAATATGATCAAGTGTTTTGTACCAGTTGTCTGTTTCTTGCTGAGATATTGTTGTCATTTAGTTATATCACTTACCTCTGATTATTTATCCATTTGCCTCTTTTTGCTGCTTTGTCATAAATAAGAAGAATTACAAGTGATCAGTGACCAGGTTGGAATAGAGTCCAATTGCTGGCATATCAACACAGGAAGGCATGAATCTCACCCCATGACTTTTGAGTCTGATGGTATGATTGCAGGGGAAAAAAAAAAACCTTCCTGCAAAATTCAGGGCTAGGAATGAATTTACTCTGTGAAGTATGCTGATCTCCAGAACTGAATACAATGATACTCACATAATACCAATGATAACTGATTCTCATTGGCAACAGTCTTCAGGGAGAGATTTCTGCTGTGTGAGGTGTGTGGTGTCCAGGGCTGTGGATCCTTGCAGTAAGGAATGCTTGTTGTTGAGATATGGGTTGAAGCCCAGCAGCTGCTCTGTACTCTGAGAACAACACAGGGAATGATGAGCATCTGGTTTTGGAAGGCTGACAGCAGCAGGTTCTGAGTCTAGTTCTCAGAGCAGATAGCTTGCCTCTGCTTTTAAAGCATTGATGTTACTGGCACCATGTCACAAAAATACAGACGTTTGGTCTGCAATGACACCAAAGCCTGCATTTGTTCCCTAGTCCTGTTCTTCTGATGAACCTATGACGTCTGTCTTCTTTATCTGTCTCTTGTCTCTGGGTGTTCCTTCAGAGTTGTTTGTATCACTGATCCACTCTAGATACCAGATTAAAGTGTCCTGTTGCTTTCAGAGGCTGAATATATTGACTAACATGCATGAGTGTCCAGTCTTTTGGCTTGCCTGGCCTGCACGGAGTGAAGAGAAATTCTCTTGGGCCACATACAAAAATAATGTAGTTAATGTATGCATGGTAACAAAATGTCATTTTTTATTAAAACATAAAAGGGCAACAAAAATATCAAACAAATGGTTTGAACACAGCTTAAAACAGACTTGTGCTGCTGACAATAGTTGTACTTAGTATAGGAAACGGGTCCAGAAGGCTTTAGGAGCTAGGGTTTGTCTTTGCTTGCATTCAATAGCATGAAATAATTTTGGGGCCAGGAGGTAGTAGTATACTATAGTATACTATAGAGAGAAGTAAGAGTGGGATTGATGCAAAAACTGCCTCTTTGTGTTGGCAGTTCTCTCCCAATCCCTTCGGTGTCTCTTGTGGTACTTTTTTTGAGATTTTGGATTGTTTTTAGCCTATTAAAAGATCTCCTAAAGGAGATGCTGAGGTTGTGTGCAGTATAGAACATGCAGTGCAGAAAACTCTGTTCCCAAAACAATCATATCAGTTGCATCTCATGGATTTTTCTGCCTTTGATATTGCTTTGGCTATCTTTTATTATGGGTTTCCTTCAGCGGTCGGGTTGGACGTTCAGTTTTGACAAGTGGCCAGGCATTTCTGGTTCTCTCAGAAAGGTCATGGAAAGTTGCTCTGGCTATCTAACTGGAGATCTCACAACTCTAGGTCCTCTCCGGAGTTTTCTTCAGCTTTTCACTTGGCTGGTTGCAAATGTTAACAGCTGCCTTTGTTTCACTATTCCTGGGCCTAGATCAGACGTAGCAACAGAGGCACGTGCACTGAAGATGACTGCAAATGTACTGTATGATCCGTAAGGCAAATGACTGTGAGAAAAGGATTCTAGTTCGCTAGTTATATCTTCTAGTATCAGGTGCTTTGCTAGGACTTGCAAGTGCAAAAGGTGCATGGATATGAGAAAAACTGAGTGTCTATTAAAGAAGAAAAAGTGTGACGGGGAGTTCAGTCCTCACATTGAGGAGCAAAGAAAACATGCATAAAGTAAGGAAAAGAAGGCAGACCTGTGTGAAAGAGACTTGCATTAAAATAAAGTCAATTGGCAAGATGATTCCAAGCAATTGAGGTGTAGAATCAATACTATGTGAAAAGATCTGTATTAATTAATGGCTTCATCAGTTAGGCTTTGCAGACTGATCAATCAGTAATATACAAGAACAGCAGAAGGTCAAGATACAAACTGAAAGTAGAGTTTTATGGTTTTTATTTTAGTTTTTTTGTTTGTTTGTTTGTTTTTTGCTACAAGAGAAAAAAGCTGCAAGCACCAGTAAAAATTTTCATCCATATATTATTTTATATCTGGAGTGAGAATGAAGATGGGATTCAGGGCTTCACTGCCTGCATCTGTTAAAATAGCATCACAAAGGTGAATGTGTAAGATTTTGTGAATTTCTGTGAAAGACTGCAATTTTGTAGTTGCAGATTTCATTGAGAAGAAGGCAGTGGAAGTGTGCAAGAATCTCTGTGGATGTTGAAAACTGAGAAATAATCCCAACTCCTGATTTAGATTAAAGTTTTTGTTAGAAACCAGGTTTTCCAGCAAACTTGCAGATGTGGCTGGGGCAACAGTTTCACAAACACCCGCCACTGTGTCCAAATACTACTTCTAACAAAACACAAAAATCATCTAACTCAAGCAGACCTCAAAATCTTAGTATTTCCAGGAGGTATTTGTGTTTCAGAGTTGCCCTTTTAAAGCATTTCAAAATCAAAATGAAACAATCCCTTCAGATCAAGTTAATGTTAGTTCAGAGCCAAAGTTGACTAATTACGCTTTTTTTTTTTTTTTTTTTGCTTTGCTGGAACTTTTGAAAGACATTTGGAACAGACACTCACAACAATGTTCTCCAGTTTTCAGAGACTCCTGGAAAGTCAAAATCAGTTATTTACATATTTCAGCTTCCAGATACGATCCTGTTCTTATTCATGACAACAGAAATTCTTTCTCTGAACAGGCTGATTGATGTAATCTGTGCTATTTCTGCCTTGACAGTATTTTGTAATGTAAGTACATAAGTAAACATCTTGTGCCAGAAATAGGCAGAGCCATAAAGTGGAATGCAAGCTTATCCATGTTTATGGGGAATGCGCTTGTGTATTTCATTAAATTAATTAATTTTTGCCTGGGTCCATGGTTCTTACTCTCTTGACTATTTTCTTTATTCAGGAAGATTAGTGTTTGTGATGCTTGAAGTAGTTAGATGTACCTGCTGGTGCTTTTCCTGCATTGATGTTCCTTTTTTTTAATATATATATATATATATTAGCCAGCATTGATTTAAATTTGAACCATCAGGTTCAGTGGAGTGAGAACTGGTTTATGTATGGCTTTAGCCATTCAGCTGTCTTGCAGAGAACAATGGTCACTGCTCTCAAGCACTTTCCACCCCTATGGGGTAGCAAATGAATAAAAAATCTACTTGCCAGAATGTACGTATATGCCACAGGAGGGGATGTCTTCTGAGGCCTTGTGGAGGCAATGAATTATCATAGGCAGCAACTGGAGGTACTTGTAATTTCTGCCATATTTGTCTTGCCAGTAAATGTCATTAAGACTTTTTCATGAAACTGCTTTATTAATTCACTTAAAATTTAATGGCCGTGTTGCAATAGTCCCATTTACAGTGTAACTTCTTGGATATATGCAGGTCTTTTTTAAGATGAGAGCTGGCTTTGCTAGATCAAGCTGTCATTACTTTTAACTAGGTCTTTAATTATAACCAGATGGATGAATTATTTTAATCACTACTATATATCTTAACAGTAGTTTGTACATTGACACAAAGTTGAGAACATCAAACAGAAATTAAATGCTAGAGCAGGAAAGCTGCCAACCTCTAAGGGAAGCAGTTGATCAGAACCTGTCATCTTAAAAGGTTCAAAGAATGCAAAACAAACATTCAGGATTAGTGTACTAAATATGGTTTATCGGCTCCACTCTTCTCTGATAATTCGTCTATATCGTTTATTTTAATACTTTGCTGTGCATATCTCAGGCTCTGTAATTAGAGAGCTTCACCTCTTCCTGCCTTTGAAATAGTTCGCTTTGAGGCTCTTCAGAGAGAAAGATACAATTATTACAAGGCTATTTGATGCGTAGTACAAAAGAATCTTCTCATAAAACTGTCCCTTTGTATATAACAATTGACTGGAGTTAATATTGACACCTACAGTGATTTTATTTTATTTTTATTTTTTGCTTTCCTAATCAGCCTGGCTTCCTGGCTCTGAGATTGTATTCATCTCAGGAATAAGATCACAGGTAAAAGCTGGCTCTGAAGCCGTGGTGTAGGGTTAAGATACACCAATGGGAATGGCATTAAATTGGCACATTTGCATTTCTGGTACTGTTGTAGAGAGCAGCAATGTGCTGTGGTCCCTTCTGCAGCTCACTGATGCCAGTTCATGGTCAGAAGCTGTCTGACATTGGGTTCTGTATCTCCACTATTCCTTTAAGGAAAGAATTAGGAAGGGGGTTCAGGAAGTCTCAGGACTGTCAGCTCTTGAGTAAAAACTCCAAATGGCGTGGAACTGAACTGGCACAAAGTGGTTTTGTTAGAAACAGCCAGGGTGATTTTGTGTTTGATGTCTGATTATACAGCAATTGCTTTCTAATTATGGTGTTGATTTGAATTAGATTATTGTGCACTTGATCAAATGCAAGTGCTGTGGTAAATCTGCTGCATGTGTTTGTTTTCTTGCCAAATAATGATGATGTGTTAAGAAGGATTATCTCCTGAGTGTTTTACACATATCAGCAATGGTCCTACTATAATTTTTGTTCAAAACAGCGAGCACATCTGTAATAATAATTTGTGCTACAATATTTTGAAGTTTCACATTCTCTTGGTTGTGAATTATCTTTTCCTTTGCTGAACAATAGCAATAACTTACACTTTACATGAAGTGGCGTTTTATGTTTGGCTGCATTTTTTGTTTTGATAACATTTGACCTTAATGTGCTTTTCACTGAGGTCTTCTTTCCACGCAGAGCCAAGATGCTGCTTTCTTCAGAAGTGCTCTGGAGCTATTTTCACAAACAGCCCTTCCCTTAAGAATTTTTCCTCTAGGAATAAAGGCAGTTTAGAAAATGTCGATGCTCTGGAGCTTCTTCACCAACCCAAGAAGCTTCCTTTAGGGCATGGGGTGGATATGTGAAAGTCAGGTCCAAGGATCATTTCAGTGACTAAAATACTTCCCGCATCTGATGTCAGGCTCTGTGCCTGACTTCCCTGACTGGATAAGCTTATGAGGTGATTGAGTAGTGTAAGTTTTGCAGATGGGAATCGTAATTATATCTAAGATAGGAAAATTGCTCTTACTTTATTTTTTTTTTATTTCCCAGTTTTTCCAGCATGAAGATTGCTGCCTTTCTTATAAGCTTTACTTGTATTTGTTGCTTGCAAAAGTAAGATTTCAGGTCTCAAATAACCATTGCTTCAAAAATTTCAGTGTGTTTATTTCCTAATAACTCTTGGGAAAACGAAGGCAAACAACATGCTCTGAGAGTGTTTAAATAATTGCAATTACCTTTAGCTCAACAGCTTTCCTCCCAGAACTCTGCCTTTCTCTGGAAGCAGAGTATGTGGAAATATAAAACTGTGTAAGAAACACTGACTTATGCAGATGCTCGTGCTCTACAAATAATGGTCTTTTTGCAAGCCATGCAAGTTTGAGCTGTTGAAGATTTCAATCCAAAATTTACACTTCCTGAATGACCTCCCAAAGAATCTGTTACAAGCTGTGTAACTACTGGAAATGGCTTGTGCCTGCTGTTTTTATCCGAAATGAAGTTTCGCTACCCAGCAGTAGAGGTGATCCAAATTCTGGATCTGCGCTACTGGTGATGGCAGCGATGGTTTGTGGTGTTCATTGGGTACCAGGAGTGATGCTGTGTGGTGCAAATCCCAATGGAAAACAGCAGCAGTTTACTTGGAGAGAAGCAGAGCACGTGCAGGCAGAAGAGGCTGAGTGAGCGGAGGGCTGGAACACCCAAGCAGAATGACCAGTGTGAACCTTGCAAATGTCATGTTAAGTTATCTAAAAATTCATCTCTCTAATGGGTGGTTTAGAAAAGCCCAGAGCTCAGCATGCAGGAACTTGTATTTTTGACAGCTAATTCCTGACAACTGAGAGCTGTTTGCCAGCTGAACACTTGCCTTCCCATTGTAAATGCTTTTTCTTGTTCACTTGTTCTTTTTCTGTTCCTGTGGTTTGTCCACACTTGAAGTCTGAGCCTGTTCTGCTTTCCTTTCCTAATGCTCAAACACTGAAACGAATGTCAGTTTGTTAGTGGATATCTAAAGGGAGAGGAGAGCTTAATGTACTTTTATCTGCTGCCTCCCAGAAGCCAGCAGGGAAAAATGAGCAGAATTGGAATTTCCATTTGGGACATTTCAGTATTTACTTTGCCATTTACTTTCATGGAATTGTAGAAGTTGTTGTGTGCCTCTGTGCTGAAAGAAGGGCTGCTTTCACAGTGGGGTTTCATTCTGAAGAGTACAAAAAAAGTTTATGTACCTTTACATCTGGTGTTTTACATCTCTAATAGGCAAGGATTAAAAAGTTAGGGGAAGAAAAACTTTGATTCAGGAATGGTGAAATATTCTTTATCAAAGCAGAGTATTGTTGACATATCTGAATGGAAACACTTCATTAGTGTCTGTTTGACAATAAAACCCATCTGCTTGTGATACCATGGCCCCTTGTGGAGGTTGTAGCTCTGGTTGCTGATGCCTGTATTTCCCTGTGTGCTATGCTTCCTGAATTACACTTCCAATAGTCTTCTTTCTTCTTCTCCTTATGTCTTCCACTCGTAGCTGTCCTGTTTTACAGAATTAAGTGTCCCCTTGCCAGTCTCTAGCCATGCTTTTGTCTTTTGATCTTTCATGGTTTTTCTAAAATCATACAGGAAGTTCAGTCTCCTTTCTCATACATGATTGTGTATATTGGCCTTTCCAGGCAATTGAGGAGTTGCCCTTTGCCTAAAGACACGGTTATGTTTTAGATGGCTAAGAAGCCATCCAAGGCAGAGTTCGTAAGCTGTTCTGCACTTTCTGTTGGATGGTTGTGGTAGGTGGAAAGTTAGTTGAGGAGTGCTCATTGTTCCCACAGGAATGTCCAACGAAAAGTGCCTGAGTTGGATGGCTCTGCCAGATGCCTACAGGAACAAAACAGGTGCAGACATTTTCCACATTGAGCTTGAAAGCTACTGCTGTCTGTGATGTTACTGATGTCACTGGGAAATAAAAGCAGATTTGAGATTCCTTGTTTTCTCAAGAATTTACTCTTGCTATGATGAAGAAACGCTTGCTGGAATCACCTGGCAGGAGAGCCCCATCCTCTCTGCATTGCATCGTATGTAGTGGCCAGTGTATTGCAGTGTCCCAGAGGGCAGTCTATGTGTTAGCTCACCTCTGGAGTACGTGTGAGTTTACATCTCCAGGCCTCAGTGTGCCTATTTGACCAACGATGGCTTCCTTGTGTCGTATGTTTTTTCATTTAGTAGTTCCTGGAGCTGGCCAGGTTTGCACACTCACTGCATTAGGGCAGTGGGACAAAGGAGCTCCTCCTGTGAGCTGGGCCAAAAAAAGAAAGTCAAATAAAACCTCCATTCATGGGATGAAGGACGATGAAAGGCAGAGAGGAAAGATGACACAAAGCTGACAGCTGTGGCACACGTCTCCTCTCTTAGCCAGGAAAGCTGACAAGTAGATTGCTCAGGACAGGCACTTACAGGTTACCCTGTCAGCTACTTGAATGCCTTGTCTTTTATCTGCCACCTTCATAGGAAAGAACAGAGAGAGCTTGTGCCCATCTGATGAGCCGGCTCATACTGGCACATCATCAGCCTTAGCAGTGCACGAACACAATATAGTCCAAAAGCAGCATTTTGGTTTCTGAAATCTTTCTTTTTTTCTTGATGCATGCATGAAGACACGTACCTGCTCAAGCAGCTGTATGCACTGAAAAGTCCTATTCATAGAAAGAAAACTCTTTCTCTCTCTCTCTTCAAAACTAATTATTTTTTTTTGTATTCTAAAGCGTCATTCCTTTACTCATGGGATAATAGTCTGACTTTTGTGTAGGTAACTCTTGAAAGTACAGAGCTAATTCAGGCTGTAACGTCTGTTCTTTTGCTTTACTTTTCACTTAACTCGAGACAAAGAATTCTTGCTCCTTAGGAGCTGGGTGAATGCTTGATGTTCTTGAAAAGTTGGGAGTTTTGCAGAGCTTCAGGCAGACCAGGAAAATGTGGTGCCATATACTTGAGCAATGTCAAACAGCCAGCAGTGGTACAGCCTCTTCGTGGCTTTTTTTGCCTATACCTGGTACAACAACTTAACAGGGAGAAAAACATGTGTGTCATAAAAAGTATCCTAGTGAAAATTGACATTGCAAATGAAGAGCTTGCCCAAACAACCTGAATTCCTGTGTTTCCTAACTTCAGTTGTTTGACGCTTACATCTTAAAAGCTGACTTAAGATGGGGTGTGTGTTGGAGGTGACACAGATACCTGAAAATTTGAATTGTAGTGTTTTGTAACTTGGCCATATTCAAATTTCACCAGAAAGAACATTGCTTCTTTTGTTCAAATTCCATTTATTTTTGATTGTGTGTGGTAGAGCGAAGTTGCTTCGTTCTCTGTCCTCATCTACAGATTACCTAATTGATAACTCTGGGAAAAATTGGTGTGAGATCAACATAAAACTTGGAAATAATCAGCCTTAACAGTTGCTGCTGTTGGAGTCCTGATCTAAACTAGGATATGCCAGGTAACATTAAAATAGAGTTGCCTTTAAAATTAAAGTCTTCCTGCATTTCCTATTGATATCTGTTTGTAATGAGAGAAAGAAGAGTTTTAAGACTGCTCAAGAGAGAACTTATGTATGTGTTGTTCTGAGTAGGGTCAGGATTCAACGATGCATAACTGGAAGTGTTTTGCCCAAGTGGAACCTAGTAAGGTAGGCACTAGTTTCTGCTTTAGGTACATTGAAGTGCTATGTGGGACTTGACTGTAAATCAGGACCTTAGATCTATGAACAGACTAACAGAGCTTCTTGCTGACTCTTAGGACTCTACGGATGTTAATGAAAACAAACACTAAGTCCTGAATCTTTCAATAAACGCTGTGATTTCACTAGCACATCGTCCTCTCCTCATTTTCTTCCTCAGAACTGTGTAGTCAGTGGTTGTGGAAGGCTGAATTTGCTCTCTGATATAAGAGCTTAATGATAAATCAGTAAACAATTATAATATACTTTGAGGAGAAGAGTTGAATGTGGTTATGGTAGAGATACATCTGAAGGCCGCAGGCCATTCCAAGTATTGCAAGTAATTAAAGATATATTCTGTACTGCTTTCAGTAACGATCTTTTAATTAGCTTGTATAAATGCATTTATCTGCAGAGTCATCGAGCAGTGTTCTTGAGCATACAGGTTTTGTTATTACAGATACAGTGTTTTGTGGTTGCTGTTTAAATAAGTTTAACTGCCCACGTTTGCTATTTCTCAATTGCTATAAATTGTTGTCACTCCAGGCTTGTGATCTGTGCTGATTCACACCAGGGGAACGCTTCCTTTGGAGGGGTTTTCTGGGTGTTGTGATCGTTTGTCAGTCAGTGGAGCGCACTCTAGCTGTGATGGTCTGTGAGCCCCTCAGAACAGTAATGAGAAGGCATTTATGTTCCTTGGAGTCTCAGTGCTGTGTGCTTTTGGGTGCCAATCATACTGATGAGGAATAACATTTATTTGCTCATTAAAGCATTGAAGAACAAAATAGATGCTCTGCGCTTCAGGATATCTTGGTTTACTGCCCAGGTTGAGGAAATAATTAACAGTTCTAGTGAAGTTCTGTGTTTTGGAGGGCTTTAATTGGACAGGAGTGCTGACAAATAGTTGCAGTAAAGTGCAGCTTGCACTGCTTGAAGAAAGCAGCACGAAAAGCTAAAAGGAAAGAAGTGATGTTTTATTAAGAATTCAGTGGCTCCTGCCGGCAGGATACTGCCTCAGAGAAGCCTGGCTTCACTGGTTTAGGTCTGTGGGGTGGACACCTCCTGTTTGAGGGGGGGGGGAAGTAAGACCCACATATTAATGTATTCAATAGAAAAACACGGTGAGTCTCTGCCAAGGGACAAGAATTTAGATGACCTTGGCTGCAAGATGAATATATTGTTCACATTTAACAGAGAACAGAAACAAGGAGCTGTGCTTATTTTAGTGTCAGAAGAAAAAAACATGTTTCTGTTCAGTGTAGTGTGTTGGAGAAATGTCCAGAAATAGTTCACCTTAGTGAAAATATTACTTCTGGAATATTACCAAGGTCAGCAAGACCCTGACTTATCAATCCTGTTAATGGTCACATAAATTAAAGCTGTCAAACACTGGTTTGTCCAACCGAGATATTATAAGAGACTTTCATCTATGTTTCCCTTTTCTGTATTTCTTTCCCTTTTTGCATGCTTCCGTCTTCCTCCCACTGCAGTTTAAAAGTTGGGTCTGTTTGTAGCGGAGCAGGATTTCAAGACTCTGGATTTTCTAGGCATTAAATGAGGCAGAAAAGCTTGATTATTATTCTTTTTTTTTTTTTTTCTGAAGCCTCTTAAAGTAATATGGTTTTCCTAGAATGTTCTGAGTGTAGCCATGTTTATGAGGAGAATATCAGTGTACTAACAATGGACAGTTGGCCATAGTTATTATTCAAATGAGTAACTGCAGTAGATGATGGCTTAGCACAGGAGATGTAATCCTCTGTTGGAGTTTGGTTCTGCAAGTGGCTGAATGCTTTGTCCCTGAGTTAGCAAAGCAAGTTAGTAGTGGTTCAAAATGAGGCCTACGAAGTGCAGGACCCATGCAGATAAAGGTAACTCGTCACACCACAAATAGTGGTGACACCTGGTGACTACACCTGGCGAGGGTGCAGTCGTGCCAGCCCTTGGGATTTCCAACTGAGTGAGTTAAACCTTTAGAATCGCAGCACCAGCCCACTAATGCTGTTAACCTGACTGGCCACTGAAGCTTGACAAGTGTCCTTGGGCTGTGGAGTGGAAGAAGGACCAATGCTTGTTTAAGCTCTTTAGCCTTGGTTTAGGATTTTGGGCCTTGACCCTTTGGTCTTAGTGCCCATTCCACTGCAGCAGGAGCCTTCAGCTGCCTGTGTACAAAGAGGCTGAACAGCATTTCGTGGCTGAAGAGTTCACAGGCATAAGTTCCTTGTAAAAGTACAGTGCACAAATCTAGCACAGTCTGTTCTATTTTTAAAAGCTTGTAAACTCTTTAAAAGTTTATTAATGGAAATGAAAATAAAGGACTTGTGCTCTTTCTTCTTTGTTTCTCTCATTCTCCATTTCATACTGCTCAAAACAGTAACGACATGTATCTGAAAGATTGATAAGAAATGAGAAGCCTGGGGGTACTGGTGACATTTCACAGGATGAAGTTAAGAGATAGATGACCTAATGTGACAAGTGTCTTTTTTCAAGTCTTTGCTAATAGCAGTAACCACTTAGACTCCTTAGGTGCATGTCAAATGCCACAGGCAGTCAACTGAATCATGTCAAAGGCTGCCTCTCCTGACTAAACAGTCTCGTATCTGCACAAAGCCCTGTAAATCCACTGGGTGGACTTTAATCATTTTGCTTTCAATGGATTTTGGTTAGCAAGAGTTGACTGAGAAGCTAAAACTTTACCCACTGTGACTGTGAATTGTATGTGACTGTCCATCTTAGCTGCACAACCTCTCCTGGTTTTCTGTTTTGTTTTTTTTTTTTTTGAGGAGTGGAACTGATAACAAAACTGAGGGGTTTGCCATTGATTTCCCTGGATGTTGGTCATACTTGAGCAGTACTGATTTCTGAAGCACTTTGTAGATGAAATACTGTTTGGAAGAATCTGGGGCTGAAATTACCAAGCACAGAGCTGGGATTTACCATAGGGTGTAGCTGGGGTCCCGAGTCAGTAGTCATCTAGTGACCTTACAGCGAGATTGAGAACAACCGGCACTAACGAATATATGCTTGTATTTCAATAACTCTTTGGGATGTAAATTTCAGGTAGGTCAACAGGCAGTTTGTGCCTGACTATGATGTCTGAGCATTGTATTGTCACTCTTTTTTTCTGTTTCAGATTCAAGTAGACAGTCTTAGACCAGGCTTATGTTTTTCTTGGTGCTTTACAAACATACAGCATCAAGAGGCAAGTCTGTGTAGCAAGAAACACACAGAGCTTACTCTAGGAACAGAAGGAACTGTTATAATGGAACTGTTAAAGTGAGGTTTCAGAATGCTGTGCACAGTCGTGCTTAAAAATGAGCATATCAAAATAATTGTGAAAAGTTGGAAATAAGTTTTCAAAAAAGTAGTGTAAGCATTCATGTATTTCCAATATTAATAGAAATCTGCTATGAAAAATCATCCCTTTACCCCTTTTTCTCCTCCTTCTCACTGTTTTCACACTTTTGCATATTGCCCTCCAGTTCTTGCGACTTCCCTTAAAAGAGCTCTTTCCTTAGAAGAGCTCTTTCTGATAATATTCAGAGGGGGAGAATCCAGAACTGATTTTGTTTGTTCCCCATGAGAGGTTAAGTCATAAAAAATGGCAAGAAAAACCAAGATATATTCCCGTTTGGACCCTGGTGTATCTACTTGTAGCCTGGGAGCTTTACTAGACAGTGACACTCACTCCTCATGTCACTCCCCTCTGTGGAAGCAGAAACCATTAGGAATGGTGGTGGTGGATACTGCAGAGGAAGGGACGTTCATCATTTGCCATTGCCAACTGCTCCCATCTACAGCCTGAGGCCGTGAACTACCTAGTCAAAATCAAATGTTTCTGTAGTCACTGGAGCAGAAGAGGGCTTGAAGGGAGGGATTTGAAAGCTGGTAGGGGAATGGATTTGTCTAATTTACAATGAACCCCTTCCATGTTTAAGAAGCACTGTGCAAGGAAGCATGAAGGCGCTCCTGTGGAGCAGTAATCAGTAGGTGTGGGGCTGTTGGGATTGCTTGCTTGAAGTCTATGATACACAATAATGCAGGTAAGAATAGGACAAGAAGAATGTAAAAATGAAGATAAATAGCCTGATGCAGTGTAAGAAGAGGAACAAAGAGTTTGTCCACAGTGACCGTTTGCATCTTATTTTCTTACTGCAACTTTCTGGGATTTCAGGCATTTTTGCTGTTTTGGTCAATGCGGGCTTTTTAATAACCATCCTTTTTAAAGTCTACTTTTTCTTAACGTTTTAAGATTCACTGTTAGAAAAGCGTAGCAACTACATGGACGGGAGAAAAAAAAAAAAGAAAAACCCCTTCCTTTGACAAATTAGAAATCTCAAAGACTTATAAGCCAGCATAAAAGATTGACTTAATGGAGCAGTATATTTTTGATACAGTGAGGAGCCCCCCAATCCTCTGATTAGACTGATATATAGATTTTCTAGAGATTAGCAAAATCTGAAGTGCATTAAAAAAATCCAGTGTGACAAAACAGTTTTGACAGCATAAATGAAACCTAAAGCAATGTAAAACGTAATTACTGCAGCTATCCCTGTGACCCGTCCTATATGCTGCTTTTGCTCTGGCCTCAAGAGAGCTGGGCTTATTTTCCATCTATTTATTTTTGTGCGTGTTTGACAAGAGTATTTTTAGTTTATTCATTTGCTCTGCTCAAGTACTACTCCTCCTCTGGTTCCTGTCTATTCCAGCATGAGTTTTGGTGAAAAGATTAGAAAGCAAATAAAAGAGAGGATAGTTTTGAGAACAGCATGGGAAATTGAATGCCAAGCCAGAACCAGTTCCTTACTGCCTTTTCATGTGCATTGGTGCTAAGGCTGTGTGATTACTTCAGTTGGCTTATAGGTGTCCAGAAGAAGTGATGGGTTTTATTTCCGTTCTAGTGGAATGGAGAGGCTATCAATGGTACTAGGAATGTGTTGTACTGGAGCTTGTAAGAGATGATTTATGTAATTATGTATTATATAAGATTATTTCTAGTTAGAAGGTACTAAGTGACTCAAGGGCAGGGGTATAACAGACCTGGAAATCCCAAGGTCTGATAGAAGATATAGGGCCAGTGGGCCAGTGCTTTACTGTGCTTAACAGCTCTCCCTTCAAAAATGAGGTGTCCTGGCCTCAACTGTGCAAACCTTAGGAGCTTACCTCTGTCTGCTAGCCCTTCCATCTCTAATTGTGTCCAAGGAAGCTCATATTATGTATGGATTAGGCTGCCTAAGGAACACTGCTAGCTAGTTTATATGGGCAACAGCCCACTTCTGCATGTGGCCCTACCTGCGGAGTCTGGGACAGGCTTGCAGTTGGCTTGGGTTCTGTCTCCACTTTCTACCTCTTGGGTTCTCATGTTGAATGTCTGCCACCAGTGCCAGATTAGGTGGGCCTCAGAAGCACTGCAACTTCAGACAGCAGGGAGCTTTTATTTTTTCCTTTCTTCCTGGCAGCTAGCATACAATAGTGGTGTGAATGAAGGTGGTGTATCTTACCCTAGGGATGGCACAGAAATCACAACTGTGTTACGAGATAACTACCTTGTATCTGATTTTGGTCTGGCAGGCTTGAGGAATGAGTTTTTGATCGTCATGTCACCTTGTATGTCACCTTGTCATCCTAGACATTGTCACAGTGGAGAGTACTAACTAAGTCAGTCAGCAGATACGTTTTCTCATCTGGAGCTATCTCTCAAAAATGACCTTGGGGTCAGTTATTTGGCATTTTAGGGAGTGATCATAGATGTAAATGTTATCTGGCTCTTGGACGGCATCTATCTGAAGTATTTGTGTGGCTTCCATTACCATGGGATCTGAGCAACCTTGTAATCATCAGTACACTTATGCCTGTGCTGCTGCTTTTGTGTCAGTGGGAACAAGCTGTGGGGTCATTTGCCCCAGGGTGCACGGGAAGTCTGTCAGGGAGCAGCAGCCTGGCAGCTGGGCACTGGCTTGTGTTGAGGCACACAGAGCCTCCTCCAGCAACATGGCCAGCACTGCCTGGAGCTCTTCACTGGTCTGCTGGTTCTCCTGGCTGTGTTTGATGTCAAGTCTTATGAAAACCCCAAACTGCTCCAACGGTACCAGCTGTGAACTAAATCTCAAGCTCCTCAGACTTCTTTAATTTCTAGAAAGCTGGCAGCCATCTAGCTGTCACAGGCCTTTCTTCCATTTCCATCCTCTTCGGAACAACCTGTAGTTAAAACTACTGCTCTTTCTGGTTTGGTGCTGGCAGATCACATGCTCTGACCTTGTGGACCACAGCCTAGCACAGGGACCTTTCTTCTAAGTTGCACCTGAGGCTTTCCTTTTCATGACCCTGAGTAACCTGACCTGACTTTGAGGCTGTCTCTGCTTTGTGCTGCAGGCTGGAGCAGACGTTCCCATCTGACCTAAATTACTGTACAATTCTGTAGTTCAGTGATAATGGAAAAGACATAATCAGACACAGAAGGCAAGATCCAGGATTCTTATGAAGCTGCCAGATAGGAAACTAAGCTCAAGGGCTATGTTCATTGAGAGCCTTACTGTGCAGGTGGCAGCATTGTATAGAGAGAGCATCATGAACTGAGCAACAGAACCAGAGGCACTGGAGGCAGCTTTCTTGCTGGTTAGAGTGTACCTTTGGGATGAGCATCCAGTTCAGGAAGGTGGCAGAAGAAGGGTGGAGGTATGTGAAACTGCCTAAACTGCCTTAGGAGCAGGTGCTGTTTTCAGCTGCGGAGGTCAGCAGAAGTATGTGTCTATTGAATGCATTAGTCCAACACCCGAGATGTTTGCCCTCAGCTGCAGGTTGGTTTCAGAGCAGCTTTCCATGAACTCTGCCCAAAAGCTCTCAAACACAGACCTGCTAAAAGAGTGGAGAGGAAAGGAAGAATGCAAAACTCATTCTGGATTTGTTCCATCCAGAGTGAAGTTGTTGGTAAATAAGTAGCACAGCTGGTCTTGGGTAACATCAATAGGTTAATGATCATTTCTGTAAACACTGTACTGTAACGTATGACTGTAACATCTAGACTAAATTCATGATATTGCATTCATTGTAATGGAGAACCCAAAAAATAATCAGTAGTCAATAACTGGCAGCCCTAGCTGTGTTTTGGATGGTTTTACATTTACATATATTGTCAGTATAGTCAGAATGATTTTATTGCCCTGGAATTTAATGCATTTTAGATTTGCTAATCTCTCTAAAAACTATACATCAGTTTAATCAAAGGATTAAGGCTTCTTTAGTAAATCAAAAATATACTGCTCAATTAAGTCAATCTTTCATGTCAGCTTATAAGTCTTTGGAGATTTTGAACTTGTAAAAGGGGATTTTTCAAGTAGGATTTGTACTCTTACAGCAGTGCAGAAAAACAGAAACACAAAGTAAATAGGCTTTACACTTAAGTAAAGAATGGAGAGAAGTGTGCATTTTCTGGCCAAAGTGAGTAACTTTAGAGATGCTGATGCTATAGGTGAGGGACTTGTGGACCTTTTCCATAGTTTCTACAGCATGGGTTCAGCCAAGTGAGGTTGGGGATAAAATTAGCCCCAAATTTGATGACTTCCTAAACAATTTTTCATTATTTATGATATACTTTTTTTGTATCTGATACTTTTTGACTCTCCAGTAAGTAAGAGGAAAAAATAAAACCTCAAGTTTTGGATAATAAATCTTCAGGCCACAGGATGGGAAGTCAGTGTCTGAATAATGGAGAGTGGGCAAAAATTTTCTTTACAATAACCTGTGCTGAGTTTTATGTGTGAGGATTAATGAGAACTCAGTGTATTTTATTTCCTTAAGCCTTTCAAATGTAGGGCAAATATGATTTTGTAGCTTAGAGGAAAAGAGCTAAGACACAGATCTCCATACATTCATGGGTACTTATACACTTGAAAGTAGTTGTGCAGATGTGACTTGCCCAGGGCCTTGTAGGACTGTGGTGAGGTAGGGAACTGAAATCAGTTCTTCTGAGCCCCCATGTAACAGCTGGATGTCTGGAGCACTCATTGCATCTAATGGATGTAATTCCTCTAAGGGAGTTGTTCCAGGCTGTTTCTTGATCCAGGCTGAAGCCTGAGATTCTTGGACAACATGATCAAAATCAGTGGGGAACCCTTTTCAGGGGCATCTGTGAACGTGGCAGCTGTCTTTTTCTTGAATTCTAAGCAGAATTCTAAGCAGTATTGCCACCATGCAGTACACTGTGTACATCAGCGTTGTGTGATTGTGTTTGTGCTCCAAAACAGATAATGCCAATTAGAAACAGAAAACCTGCTGTAGACTGCCTTAGAGCAAAACTTATTTATTGCACGTGCATTTGGGAAGGAGAACAAAGAGCTAAGCCCCACGAATTGCAGCCCACATAAGAGTTATTTACTCATGTTATGTGCCAAAGCAGGGCTGTGTTAGATGGGGATGAGGTGGCAGTGTGCACGTAGGTCCCTGTAGGTCCCTGTCCATTGCAGCAAAGTTGGATGAGATTTGACCTTTCAGGGTTCCTTCCAACTCAAAGGATTCTGTGACTATGAATATAAAAGCATGGGAATCCAAAAGTTGCTAAAATTGACTATAGTGCCTTAGGAAAATTAATTTGCTGCACAGCCCTGTGTAAAAACTTACACTTGCAACAACTGCCTTTGCTACTGAAGCAGAGGTCTGATCTCTGCTAATAACGTTTGCTAATAACTTTCTGTTACTGACTGCTTTTGTAGTCTTGACAGAAAAGGGAGCCACATCAATTGGCTTTAAGCCTTTTGAGTCAGAGTTGCAAAACATCTTAAATGTGATGGGAAACTAAAATTGACCAAAAAATCTCTTACAAGCAAATCTTTGTGTTATGATCTACTGTTGTCTTTTAGTCTTTGTGTGTGTAGTTAAGCACAGTTTAGTTTTAATTTCAGTGATATCTTAAGTGGTTTCAGCTGAACTCTTCTTGATCTTGTCTGTGAAAGCCCTTATGCCAGCAATACCAGAAGCACAGCAAGTGCTACTGCAGTGGCTCCTGCTGATTTCCCATGGCTATAGGCAAGGTTGAGAAGTCCTGTCCATGTTGCAAAAATAGATCTGTGACTAAGTAGATTTACTGCCTGTACTTTCTGCTGTCCTATTGCTGTCCTGTTCTCAATTAATCTGTAAGTGCTTTTCTATTAAAGGGCCTTTTGGTGACTGTTCTTAACAGAGCTGGATTTCCCCTGGTATCCGGAAGAACTTGGCAACAAAATGGAAGAAGCTCTGGTCTGTTAATGATACTCAGGTGAAGGCTGCTAGAATTAAAGATGCTTTGTTAGTTGTTAGCTCCGCTTTTACTAATAACTTTTCTAAAAGCTGCATTAAGTGCTGATTCCTAAGCATTTACAAGGAGTGAAAGAAGCCATTGAGTTATTAAAATCCTCCTATTCTTGAAATAGTTGCAAAAATGAACTCTAGAACAATGTATGCTCTTTAGTATCTTCATCAATGACATTGACAGTAGGATCAAGTGCACCCTCAGCAAATTTTTGGATGATGCCAAACTATGTGGTGCAGTCAACATGCCTGAGGGACAGGATGCCATCCAGAGACACCCAGACAGGCTCCAGCAGTGGACTCAGGAGAACCTTATGAGGTTCAATAAATGTACGTGGGTTGTGGCAATCCTTGCTGTCACTACCAGCTGAGGGATGTAAGGATAGAGTATAGTCGTGCCAAAAACGACCTGGGGGTACTGGTAGCTGGCAGCTGGATGAGCCAGCAATGTGCCCTTGCAGCCTAGAAAGCCAACTGTATCCTGGCCTGCATCCAAAGAAGTGTGGCCAGCAGGGTGAAGGAGGTCATCCTGCCCCTCTGCTCTGAGCTTGAGTCCTCACCTGGAGTTCCGCATCCAGATGTGGAGTCCTCAGAACAGGAGGGATGTGGACCTATTGGAGCACATCCAGAGGAAGACCACAAAAGTGAAGGAATGAAATGTCTTCCCTACAAGGTCAGGCTGAGAGAACTGGGGCTATTCAACCTGGAGAAAGGAAAGCACTGGGGAGACCTGATTGCTGCCTTTCAGTATCTAAAGGGGGGCTGTAAGAAGGAAGAGGAGAGACTGTAGTAGGATCTGTTGTGACAGAGTAAGGGGAAATAGTTTCAAACTATAAGAGGGCAGATGTGGATTGGGTATGAGGAAGAAGTTTTTTCTGGTAAGGGTGGTGAGGTACTGGAACGGGTTACCCAGAGAGGTAGTAGGTGCCTTGTCTTTGGTGGCATTCAAGGTCAGACTAGATGGGCTCCAGGCAGCCTGATCAAGCTGTAGGTCCCTGTTCATTGCAAGGAAGTTGGATAAGATTTGACCTTTCAGGATCCCTTCCAACTCAAAAGATTCTGACTATATGAATGTACAAGCATGGGAATCCCAAAATCAGAGCAGAGAATACAAAAATATGTGTTTTGAATCACTGACTTAGTCACATGGTGTGAGACTAGAAGGCATTTTCCAGTTCAGTTTTCCTTGTTAAATGTAATGTGTTACTGTTTATTATTTAATCTATGCTTTACAGGATGTAAAATGTGGCTAAGCTAGTACTGTGGCTGGAAAGTTGGTTGTGTGGTGGTTTTTTTTTTTTTTTTTTAAATTTTTGGCCCTTCTGAACTTTTGTTTTCAACCAATTTAGTGACAACTTCTGTTTTTCCATCTGCATCATGTTCAGAATCACAACTGAATGGCTTGAATGCATATTGGAGTGCCTACCTTGGCACCAGCAGGAAATAATAATGTTCTCGAGCCCCTCCCGGCAACTACTTCTGCTAGCAGAATTAACTGAGTGAGCCTTTATATTTGGTTATTTTGCTTTCCCCCTCATTTTCAGGGTAGCTAGGGCCAGCTTTATTTCATTCACTAGAAGCAAGTTAAACATGTAGGCTTTCCTGGTGCTGGTTACCTCAGTCCAAAATGGTTGTTGATAAGCATCTCCCTTTAAATTGGTCTGGCGTCCACTCTCTGGATGATGGGAAGTTTTCTTTCAGTTCTGGTAGGTTTTGGTCAAAACCTTCATTTGAATTGGCTTATGAGGATCTGAAATAACACGAGAAAAAATTCTCGACTTAAATTTTGGGACAATAAAAATTAAGTGGTTTTTAAAATGAGCTCTAACAGAACACACAATGGTAAGCCACTGAGAGACAAAACCCACATCAGTGGACTGACTTAAAATAAATAAATAAAAAAAATAAGCAGCTGTATGACTTTCCTCCCAGCAGATCTGTTCCTTTAAAGTTTTAGTACATAGTGCCTTCCTTCCCTTGCATTTCAAGAACCCTGTATGCTTTTGCTTTTAAATCCTGCTTTCTTTAATTTTTATTTTTTAGATTTTTATTTCCCTTAGGACAACTTCCTCTGCTAGGAATTCAGTATGCTTCATAGCTGCCATGTGCTAAGCAGCTAAATTGCATTACCAACGAGGGGAATAATTATCAGCCTCAGATTATGGCTTTATTAACGCCTTAATACTGATAACTCTTAGCAGTTCACAAGACCATCAAATGTTTTCTTTTTAATGCTGCCATGGACTTTTCAGTGAGCATTGGAGATAACATGACAGCCCAATACAGTTTGATGTATGTGTCTGGAGAGAGGAGGGGAAAAAAATTGAGATCCTCCAGTCAAACCAATGTCTTTAATGGCTTCCCTAGATTAAAATAATCCCTATGGGAAATCCACAATGACAACAGTTCTTACACAGATTTTCCAGTCACTGCTTCTGTGCTACAACCATTCTTTGAAACTGTTTGTGTTAGTGAAAGGCCATATTCTCAGAGACTTCAAGAAAAAAAAAACCACCTGTTTTAACTCCATTAAGAAGAGTTTGAAGTTCTCACTTTCTTCTTTGGGCATTAGTGCGCCTATTTGTTCTGTATCTTCTGTAACTTGAAGCAATGCAGGGGTCAGCTTGGACTCCCGTATTAAAGGTCATCTCAGTGTTTACACTTTGGAACAGTCTTTATAATGTAGAATGATTTAATTAATGTACGAGCCCTTTTTGTTGTGATGAAATAGATTGCATGGCAGGAGGCAAAGCAATAACTAGTACTGATTTGAAATCAAAATAAAATAAAAGATCTGCACTCTGGAAATCTTCTTTTAGTCCTGTTTAGATACAACCGCAGTCCAAGTTAGTGCTGGATGGTCTCTGTCTCAGTCTCTATACCAGACTCATGAACTGGAGAGAGTTTTAAAGAGGTCAGACTAAGCTGGCTGTTTTACTGGAGGGAAAAGTTGTCGTTTTTGACAAGAATTTAAAGTAACTGGGTGAGTGCAAAGCTACAGGGGAAGTAACAAAGAGAGCAAAATGCTGGAGTAGTTTGGTGGGAGTCTCCTGGGAGCTGAGATCAGACGTTTGTAGCATCATTGCTCTTAACCCCTGCGCTTTGCTTCAGATTGTAAGGTAAGGCAGAAAAAGCTGTGAATGGGAAGAATGTCACGGTATTTGTGTGTCTGCCACTCGAGAGCTATTGGAATGCATTGCTGTGCCCGCATTTTATTGACTGTCAAATCAAAAAGTAGGACTAGATCAATAGCCATTTAAGCAGCGGTTTTATCTTGCCTCCTGGTTTTGTTTGGTTGTTGCAGGAATCAGGTTGAATCACTGGTGTTCGTGGCCTGTGCTTTTTTTTGTACTGTAAACTGAAAGGTATTGCAGTGTTCCTGTAGTGTACATTATTACTGCAGCACCCCCCACTGGCTCTTTTACCTGCTTTGCTTTTAGTCCTTAGTGTGTTATGTGAAAAGCATCAATTTATTCCCAATTTATAAAGTAAAGGAAAAACTGGTATCTTGGGCACTGTGCAAATGTTGGTTTCCTATTGAAGGTTAAGCTAGCAAAATGTGATTAATGGTGATTCATGGGAAATCATTCATGATCAGTCATTCGAAATCATGAAAAGGCTAAGTTGCATGAAATAATTTGGGTACTTAGTGAAAACTGTAGTTCAGACAAAGCACAGAGAAATTAAGACAAGATAATGCAGAAGAGTGAAGGAGCATGGAGGTAATGGGAATGGGGCAGTACTGGATGGGCTGCTCAAACCCTGCTAGCAGTGCCATGCTGCCTCTAAACAAGGAAAGGAGTTGGAGTGATATTTTCAGTGTTGTTCTTGCATTTGATGCTGATTGTTGGCCATGATGCTCTCAAGGCATCTTTCCATGGCTTTGCAGGTCAGCTTTTGAGGAAGAGTATGATCACATTTCTTATATGTTACCTGCTTTGGTTAAACACTTCTACCAATCTGGAGTCAGCTGGGCATTGATTGTCTGCGCATGGCCACATCAGACCACTCTGGATTATCTGTCCCTGCAAAATCTGCCTCAAGGAGAGCTGCCAGGGAAAATTGATCTCCCTTGGTAGGCATTTGTCTCTCATCCTTCTAATGAGCTTTCCACAGCAGCCCAGGGCCTCTACACTTTGCTCACTGCCAGAAAGCAGCAGGGCTGGCAGCCAGCAGGAGCGTAGCTCCCCATTGCTGGTGCTATCCTAGCCCTGCTGTGTTGCACCCAAGGAGCCAGGGCCTCACGCTCAGTGGCTCGCTGGTGAATGGGATGTGAAATCAAAGCAACTTCAAGGGATCAAGCTGTAATCTGTTGTAATGCTCTGAAAAGAGAAAGTCCAAGTTACCAAAACAGGGGAAGTCCTGGTTGGGGTCAGCATCGTGGGTAATGACCTCTGGTTAAATTGCAGCTGTACTGGTATGACCTCAGGCCTGTTCACATGATTGATTGTAAAAACAATGTTACCAAAGTGAATTTTCACAATTCAATTTGTTTTAAGAGCTAACAAGACAAAATATAAGAATTTCATAAATTCTTCTTGCAGACAGGTCTGCTTAAATGAAACGAGCAGTCCCACATCTTTATTTCAAGCTTTCCAGCTGCCTTTCCTGTTTCCCACACGTTGCAGTCAGTAACCTTTGCCTAGGGTGAGGTGACCACTGATTAATATGTAAGACCTGGGCCCTGCCTGGGGTGGTGGTGATGCTGCAGCAAATAGGATGTTTGTTCCACTTGCAGGCCAAGGAAAAAGGAATTTCTGGAATGATCTTGGTTAAAAAAAAAAAAAGATAGCTGTTTCTTTTGGCAGCCTCACTTGGATAGTCACTGAGCTGTTGTTTGGTGGTTTTGTTTGCACCAAGGAAATTCAAGCAAACAAGGCTGCCCTCGGCTATCAGTGTGGCTCAAGTTCCTGACATCTTTCCTCCGTATCAAAAGTTTGGATACTTGCTACTCAATCATTTTATATTAATATGGGTGAAAAGCATTTAATTTGGCACTCTGTTTGTAGTCAGTCTGTTTCTAAGGTCTCCTATCACTGCTGCTCCAGAACTGATCACTGCAATCCCTTCTCGAAGTGTACAGGTTAAGTGCTGGCATGGGAGTAGAAAAGCAAGCAGCTGGCTTAGCTTCTCCTCTTGGCTGGCTTGAGCTTGTTGGAATACTTCTATCTGCATGTCAGTCCAGCAAGATGAAATTTCTGAACCTGTTTGGCACTTCCCTGCCTGGCAGGTTCTGCTGTTTTTTCTGAGCACCATTTTTAGAGCTGTAACCCTTCTGTTGTAACGTAGCAAATTATAAAATTTTACACCCTATCTGTGTTTGTGTATATAAGATACAGCTGCGTTTGCACTTGAATTTCTTTCTCATTTTTATCCCAAGATTCTGTGTAGCTTACCAAGGTCACTTAACAGTTAACGAAGGTCAGCTGGTATTTTTTAGTAGACTGACAGTTTGGAGTCATGAATCTTCCAGAAGCAGTGTTTTGGAATATGCTGTTAGCAATTATTCCTTATTTCATTCTAATTTGCATTTGTGATCAGAAAGATACCCAACTGTGTTTATGCTTAAAACAAATCTTGTCTATTTGTTGTTGAATTTTATGCGTCTGCATTTCTACTTTGTTGATCCTTCTGAACAATTTTGAGTGTGTACAGTGCTATTGCATTCATTTAATCTTTGCCACCAGTTGTATAGTTTTATAACAATGGCAAGGGAACGTATTACAATGGTATTAGCAATTTGGATTATCCACAGCATTGTTTAGTTGAAATGCATGCATCCTGTCATGCCATTCCTCCGGCATCTTGCTGTCATCATCTACTCTTCCAGTAATTGCATGGGGCTTTGCTGACTTGTTCTGAAATTAGGAATTCTGGAGAATGTTTCTTGAAGAATAACATCCCCAGGGTTATGAATGGGCATTGAGTGAGAATACTGCAGTGTTTTCTTCTCTGTAAAACGCATTGTATCCAGGAGGGTGACAGGGACTGAAATAAAAGTAGTTTAAATGTGGGAAGAGCAGAGCACTTTGCTGAGATCTTCCTTTCACTGTAACCCAGAGAATGAAGTCTGCAGCTTTTCTCTCTTACCATTAGGCACGTGGACTGGTGAAAAGAAAAATCAACATTATGGGACCCTGTAATGCCATCAGTGTATGCACAATGTTTTGGGGAGTTCAATTATTTATGGGCAAAGACGTGTGCTTTGTATACCTCTCCCTGTCTTCCTTTCTGCTATGAGTTTAGTGCTAGTATGTAGAAGATGCAGTTGGGGAAAATGTCATTTGGATGTCTTCACATCGTGTGAGTGCTTGGAGTATTTTCACAATGTTTTAGCATGCAAGCCTTGTTGTTCCTGCTGTTTAAAAATGAAAGGTCCAGTTCCAGCTTGTTTGGGCTGCGGCAGGTTAAGCAGCTCTCCCTGAGCAAGTCTTCCTTGCTGCCTTTCCCATTCCAGCCCTGCATACTGTGCTTGTTCCTGGTCCTGAGACAGTACAAGGTTTCTGTTTTAGTTTATTGTATTAAACTGATTAAGATTTCTGCCTCTGCCCACTTGTGCATTTAAGTGTCATTACCGTGGGCCAACGAGTGAAAGAGTGATTTCAAAGAAAAAAAACAAACAACAAAACAACAAGGAAGTTTAAAAAAAATCCTGATCTATTAGCTAGCTTCCATGGAAAGAGGAAAAATGTTACTACTTTTTAAAAAAGTTTTACTCTCTGTTGATATTCCTTTGTAGCATATCTGGAGAGGCTGTAGTTTTAGGAGCCATCTCCAAGCTTTATTTATAAGAGAAATAGCAGAAGAGTTGCACACGTTACCCACAAACAAGCTTCCAGGACTTCAAACTGATTTCTGTTCTGTTTACTCCACAGCTAAAACAAAAATGAAAGTCTTTAATGTCAGTCAGCTGATGACTTGGTCTCACTTACTGTACTTGGATGTGGACAGCAGGATGAGAGGGTACAGAGCAGTGCGTTGGACTTGTGCCTGCTGCTCCCAGAGCCATGACCCAAAAGGATGACCTTAACAGAGGCAAACTTCCCCGTGCCTCCGTTTCCCTGTGTGTAAGAAGTTAGTTATGATCCTAATTTTTTTTTTTTTTTTTTTTGAAAGCATTTCCACCCCTGCTGCTGAAAAGAGCCAGATGCTCTGTGATTGACCCAGGTGCATGGGATAAAAGCAGGCTGCCTTGGAGGAACAGGCTGCTTTCGTCAGGGAGCGCTGAGAGCTGGTGCTGCTGGAGGTGCACGACTGTCTGAAGTGTTTACATCCTGGACTTCTGAAGTAATATCTGTAGGCCATCACTTTGGGTTGAAAATTGATTTTATTAGGTGAAAATGAAAATGAGCTGAAGAAATGAACTGCAAGCCACATTGCTGCGCTTACAAAGTGCGTTCTCCAGCCTTACATGCCCGGATGTAATGAATGCACTGAGACCACCTACTTTGAATGCTCCTCTGATTTTTCCACTTTCTTTAAAGTCTAATAATATTGGTGATGCAGGATGAAAGCAATTGTGAAAAGTGAAAAAGTCCTTGTTTGCCTATCCTGTCATCTGGGGTCTGTTTCACTGAAGCTGAAAATGAAGGTAACTTGCCTTAATGCTACAGGACAGCTTTTAGTCTAATTGAACCATGCATTGGCAAGTACCCCGTATTGAGCCTTCGGTCTGGGGTTAATCCCTTTTATTGGCCTGGGTGTGGGTTATCATCCCTTCTTATCAAACAAGGATCCCTTTCTTCTCGCTGAGGATCAGAACTAAAAGCCAGTTGAGAAAGAAATGACAGATGCAAAGCACTAAGTTTCCCCCATCTTTAAGCACCTCGTGCACCCACCAGGTGCTGTGTGCCATGCACCCTCCAGCTTGCAGGGCTTGAGTGTCTCTTACTGCTGGGTAGTTCTCTCCCTTCCTCCCCTTTTACCTGTGATTTTTTTTGTAGCAGCAGCTTCAAAATATATAGACTTGGTTCATTTGTTTTGCCCAGCATTCTGTGATCAGTATGTCAGATGAAATTTATAGGCAGTTGAGCAGCATTTAATATTTGAACACCTGCTTCAACCTCCTCTTCTGGCACAGCTGTGTGAGCAGAGGTGTGTGTTACTGAGAGTGACTGGGTGGAGGTAAGACTTCTCTGGGGAAAATAAAGATGGCTTTAGGGAAAAAATGATAAGCAGTCCTTTGGAGAGAGGCAGCAACTCAGACTCCAGGATCACCTTTGTCCTTTCTGACCTTAAAGTCTAGGAATCCACTCAAATCACCTTGGCCAAGAATCCCCTGTGTTTCTAGGGAACGGTTTTACCATGATTGTGATCGTAAGTCAAGTCATGGAGAAGTACATAAAAGGACATATGCTGCCTATTTTAACTGCAGTCAAAAAGCTTAAAATGAATTATGATGACATGTCCATGAAGACTGTTCTGTACACACTTCTTGTTTATCCCATGTTGGCTTTTGAAAGTCACTTATTGTGATGCTCTATTCTTTGAATACAGTTTAAAACTACTAAAAAAAAATCCCACTTTGTTTCCCTCCCTATTTGGTGCCTGTCTTGGCCTTTGGAAGAAGCTTCTGTGATGGAATGAATATCTGAACAGGTTTTATGACAATGACAGGAGGAAAAATCTTTTATGGGTTGGAATGGTCTAACAGAAACAAAATAAAAGCTTTCTAAAGGCCTGAAGCCTTCATGCTTTCGCATTTTCCTCCAGAACATCTGGTCTGTGACTCCCAGAAACAGGATCCTGAGCAAGATGGAATGTGGACTTGATCTCATTTGGCATTTTGGTTTCCCCTCACACAGTCCAAGCTCCAGCAGTCAACAACAATTTGAGGTGTGTGAGAAGAGTACGACCCAGCAAAATTTGGATGCTCTGGAATGTTCAGCCAAAAATTCTTCCCATCATCAGTTGCATTGCCTTCGCAACACTTTTCAAGCCATTTCTTTCAGGGTGCCTGCAGGAAAAGCTTTAATTCCCTCTGTATTGTTCTCTGGAAGAAGCATAGTGTAACTGGGATTGCTTTTTCTCATACAGAACAACACAATGCCTGCTAGTCTGGTTATCCAAAATATAGCTTTATTGTTGGGGAAAGACCTTAATGAGGAAGAAAAAAAAAACTATTTAATAAAGTGCATCAAGTGCCCTTGGGAAAAATTAGCACACAATGACTTCTTGTGCCGCCAATTGAAACAGCAGATTGGTGTAGTGATAGGCTTCACAGGAAATATTAAAAAAGCACAGATGGCTCAAGTTTACATGTTTACAATGGAGTTGGAACAGCAGCTAAAACCTTCCAGCATAGTATAATTTACTACAAGGTCATAGACCTAGTGGTTGAGAATGAACCTGAAGACTATTGTAAACACACTATTAGGGTTTGTAAGGTTTAATCCCAGCATTTTTCATTCTTTTCTGCAATATGATATTTGAAGCAGCAGGCTGCAGCGTTAGTGAGAAGAGCTACTTCAAGCGTGGAAAAATGTGACATTCTGCTGGTGTGTGTGGGGCTGAGCTGTTTCAGGAGCTGGAAGAGCATTGTGTAATTGCTACTGTTACTATGTAATTAGAAGCTTTTTGGCACTAAGCTGTGATTCAGTTTGCAGTGTGATTAAGAGACATACTGAAAACTGTAACTAGAAATGAGCTGCTTCAGCAATTATGGCAGTCTCTGCTGTGGGTGTAGAAGCAGTGGTTTGCAACAACCTGAGCAAGGCTGGCTGGTGGCAGAGATTCCCCTGGGCTCTGCTGTGAGCTTCCTTTAGGGCCTAGGTTTAACAGGGATGTTTGCTTATTTAGGTACCTGGAAGAAATGCTGATATGTTTGTTCATGTTTTTAAAAGTTTGGTGGTGGGATCTATATATGTAGCTATGGTTTAGAGCAGGGCACTTGACAGAGATACTTTGAGCTTCCCAGGTATACTTTTCATCATCTATGGCTTCTTTTTGTTCAGACTGTCAACTCTTCAGGACAGGAACAGTAGCATCCAAAACCCAAACAGAAGATGGGTTTTAATAACGTCTGTTACAGGTTATAGCATGAGATAATAGCATGGGGTCACTGAACAGATGGGTGAGCAGCCCCTACTAGCAGAGGACTAACTGCATTTGGTGATAGTTAACCTTATAGCATTTGAATTTTGTGGTTTGTTTCCTATGGAAGTTAGCAGCCTGGATTAATGGAGCATCTCCTTAACTTAATGACAGTTTAATGTGGAACCATTTTCTGGCTCCATTGCAGATTGAACTATTTTGTTTACTTAAAATAATCCCTAACCTGTGGAGATGGTTCTAGCAGTGCTTCTAGCTCAGGCAACGAGCATAAGTCTGAAGCTGTAGAAAGCCCTAAACAAATACGTAATGAAATCTAGCTCATTTATTTCCCTTTGTGAAGGGGGATTTTTTTTTTTTTTAGAGCATGATGCAAAGCACCTTGGTATTATCTGCTTCCATCAGAAAGGCGAACTGGGACACAGCAATGAAGTGATTTGCCAGACATGCATTACAGTTTGCACATCAACAATAAGTTACAGATTTCTCAGTCAAACATTCTATCCTTTGGACCACAATTACTGGATTGCACTCAGTGGGTTCTCATCTGCTGCATCTAAATGTCTCCAATTCAAGCTGTCAGCCTGGGAGCAGCTTTTTTTCCTCCTTGCGTGTGTTCATGTAAATTTGGACAGCATTAGTTTCATTTAACAAGCTCTTGTAGTATCATTGAAATCACTTGATAGTTAAATCATGTTAAATTAAAACTGACTGCTGCTGCCATGTCATCAAATCAGCAATACAATAGGTCCATTATTAACTGAATATTTACTTTGCAGAAGATTATCTTCCTCATTATATAGTTGACTTCACCTGGGATTGTTAAAATAGGTGAGTTGAAGCTGAGGTTCTTGGCTAATCTGGTGCTGATCTACATGGCAATATCTCCATGTGAATTTTACCAAATGAAACCTACGTGACTCACGGTACAAAAATCTCAACCAATAACATGAGCTCATTAAGCACAAATCAATCACTATAGTGACTAACATCACAACGTGTCAAGGAGCACTACAGAAAAACAAGAAATCTGGGTGAAAGTGCCCATCGCGTGTAACTTTTCAAGCAGAGCTTGTTGCTGGAGATGCTGAAGGGCTAGAGCAGATGGTGAGGGCTGTTCCAGGACAGGGTCCATGATGAGTTAAGTGATTTTTGGACAAACTTGCATTTTATTTACTTGGCAATCTCTTCGCACCCCTTGCGGTATGGGCCGGAAGCCTGGTAGTGAGTCTTAAGATATCTGGAGTTATTTTAATCTCTCTGTCTCTACTGGTGACTGTGCATACCTGCCATATACCATATCACAGTGTGAAAATACCTATGTATCTATATACAGGAGGAAGAAGTGAAGTATAATGTGTGGTTGCCCTTACCCAAATCAGAAGGAAGAAGCAGTCCAGCTTCCTCAAACTAAGGTCAAGAGCCAAACACCCTCTGATGATTAGTTCTCTTTAAACAGCTAAGGCTAATCTGTGGTGATGTTGAGCACGCACAAAAGCAAGACTGTAGGATCATGCTCAGCATTGCTTTGGCCTTGTGCAGCCTTTCTGGGCCTGCCTTCAGCTTGTTCTGGGAATGCTGCCAACCAAAATTCCCAATTCCCTGTGTGAGTAGCTTTTGAAACATCTCAGACTAATCTGCAGGGTGTACTATGCCACCATTGCGATTAATGATTCTCCGTGAATCCTGAATTCAGGAGGCATTTCAAGGTGAGCATCTCATAGTTGAACAGGTTTTCTGTGGATGCTCATTGTCCTGGCTGTGAGAACTGCAGGGCATGTGCTGAAGAATGCTGTAAGATGGAGGTGGACACATTTTGTGTCCTAGGGTCAGCATCATCAACCCTGATAATTTTGGTGACTTTGTTTTGCACATCAATTCAGTGCCACAGAATATCATGAGCTTCAGATAATCTGCACAGGCTTTATTTAGTCTGTACGTGTGGGTGTATGTGAGAGGAGATTGAAGGCCTGTTGTGACTCTCCTACTCGCTTCTGACCTGGGGATAGAAAGGTTTAATACCAAATTCATGTTGTGCTGTCCCATGTGTGGCAGCGTGTCTTGTGTATCTCAGCGAGTCATTCCCCAAGCAGTTTGAGCTTGGTTAACAGTGACTACTGTTCATCCCATGTTGGCAGTCTGAGAGCTTCCACGCTGATGAACGCACTCCTAATGACCACAAGGGAAGGAATACAGAGAAATGATTTCTGTTCTCCATTGTGGAGAACAATATATCTCCTATTAATTGCAGTGGGATCTAGGCTGGATCGTGCTGCGGCTGCTGTTAATCACTTATGAATTGGTATGTCTGACAATAATGCAGTCTACTAGATCTTCATCTTCATTATACGCATAATGAACATGTATATTTATACACAGGCACAGAGTTATGTAAGTTCATAACCTTCTTTTGCTTGTTAGCAGTAGCTTTGGTTTGTAGAAAGGATAGCATTGTATTGGACCCCATCAGGCACTCGATGTGTATGTTTGTACGGGCCAGGGTTCCACACAGTGTAAATCAGTGATAGCCCTTAAGTTCAGTGATGAATATCGGTTGAGGGTAGACTGCTGCTATTTACAGCACAAACCCTGCTGTGTTTTATGTTTTGATAAAAACCTAAAATAAATTATAGGGAAAAAAATGTTAAAACTCCTCAGCTTAGGGACTTCTTAAGCAGAAAATGCCAATGTTAAAAACGCTTTAATTTCTGAGAAGAAAGTGTAACAGGAACCTCTGGGACGTAGAACAGACTTCAGTGAATTCAAATGAGAAGTAACTTATTGTTAAAATATAATGTTAGTTAGGGGGAGGTGCAGCAAACCACCAAGGGAAGCAGTGGTCTCTGTGTTTCCTCTTTAAGAATGAATTATTTTTTTGGGAAAATATTTTCAATCCAGACTAAGTTAGCAGAATTCATGTAGAAAAACTGGCCTTTGTTAAACAAAAGATTGGGACTAGATGATCTAGATCATCTCTTCTGGCCTTTAACCCTGTGAGTCTTACTATGTGTTTACATAAATCCCAACACGATGAATTCTTGAACTCTGCTGTTGTCTTTGTGGTGTAATTACTAGTAATTGCAAAAATACACTGTAATAAATTTGGGAAGTGAAAGTTTGTCTCTATGCCTAAGAATGCAGATTTTTTTTTTTTTTTTTTACTTAGATGTGTTAACTACGTTACATATTTATACGTGGCCCAAGACAATTTCTCTTCACTCAGTTTGGCGCAGGCAAGCCAGAAGGTTGGGCATCCACAGTCCTACAACTGTAGCATGGGTGTGGAGATATTGGTTCCCTCCTGGTATTGGCATATGCAGCAATAAGTTTGGTAGTGAAGGCTTTTCTACTGGGGCTTAAACTTCCAATGCTCCTCTTAGCATAAAATTCCTCTGTGACATGAGAGATATTAATACTGCAAATCCTGTAAAAAGTAAGGGAGATGCTCTTGTCTGCCACATCTATGAACGTTGCTCACTGTTTTGAGCAGAAGTGATGTCTCAAGGTGTGTCTGTGCAATAAACGTGAAAATAGAAGTGTAAAAAGAGGGACTTAAACCTTTCACAACCCTTAATGCTTGCGGAGAGTATCTGTCTGAAAATCAGGAATCATCTAATTGTAGAATCAATAAGAGTAAATACATTGTGTTGGGAAAGGAGAGGACTTTTTATTTCTGTTTTATTCAACTGAGCCAAACACCTTATTGGCTTCAGTGATTTTATATGGTGGGTGGAACTGCTCCAGTGCACATTAAGGGTTGGTGCTGGTAGTCTACAGTACCTATGAGCTTCTGAGTGCTTTCTAAAGCAGTTTTGGTACCTTCCCCATCTGGGTGCTGATTCTTGCACCACATTTTGTGCCAAGATGTTGAAACATCACCTTGAATGCTTGATGTTAAGAAAATGTCATCTGTTGTTCTTTCCCTGGCTTGCACTGCATTTATATCACCTCACTAGATTAAATTTCAGAACTTTCTTCAGAAGAAGTCACATTAAATTGCCTCAAGAGACTGGAAGATTCAAGAACGAGTATCTACCAAAATGGTATAATGCAAAGACACCATCTGTGGCTCAGGAAATTCACAAATCACAGATCTACAGATGGTGAGAGAGTATTGTGGCTGAATATCACTGCATGTGTACCTTGATTATTTTACTGTTCTCTGGGTACCTGTCAGTAGTTAAGGTGGAATCAAAGGTTAGATGGACTTTTTCTTGGACTTGCTACATTGTTCTCATGCAGAAATCTGATTTACCGAAGTTGAGTATGAGTGGACACTCTTGGTACAATTTGCCATTGCATACTTGTATATCGATGGTGATGGTGGTGCTGTGGACATCATTTTTATTTTTATGATCTCCCACTGAGGTCCATAGCAGGTACTGTGCAAGTCTCTGCAACCACCTGCGTTAAGCCAAAGGGTGTGGTTTTCATCTTTATTTGAAGATTTGAGAGGAGAAGTGCTTGCACTACTAAATCTCTAAGACTGTTGTAAATCTTTCGTTCCTAAGAGCCAAGGCAGATGTACAATGGGAAAGGAAAATGAATACAGGAGTGAAGGGATTTGCCCACTGTCAGAAAGCAGTTTTTGACACAGCTAAGCACAGATTTCAAGTTTCTTAAGCATTAACCTGCTATCCAGTGCACTGGGCAATTCTTTCCCTCACACCCATCCCTTCATGAAGACGTTACTGTCAAACAAAAACATTTTAAAACTTTGATTCAAATATTTCCTCTCTTCAAGCACCTTGTGATGAATCAGGATAGTAAGCTGTTATTTCCCTAAATCTACATGTTCTGGCAATTGCACAATGAAAGACAATAGTTTAGGACAAGTAGTTGCAGTGATTTCTGTTCTCGACCTCTTTTCATCACTCTGATTATCAGAGATGCTCTCTTTAACCCTGCCTCAGCCGCTGAATATTCCCCACTCTTCATAGCAGTGTTCATAGCTTGCTGAACCTTCTTTGAAGGCATAATTGAGTTAAATCACATATAAATTCTACCTGACACGGGATCTGTTTCAAGGTAAAGCAGTGTACACTTGACAAAATCATTGAGTCATTAGCTGGTGCTGGAGAAGAGGAAGTATTTCAATCAAAGCTTACAAGCGTTTTTTTCCTTACGTTAGGTTTTTTGACAAGACCCCAAGGGGCTGACTTTTGTCTTGGTAGTGTCAGGTACATCACACGGTACTCAGAAGTTAAGATGAAAAATTCACTCCTAAAGAAAAGTTTATCAGAAATCAGAGATGTGATGGGATCTATGGAATTGGAGGCATTTAGCATAGGTAAGCAGTGTATAGCTTCGGGGGAGAAGACCTTGGTCCACATACCCTGACCACGTACCTTAGAAATAGATTGTAGTTTCTTCAGTAATTTGCAAGAGTGACCAGCCTTCAGACCTGTAGCGAGGAAAGTGTATTTCTACTGTTACTTCATAAGTCATTTAAAGCTATTTGATAGCCTGCTGTGAACATCTAAGTAACAATAGGGGACAATTGCTCCCTGGTGATTCTACTATGAAACCAGTAACTCCTCTTTATAATTGAACATATTTAAAAAAGAATCATTTATGAGGATGTCATCAGAGGGTTTGCCAACAAATCGCTGTTTCTGTGTGTAGGGTTTCTGCAGGTCAGAACCTGTATTTCTGTGTACAGTACAGTGCTGAGCCCTCTGGCGGTGTTTAGCAAACAAAGAAATGCAGTGCAGACTCTTTGTAGCAGTCAGCCAAATTCATCTTTGGTATAATGGCCTTGAGGCTATTGGGGATGTATTGGGAACGAATTGTCCCTCTTAAAGAGAAGTGAAAACCTACCCTTCTCTTGCGCCTGAAAGCCCCTGGGTGTGCTATTTCTGTAAAACGCAGACGATAGTGGGGTGTAGAAAAGCTGTGGTGAGGGACAGAAGACAGGCCAATTGTTCCCCTTCTCTTAATAATGTTCCATGCTCAGTACTTCTTCAAATATAAAGAAGCTTTACAGTTGTCACGCAGCTGTCATATAGTTGGTCTGAAGTCACTTCTTAATCTTGAACGTTGGATCTGCTGTCATTGTTTCACTCTCTCAGAGCAAAACCACCCTTCTTCTTGGTAAGATACAGTAAGTAATCCTCATCTGATCTTATCTGGGAGCACTTTCCTACCTCTTTTTCTGTCTTATGATGCACAATGAATGTAAGCGTGACTGCTAGAGATCAGTATGTGCAAGTATCAGTGTGTTATCATACAGTGGAGTCTCTACGTGCTGCTGCTTATAGACTTATGTGTTTGTGATGGAGATAAATGAAGATTGAAAAAGGGGAAATGGTAGGCGGGGGCATGCTGATGAGAGATGATTTTAAAAAAAACCCCACAAACCTCCATTGATGTTTCTTACACGCGGCTTTGTGTTGAGGTTGCAGATTTGGAAGCTTCACTGCTCATAATATTGGATACTTCTGTCAAATAAGGGCAAGAAGATTTATCTTAAAGGGCCTGTGTTGTGTAGCTGCCTCCAGGAATCAAAGGATGATAATCTGTGCTCCCTGAGTGTCCACTGCAATGCTTATCATAGTGGGGTCTGGTCCCTGAATGGGCTTAGAGCGTCTCTGTTTATTAGCAGCTCCGTCAGTAAAATCTGTCTTCTCAGTGCCACATTTCAATGTAGTTACCAAGAATTTGGGTTATATTCCAGGGAAGCTGTTGATGTGAGACACCTCTGTGCACCTGTCCACTTAGAAGGTTGATCTTTATATTGGTCTTAACTTCAGGAAGTGGCTGTTACTAATGATTTATTGAGTGCTGACAACCTGTTCTTTTCTGTCCAAAATACGTCCTCCCAACCAAGACTGTGTACTTAGTAAGGCAGACAGTGCCCTATAAATCACGATCAAATACAGTCATGCTGCAGTGATTCAATATGTGATTCATTTAAGATTGGAGGGGAGGAGGAGAGATGGGAAAAGATGGGATAAAAGCACTTTCCTGAAGAATGCTAAGTGTAGATCACAGATTATTTTCAATTAGGTTTGCTGGCGTGCAGCTTCTGCATGCAGGCAGGAACTGGTAGTCATGTGAACTGTCAGCTTTATTCATGGAAGCAATGCTTAGATGTCCTTCTTGGGAGCTACTTAAAAAACAGTTCTATTTATCTGTAAAGGAAAAAATTATAGATGTTGCTCTGCTTTTCAGCCCTTAGGTTACATCTATTTTCACCAAGTTCTTGCTAAGCATTTGTTCTTGAATCAAAAGATACTTTCGATTGATGAAAGCAATTAAACAATTTGGAGATAGTTGTCTGTGTCAGGTCTGTCTTCAAGGATTTTGGTGTCTCAGAAATTCTACACTGAGAGGTTTCTGATGTGTGTCAAAGAATTCAAACTCAGATTCTGGGGCAGGGTGTGTGTGTATGTGTAATGACACAGGAAAGGAAGTCTGCCTTTCAGTTTTGCTGTCTGAAGAGGTGTTCAGAAGGCTCTGCAGCTTTTTTCAGATTTGCTTTCTTGTGTGAATGACTTAAAAGTTCAAAGGGACTGCTATACAGACCTACGTGCGAGATACTGCTCTCCCTTGGGGGTGGCAGCCATCAGTTTTTGTGGATGATGTCTGAGTTATTTTGGCTAGTACAGAAGAAGTCAGTAGGACTGCTCTGAAAATAAAAGCATAACAGACGGAATGGAAGGTTTGTGAGCTGGCCCCAGGTTGTGTTCTGGGAAGACTTTAACTCTGAAGCGTCCAATTTTGGACAGACATGGAAACAAGGTGCAAAATTATCAAAGGGGCTGCTTTCCTATGGAAGCACTATTTTTCTAGAGAGTGGGCTTCCTTTGCATTCTGTGCTGGGATGGGAACTGGAGGTCAAGTTTGTTAAAGCATCTACATGACTTGGGAGTCTATGGGTTTGGGATGATGTATGGTAGTCTGGTTAAAACTGGACTGGTGTGTGAGATAGTGACACATTCATTTCCTGCCTGGGCTGGAGTGCCTGTTGCCTCTGTCATCACCAGGCAGTGAGGCAGTGCATTGCTACATCTCCAGAGATACGGCTGAGCAACCTTTCTGGACTCAGGACTTTGGGTCTAGGAACAACTCTTTGCTTTTTGACTGTGTGGGTGCCTTGCAGGTAATCTGCTAATGTGCTTGGCTGGACAAACAGAGCTCTGCCTGCTGGACAGGTTCTGTAAAGGAATCTGCATCCATGCTTCTGTTTGGATCATGGCTGAGCTTTTGAAGTGGATCTTGGTACCACTGCACTTCAGTTAACTTCATAGAGTAGTCCTGAATAGCTTTTGGACACTGGGCCACAAGCTGCGCAGATGACACACTCCAAATGCTGAAGAGCGCTCTGCTCATGGGTTAGGGTTTGGGCTAGAATAGAACTTATCACTGCTTTTCTGTAGATTCTCTCTGTATTATTCCACAGTATTTGCTAAAGCAATATTAGCCTTACACAAATTGTATGGATGGCTCTTGGATGTGATATATCCTAATGCCTGGGGTACTTTTCAAAATACATTATATTTTCAAATGTATTCCAAACCAACATCATCTATCACAGACTGTGAGAAGTCTTCACAAAACCAGAAGGAAACAAGAAAATTTTCAAACTCTGCTTTGTTAAATCAGGGCGTGGGCTTGAATTACTTGGAGATGCTGAATTTGCCTCTCACCTCTTCTGCACTGCACTTGGTATTTTATACCAGCACACATGTGGCAGTTCTCAGATTACCAAGCCCCAGCTGCAGCACGTGTCCCTGGGCTTGCAGAGTTATGCTGAATTTCAGCTGATATCAAGGAGTTTGTTGTAGAGAAATTTTTCCTTGGGGGACACAAGACACCATCTAAACAGGACAACATGTCAACACCTTGCCTTGATCCCAGATCTCTGCACCACCTGAGACTGATAGGTTCGTTTCTCCTCAGGAGGGCAGAAAGGCTTTAGGGAAGGGCACCTGTACTGTGACCCTGCAGTCCTTGAAGAGAATTAGGGTCATTTTAGCAAGAGGCTTTCACAAATAGATGAAGGTCCAGCTAACGCATCACAGATCTATGTCAGAGTCATCTCCATATTTACATCAGGAATTTTACCAAGCTTCACGTTGGCATTTTGTGCAAAAGGTGTTGGCCATCTGCTCAACTGGATGGACCAGAAACCCTAGTACAAAGATGTCTCAAGATTTTCAGCAAGGGGGAGGGCTTCTTTAAATTGAAGGCACCAAGAAGAACTCAGAAATGGGTAGTTTTCATCTGAGAGTCACTGGCTCATGTCAGCTTGGTTTCCTCTCTCAGTTTCGAAAACTTCCTGCTAATGATTTCTAACATCCCATCATACGCTGCAGCAAACCAGTGAAGGGTTAGTTGCTACTTGTATTCTTAACCTAAACATACAGCACGTATCAACATATCTCAGACCTTAATTAGACATCTTGTCAATTCCCTGTACTCCATATATTTGTCAATATTTGTCAATATATTCTCACTAGGCTTTGAACTTATGGTTTAATTGGGATTTATTAGAAGCTACGTGGTGGTCTGACAGAAAATGCAAGTTAAACTGTTGAGGGTTTTGTATAAACACACTCACATCTGTGTAAGGCTCTCATTCAAATTGTCATCCTCTTCTGTACAAGCCAATATCATTATTTTTTCTAGTGAACTGGAGAAAGGAATGCATTGTTTTTCTTAGTCAAAGTATATTTAGAATAAATAATTTGAGTGCTGCTGGTTTTGTGCCTGAAGGCAATGACCATTAGAAAACCATGTGATCTGTTTGTAGTCAGCAGTCTCAAGATATACTTCACGGACCAGTTTTTGTCTTTTGAAGACCTGCTCAGGCATGGAGACAGATGGCCCAGCCCATCCATAACCCCAAGAGCATGAGGCAGCTTGTGTTGTAGAGTGCTGCTGGTGTTAGTACTTAACTGACTGAATAGTCATGAGTAGCCCTGGACACCTTAGTGCGGTCAGGTCCCTGCATGGACACGAGGTGGGGCATGTTTGGAAGCACGTCATGCTCTTATCCTTTTGCACAACTGTTTCTTCCTCCTGCTGTGGATATGCCCTACAGCACTGTCTGTGAAGCAGATAGCAGGCAGTTCAAGTCGGACCGTTCCCGTTGCTTTTACCAGCCCTTCCCACATATGCTTTGCGTGTGGGAACACGAGGGGAGATGTTTGGGGGTGGGAGAAGGGGTGGATCAGTGAAAAGTGCTACTAAAATACGTCCTGTACAAGAGAAATACTTCACCTAGACAAGGAGGGGAAAGGAGGGAGCTAGATATATCACTGCTAATAAATTAAACAATGCACTGGAATGTTCCTGGGCAGGGAGCATGACTGCCCGCCCTGGTGAACTGTTAGAACAGTCCCTGGTGAGGTTTTGGCATGCACCAACCAGTGTTGCCCCAGGTAGTTTTTCAGTGCGATTTGGCAGCACACGTTCTTGGGACCATCCTCCATCGACTGTTTGCATGCAGCCTCCCTGTTTTGAAGGTTAAGAGTGTTTACTGGCGGAGGCTTGGGCCGCTCTGTGCCAGCTGGCCTCCGTGCCTAGGAATGTTCCCAAGCACACTTAATTTACTCGTGTAGATATAACCTAATGTTAACAGTTATCATCTCCCTGAATCTCACATCACTGTGCTGAACTCATACTGTGCTGCTTGTACACATGCTTTTTTCAGTGGTGCCTTCTGCTGCGTAGGGCATTAAGCCTTCACATATAAAATCCAGGCAAGGTGTCTTTACTGCAAAGCAGCTGGCATCAACTTTGTTCCAGATACGCTGCTACTGTAAGGGCTCACCTCTTCCTCCATAGAATTCCTTTCAGTTCATCAGCAGTTTAGGTTACCATGCCACTTTTAGTTATTTACTTCACGTCGAATTTACTTTGGCGTTGTTGTTTTGTAATGGAGGAATCCCAACCCAAATGAATTAAGTAGGAAATTCTCTCTGATTCTGTAGGGATAGGATGTTGCTGAAGTTTCCTATATCCATCATGCATTACTAGTTATTTTTTATTTTTGTTGTATTTCTTGTTTGCTTCCTACTTATTTTCTTCCCATATTTCTCAGCCTTTTTAGTCCCATTGTATTATTTTTATTCCTTTTGTTGTTGTTGTTGTTGTTGTTGTTGTTTGCTGTTTTATTCTTCCATGCATCACTAATCATTTCGTTGTGTAAAAGGTCTTTGGCATATTTGTGATGTCGTTGCTGAAAGTGGTTTTGCAGTCATCATTTAGGTCAGCACAGATCACAAAAAACAACAGTTCTATTGGAAAAACATAAGTTTTGCATGGCAGGTTTTCCTCTTGGATTGATAACAGTAAGCTGTATGCTTGGGTGCCTAGATGGTATGATTTCTTCATTAGTGATCTGGAAGAGAATAAAATATATTTTAGGATTGGCACATGGTTTATATTCGGAGACCAGGGAGATTAGTACATACTTCAATGGTATGGTATCAAATTTAGGAGAAAGCTGTAAACATAGAGCTAATACAGTCACCAGATTTTGTGATGTGAGAGCAGTGGTGCGTGTTCTTTATCAGGTGTCCACACTTATTCTTTGCTGGAGATCTCAGTCTCTAAGCCAAGTCAAGCCAGGTAATTTGGTTCATTGTACTTTGATTTTATTTTTTGTAACCTGCATAATGATTCACAGGTAGATAGTGCTGTGGGTTGCCACTTCCTAAAAATGCAGAGAGAGCTGTAATGAAAAATACTTATACTAAAGATTACTAGCTTTGTTTTACATTTTTAGCTTAGAATACACCAGTTTCTGCTTGAGACAATACTGATATCTGGCATACGGTTCTTATAAATAATTCTGGCTTTGATATTTAATGACATTATTTCATCACATGTGTTTATGCTCAGTCACTGAATTGCTTGCTGTGGCTCTCTTTTCATGTGTACTGCAAACAGGCTTATTTCAAGAAATGTGCATTATTTTACCTGGGGGTTTCTCCAAGGCTGTATTGACTAGTGTGCTTTCTTCTAAAAGATTGTATTTATTGAAGCTTTTGGCTCTAAATGCAAGACAAAAGAAAAACAAATGTTCTATAGACTTGCATCAAAGAGCAGAAGTTAGTAAACTACATTTTATTAAAACTAAGCAGGTACAGGGTGTGATGGCAAGCTCCTTGGACAGAGAGCTACCACCTTATCATCCCATAAGCCAAATCTGTTAGAGCAGTCATATCCCTATATCCTCCCTCTTGATTTATTTTGTCTAGTTAGAAAATAATCACATAGACTTCTATTCTCAGAAGAACAGCTCTAAATGATGCAGGTGACTAATAGGTAAATAAATGATCTGGAGTGATTCTGCAGTAGATAAAGAAGCAAGTAGTCCCCCAGTGTCTTTAATGCTGTTATTTCTGTTCATGGCAGGCAACTTTATTTAAAGGTAAAGCTGTTTTTTCACTGGGTGCTGAACATCTGAACTGCTTATGTTATTAGAAACTCGGGGGAGCAGTTTCATTTGGATCCAAAATGATGGGAGTTCAGAACAGATGCATTATCCTTGTTTTAATTTTTTTTTGTACATTCCATCATGACACGTATCTGTAGATAATCCATTTTGATCCAATCTCCTTGTAGGCTTTGGTGGATACACCTCAGTAAAGACAGAAGCAGTTAAAAAGCACTTTGCAATGCGTATCTCCCATATCTTCCCATAATTTCTTAAGAAGTTATTCTCTGGACTACCAGCTTCATGGCCAAATTAGCCAATGCTTTTAGAAGAAAAGGCTAATGGCCTGAAGGAAAGTTTTATGGCTTAATGAAATAGTAAGAAAACAAATACTGAATTCTTAATGAAAGAATGAAAAAAATGAAAAGCACGAAGTAATCAATACTTCATGGTCTCTGAATTCTTTTCTCTTGCCTTGTAGAAAGTATGTGTTCTGCAGTAGCTGAACTGATCCTACTGAAACTAGTGGCAAATCCTTTACTCAGTGTAGTGGTGCAGGATCAGGGATTTGGAAGGAATGCAGGAAAAGGAGTGGATAGGTCCTACCGAGACAGAAATCCAGCCTTCTGCTGTCGTCATGGGTCCTGCACTGTAAAATCATAAACTTTTCAAACCTCCATCACTGATTGTTGGAATTCTCTGTCCAAACAGCTCCCCAGGCTGTTCTGGTGACTCATCTTCTAATTGTTCTGCCCAAATTCTTTCATGGCTGTAGATGCTGCTTTTTTCTTGAGCCAATATTCTCCTTTACTTTGAATGAATCTTCTCTCTGCTGTGCGTTGCTCTGACATACGTGGTGACGGCAACTATATTCCCTCTGCATTTCCTTTGGCAGCCATAACAGCCAAACTGATTTAGTGATCATGCCATGGGACAGGGCTGTGATCATACTAGAAACTTCACCCTGTCCCAGGTATGTTACATATTACCAGGACCAGAAAATGACTTAAGGTGCCAATGTTAGTGCCGTTTTGGACATCAGTTCCAACAAACTATTTGTGTCAGTGAGGGAGAAATGAACTATGATGTCCCACGAATACCAAACCAGACCCATTAACAGCAGATTTCTTTAGATAATTTTTGTGCCTGGCACTAAAATTTCTGGGGAAACCCTGCATTACAGACATTGTGAAGCACGCTGCTGCTACACGTGAGTGCGTCTCCCAGCTAGCAATAAGGATGATGTGAGTCACATAACTGACGTGGGGTCTGGGATCTGATTTGAGTGGAATCTATGAGTGGATGGGTAATTTCTGTGGTTTCTGGTCTCTATTTCAGTGTGTTCAGTTTTTCATCACTGATGTCACCTTTCTCTGTGTTTTCAAGATAATTATGATTCCTTTATAAGGTTTGTAAAGTTTTCAAGGCAAGGTCTGCTGGTTTCTGTGGCCAAAATCACTGAGCACAAAAGAATCATGACAGCCAAAGGTTTCTCAGAGAACTGCAGTGTAAATAGCTGTCACTAGATGAGCACTTTCGAAGGAGCCATTTTCAAATGACTTCATGGTTTTGCTAGCTAAGTAGCACTGCACCTAGGCAGGCTCAGCATAAATCAAAATCTCTCAACCTCAGTATGTTTGAGCTAAGATTTTACTGACGGAAATTTTCATGGAACACATTTTCTTGTGGGAATTTAATTTTCTACATTTAAAGCTGTATTTCTTGCAGATGAAGTGAGTGTACTTGTTCATTGTGAGGATGACAATACAGCCAATGAATTGCATATGCCTGAGTAAACTCTAAACACACCAACTCAACATGGAACATAAATCTAAATGTCTTGCACATGCTATGCAAATTCAGGAGTCTTCAATAGGGCCCTTTTTCACCAAGGAGCTGATTCCAGAAAAGTCTGAAAAAGTAGTGGAATAACTTTAACATTATTAACCCACATAAAGACCCCTGAATATAGTACAAAATCACTCATGTTGATATTGGCTCCCCCCCGGAAAGAAAAAGAGATCAAAGTTTTTTTTTCCCCTGAAAATATTAGCCTTGAGTTTGTTTTCAGATCTTTAATGTAAAATTGCATTTGCTTTCTGTGTTTTGAAGACTGAGGCATTATTGTTACTCCAGTTCAGTAAGCCTTTTATAATCAGTTCATCTACTCACATTTACTTAGCTACTTCTGAATTTTCCCTACAGAAATGGAGGGTCTTTTTAAACATGGAAATATCTTGAAGAATTGCACCCTTATGATTATTCATTGACTTATTTTATAAGGTTAGAACCCCGTAAAATATTTAGACGTAATTTAATTGGTAAACTAACACTGGATTGGAATGATTTGTCTGTTTTCTCTTCCAACGTATTTTTATTGCATTGTAATATTGGATTGTTCAAATAAACAAGAAGAGAGTACTCATTTCAACCGTAGCAGAACTAAACCTGTTTAAAAAAAAAAAAAGCACCTGAAAAAAATTACATATCTTTTAACGTTACGATTTCAAAATGCTGCCTTTATACCATGTCTTAATAGGACATATATTTTAACATGTGCAGAATGAAAGTCACCGTGTAACCTCCTGCAACATCTCTTGAGTTTCTGCTTTGGATCTTGCTTCACCAGGGACCACACTGACTCTGGGATTTTGAACAGCCTTGGAGATGTGCTGTAGCTGACTAATGCACTGCAGCTTAGCATATTGTTAACTTCACAGGCAGGCCCTTAACATGAGGCAAAGGGAAATAAAAACAACCCAGAACTTTTCAAGTTTTGTAGTTCTACTTTCTACCTTCTCTACCTGCCAGGATTGACCTTTCTCATAAAATGCTGGCAAAATGAGGATATGGATTAGAAGCAGCCTGGACCCCAGGTGAGGGTATGCTTTTGTTCACCTCTGCTAAGAAGAAATGCAGTAAGTTATCCTGGCTCCCCTGAGATTTATGAAACAGCTAGAAAAACACTGGACAGTCCATTTTTCATGTGGCTTGAGAACTGAGGGCAAGCAGCTCTGTCCAACCTTTGACTGTTCCTGCCTAAAAGAATGAAAATAGCTAATGTGGAGGCAATGACAAGAGTCAAAGTTCTTTCTTTCCTTCAAAATTAAGACCATCTCCTGAAATCATGATGTTAGGAGGGAGATCTTGCCTGATCAAGGAATGTAGCACAAAATGAGTTCCTTACGCTAGGATGTTAATTGCTGTTGAAAATATTTATGAAGGGATTTCTTTAATGAAGTGATTTGTTAGTCCTAAGTAACTGCTTTATCTCATCAATTCCACAGCACAGGAAATCTACTGTGAAAGTTTGGTCCCAGCAAAGTATGCTTGGCTTGAGGAAAAGAATCACACTTCGGAAAAAAGGAATAATGGAATGTTAAGTTAGTAATGTCTTTTGCAGCTTATTTGTAGTTTGATCTTTCTGTGCTGTGAAATGATTTTAGAATTTAAATTCTGAGGTTGAATTTGTGCCTTTGCTTGGATAGTTTAAAGTGTTCCTTGTGCTTGTTTCTTACACAGAAGAATAATATTACAATAGATGGTTTGCATTTAACTGCCAAAAGCCTGACTGCTGGGAGGAGGACATTCTGGCAAGCGTGCAAATAGTATTAAGACTGACTGGCTTCCTTGATTCTCCAGGAAAACACAGCTTACTTCTCCCAGGTCTTCCATCCAGGAAAGCAATTATGTTTGTGTTACCTTGACTTTTATAGTCCTGTTCGTATGCTCAGGGATTAGGTAAATGTTCATCTGCTTGGCTGGATTGGAGTTATACAGTCATGTCTTTTAAGATGGACACAAGAACTTGGATCTCAACAGAACCTGCCAACATGCATTGACCTCTGTGCTGTGTTAGCCATCCATTTCAGTGGCTGGCCAGCTAGATAAGGAGAAGCCTGAAGGGAACTAGGATACAGGTTGAACACTCACTGTTGTACTGGGTTGCAGGGGAAACAGACCTTATTGGGTCCATGGCAGGAGAGCCATATCCTCTGGGATGGTGCTGGTGAGTCTCTCCATGAAATTTTCTTCTCACAGATGTCCCTAAATTTCAGCATGCGTAAGCAGATTGGATGAGCTACCTACCGTGTGAAAGGGAAGCTGATTTCCAGAGGAATTGAATTATTTGCAAAGGGTCGGGAATGGTGGAGCTGAACACTGAACAGAAGTTTCTTGAAACCATGCCAGTACTTCAGCCACAAGGACACTGTTCCTTCAGAGCACATTTTCCTTTGACTGTAGCAGCTTTTGCAGCTGTCTGGTTTTGTAGGCGCTCACTGAAGTCAGCAGGGGTCTACTTACTGACTTCCAGTGGACTTTGGGTCAGACTCCATTAGATGCTGTTTTATGCTCTAGAAAGTTCTGTCCTTTAATACTCCCTTTACCTGTCCCAGCCATGTGCTAAGGAATCTGCTTGAGTTTTGAGTTGTTTATTTTACCTCGTAAGGACTCCTGGCAAGTGTTTGGAAACAGTGATAGAAAACAAAATTATTGCTCCCATCTCCTCACTGGAAATTTCTGCTCCTTCAGAGCACAGCTACATAAACAGCTGATTTGGCGTTTAGCACAAGGAAGGAGCGGAAACGCCTGGCAGGTGGTGGGAATGAGTTATTGGAGGTGATGGGGGCAGGGCCACAGGCTCTGAGCAGAGCTAGTGCTGGTGGAAGAAGCTGTGCTGGATCCTGAATCCCTGGCTTGTATAGCGGCAGTCTCTTTGAAGGGATGGGAACTATCAGAAGCGGGTGGGGAGGAACCTCTTCAAGTGCTAATAAAATGCTAAAAGTAACGTGATTGCTGATAACCCACTTAGTGCTTAACAGCTGCATGCGAAGATTTCCTTTAGTTCCCCAGGGTTGCTACTATTCACTGCCATCTCCCCAGACTCAGAAAGTGATGGATGAAAATTCACTGCTTTTTTTTTTTTTTTTTTTTTTTTTTTTCTCTCTTTTTTTATGTTCCCATATTTTCCCATGTGGAAAATAGATTTGTCTCTACACAGGAAGGATTCAGTTATTCTCTCTGTGAAGTCAGTGGTTAAGCTACCTGTGGCTTCTGTGGTCTGGTTTCACGATTTTCTTTGCAATGAAGGGACAAGGCTGAGCAGAGCTATATGCAAAACTGATGTGCAGCAAAGCCTACCAAAACTGTAGCTGCTTTTCTGTTTATTTCATTTGACTTTTGATATTACCTAAAGACCACTTGAACAGTACTTCAGATGAGGTCAACCACAGTAGTGTTACTATCTTGATTTAAACTTGATTTAAGCTAATATACATGGGCTTGAAATGTTCTCTCAGCAGGTCCTCTGCTTGTTTATTGATAGTACTGAGGACCCCCCAAAGTCTGGATTCATTCCAGTTTTTGTTTGATCCTTAGATAACTGCTTATCTTAAGTCCTTCTGTGGCTGTAGGATCCCTTTTTTGGTGGAGAATTGGTGGAGAAAAATAGTTAGTTCTAGAAAACAATTCAGAATTTAGGTGGGATGAAAGCACTTACAGTCTTCATGGTGCTGTAGTCTGTTTCACTGTCTAATGGGATAGTTCACTGCAGGTTAATTCCTAATTTAAGCAGTTTGAAGTGCCTTGAAGTTAGATGAGATGGATCCGTGGGCTGGTGAGCAGTGATTTCTTGTGGACCTCGCTAAACTTTCATGGAGCTGCTTAAATACAGATATGTTGTTTAATAAGGAAATGAGAAACCTGTGGGAAAACAAAGAATATCAATAATCTCAAGTACTTACATCTGGCAATAAAGTTTTTGGAAAAAAAATCAGTACAGCAGCTTGTTGCCTTTGAAACTTATTGCTATTAAAATGTTCAACATGAAGTTTCTATTTTTAAAATAGCAGTTGAAAGAAATGCCCAAGATTAATAAGAAACTAAATTGAAACCATGTTAGTTCATAGGTAATGCAGTCAAACATTGAGTTAATGGGGAAGCATTTGCGGGGAGAGCTGTGTGCGCACTCTGGTTTGTAGCGCTGCTTGTTTGTTTTTTATTTTGTCTTTCTTAGAAAGCAGAAGGGGGTAGAAATACCAGCCTGTTAAATATTTTATTTCCTTTTTTAGGCTGTTGTTCAGTCCAGTTTATTAAGCTTTCTGAAACAGCATGCTATGATAAGTTAAGACATCGTTTACCACCCTGATACACAGGGAATTGCTAAGTTAAACCATTCTATAGCAGAGCCGGACAACAGACCTGCCCAAAAAAGCCTCTAGGACACATGAGAAGATGTAGCAATTATGTGGATACAGATGGAAAGGAGATTTGAGCACAGTGCCATTTACCTGGTAGGGAGAAGGTACCTGACCCAGGCGTCTAAGAGAGCTCTGTCTGTCTCTATTGCCATCAGAGCTGATGCTGTTTAGAACAGGCATCTCTCTTTCATCTGCCTCCCTCTCCCTGAAAAAACAACCAGAAGAAAGGTGTTGCTCCTCTATGGAAGAGTTTGCAAAAGTAGTTACAGATAGATGTCTTTTTCCAAGATAACCACAGCTTTGTGGTTATCTAAATATTATATCTTAATAATATCTTAATCATCTTAATAACAGTAATTACTAGCTCAGAGGATGGGATAGATTCATGTACTTGCTATTAGATGAAAAGAATGAGCTTGAGCAGGAGTAGGAGAAGTAGAGTGTTGGTTAGTTGGTCCCTGGAGAATAGCTTTGGTTTCCTTGGCACTGTGACCATTCGCACCATGTAAAGATCTGGCCCACTGACTGAGTTTGGATGATTCATGCCAGCTGCAAGAGCTGTCTCATATGGTTTTTATTTTCTCTCAGATTATTATTATCATTATTATTTATTTTAAGTCCAAAAGGAACTGACTGTGTGGTAATACTAGCAAAATGAGCACTGGAGGACCTTATTAACAGCCTAAAGGAGAATGTGTGGATAGTTATTTGCTTCGTGAATTGTTAGCAGAAGCAGTGAATGTTACCAGCCTGCACTGCGTGGAGCTGAGTATGGAATAACCTGCAGTGAATAAACTACAGAGCGAGGAGTGTATATTTACTTAAAGGAGATGTCTATAAAATATTGTAGTCATAAATGTATTTATGTACATTTATACGTGTATTATTTCCCTGTACTAATACTTGAATGTGAGGTTTGTATTTCATTGAGTTTGATTCAAAATGTACCTTTACGGGGTTGAATTAACATGAGGTATGAAGGCCTCATCAACAGCATACTGAAGATGGCAGGATGCTTTCCAATAGCTGTGGTTTGTTTTAGTGAAGTGCCCCATGTTACTCATTGTGTTCCTAAAGTCCACTAGAGAGGTTCCTGCCTTGCCATGTTGCCACCAGGGTGTAAGGCAAGGGGAACTGAGAGGCAGACTTGCCCATGCAGTGAGGTGACAAACATAAGAAAACCAAGAACTTGATGAGACAGGAGGACAGGATAAAGCCAGGGCCGTTTCTGCTGCATGATGTGTTAAGGCAGCACTCAGGCAACTCTAGCAGTGACCTTAGCATCCTTCCATGCCGAAATGACCTCTAGAAGTGCTTTGCAAGACTAGGTTTCTGGCTTACTGCTCTTGAAATGTTTGATTTTCAGCTGTGTGTTGCATTTGTTGTAGAAGCTTTAGGTCTTATGTTTGTGCTCACAATTGATGTTTGATGAACCCTGTTATTTAGGTAGTGCCGCCTAGGTTTGGTGATGGGGGAGGATACAGACAGTGATAAAAGAACGTTGGGAAAGGCCACGGGTGTCTGGGGAGAGACCTACTAGTCTTTAACAAGTTTCAGAATGAGTTTGCAAACCCCATCAGCATGTGAGAGGCAGCAGTTCAGCACTCACAGTGAAGCTGGTATTCCTAGAAGTTCTACTTTGGAAGCATCAAAACATTTTGATTATGAAATGTGAAAATGTGACACCTGATAGTTCTGATTTTATATTATCACAGGGTATAATAATACTGAGTAAGGTATAACAGTGTACACATGTGGTATATATTAACATTTTTTTAATGTAATATATACGTATGAGTTGAAACAATGAAATATGGCAATACTGTGAGAATAAAAATATATGAGTCAAGATTAACTCAGGCAAAATATTTAGCTGAAGTCAGTTTCTGTAAAACAATTTGGTACTGAAAAAAAGGTGTTTATTATATAAAACTAATGCATCAAGCTGCTCCTAACTTTCAAATGAGTTTCATTATTATAAGTGAAACCAGTGATGCCCAACAATTTCCATTGTAGTAGCCTCTAATGTTGTTAAACTTTTACCATGCATGCTGAAATCATACATGCTGAGGTCTGCTTCAGGCTAAATTATTTGGAAACGATCAGCAGAAACTGTTCAGCATTTCTGAGCATAAGGAAGAATACATTATTTTCCTTACAGAAAATACATTGCAGCTGTTTCAGAGGGGAGCCTTAGGGAGAAATACTCTGGGATAGACTTTTGGCCTCCCTTGTGTGCGTCTGCCCTGATTTGGCCAAGGTGTGAGCTTGTTTGATGCCCATACTGACATGTTCTCAGTGTTGGAGCTCGGCTAAACCCTGTTGACCCAAGGAAGGTTGAGTGGAAGCAGGGATTGGGATCTGCTGTGTCCCTCCAGCAGCTTGGGGAAGAAGAGCTGTCCAAACATATCAAAAACATCAGTCCTGGGCAGGCAGGTGGTAGTGCCTGAACTGCTGGCTTTGCCATCAGCAAGTAGAAAGAAGAGCACCTTCTGAAAGGCTGTGTGTCCATCTCAGGAGCAGCAGACACAACTGCTTTCTCCTTCAGCCCTTGTTCTGCCTCCTGGTGCTGGCGGGAGAAGCTGGGAACTGGCAGCATCCAGCAGAAGGCAGATACAGGCAGGGAAGTGCCAGAGTATGTTTGGGGAAAAGCTGTTACTTGTTGTAAACGTCACTGTTTTGCTAAATTGGATGTGAATTGTCATCCATTTCTCCTTCAATGCACATCCTTGTTCCATTAACCGTGTTGTTTTTTCAATTGCTTTGTTAAATATGTAGGCAAAGTTCAGAAGAGAACAGCAGCTGCAGGTACCTGCAGTTCTTGCTGATCTCGATAGTCCTTTTTACCAAGGGGAGATCAGCTAGTCTGTAGCAAAGCAAGTTTGCTCTGTGGGACATTGGCCATTCCTTCTGTTCTGCCCCAAGCCTCCAGTCCAGGATTTAATGCAGATTCGCATCATGGTGAAACGGCCATGTCCTTGTTGGCAGAGAGGAGCCTGTGGTGCCAGATGTGGTGAAGCAGTGGAAACGTTTGTGAGCACAAAGAAGGTAGATTTTGTGGCTGTGAGAGCCAAATGGTTGGCCAGAACTAAGGCTTCATTAGAGGCAAAGCTGAAGAACAGTTTCTCTAATGACAGGTCTGCTGACTGATGTGCAGATACTCTTTTGGACATGTATGTAGTGGGACTGCGTGCTGCTAATTCATTGCACATAGCTGCTTGCTTGAGGTTGCTAGTTAAGACAGATCATCTGTACTGACTGAAAAATGGCACTGTTGAAATTAGACTTCTGCTAAAAGTTTAGAATTGAGGCATTTACTCGGCTACATTAGATTAAGTATTACAACTAAGGTACTGGATTGACAGGAGTCAGTGTCGTGACTGGGAATTGACACTCATGCAAAGGGAGCAATTTGCTGATGCTTGGGAATAGGGCTTCCCTGAAAATTGTCAGAAATGGCAGGATTTGTGGTTAATTTCTTCAAAAATCTGCAGGATTTGTGGCTGATTCCTCCCATTTCTGAGTGGAGATGGGTGCTCCCTGTGCAGGTGCTGTGAGGACAGGCCAGGGCTGCCCGTGCTGTGTGGCTCCATCCAGCCCCAGCACCTGCTGCAGGCAGTGTGCTTGCATGGTGAGATGGCTTCATGTGGGGGAAAGGAGCCCAGCAAGCACCAGCAGGAGGGCCTGAATCAAACTGTGGCAGCCTCTGTGTATCAGAATTTATGTTTCCCCTGCAGTCCAGAAAAGCTTCACGGGCAGACAAAGTGTCACACAGAGGTGGCCAGGAGGGGTTCCACACTGTGGGAACAAAGAGCGGAGCTGCCGGACGGCTCTGTGCGAAGCCTGCATTGCTCAGAGCCTCGGGGCTCACCTTCTTCCCTTGGGCCACATGCTGTCCCCATGGCCCATCACTCCAGCGCTGGCTCTGGATGTGGAATGCAGCCTGGCTGTCCGGAGCAGGCAGCTAATTACAGCTTTAATTTTATTGTGTTTAGCAGGAGACAGAGCTCCAGCCTCTGCTAACTACAGATCTGAAGACAGGCATGAGAGCAGATAAGAGGCGTTGACAGAGTGCATGGGCCTGTGGCACGCTGCCCGTCAGGTGAGTAAAGCCCGCTATTGATGAGCCGTGTGAAAGGGCGACTATTGCTGGAACAATATATGGAGATAGATACAGGTATACATCTACATACACGTACAGGCATTACGCACAGAAAAACATTTGTTGCTATGTGTTGATAAAAGAATTGATTAAAAAAAAAAAAAAAAAGGATGGACTAAGAAAGATGTGCTTTACATTGCGCTTGTGGACAAACATCTTTATGTAATACGTGCTTCGTTTCCTCTGGCAGCTCCTCACATCGGCTACAAATATCTAAGCAGCAGAACTTAAAACCATCTGGCACCTAAATAATGTCTTGTGATGCCTGCAGTTTTGTAGCAAGTATTAAAAAAAAAAAAAGCATTTTGAGGCAACAGAAATGAGCTATTATTATGCAGTAAGAAAACAAAAGCAAGAGTCTTCTCTTAGCTGTAGATGTTGTAAAATGTTTTCATTTTGAAAATGACAAGCTGTAGTTTTCTTGCAAATTACGACCCCTTCACTTTAAAATACAAACAGCTGATTTATATCAGTTGAAGATCTGTTTTTGCATTGCTGATTTTTTTTATGCAGAATTCTTGGATTTCACTAAATTGCTGTGGTAGATTTTACCATAAATATTCAGATTTAGTGATACATTATTCCTTGAGTAATTCCATTTATTTCAGAGCTTTAACAGTGCTCAGGAGGCCGGATTCCTCTGGAAAGAAAAAAAACTGATCAATTTTGAAATATGGTTAGTGGGAATGTTACCACTGCTTTGGTGAACTTAATTGCTGTAGTGTCAGCTCTGTTCCTTGTTCCACACGCCATATGTTGGTTGGTGATCAAGTTGAGCCTTGTACAGCACCTCTTGAAATTGATAGGAGCCTTTCCTCTGACTTCATCGGGTATTGGGTGCTTAGGGATCTTGAACTAGATCAAATAGCAGCTATTAATGTAGCCTGGCCTTCTTCCAGCTTTAGTTACTGCCCGTGGTGCTTATGCAATCTGTTTGGTGTGTAATTTTCTCTCATTTCATAAGAGAAAGAGAATGACTCAGAGCCATGCTATGCCACTTGGTATTTTTGTTGGTATATTGTCACTTACCTCTTTTCCATGAAGATAAATCCAGCAGCCATCAATCTACTGACCCTTTCTGTAAGTGTTGACATTGCTGAAGACTGGTGTTACATTTATATGATTGAAAAAAATGATTAGGAAAGTTCAAATGATTTTCATGCTCTCTTCAAATACTTACGTTTCAAAATTGGGGTAGTGTTTGGTGCTATTGGAAGAGTAAATGCAAAGCATTTGTCCACATCTCAACAATATACTGGAGGCTTCAATGGAAAGATCCTGTCTTGGTGCTGAAGGAATATCAGAAATGAAGCTGGTTGATATAGTTCCAATTTAAGATGGTGTTGGCCCTTCTAATTTAAATTCCAGACAAAGGAAAATAGAATAAAGAAAATAACTTCAGGCAGTGTTTCAAGTAAATAGTTCACAGGTTTCTGCACTCTGTTAAGAGCTGAAGAGCAGGCACACAGTCTGTCAGGAGCCTACCAGCGTTGCAGGCATGTGAATTTGCTGTTGTAGATGCTGTATGAGTTTTCTGCAGTACTGACTGAAGAGGGTAAGAAAAGCAGCTTCCAGAGTTTGGTAACTTTCCTCACAGTAGGAGTTTGCTCACAGATCCATTTCCACTAGCAGTTTGTTCAATTCTCTGCTTTTTTCCTCTGGTTGTTTGAATGAAACAGGTGTTTCACAGTGAGACTGAGTGCTTACAGCTCTAATCTCTCTCTCTCACAAATGAGTCTTTTGTACTGTCTGGTGGATTAATAGGGGGATGAGGTGCTTAAAAAAATAAACAGTGAGTGCAAACAGTAGGAAGGAAGGGGGAAGGAGTAAAGCTGCATGTGGTTGATTGAGCAAGGTGATGTCATTTATTTAGCAGAAGTGATACAGGAGTCAAGAGATGCTGTAAGAGGAAGGGCTCCTTTGAAGGAAACAGTGCAGCATACCACCGAGGGTTAGTATACCACCAAGTGTGAGGCAAACCACAGCCTATCTGTTAGTGCTCAACAAGGAAAGTTCATTGGTTTTGAAGCCTTGGAGCTCAGGTGCAGTGAAAGGAAATAGGGGCTCATTGTTAAGGAAGGGATCAACACTCCCTTTTGTTCCTTCTCCTGCCCTCTTGTCCTTTGGCACTACAGTAGTAACATCTTGTCACTCCTAATACATGTTGGCATAGGTCATGTACACTGATGGATGTTCAGTCAATGAATGTACTAAAATGGTTTGTTTCTGTTGATGTATGCCTTTGTAGGTTTCTCTAACAGGAATGTAAATAAATGAACCCTTCACCAGTGATTTCTTTCACTGTAGTCCAGTTTAACCCCTGAGTGCACCCTTGGTAAGAGGGAGGCAAAAGGTGTACTATATTATATTGTTTCTGCCTTTTTGTTTAGATTTAGTTTGCTGTCTGGGTGTTCAGGTAGCTTTCTACCTGCAAGGCAAGTTTTAAAAGTCAACATTCAGTAAAATGAGGTTGAGAAATCACGGGTGTGCAGTCAAGAAAGGTAAGAGCCTAATGTCTCCTGAGAGTACTGAGAAGATTTCTCATGGCCTCACTGGGAAGCATAGGGATGAAGACAAGCTTTTCTGATTCACTTACTTTAAGCTTTGTGGGAAGCCAGGTTGGTATGGATTTGTGAATTGTGGAACTGGAATGTTTTTTTTTCATTGGTGTGTAAACTCTGCGGTGGTACTTGTCTTCAAGACACTGAAACTCCAAAACATCTTCAGAAAATACCCAGAACAAATTATTTATCATTAATGATTAACCATAAACAGCTTTTATGGAGGAGGTAGGTCCTGATGTATTTATTCACAAGAGATTTTTTTTCTTCTCAAATGTATTGAGAGATTTGAGTAGGTTGCAGAGCTACATTCTGGACTTCAAAGTGTTCATAGCTGCTCATACTTTATCTACAATACTGGAAATGCCATCTTCTGTAATCATTCATTTAAAGAATGATTTAGTAACCGTTGGCCAAATCTCTGTTTTCTTGAAGTCTACTCTTAAATTTAAGAAGCCTGTTTTTCAGAGAAATTTGTAGACCAGCAGTAATAAGCTTCTGGTGAAGACAGAAATGGAAGGCAACAGGGCTGATGCTGTCAGCATAATTTCGATTGTATTTGGATAAATTGCAGAACAGATTACAGTTTCCCTCCCATCGGGCAAATCAATCACAGAATAGGGTATGCTTGCACAATAACGGCTGAGAACTGTTAGAATATCATAATGCTTGTGCAGAAATGCTTGGTAGGTACAGAGCACTGATATGATCAGTGTAACCTTATAACAAGTTCACGTGTTGGGACAATAAATGTTCCTTTCGTCTTATGTATGGAACAAAGGCAATTAAAAATAGCCTTCTCTCTCTTTATCTTCTTGAATATGGAAGGTGCAAATGCCAGATTTTGCCAAGAGACCAAAAATTGTCAGAAGTCATTCCTTTATAAGGTATTATTTTAAAATCTCATCTGCTCTGTAGTTCTAAATGCAATCATACTCACTGAGGGAAGAAATATTTTTAAAACATGCTGTTTAGCATAGGTCCTTGGTGCCCTGCTAATTATGTACTGTTTAGAAGCTGTGTTTCAGAATAGAGAACTCTGTGCAGCCATCATCTTCCTCATGTACATTTGTGGTGGTGGCTAGATGGAGGCTATGAGGACACTGGGACTGAGCATCCAATATTGCCATATGATTTGTTATTTATGGTTGCAGTATAGTAACGTGCAGCACCAGATGTGAGAAAGAAGGAGTGCGAAAGAACTTCAAATGACCATGATGAATAGCTGAAAGTGAACAGAGGGGCTTTTAAATACCTTTAAAGAAAGCCTAATGCTCTGCTTCCCTAAGCAGCAGGCTGCTGATGATGGAAAAGTCACAGACATACCTGCAGAGATTTGGGAAGCTCTTGTTTCAGTGGGTCTTTATGGCAGCTAAAAAAATGTTTTCTGTGCTTCTGCCAACTTGGTTAGTGTGTAGAATTTACATCTCTTCTTTGCATTTTAGGGACAGCATGCAATGACTTGGACAGTGTCAACTTCCAAATTGCATTTATTCTTCGTGCCTCACTGTGTACAGTTAGCAACTCCCAGCAATGCAGGGCTTCACTTGTACTGGTACTTCACCATATGAATCAGGATGGATATATTGTGAATAAGTGATGTCAAACAGAACAAAGATTTTGCTGGAGGAATAATTATTTGTATCAGAACCATTGCCAATGAGACTGAATTCAAGTTTCATGTAATAATCTTCTTGTCCAGTGCACCATTAAGGTGTGAAACATGAAGGACTCCAGCAGAGCTTTTTTGAGGACTCTTGATCCCTGGCTGCATTTCATTTCTGATGGCAGCAGAAAACACCATTCCCATGAAGCCCCGAATCTTCTTTGTCTCATTAAAAGCAGCATACATTAGAGACTTTATTTGACAGGTACCATCTGTACTTCATTGACAGCATCCTTGAATCCCACATCAGTATAAATTATGAACTGATTAAGTGTTTTTGAGGTATCCCCACAGGCTTTCTCCTTTCTTCCCACCATAGTATGCATGTGTTCTGCAGGGTTGTCTGGGTTCTGGAGGAGAGGACAATTTGCTGCATGGAAGTGAGATCACTGAGTGGCTGTAGGTACAGTGGTATGTGGGCAGCCAGGTGTGTAAAATGTGGCACAAAAAGCTATTCTGAGTGCTGCCTTCACCCATCATTTCTTTGGTTTATGCTGGTTGTGTTGACAGGGGAATGCATGCTAGGAGCCTTAGCTCTGAAGTTAACACAGGTTTTGTGTGGGTGAGCTAATTGGCATAGCAGGCCACACCTCCTCATGCAGACATTTAGGAAATGGTAAAGCAAATAATCCCAGTGGTGCCAAAATCAGAGCGATAGCTGATGAAGCCCTGATGGGGAGAACAGCCAAGTAGCATGAATGGAATGTCAGTAAACGCAGAAGTTAAAAATATACATCTCAAACCTTGAGGACACTCTGGGGACTAAGAAGCTATATTGATACTAGACTTCAAAAGATCCAAATAAACAGCAGGTTTTTCTCAACGCACAGAACTGCATACTTGTGATGTCAGAGAGATGTTATTTCTGTGCTGCAAATCTCAAGACAGATGCCTAAAATAACAATTCAGATATGTGGCTTCCTATTTAATTTATATTTTATCTTATTTCCATTTATCTTAGAAACTTAGTTTTAGATTGATATTATGACTCCATATTTATGGTAAGAACATCATGCTAATGCTTATTTAAGGGAGAGTGCATGACCTGCATGGTTCTGAGCAGCATTTTGGAGCACTGCAGTTCAGCTTGTGTCTGTGCTGGATGACCTTGGGCAAGTAAATCAGGAATAATAACATTGATCTGCTCTGTGAGACACTTTGAGATTCACAGATACGAAGGGCAGAGAAGAATGAGGTATAAATCTGAAGCCAGATTTCTCCTGGATACTCCTTGATATTTGAAAGACCAGCACGTCACTTTTCTTGGTGCAGGTGGCTTCCCAGTTCTCAAACCCTGTGCAGACTATGGTTGTCTCTTTATTCCAAATGAACAAAGGTATATACAGTGCTTGGGTGGAAGCTGCTGGAAGTAGCTACAGTTCTGGTATTTCCATCCGTGCTTGCTTACTCTGTGAAGCAACTGGGAGTTGCTTTTGCAGTCACACTTTAACTCACTTTGAGTTGTGTCTAAGTCAAAATGGAAAGAGTAAGGTAGGGAGAAAATGTTGGTTGTAGTGCACTAGTTGGTCTAATGGAGAGCCTATACAAAAGCTGAGGCAAGACAAATATGGACCACAAAAGAGAGCAAGTCATATTAATCTCTTTTAGTAGAGAGAATCTCTGGAATAGCTCACTGTGATATAAAATCTTCAAATGAGTTGAAGACTGGATTAACTGGCGATTTTGTTCTACGTGCAGATCAGATTGGTCAGTTGTAATGGCACACTCTGAGGTAAAGAGCTAAGCAACCCTGTGGAGGAAGCTGAAGAGCCTGTTGCTCTCATGACAAGGTGTATTTATGATAGATGCCAACTTCTAACTGTGTACCAAATCACATGATTTATGAGTTTGAGAGAGTTGCAGCTAGTTGCTGCAGGAAGAGCAACCTCACTTCTCGTGACAGTATGGTTTATGTGTAGGTTGACAAGAATAAAAACAGCAGCATCAGAATAATAACTTCACATGGTCATATAGGAGCTTGATTATCTCTCAGAACATGGAACTCCTCTATTCTACGTGTGTTGTTTTAACTAAGCTAGGCTTCTCAACAGTGACACTGAAAGTGTTAGAAAGCATGTAAACCTGGGGATTTCTAAGACAGATAGTAAAAGCAACGTCTAGATTCACTGGAGAGAATCAGGGACTGTGGTCCATACTGCTGTGTAATTGAGTAGTGGCGGAAATCCCTGACTGTGTTACCATTTAAACACAGAGGAAGCGTTCTGCTCTTGTGGATGGTTCTGCCTATGTGAATTTCAGCATGAAGAGAAGACCTTTCTGTGCGTTCCCTCTCTTTCTATTTTAGAGAACGCCGTAGCCTTCAGACTATGAAGAAAAATAATCTTTGTAACCTGTTCTGTATTTTTAATGTATCCGGACTATTTGTATGAAAATGGAGTTGAAATTGCTGAGCTTTTCCTTACGCATCCCACCTTGCAAATGCCTTAATTAATCTCGTATCTTCTGTGCTTCAGTAGTGCTGATGACTCTTAACACTAAGCAAGCTTTGGGCAGGAGCTGCTTTTAGAGCTGGATTTGAGCTCTAATATTGAGAACTCACTGGAGGGCAGCGCACTACAAAGTGGGACACTTGAAAGCTAGGAGCTAGGGAGAGGAAAAGTGCTGCATGAGCAAGAAGGGAGATTATGAAACAGAATTCAGCTCAGTGTGTTTGGAGCCACATAAATAGATGAGAGGGTTGTAAAAGAACACCCTCAAGGATTCAGAATTGCAGCCAAAGAGGAGGGGAAATGTAATGCTTTCGTACCCTGTGATTTATGCACCAAATAAGTTCGAATTAGTCACTAATGTGAAGTGGGTTTGGAAGGATTAATAAGCCTTACCCAGCACTTATTGTATGATGATCAGCTATAAATCTTCTTTAGGCAAAACAGGAAGTAGCCAAATCCCTTCTGTCTAGAGATGGGAGATATTTGTGCTATTGTTCAAGGGGAGCAGTTTGAAATCTGCTTTACTTCTCAGAGTGAGGCTACGGATTGCTTGTGGCAACTTGGCTGTTTCCAGTTTGCTCAGAAGGCACATGGTGCCTGAGTCTGCTAAGGGATGGGACAACACGAATTCCCATTTGCAGGCTTATGCAATTAGCAGCATACGGTTCACTTCTAGGAATAGGTTTATTTGCCTGGAGTGAATAGATGAAGTGTGGAAATGCTGTAGGTTGCAAACTTTCTGTTTGCAGAGCTTTTCTTACACTCTTTCAGTCCCATACAACTTTTAAGCTCATTTTGCCTATTTGTTGTGGTAGTTTGAAGTGGAAAACTTTACATTAAAGACCAAAAATCTCATTGTAGTTGATGCTTTGCCCATTTGGATTTGTGCCAATAACAGTATGACTTTTGATTTCTTCTGATCATAAGTCAGCTGCTGACCCACCACACCTTCTCTTGTGTGGTCTGTATAAACTAATGCCGACCGAAGCTTCAAAGAGCGGCTTTCCTCCCTGTAGTGCTCTACCTCACACTTATTTCCAATAAACTGCCATCCTCTTGATTTTTCACAAGCAATGGTATAATTGAACAGTAACCTCAATGTATGAAAATCTGTGTGGCAGATGAAAACAATATCATCAGGCTAGAGGCAGCTGGAGCACAGTCACTGAAGCACGCAGGGCTCAGCTCCTGTATGAATATTTAGAATTGAAGAGAAAAACCTATTCAGCTGTTTGGTTGAAGTGAAGTTCAGTTTCCACTGAGAAAGTAGCAGCATGAGCTGTTTGGCTAAAGGAATTGTTGTTCATCCAAAGAGAAAGGAAAGGCAGAGTTACCTTGTGAGGAGGGCTGGCTGGGTCAGGCAACAGGTACTGCTGTCTGCCAGACAAATTTGTTTGGGCTTATGTGGGAGAGGTACAAGAAGATGCACTGTTCGTGAGTCCCAGGGAGTCCTCTGTATGGTAGAACAGACTACTGCTATGTTATAAAAGGCATCTTTGTTTATTGCTTAGACTTTAATGCCTTTCTGTTAAGTTTACCTCACTTAGCTGATATCTACAGCAACTTGGCTGCTGCAAACTGATTGCACAGAATATAACTGATCTGCTTAAGGCATTGTGGTGGACTGAAGCAAAAGACCACAATGGACCCACAACTGGCACTTGCTCTTGAATCCATCCTTAGAAATTTTCAAGACTTTATTTCCCTGAGGGCACACCACAGAGGTCTTGGCAGCTGCTGACAAGATGTGTGTAGCAGAAGCAATACCTGCTCTTTTCAGCTTAGCTGAGCAGTCCTAGAGAAGAGCCAAAGTAGTTCCAAAGCCAAGAGTCATGTGTATGTGTCGCCACAACTGTTGACCACAGAAGTAGTTCCAGCTGACTCTTTCCCATTTTCCAGTGAGGGGGCATTGCCTCTTTGCTTTTAAGTGGACCTTGGCTCAAGCTGGAATGCCCAAATGAAAACCAAGTGAGAACTGCCTTGGAATCAACCTGACTTTTCAAAGTCAGTCAAGTCCATATGAAAATACAAAGCTGATCAGTAGGGCTTTCAAGATTAGGCTTCTGGTAATACTCATGTGAATAATGATGGTGGAACTAGGACCATAAAAGGCATTAAAATACTCTTCCTGAGCACACTTGCCCCTGTGCACAGCTATGGAATGTGATTTTGAAATGCCTCAAATTCACACTCACACAGAATCTGTCACCATTCCCTGTGACCTTGATCAGGAGCATTTCTTTTAATGCCTCCAGATAAGCCGAGCACCACCCATTGACCCAGGCTGGTCATTATCCTCTTCCTCTTTATCAGGAATCCTTCAGCCAATTAATCACGCACTGCTCTGCAATCTCGAGGCTCAATTATGCCTGGACAAGTGTTGCTCAGCTGTTCCTCCTGCTACAGATGTGACATATCCTGAGATTAGCTCTGATTCACAGAGGGTCACTGATTCAGTATCAGGCGCTAAGAAAAGCCGGGCTGTCTGGGAGGGAAGTGACACCATCTTAGAAGCATTTTATCACAGAGTAAGTGTAGATGTCTAAAAAATCCTGCTTGCCACCACCGCATCACAGCAAGTCCTTTTCACTTGCTGCTACCTCTCATCTTGAGACAATTTACCAGTTTTTTTTCTAGATGGAGATGTCAGCAAACTAATAAACTGTTAGTAGTGCACTGATGACAGACAGTAGCTTGTTCTCCTTTGGAGTAGAAGATAGCTTAACTTGAATTCTTCGGAGAAACCTGTTTGTCCCTGATCTGCAAAAACCTGTTTTATGTGCATCAAATAGCTTATGTTTTCTTTTTCACTTTCCTCTTGTTAGCAGTTAGAATGCACTGTGTTTTGCAGCCCATGCAGGTACTGTGGAGCACCCACTGAAGCTGAGACCAGGCTGGGCCTGGTTTTGGCAGCATGATTCTGCATTTGTGAGGATGTTCCTTTGCAGCCTTTCTTTTTTCAGTCACAAAAACATAAGCAAATGTGGAGTAGAAATGGTTGCAGTTCTATAAAATAGTATTATGCTTTTAGTTAAAAATGGCAGATTTCTGTTTAAAAGTCCTGAATTTTGAATCTTTGAGTATGGTTCTTGCTGTGGCTTGTGTTGTTTTTTTTTTTTTAATATTTTAAACCAGATAAGCAGATGCTGAATAAGTAATTGTTTACCATACAAAATTATTTTCTATATAGAATAACTACCCTTTCTCACTTTCAAACTTAAGGTAAATTTTATTGGAAACCCCTGCAGAATGGAAGCTGTATGCGTATTGCAGGTGCAGTTGGTGCTGCAGAGCTTGCAAAGCAGATAGGGTCCGGTTCTGCACTCCAGTCCTGGCTGGGGTGCTTTATGTGCTTGTGTGAATACTGAAGTATACAAGGAAATTAAATAAGTTATGCATCTAAATGTGAGCAGTGTGATTTAGCTGGGGCTGGAGCGGCTGGAAGCACACAGCAAGGCTATGTTCTTGCTCAAAGAGCTGAGCCTGCCAGTTTGAGAGATGAAATAACTTTGCCTTGAAACACATCTTCTGCACCTTATTTTCTGCAGATGAAGCTATTGCTACTGCGTGTTGCATTGGCATCAAGACGTTAGAAGTGACTCTTGCTTCAGCGACTCTGAGTAAAGGACTAAATGAGTCTGATCTACAGCATTTGTTGCTGAAAAACTTGTATTTGTATCTTGTAGAACTATTTGTATCTCTGAGATACATGGAGTGGAGACTGGAAAGAGGATGTTTCACTTCAGAGCTGCTATGCTTTGTTCTTTTTCTCTTAGTGACTAGGCAGCTTTGGCTTAGCTGTTTGTTCACCATCAAATAGTGCAAATGTGTCTATATTTAGAGCAGCTATTTGAATTACAATATTTATATTGTTTTTGCAGTCAGGGAAGTTGCTGGGAAGCAAGCCAAACTGAACTCAAAATAGTTGCCTAATTGAGACATTTTATCTGGAAAGCCACTCAGCTAAAAAGATGTTCAAGAGGTGCGCTGGGCACAACTAGTGTGCGTGCTCTTTATGAACAATGTATCTGTATTTATCTATATTATTATTCTATAATAAATTACAGTGGTAAAACACCTCAGTGTTTGATATATAGCAGGGGAGATGATATAGGACTGTAAACATTGAGTGCTATGGCCAGAGCAAGTCACTGTGAATGTATCTGTCGGTTTAAGGACTACTGAGTTCTGTAAGTGATCCTGTAAATGTCTATGTGGTGTTCTTCCTCAAAATCCTCCAGTTCCTGAATCCTGCTTCTATTCCCTCTCCTCCCCTCAGAAATTCAGGACTCTGTCAGTGATGACTGTGCTTTGCCTTTTCTAAGTTCCTTGGTTCTGCGAGTTTGCATCAAGGTCCTATGAGCAAAGGCCAGCATGCATTTGAACACTGCTGTATGCCCCTCTGCTCTAATTTATCACTTTACAGCAACTGACTGCAGAGGAAAATAGATATCCAGATTTGTACCTTCTCGAAAGAAAAGAAAAAGAAGGATCCCACCAAAATTGCTTTGTGATTCACTTGAGGGTCGTGACCCCATCCCGCTGAGACTTGTGTTGGAAAGTAGTAACTTGGTAGCTAGAGGTTTTTAAAGTGGTTGTTGATTGGCTTAGCTGTAAGAAAATCACATTTCCCTGCAACTCTTAGAGATGCTTTAAATGGGTGGATTATCCAGCTGCCTGATTAGAAGTTTGGGTTATGTAAACATGGAGTGTTTAGGTTTAGGCTTTTCAGTTGAAGTCCAGGCAGCTGTTTGCACTTAACTCCATCAAGAAGCCCAGTTAATCAAAGAGCAGGAAGGATTTTCTACCTCCTTAAACCTGCGTCATTATTTTTGCTGTCCAAACTCTTTGGAGTTAAGCTTGTTGCAGTGTAGAACAAGGAATTTTGGATGTTCTGCTGAGGAAACAAGGAAAATGGATTTTTTCCCTTTTGCAACAATGTAATCATTTCTGCAGTCAAAACTTTGTCAAGCCTCAAGCTTGTGGCTGGCTTGTACCTTTCAAGCTGCGGCACAGAGATGACCTGTACTGTTGTACAGTCTCGTTTCATAGCTTCTCTGCACATCCGTGCATTGAAGGATCATCTTATTCTTGTAACCTTAGTGGCTGTGCAGACCCTGAAATCCAATCCATTTCTGCTGGAGTGGACAAGAAGCAGGCAGAGATGTGTGAGACACCTTCCAGTGCTTAGACCTTTATGTCCAAGTTCTGTAGCTGGAGAATGGCACATGGCAATGGTCTTTTTCATGGCCCTAGTGCTTATAAATTGCAAGGATACTACACCTTGCACCTTCTTTTTTTCAATGGCTCAAGCAAATTTACTTGCAGCACTCGTAACCTAGAGTTGTTTGCGTGCTGTTGTGTTTCATTTGCTTTTGGTACAAGCTCAGAGAGAGAAACTTTAGGGGAAGACAAGGTGGGAAAAGAATGGATACTCTGGGTAGCAGGGAGCTGCCACCTGTGGGGACAGAGAACTGCAGTAAGAATCTAAAGTCACCAGGCCACAATTGTCCTGAGCTGCAAGCAGCTGAAGCTAAGGAAGAAGAAAGAGACTGGAAGCTATATGCCCTTTCCTGTCATTTTCAATGTCCCTTGAGTTATCAGTAGGGAAAAAATAATCGAATAGATTGCTGTTTAAGTCAAACTTGAATTTTTGAGTCTTTTTTGGGGAGCTTGATAGAACAAGAGGTTGAGGCAGATCCACCCCAAAGCTCTGTCTTGCTCGTGTTGCTCTTCTACACACGTCTCATTTCCAAACAGAAGGACCCATGTACCCTCTTTACTAGATTTTTTAAGGGAACTCTTGACTGTGTGAATAGATAGGACAGCAGAGTAACCAGCTTAACAGTTAAGGATCCAGGCAAAAGAAAGAGTTTGTGTAACAAAGAAACAGGTTTTCTTTAGGTTCTGAAGACAGGATCTTCAAAAGAAAAGAAGAGGAAACTTGTAAAACAGTTGTTCTATTTTGTGTATTCTGTTTTAATCCCTACCAATTTGGAAATTTCAGAAGAAATTTCCAAGCAGGCATCTCTTTACATCCACTTCTGATTTTTGTAATTATAATTTTGCTTTTTAGTTAGAAATCACCAATACTAGTTTTCAGCTTTTTGAATTTTCAACATTTTGATTTTTTTTCTAAATCTAGAGCTAGCCTTAAGGAAGGCTTCAGGAAGTACTTCAGTGTGCATCTTGGATAGCATGTGTACTTGTCATTCACTTAAAATAATTTATGCTGACTTGAGGAAACATCTCCTACTCATATCGTGTTTTCACTTACTGTTCAGCTGTGTGCTAGAGTTAAAATTTGTAAAGAACTAAGTTAAGCTTTGTCAAGCAAAATGTGGATTTCTGCCTAAGTCACTGATCTTGCCATACATTAATGACAGAAAGCTATTTTGTGAATTTTATTGCTAAATATTGATTTGCTTTTAATTTATAAGACAAACCATAAGTTACACTTACAGGGTATGTACCTTTCCCTGTCAATTGTAGCCAATATTTATGATTTTGTTACGAAAGAAAATATGCATCAAATTAGTGTGTGGAAACCCTAATTAACATGGGGATCGCTTTACCTTGTGCACTGCATGATTCCTGGAGACAAAGGTATTCCTGTAAGAATTCAAATAAAAAATAGTCAAATAATGAGCATATGGATATAAGATAGCACTCTGGTGTAAAATCGGCACGTCTCTGCTGACTTTTAATAATGTCATCTAATACTGAGATATTGATTCATAGTTATGGTTTGCAGACAGTTTAAGCTGGTGTGATGGTCCTGACAGGAAAGTCAGACTATTGAATGATCATTTTCTATCTTCCTTCCTTTTGGTTTAGTTGCTGTGAAGATTCTTTTAGATGTGCTGATCTTGTAAGGTTTCAGTTGGCTATCAGGTTGTGGTAAAGACTTGATGGCAAATGTGATATGATACGGTGTTTTTTTTTGTTGTTATTGCTGATATTGTTTATTTTCAGAATACCAGACATCTGGATGGAATATAACTTTATCATAACCTTTGACTTTTTTGCATTTTATACCTGTTTTTTCCTTCTTGCCTCTCTTATTTTTCCATCTTTGCCCATGACAAGGAACAGGCAGTGCTTCAGATATCTCCTCCCAGGTAATGCTGTGCTATTTACTATTACCAGATGTAGAATGCTCTGGTGGCCCTTTTGTAAAAAGCATGGTAGTACATGGGGTTTGTTGTTGTTACACTATGCCAGACTGGAATAACAGCATAAGGTATCAGTCTCCAGGGAAATGTTTTCACTTTCTACCTGTGATTAACTCGGCAGGCCACTTTATGTCACTATTGCTCCACATTCAAATGTGGCTGAGGCAGCATTTATTGAGCAGCGGGGCAGAGGAGGCACTTTCCAGTTTCCTCTGTACTTCAGAAATCCACCCTTCCAGAAGTGGGATCTCAGCATTCCTTTGGCTGGCTGTGGACATCCCCATCAGCTGTGTACCAGCCAGATGACTCTGACTTCCAACACAGGAGACACCTGGACTCTAGGCTTCCGTGGCTAATTGTTTCATTCTAGCCTGTGCTCCCCTGTGACTTCAGCTGGAGGTTGATGACCTCTCATCAACATTTTGTCTTTGTTCTTCAGCTTTTGAGACAGCTGGTTACATATTGAGGTGGGAATTACTGGCTTAGCAGCCACCCGGTTGGAGTGGTAGAAAGGCAGTCTTCCTTCCATGCACTAAGGTTGTGGCCAATAAGTAAATGTTGTGCTTGCCAAGATAAGGGTAATAAAATCTTATGCCTGAGGGCATAAGACAATCACTGCAGCAGTCTAGCTGAAATTCCTCCCCAGACATGCTGCAGCATTACACAGTTGCCTCAGCCAACAGTTGTCATGAGTTTTCCATAGCATAGCTTCTTTTTACAAGGAAGATACCCTCAGACAGTCTCTTTCCCAGTTCTACATGCTGAATCTTCCTTGTAGCTCTTCCAGTGCTTACTTGTACAAAAAAAACTAAGGTGGGAAAAGCTGGTGCAAGGGGGAAGGAAGAACCTCACCTTGATGCCAGTTGTGCTGTTGCTGCTTGCTGGTATCTGTTTACCATTGATATACGTGCTGGTGGTTTTTCCCTCCCTTTGGGGACATATCTACATTGGAGCAGTTTATGCAAACTTCCTGCTGCTGCTGTGGGGTTGGCTCAGCTGCCAGGGTGGAAGTGGGAGTTTAAACCAGCTGCGGGTGTCTTCAGCTCTGTGTGTTCTACACTTTGCATTATATCTGGGCTTGGTGGAAAAGAATCGTGTGCAAGAGAGAATGTCTGGAGGTTTAATTCATCAGCTGATATAAATGGGCAGCATTCCATTGACCTCAGTGGAATGACACTGGCCTTTGCCAGCTCAGGAGTCTCTGTGGTGAGGAGGGAAACCAAAGAAAAGCAACTACGAGGCACATTCATTCACTTGATTTAGCTTGTGAAGTAATGGGAAACGTTCCTTGAGCAACTTAACGCTCAGTCTGGAAAATGCTGTGAGCATCCACAGCCTCAGATCAGGAGGATGCTCCCTGCATCGTGCCCAGGAGAAGTGGTTGCCAGTGTGTGGAGCTCCTGGTGCTGGGCACTGCAAGCTTGGCCCTCTGTAAAGTGCCCCTCCATGGACCTCTTCCTGGCAGTAGGTGTTTAGTGGCTAAAAGAAATGGATGTGAAATGGTGTCACTGGTCACTGGTATTTACTGTCTTGAGACAGTATGAGGGTAGTATCCTCTTGTTCACCCAGCCTCTGTAGGAATCGGTATGTGAGATTTCTGCTGACACCTGCCGTGCCGCCGTGGTGAAAGCAAATCTGATGTGTCTGTGTCTGTGGTAGTAGCCCCGACACGGAGTTTTGTGCATCTCAGCCCAGGCCCCTGGTGCTGCAAGCTCACGTGTGTCTGGGTAATAGAAAGTTCTATTAAGACGCTTTGAGGTCTGATGAATGCTGTGTCTGCACAGTGAATCAAATTCATTGCAGAGTTACATAGTAGAGACAGTAAAAGAGAATCTATAATTATGATTCAGTGGGAAAGTATACAGTGGTCAATAACCCACATAATTCTGACTTCTATTTATGTTGTGCAGCAATGTAGTGTCTGTGCCCTGAGCTGTAATGTGAAAGATCTGTGTATATGGGGTTTGCCCAGTACCCTTTGTTCAGTAATCTTAAAGGTGCAGCTGCTGTAAACTTCAGATTTTCTGTTTCGGATGGGAGAGGTGCCATCATACCCATCTACATGAAAGACCAGGGTAGAAAAGGCAATTGCTAAAGTTGAATGGAGGCTCTCAACTGGGAAAAGGTGATCTTGCCCTTTTAAATTTGGTTGAATTTTAGCACCTAATTCACTGGTAGCATCCGTTGGCATTCAGTGATTTTTAGGATGAATATTTGTGTCAATGATAAAATTGGTTGGAATAATTAAACTAAAATAAATGCCATTAGACAAAGGTGCCACTTTGCCCTCTAAGCAGGTTTGATGTCTTCTCTGTGGACCAGACTCTCCGGTCGGTATGCTGTTGTGTGCTGCACCTGAGGAGAGACTGGGGACAGCTGTGGGCACTGGAGTCCTGCAAAGTTCTGGTTAGCGTGGCAGAGAGGAGAAAGGGTCCTAAGGCAACTTGTTGTAAGACAGAGAGAGTTATAATTTAGACCAAAATATTCCCATCAAAATTGAAAGCCAGTTCAACAGCCAGTGGCAAGCGTCCTGTGTTTTGTAAAGCTCATCCTGCAAAAAATGAATTGTGCTTCTAAGTGGTATTCAGAGATAGCTAGAAAGATTTCTTTCAAGTATGTGCTTTGTTTTTCTTTGCATTATAGCCATTTAATCCTCATATTCTCCAGCTTTGAAATGTAAGCAAAAGATACATTTTATATATGTGTATATACATATGTATGTATATATGTATGTGTACTTGTACATATATTGATAAATATATTTACGTGTATATATCAAGAGCTCTTGATAAAGTCATGAATTTTTAACACATCTCCTTTGTCAGAAATACTAGCTGTCAATGGATTAAGAAAAATCCAAACTTCCTTTTCCTCTTGCTAGTTACTTTATAGGCACTTCGTTAGTCTTTTGGTTTCGAGTGCACTAACTTTAATGATGGAAAAAATCACACAATTTTATAAGTATATGAAGCAAATTCAAAAATGCAGAAGAGCATTTTTGCTATTACTTGCAGATTATCTCTCAGATTTTAATCAAAAGGAAAGCTTTCTAGTGAATCCAATTCTTCACCAATTGTTTTTTTTCTACAGTGTTCATTTGTTCCTCGTGATGCTGAAACTGACTGGTGGGTCACACCCAGTCTTGTTGCAAATTGAGGGTTGTAACCTCTTGGATGACATAAGGCACAACTTTTAGTGCCTCTGAATCTAGGAGGAGTTTAAAGTGACTAAAGGAATTATATATACTTCCATGATATTTTGTCCCCACAAACCATTAAAGCAGAAAAGCCAGCAATAGACAGTAACACAGTGTAAGAAGGTTAATTTGCCAGTCAGAGTTGTATGATGATGGTGATTATATAGTAATTACATGGTTACTTTATGAAGAATTAGTAAAGTAACCTCTCTTTCCTTCTTCTTTGTAACTATCTGTTTATTTATTTCTGAGTTGTTGAGTCCATCTGTAGCATTTCAAAATCAGACTTTACCAGAAGAGCAGACCAGGAAACCTCCACTGTTGCTGCAGCGCCCCTGCTGCTCCTGCTTATAAAGCACATCTGTGTGGCAGTAATTATGAGTTGTAATGGAATAGGCCACGTTGCAAAAGGGGCTTGGCCAGACTAGTGTGGCCCAGCATTTTCTTACAGGCATTACCTGTTTCAGTTAAATGGCAGATTGGAGCGCTTCTCTAGGGGAATGAAGTCTATCATTTTTCATGTTTCAAACAGAAGAAATAAACAAGACTGGGACTACTACAAGGTGCAGAACACCTGAAGCCTCCCAGAACTGAGGTAACCAGGTATTTTTTTATCCTGTTGCTCAACCTGTCTAGTCCAGCTATAGAAAAAACAAACACGACTCATTTTTTTTAATATCTATTTTTCAGTACATTTGCCAACAGCAGTAAAACCAAGAAAGCTTGTTCTTTGAGTTGCTGATTCAGTATTAGATGTCTGTGTCATTTTGCCAATGGATCCAGTGCCATATATTTATTCTAGAGAAGCCTACTAATAATAAATAATTCCATGCCATCTTTTTTTTTTTTTTTTTCTCCCGTGGCAAAACTAGTGAGATAACCACTGTTAACAGTAGAGCTGTGGAGTAGCAAGTGTCCTAGTGTGCTCAGAATATAAAGACATAGGTGTTTGTGAAAACAGCTTTATGCACTGTTTGCTACCTTACATTTTCACTGCCAGTGCCTGGCATTAGCTGCTTCCATTTCTGACAGCCAATTTCTGACCTTTTACTCTCTATGATCATTCCTTGTTTTTGCAAGACTTCCTTTCTTGTCCAAAAGTTTTAAGCAAATACAGTTGTTATTATAATTGCCTCTGCAGTATTGGCTTCTAGGAACCACGAAAAATCTCACATCACCGCTGTGTACAATTACATCATCTCAACATCACTGCTGCCAACTCTTACTCTTTGCTGGAGACCCATTTTTTTTGCTTTAAAGACATGGAGTGACCTCATGAGCTTCTGAAGAAACCCCACAGCTGACTGCTTGCCATACCAACATAATAAAACAGTCATATGGGACCTTGATTAATATTTCAACACAGAAGCACCTGTGCTCTTTGCAAGAGATCAAGTCCTCTCTGTTAGACCAGATCCTAAACTGAAGTTCCTTTTCTGTGTCCTTTTAAAGGTAGTAGTCTGAGAATGGAAAAGAGTAACTGGTGTTCACAGCTAATCGGGAATGTGTTGGGATTTAAAAATAGTCTGGCCTCAGTTCCAGCTTCTTATTAAAGCTGAAGCAAATCTAAGTATAATTGAAAACAAGAGCGTGCATAGAAATTGTGAACCTGATTTTTATTTACACTGCACACCCCTTGCACCTCTCCAGCAATGTGAAAGGTCTTGGAACATGGCTCAGTTATTTTTATATTCCCATGAAGGGCCTGTTTATTGAGTTGGAGCTTAGAAGTATTTGTAAGAGTGCAGAATTTGCCTTTCAGAGCAGTGGAAAGTCAGCACTGTATGACTACAAGGCACTGTACTTTAACTTATTTAGGGTTTCCAGTTGGACAGTTAGGAGGAAAAATAGAAATTGAACAATGGATGGGTAAGAAGTTCCATGAAGAATGTGCAGTACCTCATCTGTAGGTGATTTGCGGGAATCAAGTAGACCTTGTTATTGGCTGGAAATATATGTCACCTTTGTAGGCTAGGTGAAAGTAAATGGTCTCTGAGCTGTCTCATTGGCCAAATGATTTCATCTCAACTGGCAGTATTTGACAGATACACCCTTGTTTGACATTGTAGCTCTCGCTGAGTGACCTAATGGTGCTACAAGGAAATGAAGTGTCCTCATACCTTTATGGGAGAAGATCTACAGGTCAGGGTACTCGGCATCCTGTGTGGGGCACTGCATGGAATTGTTGTTCCTTTGCATCCTTCCATTGCTGTTGCCTTTTTTGTGCCCATTCAGAGGGCAAGCAGAGATATTCAGGTTCCTGGTTGACTCTGTAGTGCCTATTGTAAGGTCTAAATTGGTTGTTGTAAGGTCTAAATTGAAATGTTAGAAAATGGAGAGGCAAAATGAGAAAGTAAAGGAGTTGTCTTGGAGAAACACAGTCGTCATAAAGCTAGCGAGAAAACAAGGGTTTGATTGTGTAGCTCCGGGAGGGCCCTGCCAAATTCCACTGCAGTGGGAAGAACCTGAGCTGGTGGCAGTCATTAGACTTAGAGCATTGACATCCTGTATGAGGGAAGTGCCTTCTGTGCTACACTGAGTGTGGTGTGTTTTCAAGCAACTCCTGTTATGCTCTACAACCAGGACTTGTGATTCTGTAATGCTGCAAGTTCCCTCTTGGTCAGCTGCCTCCCGCTGGTTAGGACTGAAGTGATTCTTCAGTAGGTGGAGAGAGTAAAATGAGGATGCATCTATCATGCATTTATTATTTATTATTACTATTATTTATCTTGCGTTTTACTAATTCTCATGGTCTTTCTTAACATATGAATTCCAGGAGTTACTGAATAATTTCACCTTCCAGTTTGAAGTGAATGTAGAGGAAACCTGGAAAACACAAGGCTTACTAAAGCTCACTCAGATGGAAATAAAAAGATACAAAGTCAACATCTTAAAAAAGTCCTGAGTGCTGCTTAGGGAACATGGAAGAAGAAAGAAGATGGAGATGTGTACATTACTGCCGACAGAAAGTACTCAGCGCCATTAAGCACCATCTGACAAAGTAGATCCTTGTCAAGTATTTTTTCAGGGAACTTTTGTGGCGTCTTTCAAGGTCCCTTCCGGTCCCTGGCATTCTGTGGTCAAGGTTTGAATCCATGCTGCCCCGAGGAGGGCAAACACAAGTTCTTCCCCTCCCTCCAAACACCAACTGCAAATCACAGCTTCAAATGTATTTGACTAAAGCAGCATTTTTTTGAATTAACATTCAAAATAGACCTCAAGAAGTAGACCTTAAAAAACAACAGGAAGAAACAGCTGACTTGAGTTTCCTGTCACTTATGGATGTATTAGGTTTTGATATGAAGTGTGTTTTCCTGAATTGGAATTTGTCCTTAAATTACTCATAAACAATGACCTCTTTCAAGAAAAATAACTACTTGCTTATCACAAGTGCTGTGGTTTTTGTAATTGGATTTCCTTGGCTTATTAAATCCTTTCTTTCCTCTTAGTTGAAGAGGAACTTAAAAATGCCTACCTTCTCTTCAATTTCATGGTTTTAAATCAGGTAATATTCTGTATTTTGCCTTGCTATTCATTCTTGTTCTTCATTGTAATATGCTTAGCTGAGAGAAACTCATTTTTTTCACTCATTTTACAACTGCTTTGACTAAGGAAGCATATTAACACCAGTGTAAGTACACATGTTCTTTTTACTACTAATTTTATTCTGCAAGATCCCAGTGGGATTATCATGTGATTGTGTTTGCCACTGAAGTACTGCCATCTGTGGGTGAATTTGAGTTGTTATCCTTCATGGGAGGGTAAGGGGGGATGGAAGAGTTTATATTCAGAATCATAGGGTGGTGTATATTGGAAAGGATGTTTAGAGGTCATCTGATTCAACTTACCTGCTGAAGCAAGGTCCCCTACAGCTTTGTCTGGACCATATCCTACAGCTGGTTTGATTCCAATTAATAGATATGTCTGTCTTTTTGCTGTTCTGGAGCTCATTCACCTTTCTTTAGGAATGTCATATTAGTTGTATGTGTGATAGTGGCATTCCAATCCTTTGACCTTCAGGTTGATGCTGCACTGATGTTAATAATCCTAGCTCAAGTTATAGTATAAAAAGCATACAGCAAACTCCATGAATGAAAGTTGCAACCTCTATCCTTGATGTCTGATATTCCTTGAAGGTCAGAGTTTGAGAGCCTTCTGTGTCAAGGGGATATATTACAGATGTTCCCAGCAATGTCTTGTACTGGACCAAGCTTTGGTCTTGGCATTTGTAGCAAGAGCACTAATTTCTACACCTGTGGCAGTATAGGAAGATAAATTGGACTTAAGATTTGATCCAAACCCAGTGAGAAACAAGAGGATGTTTTTATCTGGAAAACTTTCTTTGGAAGTCCTCCAGAGCACCGATTCCCAACCAACACTGAATTTTTAAAGTTAGAGCTTGATTACACAAATCATCACGCAAGAAATCTACGAGTGCAGTGTAATACATAGGTATCATGGCCTTTTATAGTGCAGGAAAAAGGTATTATGCCAGGATCCTTGTGCAGACGAAGCAATAGAAGCATGGAAAGGTGAAGACATTTGATCAGTCATTCTACAAGCCTGAAAATAGGATATACTTGTTCCTCTCTATACATTATGACATCTGCAACAGCGTTTGTGCACAGCCAGATCTGAATGGTATTGCTGGGGTTCTGTGCCCTTACCATGTTGTCTGGGCTGTGGCTGCTGCCTTAGCGAGCCAGCCAGTGCTCGTGGCAGTTAACACAAATCCCGATGAATGGTCTGTGTTGGCTGCTGACCTAAGGTTGAGCGGACTTCAAAGGCTCCTGCTGTCAGAACTCAGTGAGGAGGTGAGCAAGAAATGGATGTGAAATGGATAAACCTTCAATAGATGGGCAGTATCTCATATTTCAATATATCACAAGCAGATATAATTCAAACTAGAGCAGTCGTCATGTTGAATCTTGCCTTTTAAGGCAAGTGGGTTTGTTACAGCAGTTGGCAAGTAGAGGAACATGAAAATGCATTGCTATCAAGTGACGAGGAGTTACCTAATTCGGAAGGCTGTCAGTATTTCTTACCAAATTTCTTACAAGTGTCAATAACTACAGAAACAAAACAAAACACAACGTGAAGATTAGGTGAGCTTCAGTTTGCAGTTCAGATGATCACTTAAGCACGTGTATAGAGCTAGGTTGGAAAATTTAAATTTCATTGACTTTAATAACAGCAAACATATACCTGAAGGTAAGTGTTTTCCAGGAAAGCAGTAGTTTCATGCACTGGTGCTAACAGCTGTAACTTGTAGCAGCATGTTGTAACTGCATTGTCATTATTTCTGGGACACTGAGAAATACAGGTACGGGATCAAGATAAGATATGTATTTCTATACAGTACTGTGTTCTTTGTGTTTCTATTCATTCAAAAAATTCTGGATTTACCCTTAATGCTGTCGAATTGTGTGCCTGAATGCAATGTCATTTGTAAAGCTGAAAGCAGATATCTTCAACAAGTATTACAAATGAAGAATTGGACTTTCTAATTTGTATAAAAGGGAAATCCATGACAAGGGAACAGAGGATAATGCTCAGATTACATTTCAAATAATAAAAAACTTGCATGATCCTAGAGCATACATTTCACAGCCCATCTGGCAGACAGTAAACATTGTGACTCTGTGGGATGGAAATTCTGAGCATTGTGAAAACTCTGTGCGTGGCAGACACGCATGGCAGTCATGACACATCCCACCCAAAAATATCCATTGTGGAAAGCATGAAGCCAACAGACAAGGCAACGTGTCCCTGGTAACTATGAAGCAGACCTATGTGAGCATTCAGCCTGCCACTGAAGTGGCATGGATTATGCCATATTGAACTGCCATAAGGGCTGTGTTTTTGTGCACGGCCGGGCATTTTTTGATGGTGGATGGGTTTAATGAATTAACTCTAGCTAGTGTTGTCTGATCTCTCTGGAAAAGATTTTCCTTGAAAAGAGCTACTTAAGTTGGGGGATTGCAGAAGCTGGAGTGCCAGCAGTTATGTCAGCTTGACCTTCTATCAGGTGGTTTGTGTTTGTGATTCTGTGGTGAAAGAGGAAATTCAGAAGATGACTCGTTAGACCATGGAATTTTTAGTGTCAGAAAACACGTGCGTTATTGTTACTAGAGCTCAGCTTAACCATTGGAAGTTTTGTGTATCAGGTCAACGAATGCAGCTGTCTTCTAAGGCTCTCCAAGTCCTTCATAATGACTTCATTTTCCTCAATCAGGTTGCTGTCATCAAAGATAAATCCACTGCTGTGAGGCAGTGTATAGGATGACTATTCAGACTAGGAATAATGCTTGGTCAGTAAGATAAAGACTAGCCCTGGTTTGAAATGTCTGTGACAATTAGCTTCCCACATTCCCACCTTCTCTCACATGTTTAGTTCAGGAGCACTCCATGGCTAAGGGTTGGAACTGTTGTTCAGCATTAGTTTGCATCAGATAAGGGTGTGACGTAAGGTAGCAGTCCATACCTGCTACTGGCCTCCTAAAATATCTGGATCATGTTGAAGGCAGTCTTTGCTGTTAATTTTTCTGGATGAGGTATTTCACACAGTTGATACTGAAATGTAGAAGAATCAAGCTTTGTTTTTAAAATTTTCAATCTCCTATTACTGATGCCACCGAACTCCATCTCTAGGGTGAGCAAAAACCAAGTATATGCAAACGTGTTATGTCCAGACCTTGAAGAGTTAGAAAACCTGGGGATTAGCTGAGGAGCTTACGAAAATAGCAGGAAAACTGAGTATTGTTGTGTTGATGGGTTTTCTATCCATGTATCGACTCATTCAACTCGGGCTGTCGACATAACAGACAGTGCCAAAAAGAAATGCATTTCTACATGCAGCTGCCTTTATGTTATGATTAGCATTACCTGTTAAAGCATCGTTGCAGTAAGATCGCATTACTTGGTTTTACCAATGCCATTCTTGAACTAATAGTGAAAAAAATGTGCTAACTCCCCCCCACACCCTTTTCCTGCTTTCTGATTTCATTCTCTGAATATTTATGAGTGCTGCAGACGTACAATAGCTGAACCTTCATGCACCGCAAGATTCCTTTGTGATGGAGAATTACCTGTCCGTTTTATAGATGAACAACTGAGACGGAGCAAGGTTGTCCATAACCTCATCAGGATTACACAGGTATCCTGAGACAAAACCAAAACATGCATTTGCATCTCTTAAGTCCCATCTCACTGATTGACTCAGATCTTCTGAGATGCTCTTTTTCTTCTACCCATTCTACCCATTCAGACAGCAGCAGAAGGGCTCTCTGTAGCAAACAAAAGCTAGCGAATCTCGGTAACCAGCGAATGAGTCTTAGTAACTGTACATGGGTATGTATTTGCTTGAGGTGAGAGAAGAGCATTCCAAGATGTTGAAATTGGCGTGCTCATGGAAGCAGCAGAGATCATTTTATAATTAGGAAATTATTTAAAGCTATGCTTTAAAGGAGGAGTTTCAAAGCATTTTTATGAAAGAGTAGGAAATGTTATTTCCTGCTTTTGTAATTTTGTTCTTTATAGTTGATTAAAAGTTGAAGAGAGATCTGAGAAGCTTGTTGGAGCTTCATTTTTGTGGAGATCCACAGTTGCTTCTTTGCTTGTAGGATATCCATTTGCAGCTGCATTCTCAATGATGTTGCTGTTGGAAAGTTGATACACTTTTGTCTCATTTAACTTTCTAAAAAATTCAGTTGTCACTTTGCAAGCTCTGAAATGCTCAGATTCTGTTTTATCGTGGCATCTTTGATCTCCAGCCTGTGCCTCCGCTGGAGTCAGGTTGGACTTCTAGGAGGTTGTTGTATTGTTTTTACAGCTCCCAACTGTCTAAAGGTAAATTCCCTGTGATTCTCTGAGTGAGAGCTGTAGGCTGCCATGGGAAGCCAAGAGATGCACTCCCTGGAGTCTCAACATTTGTTGGAAGATGTGGGATCCTTGCTTTGTGGTGTGGCTGCTCATATCCAGGCTTAACAAACTCAGGTCTACCTCATTCATCAGAAGTAGTGATTATTTATCCTAAGTTCCCATCTTCATCAGGAATGTATATGTTTCTGGTAAGATAAGGCATCTCATACTTGAAGAAAAAAATTGCTTCATTTCAACAAGTCAGTAGGTGGGGAAAATCTTCTGTAGATATTTAAATGAAAAATAGAGGAATTTGTACTTTTTAAGATTGGTGGGTAGATGCTATCTCTGACTGCAGGCCTGAACTTTAAAAGCTATAAGCAGCTACTAAGCACAGTTCCATATTACATAGATCTCTCCAAAAGTAATGCCTCCTACTTATTTCCACAGAAACCGCAATAGATGCGAAGAGCATCTGTTTGGAAGAGCGGATGTTTTCTGTCTCTGGATGAGCAAAAAAATACATCCCTTTTTCCTCAGGATTCAAATTGTCAAAATATCTAAACAAATATCTGCAAAAGACTGTTTTCTCCTATTTGCAGACAAATCCATTTTTTTAATGTGTCTGTGGACAGAATGAGAATGGCAAATATTGCCTCACAGGAGATCACCTGCAAATGTTGTCCTGCTTGATTTAAAGCAAGTTTCATGTATAGGGAGCAGCTAAGTACACAACTGCTGTTAACTTAGAAGAGCCGTAAAGAACTAAGGGAAGTGGCATTAAAATGAAGTTTGTAGTCTTATGACTGCAGAAGAGCAAATTCTCTTTCCAAATTACTTTTCTAATTCAAATCTACTGAAAGAAGGGAATGGCTCTCATTGAGATTTTTTGTTTTGTGAACAAGGGATGCCTTACTGTGTAAGAGTATCCTGGCTTTGCAAATCAAGTATGCAGAAGTGCTCCTTCTGCACTGCATCTTCAAAAGGGCTGAAACATCAGATTGTCCAGACCCATCTCCAAAAGGGAGTCCCCCTGGAGCTGCTCACTGGCTAGAAATCCAATTACCCTGACTTTGGGTTTTCTACTGTGATATTCCCAGAGCGTTGTGGTTTGCAATGATTTCTGTAACAGGAGAAATCCTGAGGTCTAAAGCAGCGCCTTTCAACCTGCCACCAACATGTCCTGGGCAAGAGGCTATTTCAAGGGCTGAGAAAGCTTACAAAACTCCACTGTGAGAAATCTTATTCTCCACTTGGTGCTGCCAGGTATTTTATGTGTCACTGTGTCTTGCTGCAGTGGCCATTCCTTGTTCATATAAGCTCTTCAGGGCAGGGATTTTGCTGTATGCTTCTACAGTGCTTTGTCTTGCCTGGTGCCTGTAGGACCTATCACAGTATAAATCACATCAGTTATAACTGATAGGAATGATTTTTGATGAGGGTGTACAAACAACCAAAAGAATGCAGCTGGCTCCTTCATACACGTGTGCCTTCTCTAGTACTAACAGCAGTAGAAATTAGGCAGTTAGAAAGGCAGAAGCTTATAAAGACTTGGATTTTCACAAGAAGCAAACCTTTTGAATAAATCAGTGTGGTGAAGTATTTTCAAAGTAAAAGGAATCTTGAAGTCAGAAAGAAACTTGCAGTCATTGAATAATCTGTGAATAGGTAAATGGTGCTGGTTTTGGTTTGTTGATTACAGACATTTTAGGAGAGTACCTGTAGGGATCAACAGTGATACTCAGGTAGCATTTGTGGTTAATACTAGCAGGGGTTTGGATCAGTGGCTGTAGATGACTAAGACAGTAGCTGACTTTAAAAAGCCACAGACTTCAGTTGGAAGTAGTGCAGCTGGCAGGTACATGTTGTACCTTACAGATGTTTACAGCCCTGCCTGAGGTTTTCCTGGCATTAATTTAAAGCTCCGTCCTTGTCATTGTGGTGGGGGATCTGATATGCAAGAACAGCATTCTAAAAAAGCAGTTTCCTTTATTTTCTAAGGTGACTTAGAGATGTAGGAATTTTAGACTGATTGGCAAGATGTAGAATTCTATGCAAAGTAGATCAGACATCTTTTGAGAGGTGTTTTTCTGAAAACTATGAGATGCTTACTTGAAATGAAACTCTCTTGAAGTAATGAGTCAGTCTTGTTGTATTGTTTGATGTATTTTTAAAATACTACTGAATTAAGTCAGCTATAAATACAAGTTAATTCAGCGAGGACAGGGGAAAGGATGGGAGGGTATTCGTGTCTTCGTTTTCATTTCTTTTAAGGACTGGTTTAAGGTTTGAATGTGCTTGGGCATCTTACTTGAGGGCTGTCCAGAAAATTAACGCAGGACAGAGGGAGATGTTCTTCACCTGGTTGTTCTGGTCAGGTACTTTTCAGATGTATTTGCTCATCTGTGAGAGTAAGGATTGAATTTATGTTATGAGCCTTAGTTTCAGCACCTTATGCACGCAACATGTGTGATGGAAGTCTAGAGTGCCCTCCATGGTACTGGTGCTTGTGATTCAGAGTGAAGCACTTTCCTTTTTTTTTTTTTTTTTTTTTTTTTTTTTTTTTTTTTTTTTTTTTTAATTTATTTTGTTGTAGAGAGAAATCTGTTTGGTTTGGATTTTTTGAGTGGCTAATTCATGTGAAATTGAGGAGTTTGGGTCTGCAGAGCACTGCTGACAGATTTGTACCCAGAAAAACTTGATGACTTTTGCTTCCTTTTGTGCAGGTGTATGCTTGAAGGAAATTCAGTTTGAAATAAAATGTATCTCACTGCTAAGTATTTGAGTTATTTAGTAAACCTTTTCCTACCTGTGCCACAAGGCAAGCCTGAACAATGCAGTGCAGAACAGTAGTTTCTTTGTTTCTTATTAAAAGGTACGAAGTGTAGCTCCATTCTCAACTTGGCCATCTCTCCATTTTACTTGAGTTTATCTTCAGAGCAAATTGTACCATGTTATGCACTGTTTTCTCTTTCTCTGTTTGGAGTGAGCACACAGGTAGTGTTCTTCATTTGGAGGAGTCAGGAACCACAAGGACTATTCATGCTGCGGCCGTGTGACGTGTTAGGAGAGAGTAGGCATCTTTTTCCCCATCTGCAAATCTGGGCTGGCCTGTGCTTTGCTACTGGCCAAATGTATGTATTAAAGGGTACTTCTGTCAAATGACTTGAATGCCTGTCAATAACTGTTACTAACTTACAGGTAGCATAAACATCAAGGAGAAGAATTGTGACTTTAGTAAAAGAAAAAATTGAATAACGAGAAAATATAAGGTGAAAGATGATAATATTTCTGTTTGGAAAAGCTGCCATAGTACCTGGCTTTAAACTTCTTAAAGCTTTTTAAAACCTGTCTTCTATTTGGACTGATCCTCTGTGGCCTCCTCCCTTAGAGATGATAGATATATGACATTTGAAATGTAATTCGTTTAAGGAGTTTGGCTTAGATGAACACCAAAGAACAAAATCCAGCTCCTGTGGAACATTGCAAAGGCATGCAGAAATGTCTTTCTGCATGGTTGGAATACTTCAATATTTTGAACAATCAGTTTCTTCAGGGGGAAAAGGATCCTTTTCATGCAGAATGAGCATTTTTCAGAAGAATTGTGTTACGAAAAATACCATTCTTCATCAGAACATCTGTGATTCATTTTCAGACCACTATTTATAATGATAGCTAATTTGATTCATATTTTCTTCTTTCTCCTCACGTCATATGTGAAAAGATGGTGATTTTCACATATGGCTTCACATTTCAGCCATGCTTGTCAAACAGTCGTTGCCTATAGATCATTAACAGCTAGTTTGTTGAAAAGACTCAAGATCCAAAATTTAATTGGTGTTGAGTTGCTGTGACTTGATATGGAGGGTGGGATTTTCAAAATAATTGGTTGATGATCTACCTTTGCTGCTGCTGAACTCACAATATGCGGGAAGGAAGATGTGACTTCCTTTGGAGAGAGATTTTTTCCAGCAGAATATTAAATGATTGGAGCTGTTCATAGAGGTAATAGCACAGCATTATAGGGCTTTTTTTTTTTTTTTTTTTTTTTTTTAAGGTACTCAACTCCAAACTGAGGAAAGAAATGATGAATTCGGTCGAGAAGAATGGATGAATGGGTGAGTGTACTTGGCATTCTTGAAAATCTGGGCATTTCTTTGAGGTGTCAGCCAGAAAACTGGTTGCATGTGAGAATGTATCCTCAAAATGGTGAACTGTTTCAAAATCAGTCTTCTTGGTGCTTATTGCTTATTACAGTATTTGGAAGACTAGGATTTTCCAAAAGTGTCTGTAGGGCTCGGAATCATAGAAGTACAAGTTTAACTGGAGATTGATAGATAATTCATTGAGGAATGCTTTATGTAGGTACAATTTGGAGATGTAAATATTTGTAAACAGCGAGCACTGAGGTACATCTGAAATTAGTACCTTAGGTGTTTTGGGAAAGAACATGTGCCATAGACTTTTGGTGGAGGAATTGCAGGCACCTGTAGAATAGTATACACAGCTGCCAAAGTTCTTAAGTTATCTTGGATGTGTCCAGACCAACCTATAAATGCTGAGAGAAAAGGACAGGACTTTCCCATCTGGCCTTGCATTGCCAAAATGAGGAAGTTGTCTGTCTCTCATGGAGCCATTAATCCTCTCCTGGAAATAAAGGGGAGCTTAGTTGTCATTTTAAATCAAAGCAAACTGGTAAGAAAACCAGAAAAGATCTGATGCATTTTAGTCTCCCATGACATTCTTTAAGGTCCAAGGCTGGGCTCTGAAAACAGTTTTCTACCTTTGGGTGATGTTGATCACTAGGCTACGGAATCATTCTGAGCTTCTCAGCTCCAGTCAATTTTTCAATATTTTACACAAAACAAAGACACTACAGTGAGAAGAACAAGACAAGACCCAGTGGATACTCTTGCAGCCAGGGGTAAAACTTTGTCCTTTAAACAGGAGAATCCGCATTTGAATCTTTGGTAGAAGATGGACTTTGAATGGTTGAAGGGACAACAACCTGGTACTGCTAAGCTGAGGGAGGCTACACTAAACACATAATAGATATGATGAAGTTGGTGTGACTTTGTGGTGTACCAAACAGATCTAGTGGACAGTCTCACTAGATTTCTGAGTCAGCCTAGGATTTAGGCACAGGACTGGAACTGAGCTGCTCGCTTTTGCCACGGCAGAACCTCCCTGCTGGGTAGGTTCACTCCTGGGGGCTTCCCCACTGAAAATTAGGTAGTGGCAAAATTAGAATCTATGAATGTCAGTCTGCCTGGTAGACTTCAGTCAGACTTCAGAAGAGGGTTTTGGTCTGAACTTCCTCTTGAAAACAGGACTTTAACTCTTAAGTCAGTAAAGAGCTTTTAAAAACCTTACCTCTAGTCGTTTTGAAAATCTCAGCCTTGATCCTTACCACCAGTAATTTACAGCACGAATGAAATTAGCCTGGTATGTTTTCTGGCATTACTTGCTTATTCAGAAAGTCTGAATATCTAGTCCTCTCTGTGTCTGAATTTTTCTTTTCTTGTCTCCAAGCCATCAAAACCATCTGGGGCAAATGTGGTTTAATTCTGTGCAGACCTTTGGGGTTGGGTTTTTCTTTTTTCTTTTTTTTTTTTTTTCTTCTCTTTTGCTTTTTAGCCATCAGGTCTGAGGCATTTGGCTTACAGCCCAGAGCAAAGAAAGAGAAATAAGGAGGGAGAAAGAGTCTGACTGAAGTGGGGAAAACAGAGAGAGAGAGAGATGAGCATAGAGAGTTGAAGGACAGAAAGCTGGCTACTGTGGAGGTGGAGGAGTAGCAGCCATGAAAGAATAGAGGATGTGATGACACAGACTGAAGGTCATATTCCATCCTGAAAGTTGGTAGAGGAGAAGGCAAAGTCTGCAGCAGGTTCTAGTGAGGTCTGATTTTACTGTGAACAAGTAATTGAACAGTGAGATGCTATCTCTTCTTGTATTGCTTTGAGGACAGCACAGGGCAGATTGGAAAAAAAAAATGAGGTAGAAATGAGTGAGAGAGACACAGGAAGAGAAAGGAAAAATAAGCCAGTGTAGAAAAAAGGAATGTGCTGCTTGGATGAATGAGGAAAGATAAAATAACAGAGAGAGAGGGGAAAGGGTCACAGCATTTTCCTACTTCAAGTGGAACATGATTTACTTAATGCTTTTTCATATAGAGGAAGAAAACTCACCAACATTTGCAGAGAGACCAGATGGAATCACTGATTTTTATGGGTGATTCCTTTCCTTGCACAGGGTATTGTAGGACAGGGATTTGATATATGTAGTTTTCAATTTAGCCGTTGTATTTTGTGGCCTTTTGTAGCATAAAAGGGTAGGCTTCCAGGCCTGACTGCGGTCTAGAAAGGGAATAGATCATGGGGTAGTTAGGGCTGAGAAGAAAAGGAAAAGTCTTTCCTATAGCCTTTATGACCTGAATGTGATGGGAAAGATTAGGGTTGATGGATATTTCCATAGCACAAAGTGCGGGTGTGTTCTTAATTTGGATTTGCTAACCTGAGCTAGATAATTCAGATTAAATCAGATAAACCAAAGCAATTTGAGAGCCCTCACTGTTATTTTAACCCGAATTGGCCTGCCCCAGTTAAAAGCACATACTTGTAGATTTGCTGTGTGCTGGGGAGCTGTTCCCATGTTCTTACTGGCTCTGAGAAGCATAGTCATGGAATGGCTTGGATTGGAAGGACCCCCAAGGATCATCAAGTTTCAACCCCCTTGCCACAGGCAGGGCCACCAACCAATCTCTGCACAGTCTCCATCGGTGGGTAAGCTCCGGCTCTCTTATAGCTGTGCTGGCCAGGAGCAGATAGAGCAGGATTTCTTGCTTGCCTTGCCCAGCACCAAGCCTGGCAGAGACAGGGACTGAGTGGAGACCTCTTGAACTGCAGCCCAGCACGTGGGATTGGATCAGAATAACATTTAATATTGGGTTTCTGCTGAGATTACTCAAAATTATGAACACTGAATTTCTTTCCCAGGAGCATTCTTCAATACTGATTTAAAACGTACCGTTTCCACAAATATTCCTGCCAGAAAATTAATTTATTAAGGTATTCTTTGAAAGCAAATATGGAAAGAGGGCTGGCACACAGCTGAAGCAAATTAATGTAAGAATTCAAATGGATATTAAATCTCTATTGCAATAGTACATTCCTCTCTAATTATGACTCTGGGTGAGTAGATGAATCTGTAAAGTCTCTCCTGGAAGGTGTACATAGAGCAATCAGGGTGATAACAGCTTTGCAGATCGAAGTGGGTGGATGACTTGAGCAGTATGCTAATGACATCTGGAGCCTTCGCTGTCTTAGAGACAAATTCCTATCTGGTTCAGATCAATAGCGGGGCAAGCATTATTGCTTGTGGAGAAGCTCTTTAACACGAAGACATCCAGAGGCTGTGATATTGTCAGGAGCTGCTGGCTGCAGGCCTGCCAGCTCCAGGAGTAGCCCAGGGCAGGAAGCCAGACCCAAGCAGACAGGCTGCGCAATCACATCGCGGCTGAAATACTGCAGGAGTAGGAATGGTGAGAGAGAGGTCACCCATTCAGACTCCAGACTTCTGTGCTGGCTTCCGTTTACAGCTGGAGACTTTTCTAGGTACTCGAAACAGATGATTTTTGGTCTGAATGAAGGATTTTGAGATGTACTGGTTTATGATACACAGGACATGTAAGGGTCTGTATGCTGTGGAGAAGCTGGCCTCCTGCACCTGGTGCAGTAGAGTGATGTTAGCTTCCAGTAGCTGGGTGCTGGTGCTGCATTCCTAGGCTTCTGCCCTGTGCTCAGAGCCAGCTGTGTGATGCACTTTATAAGGAAAGTTGCTCTCTCTATCTTTCTTTTGATTTTTATTTTTTGCCTGTTGCCCCTTTGATATTCATATGAATGATCTTTCGTATTATGTGAATAGGAAGTTCTGACTTACCTTCCTGTGGCTGTTACTTTTACTTCAGACCCTCCTTGATTCTCTACTTTCCCCTTTCCCCTTATTTTATGCCAGTAGATGGTAGTATTCAGTAAGTTCTTTGAGTGCCAATATAGCTTCTTTTGTCACTAGCTGGCAGTCCAGATCAGTAGCAGGCAGAGCTGTTAGTATGCGCAGGAATTTGTTTGTGGCTGTACCGGTGGTGATCTACATGAGCAAGATGTGCAAGTTCTGTTTAAGTTGCTCTTTATTTTCTTTCTTGTAAGACAAGTGAAAGAGCTGCGTGGTTGACAAAGAGTCCTATACATCACCAGATTGCTGCGGTGTATAGGATTGAGAAGAACCCAAAACAACCAACTCCTGTACGCATTTCTGTGGGGTTACTCAGTCAGCTGACAGAGGCTGCTATTGGGTTTGTAGCCTGCTTTCTGACAAAAAAATAAGGGCTAAAAATGAGGAAACATATATCTGAACAAGATTTATCACTGATGAAACAGTAGGGTTCAGGTCCAGATATCTAATACATGGTAGCAGGAATAGAAAAGCTCAGCCACCTTTAGAAATCACAGAAATCACAGAAGAATTGAAGCTTTGACAAGCAAGTTCTCAGTGAGCTTCACCCCTATTTAGGGGCAGGATTTGCAGCAAGATGTTGGCTGAGGGTTTTCCTCCTATCATGGGTACTGTAACAGGACTATACGTGCCTTACATTAGTGAAGAAGTGGAATCAAATACCGTAACGCCTAGGCAACTCTTCCACCCTGCTTTGGAGGTAAAGGTGCAGAAAGCATTTTCTTTCACATCTTCATTTTGTATGCTTTATTAATTCATGTGACACCCATATTCTTCTTTGAAAACGGTTACCGTACCACCACCTTGGCGCTTATAAGCTCTACAGAAGAAGTGCGAAAGTGGATGGGAAATGAACCCCGTGTGCTTTCTAGATGCTGTCAGAGTTCCTGCTCCACTCCATGCTGCCTCCTGAGGAATGTAACTAGCACTGGCCGAAGTTCTTTTTTTTTTTTTGACAAAAAAAGAAAGAAATGCTTTGAATGTGGAAATTCTCCTTGCCTTGCTTAACATCTTGTAATTTTTGCTTCGTGTACCTACTTTGCAGATTGTTTTTTTCCATCCCAAACTCCTTCTGAGTGTTCTCAATTGAGAACAGCGCTTACTCCATCTCCGAGATTGGAATTTAGACTCCTTTCCTATGGAAAGATTACCTTCAGCAGCAGATCTTCAGCTTGCTTGTTGGGATTTGAGGTCATCTTTAGTAACCAGAAAATACGAACTGTTGAGGTGTGATGCCTTGATAGGCTTCTGGTTGGAAAATTACTGATTTGATTGTGTGGAAAAGGCTGACAGAAATCTGAAGTGGTGTGTGGTTTTGGGTGTCTATTTTAAGAGACTTTGCAGGCCTCTGGTATTCAAAAGGTGCTGAGTATTTTCTTTCTATAACAAGTTGTTTTAAGTGTTTTTACCTGAGAAATGAATTCTTTTCTGATCTGAAGCAGGAGTCACTTCAGAAACTTCAAACATTTAAACCTTTGAGAGACTTTGTGTCTCACTGCAAGAATTCTGCTGTATTTTCAATGTTCCAACCTGTCACTGAAAATACACTTATCTCTTTTTAGTATCAAACCTGTGCGAAGTATCTTGTCCCAGGAATTGTCTTCTTCCTTTCTTTTTTTTTTTCCTCCCAGTTGCAGCACACTATTGTTTCTTGTTCTAGCAAGGAGTGTTTCATAGCCAACATGTCTCCTTCCCGTTCTTTCTCCCCTTTGTCATTCCCTGGGGCTTTACCAGCCTTGATAAACCTTCATCAGCATAATGCAGATTACCTCATCCTAAGATAAGAACTCAATACACAATTACAATTCTATTTCTAAATAACAGTGGGCCAGGCTGCAATGCCTTTGCTCTTCCTCAATAGACTCCACAGTTCAGTGCTGGAGTGGCTTGAAATCAAAATGCCATTCCATGTGGGTAAGAATATCTGGATTGAGTCCTGGAGTCAAGACCAATAGATTTTAATACAGTATTACTTTTTCAACACTTCACATCTCTAATTTTCATCTAGTTTTCATGGATATAGTCCAAAGGTTGCTGGTCTGTGTCTGAAGTCCTTCGATTCTCTGTAAAAAGCATGTTCTCTGGGATGAATGGTACCCACCTCCCTTGAACGTTAGCAGTGTTAATAACATTGCTTTGTGTCTGCATATATTAGCAATAAGGCTGACTTAAAGATAACTTTTTCCTATGAGAAAATGTTAAAACATCCTTCATTGTAGATTTTTTAAATGTATGTTTTATCGACCTTTTTATCGTGGGAGAGGTCTTCAAGAACAAAAGCAAGAATTAATGTGAACAGAAATTTCGAGATCTGAAGTAATGTTTTATTTATTTGTTTATTTATTAAACTAAAGGTACAGCGTTTAGTTTGGGATTTTTATTGAAATTGAGTTTTCAGTGAAAATTCCAAAATGTTGTCAACAGTTGAATTGTATTGGTTGAAGAAGCCACCATCCTTGCCCACTTGTAATCAGCAGTGCTGGAAAGATTGGTGGCTTCTGCAGACGCCCCCTTTCATAAACAGAAAGATGTTATTGGCTCTGGACTTGCTCTTGTTCAAGTAGCTGTGGTCAACATTGCTGTTGCTTTATCTAAATGATTCTGCTGAGGACAAACCTTTCTCAATGTGGGGTTGAAATTGTCAGTAGTGCTTTATGACGTTGATGGAGCTGAGTCAAGTTTGTCATCGTTGCATACATGAGATTGATTTCCCCCAAAGAATTTCAGGAGAACTGCAAAACATTTCACAAATGATGAATCTAGTCCTCCTTTGGATGAGGCAGCTGTAGCGTGAGTAGAACCCATTTCTAACTTCATGTGCCCACTGACATGCTGCTTTTCACACTACTGTGAGCAGCAGAGCCTTTTGTGGAAGCATGTGTGTCAGACATTGGTCCTCTCCCTTGTTCCCTCTGTAGGGTTAGGAGAGATCGCTCCTGTACAAGGGAGTCCATATGAATAATGTCACAGGCAGATTTCTAATGAGCTGTTAATTTTAGGATTCCTGGCTAATTGCCAGGTAGACACATGATTGACTTTAATAAGCACAGCTCACTCCAGCCACTAGAACTATCATCTAGCATTACTAACCCAAAGCACTACGAAATCGTGAGTCAAGCCTCTCAAATCATACCACTGGTTAAAAATGATGAGATTTTGTAAATAATGCCTTCTGGGGTTTTATTTGACTGGTAATTAGTCAGGTTCGTGTTTCTGTATTTCATTTGCTGCAGCTGTGGGAGTTAGAATTCTACTGTTCTGCTTTTTCTAGTGGCAGCACCCGGTAGATTGTCACACCATGTCTGTACTTTATATAATGTAAATAATACTGGCATACAGACTTCTGTCTTCTGGCCCCTCAAATTTTATTTCAAAACATGAACGTGACTTGCCCTGAAAACTTTAAAGACAAGCATCTCAGGTAATTTGGAAGAGGCTTGATTTAGACGTTTCCAGGCTATGGAGCTGGCGATTCCATATCATTTTAATTTGGTTCACATGGGATGAGATAGAGATTATGATCTAGGAAATTATATAATCTTATTGGTCCTGTGTAAGTATCATCAATGTTAAATGTGCCAATAAAGCCTGTCACGCTTTTTAAAATAGTGTGCCAGATACCAGCACATCCCACTCTCACTGAAGGCAATGAGGAAAACAAGAATCCTCACAGGGCACAAATTTGCATCTAACTTTGCTCTTAGATAATTGGCTGCGTATCTACAAATATACGTTAGAAGCGTAGAGCAATCTGTGTTAAAAAGATACTTGCTATTTTATTATATTCTCTCTTAGAGCCCATTCCTGTAAAATTTCTGTCACTTCTTAGACCACATAAACAGAGGTTTTGACTGAGAGAAGAGTGCAGAAAGGATTTCTTGATAGGCTTGGAGGTTTTCCTGAGGATGAGCACATCTGTGTGTGAGCGCATCCTGCAGTGAGTACATTATGAATCACACATGTTTCTATTCAAGGGTCTGACTTTGTCCCAAAGGGTGTCTGAATAGGCTTGATCTTCATAATATTCTGATCTCATCAAATGTGGGTTTTGGTGAGTGTCAGATGAGGAACAGCAAGTGTTGACATCTGTAGGAGAACATCCTGTGAGATAACAGGCACTACAGTGTTCCTCCTAAAAGGGATTCTTTACTTTCTTTGATGCTGGAATAAAAGATTTCCTCTTCAGAAAGTATCATTACTTGTTATTTAGAAAAGGCTGTGTTGGAATGGTGCTCCCATCAGGTCCCAGCTTTCCTTGTTGTGCACCTTACCACAACATGAGGAGCCTGCATATACAAAGGAAGCTGCAAGCTCTCTTTCCAGTTTGAGGAAGGCAAGAGAGAAAAGTACTTAGCTTCTCCCTGTCTACTGGTGAAATAGCAGCGTATAAAGATCCCCAGACTTGCTCTGGGAACTTCTCTGGTAACCAAAGATATTCAGGTGGCTTCTCTTGTATTCCAGAACTCTCCAGGTAGGTGTGAAGTGTTAAACACACTGATGCTGAAGAGAGATTCACTCCAGCTTCCCTTTCATCTGAAACTGGTAAGGAACTTCCTTTGAAAAGGTTTTTACTAGAAGGAATGAGTCTCTCTCAAGGATCAGTGCCACCATGGGGAAAGGAAATGGCTCACAAGTGCAGTGCCTCTCACATCTTCGTTATCATGCCCAACTAGAAATTCTACTGTGCTTCAGTACCTGAAGTATTTTTTTTCTTAGGGAGCTTCAGGAGCTTTGAACTGAAGTAGATAGTGGTTAGATGGTGGATTTCATACCCCAAATCCATTGGACCTGAGTGTAAAAATGCCTGTTTTGCTACCACATCTGAGAATGGCAGAAGATGTAAATTTTGGGTCAAAAGCTTTCTACAGAGAAATGAAGTAGGAATGCTTTCTCTCAATTCAGCCCTCTGAGAAAGCTCTGACATCTCATCAAAACACATTGCTCTTTCAAAGTCAAAACTTCTGATTGCTTCAGAGGTCTGTCTTACTTGAGGTTTCCTTTGCCTTTTGTGAAAAAATCCCTGCCCTATCAGTAGGACATTACTGAATTTAAAAACAAGGGAAATGTTTTTGTTTCTTTGAACCTTTTGGCAGAAGATATTTCTCACTTTCCTTCTAGCTGTGTCCAGAATCTCATCTGCACTTCTCAGGTGTTACCCATATCTAATCTGAGCAGGCACAAAGAGATACTTGCAGCTGTCACACCAGCAGATGTGGAACAAACTCAGAGCAAGTCACTGGTGGGGGAAGGGAGGGTAAGACTTAATTTTAAGCTGGCTGGGAGAGGCATTGTCATTATGTTCTGTGTGCATTAAATGCAAACACGGAACAGGTTCAAAACTGTGGCCGATGCTCTTAGGTGTGACAGCAGTACAAATGAAATAATAATATCAAGTAATCTCAGTTAGTTATTAACCCTGCAATAAATGCCTATTCTAGTTGCCAGGTAGGAGCACTCGGGGACCTCAACTAAAATTGGCACCCTTTTGTGCTAAGAAACCTAATTAAAGGCAGTCTTGTTCAATAAAGGGTTTTTTGGTATAGATGAGAGAGGCAGACAAAGGAGACTGACAAAGCTCCCTGCTTCATGGGGAGCTGAGGAGCTCTGGCCTCACAGGGATATTCTGCCTTGGCTGTTTCAGTGCTGTGCAGGAGGCATACTGTGGGTTAGCTGAGGCTTACACTGTAGCCCTGTACATCAGCCACAAGACCATCCTTCCTCAGCAGAAAGATGTGATGAATTTCTTGTTGATTAAATAAAATGCTCAGTTTACATTTTCCTTTTTCCTCTTAAACAAAAAACAAACAAACAAAAAAACCCATAAAACAAAGAACTCCCTGAACATTTTGGTTTCTCTCATCCTCTCAGAGTGTTAGTCATCATTTAAAATACACACAATGATTAAAATGAGTCTGATCATGTTCAGGTACAATATTTCAGGGAGGCTACTTGGTATGACTTGCATGAGGACATGAAATGCCAGAAGGACCAGTGCAATCAGCAGCAAACTTCTCTGCCAAACAGAGTGGGTGGGGCCATGTGCCATATACAAGGGATTCATAAATGTTAACTATAATTTGCTGCCTGGTTATATTTGACCTCTGTGGGCTGGCACATGGACTGATTTATTGCATCTGTGCTATCTTAATTACTAAGGACACAGCTGGAAGCTTTTCAAAATTAAAAGTGACATCTTTACCTCAATTACTTAAATGTGGAGGCTCATATATGCAGTTGTATTTTTCTAGCAAGAGAATATGTGATTCATATAGCCAGTTACCTTTGTTTGTGGTTCTCCCGGATACTGGGCTTCAGGTACGTGCAGATGCAGGCACTTGACCCTGGCTCACATGGAATATGTTTACCAAGACTTAGCAAACTTTTCTTTCCCCCACTGCTGGTCCTACTTAAAAATGTTGCTCTTCTGGGTCTCAGTTGGAGCTGGAAGGCAAAATGAGGAGAGTTTCTGAAAGGTTGTTCCCAGTGTTTTTCTAGCCCAGCTGGATGCAGGTATTACTTGAGTCCTCATGAGAAGGATTATTCCAACAAAATGTTCACCCTGGCTTCATGAACTAAAAGATACAAACAAGTTTTAAGTAAGTATCCAAACTTGTGCTCACTTAGCCAAACTCAGACACTGAAGCTTTTGATGCAGCTCTACTAACGCGTACATTGTTGGACAAGTGAGAATGTATGACACTAAGCAGTTATGTGGCAGGTCAGCAGGAATTTACAAGTGCTTGGATTTAATTTTTTCATGGTTCTCATTTTGGAAATGCGTCTGAGTAAAGAAGTCTAGCTTTAGAAGAGCTGTTTTTTGTTTGTTTGTTTGTTTGTTTGTTTACCAGCTATAGCCCCGTCTTGACTTCTGCAAATTTAAGCAAAGATTATGAAAAATAGCTTGCAATTTGTAGTTTTCTGTCTGGGACTTGAGACTTGCCCATAGGGTCTAGCTTCCAGGAGCTCCTCAGTGGTTTTTTTTGTTATTAGCCCCTGTGAACTGCAGCATCTGAATTATTCTTATCCTTCTCTTATTTATTATTGTATTTCTGTGTACAGATCAGGTACTCAGCTGTATTTGTGGATCTGAATGTGAAGATGCTCCATCTGTGCATAGCTGCAGAATCAAGTACTATGGGCCTTATTCTTCTTATTAGTTATGCTGATACATAACTTGGCTGCAGCTGGTGGCATTTTTCCTGATGTCAGATAGCATTGCACTGCACTGCAGTGATTTTCAGCATCTAGTCCTGGGACCCCAAGTGTCAGAAGGCATAAAGTCACTCTAAAGATGTTCACATCTCTTCTGTAAGTGAAAACAAGCTGTCAAATCTGAACTGGCATTAGAAAGGTGGTAATTTGATTTCTGTAAATCTCCATGGTGGCTTATTTTGCACTCATTCCTTGTTTCTTGTTATCCATCCTTGTTATGGATTTAAAATACATAATGTAAATAGTAATTTCATACAAAATTGTTTCTCTCCTTTTAACTTGTTCACTTGTTGAAAAGCAGCTAAAATAAATTCAGGCTATTCCAGTCCTAAGTCCAACTTCTCTTCCAGAGCTTTGGGACGAGAGGGTGACATTGGAACGTCACAATGCTTCTGATCTGCTAATAAATATTGGGCTGCCGTGGAACAAAGCAGGCAGGCAGCAGACAAGGAGGACTTTGCCAGCCTCGTTGCTTCCTGCACAGCTGTGGTATACTTCTGACAGACAACAGGGACAGAGGAATGAGTCCTTGGTCACTGACTGTGCCCCTGCACTTTAACTAGGAGGTATGATTGCAGTGCAGGTAGTCAAATAACAACCAGCTTTAATCTTCACAGGGCTTGTCCAGCCTGCCCAGGATGTGACATGCATATGTAAGAGCTGCTGCCTGAACACTTTGTTTCCACTGTGTAAGATATCCAAAGTAGCTAGATTGAAGCTGGTCAATATGTTGTCTTGCCTTTGGCTGCAAGGCGGACAAAGTCCTGGATGCAAATTAAGATGCTGTAAGCTATCTTGCGCAATAGGAGTTTTCCATCCAGAGTTACTACAGAGATGTTTCTGGTTCTGCACAAATTCTGGGTTCCGTCTCTCGTGCAGCTGTGCAAATAGACATCAGAACCAGCCCTGAAGGACTTGCAGGATGTCTCTCTGTACAGGCAGAGATGGATCTGAAAATGAAATGATTTCTTAACGGTTACATCAGAAGGCCAAGATGATCTGGAAGCGTAGACCAAATCCTTGATCCAGACCCTTACTAATAGCAGATGTTTTTTCCTAGATTATTAGCTGATAGTGAGGGTCTGTTTATAGAGCTGTGTTACAAAAAGTTGTTAAATATGGAAGACCCAGTCGTGGGGAAGAGAAAAACGGGAGAAAAGAAAAACTGTCTGAAACATGAGACAACAGAGGATAGAAAACCCAAGTGTTGAGGTGTAAATACAGATATGTCTGGAACAGAGAAATGTATCTGTAGTTGCAAAATACCAAAGGAAGAAAAGCGTAGGGAACATAAAGCTTTCAAACAGACCCCTGTAACAAGTCAGAACTAACCCTTGGAGCAAGACTGAAGGGAAATCGGCACCACAGAAACCCTGAGCCAATTAATAAAGAGTCATCTAATTAAATCATGAGTCCAATGGCAGCCGAGTCCCGTTTCAAATCATAACTCTGCTGCAATCAGTGGCAAAGCTCCCAGTGATGTCAGTAAAGAAACTCCCAGCATCTGTAGCAATCTCTCCTGGTTCTTCTCAGGTGATGTGGGACTGTGCATGGTACTGTAGTCTGCATGAAAAGCAAAGGCTAGTAACAGATACGCGTGTATACAGAGACTGTATCTCATCAGATGTATGGCTTTTTGACAAGGTGCGTTTCTTCTGAAGAGTGCTCACTCGCTTTCTGAGGGAAATGCCATTGTCCTGTCAAAAAATGAAACTCCTGAAACAGCGGTAAGTTTTCAGCTGAAGTAGATGACCTGACTGGAAAATATCCATCTTAGCGACCTGACCTATGGAGCGAAAGGGAGGCATGATTTCATTTCCAGTGGGACACCACCTCAAGTCACAATACTAAGGAAATGGCTGAAATACTGATGTTTTACTTCCACATCACATTTTTCAGCACAAACCCCTGTTCTGTTTTGTGAGCAGGGCAGAAGCCGAACTCAGAGGTGCTCTTGGACAAAACCCTGTTTGTCCAGCTGCTACACAGGAAAAATCAGCTTCTTCCAAGGATAAGCCAGCATCTTGCAGTCTCTCAGATGGTGCATTGTCACCTCTCCAAGGGTAACAGCACCCCAGACTGAGGCTCTGGATGTGAGAATTGTCCCCAGGACCACCTGTTGTAGTCGGTAGAGGGGGACAGAGAGCCACTCCAGGAAAGCAGTGTGTTTTACAGCTTTGTTAGCAGTTGGATAAGAAATTGAGAATTGTGGTGCCAGTGGGTCGTTGGCATAGGTTCTGCATTTTGTTCTGTGTTTGTACAGTGACTGATCTGCTGGAGTGTCGGTCTGTGAGCAGAGCCCCCGTATGCTTTGGTATTACAGATGGAAAATAATAGTTCAACAAAGGAGCATTGTTAGATGTATCTAACTTAAAATAAAGGTTGATTTTGCAAAGCAAATCCAACGTTGCAGCAAGCAGCACTTTTCATTTTATCTGCTGCTGAAAAGAATATGCTTAAGGGCCCGTCTCCAAAGGGGAAATATGTTCTCGCTTAATTGCAACTTTCCTGGCAGAGGGAGAGTGTATTATTATTATTAATTATTATTATTATTGTTAGACATATTAGAAAGAGCTATATGCTGCAGTATCCTTCATTGCAACCACATTGATTAGTGCTAACTGAGAATCTGGTATAATATTAACACGAGGTGCAGAGGACTCGTTTGGCTTGTCCTGTTTGTTACTTAATTACACATGTATAAAGTCAGAGGCACGGTACCTGTAGATTCCCAGCACCTCCTGTTAAGCTGAGGCAGGAGCTGTCGTACATAGAGCAGTAACCAAATCCTGCAAGCATGTTTACATTTTGAACTTACCAAATCTTCCCAAGTGGAATGCAGGGTCCGGTTTCAGCCAAGGAACTGTTAGCAGTGAGTGAGAGTTAATGGATCAATCTGCTGTCTCTTGTCAGTGCTTTTACTGTTGACTTCTGGAATGTGTTTGATGAAAAGAAAGCAACTTCTTGAGACAGAAGATACAGATGTAGCATGTTAAGGTTGGGACCTACATGAACAATAAAGCAATGTTATCAGTGTTTCGCTTCCCCAGTGCTGCTTGCCAAAACTGACAATAGAACAGCAGCAAAGCATTTCTTTTTTTAACTGCCATAACTGCACATTAACCATTTGCTCTGATTCTTTTTGGCGACAGTCAGATGTAGTGCTGGCACTGCAAATGCAGGATGCCAGATATTTCAGCGATAGCATGTTGCACAGCCCCCTGCTGCCTTTCTGAAAAGCTGCATTAAAATGGAATTTGCTGAATTGTTTGGCCGACCCAAGCCTGCTTGCTCCCAGTGCTTTAAATGCTGCATGTCCACCAGCAAAGTTCCTGGGCGCGGTGCAGATCCGACTGGCCATAGTAATTCTCCCAGTACCCTGCCAGGCCAGCCCTTAGCCAAATTGCAGTGTGTTTAGAGGTGTGTGGGTTATACCTACCCAGCAGCATGCCGTGCTGTGTGGTGATACCCAGGCTATCTGTGTGCGTGCTGCAGCCAGACACACAGTGGTGAGAGCCGTCCCTGGGCAAATTGTGTTGCGCTCGCGGGCAGCACCAGGAGCTTGCCCTTCTCCTGAAGCTGGGCTGCTCAGTTAGCTCTGCCACGCCTGCCTGGTACTATGGATGCTTGTGCTGTGTAGACATAACTACAGAGGCTCAAACCCCGATCCATGGAGGTATTTAGGCTTTTAACTCTCACTGAAATGAGCAGGAGTTAAAAGCCTAAATACCTTTGGGGATTTGGGCCTAAGTGGCTTACAGAAAGCCTGTGGCACAGCAGAGACTCAGATATTCTGACTGTTGGAGGCTAGCAGCTCTGATATGAAATCATTCTTCCTCTCTACATCTGGTAGCAGTTTTCATTCACGTTTCCCAGCTAGGGCCGTCAAAAATCTGCCCATGCTTAGGACAGGAGGTGAAGAATAATTTAGGTAATTGAAGCTACAGCAGGAATGTGGTTCTGTCAGAGGGCTGCAGCCTGACCTGGAATTTAACCAGACAAGTAGGGCTTGGGGAAACTGCGAGCCAGCTCTCGCCTTTCAGGTGCGCTGCAGGCAGTTAGTTTCTCTGCTCAAAGTGGGATAAACAGTTGAGCTTATGTGTGTGCTGAAAAGGAAGCCATATTGCTGAGAATGAAAGCAGGAGGCTTGCCAAACACTTGCCTTGTTATCCACATGACTGTTTATCAGTTATAACTACAGCTGAGCCAATAATTCTTAATGGGTAATTCATATGATGAATATCTCCCCCATACGCTATGTTTGAATGGTCTGTGAACCAGCCATTACTTTCAAATATTTATTTACTAGTCACAATTATTTGTTTAATACTGTGAATAATTCATGGTTTGTGGAATGTTTTCAGGCAGTTCTCTGAAAGTAGCCAATATTCAGGCTATTTTGATTGGGCAGAGAAGTAAATGTCGCCTTTTTCTGATTACACCAGTGTTAGCTGAGGATAACTTGAAGTCAAAAGGCTGGGTCCATCTCTGATGTAATTTGGCATACCTCCATTTTTTTTTTCAGTTGACTTCAAATGACTAGTGTTAATTCACACCATCTTACTAGAAGGTCCTGAAAAGAAGAATTGTATGAGGGAAGAATGACTCTCATCATATTGTCCCAAAACTGGCTAAATGTACTATATTTTACAGTGACATTTTCTTCATGCATATTCTAGTATAAATTCAAAATTTGCTTTCTAAATATTATTAAACATCTTGATTGCCTTATTAATGAGTAGCTTTGCAGTGCATTACGCTTTGTGATTTGGCTCACAAAGTGGCAGTTCTTGCAGAAATAGACTGAGTTCAGTTTATGTTTGCAGGACGAGGGGGATTTGTTTTAAGGACAAATCTGTGGCTTGTATTAAGCTTTACCTGGGAACCATCCATGTTCTGTGTGCGAGACTTTTCATTTCCACTGTTACTCATTACAAAATCTTGCCTTATATATGTCTTACTGACGTCAGTGAAGCTTTGCCACGTTTATTTGCTTTATCAGATTTCCAGTTCTTAAAGCTGTTTTAGAAGACATTTCTTACTGTGTTCTCTGCAGTGCCCTACTGATGATAGGAAAATCAGAGCAAGGAGCTGTTGATCTGTGTCTCTGATTCTTAACCAGTCATTTGCAGTCATTTACAGTCTCCAAGGTTTATTCTATGTCATGAGGATTTCACTGGAATATCTCAGACCTTGTCGGTGTTCTGCATCTGTCCCTTTCTGCCCCAGTTCCCTTTATTACAATTGCAAATTGTAAGTGGCGCTTACTCCAAGAGCATGAGGGAGCTGTTGGTCCCAAGATTTCAAGATGATTTCCATTTCTGGATCTCCAGATGCCAGGCTTGCACTCCCAATATTGCTTCAAATTTCCTAGCTGAATCTCTAAATGTCCTTGATGTTCCTCCATGGGAACCTGGGTAGGTCTTCCAGCCATGCAGCAAAAACTTCAGTTCTGTCATTTAGGTAGTTCAATAATGTGGCTGTGGACTTGGGTTCAGGATCCTTGTGTTCATAGCAGTCTGATTATTGACAACACTTTGTAAGGAACTCTTGTGACTTTTGTTCTTGTCTTGTTCTTGCTTTGTGGTACTTCTGCTCTATACAGCTTCTAGAAATACAAATGCAAAAGGGAAAAGCACAATTCAGAAAGATCTGTTGTCTTTCTTTGTTGAAGGAGCATAATCTATTTGGATGGTAAAGAACCTACCTCAGACTAAATGTCCAGGTGCATATCGTTGCTCATGACATGTCATTTACTAATGAGTGAATCCGAACAAACAAACTGAACATCCATATGCCTTCTGGCTGCCTATAAAAATGATAAAAAAAAACAAAGTGGTGTGAATCAGGATCTTTCTTTAACAGCTGGGCATGAAAAGGAACCTAGAATACAACAGCTTTTGCTGCTAGGTACCAAACATCATCTCAACAATTCTGCAACCAGCCAGGAGAGCAAATCAGTTTCACAAACCTTACTAGATTAGGGTTGGCTGATAAATACTTTTCATGTCTCAGATTTCACGTTTGTGGATATCAACGGGAGTTTCTGTTATGAAATTTATATATGTTTGGTTTTTTGACTGTGCAAAGGTAAGTGTGGTTGTCATAAAGGTATAGCTACTGACCTTTCTTTAATTGCAAACAAATGCAGGGGGTTGATAGATATTACCATGCTGTTGGTCTCTTCTGTTGACTGAGCATTACTGAACGGCCTGCTGAAAAAACAGTGATGTCTTTGTACTGCAGACTGCAGTTTGCTAGGAACACACCTGATTACACCAAGCCCTTTTTGAGCAGAGCTCTGCACAGTGTCAGAGGAAAATGCTTTATTGTAATGGTAAGGAAGAACAGATGCATAAAAGAAAGGTCAAAGAAGAACAGAACCAAATGACCTGCTAAAACAGAGCGTCTGTGGGGATTTTTAGCAGAAAACCTCTTTGACTTCCAACCACTGTGGTGGTGCAACTGTCAGTCAAAAAGAACTGCTGCACCCCAAAGATATGATGCCTCTCTGTGTGAAGTCCTTCTAACCACCAGTTCAAAGGCAGTAGTTCTCCTTCAGTTGTATGCTGTCATTACAACTGCATCCTGGACTGTGATGCGGGGCTTGGTCTTGCAAACACTAGGTTTCCGATTTGTATTTATGTCTGTATGACTCTTACTTCCTGAAGCACAGTCCTCTGAGTCTCAGGCTTGTAAAATTGTCCCTATTGACAGAGGGAGTGACGGAGACGAAGAGCACACACACGTGTCCCACAGAGCTGACTGCCCAAATGTAGGTACACTCACAGAGAGCTGGAGTGCTACTCATCGGAAATAAAGCCTGTACAGAATGGAAATATACGCACTGTGGGTGTCATTCTTTGCTACCAATTGTTTCTTTCTACATATTTGTTCCTGTTGTTTTGAAGTATTTGCTGATGCACTCGCTGCACTTGTTGATGAGATGCCCCAAGTCCCATCTCAGTACACCGATCCTTCTTTCCCCACATTGGGACATGCCATTCGGGACATTTTTTCTATATCACTTTAAGACTGGGAAATCAGGTTTACTTCAGTATGACCGCCCTGCCCATATACAAATGGTGATCTCTGCATGTAAATACTTTATCCAATTGGAACAAGTGTGTCACATCTGGAAGCACGAAACCTAGACCTCTTGTCCCACTGCAAAGCTGTGAGGTGTGTAAGGGGCAAAGGGTGAATTTCGTTGTTTCGCCTTGTTGTGTAGTATCTGATCGCATCTTATGATAGTCCCCTTCCCCTTACTTGCACTCATGTAATTACTAAACATTGCTGCCATTGCTGCTTTTTCGTGCTGCCTCTGGAGGCTGACACTGTTGAAGCATGTAGGTTAGCTCTCCTATTGACCCTCTGGGGAAAAGATAGGAAGAATCACTGAAATTAAATGTAGGTGGGGTAGCAATTATAATTATGTTGGATCATAACTTCCACTGATCTAATTAATGCCACCTAGGTTGTGGCTTGTGCAACTACCTTGATTTATTGGTTATCTTCACAGTAGGCAAGAGGTTCTTAGAATGACGTTTTTGCACAAGGCCTGTGGCTCTGATATGTGGTGTGATAGAAGTGGTATTTGATGAACATCAAGTAGTATAGTTACAGTACATATAACAGTTTGAAAGATGCCTGTTCTGTGATGCTCTTTAGAGGCACTATAAGTTGGTCGTCCGTGCAGGATTAATGATGTAGTCTGTACAGCTCAATGAATTTGTTTCTAGCCAGAATCCCTTTGTGCTTCTCTCAAAATTACGCTTTCCTACTGAATCTGGTATAGCAAGCTCTAGGTGTTCCCAGCATTAAGTGACACTAAAAGATGACTCTCTCACCTAAGTTCCAGTTTATGTATTTATTTTATTACTCAGGATATGTCTGGATTTTACAGCTGAGTATGTTAAGAATTTAGTTACAAGTTGAAACCACTTTATAATGCGTGGCTATAAAGATCAAAGGTTGCAAAACCAACACTGGAGAGCCAGGTCCTGTTCTTCCGAGGCTCATCAATCACGACTTAGTTCTGGCCCATCTCACATAATTTTACACCATGTGCTGTCATTTGGACAAATGTTTACCCATAGCAGTAGACCAGAGACTCCCACAACTTTTATGCTAAGTATTGCCATCAGTTCCTGACAGCACTTCTCTTTTCCTATTTACCTTGTATCTCTTTTCCTTCCTTGGGTTTTTTTTTCTTCTTTAGTTCACAGCTGTTAATTTTTGGTACTGGTGGCACACTGGGAGATCTTCTTTCTGACAGGTGGGCAAAGATCTTTCTTGGTTTCCCCGGACATGTGCTGGAGACCACAACATTCATACTTGCTGAAGTTCTATAATCCTCTGCCAGCCCACCAAGCAGAAATAAGGCAGGAGAAACCAAAATAAAAGCTTTTTCCAGTGAGTCTGACCATATACACCTATCAGCTAGGTCAGTCAAGTAAGAGGCAAGCTGAACTGCTGTCAGTTTGCTCCTTGACACTGAGCAAGTCTCTTCGTTTTTGTTTTCCCATCTTTCTCCTTCAATTGTGAGCCCCTGAGGGAAGAGGCAGGCTTTTGAATAATGGGGCAGCTGTGAACCATGGTCACTGGAGTCTTCTGAGTGCACTGCAGTAGGAAAAAAAATGATTGTTGTACAATGAATCGTCCCAGCTTTGTCTGGAAAAGCTGGAATGCACATTATGAATTTTCTTGTGAAGGATTCCTCAGTGGAGGTATAAGAACTGGTAAGGCACTGGGATCACTTGCAGTTCTGGCTTATTAGATCTTCCAAATGAATTTTACCTCGCAGTATTTGATCTGTCAAAGAGAAGATTCATTTTGTCTCAGGGAAAGTGTTTTATGCAATCTGAAACAAATTGTTTCATGATTATTTTTGACACATTTAAACTTATTTATTTCAAATAATCAAGTGAATTGAAATGAACTTTCTAATTGGAGAAATTCAAACTTGTCTCCAGAAATGTTTAAATCAAATGTTTCAAGAAAATGAGCATCTGTGTATTAAATTTAGCATCAAAATCTAACAGCTGTTAACTTCAGTTTTTAATTTACCTACTTTGATGACAAAGCTTGAGGAAATCAGCACTACAAAATCTGTTGATTGGTATTTCTGAGGGCTGGAATAGTTTTGATCTGAAGTTTCCACCCTCTTCTGTTCCTGGAGAAACTTCTAGTGGTACTGCAAGGTGTGTGTTGAGCTCTTGGTTAATTATCGTGTATGTTACAGGCCTGGAATTGAGAATTAACATGAACAGCTTTTCAAATAACTAATTTGTTTCCTTTCTAAGATGTCTATTTTTGTAGATCCATCTTCAATTTTCTCACTCTTTGCTCCCCATTGCTTGTAAACATTGCTATAAAGAATAGTGGTGAATTTGACTGGTGTGTCATCATGTCTGGCTCTGTCCCAGGTAGAGGGTCAGATATGCTTTTGCCAATGGAGAGGCTGATTTTCAGAAATGATTGGTGCTTGGCTTTTTTACTGTTTTTTCTTTGGATATCTTGATGAAACTCAATACAAAAAAATGAGCCTTATGTTTACAAGCTACTTGAGAATAGAGTTGTAAGCAGAACTGTTTGCTGTTCTGCTTCATACCATTGAGGTCACAAGAAAGTTGCATGAGAAGAGCAATAGCAAAAAAATGAAACATGGAAGTAAGGCTGTATCATTGTTGTAAAGAAGCATTTCAATGCAAATGCATGTAACAGTTAAAATAAAGCTCATGTTATCTTGTCTTTGACTTTTGTAACTGTTGGGGTGTGACAGGATTCAAACTTTTCACAGCATACTAAAAATATTTCTTAACATAAAGTTACGTTGACTAGCTAATATAATTACTCACAGGGGTTCCACTTTGTCCTGTATTTTGTCTTGGTAATGTATTTACAGCTAGTGGGAGCCGAGGCAGATGGTTACCAGCGTTCAGTGTTCCTCACTGCTGCTGCTCAGCCCTGGGGAGTCTGATGGAGGTTTTGTGCAGGAGGAGGTTAGACAGTGTGCTCTCCTCAGGGCTGGGAGCAAGCAGAGCTCCAGGGGTTGGGTCGAGCCAGGCAGGGGGAGGGTTTGAGCCTCTATGCCTGGGTTTCTGCCTGAGGCCAGCATGGATTTTGGTTATGGTCTGGCTGATCTGGCTGAAGGTTAGGTTGTGTAATGTAAGGTGGGATTTGTAAAGATGCTTAGCTAAATGCCCTGAAACTTGCGGGTGGGCAAATGTAGGCAGGTCATGCTAACCTATGGGATTACATACGGGGTCAGATCTGAAGCTGTTTCTCCATTAGTTCCCATAAGTTCTGAGCAAACTGTTGTTCTGTGTGTCTTCTGAAGATGGAGGTGTCCAAGATAGACATCCCCTGTGAGCACATGACCATATGGGTGCATCTCTCCATGCCCTCCTGGGCAGTGGCAGGGACAGAAACGCAGACCTAGAGCCTCAAGCTGATTTAATCTATACCTGCCTCAGTAACTATGCCTGACGTCCTCTGACCCAAATTACCTAACTCAGCTGGTATTTCCTTCCTCATATTCCTGCCCTTACATCTACGCATCTCACCTGCTATAGTTTAACTGGCTGCAGTGGGGGAGTTGGGGAAACTGTGTGCTAATGCTGTGCCCACCTCTGCCCTTCTCCCCGCCTGGCTTAGAGAGACACTGTGTAAATGGAATTTTTAACATCAAAAGTTTCAATTACAGCAGGAAATGTCAGACCGACAGAGTGCGACTGTTCCAGGTTTCCCATAAGGAATACTCCCACCCCTACTATTTACCCATATGGAAAAAACAACCTCTGATGGTATTTTTTTAAGTTCTCAGGTAAACGGAGCTGAATGGTATCATCGCATATATGGCAGGCTTTCTGCAGGAGATGAATAAGTGTAAATCATAGCACAGGGTCCAGAGTCTTTACAGTGCCTTTTTCATGAAAGAAAATTCTGGGATACAGGCTAAGTGGGAAGGGGCTGCTTGAGAGAGAGCTTAACCTCTAGCAAGTTAGCAGTCTGGGGGAAAGAGGAACAGGACGGAAAGGTTGATCTCAGAGTGGAACATTACAGGGAAAGCAGTGTCAGGCGTGGCACGTATGCACATGGCTGGAAAAGAGAGCCTTCAGGAGGAGAGCTTTATGGGGTTCTTTGTGGGAGGTGTGAATTCTCAATGCAGTGACCAGCAGAGCCGTGTGGGAGAGGACTCCACAGTGCAGTAGGCTGAGCTAAGAGGTGCAGCACCTTTTTCTGAAATAGATGCAACACTGTAAGTGCAAAGGTTTAAAGAATAGGTGTGACTGGTGATGCAGGTAAGCAGTAGTACAGTAAAGAATAGCTGCCTTTGCTCTGGTATCTTTTTATTTAAATAATACTGGTGGCTGAGAAGCTGAATGAGATGCTCCTGCAATGCTTCCAAAACATCCAGATCGTGTTCACAAAAACCACAATAGTGTAGGGCGGAAGGCATCTCTGGAGATCATCTAGCAGCAGGTCTTCCTGCTCGAAGCAGGTTGCTGAGGGCCTTATCCAGTCAAGTTAAAAATATCTCCAAGATGGTGACAGTCTTTCTCAAACTGTTTCAGTGTTTTACCACTCATGGTAAATAGGTTTGTCCTTATGTTGGAATTTTCTCTGTTCCATTGTCCATCTGTTGCCTCTTGCCCAGACTCCAGAAGAGTCTGGTTCTGTCTGTAGTGTCTCAGAGGTAGCAGTGGACAGGAATAAAATCTCCCATTCATCTTCATCTCTAAGGGCTGAAAAAATCTAATTCTCCATCTCCTGATGATCTTGTTTGCTCCTTCAATTCATCCAGAAAATACGTGCACAAAAACATCTTGCAGATCGCTGGGTCATATCAAGCTCATCTTTAACTGCAAGAGATGTAAGACCTATACCACGGCCTCAGAGACCTCCAGTGGTCTTGAGAGCCACTGCTGTAGTGGATGCTACATCCAGTCAATTCAGTGTCACACTTACAGGGACTGCATTGTTTGCCTCAAACAGGGACAGATCGTGCTTTTAATGACAGTGTTCAACCTGTGGGATTGTTGTGGTCATAGTGGTTCCTTCAGTCACAACTAAGACTTCTAAAAGCCCGTGACCTTCAGTGGTCACAGTGGATAGGTAAATGTGGCTAGGAATATGGTGCTTAAATTGCCTGACTCTTTTGGGTGTATTATCCTGTGTAACCCAAAATCAGGCGCTCAGCTCATTTTCCAGCAGAAATATTGTTGCTGTTGACTTTTTAGAGGCATTTAAGCTCTACAACCTGCTCAGCAAACTGTTTCCTGGAGGGAAGTGTCTGGTTTCATGTGTGCTTTGTGTAAAGATCAGTACTTATTTACAAGGAAGGAGTTTTGAATGAGGTCAGTTTGTAACGTCATGCAAAGCCTTGTTGTGTTTCTCTGCAGAAAGGCACAAAATCATAGCACAATCCAATATACTGTGCAGATATGATGGTACAGTACTCCTGGTTAGGGTGAGCGGGAACACAAGAATTTCATTTAACAGAAAACGGTGAGGTTTCATAATGTTTTTATTTCATAGGAAGATGAAAGCAATGTTGAAATGTTTCATGACATAAAATGAAGGGGAAGGAGAATTGTTAAAAAATAGCCGTTAGCTTGGTGGTTAAGGCATTCACTTGGGCAGAGGGGCCTGTGCATCCAGCTCACTGCCCTCTATGAAGCACAGCAGGAGTTTTTACCTTGGTCCCCTTTGTGATCCTGGGTTCTGGTGAAAAGGATGTGTCCTCAGGGGCCCATGAGATGTGTGGCGCTTGGGGAGATGGAGAGGGAACAGAGCTCCATGTGAACAAAGAGGTCTAGTTATGGGTGCAACGCAAGCACCATCCTCCTCAGTATCTTGGCCCAGATTCACAGGGCCATGACCCTTTAATCAACTGAGGAGCAGCATGAAGGACTTGAGAAATGATGGGGGAAGGCATCCACAAAAATCTTTGTCTCCAAATAAAAGTTTAATAGATGTCAAGAGTCTTTCTACTTATTTAGGTATTTTAAAGCAACATATGAGCTATGGAAAAAAAAATATATAGCAGTATTCCCCATGATGTAAATCTGTATAGATTTAAATTGATGGCAGAAATTTGCAACTTGTGCAAATAGGCACAGCTCTGTGAAGTTGGTGGAGTCACACCAAATTATATTAGCTAAGGATATAACCCATCATTTTTAATGGTATCATTCTTCCATGCAAGAAAAAGCAAGGAAATGGGAGTATGAAAAAAAACCCAACCCAACGGGACAAGATTTACAAAATCTTGTTCATTGCTTTTCTCAGCCCCTGCGTGGAAAACATCTGCACATTACAAAACACTTTCATGTCTAACATCCAAACTCTGGGCTCTCTTCTGTGCTGAATGGCACATTCACGGGGCACTGCTTCTCTGATGTCAGCTGCCCTCGCTGGGAACAGGCAAGCCGAATGTTGCTCTGAGCAGCTGTACATACACCACCTGCTGATTTCAGTGAGTTCATTCCGCTTGTCTGCAAAGATAAAATATTGAAAGGGCTGCACTTATTGTTCCTTTGGACATATTAAAGTTTAGAAGCCTCTAATGACTGATGTATGGTAGACCATGATCTTTCCATGGAAAGTTGATGGCTGCTACAAGATAAACCTTGTGTGGGTAAAATAAATAATGTCTTTCTCTTAGAAGCTAATGTATGATGTTTGGTTAACCAGTGGTGCCTAATCTGTTGGGAATACACCTGTAATTATACGGGGGAATCACGTAGCTTTCTAAGTTTGGGAATCTCCTAGGTGAAAAGCTGACTGATAAGGCAGGAGACCTGCTGGGATGTTTGTAGAGGTCTCTTTTGGGACTTTATGTTTACATGTAATAGCTTGGCTAACCAGTTCTGCTTCTAGCCTGTGTGTTAGAGCAGCACTGCCTGTGCATACATGGCGGTCTTCAAGTTCTCATTGCCTACTGGAGGTGTAGGGATGACAGCAGGTTGCCTGTGTTAGAGTCAGTCATAAAAGACTGCTTAGAAGCAGGCCAAATCAGTGGGCAAGGAGCAAGGGACATGCAGAGGGCCAGATGTGTGGCAAAACGACCATGCTTTTGATCTGTCTCAGCAGCAGCTTAGCATTTGACCTCTCACATGGGATGCGATTCCTCTGATCGTATGTGGACATCTACAGCTGATCCAGAGCTGAATGCTTTTCGCAGCTGCCAGGGAATGGTACTTCTGTAGGACAGGTGAGTTAATCCCCAGGAGTGCGTATCTCACTTCATTAACTATGATAGCAGGTGAACATGGCTGAGGAGATGTAGAGTTTAGTGAGAAAAGCCCACGCTTTGTTCCAAGATAAGTGGTTATCTGGCTGGCTGCTAGGGAAAAGCAGCCAGTCAGTGAGAGAAGGGTCAGTCAGGCAAATCTGTTTAAAGCCCTGCTGACCTCTCTTCAGCCAGTACAGTAAGTAACAGGGAAGTGTGCATTTGGAGAACAGGTCCTGAAAGACAGCTAGCTTTTACTGCCTGCCAAGCTATTGCCAGGTGCAGACACCAGTGTAGAGACAGTTGTTTTGGAAAAGAGCCTCTTCACATTGCTGGACGTAGTCAGCACTGGGTTGTTGTGAGCAGTCATGCTTGCTGCTCACTGCCAAACTCCATTTCTCCTGTGGGACCATATTTAGCAATGACATCAGTGATGATGTACATTACAGCTAGCAGTATGGATAGATTTGTCCCAAAGGGGGAACGCTCCCTTTTGATCTGCTCTGCAAATCCTTTGCCCTTGGTGTGTGGATCTGTACACCTCGCTTGTTCCACTTACTGACATCAGTGGAAACTCCACATTTAAGCAGGTGCAAAATACATGGTTCTCAGAAGCGTCACAGCGATAAGGGCTCTAAACTGCTAGCCTTGGAGAAAAATTCCCTGTCCTACTCCTACATCACTGTTTAATTCTGTGTTACTTAGCAGTGAAGGATGATGCCGTGATATTTCCTCTTCTGAAATCGCTGAGTTTTCTATATGGTGAGGCTCACTATACCAATATGAGTCATTTAAAGAGTTCAATTAGCAATTTATAAAACTTATTAGCAGATTTTAAAGGCCTGGTGCAGTGACGTGCTACTTGAGCGGTCTGCTTGTAAAGCAAGCTATCATATCAGATAGGCTAATAATAAAGCAAACGGGTTTGTTTGAAAGAAAATAGTAATTCCAAAGTCACTGTCCTCTGCTATAAATACAACAGTGTAACAGGGCTAGTGCTGTATGATGGCAATGAGCAAAGGAGTAGGATTTTTGTACTGGAATGGCAATGGCTTGCAAGCTGTAATTAGGGATGTATGAAGAACGTTGCTATTTTTCTGTAGCTCATGAAATTTTGTAGCACTTATAAAATGGCATCTGGACTGAGTTGGATCAGAGGATCCCAGAATGAGCTGATGTGGCTGGGGGCTGAGTTATCTTTAAATTACAGGCTTCAGATTCAGGTGCAGTTGTACCATTATACATGGGAATGCTCACATTGTCCAGCAGATAAGACCACTCCACTGCTCATTACCAGTGTTGCACTACATGTTGAGGGTGCTCCTCAGGCTGAGTTTTGGACACAGGCAGCAAAGATACACAACAAGAGGGTAAGTGCAGTTGATGTTCTGTTTGGCCGAAGCTTTCCTTCCTGCAGGCTGCCTAACAAGGGTGCAGTCTAGCTTGCACTTCTATCTAAGACAGTCCTCCAAAAAAGTTGTTGAGGTTAGCTCTTCCTCAGTAGTTCCTTTAAAAATATTGAGACTTTGAGCCCAGGAAACAGCCAGGCTAGCAGCTGGAGATGTGGACAAGAAAGCAGATAAGTTAGAGGACTGGACACACTGGAATTGCTTTGAATCCCACTCATCACACAGCAATGCAGAAATAGCCTTGGATTATATTTTAAAACTGTTTAACCCACATCCCAGTGAAGTCAATGAAATGTTTGCCAGTGACTTAAATGGGTTCTGGAACAGGCCTGCAATGTTACTCATGCCTTCAAATACTTCCTTCACCTGTAGGATGAAAGTCCTTCTCCTAATTCAATGGGCCTCCTTACTTCTTCCTCCCCTCTCAGTTTCCATGGGCCCCTAGCATGGGAAACTCAGCCTTATTCATCTTTGTATTTCCATGTCTCTGAATTGGGCAGGTTCTGGGTATGTTCCACATAGAAGCCTGTTATCTTTTCAAGTGGCAAAAAAGAGGGGATTTTTCCATAGTCACATAGTTTTTCCACAGAAATGTATTCATGAGAGTTAAACTTGCCCAAACTATGTTAATGTATGTGGTTGGCTTCTGTGCCAATTTTCATTGTGAATAAGACGCAAAATAAAAGGGCTCTTGTGCCTCCCTTTCCTCCTCCCTGAATCCCTCCCATAATTTTTGAGTTCATAAGCCCATTTTGTATGCGAATCAGATCAGGAGAGGAAAGGCAGGGGGATTACTTTTTCTTATAAACTGTTTCTTTGCTTTAAACTACTGATAGACACGTGAAAGTTATGAGTGAACCAAGGAGCAGGTAATACAGTGGAGCAGGAACATAAGTTGGTGCAGATCAGGATAACTCTGTTTGCCCTGAGTCTTGCTGATTTACACCAAAGGGAGGACACATCCTTAGCTTATTAGAGGCTCTGTTCATTGGTGTGTTGTTATTCTAAGGCATTTTTGACTGACAAGAGGAATGGTGTCTGTCTTGAATACAAATGTTAGGACTTTCGCTTTATGGTAAGCCATGAACCATGTCTTACAACGGCGTATACAAAACACCAGCTGAGTTTAGGCAGCTCTCTTAGCCATATGGCTATGAAACATTCATAATACAAGCTGTAGCTATTATGAGCCATTTCTCTTTTGTGCATGTCCTGACAAGCTGCTGTTATTAAGTTTCAGTGTATTTCTGTTAATGTTACCTACCTATTTTCATTCCTGCATGCTGTCACACTGAGCTGGTTGGCGTGGCCTTGGGAACTGGTCTTCAAGGTTCCTCCCTGTGAAAGTTGCCAGCTCATTTATTTGTTTCTTTTCAGTGGTTGAAGCCAGTGCGTTATTCAGAAACTTCTGAAAGAGCGGTGTTGGGTAAACCTCTGATTCAGTTCATTTGAAAGCACCCTTGAAGTCCTCCTCCACATCTTGCCCTCCTGTGGCTCTTCTAAGGCGTGATGAGGCTGATTTGGAGCTTGTTTCTGAGAAACCAGCAGTGCTTCTGCTGGAAGCGTCCCTCAGCTGGAAGGTCCATGTCCTTCCTATGGCAGCTCTTGTTTGGGCTCTTCCTGATCTTTGTATCAGATGCAGAAGTGCGAGAGAAGAGAAGGGCAATTGTGGTGTGAGATGTGGAGGTGAGCTGGCAGGAAGATCACTCGTATTTTATCCTCATCCCCACATTACTCTGAATGGGCGGTGGTCACTTCTCCAAACTGTGTTCTCCCAATGGCCACTCGGTTTTTCAAAGCTTTAACTTTACAAACAGTTGCAAGTGTTGTCTCCCCATGCAACAGGAAGAGCAATAGTGCGGAGATTTGTTAGGCTATTAGCCAGTGGCATCATCCCTCTTGAATGGATTGTGCTAGATGAAGTGGTTAGACTGAGAGCTGTAGGCTCTCTTCAACCCACCTTTGCCTTGTGGAAAAGCTGCAGCTGCTGTGTCTGCATAGGAATCTGCACACAGTCAGCAGCATGGGCGTGAGCTGGAAGACAGTGACAGCAGTGTATGTAGTGGGTACATGCAACTGAAGTTCTTGGGATCCAAGTGTCATTTCTGACAAAACATTTAAGTTTTGAATGTAATGCATTTTGTTTAAGATTAACAGATGGCTATTTGTAGAATGTATTTTCAGCAATCCAGTTCAGTAGGTTTGCCACTTTATCGTGCTTCTTATGTTTAACTACTTACATTCTGAGAGCTGCTTCTCTTTTACAAGACAGCAGTCATGTTAGCCTTCAAAAACATATAATCTCAAGATTGGCTTTAGACATCCTGAGATTTTAGTACTTAGAAATAGAGAGATGTTGCCTTCTGGCTTTTGCATCTGAGGCACTCAGTTCCCTGCATTCACGGGGGATACAGATTGACTCTAGGTCAGACACAAGATTCTTAGGTACATTAAAATTATTGCAGCGGAAACAATTAGATGTGTAACCAGCAGTGCAAGAGGGGTGAGGGAGGTGATTGTCCCCTGCTGCTCTGCCCTTGTGAGGCCCCATCTGGAGTACTGCGTCCAGACACAGGGCCCCCAGTGCAAGAAAGATGTGGAGCTGTTGGATCAGGTCCAGAGGAGGGCCATGAAGGTAATCAGAGGGCTGGAGCACCTCTCCTGTGAAGAAAGGTTGAAGGAGCTGTGCTTGTTCAGCCTGGAGAAGAGAAGGCTCTGAAGAAACCTCATTGCAGCCTTCCAGTACTTAAGAGGCTTACTGGCAAGAGGGGGACTCATTTTTTACATGGTCTGATAGTGACAGGACCAGGGGAATGATCTTAAACTAAAAGAAGGGAGATTTAGGTGAGGTGTGAGAAGAAAATTCTTTACTCAGGAGGTGGTGAGGCCCTGGCTTAGCTGCATGGAGAAGCTGTGGGTGCCCCATTCCTGGAGGTGCTCCAGGCCAGGTTGGAAGGGGCACTGGGCAGCCTGAGCGGTTGGGGGGCAGCCCTGCCAGTGGCTGGGGGTTGGAACTGGGTGAGCTTTTGAGCATTCTATGATGCTGTGATATGATTCTGTGTGTTACTACTCTACTATAGAATTGCTGGTGACCACTCTGAAGAAATCAAGGAACAGTTGATATTTGAAATGATAATTCACAAGGACAGCTGTTTGCTCATGGACAGCTGAATATGTAGCAGGCATCTGAATTACTATTTTCAAATGTTGCGTTATTGTGCAAGTCTCTGAGAGAATGGGTGCTACAGGAGTCAGGTGGCACCAACATACTCAGAGGTGGCAGAAGCTGCATCAGTCTTTTGCAATAGGCTCAGGGTCCTTCTGTGCTGTGACCCTGTCAGCCAAGGTGCAGGTCAAAAAGGGCAAGCTCTCCTTCTGATTTGTCTTGGTAGCTCTTGTTTCAGCTACTGCCTTTTGGAGAGGGAGTACACAAATAGTAATTGCTTTGTGTTGGATAGAATAAGAAATTTCCATTATACCATCTGCTTGTGTGAATCCATGTTATCTCTCCCCAGCCTGAAAAAGAAGCAAATCTGTGGCAGGCAGCACCCACCCCCAGGTGCTTAGGTACTGCAGCCAGGCGGTGGGGAGCATGGTGAGGGCACATTACCCAGCTGTGAAGGGAGAATGCTTTTCTCTGCAGCCACATGTAAATTTTTATGGAAATAGAGAGTTATAACATTCTTGTTTCAAGAATTGTCACGAATGCTTGGTTTTGAGGCCAACCATTCAGCTCCTGTTATCTCTAGGAATCAAGATGTTTATCTGTCTAAATGATTGCAGTGTGTCTCTGGTATTTGAAGGTGGTTCTTCCTATTTGTGGAAAAAAAAAAAAATCAATCTTTGTTTCCCAAACTATAAAAAGCTCAATAGCCTCAGGCAGATCTTTTTATCTGTAAGGAATAAAGCAGATTTGTCCAGATCCTCAGCCAGTATAAATCAATTTAATGCCCCTGGCCCATTATTTTTCCTTGTGTAGTTTCTCTTGAGTGAGATTTAGGCTGCAGATAAGCATCTCCTTGTGTTGTTGTGGATGTCTTGATGCATTTTGAAGCTTGGCAGAATGAGCATCTGTCACAGCTCTTGGAAAGTTTGCACCAGGTTCTGCCCTGTTCTCCACTGTTTGTAGAGTCAATGATGTGAGGCTGAGGCATTGGACAAGCAGCCAAGCAAGGTGATTGCTTTAAAGGGGCCAAGGGAGGAATATGATCTGAAAGGGTGAAGGAGGTGGAGCCAAGTTCAGGTGACCCCATGTACAAGCAGTGTGCGCCTCTGCCTCTCCATTCATTGCAAAGTGACACCTAGGCTGAACCTCACCAAAGGCCCTGGAGGCTGCTGGAGGTTTTGGCTTCCTGGCTGACTTGGCTGCTGCTCTGGCAAACTGGAGCATATCTCTGGAAAATCTGGTTGCCACAGGAAATCAGCAATGTTCTCCTTGCCTGATGGAAATCTACAGCTCCCATTTGCAATTGGTTGGAGTGATTAAGGGGCACGGAGCTGAAGATGATGTTCGTAGAGATATGCAGCATCAGGTCAAGGAGAGGACGAGGGCAGGACATGAGGCTAGCTCAGAGGATATTGGCAAAGCAGGGCCCTCTTCCCAGACAGGGTAACAGGGATGGTCACTGTGAGCGCTGTGAGCAGCGATAACACCAGGGAAGGGCTCTGTGCTGCAGCGGGTGCCTGCACTCCCCACTGTCCAGGAGCAAACCTGCCTGGGTCAGCTCAAATAGATAGTTTGGTTAGGTTGTGGTTGGACTTGATGATCTGTAAGGTCTTTTCCAATCTGAGCAATTCTATGATTCTATGATTCAAATCCTCCTGGCAGCCACTAGCTATAGGGAGGCCCTTTGTGCTCCCCTGCAGGATCCTGTCTCAAGAACAAGGCAAGCCCTCTTATAGCCATGGGTGATTTCTTTGGGGGCTGGCCCTTTGAGCCAAGACATTTGGGTTACTGCATGTTCTCCCCCTACTTCTTCTTTTCTTATTTTTAGGGCGTGGTGTATTTTGTAAGTATTATGTTTATCAAGAAGTTGATTGTGTAAATAAAATTGTGGCCTTATGTGCCAAATAGCTGGGTTATGATTTCCTGGAGGAGAGCCAAGGCGGTGTGTGGGAGCATGCCAGTGTTCGTATGTTCACTTTGGGAAGAAATACAGCGTGTGCGAAGCGGGAGGGAGGACGCGCTCTGAGCCCAGCGCTGGTTAACCCTTCCTGGGCACTGCCATATCCCCACCAGACTCTCCCAGTCACAGGCTTACAGCGTGCCTGGAGCCCAGCCAGATCAGTGTGGGACTGTGTGAGGCGTGGAATTCCAGCCTGCTTCACCTCCCAAGGTGGGAGCCCGGTGTCCTCCAGAGCTGGTGTGAGGAGGCTGCATCCCACCAACCTCCAAGGGGCATCTGAGAGAGGCTGGGCCAGTCACGTGCCTGGGTATGCCAGGGCAGTAAAAATGGCCTTGGGGTAAATGAGAATCAACTATGCAACTAATGACTTGATTCCCTATTTCCTACCAAGTGTTATCCAAAGTTTACAGTTTCTATCAGTGTTTGTCTCCAATGACTGCCTGAGTAGCAGGTGAATCACTGAGGAGCTGGAAAGCATTTTCTGCACAGGATGGAGGAGAAGCCTTTTGCCATGGAAGCATCGCTACCAGGGTTTGCACAAGCATCATCCTCCAGTTGTTTGCTTTGCCCTATTTCCCCTAGAAATCATACAATCCCAGAACTGCTCGTATCTCCTTCCACTCATCCTTAGGTCATTACATTGTGAAAGTATTTAAAACGTATGAATGAAGAAAATGTGAGTTCCTGCTTTCCACCAAAGAGGAAATCATGAGTCGGCTGCTTCTGCAGACAAAGCAAAGTCCCGAGGATGCATGAAAGAACCTCATTTTGCCAAGCAGCAGGGAGCGGGGTTAGACGTGGTACAGTGGGGAGGAGGGAAGATGTGTCATGGGGAATTCTTGCAACTCAGACAAAAATAGTGACTTCTATTATTTACCTGCCTAAGCCGGAAACCTGCTTGCATTTCAGGCATTTATTGTAATTCCTCGCATAGCTGGGGATGATAAGCCCTGTTAACTAGTCATTGCACGCTGACTGAAAATGATAGTTAACGTTCATCATCTACCCAAGTAACTTTCTTCTTTAACCCCTTCAAACCTGCTGGTTTGGAGGGTTTTTTGCAGCTAATACTGCTGCTGGTTAACCTCACCTCAAATCTCTGTCTTCATAAAATTCACTTTAGTGGAAGTCTTTGATCGCAGCCTAATCTATATGGGAGCCTTCTCTGAGCAGTTCACACGTCTGAGATACAGTGACGGTTATGGCTCAGATTTCAAAGGAATCAAAGGGAGCCATTTGGCCGACTTCCACTGAATGTCACTGAAATTTGGATGCATAATTCCTATGTGTTTCTGGAGTAAGCTGGGTACCCTGGCTTGAGCCTATTAATGATCCTGAGCCATAGTCCGGAGCAGATGGTGGAATTCTTTTCTTTGTGCCCTGCTTTGTATTATCTGGGCCCAAAAGCTAAGGAGGAGAAAGAGCCTCACTCAGCAGAGAACATATGGGAAAGCTGTAAGTAAGGCTGAGCAAGAAAGTGCCCATTGAGGGGTTGGCTCTAGGTGAGGGGAATGTACTTTTCCCAGCCATGTTTGCACACATGCCTGTGTCTCTCTCTGCAGGCTTCCAGTTTCCTGCAGCCCTCATGGCTTTGCTGTGTGCAATAGCACTGCTGTGGGGCTGGGCACCCTGTCCCATGTAGGCTGGCCTCAGCTATGCCCATGGGCTTTGCACCATGTGCCAAGCTGTGATCTTGAGGTCACCATTGAAATGCCTGATGGAATTGTTTGCTGATCTTAAGGGAAATTGGCACGGGGGAACAGAGAAGGACTTGTTGGGCTTCTGCTCAAAGATGTTTAGAGAGATGGGTGCATCACATGACTTCCAGCAGGATGTCGTGCAAAGGACATCCAGGATTTGGCAGCCACAGAGGAGCAAGGTGCCTATGGATGTTTTGTACCAAAGTGATATAAATGCTCCTTGCGCAAGCCCAGCAGCTGATTTGACAGGACGTGGAGAGAGACGCATCTTTTTCCAGGGGCGGAATTGAGCTCTACCTGCAGTGTCTTCCCAGCCATGATATAATAACAATACTTAGCAGGCATGTAGTTCTTAAGATCATCAAAGTGATGTACAAGCAGTAACTAATTAATCCTCACAACAGCCCTGTGAGGCAAGTATTACTATCCCCATTTCACAGATGGGATGATGTGACTTGGGAAGGTCGAGTGACTTGTCCAGAGCTAAGGAGTCTGCAATAGAGCTCATTAACTCTTGGCTCACTGCCACTGCTCGCTCTACATGCCCAGCCTATTACTGTATTTTATTATGCAAATCCCCATGGAAATTAGAAGCCCAAAGCAACCCACAGATCTAACCATGTTGCCTTAGATGTAAATGCTAGATACATTTTGTTGGAGATCAGAATTGGGTTTAGGATGGCAATGGAAAAAAACAGAGTGACTGTCATGCCTGGAAGTCTCCAAGAAAAGCAGAAATCATGAAGATGTTTGCTGGTGTCCGTCCAGCTCTGATGTTGTTTGCACAGCCTCTTCCAATGCTGCCAAACAGCACCAAGCCAGACAGGCTGCCACTGAAATCAGTAAAATGGTAGAGAGAAGTTTGACCTCTGTTCCTGCAGGTGTATTTCAGGCAGTGCCTGGACGTTGAGCTGCAGAACCCCTGGAAGACCTCACAGCCACCATGGTAAAGCTGGCTGCAGAAGCAACCTGGGGTAGCCAGCTAACTGCATGGAACTGGGGTCTAATTCAGGCATCAAGTTTTTTTTTCAGAATTGGCAAGCTTTGCTCAAAAGCTGATGTTGTCCATGCAAACTGGCACTATTTTGATGATTCAGAAAATAAGCCAAGCCCTGTTTGGCTTGCACAACCGCAACTCTTCCGGAAATTGCTGGGGATTTTGCGTGTGCAAGGAAAGGAAAAGGCATTCAGCATGTTAAGTTGGATTGGGACTGGTTTTTGGCTCCAAGCTTCACAAACTGACAAGTGCACTTCTCGATTTCAGGAGGGTGTCATCAGGCCACCGAAAGGTATTTACACTAGGTCACCCTCCAGGAACTGGGTCACAACTTTTTCTTTCATGAGATTTGGCAGCAATCTCTGGGTTTACTAGAAGCTGAAGAGAGGATGCCTATGTGCAACGCCAAAACCAACTGAGATGTAAGGGGAACTGGGCCCCATGCCACTGCTTGGTGCGTGGCAAGTTGGGCTGTGAAGGCGATGGGACGGGACTTCGGTGCTCTGTAGCTCTGAGCAGTTGCTGCTGGTCGCCATGTGCACCGCAAACAGGTGTAAATGACTGCCCAGAGGCGAGGCAGGGCAGAATCAGGGCCAGATCTTCAGCTGGTGTCAATCAGTGCCTCAGCTTCAATGGGGCTGCATCAATTTGCCTTAGGAAAGGGTGTAATGTGGGAAACAGAGATAAGGGAACTCATGTTCTAGCACCCTATATCCTATATAATTGCTTAAATAAGAGCACAGCCCAAAATGGGTTTGCCGGATGCTGGGGTGGTGCAGAATCAGTCCCAAGTTTTCATGGCAGGTTTATGCACCTGACTGCAGAGAGCTTGTGGCAAGATGGGGCAGCGTGGGTGCATCAGTTGGACAGGTGTGGAGCGCAGACCTCAGCACAGAGCCCAGTGGGCTTTCTCTGGGCACTAGGCTGTGCTCGGGCCATGTCTGTGTATTTGTGCTGCTCCTGTGACCCATGGGAGCTGGAGTGAAGCCAGCGCAGGTCTGTCAGCTGGAGCCACAATCATACCTTTGTCTTGCTGGGAAGATGAATAGATAGATAACAGTGAGTTAATGGATGGCAGCCCCTTCCCCCCACAAACGTCATCCTATCACTCACCTCCTTCCCCAGCAAAAACGAGGCCTCGAGGACAGAGAAAGAGCGCAAAGATTAAAACTAACCCATTGCTTTGGAACTCCTCAGTGAAAGGGGCTGATAAGAGGAAGCTGAGATTGGGAATCAGATTTCAGTGGTAACAAATGAATAACCAGAAAACGGAAGGATGCCGAAAGGTTTATCAGAAAAGAGCAAGATGGTGAGCACGTCTCAACAGCTTCTCTATGGGGGAAAAAAAAAAAAAGAGGAAAAAGAGGAAAGATATTTCTCTAGTAGCAGCTAGAGACACAAAGAGCCGTTCAGACCACTTTGCACCTACCAAGACCTGGACAGATGGAAGAGAGTCTCCAAGCTCTGGTGGATGCTTGTGAGCTGTTAGTCATCCCTGTTTCCGTGCTGGCAGGTTCCCGGGAGCTGTAAGCCCCACTGTACTTGCCGGAAAGCAATCAGTACTGGAAAGACTTGGGGAGCAGACAGAGCTCATGCAACAGGCTCTGGCTCAGACTGGGCAATGTGGTTTCAGTTTAGGATCTCTCCTCTCAGGAACCTCCGTGAAAGCAGCCTGAATGTAAAAACCTGTGTTCCTACAGCGCAGGAGCACTGGGAAGATGTCCCCTGCTCTAGAGAGGAGCGAGATGTAGATTCCCCTTTCATGCGCTGTATTTCACCCCAATGGTGACATGGGGGGTTGTTTAGTTTGGAGGAGGAAGGCAGACAGCAGTGGCAAGGTTGCAGAGTTACTCCAGCAAGTGCAGTTAGTGGGTTTCAGCCCATTGTCTGAGTGGTTTGGGCAAAGCTATGAAAAGCAGGCAAGGAAGATCCTGGGGCCGTGTCCCTCCTGCCTGGCATGGGCCGACCTGGCCTCATTTTGGTTCTGCTTTCAAAAACAAATGTGAGCCTGAGGAAAGGGAGGAGGAGCTATTGGCCTTTGAGATGTTGTTTTCCCATTCCCTGTGGGTGAGCCTGTCTACTTACTTACTTGGGCACGTAGCAGTTAATACAGTTTCCTCAATAATAATAGTTCGGGGGCTCCAAGGAGCCAGCAGGTGGAAGCTAGGTAAACCAGTTGCAAAGGTAAACATCAACAGCTCCTGGTGTGGCTCCAGCTATCCCACAACAGCCTTGGCCATGGAGCTGCAGACGCCCCTTCCAGCTGCTCTCTGGAGTGCAGAGCTCTACGTGAACGGTATCGGAATGACAGTGTGATTGTCAGCCCTAATGGGTATCCTTTAACTGCCGTCTGAAAGGTGGACAAATTGTGCTTATGGTGTTTTCCTTCTTCTGAAATACTGAGTTTCCTGGGTTTTGAGCATCTCTGGGCAGATCCTGAGGCTGGTGGGCACCATCGCAAGGACATAGGTCCATTCCTAGTCCTAGATTTCCAGAGATGGAGGTTAAAAGACCTACTGGGTACCGTGAGTCTTGGGGAAGCCTTGGAAAGGTAGAAAGTTTTCCTGGCAGCTATTCTAAGAACTATTTTTAAGCCTGGTTTACATGAAAAATTGCATTGATAGAATTTTTTGGTTAGGGAATACTTTTTTTTTTTTTTTTTCAAATCACTGGTTACCATTGGATATACACATGAATGCAGTTGATTTGGTGTCTAAGTGACCTGTACCACTTGGCTTTTTTTTCTAGTGAGGGCCTTAGAGCATTCATTCTTCAGATATACTCCAAGATGCACCTTTGCATGTAGATGAGACATGAACGGAAGAGACTTCATTGCAGCACTGTGAGGGTTGAGCAGGAAGATAATTGCAGTCTTGCTTTATATTGTTCCTACACTGTGCTGCTGAAGTTATTTTCCATCTCCTCTTATTCCGAGTCATACAGGATTCAAGGCTATATGGCAAGATGTTATGGGATAGCTCATCTTCACCTCCTCGACCGCAGAGGAGCAGAGGAAGACCTGTGCTTGCAGATTGTGGCTATGTGTGAAGCTAGGGATACCATCAAGTTTTCTTTTTTAGCCAGTTTTGTAGAACCAGGGAATGGCCTGACTCTAAGGCTGAGTTCTTAAAGCAGGAGATGTTTAAGGTTACTTAAAATCAGAATCTGGATTTTATATCAAATCTTGTAAGTAATATTTATGCTTAGGATAAATCAGATCAAAATCATGAGGTCATAACTCTTGACTGTGTTGTGCAGGCACCTTTCCTTCACAGAATACAAACACCATGTGTCTGCACCTCAGGAGAGCTCAGCTCTAGGTCAGCATGCTTTTGATGGGCTCTGTGGGTTTGCTGGCTGTGTGGAAATGCCAGCTGAGCCTGGTGGGTGAACCAGACTTGCCTCAGCATCGGGGGAATTGCATGTCTGAAAGTCCCAAACAAAGAGATCAATTTCTCAAACACCTTTTAAGTGAAATATCCAAGTAGGGAAATGTTGGGTAGAAAACCAGGCACGCAACAGCTTTTCTTGTGCTGTGTGTAATTCCTCCCCAGTAGTTCTTGACAGGGTCTGTGAAATGACTTCATAAAGTCTTTCCCTGAGGTAAGAGTATTCCTGCAGTGCAGAGAAACAGAAAGCTCTGCAGGATCCCAGCATGTCCTGCAAAGGTGTTTTGTGCCTGACTGCACAATAACGGAAACATTCGAGAAGTATGAAAAAAACATTCTCTGGGGCTTCATCTCGTTGTCCAGCAAAGATATCATCAGGGATCTCATGCCTGAACAATCTTACGATCACACATTTAGATTTTCTGTGATTCCTCAGGCAGATAAGAAGAGACAATACAGGGAGATAATGAGGTAATAACAGACATCCCATGAAGTAACTGGTAAGGCTGTCAGACTTATTTTCTTCCCCTCTCTACGGTACCGGGTCACAAAACCTTCTGATCTACGCGTGTAGAAGAACTGGCATGTTCAAACCTGTTAGCACTGCCATGACATTATTAGCAGTATTACTACTATTAACACCGCTACTACTACTAATATGTTAATGAGTCACATCATTAATAGATTAAGAATGAATTATGTACTGAGGTAAGGCATGTTCCACTTTGATTTCAGGCAGAGGTCATTTGGAAATGTCGTGCATGTCTTACTGTAGGGATATATTTCCTTGCTTAGGAACTCTGGTGCTAGAGAAATGTTTGGCATTGCTTCTGTTTTCCTAGAAGTTTTCCACAGAATTGCAGTTTGTTAAATGGTGCTGCTTATTTTGCTCATGTTTTCATTAATGAAATAAGGAAGGACCTAATTCCGTATTTTTGGAGGCCAGGAAATTTCTTTTTAGTTTTGAAAGGATCAATGAAGAACACAAAAAGTACAGGGCTAGCCCTCAAACATGCTTTTTTAGGTAGCAGGTAAGAGGCAGCAGAGAACATTTCTTTCCAACTCCTGCAATTTGAGAGAGTATTCCCTGAGAAGCTCCTTTAGCCTGGTGCTAGCCGTGGTTACCTGCTGTGGCACACAGTGCTTCCGCAGCATGCCGTGCGATGCGTCCTCCGTGTCAGAGGAACAGGATTTGATTTATATTTGTAGATCTGAAATTTGATTACATGATTTAATTTTGGGGGGAAATGTGTTCCCTCCCAGGCGAAATTCTCGCTTAAGAAAGAAAGAAGGGGGGAGGGGAAAGAAAAAGGAAGAGTGAGAATCACAGAGGTTACGATAGTATTATGTTACCAATTGGATAAACTGACAGAACAGCCTACTGTGAACTCGGAGAGTTTAATTTTGTGCATTTTGGCAACTTCTTAAAGCAGAAAATGAGAGCAGTACTGTCAACAGGGCTTTTGATATGTCTTGGTGTTTATTCTAGAGATGAAAGTGCATTCTGAATTAGGGTGGAAGGCAGCAGGCCAGGTTCTGACTTTGGAGACAAGAGGTGATAAACGCTGCAGATTTACCCCCCATAGCAGTGGGTAGGAAATGGTTCTCCTGTTGCACAAGATGTTGCAAGATTTCAAGTTTTTTCCATTCTGCCTGAAAGACACAGGATCCATAAAGGTTTTGTTTTTTTTCTCATTACCACAGTAAACCAGTTGATAGCCAAGTCACTCACTTGGCATACGGGAGACCCAGCATCATGTTCCTGCTCTTTCTGGCTCAGTGTTCTGGCCTCTGGGCTGCTGAACTGGTCTCACTGTTACCAGCAAATATTTTATTACTTACATCCAATCTCAAATGACTCCGACAGGAAAGCAACATCCAAGAGTGGCCTCTTGCCTAGGGGTTAAGATATCCCTCTTGGGTTTAGCAGATCCAAGCTTAGCTCCCTGATGTGTATGAGGCCTTGAAACGTAGGGCTTCTGCACTCCAGCAGAATGCTGAAACCATTGGCTGCTCTGAGTGGCCAGTGTTTATGTGTGTTTTGACCAGAAGTGTCCTGGACCAGAGAAACCTTTTCCCAGTAGAAGTTCTGCTGAAGCCAATAAGTATAAACAACCAAAAAATATTGGGAGGAGCAAGGTGACAGACTATCAGAAGCAGCTCTCTGAACAAGGATGGGCTAAGACTTACTTTTGCCAGCAATTCAGTTCAGTTTCTGTGCTGTTGTGTCATTTTGCTAAGATTTAATGGAAACAGCTATAAATTGTGGTTATGGTTAGCCAGCAAGAAAGGTATCTGTCAGGCAAGTTCTGCCACCCTTACTCATGTGCAGTATTTCATTTCACAGGTTGTCTTGGCTATTTTGCTGGACCATCCCTGTAAGACTGCTCTGCCCTGCTTGCCTCCAGCAGTGCTATTAAGGGAAGGAGGGAGCTGTGAATTCCTGCAGTCTCTGGTAAGGTACAACTTCCTTCCTAGCTTGCAACGAATGAGAAAGGCTTCACCTCTTCTCCAAACCTTCTTGCCCGTTTATTTATAGAGGCTAGTATCCAGACAGTATGGGTTATGCTTCAAACCAGACTTGGACCTGGGATGGAGGTTGGTCCAGCTCAGCTACATAGTAAAGTTTTTGTTGGGTGGAGGCATCTTAGTGTCCTGCCTGGGACATAATATCTTGCCTCTAAATAAATGGTCTGCCCTGCAGGATAAGGTGATTCTCAGCCTCAGTGTGAGGCTGGTGGAACTGGGCTTATAAAAATATCTGAGCGGGGGAAGAAAATAACTACTGTTTTCCAAGAAGATGCATTTTTCTATTTTAATTTTTGTAAGGCTGTGATAAAATAAATGTTGCCTATGATGTAAAGCTGAAGGGTTGACCAGAACTTCCTTTGTGGTCAAGCTCTTTTTTTATTGATTGATTTTAAGTCCTCTAAATTTGTCAGGCTCACAAGTGCAGCGGTGACTTAAGTTATAAGAGAATGTTTGTGTCCTTAAGGAAAAATACTGCACCCCTTCCTCCCCCTTGCCCTTCTCAACCTTGCAAAGAAACCTACGCTTGGCCAGAATATTTTTTTCACCCTCAGTGGAAAATGAAAATTAAATATTCAGGGGAAAAAAAAAAGAGAGAGAAAAAAAGGAAAAAAAAAAAGCAATTTTAATCCCCAGTCTCCTAAATCCAAGGAATTCTTAATGAGCTGAAAATAGTGGCATTTTGGTGTTGGTTTTTTTTTACTTTTGTAAAAGCTTAAATCTTTAGAAGAAATATATTTTTTTAAAAAAAAACCTTTTGTGTTGATAAAAAGAGGCAAATTTTTAAGAATTTCTATATGAGCTGTCCTGCAGTTGAGCTGGATAAGCAAAACCATAGGCACAGGGCTGCATTTTTCTTTGCTAATCTTTTCTTCCTGAGCCAGAAATGACTTTGGTTCGGCTTTTCAGCCATTCTCCACACTAGGACAGACATCAGGGTTTGATCTGGGATTTTCTGAGTGGTCGAGTGCAGTCCTGTCACACTGTATGGACACTGCTGCTCCTGTCAGCCTGAGGGGTCTGGTGTCAGGATCTCTCTGCACTTTTGGACTATCTCTCTGCTTTTTCAATGGAGTAAACTTCCTCCTCTTATTGCTCCCCACTGCTGTATTGCTTTGCTGCTGACTCAGGTTTGTTCTGCACTGAGCAAGTGTGCTGTGTGCAGAAATACAAAATGTGAAATGGTCAGATGAGATGACCAGATTATGGCAAGTCAGTGACCTGAACAGCAAAGCTCAGCTGAACTCGATGGGATGAGGCCGCAAAGTGTTCAGCCCTCAAACAAAATGAAATTACTCACCTACCTTCAGAATCCACGTGTATTTGCATAGCTGGCTTTTGAATATAGAAATACATGGAATGTAGAGTTATGAAGTGAAGTCCAGGTAAGAGAAAAACAACATGATGGACATGGAAGAGCTTTGCAGATCAGCGCAAGCCTTAAATATCATTTCTTTTGTTTCTTGGTCATACTGACTGCTTCTCTAGTGCTTTCAGTACTCAGTGCTTCTCAGAGTTTTCTGATCTGGCTGAAGACTTAAAGAAGCTTTAAGTCAATCTTTGCAAGATGTTGTCAGTCTTTGCAGAAGTGGAGAAAGAGAAGATGGAGTCCGGTTTTGGAATCATTTGAGTTTATTTAGACCATTTAGGATGAAGACTTCTCTGCTTTATTTTCCCTCAAGGAAAAGAGATACAGAGAAGTTGAAGGTGCTCTCGTGTATGATTGTGCAGTCAGTCAGCAGCAGAATCAGCCATCTAGGTTGCCTGTGGGTGTATCTTGTGGTGTTGGCTCAATGTAACTGTTGTTGAGGTCAGTTCATTCCAGTGCCCTCTATTATGGGAGCTGAGGTTGCCCATTCCTCATCCACATCCCAATTGTCAAGGGGCCCTTATGACGGCCAGCAGTACAGCTCCAGAATAAACTAGAAGCTTGAACCTTTCATTGGGTCTATTGCCAGCAGGTGGGAACCTTTCAAAGTTGTCCTTTTACTGAGAAAGGCTGAATCGTCCGCCCTAAAGCATCCCTTAATGCAATTAAAACCAGCACTACTGCTTCTCCAACACTGGGGCCTCCGATACTGGGAGGGGAAGCGGTGGCTCCTCTTTGAAGTCCCACCTACGTGAACATCAGTGGCAGGACTTCAAAGGGAAGCTGCTATTTCCTGTTGGAGCTCAGCCCTGGTGCTCAGCACTGCTAACAAAGCAGTCGGACTGGTTGCAAAGGAACTGATCCAGCAGAGCCCTTAAGCACATGCTGAAGTCCCTTGGGACTTAGTCATGTGGTCTGCTGGGCTGGGACTCAGCTGGGCTGGAGATGGGGCTGATGGCCAGGGTTACATCTCCAGATCCACTTTTCAAGGTGAAGAGACAGGCTCAAAATCTTTCACAAATGGACAGGTGCTGCAAAACTTGGCTCTGTGTTCATAAACAATGGTCTGTGGTACCTGTGCAGCAGCAGCAGATGGGAAATAGCATGAGAAATCAATATTACTGAGTCTAGCAAAGGTCCTGGCGACAGACAACAAGTTGTAGTAACTAGTAGCAAATTCTTGTAAATCGTGAATTCCTGCTACATGAAATCAGCTTTGTTGAGTTCACCTATAAGAGGCTGGCCAGATGAGGATCCAATCCAGTAAGCAGAGTTGTAAACACAGGAGGCTATTTGCAAGCAGGTAAGAAATGCTAAAGGCACAATCACTCAGTTTCTCCTTTATTTTAGAGTTACTCTGCTGTCTGAGGAGCTACTTGCAGGCTAACGGCAGAATGGGGATGTAATTTTCTAGCAAGCATTATTTAAGTAATTCCTGTAATTTGCACCAACTTCTGTTCTCCTTTCTTGTCCTCAGGCTAGAGGTAGACCTTATGGTCACAATACTCAACGGATGGCACAGCTGCCACCTCCAGCCTCATTCTGAGTATCACTTCACCACCTGTCCAGTAGCAGTGCTGCATGACAGCTTCTCCCTTATCACAACCTGCATGAACCCCCACAGCTGCTTCATGTGTTGAAATTAAAAGTTGTCTGGGAGACATTTCATGTGTGGCTCTTTGTAATTGGAAAGGCTTGCAGAGCAAATGTATCAGGCTTGAGTGCAGTGCTTTTTGTAGGCTTTGGAAATAAACAGGTCATGAATCCTAAAAAAGCCCAGTCATTTCCAGGTCTTGCTCCCAGAATTCCTCTCATGCTTGAGATACCCCAGCTTGCCAAGCCTCATGATAGACTGCAGTTTTCCTCTATGTTGCTATTCTTCTTACAGGTTTGGAATCCCAGGGGGGAACTCATGCCTGTTTGCTAATCCCCCATCCCAAGACACTCTGCTGAGAATAGTGTCACTCCTCAAGATTGTTGTCTCAGACAAGCTGGAAACGTCTTCATTTAGATCATGAAAATATCCAACTGTTAGGACACTGGATTTGGATGTCACTGCAGACATGTATGCCCAGCCATTCAGGTTCTCAGAGGAAATTTCTGACACACCTTTGCTGTGCAAATGTACACCGCATAGTTAGTGCTGACCAAGGCAGCAAGATTTACTCAATTCCATGACACTTCAGTCTCTGCTGTGATTTTATGTGGAGGTCTGGTTTGGAAGTACCCACACACAAAGCACAGACATGTATTGGATGGAGCAGTTATTGACAAACAGACATGACTCATTGCTCATGCCTGAATGCTCTTTGTTCCCGAAGGTGAGTGTGGTCACTTCACTTGAGAGTGAAGCTGATGACCTCAGAGACTTGGAAAAGTGCAAACTCAGCTTTTCTGCACCTTGGGAATTCACGAGAAGGTTCTGAAGCAAGTTCTGAGGAAGGGAGCCTTGCGTCGTCTCTGAAGCTTGGGGCTAGTGTGTGAGGAAACTGTTCAGTGCTTGGTTCTATTGTAGGTGTTACGGGTGGCCATGAGAAGTTCATTCACTCTATTTCTTTGATTTCCCACCTGTAAAATCATGTGGTAACACACTGGCACAGGCTACCCAGGGAGTTGGTGGAGTCACTGTGCCTGGAGGCACTGAACAACCGTGGAGATGTGGCACTGAGCAATATGGGTTAGTGGGCATAGTGGGGTTGGGTGATGGTCAACGTGATGATCTTAGAGATCTTTTCCAATTTTAATAATTCTTTGATTCTGTAAAACGGATTAATAGCTTCTTACTCATGTGGCTACTAGCTAGCAAGTTCTTCAGGTAAGGAGTCAGTCTTGTACAGGTACTAGCTTTGCTCTTCAGTGAGATTCTCCTATAAAATGAATATATAATATCAACAACTAATTGAGGTAGGATGGATTTTTGGAAGAATTTCTTCCAGAAGCTGCTTGGATTCAAAGAAGGTACATTTTGTTAATCTTCATTTGTGTGGTTTCTACCCATGGGTTAATACTGAAAAGGTTTTATCCAATTCAGGGTATACAGGGTGCAAATATTTCTATTTGAATAATACTGGAGAATAAATTTAGAAATGTTTAAAGAGGGTATGAATACCTCAATCTGCTAGGTGGAAAAATTACTACTTCTTGTGGGTAACCCAACCTGTTTAAGTTGCTAAAAACATACCTGCCTTAAAAAAAAAAGAAAGAAAGAAAGAAAAAGAAATAGCTGAAAAGAGAGCTTTTTTTTAAAAAAAACAACTCTCTCCAGATTTCTAGTTTAATATTTCAGTATGCAACAGTATTTTCATAACTGCAGCTTTTTTTGGGCAGAGGTGGGGGAAATTAGAATATATTAAAGAACTCTGGAAACCACTTTCTATTTGTAAAACATGTTGCGTGTGTATCATAACACCTACAGTACTTGTAGCCCTGCCAGATTGTGCATTGACTGCCAGAATTTTCCTCGCTAAATGACATTATACTACTTTGTGGGTATCAAAACAAATATTTTGAGGGGAGGGAGCATTCTCATCCACAAAACATTCGTCATGCTTGCAATATTCAGTAGTAGCGTTTTACTTGAGGGCTGCTGTGCTTTTCAGCTTCTTAACATAAGCCGAAGGATAGGTGTGATGAATGTTTGGTGCTTTCCAGCTGTCCATTGGCATAATATTTTTTGCAGTCTAGCAGCCCCTAGGGTCTCTTAAGGATTTTAGGGCTTTGTGATGCTAGGTACTGTGTGAAGACAATGGAAGACAGGAGTAGAGATAATAGAATCACAGAATCGTAGAACAGGTTGGGCTGGAAGGAACCTCAAAGCCCATCCAATTCCAACCCCCAGCCACGGGCAGGACTGCCCCCCACCAGCTCAGGCTGTCCAGGCTCCCATCCAACCTGACCTTGAGCACCAACATGGAGCACCACAGTTCTCATCACTGCAAGGAAGGAGAAAATAGGTGTGGAGGTTGCTGAGGTCTCCTCAGTTCAGCCACTAGAACAGCCTCGAGTGGGCTCTTCCAGCTGCTTCTAAAATAAAGCTTCCATAAGCTGGCTCTAGCTGACACCGAGACCCATGCCCCAGCTGCGGCCTGCTGGAGCTGCTGCTGTGCCAGAGCTTGAGAGGAGCAGGGAGCAGAGAGCATTGCCCAATGCCTCTGGTACACTCATGGCATCAGTGTGCTGCAAGCTGCCTCAGCCAAGCAGGGAAGTGGAGATATTTGCTGACATTTTATTTTACGTTTCAGTGGCACTCCTTTTTTTTGTTTGGGATAAAAGCTGCGATTAAAATGTAAGCTAATTAGTAGTTAGTTATTAACATCTATTTGCTTTTTAATCATAATGGATAGTTGTGATCAGTTTTCACAGGTGTAAAGAGCCAATGTCCTGCTAAGAGCAGTAATATGCTTTAAGCTGCAGCTCTGCAGTTTTCTGACCAGAGAAGCCTGTTGGATTTTGGGATTTGTTATTAGAGATGGATGGTTAAAATAGAAAAGAAATGGAAAGCAGCATTGGAGTCAGTTAGGAAAAAGTCTTCAGCAATAGGTTGTTCTGCTTTTTCCACTGTCCTTCTAGAAATGTTATTGTCTGGGATTGATGGGGTTGCTCCAGAGGCTTCAGGGCATATTAAAGGGTAATAAGGAGGGCATGGGGTGAGAAAAAGGTTCCTGCTGGGTTAAAGAGAGACACATGATAGCTCATCTGGGAGCAGAGAGTCAGGTTTAATAATGTCCTTGCTAAACGCGGTTAATAATTGAGGTCAGGGCCCTGGGTGAGGGTAATAAGGGGATAGGCTCCCATGTGTGGAGTGATGGGTAAGGACGAGCTGTTCGCAGCTCTAGTGATGCTGATAGGAGCGCTCAGCAGGCTGGGCTGCCTCACTGGGGACCATGATGGTCTCAGGTAGTTTGCAGAGCTCTCAGTTTTGGTTCTTTTGTCCTGTCTTATCTTTTAAAATGTTCGGTAATCGCATGACTTGCAGAACAGAAGGGCAGCACAGAAGTAAGCATGCGGGCTTAGCGCAGTCAGAGTGCCAGCTAATCAGCTGGTGGAGATCTGGATAAGACAACAGGCTTATCTCACTCCATCTTGCTGGTGCAGTAATGTACAGCTGGAAGTAGAAGCTGAAGGACTCTACATTTCTCTCAGAAGGATTTCATTTAGGTAGCTGTATGCTGTACATCTGAGTCCCTCCCAAATCCCACTGTGGTCATCCTCAGTGCTACGCTGAAGGCAGCATTGCCTTTTCATTGTGCAGAGAAGGAGTAAAACTCAAACAGCTGAAATACTTGGTTCAAGCCAGGCTGGGAATCTCTGATGAAACAGTTACTGATCAGACTTCTAGGTTTTTGTTCTAATGGGGTTCTGAGCAGTGTCCGTACAGCATTGACATTTACATTGCTGGTGTTGCCACAGACCTGAGGGTATTCTCACAAATATGCTGGGAGAGGGCCTTATACTTGCTACAGGGGCTGACATACAGGGCAATTGTGTTCAAGGCATCAGTTTCTGGGTTACAAATGAAAACTACTCTTAATTGTCCTCACTCTAAGAAGTCCCAGCCTCCTTATATAAAGGAGATAGTGAAGAATAGCCTTTGAATGAAGAACCCAAACTGGAGAAATACACCGCTTGCTTCGTGTGCTGCACTTCCTGGCCCTGCTCCTGCTGCTGGGTGCAGGTGGGATGATGCTGCCTGGTGCTGGAGGCCCCAGGGCTGCTCCCCAAGGATGTCTCTGCACCAGGTCTGAGCTGCAGCTTGCTGGGAGCAGGCATGTATTCTATCTGGCATAGCAAGGGGAAGCGAGCGCAGCCCATCAGCTTCTTCCACCTCGTGGCAAAATTGGAGGGAGGATGGGAAAAAAAACACACTCTTTGATTACAACCCATGTATGTGCTTTGGCAGAGAGAACACAGTGTAATTGTGAGCCAGAATTTTGCGATTAAGCAGTAAATCCTTGAAAAGTGTAGTTCTGCAGGCTTTAGGTGAGGGAAAAGCATGTATCTCAGGTTTGCCCTGAGGGCTAGGGGAATGGTAATGTACTGGCTGGGCACAGGCATTACGGTGCTGTGTGGTTCTGAGTTCAGCTCCAGACACTTGCACAGTGTCTGTTGCAGATTCCCCCACCGAACATTCCATCTTCCCAACCTTTGTTGGCCTTCCTATTTATTAGGAGGGGGGAAAACCACCCTTGCCCAGGTAAAAAGTGTGGGGCAGCCCTGTGCTCGCCATTGCTTTGCGCAGCACAGCATCGCCACACTGCCTCATGTAGAGAGGGTGACCCACAGGGACTCTGTGCCAGCAATTAATAATAAATCACAAATATCACCCAGGTTCTCTGACAGACCCTTCCTTCCTTCCACAGGCTTACACTCAAGGTATGGGGTAAGAAAAACAAAAAAGGAAAGAAATAGCTTACTCTGTGGCCAGATTACATTAGTTTGGCAGTGTTTGCCTGAAAAAGGCCTGGTAGCACATGAAAAATTAATCAGTATGGGAAGGACTGGAACGCTAGCACGAGATCTAGCAGGCTGATGGAGCACTGAAAACACGGCATGAATAAGTCATTCATAGCTTATCAACCCAGTAATCATTTCCTCAGTGATAACCACTTTTTAGAAAGTATTAAACTGAACATGGCATGGGCTTAAAATGTAAGATAAATCCGGGTTGCGCTTTGCCTGGTGGTGTGGCTGAATGATGGAGGGGGCCGGCAGGAACCCAGCACTTTCTTTGGGCTCTTTGTGCAGGGCCATGTGACAGGCACGTCCCTGGGGACGGCAGCGCCCAAGGGGACACACCTCTGCAGGGATGCAGCAACATACTGCTCCTCTCACATCCCAGTGCTCCTGGGTCAGCAGAATACCTGGCATAGTTTGTGGCTACCCAGACTTTTCATGCTCCCCACTCTGAGCTTGGGTCCTGTGCGAAAAAACAGCATGCTGTCTGCAGAAAAATATTCTGCTGTGGGGCATAAGTTAATCTTAATTGTTGCATTTCCTCACTTTTTGGCTTGGTTTTGTCGCTGCCGTGATGTTCTCTTAATAACGTTGTTGTTTCTTACACTGAGTGTTCTACAGATGATGGATGGTCAGGGCTCTCTGATGTTTCCTTGCAACAGCTCAAGTATGCGTGCTGCTAAAATATTGGCCAAAGGAGATGATTAAGAGCATGTGATGGAGTTGGGGCTTCTGATCCTCTGTGTGGGTGCCGTCCTCACAGGTATTTCCAGCTGAGATTATGCTGTTGTACCCCTGCTGTGCCTTCATCTGCGTTACTCCACTGTTCCCAGAAGAGAATCCATGCCTGCTGGTGGTGAGGGGTGCTCCCAAAGTCACAGAGTCCCAGTTGTCTTCTCTGCGCGATTCATTTGCCACATGTTTAAAAATGAATGTAGCTATGTGAATAAGAGGAAAAGTTCAGGCGGAGGAATAATTTATAATTCCCAATAATATTGCTTCTAGCTACTGTTCTATAGTGCCAATTCCTGCCCGCTGTGGTTTGAGCAGCTAACAGCTATAAAAGTTTGTTGACCCGAGAGGCTTAGTATCAACCATAGGTACAGTCAAAGTCAATATGGAGGCTGAAAATCTAGTGCTAACAGAAAAATAGAAGTCAATATTTAGGATGTGAGTCAGGAACTTAAAATAGGAAAGTGAAACAGATGAGGGCTGTAGCTGCAAGAGTGTTGGAGGTGAAATGTTTAGATCCAAGGACCACTGCTGATTACTATCTTTCCCTCTAACAAGGTTGCTCAGTCTGCTTCAGAAATTCATTTCCAGTGGCCAGGCCACCTCCCTGACCTATATTCCTCAGACTGCCATTACGTCAGAGCCTGCCTATTTGGGGCTATAAGTGAAATCCTCTGTCTTCTAGGTGAAATCCACAGGTAATTATACATGGGGCAAATATGGGCTGGGGCACAGAGAGGCCAGCAGAAGAGTTTGGCTTAGGTCTGTTTATACTGGAAAATCCCCTTCTAAGGCTGTACTGTTAATTCTTCAAGGGGAGGGGAGGGGTCATGGGGAAACTCCCCTCGCTGGAGGCAGTAGCTGACGGGAACAGTGATTTCACAGTGAGGCTTTTCCAGCTAAGCATCAGGTGGAAAAGTAACCAGCCTTAAGTGGGGGTTTTCAGACTGGACAGGGGCACGATGAACTGAGAGCTTTTACCCACAAATGAAAATGATGTGGCCTTATTTACACAATGAGGTATGGGGAGCAATGCCCGAGCACACTGATGATGAATTTATATGCCCTTCAGTGACATGGTATTTTAATTTATACAACTTTCCTCAGTTTGGCTGCATTGGACCAGACCTCCAGGAGATGTGAATCTGTCCAACCCCATTCAAGTGGAGCCCATTTACTCCAGCTAAGGTTCTAGCCCACATCTTCTGGGATTTAAAGAAATTGGCCCCCAACCATGTTCTCCCATTGCAGTAGCTTGATAGCTCAGAAGGTTTACTGGGAGTCACACTGACATTATTTTGCTTCTGTAAGAGAACTCCATGGCATCCCCCTCTGACACATGTGATGACATTCCTTTGTTTTGGCTTTGATATCATAACACTGTTTTCACATACTTGCCCTGATCTTATTGTGAGAAGGTCAAGTCCCATTCAATTCAAGAGGAAAGCATTAATACTGAGGTGAAAAACCTCTGGTATTAATTAAGCTCTGAGTAGTAACTTCAGGCATATGCTGCTGTCCTTATTTGTTGCATGTAAAATACTTCAGCCAACACAATTGGTCCATGCTAATGGTCCATGCAGTGCTAATTTTAGTTCTAAAAAATATGTGTACTTGAATGATTGCTGGGCTGGATAAAAGAAGAAAAAAACAGATATAAAATCTGAACTGTGCTCAAAAGTAAGACCAGAAGTAGAAGGGAAAGGTGTCCAACAAGCAGCCTTGCAATACAACACAGCTGAATGGGAAAATCTGTTGCTGAAATTATTTTGGGGAGTGAAAAGTAAGGTTTTAAGTCAGCTGTATCTTTATGTAAATTTGAACTTTTTATTCAGAAACCCAAATCTCAAGTATTTCAGCTGAAACACAGTTTGATTGCAATATGGTTCCTGTTTCTTGGAACCCCATTAGACTATCAAGAATCTTGCCAGCTTTTAATGTAACATAATTGCTGACTTGCACAATTTGCTAGTGTTACTGTAATATCAAGCAATTGTTATTTTGTACTGTACTCAGGCAACAGGGATAGCGAGCACATCCTGAAGTGTATACATGGGGATATACAGTGCCTGGTAGCTATTTCCCTTAGTGTTTAGTATAACAAAGTATAGAGACTGCAGTGCAGGGAGAGGAATGACTTGCCTGCGGTCCTAAATGAGACCTGCTGTACATTTGGAATGTAACAGGATCCCAGGCTGATGGGCTGTTTCCCTGAGCTGGAGAACCCCTGGTCAGCTCATGGTTTACTGCCATTTACTGCCACCTTCTTTCTCCCTAAGGAAGAAGTAAACCAATCTCTGTTTTTTCTCACCTTGGGGACTAATATTAATATGGATGCCACACCTTTCAACCAGGCTTTTCCAGCCAGAGAGTTCTCAGAGATAAGGAATCCATAGACATTATCTGTCTGTAAGGATATGTGTAACAGGCTTTGTTAAGGCTGACAGAAATCCAGAGTTTCTGGTTCTCAAGAAACCAGAGGAAACTACTTTTTCTTTCCTGTTTTAGTGTCAGGTGTTTAGCAGTTTAGCAGCAGCTCTGGGGTCTGGGAACTGCTCCATTTCCCTTCTGCTGCATTTCTGCCAAGGCCCGTTCTTTCATGCCGTGCTGACTCTGGTGGCAAAGTGAACATTACCCCTGGTCCTCCAAAGCTTTCTGTAGTGAGCGTCTCAGCTAGGAGCAGTTATCATCATCATACCTCTGGACTAGTACTGTGGACTAAACTGTGATTTAGTTTGAAACAAAACTGCTAACAAGGGCCTAAACAAGGATGTTGTCTAAAGCATTGGATAAGTGTCAAATGCTTTGAAGGTTTTGTTTTAAACATAGTAGATATTGTAAAATGTTCTTGCTACTTACTGCTATCAGATGCAGCAGTACAGATTTTAGAGGCACTGAGTGTCCTAAATTGACCTAAAATTGTTTTATTCTGCATAAACATGTCATGATTTTTAAAGAACTTAGGCTCTTTCACGGACAGAAACTTGGAATTTCTCCCCTCAAACAGTACAAAGCTTTCTATTGTGAGCTCTGACACGTCAGGAAATATTGGATCTCAGACTTACCATTCTTCAAGACTGAATATTGTGTATTCTGTTGCTCTGAAGATTGTAGTTTTACAGAGATGTTACCACTAAGGAAGAATGCGTGAATCGCTGTCACTTGGGCACATGTCTAGAGACACATCTTCGTGGAGGTCTAAAGGAGGAATACTGAAATCTGTTTCTTTACTGTACTTGCCATAAGGAGGATGAAAATTACCTTGGCGAGAGGATATGAAGAACTTCACAAGGCTGGTCTAAAAATGAGCTGCAAGACAGAGCAACAACTCCTTTAGTGAACCTATGCCATCTCCAAACAGCAAAAGAGAAAATTCTTTACTGTTGCCCCAACACAAAGAAATATGTGTCTGGACATATTAAACACCAGCTACATCTTCCTGCAAAACTGCCTGGGAAAGGGAAGAGGAAGAAATGGAAAATCCAGTGCTGCTTTCAAAGTAGCTATTTGACAAAAATGCACAAAAATTTAAAGGAGAGGTGAAAAGCCCTCAGAGCATTGCATACCTCTGGGTGAGACTAGGAAACAACCGCAGGCTCCTGGGCTAGCCTGCTGCAGGTACATTGACCCTTTTGCCTAAGATGTATTTCATTAGTTTATCTCAGGGAGGATGGGCTGTTAAATAATTCAAGCTGGATAAGATTTGCTGCAATGGAAAACTTGTATGCCTCTATGCCTGTCTAGCTGAAAAACCATTAGCAAAAAGAGATCAGCACAACATTGTTGAAAACTGGACTGTAAACCTAAGAGGAGAAAATACAGCTGGATTTGAAACTACATTTTAATTTGCCACACTTCTAAATAATGTATTGTACATCTCACAATATGTTGAAATTAAAACCTGAAGTATGACATACAGTAAATAATTCAGAAAGGCTCTTTCATCAAGTGTGAGCTAGGTTATTGATACTTCATTTTAGTTAGATAGACAGCAATGTCAGCTCCTGCAGGGATCTCTCTGCTGACGGCTTTTGCTGGAGTTGGTACTGGTGAATCCTTCGTAGGCTTCAGCCTTGCAGCTGCCCGTGTGCATGCTCAGCAGTAGGCTGCAGGGCAAGTCGTGAGCCAGACCGTGCTGACATGCAGCACTGTGCCCCTGATAGAGGGCAGGCACTTGTGTGGCACTACACCTCAACTCACCCCTGCAGCTTTGGGATGTGGCTGCCTGAAGAACATGGGGCCATGCTGGGAAGTGTCCAGAGCAGTGCTTTTGGTGGATGTGCAACCTGCTTTGAAGCTGGAGTGCTCCCCTGTGTTGCTGGGATAACTGCTCTCGGGGGAAGAAAGTCTTTCAAAAGCAGGAGAAAGGAGGCCTTAATTACTTGACAAAACCAAATATTGACATTTCCAGCATGTTAAAACTTTCATTCTCAAACCATTGATAAGGAAAAATATTTTCAAGCTCAAAACAAATTCTGAGGGTAGGGCATGCATGAGACTCAGGGGAGGCTGTCTTTAAAGAATAGATTCTGAATTTTCTTGTCATGTTTTATCAAGGGCTAGTCCCAGAAATGCCAAGGTCTTGTAACAAATGTATTCAGGATGGTTTTCAGCTGCTTTGAGTCAGCATAGTTTCAGCTGAACTCTGTAGGTTCTCCAGACTGACTTCCTATTTCTCTCCAAGACTTAAAACGGAAGCTTTAAAACATTGTCAGCAAAAGTGGTACTAAAACAGAAAGTGTTCTGTATTATACTGATGCACAATCAGACAGAAAGAAGCTCTGTGTTGCCATAGAAAAATCTAGGCTTGTATCTATGATCTGATTGCAATTATTAGCAAACTTCACTCCAGATATAAAAACCATCCATAGAGGCAGTAAAGAACATTTGTAGACCTTCAGGTGGGCACAGGAAATTGAGCTTCTAATATGGTGACACCTGGGCAATAAAAAGGAGAAATGAATGTCTTGAAATCTGAAACAGTCCATCTTCCTTCCCTCACTCAGAACTCCTTGATCGCTCTCAGGTCTTAATGGGACACAGGGTGCTGGGGACAAATGGGCAGTGAGAGCCAGGTAATACAGGGGGAGGTGACACCATGCCCAGCGAAATGTCTACATGAGGTTTGTGTGTGGCTGATGCTCGTGGAGTGTGGAAGTACTGTCTTACCCCATCCTTTACTTTCTGCATCTGTATGTCCATGGGTTGAAGGTGTTTCTTGCAGCACAGAAAGCAGTGGCTTCAGCCCCCCCTCATGTTGGGAAATTGTTTCAGGGTGTTTCAAATCATTCTGATTAATGCTTCTCTTGGCAGGGAGGGCTGGAAACTGTTTTAAGACACATCTACTGATTCTGTCATCCTGGTGTGAGGGACTGCCTGGGGTAAGGGTTGTTTTGGCATGGGAATGTGAGTGGGTTTCTTCTGATCATGCCTGTGCTTCGTCTTAACTAACTGCATTTTGTTCAGCATGGCAGGGAACTGTGCATGATCCTTTGCTGTGATCCCTAGATCCCTAGCACAAGCCAGATACCTATAGTTTAAGTATCACCCAAATCTCCACGGAATCACAGAATCACCAAGGTTGGAAAAGACCTCTAAGATCATTCAGTCCAACTGTCTACCTACCACCGATATTTCCCACTAAGCCATGTCCCTCAGTACAACATCTGAACACTTGTTGAACACCTCCAGAGATGGTGACTCCACCACCTCCCTGAGCAGCCCCTTCCAGCACCTCACCACTCTCTCAGAGAAGTATTTCCTAACGTCCAACCTGAACCTCCCCTGGTGCAACTTGAGGCCATGATGTTCAGGGTTTCCTCTGGGGGAGTGCTATGGTTCATGAAGATGTAGCCTGCCAGCATGCAATGAGAGAGAGTCATAGCTCTGGGTGTAACAACCTCTGTGAGATCAGGTAGGGAATCTGGTCTGGAGGTGGCCACTGAACCCATGTGTCTATGGCAATGCCCATCAGGTCACTGGTGCAGGAGAATGCCATCTCTTTGCTGAGCCCATGATGGCAGGCTGACCTTTTCCAGCGATGGGACTTGTTTCGTGCAATTCTAAGCTGATAGGATACAACTAGAAAAGCTGTCAGTGGGAGACACAGCACAGCATGAAAGGTGTGCAGGGCCAAGGATCCAGCTCTATGTTATGTTTCTACAACTCGGCATCAAGTGGCACTGAAGCACTTTCTGCTCTGTGGTGACTCTCAGTGGCCCCTCAGAAGTGCCTCCATCTACACACACATTTTTCTCTCTGGCTGACTCGCTTGGCTGCTGCAGGGATCCAGCTGGCACTGCTCTGAAACTCTTTTCACCTTCCATGCGCTCTGTCATTGCTTCAAAGCCTGCTGCTGCAGAAGACCTCAACTTCAGGAGAATTTCAGTGAGATCATCAAACTTTTGCTTTATAGGCTTTTCTCCGCTTTGCTTACTTTAATGGTGCTGCTGCTGCTGCAGTTGGTGCAGATTACACAGGCAGCACTCACAGGGAGACTGAGGCACCCACTGAGAAACATCAGCTTGGAAAAAACACTCCTGTCCATACATCTTTGGTCCTCCTCCCCCCATCCTCCCTTGAGTGTGTCATTCTTACTTGGAAAAAAAGAAAGGGAGGGGGAGGGGAAAGCTTTGAAGGCTTAAATCTCAGATGTGAGCTTACTTGAGCTTTTATTGCTTTTTTTCATCCCAAAAAGCTCATGTTCACTCAAAATGGCAATTACTTGAATCTAATTGGAACCATTTTCTGTAGCTCCAGACTCATTGCTTGATCTCAATAATAAATGAACTTACCAAATATTTTTGTTACTAAAGGAATTGTAGTTGGGCAGGCCACATCATCAATCACAATTTCTTTTTGTAGGCTTAATATGAACCTCATTTGATTTTGAACAAAACAACGTTAGCTAAAACGTTAGCTACTGTACCTTTGGCTGTGGCAGGGAAGGGATTGTGGCTCTTCCAGATTTGGGAATTTGTTTACAAGTAAAGGATTTGAACTGAGATTTTAATTACTCAAAGAATTTACATTTAATTCAAATATAAATGCAAAGAATTTGTTTGTAATGTGGCAGTTCCAACCAAAATCAGGCTGCTGTTACCCAAAGTGCTGTGTGCACACCCTGAGAAGGGATTTCTGCTCAGCCAAACCTGCTGTGGGAACCCGCTCACTGCAGGAGCATTGTTTTTGGCAGAGGAGCTGCAGTGAGGTGCTGGAGCCCAGGAAGAAAAGGAGGGAAAGGTCCTTCATTTCTTGGGCGGATTGGCCACTGGAAATGAAAAGCCTGCATCTAGGCAAGGTGTTATTGAGCTGCAGCAGGGATGGGAGAAGTGCTTCACCTTGGTTATGCAGAAGCCTCAGGAGCAGTGATTAAGGCAGTGATTAAGCAAAGATCACTGATAGCTCAATTTTCCAGTGCAGAGCTCCATAAGCTTTAGCAAAGCTGTGCACAATTTGCGGCACTGCTTTAAATATTCTCTCTCTTGGACAGTCTCCAGGCACAGTTGGTTCGAGCAGTCCTGGGACCTGTTTTTATTCCATCATTTAAGATTGAAGGAATGGCATTAAAAATGCCTTTGTAGTAGTGGGGCTAATGCAGGGATTGCCAGCAGTAATCACACTGCTCTTGAGGGACACTGAAAAACCCAAATTCTCTGAACACGATGGGGATGTTCCTACTGATGTTCTATGGCTTTGCTTAGAAGTGTTGATGCAGATGATCACCATGTTGCAGTTGAAGTGACTCCTCTTCCTGTTGTGCTCTGGGAAGGCACAGAGCAAATCAGAGGTCAAAAAGATTGGGTTAGACTTTTAGATGTCTGCTGCAACAGCTGACATCTGTTGTGTTGGGACCAACAACACAACAATATCAGCACATCTCCTTGAGTTACTCAGGCACCCTGCACGTGTGACTTACCTGCAGGATGCAGAATTCAGGTAGCTTACTGCACCAGGATGGTTTCCCGTGGGCAAGGAAACCAAACACTGCAATGAAGTCTCATGCAGATGGCTTCTTGCAGCTTTACCAAATGTTAAGCACAGTGTGACTGAGATGCACACAGCAGGCCAGCATAGGGCCCATGTGCTGCTTGAGCAAAATCTCACCAAGTTCCATGCTGCCTGTAAGCTGCCCTAGCTCTTCTATACAGAGAGTTCAATCCATGAACCTACAGGTCTTGTTAAATGTGGAAGAGACATTCCAGGTAGGAGTCATCACTGTAATTCAGTCTAGAGGATTCTTTTTATTTCTAATGAAATTAGAATTCATTATTTCTAGTGTAAGCAAACATGTAAAATAATGTGTACAGCTGCCTGGACACACATGGCAATGAGATGCAGATGACATTTCCACAGGCCAGCTGTGAAATCACTTTGGTTTAAGGGAAAACCTCTATTTTATCTGATCTCTTTATGCTTTCATTTGGAGAATTTTTGCTTTTTTGTAGCTTTGACCTGTCTAAATCCAGCTTGTTTTATTGGAATGTGTCCAGTATTGTAAATGAATGGAAGGAAAAAATAATATTTACATATTATTGCAGAGGTATGTTTCTTTAATCTATCAAGGTTCCTTATTATTAACATCTGATTCTAGAAGTTGTTTAGAGAAAAAAATGGATACAAAACACTCCAGTTTTTATTTTGCAAGGAAACTGTTTTCCTACCAGCTGCAGAAATCAATGTCATGTTTAACTTCATAACTTGCAATTTCAGTTTTCCATTGGTATGGAGAGAGTGGCCCTAATTTTTCAATGATTTATTCATCAGATTAATTTTTTGATCATTGGAGTTCTTCCTGGGCTGTGTGAGCATCAGAACCAACACTTACAGAATTCATTCCATCGGTGCAAAATGAATGGAGTTGTTCTCAGTGTTGTTCTCACAATGATCCCTGTTCTGCTGGCTGGCTGTCCTGGGCACAAAGAGGGGCAGGAGAAATCTGGAGAGGTTCTTCTCCTTCCTGAAAGCTCAGGGGCTGTTGGGGATGCAATCAGGGGCGTGAAATGCATGCAGGAAAGCAGGTGAGAAACACAGAGGTGCAAAATAAGTGGAGTTTTATCCATGGTTCCCCAGCTGAGCTGCACTGTTCTGGAGGTGACGGCACACTGTGCAAGGGAATTCACTGTGCCCCTCTGCTGTGGTGGCTGACCCAGCAGGGGAATAAATGGGTATGTCAGTACTGAGACAGGTATCTTCATTGTCCCAGCTGAGGCTGCAAAACACGCTCTCCCCAGCACAGGTGGTCTCACAACATCAGAGCTTTTCTCTGTTGTTGAATGAGGTGATTTTATTCCTGCTAGAACTTACGGTTTTCAGTACAAACTACAAACAAGGCGCGGCAAGAATTCATCAGGAAACTGTTGCATAGATTTGGTGTTGGGATTTTCAAAAATGTCTGCATGAGCCTGCTTACGTCTCTCTGAAGTTTTAGGAATTTCTGTCTCTAACCTGATTATGCATCCTCGAAAATCTTAGTGTGACCTATATAGGTCTTTGGGCTTCTGTATACCTCACAGTCTTTCACTGAAACTGCTTTTCCCCTTGTGTAAAACATGAGGGGTTGTTGATCTTCCCCCTTTTGGAGAACAGTGGGAAGAAAAAGTACTGTGATGTCCAGGCTGCAGACGTGCCAGGGATAGACGTAAAACAGTTCAACATGTGCTGCTTATTATTAGTTTCTGCAGTTTGGAGTGTTCTTTTAGGATGGCTGCAAAGGGACTGATGCAGCATCAGAGCAGACAAGGGCCTGGGGACAATCCAAGGATGTTCTCCAAAGACCCTCCATTTGTAACTCCTGTAACACACAATCCAAACGAGTACAAGTTAAGGGGTGGTGTCTGAATGGAGACCTGTTGCTGTCAGAGCTTCTCTGAAAACTGGGCAGAGGTGGAAACAAGGGAAGTGATTGAAAGGAACTCACAAATAGCTTTACTCCCAGCATGAAGCAGGTGCAGCAGCTGATTGCTTGTGCTGAGCACATGCCACAGGGCAGGCACAAAGCTTTACTATTGCTTTCTGTAGTTCAGTCTAGTTCTAAGAGGATATTTAAAATTGGAATGATAATGACCTGAGAAAACATGACTTTAGACTAGAAAATAAAATTGCAAGCATTCATTATCAAAAGCATACTGGCAAAGAAGTGTTAGAGAACAAGAATGCCTGATGATGCAATGTTTTTCATCCTGCGACTGAGTACAGAAAACCTTTTCATATGCCCTAAATCTGCAGCTACAATAAAGCCTTCATACAGACAATCTGCTTAAACAGAACGTCACGCTTGCCTTTATTTTATTTTAATTGCAAAACATTATCCAATTTCACTGCTCAAGTATGCACTTCTTAAGGCAATATGCGTAGCTTTATATTATCCTCCATTTTACTTGACGTCAATATCTATTCAGTGATGAAATCATAAGCTCCTGAAGTGGCCCATCTATGACGCAGCCATTTCTCTTTTATGTGGCGGAACACCCTCACCTTGTTTTCTTCCTACCAGGACTTATGTAATTTAAAAAGCCTTCTTTGCTCTGAGTCTTCTGGCTGGAATAGTCAGCATCATGGTCTCTTCATACATGTGAACTTGTTCCACCAAAACCAAAAGGAATTTTGCCACTAGGTGAGATGGAGCCGTGGGATTCTGGATATTTCAGATTTCTTATTGGCATTCACGTACTATATAGCCCCAAATAATAGCAATGCTCAAGTCTTAGCCCGTTTCCTAACAGGACTTGTGGTGATCTGTAAGTGGGGATCTGCAGAATCATCCCCATTTCAAAGGAGGGAAAAGTGAGGCATGAAGGGGGAGAAAGGGGTATTCACTGCTAAGACAGGGACTGAGGTGTCCTGAATCCTTGTCAGTTCACCGCCTACTGCGCCTCCCCAGTCTGACAGTCCACATCCTGAAGGTAATTAAATACATATAAATCATAGAATCATAGAATGGTTTGGGTTGAAAAGCACCACAGTGATCATCTAATTTCAACCCCCCTGCTGTGTGCAGGGTCGCCATCCACTAGACAGGCTGTCCAGAGCCACATCCAGCCTGGCCTTGAATGCCTCCGGGGATGGGGCATCTACAACCTCCTTGGGCAACCTGTTCCAGTGCTTCACCACCCTCTGTGTGAAAAACTTCCTTCTAATATCTGATCTAAACCTCCCCTGTCTCAGTTTAAAACCATTCCCCATTGTCCTATCACTATAAATGATGTTGGTGCCCAGGAATCTCTCAGGTGATGTTATTCTCCAGGCTGTCCAGAGGTGTTATAGCTTTTTTCCACTTCTTCAGGATAATAAGTACTGTTGAAATACTTGATTTTGAAATTAGGAGCATCTGTAGCATAAAGAGGAAAACAGGGGAAAAAAGGTTATCCTTTTTTCCTCTTTCTCCAACAATCTGAGTTACAAATGGTAGGAATTGATTTTGAAAGTATGAAAGTTGCACAGCTGTGGGAGCTCTAATAGTGGTAGGAGCAACTTCTATCATTCATTAGCACTGGAAACATCTTTGAAATGTAGAAAACACTCTGCGCTGTACTTCCTGATAAGTTCCAATTTTCTTCCTACTATGATGGAAAGAGAGCCAAGATTTGATGAATGAAATTGAGACTCACTGTGAAACAGAGCAACAGCTTTGATGAGCTGCCAGATTCCAGCAAAGGTGAATAAGAAAGAAAAAGGCATTTCTGAATAAAATGCCTTTCCCTTCTTCAGAAACAAATCATCGTCTTATAAATTACCTTCTCGAGTGAGAATCCATCCTTCGTGGAACGGGAGACAGACTGCAGAGCAGAGACAATTGATGGATGTTAAAGACAAACTACCAAAAGACAAATGCATCTTGAGAATCATAGAATCATAGAATCATAGAATCACCAAGGTTGGAAAAGACCTAAAAGATCATCCAGTCCAACCGTTCACCTATTCCCAATAGCTCCTACTAAACCATGTCCCTCAACACAACATCCAGTCTTTCCTTGAACACCCCCAGGGTCGGTGACTCCACCACCTCCCTGGGCAGTCCGTTCCAGTGCCTGACCACCCTTTCTGAAAAGTAATACTTCCTCATGTCCAGCCTGAATCTCCCCTGCTGTAGCTTGAAGCCATTCCCCCTGGTCCTATCACTAATGACACGAGAGAAGAGGCCGACCCCCAGCTCACTACAGCCTCCCTTCAGGAAGTTATAGAGAGCAATGAGGTCTCCCCTGAGCCTCCTCTTCTCCAGGCTGAACATTCCCAGCTCCTTCAGCCTCTCCTCATATGGCCTGTGTTCCAGACCCCTCACCAGCTTTGTTGCCCTCCTTTGAACACGTTCCAGGGCCTCAATATCTTTCTTGCAGTGAGGGGCCCAAAACTGGACACAGTACTCGAGGTGCGGCCTCACCAGTGCTGAATACAGGGGAACAATCACCTCTCTGCTCCTGCTTGCAACACTGTTTCTGATGCAAGCCAGGATGCCATTGGCCTTCTTAGCCACCTGGGCACACTGTCGGCTCATGTTGAGCCGAGCATCAATCAATACCCCCAGGTCCATTTCCTCTACGCAGTCCTCCAGCCACACCGCCCCAAGCCTGTAGCGTCGCCTGGGGTTGTTGTGGCCGAAAACAGCATGAAGTCGTATTTTCGAGAATGACCACACATCATATTCGCACAGATGCCAACGGGGAACCGAGTTGAGAAATGGAAGAGCTTTCAGATAATCTCTATCCTTTAAGAAGCCAAAACCTCAACATCACTAACACATCTGAACTCATTTTCAGAAGCGACGCCCCTCACATTTGATGCTGTATCACGCGCATTTTTCATGCTTCAGCATAGGTTTCTCTTAAAAGGTTTAGTCACTGCAATGTACAAAATACATTAAAACAAACCATCAGTACAATTAATATGTCAGGTCAAAAGCTGACTATATCTGTGGAAATTGGCCTAAAAGAAGGGCTCCGTGTTGGTCTAACAGGTCAGCTTTAGTCAGCGGCAGAACTGTTGAACAGCAGTGTGCACAGAGCAATATGTGTGTTTCTGCAGACCTGCCCTCTGACTGGACCAGGAACTGGAGTGTTTTGTTAGTGACTGTGAGTTCCAACTCGAGGTCCCAGCAGCATTTCCCATTGAAATCTTCCAGCTGGCTTCTGCGCACTGCAACATCAGCACTGGTCACAATTAAACAAGGACAGAAGAAAGACACTAACTGGTGGCACTACAGAAATGCAATTTGATGTAGTATTAGAAAGAAGAAAGTACTGTGGGGAAGAAGACTTTCTTCTTACCTCCCCAGGCTTGAAAAACAGATCTCACCAGGTTGTAAAAACCTATCTGTCTGTGGGTACTTTATTTTACTAAGAAAATCCAACAGTGCATAAAGTTGACATCTATCAGCTGCAATTGGGCACCTGCAAAGGAGCACCTGGATCTGAAACCCTAGAAGCAGGTGCCTTTAGCTGAATACTCACTGGCACAGAAGAAGCCCACACCAAACCATAACAACACTGAAGCAAGGAAAAAAAAGAAAAAGAAAAAAAGAAAAAAAAAGGAAGAAAGAAGGAAAAGTAGCAGGGTGTGGATGTGCAGAAATTAATCCAGTCAACTATACAAAGTTCAGGAGTATGGAAATGAAGTTTCACAATTACAGATCTGTATGGTCCAGTTTCCTAAAGCCCAATGTCCGTATCAAATCTCTTCAACACGAGTGCTGGTTTCTCTGTCAGGAGCGGAGCTGATGCACCAGCTCTATCTGAAGGGTAGCTTCAGGGAAGCTGAAGGGTAGTATGAGAGTGCTGCTGTGGGAGACCAGGGTGAGGTGAACCTTCTGCAGATATGCTGCTTGCCTCCTCGTGTTCATGGAATCCAGAAGGGACTGTGGGACCAGGAACTACGGTTTGCCTTTAGTTTTATTAGCTCAGGCTTACAGTGCACAGCTGTAGGGGTGGGAATGGGCCAAGGGTGTTGTGCCTGCTTCAGAGGCTCCTTCTCCAGGCTCATCACCCGATAGAGGATCTCTTGCAGACAGTGCTGTGCTGGGCACTCAGCACAGCTTCTGCTCCAGGCACAAGCACAGGCATCGAAGCAAGAAATGACTTTTTCTTGGCATGACCCACTACAGAATTGAACTGGGATGGCAATTAGAAGTTGAAGTGCACATTTAATGCCGGTGATGTGTAAACTACATTGCCATTGTTATTTTAGTGCTGATTTACATAATTGGCATAGTGGCATGCTGCTTGCACCTTGTTCGTGGTGAAGACTGACAGGAAGTCATAAACCTAAACATGTATTTGCTCTGAAATGCAATGAAAAAGTTGCAAAACTTTTGAGGGCCTTTACCACGCCATGTGTGCCCTGCAGCAGCAAGCGAGGGTCAGGTGAAGGAACTTGGGGAGCAGCAGGACCAAAGGGACTCTCCTGGCTCCATAGTTATACCAGCACAGGGCTGGAAATCCCCACTTGGGCACTGTCCCAGGGCACAGCTGCAGCTGAAGAGAAGGCAGGAGAAGGGACCTGTCCCAGTGCAGATGCTGTGTCGTGCCCTAAGTCAAGATGGAGGGAGAAGGTCACTCCAAAAGGAAGAGCTGAGAATGGAGGTGTCAAGGTTGTTGTCGCTTTAGATTCTCATCCACAGTATTTTAGGTTTGGCTACGGCTTCTCTGCAAATGAAGTCCCTGAGAAATATTTGTGACCTCACAGGCAGCGACCCGCACGGGGCTCCAAACCCTGCGACGGCCCCGGCGGTAGGTGCCGCACAGCCGCGTGGAGGGGCCGCGTCCCACGCAGGCGGACGAAAGCCGGGGCAGAAGCCGCCCCCGAGCACGGTGCCGCGGCGAAGAGCAGAGCGGCAGCGAGGAGCGGGCAGGTGCGGAGCGGGGCCGCGGGCGGGGAGCGCCGCGCCGCCACCACTGGGGGGCAGCCACGGCTCAGGAACGCGCCGCGGCCGTGCGGGCCGGGCCGGGGCCGGGGCACGGGGCAGCGTCCCGGGTGCTCCTGCCGCACCCCGACGGCGGCAGAGCGGGGAGCGCGGCTCCCAACCCGGGGCCGGGCACCGCGGCGGTGAGGCGCGGGATGGGCGCGGCTCCGCGCTTCGGGAGCACCGCCGGAGGCTCGGGGTCGGCTCGGGTGGGGTGGGGTCGGGTCGCGCGACCCAGCGCTCGGCCCCCGCGCGGGCGGGCGGACGAACGCACGCACGCACAGACGGACGGACGGACCGGAGGCCGCCGCGGCGCTGCCGGGCGAGGCAGGGAACGGGCGAGGGAGGAGGGAGAGAAGCGGCGAGGGAGGGAGAGAGGGAGGCGGCGTCTCCTTTAAAAGCCGTGCGGGGCCGCGGCCCGCTCCCACAGGGCGGCTGTGATTGGCGCGGGCCCGCGAGCCTCCGGGGTCGTGACATCGGCGCGCAACAAAAAGCCGCGGCGGCGTTCGGCCGCCCCCGTGCATGGTGCGGCGCGGGCGGGACGGGCGCGCGCTCGCAGCGCTGTCCCCGGCGCTCCTCCGCGGTGCTCCACGCCCTCCGGAGGGTTGTGTTGTTTTTTGTTTTTTGTTTTTTTTTTTTTTGTATTGTAGGTTTTTATTTTGTTCTCCTCCTTTCTTTTTTCAAGGGAGCGGAGCAAAGCGAAGCCGAACTCCCCTCTTCATGTCGCTGCGGGACTCCCGGTAAATATCCGTCCGTCCGGTGCGGGTGATGCGAAGGACGCTCGCGAAAGGCGCCGTTCCGCTCCGTAACGCATAGCACCCACTCGCGGGCGGGCACGCGCGCACCGAGAGGAGGACGAAAAGGAAGCGTCGACTTTTCGACCGCCGCTTTCCGAAAGGAGAAGCTTTCTCCCGGCGGAGACCTTCCTTCTGCCTCCTGCCCCGCCGCCGAAGGCATGTTCCCGATGCGCTCCGCACCGCGGGGAGCTCTCGCTTTCCGCCCAGCAGCCGCAGAGGAGCAGCAGCAGCGCGGTTCGGAGTAACTCCAAGTGATGCGGGGACCACAGCCCGAGAGCAGCACGCGCTCCTGCAGACGCCAGCCCCGCCGCACTCAGGTACGGCCCCGCGGCCGCTGAACGCCGTCTCCACAGGATGACTCCGTGCGCTCCGCAAGAGAGGGGGGACGGGACGCTGAGCGTGTTCGGAGAGCGTGTAGCGATCCTTATCCCGCGCGGAATTTCGCGGGGGAGAAGAGCGTCCCGCGACTCCTGCTCGGGACGGAGCGCGATCGGCATTTTTTCTTTTTTTCTTTTTTTTTTTTTTTTTTTTTCTCCTCCTCTTTCCACGCCGGGAGAAAGGGGCCCTCCTCCCTGCGCACGGGGAAGCCGCGGCTGGAAAGCCGGCCCCGGGCCCCGCGCCGTGCACGGCCGGGAGGTCCCTCTCCCACCGCCCCGTCCCTCTCCACCCCCGTCCCCTCGGCAGGGGGCCGCCGCGGCGCACACCTGCGCCAGCCGAGGGCAGCGCTCTGGCCGCCCGCGCCCCTTCCCCTCGGCCCCCCGCGGCCCTGCTCGGCCCGCCCGGCTCCCTTTGATCCCCCGCCGCGGGGTTTTCGTGCCGCCGCGCACCTGAGCCCCGACGGGGCCCCCTCCGCGCCGTCCCGCGCGCCATGGGCCGGCAGCCACCTGCGGAGCGGCCCCGGCCGCCCCCCGCCTCGCGGCGCGCTCCCCCGGCGCGGTGCCCGCGCTGACCGCCTCCCATCGCCTCCTCCTCCGCGCAGGTCGACCATGGTTGCCGCCACCCGCTCCCTCCTGGCGTTGCTGCTCTGCCGGGTGCTGCTGGGCGGCGCGGCCGGCCTCATGCCGGAGGTGGGACGGCGGCGCTTCAGCGAGCCGGGCCGCGCCGCCTCGGCCGCGCAGCGCCCCGAGGACCTCCTGGGCGAGTTCGAGCTGCGCCTGCTCCACATGTTCGGGCTGAAGCGGCGGCCCAGCCCCGGCAAGGACGTCGTCATCCCCCCCTACATGCTGGACCTTTACCGCCTGCACGCCGGCCAGCAGCTGGGCTACCCGCTGGAGAGGGCCGCCAGCCGCGCCAACACCGTGCGCAGCTTCCACCACGAAGGTAGGGGCCGAGGGACGGGCAGAGGAGCGGGAGGAGAGCGAGGGAGGGCCGGAGGAGGGGCGGCGGGGCGGGCTCCGCGCTTCGGAGGGGGTCACGGGTGCGTTTCCAGAGTCCCCCGCGGGCTCCGGCGCTGCCGGCGGGACGGCTCTCGTCGCGCTCTGCCGGGCGCGAACGGAGCGATCCCGCGGCGGGCTTTCTTTGGGCGAGGCGGAATGCCGAGGAAAGCGTCCCCCGAGCCGCGGCGAAGGTTCCTAATCCCTTATTTAAATCCCCGTGGGAGATGGGCGAAGCGGTCCGGTGCGGCCTTTCCCCGACCGCCGTCGAGCGGAGGAGCGGCGGAGCCCGGAGCCGCGCCGCGCGCCCGGAGGTAGCGCTCCGGCATGGAGCTCCGGCCGCTGGCTTCCCGTCCGCGGGGCCGTTCCCAGCGAGCGGCTTCCACGGCCGAGATCGCTGCCGCGTGGGGCCCGCGGAGCCGTCGGTGCGCGCCGCTGCTGCGCTCTGCAGGAAACGTTTCCCCGGGATGTAACCTTCACTGGCCGTAGTCTCTGGCGCTGGCACAGGGCGGCTCTGCTTTAAAGGGAATGAAAAGGCGGTCGCCCCGCGCTCTTCAGGTGGAACTGTGCTAAGAAAAGAAACGCGCTTGGACCTAATGGGTTCTGCTGGACAGAGTTGGCCCCGGTGCCGTTTGGCGGTGAATTTCAGTGGTGAAATGTAACTCTTGCTGTAGTGGGGAAGTAAACAGCAGTGATGCATGGCTTGTTCCTTGTAAGCCCGTGCGTGGCAGGCAAGGTGCTGAGCAGGAGTGGAGCTGAGGGGCACAGAGTGTAACTTGTAGGCAGACAGAATGGTGTTGGAAGCAGTGGTGTTGCAACAATGTCCTTGACATAGAAGCTGTCCTCCAGTTTTCACAGACTGGAGATGAAAATCACCGTGACTCCATTTTTCCATTGAGTTCTCACTGTTGGTTCATGACTTCATTAAAGCAGGAGGCTGTGCTGGGAGCGCTCGCACATCTGCATATTTACAAACGCCAGGCTGGTCCCAAAGCGCTGCAAAGCTGAGCCCTGCCTGATGCGGGAAGTCGTGCTGGAGCCAGCAGGGAATGGCACAAGGCTAAGAACTGCTCACATCAGTACCAGCTTCCCTTCAGAAAGTGAATGGATCCCCAGGATGCTGAGTAGCAAAGTGGAAAAACCAGGATTTCAGAGAGATTTCTGTGGGCAAACATCATTTCTTCTATTTCTGCAGCAAAAACAGTGTAGTGGCCCTAGATACGTAGTAGTACTTCCCCCTGAAGTTCCATTCCCGTGTCTGTTGGCTGAAAAGGGAAGGTGGCACGGGACTTAGGAGTTGGTTTGGTTGCTAAAAATGTGTTGTTTCCTTATCTGTTTAGCATCCATCCATTCTAGCAGCTAGACCCATTCTCACAGTTCTTTGGACTGCATACTGAGGTGTGCTTGTAAAGTGCCCTTATAGATGTTGAGGTCGCTGCGTCTAGTTAACATATGCAAATCCCTGCATTGAAATTGAGTAAATTACTGAAATTGTGGAGTACTATATTTCAGAGTGGAGCTTAAGGGATTGATGCTTGAGCCACATTCTTGAAAAATGCAGAAATGCAGCATTTCCCCTTAAATCCTCAGTTGGTTTTAATGATTCTCATCAGACCTCCGCTAACTGTAGTGCTCGAGTTTTCTCACTGGTGTCCTTGAATTCCAACGTGATGCTTCATGTTTCTCAGCACTCGTAATGACTACCTGGAATGCAGAGAGCACCGGTATTCCATCAAAGTGCATGACAATGAATGAAGCGTTCTTAACTTCATGCTGTACGTGCTTGCGTAAATAAACAGAAAGATGAGGGAGGCTGTGCTTTCTGCCTGGAAGTCTTTCAGGTCTTGTTTGTCGCATGCCAGCAGCACGTATCTGAGTGGTTTGGTTGCTTGTCTCAGTTCCTAACTTTTTTTTCTCTCTCCCTCTGCTCCCTGCCCCCTTCCCTGCCCCCCCTCCTGTTTAATCAAATTAGAAGTTTTGGAAGAACTGCCAGAAACAAGTGGGAAAACAGCACGACGTTTCTTCTTTAATTTAACTTCCATCCCTAATGAGGAGTCTATCACCTCAGCTGAACTCCAGATTTTTCGGGAGCAGGTGCACGAAGCCTTTGAGAGCAACAGCAGCTACCATCACCGTATTAATATTTATGAAATTATAAAACCAGCCACAGCCACCTCTAAGGACCCTGTCACAAGACTTTTGGACACCAGGTTGGTGCACCATAATGCGAGTAAATGGGAAAGTTTTGATGTAACGCCAGCTGTTTTGAGGTGGATTGCACACGGACAACCTAATCATGGGTTTGTGGTGGAGGTGGTTCACTTGGACAAAGAGAACAGTGCCTCCAAGAGGCACGTTAGGATTAGCAGGTCTTTACATCAGGACGAAGATAGCTGGTCTCAGCTCAGGCCGTTGTTAGTGACGTTTGGGCATGATGGCAAGGGACACCCGCTTCATAAAAGAGAAAAGCGTCAAGCGAAACACAAACAGCGTAAACGCCACAAATACAGTTGCAAAAGGCATCCGTTGTATGTGGACTTCAATGATGTGGGGTGGAATGACTGGATTGTTGCCCCGCCGGGGTATAGTGCCTTTTACTGCCATGGGGAATGTCCTTTTCCGCTGGCAGATCACCTAAACTCAACAAACCATGCCATTGTTCAGACTTTGGTCAATTCAGTGAATTCCAAAATCCCCAAGGCTTGCTGTGTGCCGACAGAACTGAGTGCTATTTCAATGCTCTACCTTGACGAGAACGAAAAAGTTGTACTAAAGAACTATCAAGATATGGTTGTGGAGGGTTGTGGGTGCCGCTAACACAGCGAATATATCGGACAAATGCAAAAAAGAAAAAAGAAAAAAAAAAAAAGAAAAGCTGACACTTTAATATTTCCCAATGAAGACTTTATTTATGTAATGAAATGGAAAGAAAAAAAAAAAACACAACTATTTTGAAAATATATTTATGTCTACGAAAAGGTTGGGAAAACAAATATTTTAATCAGAGAAATATTCCTTTAAAGATTTTAAATGTATTTTAGTTGTACATTTTATATGGGTTTAACCCCCAGCACATGAAGTATAATGGTCAGATTCTTATTTTGTATTTATTTACTATTATAACCACTTTTTAGAAGAATAGCTAATTTGTATTTATATGTAATCAAAAAGAAAAAAAATATAGGGTTTGTACATAATTTTTCAAAATTGTAGCTGTTTCAATCGCGTGTATTTAAGTTGAAGAGAAGACACGGAAGGTTACCATGGCAAAGTGCATAGCACATTTGCTTTCTGCAGTGCTACTGTTAAGGTCACAAGTTCAAGTCCAGAAAAAAGTGGATAATCCACTCTGCTGACTTTCAAGATTATTATATTGTACAATTCTCAGGAATGCTGCAGGGTGGGCTGTCCAATCCATGAGAACTGGCATCCTCCTTAGGTGGAACATTTGGATAAGAACCAGACGTTGCTGATCTAGTATAAATACTACTATTCCTGACTAATTTGCAGAGTGAATATAAGAAGGGCCAACAGAAATCCCAGGGGAGGTGGGGGTGGGGAAAGAGCAAATCCTTTCTAGACCTACAGAAAAGCGAATGTTTGATGTTTCCTTTAAAAGTCCTTCCTTTAAAAGTCCTGGCCAAATATAAAATAATAAAAACTCAAATGTTATCTTTTTTTTTTTGTGATTATGTATGCTGAAGAGGAATAATGATCTTATTTGTACTGGCCCTTGTCTTTAACAGTTGGATAAGTGTTGCGTACTTCCTCGCCTCAGGTGGGAGCTCGCTTCTGTGCGGTGTAACAGTGAAATTGTCAATTTTTCGTGCTTCATGCAGCAAGTTGTTACTGTGAGCAGCCTCCCATCTAACCTTGGATGATGGTTTTGCGGTTTTACAGATTAGCTTCTCTTCCTTCGTGGGGTTTTGTTTGAAAGGTTTTTCTTTTCTTTCCCAAGATGTTTGGATCTCTTTCAGATAATAAATCATGGAACTCTGCTATTTCTCTCTGGAAAAATCCAATCTGTAAGAAAACACGGTTCACTCATCCAGCCATCACAAGAGCAACCTGTGCTTACATCATTTAGCTTTCTAAATTTATTGTGTAAGGGATAAGAGCATGACTTGCAGTTGGTAATCTCAGCATTGCAGCTAATGCTTCTCATGCTGTTGTATGTTAGAAGACTGGTGTGGCAGTCAGCATATGGGTTATGGAGAATGAGGTGAGCGTGCGGAGGCTGGGTTGCTTTGTTAGAAGAAAGCTATGCTGAAATAGTATAGCAGGAAAGTAGCTTCTTTTGGCTTCTTGGTGATCCACTGCAAAGCTAGGAGCAGAGGGAAGTTGTGTTAGACTTCCTGTGGTCTTAGGAGCTCTCTGTTATATTTGGTGAAGATAGGGTGGCTCTGTGCTGATGCTTTGGAGATGTCTGAGCTCCTTTGTGCCCTGCTGAATGGAACAATTTGGATAAGTGAGGCAGCATGTCCTAAAGCCATACAGTTATCCCATTAGAGACCTCTCAAAGACAGCTTGGGAAATCTGATTTATAATGCATTACTAACAACAATCTTCCGTTTTGCGTGGCCTTCCCCAAACTCCTGCTTGTTGCCAGCATCTTCTGTGTTACAGCTGCTCAGAAGAACTGACCTAGTAATATCTTACAGGTAGTCTTACAGAGAAGTATGCTTCCTCTGTGCTTATTGTAAAAAGCAATGGGGGGAGAGGATGGGAGAGAAAAACTAATGTTACTTCTTGTTGACTGTTAACATTTTCATCTTGTGAGCTTAAAAATGTATTAGGCAAGCTGTAAGCTTCTGTGCAGAGATTCAAACCTTGGTATGTACCATCGATATTCTTAATAACTAAGAGAGTATGGTGTTACATAGTAGTCTACAGGTTTGCTGGGTGGACAACCCCTCATTTCTCTTTTCAAGAGATGAGTGCTGTTCTGTTGGCCTTTTTCTTGTTTTTGAGGCTGGGAATCTTTGCAGAATTGTGGTTTGCCTTTCCTCTGCTTGGAAGGGCATGCCTGTTTTACTGAGAGGTGATGGTGATTGTTTTGGAAAGGTTATCAGTCAGCGTGTGCCACAGTGCTGCAAGAACTCAGCAATCATTTGGGTTGGGTGGCAGTGCCAGTTAGGGCATGGTAGCAGTAGCATGCTCTGTATCTTAGGTTTGCAAAAGCTGAACATGAAGTGCTGAAAAATGGATTGCACCACTGCTATGAGCAGAAAAGATGATCCCAAACCTGCTGCAATCAGTGAAGACCCTACGGCACGTCTAACCACATCCTAAGCTCCCAAGTGTTGCCAGACTTAAGTTTCACAGCTCCTAGCCCATTGCGTGTAACTAGATTTAGGGAGGCTTTTTCCAGAGAGGTGACTGCTTTAGATCTTCTCTAAGGCATGAGAATGCATTGATGCTAATCTTGTTTTTTAAAAACAAAACAAACAAAAACCTTGGCTTTGGTGCTTGTCAGTGCATGAGCAGTAGTGGTTCGTGGCATGGTGCTGCATTCCTTGTGAAGGCAAACTTCTAGTTGCTTGACAAAGAACTGCGTAGTTAATAAAATTCATGGTGAGGTCATTGTGTAGTTGTAAACACAGCAAGAACCACTTCTGTAAGAGCCTGCTTTTGTGTCACAGAACTTCCTTACTGATTTTGAGGAGAAAATACGTATGCACCAAGCTCAACAAGTCAATGCATTTCTACAGAATTGGTTTCAAAGTGCATCTTAAAGTTCTTGACCTTAAATTCTCTGGATTGGATACATGTGAGTGCCGTGCTGAGTAATTTGTTTAGGATTTTTATAAAGAAGGAAACAAAACAGGGGCTGTCCTACCTGAGTAGTAGAGAAGTCTTACAGAACAGTTGTGTTCTTAAATTCTTAAGTGTCGGTGATCAGATGGCCCTTCTGAAATACAGGTTTTCTGATGTCTTCTCAGTCTAGTAATGACTAAATAATCCTAAATACTGAAAGTATACTGTTACTACTGTATTTTAGTACTTATTGTAGTTCATTAGTACTAATTAGTGTTATAGTGTTCTACAAGAAGAAATTAACTTCTTCCTACATCCCTCTGCTTGAGAAAAAGCAGAAGATCTAGAAGGTGAATTTCCCTCTGTCACCCTAAAGTCTGTTTCCCCTCAAGATAATGCTTCTAAGTGCTTGCATATAATCTATATAGGCAGCGATTGTGATAGATAATGTCACCATTTGTGCTTTTCAGATAAGCATCTCTCTAAACACAAATGTGATCAGCACTTCTCCTTGTCCTTTTGAGACTCAGTAACAGCTTTGTTGGGTGGCTTGATAATCTTTGCACAAGCCTCAGTTGGACTTCTGTGGTCAGCAACGTGTAAAAATGACATGGAAAGACCTTCAGTTGAGGTAAGCTCTCCAGAGAGCATTGGCTGTTTTCACCCAGCAGGATCTGTTTCTGCTGTACTAACCTGGGTTCATTGTGATCAGACACTGAGACCTGTCTTTTCCTATGACCGTGAGGTTTCGGTGTCTGCAGGCTGTCACTGCTCTCTCCCTTGTTGGGCAGTGAGGAGTCTTCCATTGGTGCAGTTGGTAATGATGAGGCATGGAGAGGAACACTGCTTGCTGTACTCTTGCCTTTGAAGATGGAGTTCATCTGGATGGCATTTATAGTAGACTCACTTTGCTACCACCCTATTTGAAGAGGATAATTATTGAACTATTTTATTATATAGCTATTCCCAAATTGTTGATTTTTTTTTTTTTAATTGATTTCAGGAGGCAGCTAATTGCCATATGGCAGTTTGACATTAATGTTTTATGAAGATCAGGAAACAAAAGTTTATGAAAAGCTTTTGTATAGTAACTGCAGAGTTTCAAGAACTGTTTTATACTTCCTGACAGTGCAGGTCTGGCTTAATGGTTTGTTTTTATTGCTTAAGAGTGTAAACTTTTCTTTAGCCAATGTGTGGAAATTATATCCTCATCCCGCATTACACATTTCTCATTACTCATTCCCTGCTTTCATTTCTGCCATCTGTAATCAGAGCTTCACTGTTTCAGCTGCATGTGAAATGCTCCTATCCTGTGCACAGTAAGTTACTTTCCTTCACTTGCACCCACCCCTACAAAAGAAAAAGTTTAAAAAAAAAAAAAAAAAAAAAGTGGGGGAAAGGCCTTCTTGGTCTATATTGTTTTTCTCTGTTTTGGGTGGAGTCTGTCTTAGATTCTGGTTGCTAGATGGTTTCTGTAGTAACCAGCAGAGAAAAAAATCCGAGACTGAAACGGCACTTTTAAAGGTGCCATATCTTGCCTGGAGTATTATTTATCTCATTATGGGCATGGAATATTTCTCTTTATGTTAAGGCTTCCTTTCCCTTCTTGGTAGGATGCATTGCTGCCATGGAGAACTTGATTTGTTGTGATCTTGCCATATGAGAATGTGAGGACTGCAAGTCCTATTCCCAGTTGACTTAAGCTGCTCAAAATAAGGATGAGAAGCCAAAGGCATTAAAAAGTATTTTAAATGTTATAAGCAATTGTTACTGGCGCAAACCCCTTTATTCTTTAGTTACATGAGGGGGGGAGAAGAGCAGCTAGGTTCAGAAGGACCCTTGTAGTATACATGACTGCTGCGAGGAGGGCTGTGGGTAGGATTGGTGTTCTTTTATTTTGCCAAGCTACTGTGTAGAAAGAAAAAACACTGCTCCTTCAGAATATGTTTTTACTCTGCTGTACATCAAAGGTGTTTTTTTGTTGTTGTTGTTTACTTCTCCCAAGAGATTTTACAGGTGTATGAGAAAGTAACCATTTGCATCTACTATGTTGGACTTGCTTGGGCACAAAAAGGATGCAAAAAAATTATTGTGAGATTGAATCTTTCCTGTCTCAGCAGTGCTAATCCTTCATCAGCTGTACTGCTGACAGCTTTGTCTGCAGCAACCAGTCATGGTTTCCTGAGGTGGAATTTCTTCTCTTTGAGATCTGGTCTCCTGTCAGTGCCCTCTGGGATCTAGCAACACCCAGGCCACAAGCCTTGTGCCAGGGCCGCTCAGCGAAGTGGGTACACTGGTTTTTGTCCTGTTTCCATGTTCTTTGCAGCGCCAAATTTGTCCCTGCCTTCAGCAAGAATCCTTGTTCAGGAAGTCTTCAGGTTCACACCTGTTGTGTGCAGCAGGAGACACCTTGGAGCACTGGGGACCATGTTTGTGACTTGCCAGAAGTCTGAGGGCCAAAGGCCATTTGCACCTGTATTTACACAGTGTTCCAAAGGCACGCAGCTCTCATACCTGCCCAGGCTTGCATTTCCCTCAGTAGATGAACTAAGGCTGAGAGCTGTTGGTCTTCTGTTCTCTAGAGGCATGGAGCTTGCAGTGGGTCAGCTGGGTTCTTGGCTCATCGTGCAGGGCAGTGACAAGCAAGCGGTAGTTCTGCTCTTCAAATTTCATATGCTGCATATTTGGCTGCTAGCACAAAAACCAGACGAGGCTAGGGCAGCAGTTGGCTTAACTCCAGGAAATAGCAGATTTCTGGCTTCTTAGTTTGCAAAAAGGCAAAGGTGTTTTCTGGAAAGTAGTGATGGGCAAGGGAAATGGGGAAGGACCTACAGATTTTTTGAAGCTGAAAGTGTTAGAAGTATGTATGTGACTTCAGTTAGAGAGATCAGAGCAGTGAAATGATAACATTCTGAAGGATCAGGTTCCCACAACAAATGGACTGTGGCAGACTTACAATTTAATGAGGCTGATAATCCCATCAGAGATTAAAATAAGAAGGTCTTTTTGGGAGATCACCAGGGAAATGATGAATACTGTACTGTAGCTTGGGTTGCAGTGCCAAGTGATGGAGAGCTGACATGTAATTCTTGCACTGCAAGGTACTGTTTTGTTCGGCGCGTCTCATTAAAACAAAACATTCAACTCCAGCTCTACAAACAGAGGCAAATATGTTATTACTATTGCTAGCATCATCCTGGAAATAACATGCAGATTAAAAGATGGAAATATAAGCAGATCTGAACATCAGCAAAGCTCTGAGTTCATTCTCAGGCAATCTGGCCCTTTTTATTAAAGCAAAGCCTCAGAAGACAGGGAGAGCATGTATGAAAAAGAATACATTTCAGGTAACTATTGTCATAACTCCATTAGCTTGGAACTTCCACAAAAACAATTTTTCTAGCACCCTGCACACACCAGTGATGGGAAAGTGTTGTATGGAATAATGACTCTGTAACCACAGACTTCAAAAGTATAGAATGTCTGCAGCGTGATGGAAATAGCTGTTTCCACATCAATAATATACACGCAGAGTATTGAAGCTTAATTGCAAGGCCAGTGGTGATGGGAGGGGGAAGGAGAGAGGATATCTGATTGTGACCGCACCAAACACGTGGGCTGAGCAGAATGCCTCTGCTTTGCAGCCAGAAACAATGATTCATTTCATTATAATCTTGACTTTTGCATTTTTCTCATGAGTTATTGATAACTTTGTACGGGACTTAATGGAGTTATTGACTTAGGAATTAGGTCCCATTGACTTAGGAATTAGGAAGAGAGACAGGGTGTATACTGTTTCTTAGAAACATCACTCACTGGCAGTTGTTTGACACCATTCTATTTTTAAGGGCAATTTTGGCAGAATTTTTTTCTGATTGTATTTTCTCTGTTTTGTTGAATGAAAAGATCTTGTGCTTAAAAGCAGGCTTGCACTTCTAATAGCCCCATCTTCTTTATCATTTTCACAAGGAAATGATTCTCTAGTTGATACTGTAGGATTGACATGAGGGTAGTTCTGATGTCATGAACTGCTGCTGTTGGACTGGGTCCTAATGCACACGAAGGCCCTTTGCTGTGCCCTGGCACTGTTAATTAGAGGTACACCTGGTAGCTTTAAGTGAAAGATGAACAGCTTTTGCTCTGCAAAACATTATTGGCGTTACTGATACTCTTTTATACTTACTGTTAAAGACCCAGGTACTGCAATGGTAGACATGTCTTTTTTTTTTTAGGTACCTCTTTCACTGTACAGACTACCGGTGTCTTGCAGGCTTACTTTAAAACTGGAGCTTGTATCTCAGGTCCACCATGAAACTTGAGATCCTTCAAAAGAAAATTTCTTCACGCTCTGGGGAAAAAGCTTCAAAATGTCACCTTGAGACTTAAAAATCAGAAGAAAATGGAATTGATGCTTTCCCTTTCTTAACCACTGGTATTTTTAAAATACATCAACATTGTTTATTATTTAAGATTAGCAGTAGCGTGTGTTCTGGATGGTGTTCTTCTATCTGATTCATTCTTCTACTTCTGATTCATTTTTCCTATTCTGATGACTTTTTCATTTTTATTCTCTAAGGAAAGAATTTGCTAGCTACTTCTTGACAGGTTGTGTAAAGAATTGTGCTAGGTTTGCAAATGAAAAGATTTTCATCTTCGAAAATATAACCTAAATGTACCCTAGAGGGCAGAGTCATTTAGAAGGAGATCCCACACACCTGCTAGGCAACTGATCCATGCCCACTGCAGAGCTCCTTGGTGTAAAGGACCAACACCTGGGAAAGTGAAGTTGGGCGCATGGGTGGAGCCTTGTGATTCTTGTCAGCAGCAAAGGTTGGGAATGTGGTCTGTGACTCCTGTGTGCAGGTTCTGACAAAAAAGCAAAAACACAACAATGAAATCCTTATTTAAAACAAACACAAACCCAGTAGAGTGTATAACCCAGCAGACCATTCTGCTGGCAGGGAGTTCTTGCAATTCTTGCCTGCTGGAGTTTCTTAGCCTGCTTTTGAGGGTTGGATTTATTTTTCAAATAGAACCAGACCAGCTTTTGTTTTCTAACAATGAAATTAAACCAGGTGCAGCCTTTTCCAAGAGCCTCCTCCTCTTCAGACCTGAGCTGTGCAGTGGGTTACTGCCAGTGTTTCCACCTAAGTGGTGAGGAAAGTCAAAGCTTCCTCTGTGAGCCTGAGTGTCCGGGAAGCATCTGGAATGTCTTTTCAGCTCCTTTTGTGAATACATCCTTCAGGGTTTCAGGTTCCCAGTCGTCCCTGTTCCCCCTACACCCTCCCCACCCCCTTTTTTTTTTTTTTTTTTTTTTTTTTTTTATACCCCATTCATCTAAGGGGGAGGGGGGAAAAAGGGGTCAGATGTTGGGACACTTTGAAGAATGTGCCTTTCCAAGCTTTGGTTTTTCTCTCTTCCTGGAACTCTCATTATATGATCCTGGTTTTCTGAGCCAATTGTTAGCCCAGGGCCAAATCCTTAACCTTGGGCTAGATAACAAAAGCACAGCTGAGGTGATCTTGACTACTTTAAAAAGGCTGTCTACTCTTTGATGCACTCAGAATGAGACGCATAATTCATTTTAGTTCCAAAGGTTGTTCTTAGCATGGGAAATTAGCAACCTCCCTGATAAAGAGTCAGCACGTTAAGTGTGTGTGTACGTGTTTTATGTTGGTCTCTCTGTATTGCATTGCATTCTGCATTCTGCAATGTGCTGGTGTATCTGAGGAGAACTCAAGACTGAGTCCTACCTGGGATGCTTTGCCTTATGTGATTGCACTGGCTCATAGGATAGAAATTAGTATTTGCTAAGTGTGGCATTGTGATTTGCAGCTGAGTGAGAGGAATGCATGAGCAGAGTGTGCACCCAGGGGAAATTAAGCTGAGATCAGGCTTATTAGTGGATATCAAAACTAGCTTATGAAGTACAGCCTCCTTCTGTGCAAAGACTGCAGTGACATGGGGAAGGCTGGTAAGAGTCATACAGTGTTAATATCTGATAGTGCTGCATGCAGATGTTCTTCCACCTGTGCGGCGTGCAGGCTCTGATGGGTCCCTCCTGACCTTTTCCTGTGGGAGAAATGTCTTCCAGTGTATGCTCTGCTGCTGAAGTCTTGATTCTGCACTGAATATCTCAGGGTTTATTTTGTGCTGTAGTCTAGCACGCCTGATGGCAAGTGGCATGATGTCATCACTGTTGGCTGTTGTGTCAAGGGAGTGTAATAAGAGCTAGTGGAATTCATAGCAGAGCTGATACCAACAGGTCTGCCTTTGGCAGCCAAATCTTTCAAAAGGAAATGCTCCTCGTGAGATAAAAAGGGGCAGTGTTAGTAGCAAGGCCATCAGGCTGAGTACTGGAGAGACCTCAAACTTTACTCTGCTGCAGAATTGCATTGGAAAAGTTCTTCACTGTCTTTCTCTGCTAATCCTCGAGTATCTTTTCCCTGCTTCATGTTTTCTAATGGTATGTACCTTAAAGAATTTAGAGATGCCCAAATGTACTGCTGTTTATTCTGTAGGCTAGAGGTAGATAGCTACATTAAATAGCATAATGACAGGTTTTGTCCACTGGTGACCCGTTTGCATGTGGACCAGGTCTGGCCAGTATTAAATTGGAAAGCAAAGATGGCTTTGTGATTAACGTGCAGGAGAGGGACGCTGGATACCTGGGTTCAAGTTGTGGGTCAGCCATAAACTCCCTGTGTGACCTTGAGCAATATAATTATTCTGAGACTTCAAAGGTATTTAAACAATTTGGACACCCATTTTCGAGTCATTTTAATTAACCGGGATGCTTTGAAATGCTTAGCTTTAATCTCTCTGTGCCTAGAATTCTCATTTGTAAAACCAGGATAATAGTATTTCCTTGCTCATGAAGAGGATATGCATGATAATGATTGGGAAGTGTGCAGCTGGTCCAAGTGCAGCAGACATGGAGCTTGCAGAGAGCTCAGCAAAGAGCAAGCGTGTACGTTTTGTGGGTGTGGGGCTGAAAAATGTACAGATGCTTGGTGCAGGGCAAGCAGCCTATTTCAGTGAGAGTTGTTTACACATAGGCATAAACTGGGGGATAGTTGCTTCCCATGATATATTACCGTCATATTGGGTTCACAGGGAGATAAATACAGCTGCAAATAAACTCCAACCAAAATATTTACTGGGGGGAACAGCTCATTTATTCAATATTTCATTTAGTCCATAACAACGTCTTGCCATTTCTTTAGTATCCTGCCATTCTATAATAGTGAGCATTAAATTTTACAAGATAAAATGACTAGCTATTAACACTTTCATTTCTGTAGCTTTTAGTTCAGAACAAGCCATGCTCAAACTTAGCCATCACCTATGGTTATGTCGCTTTGCCTGGTGTTACATGACTGTGTAATGAAAAGCCTGTAATGCACACAGGCAGAGGGAAGGGTTAAAAGAACCGAGGGAATATTCCTTCATTTTTTCACTTTTGTGGGTTTAGTATACAATCTTAACATTCTATTAGTAATTGTTTTGCTGGTTTTTATTCCTTTTTGCTTAAAAGATTAAAGGTTCCTGCAGATTTTTTCTTCTTCTCCTTCTTCTCCTTTTTTCCTTTTTTTTTTTTTTTTTTTTTTTTTCTCCTTCCTTACTCTCTTTGGTCATAGCAGTTTTGTGTGCTGAGCTGGCAGGAAGTGAAAAGTTCAGTAACAACTGATGCTACTCCTAGGGCTAAGCGATGGATATCCAGGAGAAATCTGCCCGCAGGGTTTGCTTTTCCTGGAGAGATACCAGTCAGGGTAGAGAAATGTTTGGAAGAGCCAAGAATCTGGATTCTTTGCTGGCCCTTGAGAAGATGATCATCTCTCAGTGCCCTTGTTAGTAAAGTACTTTGCAAACTGCATGTAAGAGGCTATGCAGTGCATGTTGTCAGAAGATCTGATCCTGCTTGTTACAATGTATCTTGATAGGTAAGTGATAAATATAAATTAAATTGAGGTTTTACTACTTAAATATGAAGGAAAGAGACAGTTGATACTCAAACAACTTCCAGTGAATCCATCGTGCAGTTCTCTGACGCTTAACAGCTTGATATTATGTTATGGAATACTAATAAAGCCAGGACAGTTGGTGACTTCAGTATGAAACTAGAATCCTTTTCATTGCTTTGTATATTGGCATATTATGATGACTGATCTGGAGATAAGAAAATCTGACTCTCTTACTTCACTTCTTGTTATTTGAGTAATTATACTAGGATGGTAATAGAAAAATTTGCTATTTAGCGTAAGGAAGTCTGAAATCTGGCTGTTTCAGATTTGCTTTTCTCTTGAGTTTGCTTTCAAAGCAACTGTGAACCAAACACTTCTTTAAGAAATCAACATGTTTGTTTGTTTGCAGGATAGGTGACCAAATATTTCTCAGTTTTATTCTAAAGTCTATACTGTGACTGGTAAACTTCCTCCTTTAGAACTTCACTCAGATAATGCAAACTGTTACAATAGTTTTCGCTGAAAACCAAAATTAGAATGGTGAGGCCCTGGCACTGCTGTTCGGAGAAGCTGTGGTGCCCCATCCCTGGAGGGGCTCCAGGCCAGGTTGGATGGGGCCCTGGGCAGCCTGAGTGGATGGCAGGCAGCCCTGTCCATGGCTGGGGGTTGGGGCTGGGTGGGCTTTAAGGTCCCTTCCAACCCAAACCATTCTGTGATTCTATAATTGTATGATTATCGGAATTATAGAATAAATTTGGGGCGGCAGCTGTTATTATCTAAGACTTCTCTGTTTGTTTCAGTTTGTTTGTTTTTTTTTTTTTTTTTTGTTTTTGTTTTTTTTACTGAAGTGAACAGATAATGAATATTTGCCAAAGTTACTATGTGTTGTACATGAGTAAATGTTCTGTACAGGTTTTTTAGAAGAATGATTATTTTCTGATTAGGCCAAGTAAACTTTTAATATAGTCTCATCTTGTAGAATGCGGTTCTCTCTCTCTGGTAGATGCCTACTTTAAGTACAAAATAGGAAAGCACTGTCTCTACCTGGTACCGAAAGTTAAAATGACCTTAGATAAAGAAGACTGCCTGTGTGCTTTCCAGGGGAAAAAGCAATGCAGTGAATTAACTGAAAAATATAAAGCTAGTAATTAAATATAACAATGTTGTGGGGTTACTTTGTTTATTTGTGATTTTTTTGCCAGTGACCCAATTCTGCAAAACCTTAGAATGTTCTTATTAGCTATTTTGTAGGCTAAGCCCATGAAAAACTTTTGGACAGAACTTAATTTAGTATGTTGTTACAAACTCTGATATCTGCCCAACTTTATCCAAGTTCATGAACCTTTCGAACAACAGCCCCCTCGTGCCCCGGGGTTCTGGAGAGGGATTTATGGTTTCATGTGCAAAACAGTGTGAAACTTGGCACTTCTGCATTGCCTGAAACCTTACAAATCCAGAGCACTAAGCAAATCCGAGGTTGAGCTCACCCAGCTCCAAGGCAAAGTAAAGGTTTATTGAAACTCGCATGAACTTGAACTAAATTCTGTTTTTAAAAAAATCTGTACCTTAGTGTCCTGTGGTTACTTTATCCTTATTGTGGGGGAAATCCATCCTGTGGAGCTGTTATGAAGATAAATCTAGCAGAAATTGAGATGCTCAAATAAGGATGGTGAATGCAATGGCGTTGGGTGTGTGTAGATTCAGGGATTGCTGGTATGTAGGAAGGAGGTTGATAACAATGAGATGTGAATGTCTTAATAGTCAGTGTATGGATAATAGAAGTTCCTCTGAGTTCATACCTGCTGAAGAGCCAGGACAGATCACTCAGAGTTGTCTGATAGAGTAAATGTGTCACAATCAGATCAGACACTCATTTACATCACCAGACTTTTTCAGAATTTGTGCAAACTGCAAATTCCAGTTCAAACCGAAGGCCAAGTTTGCCTTTCACTTACTCTACTTCTGCTACTTCAGTAGTGTTGAAAGATGGAGAATCAAAGTTTGGCTGAAAGTGCAGGCAACTACCTACTGCTGATTTGTAACTAGCAAAGGTGCTACCTGCAGCCAGGAACTGAGTCCAGAGTGCCAGGCTCCTAATGTTGCTCAACTGAAATTCTGCGGGTCCTGCCTTTTTGGTGAGAAATGCAGTCTCTGAAAGTTGTTGACCGAGGGGATTGGTTTAAGCTCACAAGGTACAGAAATGTTTGTTCATTTTCTGGCCTTGCCCTCTGAACAGCTGTGATGGGTAGATTGTCTGGCTTGGGATCTTTCATTATGCCTCTTCTTAGCAGGTTCTGAAAGAAACTGGTATTGTTCACCTGCAGGCCAAAGTTGGTTACAGATGAACAGTAAAGGAATTAGTTGTTTCATTGCTTCTACTTCTAAGCTGTACAAAGAACTCCAAGGATCCTCTGCAAGTGAGAGTGTGGATAGATTTGTCTGAGTGGACTCTTTCAAAGATGCTTGTAACTATGGCATTTATGTTATACGGGTATTAGTTGAGATCCTACAGGGTACACACATTAATATCTTGGCTTAGGAAATCACAATAGAACTATTCTGCTTTTAACACGAGCAAAATTCCATTATCAGGAAGTGGATTTATTTTTCTGACACTAAGCAAAGCTGATTGGATCTGTTGCCTTCCCTTCATCTGCTGGATATGTAATGGGGCACAAGCAGTTCAGGAGTTATGGAATTATGGAATGAGTACATCAGGAACAACTTTTCGATGCTGATGTTGGATGAACTGACTGATGGAGGGACTGAGCTGGATCTGCTGCCCATGAATAAGGAAGAACTAAGGATGACTTGACTGCAGTATCTCAAGATGGTGGCTTAAGAATCTGAGGGAAATGGGAAAGGCAAGTAAAATACAATAATCACTCAAAACTTCAAAAGTATGGACTTGGGCTTTTTCAAGGAACTGGTGGGCTGAATCTCCTAGGATTCTGCCTGGAGAGTGTAGAAAGACTATGAAAGTTGTTTAATCCTTAAGGACAGCCACCTCAAACCACAAGAACAGTCCATCCTGATGTGCAGGAAGTTGAGCAGGTATAGCAGGAGGCCGTGTTGGCTGAATGGGGAACTCTGACTGATTTCAGATGCAAAAAGGAAGAGTATGGAGGTAGAAAGAGGGACAAGCTACTAAAGAAAAACATATAAACGTGGCCTGGGCATGTAGGAACAAAATTAGGAAAGTAAAAGCTTAGCTGGAGTTGGAACCGACAGAGCTTGTGTAGGGTAAGCAGATCATTTCTACAGTGTCATCTATCCATACACGAAAGTAAATGATTTCAGTAAAAAAAATAAATAGAACTATTTACTCAGTCATTGAACTATGGATGAGATAACAATACGTGGGCACCCTCAACTGATAACAATAAATTTAAATAAAAAAAAAAAAGGGCAACAAGCTGTTTACAGCCACTGACACCTGTTAGAATTTAATTCTGTGCTAGTATATCCAGGTTACGCTGAAATATGTACGAGTGCATTTTTTGTTATAAAGATGACTTCCTTTCCTGGTATTTGCAGGTGCATTATACTGAAGTGAACACAATCATTTTGTTAATTGCAGTTCAAGCTCATTAGGGAACTATAAAGGCAGAAGAATGAATGTAACCGTGCATTAAATGGTAAATGATTTTGGGGTGGGAAGCAGTCAGGTGTGTTGCCCTAGGCTGTGATTTTCTCCAAATTAACATACATAGCAAAGAAAGAAAGAATGAGGCGGGTGGGAAGAAAGAAAGGCCACAGGTCACCAAAGCAAACCTCCCGACTTTCAGTGACGCTGAAGGGAAACCATCACTGCTGAAGTGTTGAGAATCTAGCTGGCACTGGCTCACACTGGGTAACTTTCGTGTTGCTTTAGGTTCATTCAGGCCGAATATGGTGAAATACAAACCAACTCAACATTGTTCATTTAGTCAATGTGTAACTGAGCAGGTTTGGGGAAGGTTATGCTGCAACCTGCAAGACCTCTCAAATGTGCAGTGTTAATGACATTTGTTACAAAACCATCTTGAAGTAGTATATGCTTGAGCAGACAGCCAAATGTTTCCCCTCAGAGTTTTGATGGAAGGTCTGTAATCTTGAAAACTTGTTCTCGCAAAGGTTGGTTGCTTCCACTTCCCTCCGGGACTCTCAAGCCAGCAAGAAACTGTGTTTCCAGACTAGACTGTATGAACACGTTTTGCTGCCTCAGAGTAGTAATCATGCAGTGAAATAAAAATCTTGACCAGCACTTCAGATCTGAATGGCAATACCAAATGTCTTAATGTTTGGGTGTCTAGATGGAGGTGGTTCAAAGGGTAATGATGTCTTAGGACTGCTGACTGACTACTGTGGTTTGGATATTCTGGAAAATCGGGCTCCTTTTTGTTGTCTGTTTTCCACTTTACCTTTGGTTGAAGCAGAAATACTTGTTTTGAGAAAGAAGGAAGGTGATAGGAGAACTGAATGAAAAATCTCCACTGGAATTTTTGTATTTGGTTCAATTTCTTTGTTCTTTAGATGCATCCCAAAGAGAAAAGTAGACAGCTGTGTCCGGTGTTCTTTCAGAGCTTAAGCAATTACGAAAAGCAACTAGTCTGAATTAACAGAAATGTGTTTTAGTCTTGAATTTTACTGGGGAAAATAATTACACTTACGTGGGTATCACAGCAAAAACAAAAAGCTTTCTCTTCTCCTCCTGCGTATCTGATGCTATGGGGGGGTCAGGGAAGAGATTTTGGGTGGACTTCATTGAATCTTCTGCAAATCTTCAGTTCTTTGAAGTCTTAGCTTTGGCAGCTGCTGCCAAGTTGACTGTCCAATGTGAGACCAGTAGAACCAGATCTTGCTGGTAGGCCCAGTCTCCAATAGGGCTTCCTTTTGTTGTACCAAATATGGGCAGTTAATTTGCTTTTGGATGTATATTGTACTTAACCAAATGGTTATTTGTTCCTAGCAGCGTAAAGGTGCACGCCCTTGTCTACTGTGCTTTTCTTATTGCCCCTTCATCTGCTCGCAGGTTATTGTGGCAGGTGGTTTATTTGCCCCTGATACTTCAGAGGGAAATGTAAGGGGGGGGGGGGGGGGGGGGGGGGGGAGACGTTCTTGCCTGATTGTAAAAAGGGATGGCTGTAAAACCAAAACAAACAAAAACAGCTGTGACCATACTGGTACAGAATGCCTCCTTAATGGTGGCACATGGGGAAACATAGTGGAAATATGCTTTAAAATATTACAGGAAGGAGTTTTGGTCATTGTGGGCTGTTCTGTAATTATGGTGGGTGGATCAGAAATATGAAAGTTCCCAGAAGTTTGCAGAAAATCAGAACAAACCCATCTCTCCCCTAAACAGTGTAGAAATAGCAGTGACAGTGCTACTCTGTGTGTGTTTATGCGCATAAGCATCCACAATGTGTGGATTGATGTGGCAATGATGCCGATAGCTTTCGGGGAGGAAAAAAGAAAAAGCACTTCTGCTTGCCCTGAAATGTTAAGTTATCCATCCTATTTGAGCTGCTCTAGCACCACTGTCCTGTTGAGATTTGGCAGGAGAGTGACTTTCACTTAATTTTCCTGCCAGACTCGGCCACTTTATGAACATTGCAAACCTCTCAGCTTGCATGTGTCCTGCTGATATTCAAGTGGAGCATACCAGCCGTGCAGAGCCTGTGTGGGCTTTTCCTTACAGTGCAGGATCCTGCAACCTCAACCTGTGGTGGGCTCCTCGGCAGAGGTAAAGTAAAAGAGGAGAGATTGCTCAGTAATTGCAGCTCTATCTCCAAGATAGAAGTAATCTCAGGGAAAACTTTTCTAGTGGAGCATCTCCCTCTGTGTACTCACAGGAGGCGGTTAGGTGTTTGCAGAGAGCTCCTCTGTCCCCTTGGTGAATAGATGCATAAGGAACAGAGTAGAAAAGAGTGCAGAATTCTCTTCCCAGGCCTGCTTCTGTCTTCTGTGTTGTGATACAGTCTGTAATTAGCCCACTGCAATTAGAGACCTGCTTGGGGAATGAATCAGGCTTGTGCAGTAAGAGATGCTACTGTCCAAGGATAGCTGTCCCACTTAGACAGGAGTGGGAAGATGAACAGTGAATGAGGTGGAGTTTTGTGGAAAGACAACAAACATTTAAGGCTGTTCAGATGTACAGAAGGAATTAGAGGTTTCCGTGCCCCTGCCAGGGTGATCCCAGGCAAGTTACTTGCCACCGAACCCACTGTGGGTGGTCACCAATGAAGTGTTCCTCATGTTCTGGCTATCTGACTTGAGACCCAGGGATCTGACCTGTGGTGTTGAGCAGTCAGAGTTGCAATAGAAACTCAGGAGAGCTGGAGCATGGGAAATACCTCAGCTCTCTGGAAAATAAGAATTTTTAACAGTCACCAGTTGCAGCATCGCTCGTAGCCATAGCTCCTTTGGTTCTGCTTTCTCCTCTCTTGCTTTCCAGCCTGCATAACTGGGGGAAGGTGATCCCCCCCAATACATTTAAATTTCTAATAGTGTCAAAAGCACTGTAGCAAAACAGGTGAGCATGCTGATAATTCTGCCACTGTAGCTGGGTTTGAGTCAGGGGCAGCAAAGCTGACCTAGAAGTACACAGCACGCACTGATGTTCACATGGGTTATTGGACAGCTGTGCAGGGTCAGGCAGCACCTTCCTTGCCCTGGTGAAAGCAGGAGTGTGCTTATCTTTCTACAGAAAGCACAGTCATACACACGCACAGAGGGGATATGAAACTGCTCCATTTGCCACAGCGCTGGTTTTTCCTCACTTTCGAGTGCTTGAATGCAAGTACACTGTCTGTTCTTGTCTGGTCAGTGAGAAACTAACATCCCTATCAGTCCCCCAGCAAAGCAATGTTTTCCTAATGGTCCTTTAAGACAGAACGTGCTATGTTAGTGGCTTGTTATTAGGAAGAAAACTTGGAGACACAAATGTTGATCTTCTACTCCACAGCAGTTTATGGCTGGATAAAAGGTTTCTGAAAATAGGTTTGATTTAAATAAAACAACCATCTCCACTTTAATTTTTCATGTGTGAACGCTTCAGACAGTGCCTCTGTAAACTTCATTACAGCGCATGCCATTGCGTGCCAGATTATAACTTTCAGCATCTTTGAAATTAGGCATCTGTTATCTCTTGCCTGGGGTTTACTTAAGGAAAACAGGAATTCAAAACACGAATGCACACAATCTTTACAAAAATACTGATGTTTACAGTCTGACCTTTACTTTCTAGTGTTTACTGAAAGACTAAGTATTTGGAATTATGCTTTGACTTATAAATGTTTACCATCTACAAGGAATGATATCAGAGTTCTTACAAAAATAAAGATTCCCTGGAATAACTTGACCAAAAAATAGCCACAGTGTAGGGAAGGAAGGCAAAAACAACAGCAAAAAGCACGATAGAAGAGATTAGGACTTCCTAGCATCAAAGTGGATTTGGTTGAGAACAGTTTTCCCAGGGCAGGTGTCCTTGCTGGACCAGTCTGCTCCCTTGGTGTGGTGAAGGACTGGTAGCTTCCAGAGCTGCAGGGACACCCTCAAACTGGCAACCATGCTCCAGCTCAGGAGGACAGGGGGAAGGTGTGAAGCTGAGCTGAGGACTGGCAAAGCTGCAGGCAGCAACTTGAGGAGTTGCTGTAGACAGAGTATGGTGGTCTGTGTGAAACACCTGTGTGAGGTGCAAGGCTTTGCCCAAAGAGGTGCAAAAGTGCTATGGGTGAAGGGTGTAAGCTTGTCTTGTGCCACAAGCCTTTTGATAGTTGTCTGGTCGTAGTGGGGCTGTCCCACAGCTACTGTGTGTTTTAGGAAAGCACCCACTGCTTTCTTTTGCTGCTGGATTTTGGTTTTTTTTTTTTTTTTTTTTCCCCACAGAATTCTGTATAAGACTGTGGGCCCTCTCTCATACTGAAACAGGTAGAATTTCTGACCAGTGTTTTTGAAGAATGAACAATAAGGTGATAGTGTGCTAGGGGAGTGGGGATGGAGCTAGATGTTCTGTAGGAGGAATACGTATGGGAACATGGTTTTTCCTGGGCATCCCAGATTGCTTCTGGTGGTGGCCCTGGTCTTAACTGCATAGCTCCAGTCAGGGAGAAATGTGGTTTAAGGAGATGCTACTCCTGGGGGGAGAGTGGCAAAGCCGAGCTACGGAGAGCTCTGGGTCAGTGGGAGCACCCACAGTGGAAAGTACATGGATGCCAGATGATGGAGATGTTGGGGACAAAAAGCCATCATGACAGTTGAGGTAGGAGCAGAGATGAGGCTTTGCCTTCCCTTTTGTGCCAATCGGGGGGGATGTTTCTCCTTTGTCATACCTCATTCCTCCCTCTAGTTTCTCTGTGTGGTTTCATTTGCCTAGCTGGAGTAAGTGGGTGGCTGTCTCTGCTCCCTGTGCCTTGTCACTGCCCAGAGGAGCAGCAGTTGCCAAGGGAGCACCCATCCTGTTGGCCATGGAGGTGTCCATGCTCTCTGAGAGAGAGGTGACACCAGGGCACCTCTCAGTGACAGTCCCAGGGGTGAACCTGCAAGAGAAAACTCTGCTGCTGATGAGGTCACTGAGGATTTGTTGAAAAAACTTTTGTTAAGCTTCTGCAGACCTGACTGAGTAAGCAGCGCGTTTGAATTTCTTAAACCTTGGACCTTTGCATGTACTGTTCCTTTTCTTTTTTTCCTGAATTTATGGCAACAGAACAGAATGAGAAGCAGGTCGCTAAGTTTGCTGCCAAGGCCTCTGGCATTAGCTATGATTCATTAGCCCAGCCCTGAAGAGACGTTCAGAGGTCCAATAAAACCTATTCAATATCTTGTTTTGAAAGCTGTGCAGGAATAGGGAGCAAGAGGTTCTTTACAATGTAGCGCCTTCCCTTTCTCTTCAGGAACAGAGTTGATTAATTCTGTTTCCTGCCTGCCTTTGAAGCTAGGTTTTAATGTATATTAAATCATGCTTAGCCATGTATTTTTATGTGGATGGGCTTGCAGGACTGGCGCCTCTGTCCCTGTCCTCCTCCCACTGTAAAGAGAAAAGTGAAGTATGTGCAAATACAACTTTTCAGATGGCAATTATTTTTACATCTGTTCCCAGAGCATGTATGATAAAGAGCCACTGCAATTGAGAAAAAAAGAAAAAAAAATACTAGAAATATCATTTTTAAGTATGTCTCAATGTAATCTTCCAGCCTCTGTTGGAAAATGAAACTATGTTTAGGCTTAAAGTCAAACTCACCATTTCGATCCAACAGATGCAGAATAGGTAGAAATACAGGCCTATTTCTTTAGGCTACACGCTTCTCAGAGTTTTTACAAGAGCAAAGCCACTTGTTAGTTCATGCAAAATGTTGAGTCACAGAAAAATCTTAAGTGGTATCAAGTTAGATTCTAATCTCAGTTACAAGAGATGCAACTCCACTGGCTCAGTATAGCTGTTCCTCATGGATACCGATCAATTAGAGCAGAATGAGGCCTATCCTGTTTTACGAGTATTCAATCCTGGGTCATATGTATTAGCAGATGGTGGCAATGCTAATTCAGCCTGAGTGCTTGAGGCAGCATGTGGACACTCCTGCAGTCATTTGACCACAGAAAAACCATGCAGGAAAGCCTGGATGCAGCCTGTTAGATGGGACTTGTGCGTTTATCCTAGGAATTATTGTCTCTATATTGCATGAGAACTCTTGGCTCTGTTTGGAGCAATTCTTCACCCCAGATTAGTGGCCAGAATTTGGATTCAGGGATTGCTAAAAGACATGCTTGATGGTATCTGTCTTACTTTGTCCCTTGCCTTTGGGAGTATTTCAGCTATTTCTCCTTTGCTTTCAACATTGTGGTTTCTAAATTCCTCTTCCCTTCACTGGCCCATGGCAGACGATTTCCTTTCTCTCTTTTGAACCAATAGACTGAGGAAAATCAAGGTGAACTCACTGCTGGATACTGCAGTCAAAGTGACATATCATCTGTTGGGAAAGCGATCCAAGTCAAAATGGTATTTATGTGGAGTAGTTGAATTTAGTAGCCTGAATCTGAATAGTGGCATTATTATTTTTTTTTGTGCAAGCATTCTAGTACTTCTTTCCAGTTTACTTGCCTGTCCAAACAGGCCAGTGTCATTTCTGAAAACCACTGCTAGATGAGTGGACAGAGTGCGCTCGTACGGTGCAGACATTGGCCAGTTAATTATCAACTCCTCTATCAGCACAGTTTTAACAAGGGAACTTGTCATAATGGGCTGCCTGGTTAGGAAGTTAGTTTGTTTGTTATTGGAGGGCCCAATACAGAGCAAGCCTTTCCTTTCCAGCTCTATGTTGGGAAAAGCAAATGCCTGAAGGGCAGCATTCAGGCTCTGCCATTCATGGTCAAGACTCTATGGCTTGTGCTAAGATACATGATAAAGGTTCTGACTACCAAACTCTCAGTGCCCGTATGACACATGCTTTCAGTGAAACTTGCTTTTTCTCTGTTTTTATCATACCAGCATTGCTTTTTTCAAGGATGACTGAGACCTGCATCTACTCTGACAAAAGCAAGATTATTTTTCCAGCGTTGTTGCCCTCCCCAAACATTCTCACTGGAGAGGAATTGTATCAGATTTCAGTGGAGCCAAAATAAGAACTGAAACTAGAGGTACACTGGTGAATGGCCTCTTTTCTATGTGGCCACATATGCTTTTCCAGTGTGTTACCTGTTTATTGAGATAAATTAGCCTCCTGAAATAACTCGAGGGCAAAGGATGCTGTATTAGTTTTGGACTAGTGAATTTTTCTGACCTTCAAAGCAATAAATATAGTTAATCTCCTACAACCCTTTGCTAGATTTGCTACTGGCAGAAGTCCAGAAGTGCCAAACCTGCCTTTTGGTAACTCATTTCACCTGGCACGAGAGGAGTCATCAGTCTGGGCACCCTTTGAGGCTGAGGGAATTTCAAAGGCTTCTTGTGTGTATGGGACTGACTGGAGACACAAATCAGCGAAATATTAGCTCAGAACATACTGTCCTTTTCAGGGAGATTGCAGTTCATTGTCATATAATCATTTGAGTTGGAAGAGAGCTTTAAAGGTCACCTAGTCCAACCCTCCTGCAGTGAACAGGGATGCCTACAGCTGCATCAGGTGCCCAGAGCCCCCATCCAGCCTGACCTTGATGTCTTCAGGAGTCGGGCACCCACCACTTCTCAGGGCAACATCTTGACACAACGTTGAGGCTCCTGCCTCGAAAGGATGCTTCTTGTATTCTTTCTGTGAGCGTTCTTTAAGTTTTGGGTGAAGACCAACAAATACTATTTTCAAACTGACCTCTGCTAACAGAAGTTTGAGCAGCTTTAGCTGTCACTGGTAACACACTGTGAGATGAATTCAATCCCATTTAACAGCAGACTCTTGGGCCTATGAATTTTACCCTGCTGCTGTGGGCAGTATTTAATTTTTTAAAGTCTGTGTCTAAGCAGAAGCAGAATTTCCGTGCGTTTGACCATCTGGTCTCCTCACTTTGCCACTCTTCTTTTCTTAGTGCTGGTTTGAATTCCCCAGTCTTGTAAAGATACCTCCAGAGTGTGACCCTTGGAGCTCCACTTACAGGTGAATGCCTCTGACTTCCTCATGCTGCGCTGCCAAACGGGACTGCCCCTGCTACATCACTGCCAGCTGAGGGATGGATGCTGCTTTGCCTGGTGGAGAGACAGTGCTGTCTATCAGCACATTTCCTGCTGCTGAGGATTAAAAAGACTGCTTGCTCCGGGAGCAGATGGCCACCTCTCCACCCATCCTCTCAGGTATGGGGAGGCAGCCAAAAAATAGCTTAAAAGAGCAAAGCTAACCTGTTCAAAGGAGAACAGAAAGGAACATTTTTCAAACAGCTTAATGAAGCACTTGTTAAGGACTGCCAGGGACAGATTTCCATTCTACACAGGATATTCATTAGAAAAGTAAACACCCTCCAGCACCATTTGTAGGAACAAAGCAGCTTGCATTTTGTAACGAGGTGTTAATTTAACGAAGGAAGGGACTGGCAGAGGAGCAGGAGGTGAATAACCAGATGACAGACACCTCCTGGGAGGACAGGATAGCAGTGCCCTCCTGCTCTGTGTGGCACAGGACTGGGCTCTCTGCAGAGCACGGTGGTGTCCTGGGCCAGGGATCTTGGGATGTGGAGTTGAGGACTGATGTGCAAGGTTAGTGAGGCCTTCCAGTGCTGAGCTGAAGGTACAGACCCCTCAAAGTTATGTATAGTGTCAGCGTAACCTGCCCCAGCTGGGTCCCACCCTGGATCCTCTGGGGTCACTCACAAGGAAAGGGAGATAGAGGATGCAGCCTGCTTTGGAGTGAGGTGGGAGATGGTAGGGATGCTTTGTGTGCCAGTGTTGGTGGATGGAAGTGATCTTGGATTACCTCCCAGATGTTTGCTCCTTGGATTAGCCGGGTGTCACCGAGGGAGAGCTGGGAGATGAGGGTGAATTTTTCTGTGTTTCCTGCCAGGACTTCAGCTTCCAGCCTACCCCTTATTTCCTTATGTGTGTTTCCCACCAGGGAGTTGCTCCCTGTGGGACAGGGCCAAAGCTCCCCTGCCCTCCCTGCTCTAAGGAATGGGAGCGGTGCTTGGCAAGGGAGGAGGCTTGTGGGTCGGAGGGAAAACGCGGGACCTGAAGCCAAGCCTTATTTAACGATGCTATCCTGTTTTTTTCCTCAGAGCATACATCATGCTGGAGAGCAAAAATAAGGCCCTGGAAGAAATTCTGGCCATGAACCTATATAATCAGCCTGAACACTGGCACAAATGAGGTCATTTCTTATGTTTATATTTTTACGTGCATTGTATGCTCCCTGTTCTCCTCCTTATGTCACTGTGATGTGAAGGGAATTTCCTGTGCACACATGGTATTGTTGCAGGGCTCTGTGAACGTGAGGCACCTCGGGTGGCAAGGAGAAATAATGCTCAGTGCTGGCAGTACATACAAGCACTTAGGAAAACTCCCATTCCCACAGATCATTTTCTTCTTAGTTGCGTGCTGAATATTTTGTTAGAAGATTAGAAGGAGAAGTGGCTGCATTTAGCAGTTGCTGACACGTTTCAGCACTCTCACTATGCAGAGGTCAGTTCTCAAGCTCTGTAAATCAACCTGACTGCAGCCCAGCTGTACTGTGGCAACTGGAAAGGGGCTCATGGAGACATTGGAGCCCTCCTCTTGGAGTATGTTGTTGATCAGCCATTGGGTCTACAGAAAATAACTAATTTAAGTGGTGAATTATGTCCTTGCGATCTCTCAACTTTGCATGTGTGCTGATCAGGATGGTGGGACAAGTTGAAAATAGGTGTTCCTTTTGGCTTCTGGTTCCCATGAAATAGAAATATATGTATTTCTATGGCTCTAGAATACAAATCCTGGTTGGAGCTGAGCATGAAAGGTGGCAGGGTCTGCAGCCAGTGCTCAGGTACACTCGCCATAGGGTCCTTGTCAGTGGGCCAAATTGAGAGTGATGCAAAATGGCAGTACTGCAAGAGTCAAAATAAAAAGCAGATGTGCAAAGGAAAACTCCCTTTATTCCTGCCCCCATGGTTGTTTCAGCTGCAGTGCTGTTGCTTCAGCTACAAACCTTCATGCTGATGGCAGGCCAAAAAAGCCATCCTGAGGGCGCAGTGTGCCTTTAACACTAGGGCTGTGAAGGCACAGTTTAGGCTGGAGGAGAGAGAGCAGCCCCAGGCTGCTGCAATAGGCACATCGTGATGGGGGGGACAGCAGGCACATAAGTGCCCTGGTCTGGCTGGGGGAGCTGAATGAAGTGTTGGTACCCCAGACAGACACCACCGTCGTACACCTTGTCTGAAATTATACTTCAAAGAGGCTTCAGAATGAAAAAAAGAAGAAAAAAAAAAAAAGGAAAAAAAAAAAAAAAGCCAATCCTCATGTAAACCCCAGGGCTGGAGGAATAAAAGCTCCAGAAAACATTTATATTGCACTCCCTTGATATCAACACAGATGAAATGGATCCCCGTGCTTCCCTGCAAACTGCAGGCTCTAAAGTGGATTCCAAATCCCATCCCCACTTTAATTTAAGGGCCTCCCAATTAGACTGTTGGATGTCTTTCAAAGCTTTGTATAAATTGGAGATTATGCATCTCACAGCGGAGGCTTGTCTCCTTGCCGCAGCAGTCAGCGGCCATCACTTGCAGTCTCTGGCTGGGAAACTTGGGAGCTGAGTGCAGCTCTGGCCCCGCTGCCCCCCAGCTGGTTCCCCTCAGCAGTGTGTGCTGTGGGACTTCTCTGATGCCAGGGGCTGGGGGAGCATGATTCCTCTGATGCTCTGAGCAGAGTGGAAAGATCTCAGAGGGAGGGAAGAAGTCCTTTCAGGTTGATTTGAAGTAGTTTTGCTCTTCTTCCTCTCGTTCCCCGAGCAGGCCATCAAATAAAACCTCAAAAAGCTCATCACAGAATGTGGCACAAATTCATATAGTATTGGTGAAGCCGTATTTTTTACAGTTAATGTTAAAGACCTCTTTCACTGCTGTTGCCCAGACCAGGGATTCTCCTGTGTTTTTCTCAGAAGTAGTGCAGTATTAAGTGGTGGAAGCTTCTCTTGGGAGGAGGGAGCAGGGATTTTTTTTTTTTCATTCCTGTGTGAAACTCAGGCTTTTGCTCTGTCTCCCGTCTCCCCTCGCTTCCCTCCAGGGCTGCACCCACACCTCAAGGACTGATGGGCCATTAGCACTGGTTGCCCCCAGGTCTGAAAATCAGGTGCAGGGGGGGAGAATCACAGGCCTCAGGGTACGGGAGGGAAGATAGGATGGGCTTACCTAGCAAAAAGTCTCCAGAGGTGGTTGCAGAAGAAGATACCCCGGTGTTGGGTTCCTCCTGGCACTCGTTGACTCTGTCATTTCCCATCCGTGCTCACAGCTGCCAGACCGCTGGGTCCTGAGTGGAGGAGGGACCCATCCTGCTCTGCTCCACATGAGGAGCTGCCACCCAGCAGTGTTCTGGGGTTCTAAAGAAGTTAACCCAAAAACCTGGAGGCAGGTAGTTTTGTTAAGCTGCGTGCTGATGGAAAGAGGCAGTTGTTCTTAACGCTTGCCTGTTGTGCTTCTGAGCCCAAACTCAGGGTGAACTGGCATTAGCTGCCTGCAGTGAGCAGAATGTAATAATTAATAACTAAGTGAACACGATGACAAAGGGTTGGAAATCACTTACTCAAGCATGTGAGTCTGAAGTACTTGAGGAGCTGTGCAGGATCAATTCTTCACTGTTCAGACTGATGGATAGATCCCATACACAGACCTTGACTTCAGCTTTGGTGTGGGTTGTTTTTATTCTTTTTTCCGCCAGCTCTTCAGTAATTTCTCGTGGCCAAATGCCCTATTTGGCATGGTTCAAATTAGGACAACCTATTTTGCTTCTGGCACAGGAGCGAAGCACTTAAAGGATGGCTAATTTGATGATACCTCTAATGCCAACTGCGTTAAACTACTGAGTCTTGAGGGAAGGAAGGAGGGAGGGGAGGAAGGAGGACAGGGCTGAGCTGTTAAGCACACGACTGTCCCATTCTTGTCAGTCTTCCCTTGAAACATAAGACTTTTTAAAAGAAAACAACCAGGAAAAAGAGAATCTTAAAACCCAAAGGATATATTTGTGTCTTCTTTAATGTGAAAACCACGTCACCATTAAACTGTCAAATTATCCTATATTTAATTTCGACATGCATACTAAAACTTTCTGCAGACAGCCAATGAACCTCAAGGTGATGGGACTTGTTTCTGCTCCCACTGAAGTTGGTGGCAAGCCTCCCATTCGCTGCAGTGTGTAGGATCAAACCCCAGCACATAAATAATCAGCACTAAAGGCGCTCTCTCATTCTTCTGTCCATACCTCTCCCTTCCTGTCAGAAAGCTTATGAGGTTGGGCCCAACACTGATCTCACAAGCAGGCTGGGAGCATCTTTCTCTCTTTCTTCCCCCCCCTCCCAACTTTTCTTTGTGGGTTTTGATCTCTCTCTTTGAAATGGAAGCAAATTCCCTGCAGGGTGCTCTGTGATCACTCGCTGGGTGTAGTCGCATGCTTTCACTTCTTGCTGTAGGTGAAATGGCTCATGTGCAAGATATTAACTCTCTACTTGGCAGCCCCATGCAGCAGGAGCAGCACGTCGCATTCCTTTTCTGCTCTGAGATGCTTAGCGGAGTAATCAGCTTTCCCCCTATAAAACCCCAGCAAAGCAGCACTGCGCATAGTGGAGCAGAGCAGCACTTACATCACACAAGATACACGAGAGGCAGTGTTTCAGGGATAGACAGGTATCAGGCAGACCTGGCTATATAGTTAGCCTGGGCTAGTTGGTCTTAATGAAAGATACGACCTCTTCCTGCAGAGCAGTGCATAAGCCAACAGTTTGTTGTCAATTATGATCTACTTGCCATAGAAGAAAATGTCATTTCCCTTTGGTTTCACTGGAATGAAGCAGTTGGAGAGAATTATTGAAGAAGGAAATTACAGTGATGGGATAAGTGTTGGGGGGAAAAAAAAGAAGACTGTTTTAACAGGAGAACTATGGTTAGGCCCAGCCCAGAGAAGTATGTAAGAATGTGCTTGTGATTTGCTTCCAACAAAATTTTTTAGCCTATACTTAACTATAAGCATGAGTATCTCTTTGCTTAAGGTTAAGCACGTGCTGAAATACTCATCTGGAGGTAAGCCCCAGCTGGCAAGGCTGAACGAAACAGAGATCACATAATCAACTTCCAAAGCAAGAGCCTAATCCTACCCAGGCAGCTATTCTGGGGGAGTTTCCAGGAAGGCAAAGAAGTTGCAAAAGGTGGATCTGAGTCTCTGATCTTACAAATTTCCTGGCAGGTGCAAAAGCGAGGGCTCTGAACAATACCAGAGGTGTTTGCAGGATTGGCCCCAAGGCTTTGTCTGCAGCAGAAAAGGAGGTTAGCAGGCTATTGAAAACAAACAAACAGCCCCACCTCCCTCCAAAAAATTCACAAAGATGGTTTCTGTGGCTGTGGTGTAGCTTTAAAAAGATTTAAGCCGTGCTACCATTGGTGTAGCTCTAGAAAACCTGAGCCTTTAGAAAAACACCTAACTGAATCAGCTGTGCAAATTCACATCCCAGCGTCACATCAGTATCAGGGAGTCAGCACTACATCTCCATGCACTGGACTTTCTTCTTGTTTGAAGAAAAATGCCAAGTGGCATTAAGCTCGTCTTCTTTAAATGATGTTTGCTCATTTAGTAGGAATTTTAACTGGAAATTTTCCAAATAATTAAGCTTAAAGAATGTGTGTGTACACACGTGCATGCATGCAATGGGATAAACTGTGCTCTTACTCTTACTATACGCATGAGAATGGTGAAGAAAGAGAAAGGAAAAGCAATTGCTTGTGGATATGAAATACGACTGCAAAAACTAGTTTCATTTTAAGCCCTTGGAGAAAGTTACAGTGTGAATTCTTATTACCTGTAGAATGTAAGTTTGCAGCAAGCAGAAAGAAGCAAATGCAAAAGGAGCGAAAATGAGAGTAGCTTGGGTCTGCTGTGTGCTGCCATCGTGGCAAATGTCCACCTGGGGCAGCTAATGAGGCTGGAAAAAGAGCTTTGGATGTTCCACACTTCATCTCCATCAAAACTAGGTTTAAGGTCCTGCTTTCATTTTGAAGGCTTCTGGCAGAGGTGGAGCTGATGCAGCCACTGGATTTTTTCAATCTAGCGGAGACGTGAGGGAAGTGACTGAAGTGCTTCCAGGTGTTTTGACTTCAGGAGAGTCTTCAGCTCGTTGGTGGTTTGTGCTCCAGGTTCAGGGTTTGCCCACAGTCGCTGCCTTCCTGGGCTGCTCGGTGGCTGCTGAGTCTGTTGGCAGCCTGCAGAAACCCCGTGAGAGCCGATACAGCTCGGCCATCTCACAGAGACAGTTGGATCAGTGTAACCACTCCAGGCTTTGATGCCAAAGTGCATGACAGCTCTGGGAATGACCTGCGAGGAGGTAGTTTCAGCCTCTGGTTTATCTGTAATTGCACTGGAAAATAAGCCAGATACGCTGACCTCTCACTTTCACATCCCCAGCAGTGAGTTTGTGAGGCAGGCTGTGTGTCTCAATATTAGATAATGAGATGGGATAACACAGGCGATCATCATACGGTGTTAATGGGTCTGTAATGCACGGAGTGAGAGACAGTCCAACAAAGTGCTTCAGTAAAGGCCTTGCCTTTGGATTTTTGTGGAGATGTTGATCTACAGAAAAGGTGCTCCAAACAATGGAAGTTATCTGCAGTGTGTGCAGGAAGGCCTGGGGCTTTCAGATGCAAATACAGAAATATATTTAACATCTTGACTTCTATTCTTTTGTCATAATACAAAGTGAAAAGACAATGTTTAGTAAATGTTTACATCTTACAAAGGGGAGTTTTGCAAATTGCATTGTAGCTCTTTGGGAGGAACCAGGAAAGAGGGCAGGATGTTAACAACATAAAAAAGAATGGCAATAAAACCCACCCCTAATATTAATTGTCTAAGAGGAAATGCATATATCTCTCATCAGGACATCTCAGACTCTGCTTTGCATTGCTGGAAGCCTGAGAACGCTAATCATTTTTTGGCATAGAGAAGCAACCTCTTGCATACTTGAAACATAACTCATTTACAGTTGTTTTGATGGATGCTTATAAGCAATAGGGAGAAACTGCCAAGTCCTTTCAGCTTGCTGAGCATCAGAGCTCAGAACGGGTCTGAGCCACAGAGGTCAGATGCAGAGCTGGCTGAGCTCCTGACATGGGAACTGGTGGGGAGTGCTCTGATTTAACATCTCTGTTCATTTCTGGCCCTGAGGTTGGCTGTTACACAATGAAAACCTATCGGCAGGATTCCTTGAAAATTAGCAGTGCGCCTGAAAAGATTGTCAGAGAATCATTTCCACCAGCCAGTGGCATGGAACCATCACAGTAGCTCCTCATCAAGGTGACAACAACAGCTCACACCCTGAGGATCCAGGCACCGGGTGCTGCAAAGGTTGACCTAGTGCTGGCCAGCCAAATGAAGAGAGGTGCCTCACCACCCCAGGTCTGTCTTGGGAAGGAGGCACAGCTCCAAGGGTCGCAGCCTGGTCCCTTCCTCCTTGAAAAAGCAGCTGAGAGCTGCCGTGTAGTGGGATCAGGCACAGGCTTAAAAGCTGGGCAGGTAATGTAATGGGACATGTGTGACTGGGGAAAGCATGAGCTGATTGTAGAACACAGCCACTGAACTCTGTGTGTGTATTTATACATGTGTGTGTGTATGGAGGGAGGTGGAGCAACAGATTTGTGACTGCGGTGAGATCCTTCATCACTGGCCAATGCCAGGTGTCGTGTAAAAGCCTCAGCTGTTGATGTTACTTAGACATAAGGCTTTGCGCCGTTTCAGTTTCTCCCACAGACTGCTATTGAAAGTTCAGTTTAAAGACACAGATTAGCAATATGGTGTTTGCTCTGGTGGAAAATAATTTATTTCCCAGATCCCAACACTGGTTTCTTCTGGTGCCCATAGATCAAAACCTGTAGCAAGGTGCTCTTTGTGGGCAGCGTCTCTTAGTGACAGAAACTCATTTCTGCCATGTGATTTTCATGTCATGCTGAATAACATCCTACAAAGTTGCAGCAAGTAACTTCTGCTTACATCATGCTGTGTGAAGGAAAAGAAGCAGGGTTATATTCTGTGTGGCTCTTAAGGAGTCCTGCATGTATCTCATGCCATAGCTTTGTATATGGAATGTGCAAAGGCTGGAAATCCATTTGTGGGGATACAGAGGAGCTAATGTCAAATGCTTCAGAGCCAGGTGGTTTTTATTTTTGTTTTAGTTTTTTAATTATTTTTATATTCTCCATAGGCTAAGTTCATATGCACCTTCCTCCTTGCAGGTGAACCATAGAGCTGGTCTTCATTTCCTTTGTAGCATTGCTGTCATGATGTTTCTGTAGTGTACTTATTCCTGTTCCACATACCAGCCCTAATAAAACCCTGCAAAAGCGTGTTCCAGTAGCTAGCCAATACCTACATTTGAAACTTATTTTTCTTCTTGGTGTCTTTTTCTTACTCTTCCTTCCATTCCTTTCCTTTCTTTCTCATTCCTTTCACCTGCCTTCCTCCCAGCATCCCAGCTGCCCGGCTGTCATTCACTGTGCTGCACATCTCTCACAGCAGCTGGCAGGAGGACCACAGGAGTCTCTTCCACCCTCACAGGGAGCTGCAGACTTGTTGCTTGCTGACTTGCACAGGCAAGCGGAGTGCTCTAAGCTCCACCTAGCAGCAGGGAGGGCTGAGGAGCTGCTCAGCCATGAGGTGTCACAGAAGATAGGTCTGGAGGGAAGGGGAAGGGGACCTTAGAGCAGCTCGCTCTGGTTGTAATCCCTGGACACTGCCAGGGAGGTTGTACACTTGTTTGAAATTATTGGTGTTCTTGCAATCTAATCAGACCAAATGTCTGCAGCATAAAAAAGAAATAACTACCCCAAATGGAAAGGACCATAAAAGATTGCCACCTGCCTTTGTCTCATTTTCATATTCATTGTGTGTTAATCTTAGCAGAAGCTTTCAGCACATGTCAGCCCATGAGGAGTGGCCGTGGGAACTGGGATTGTTCAGTCTGGAGAAGATAAGACCCAGGAGATACCTTACTGCCCTCTACAACTGTCTGAAAGAAGGTTGTGGCCATGTGGAGGTCTGTCTCTTCTCACAGGTGACAGTGATAGGACAAGAGGGGATGGCCTCAGGTTGTGCCAGGGGAGGTTTGTGTTGGATCTTAGGAAAGATTTCTTCTCAGAAAGAACAGTGAGGCACTGGCACAGGCTGCTTAGGGAGGTGCTGGAGTCACCGTCCCTGGAGGCGTTCAAGAACTGTGGGGATGTGGCACTGAGGGACATGGGTTAGTGGGCATGGTGGGGATGGGTTGGTGGTTGAACACAATGATCTTAGAGGTCTTTTCCAACCTTAATGATTCTGTGATTCTTTGAATGGGTGAAAACCAGCTAAGATGCTCATAATTGTGTAAAACCTCTGCTGGGATCTGTCCTGAACACAGGTGAGCTCAGAGAGCCTTTTGCAGAACAGCCTGCTGCAGCACTGCTATGCCCTAGCTGAAGCAGGAGTGATCTGCAAAACTTTATCAAGCCGCCAGAAATATTTCCAAATTCTTCAGTCTGGGTTACTTCTTTTCCTTTGAGGTTGTCCTCCTGGATTCTGGCCACGGTTGGTCTCGCAGAGCTCATGCTGGGCTGTGGCAAGGCGGCAGCTGGGATAAATGGGAGAGAGGACATTTGGGATTTCTGGCATTCAAAGTGGTTATAATTGGGAATTTTTGTTTTCAAGCACCTCAGGGCAAAAATCTCAAAATCTTTTTAACCAGCTTAAAGGTCGAATGTAGCATTTCTAAAGAAAGGGAAGCCTCAGGTGTTGGACTCTGACGTTCAGTGAAATTATATCAAGTCAAACACTCAAGCATCAGAGCTGTTTAGCCAAACTCCTTATGGGCATTTGGGAGGTTTCCCATCCCTGTTTCTAATTTGGTTTGTACCTCAAAGCCAGTGGGTTTTTGCTATCCATTTTGTAGATACGCTTGTAAAAAGGTATTAACAGCTCTACATCTCAGCTGAGCTTCTCAGAACTCTCCTGGATGCAAGAGGAAATTCTCCAAATGCACGCTTGTTTTCAGGCTTCTGTTGTTATTGTTTGTCAGGCAGAGCTACCTCAGGAAATCTGAGCACCTGGAGAAGCTTCAAGCATAGCCTAAGTTTCGGCTTGTACTCAGCAGACATTACTAACAGCCACACAGCCTTCACCAGGGCAGATGTCCTATGTGACAATTGTACAGAAAATCATAGAATCATAGAATCACCAAGATTGGAAAAGGCCTCCAAGACCATTCAGTCCAACCTTCCACCGCTGTTTCCCCACTAAATCATATTCCTTAGATCAACGTCTAAATGTTTCTTGAACACTTCCAGGGATGATGACTCCACTACCTCCCTGGGCAGCCCATTCCAGTACCTGACCACACTTTTGGTGAAGATTTTTTTCCTATATACTGTTTAGCATGCAGAAATGGCAGTTGTTCTACTCTGGTATACGCAGAGGAGTGGTCTGTGTATGGCTCTTAGGCTCTGCTCAGGTCTGCTGGTTGGCTCTTAGGCTCCAGCTCAGGCTGCATGTGTGCTGGTGTGTGCTTGGCTGAGGAGGCTTTGCAGAGGCAGAAATCTGTATTTCCTTCTGGTGAGAGACTGACTGCCAAAAAAGGTTGTAAAAAATATCCTTTAGGGGTGAAGAAGTCTTGAGAAATCTGCATCAAGGCTTGGTAGCTGCAAACCTTGCAAGGCCCCAGTGATGACCACTGAGGGGTTTATGGGTGGCATTGGCCATGGTTGGGGTCAGAGTAGGAATGAGTAGAACTGAAGCAGTTCTGCCGTCTGGGGGAAGGTATGCTCCACACACAACTGACACCACATGGAATTATTTCTTGGTTTTAATCACATCACATTTGGTACTGATACCACAGTTTCTTCCTTTAAGAAGGATTGGTAGCCAAAATTACTACATTTTCCAAGCTAACTGTATTATAAAGCCACCTCCAAGAGGCAAGGGAACCCACGCCAACATTCAGTGTAAAGTTCAGCTCAGCACTGATGGTTTATGGCTGATAATGAATTTAGCAAGCTCCCCATTAGCCTTTGATGCTAATTATTTTAAGTATCATAGGGTCTGATTCACAAGGCAGTAATCACAGGTCATTATTTCTGACATTATTAGGTTAAGTTAAAAATTAGCTTTTAGGCTTAAAGTGCCGTGCACTAATGCTCTCTGAAATGGAACACCTGTGTGATGCTGTAACAGACAATTGAAGGAAATTAGCCCCTTTAATTAAATGAACTGCAACTGCACATTGTTTGTTGTTATACTGACAAAAAGTGGTATTTGCACCTTTAGATAGAAATTTTCTATAGCTTAAATGGGTCACCGGTTGTGAAAAATGAGCCCAGGCTTCGCAATCAGCAGTGACTTCCCTTTGTTATATTATGGTCAATGCCCCCTTCCAGAAGTAATTTGAACCCAAAGCAGTTTTGTGGGCCGGATTCTTAAATGGCCTGAAATAAGATCAACAGAGCCGCATCCACATGTTTGTTTGCTAGATCCACACATGCACAAGCCCACTTTTCTGATACAGCTTCGATGACAGCAGACAAAAAGCAGAATTTTTTCCCACTGTGACCTTCATGGGGTTTCTCCAGCCCCAGCCCACACATCCAGCCACAGCAGCAGGGAAGCAGCTTTAACAGGATTAGCTTTTACTGCTGAGAGGGCTGCCATGGCTGTGCCTGCATCCTTTGCCATGAGGCTGGGGACTGCCATCTCGGGCAGCTCAGGAGCAGGTTACAGCCCTGCTGCTCTCTGGCACACAGAGGCACTTCCCTCTGGCTTCGTGTCACACAGGTGCTTTGCAGTCAGCAGTTCCTTTCTAGGTGCAATTAAAGGTATTTGTTCTAATAGACAAAGTTTTGAATAGGATTGTTATTTCCATAGAGACTGTTCCACTTCCTTTAGTTTAGGTTATCCAGTGTATATGAACATGTACCTTGTTTAATTGGGAAGAGCCTGGTATTTGCATTTCAATGGGACCCTCCAGCTATAGAATCCACTGAAAAGCCTCTGCAGGCCTGTTGTGTGGGATTTCGATCCCTTTGCATCTCACAAAGAATTGACAGGTACTTCATTCCAAGGATGAAGGAAGTATGGTGATTTCCTCATCTCCAAATGTAAAGTTTCCATACAAGGAAGTATATAAAGTTTAAGTAATCTGCCCAACAGCATCGCCCGAAGAAGGACACAGATACCAACCTCTAATCCTTACCTGTGGCCATAAGATCATCTTTCTTCTCTTGATGATAAGGGAAATGCAGAAGCTGCTTGCGCTGCTGTGCAGGAAGCCAGGACGGGGTGCTCCTCCATAGGCACAGATTAGGGTTATGAGGGGCAGCACCTGGCATGCGGGGGCCAGGGAAAAACAAATGATGCTGTCACCAAACCGGTCTGCCCGCTGCAGCCCGAAGGAAACATGTTCCTCCCTGCCAGCATCTGAGCATGGGGAGGAGAGGGGCTCTTACTGGTTGGGCACGTCACAGTCACCTCTTCCTTCCTTTCAGACCTTGGCTCTTTGGGTTGCCCATGGTGCCTTCTTGCAGATAGCTGTTGAGACCGCTGTAATGCTGAGATGTGGAGCTGCTGAGGAAGTGCCTGTGGCGTTCTCCCCGTGTCTGATGCACCCAGCAGCTAATGGTTGTCCTGGCTTTATTCTTGGTGGCTTTGGGGTTCTTCCCTTCTGTTTTTGTTCTTCTTCTGTCACTCACTGCAGAGCCTTCCACCAGACAAAATGAGCTCTGGTTCTACAGTGCAAGTTTTGATACATGTCAGCTTTTGGAAACATCTCGTTTTTCTCCTCCATCCCTCTAAAATAGGGCAGCAGGTAGTTTTCATTTTGGATTGAGTCTCAGAAAAATAAATGAATGTAGATCTTCCCCACCTCCCTCCCCAAACAGCTGAAAAGCTATCTTCTAAATCTTCCATCACTAATATTCATTTACAGAACCAGTCTGGATTGTTCTGATGCATCTCTTGAAGATAATCAGAACAAAACGAGGGGACTATTCAAATAAAATGGTAACATGGAAACACATAAGGACACCTAGAATATGAGACACCAGAACTGCAAAATTGAGCTAAAGAGTTGGTGTTTGGGTTTTGTGTCTGGCAATATCAACAGATCCTGGTTTATTAATTTCTGAAAAGAAAAATAACAAGTGGATTCAGGCTTTCAGTTATTGGTCTCAGGGCACTTCATGAATGTGCTAAGCAGCAGGCAGTCACTTTTTTGGTGTTTGGTTTTTTTTTCTTCTTTTTTCTTTCATTTGAGAGGAATTATTGGGAAACTACAGGTCCTGCAAATTTGCCAGTGTGACACTTGGAATCTGGCTCCATTGCTTTTGATGCTGTGCAGCACTGAAGTAATTAATGAGTTGGTTGCCAGTCATATACCTGGATATAAGCAGGATCCACTCCATCTTTCAGGATTTGTGGGTGGTGGGAAGCTCACCCTGATGGAGCAGAGGTTTATATGTGCTGGTGTTGGAAGATAGAGTGTTCCTTTACAGAGAGCCCTCTGCTGAGGACTTTGTCAGAATACGCAATGCAGTTTCCATGCTGCAATTTTCATCCAATTTTGGGAGCTATAGCTGCTGCTGTTATTGTATACGTAATAAAAAATGACCTTCAGGTACTTATTTCCAGGCTTTTAAAGCATCTTTCTTTTTTTCTTGTCTTTAGAAAATGCTGAAATTTTCATCATTCAAACTGAAACTTTACCTAGAGGTAGCTTGGTTTTGGCAGACTGTTTGGAGGGACAAAGTCTTAGACCAAATATAGAATTGATAGAGGAGAAGAAAAGGAAAAAGGATGAAAAGACTGACACACCCAAGCAGATGCATGCACCCTTTCTTGTCCCTGTACTTCTGTGTAGGAGTAGGCACCAGCCTGATGTCTGACACGTCTGCTGAGGTGAGAGTTCAGGGTCCAAGTGATCACCTTGCTTGGCTGAGATCAGTGACCTAGCCTTGGGTATTCACTTCTCCAGGTCAGTCCTGCCTCTGGGAGGAGGTTTGCTCTCCCAAAATCCATAGCACAACTCACACTGCACTCTTAGAAATCCTCCCAGCTGGCTTTCTGATTTTCTAGCTGATGGTATTTATACCATTCCCTTCAGCTTTAACCAGGGGCAGAGATCTGTCATTACACAGGCTATACATTCTGTATTTCTACCTCAGATTCTGATTCAGTTTGGGAATTATGTGGAATTCATCTAAAGCCAAGTGGGTTTGGATGTCAAAACCATAGAACAATTTTCCTCCTTTTGTGTGATGCGAGTGTATAATAACATATTTGGCCTTGCCCCTTGGCTGCCTGACCACGGGCTGTGATTCACCTCTGAGGTGTAGCTGCCTTTTTACTGGACTTGTGCTCAGTTTTAACTTTTGTAATGAATGCAAAGCGTTGGCAATTCTTCTGCCTTTCAGGTTCCACCAAGAGCCTTTCCAGTAGCTCTGCTAGTTAATATTAAATTGTACTTACTGCCAATACAACAGTAATGATCTGTACTTCAAGGGCAGCTTTGATGTGATGATCTCAAAGCAAATCAATTAAGGGTTATCCCACACCCTTGCTATGGATGGAAACATTGAATATAGAGAAATGAGTCCCCACATCACTGACAAGCGGGAAGCGAAAACCAGAATTCCTGTTTTGAAGAAAGTGTTTTCTTCCCCACAAGCCCAAAATTTTGCTACAGTGGATATGTCTCTGGAACTGAATATGTAGAAGAAAGAACTACTCCCAGAAAACACCCTAGCATTTAGTTGTGTACTGGCTGCCATCATGGTGATGGAGGGACAGAGTATCCACACGGTACATGGGGTCACAGCGTTCTTTGGCAAATGCTCCTCAGTGCTATAGTGAGTCAAATATTGCAGCCACTACACACCTTTGCCTCCTGGGGGGCTGGAGCTGCAGTGGGAGCCTTTTGCTGGCAGGAGGTGGCCCACAGCACTTTATGAGAAGGCACAACATGGTCAGGTTTGGGCCCTCCACACTGTAGTTGTTTCTGGCTGGGGTGGCACCTATAAACTATTTCTGGTTAGATTGCATGTTCTTGTCCTCTTCTGCATGCCATAGGGACAAACAAGAAGGGTGAGGGCTGGTGTTAGAACTGGGTAGGCTGCCTTTGACAAGGTCAGCACCAGATTTTTGGTGTGGCATCCCGGAAGATTTCCCTCCCACGTTGTGCTTTGTCCTGAGAGCCCGTGGTAGCGGGACTGAGAGCCCCAAGCATATTTGGAAACATTTAAATGCGTAGCTGTGACAGCAGAACAGGGAAATGGCTTCTCTTCAAATGCTTGAGGCAAGGATTACTCTTCCACAACCTGCCATAGATGGATGTTTCTTTAAAGCTCAAGTCTCCTTAAAAACATCATGGACAAATTTCCTTCTACACTAACAGTCATCCTTTCTTGCAGTGCAGGTCGTGGACTGGAAAATGTAAGCAGTTTAATGGAAACAATCCCTAAAGCTGGACAGGTTCTCCAATTAGTCCTGTTGGGCAAACATCTGCATGTGGACGGAGGCTTGTGCTTTAATCTTCACCCTCTGTGTCCTGCATTGCCGGGTTATCCTTTTATTTGAATCATAGTATTTATCTATACAAAGAGAAGCTTAAACTGCCTCAAGTGAGGTGTATTTCCAGTACTACAGCACTAATTAATCATTAAAGTGCCAGCTTCAAAGAGTGGGGTACTTCAATGTTGGTGTTCCTGTGATGACGCCCTGGCCAATTCCTCTGAGAAATATAGGTATTTTATGAGTTTCAAATCAAATGAAGATTGATTTGGCAACAGGGTGGTGGGCTCCTTGAGCCCCTCAGAAGTAAAGGGAGCTCCACGAGGACTGCAGTCAGCCCCACAAGGAAAAGGCCAGCTCTTACTGCCAACACGCAGGCACCCAGCAGCGCCAGGGATTTAGACATGGAAGCTACAACCCAGCCTCACAGAGTGAGAGGCCACAGTCCCTGCCTTGGAGCTCTGGTGGCTCAACCAGAGGAGAAGTGAAATGGCTGGAGCCATTTCAAGGATAACTTCAGCAGTTAAGGGTGTAAATCTCAACATAAGCCACTAAAACTTTCCATTTAAGTGCTTAAGTTATTTCTGAAAGTGAGGCTTTAAAAATTATGCCGCTAGGTTTGAGAAGCGTAGCCTGAGGACATGACTTTAGTGAAGCATTAACCCTGGTCTGAAATGGCTGGGGCTGCTGTCTGCTTACCTGAAAGGCCAGCACTTGTGTTTAATGGCACTTTCAACTGCAGGTGTGGCAAAGGCATGGGCAGGGCTCTGGGCTTTGGAGATACTGATAACTGCCCCATGTAGCCCTGCTGAGCTACTTGCAGCTGTCCTGCAGCCCTAAACCTCACTTTCCCTTTCCTGTGTGTTTCACAAGTAGAAAACCTGTAGCATCCAGGTACCTGGCATCTGCCAAAAGAGCTGTCATGCCTGTAGCTTATTAAAAAGGACAGAGAGAAGAGCATGTGGAGTGCAAATAGTGCCACTGACCACTGCTGCAGAGGGGCTTTGTTCTGGTAAGGAGAGGGCAGACCGTAATGCTGGGTCTCCTGTCTTGTCTGCTGGCAGCTGGAGGTGGTGGGACCTCCAGGAGAGGCGGCCTGAGGCAGGGCTGGGGCTCACAGAGGCAGGACAAGAAGAGCACCAGCTGGCAACACAAGTAATGAAGCATCCATCAAGTTAATGGCTAATAGTGGGTGTACTAGAAACAGGTGGGAGGGAGTAATAGAGTATCTGAAATGTCTTTTTTTTTTTTTTTTTTTTTTCAGAATGTGGTCTGTTTGACCACTGTTCCTGCTAGAAATTTTTTTTTCTTTTTTTTCTTTTTTTTCTTTCTTTTTTTTCTTTTTTTCTTTTTTCCATTTTTGTGGGAAGCCTGAGACTTGATCGTGTGGACTCCTGGCCAGCACTTATTCTGACCTAGATTTTGATCTCTGCTTTTTTCCCCTACTGTCTGTTTAGCTGGCTACTAATCTGAAAGATGTGCATAGAATCTATAAAACATTTGTGTTTCCCATTAGTTTTACCTTCTATTTTCAGGAGATTCCTAAGACTATAACAAAGAGATTTGAATTACACTGACCATAAACACTTTAGGCTGCTAGGGTGGATCAGAATAACTGTAATCAACAATGGAACTTACTAAACCATTTAGTAAAGAGATCAGAAGGGTGATATTAAAATATGGGAAAACAATAATAAACACTGTAGATGAATGAAAATTAATCTTCTGTCAGAGGATCGCAGCAATTTGCAATTGCTCATCTGGCAGCACTGGAGCACTGCTGCTCCTGAATGAAACCTCTGGAACCAAGTAATTACTATTTCACTGCAAGACTTGAGCATGGTTTGGGATCTTTTGCACTAGGTGATGTACATATAGGTGATGCTATATAAAGACAATAGCACTCCTGAAGAGTTTACAGTAGGAAAAAACCATAAAGCAGACAAAAGAAAGGAGATGATCCCTGTTTTCCAGCTGATGACTGGAAACAACAGGAGTTTCTGGTTTACATCACTTGTGAATCTGGTCCCATTCCTCATTCTCCTTTTTCCTGATCTTGCTTCTGCTGGCTTAATTTCCATGGACCTATCAGAAATACTGATTTAAAAGAAATCTCTGCCATCTTCAACAGCAGCTTCTGATTGTGATCTATGTGGTGTTGTAAAATGCATTTTGCATGGAAGATAATTATTCTTTTGCACAGGTGTATGAGAACCGTTAGGTCACAGCCTGGACCAGTGATTGAGCACCTGGTGAAGGGGCATAGCCAACCCTGGGAGCACAGGTGTGAGCAATTCACTTGTGTGAGTGGAAGGGGTGAACCCTGGGTCTACCCCTCCCTGTTCTCATTTAAGGGCTAGCAGCTACAAGGGAAGCAGCTCTACTTGGAGGTTGCCTCCTTTGGAGTGTTTGCTAAGTCCTGGTCCTTGGAAAAAGGTAAGTGATTCTTTTTTGTTACTAAATTGCGACTGTTATCTTTCTTGGGTGATCTGAAGCTGTGTCTGATGCCGCCTATCTTTACAATGGGTGCGTGTAAAGCTTTGTTTTCACAACTCATTAAGTGGCAGTAGAACAAAAAGTGAAAGCAAAAAGAAGGAAAAGCTGCTGCCTTAAGAACGCTGCGGCAGCATTGCCTGCCTGGGTCATTAGAAGAGCAGAAATTAATAGACTCCTGTGCAAAATGAAGCGTGCAAGTTCTTGATGACCTGAGTGATTTGTTGATGTGTTAAAGGAAATAAGTAGGAGGATTACCTATCTGAGGAGCTGGGAACACCAGTTCTTACTGGAGAAGGAAGAGCTACCTGTTCCTTGTTGAAGGCTTAAAACTGGTGGGTTGTCGCCTCAGTATGAGGAGGTAAAGGTCTTCAGTTTTAAACTTCTTGGAGTGTGTGGTTCTGGCCTGCTCTTATCTGGCATGTGTGCAACTAAGCAAGTCTCTTTGGGGGCATGTTTTTGGGGATTACTTGCTGTGTGTACCATGCTTGTGACGTGGCTGGACTAGAACTGGTTAAGCTTCTGCTAGAGGTGAGACTCCAGAGTGCTCTAAGGAGCACCAAGGTGTAACGCTATAGTTCAGCCCTTGGCATCTGGAACTTCGGTTTGGTTATTTTCTTCCATTCTAAATACCAAGTTGGTAACCAACAGGTTGCAGACACACCACATGCTGCAATTCCTCGTTAGTGCCAGAGCAGAGGGTGTGTGTGCAGTCCTAACGGCCCTGTCTCCTTCAGGTGTGCTGCACTGCAGAGTGTAGTTCATATGCTAATCCTGTTTGATGATCCAGAAAGGCCATTTTGAGTATGTTTCATCCCCCAGTAATTTTGTTAACCTCTCCTGGCACGCATGCACACACACACACCAAAAAAAAAAAAAAAAAAAAAAAAGGGAGAGGTGGGAAGGGAGGTAATGAAGTGGCATTTTCAAAGAACATAAAATAAAACCTATACAGCCCCCTTTTTTTTTTTTTTTTTTTTTTTTTTTTTTTTCTCTCCTTCTTTGGGAAGGGTTGGTAGGCGTATGAAGGACTTCTCTGCATGGCTCTGCACTTCATCTGTGACTTGGAGGAAAAAGAAAACACAACAAAAAACCAAAACCAACTTAGTGGGATACTAATTCAGTCCTTGGTTTCTTTCTTGTATCAAGTACTGCCAACTGTGCCTTAAATTTGGACCAGATGCATGATGGTTTTATGATGTGATACTGTTAGGAAGTCTGGGTTGAATATAGCAGAGGCACTGCTAATGGGGCTGCTCCTTTAGGGCAAAGGTACAGTGCTGGCTTGGGATGCTTGAGCTATTTACTCTGCCTCTGTGGGAATATGTCTTCAACAGAAATTAATGCCTGGATTTACCAGGGTGGATAAGATTACTGGAGATGGTTGGGTCTGCTAGCGTGGTGAGGGGAGCACAACGTATTGTGATGTTTAGAATCGTAGAATTACTTGTTTTGGAAGAGAACCTAAGGATCATCAAGTTCCAAACCCCCTACCACAGTCAGGTCCAGCAACCTCTAGGTCTGTTATTAGACCAGGTTGCCCAGAGCCCCATCCAACCTGGTCCTGAACAACTCTAGGGATAGAGCATCTCTGGGCAACCTGTTCCAGTACCTCACCACTCTCTCAATAAAGAACTTCTTCCTGACACCTGATCTAAAACTTCCCTTCTTGAGCATAAAACCCTTTTAGTATCACTATCTGTCAAAGTAAAAAGTAGATTCTTCTCCTTATTATAATTCCCTTTTAAATCCTAGAAGGCTGCAATGAGGTCTCCCTAGAATTTTCTCTTCTCCAGGCTGAGCCCAGCTCCTTCAGCCTGTCTTCATAGGGGAGATACTCCAACCCTCTGAGCACCTTTTGAGGCTCTTCTTTGGGCTCTCTCTAACAACTCCACATCTTTCCTGTACTGGAGGCCCCAGACCTGAACACGGTACTCCAGCTGGGGCCTTATGAGGGTGGAGTAGAGGGGAACAACTGTCAAGTTCTTCTCCCTGTGTATATATATTATCTCCTATATATATATTTTATTTGTGTGTGTGTGTATATAAAATATATATATAATATTGGTGTCATGAGCAATCTTGCTGAGGCTGCACTCAAGCCTGTCACCAGTGTCATTGATGAAGATGTTGAAGAGCACCCAAGACAGACCCCCTGGGGACACCACTCTTCACTAGCCTCAACCTGGACATAGAGCCATTCACTGCAACCCTCTGTTTCTGGCTTTCCAACCCATTCCTTATCCCCTGAGTAGTCCACCCCTCAAATCTGTATCTTTCCAATTGAGAGATAAGAATGTACTGGGTGACTTGGGTCAAAGGCCTTGCACAATTCCAGGTAAGTGACATCATCACCTTCCCTTTGTCCACTTATGTCGTACTCTTATCAAAGAAGGCCACCAGACTGGTCACGAATAACCTTCCCCTGGTAAAGCCTTGCTGGCTGTCTCATGTGCCTTAACATGTTGTCTTGTCGGATCTGTTCCATGATATTCCCAGACATAAAGGTGAAGCTCACTGGCCTGTAGTTCCTCAGCTCGAACCTTCTTCCCTTTCTTGTAAATGGGAGTGACATTTCCTTTTTTCCAATCCCTGGGGGCTTTTCCTGACAGCCATGACTTTTCAAATATGTGAAGACAGAAGAAAAAACTAATTTAGTACTTCAGTTTTCTCCATATCTGTCATAGTCAGGGTGTGAGTCTTCCATGTCACCCTTATTTGAGCAAAGAAAAACGGGGTTTGTTCAGGTTCTTTCATTTTCCTTTCTTTTTTTGGTGTGTGTGTGTGAGCGCAGCTGGTGGCACTGAATGCATGCACTGCTAAGGCCTCTCTGTCTGAATGGACAAAAAGAGACATTGAGGTGTGAGTCTCATCTCAGATTTGCAGGGCTTCCTTGCCTGCTGCAATAAAGATGTGGTTCAATGGGGCTTGGAAATAGCACAGATCGTAAGGCCAGTTTAGCACATGGGACCGTCTTGCCATTCAAAACCAATCGCAAAACAAGACCACATCATGTCCCTAAAGTCTTGTGGAGGATCAACCAGATCTCCTGTGTTTTTGTTTACTAAGCTCAGTCAAGTGATATAAAAACCTGAGATTTTTTTTTCCTGCCAGTGTGGATTCCGATGATTAAAAAACTTTGTTGTAGGGGATTAATTTTCATTGACAGATAATAATTAATATGACATAATATGCTTATCAATCTTAGGGAAATACCTGGTAGTATTTACAGCTACTTAACCAGCAGAAATCTGCGTAATTCCCCTGGACTGTGGGCTCTGTCACTCAGTATCATCTCCACCTTTTGTCCTCTCCTGGTAATCCAATCTCTTTTTTCATATTGCAGTGAGAGACCAAAGTGCTTTGCTGTTATCTGTTCTTAAAGCTGCTTATTGGTTATTATTATTTTGCTCATCAAAACACTGCCCAGGCATGAAGGCAGGGGCCTTGGTCTAGAAGACAAAGGTGTGTATATATGTGTAATTTTTACAAAGCAAGTATTCTTTCAGCCCATTATGTGGGTTATGTGGTGGGTTTCCTCTCCCTATGAAACTTCCCATGGAGATGAAACGCTTGCTTTCACTGTGAGGGAGCCTGGGGACAGTGAGTCAGCCTGGCTGACTCCTTATTAGCTTGTTCAAGGATCTGTGCTTCCCAGGTCCCATTTACCTCCTGAAAAACCACAGCAGTGGCTGATGTGGAGTTTAATGGAGCAGCTAAGAAGTAGTTGTTTTAAGTGCAAACTACTGGACTTTTTATGGGACTAAGTGGCTGAATTGTTTGGCTACTGTGATGAAGATGGCAAATTCAAACATTAACAGTTTTATGTACTTAGGACAAAAAGTACTTCAGTGGAACATGGAATGTATCCCTTCTTCTGGCCTTTTGATAAACTCAACCAACTTGAAAAATTCCCTGTTTTTAAAAAAAAAAAAAAAAAAAAAAAAAAAAAAAAAGGGGGTAAGGCAGTTCCTGGGTGTTAAGGGAAATACAGTCTAGTATTCTGGAATAGTTACTTAAACCCAACACCTTATGACTCAGGACTGAATTCAATCTCCAAATGTAATGCAAGAACTCTTTATAAAACACTTTATTTCTGCCTACGATTCTTCCAGCGGGAATGTTTTAAAATACTACCAGTGTTACATTTATTCTCTACTTCTGATTTGTCCTGAGTCTGTATTAGCTGAACAGCCACAGTGCTGATGGACTCAATTCATGCACACACACGAAGCCAATACCTTGGAGTGCAAGCTTTCATTCTGCTTTTTTAGTGTGTGTCTGAGATAGGAACAGGAGAAATAGTGTCTTATTTCTTCTTTATTGTTTTCACTTGCTTAGTCTTCAGGTCCATCAGTGACCAGAGTGAGGAGTCTGACACCAAATTCCTTCATTTCACTTGTGTGAAACCTAGCACACAAATGGGAGATGTTTTCCTTCCATGATAATGGTGCAAATGTTTCTCTGCCTTTGTAGCTTCATCTCTTAGCTGCTCCTTGGTAGATGGATGCTGTGCATAAGTGTGACAAGAGTGGGGGGATAGGAGTATGTTTGATTTTATAGAGAAGGCACTGAGGTCCTGTAGGCACAGGCTTGTTTCGTAAGAAACGGTCCAGAAAATCAACTTGCAGGTGTCCAAATGCTTCTCTGGCCTCTTTCTGTCACAGAAGGGATGTAGGTTCACCTTTTTCTGTCCCTGCATCTCCCTGTCACTGGAGGTACAGTCTAGGGTTACAGCTGCAGTGGGCCTGCTCCCTACTTGTGGAGCATTGGTGCTCTTGCTTTGTCAGTCTGAATGCCGAGGGTATGCTTCACTATAAACAAGACCTGGTTTGAGGCAAGTTATATTATTATGTGTATTAGTCTATAGTCTCTATTAGTCTATATATGGATGACGTTCATCCCAGCTTTCTGAAGGGATTGGCTGATGTGGTTGTCAAACTGCTCTCCACCGTTTGTTTTTTTTAAAGTCATGGCTGTTAGGTGAAGTCCTTGGTGACTGGGAAAAGGGAAACATCACTTTGATTTTTAAGAAAGGGACAAAGAAGGACCTGGGAAACCACAGGCTAGTGAGCCTCACCCCAATGCCCACACTCTTATCTTTAAACTGGGGCTATTTGATGGGTGAGGAAGTGGTTGGAAGGTCACAACCAGAGAGTTGTGGTCATCAGTCTTATGTCCAGGCAGAGGCCAGTGTGAGTGATGTCCTCCAGAGGACCATCTTGGAAAGGGTGCTTTTCAACATCTTTATCATTGACATAGGCAGTGGGATCAAGTGTGCCCTTGACAAGTTTGCTGATGACATCAAGCTGAGTGGTGCAGTTGGCATGGCAGAAGGAAGGGATGCTAAACAGAGGGACTCTGATTAACTTAAAATGTGGGCCCACGTGAACCTAATGGGGCTCAACAAAGCATAGTGCAAGGTTTTGCTTGGGTTGGGGTAATCCCAAGAAGAAAGCATTGAGAGCATTCCTATAGGGAAGGGCTTAGGGGTACTGGTAGATGAAAAACTTAACGTGAGCCAGCAGTGTGTTCTTGCAGTCTAGAAGGCCAACGGTATCCTGGGCTGCATCGAAAGTGGTGGGGGGAGGGAGGGGATTGTCCCTCTCTGCTCTTGAGGTTCCATCTGGATCCAGGTCTGGAGTCCCCAACACAGGAAAGAGGTCAAAATGTTGGAGAGGGTCCAGAGGAGCGCTGTGAAGAAGATCAGAGGGCTGGAGTACCTCTCATATGAAGACAGGCTGAGGGAGCTGGACTTGTTCAGTCTGGAGAAGAGAAGGCTCTGAGCAGACCTCATTGCAGGAGGGAGACTGGCATTTTGCACAGTCTGATAGGACAAGGGGAGGAGAATGGCTCTAAACTAAAATGGGGGATTTTGGTTAGATATTAGGAAATTATTCATCCAGAGGATGGTGAAGCACTGACAGTGCTGCCCATAGAAGCTGTGGTGCCCCATCCCTGGAGGCATTCCAGGCCAGTTTGGATGGGACCGTGGGCAGCCTGAGCTGGTGGGGGGCAGCCCTACCCATGGCTGGGGATTGGGAATGGGTGGGCTATAGGGTTTCTTCCAATCCAAACCGTTCTATAATTTCATGATTCTATACCGGTAGAAATGTTTTCCATTGGTATGTGTGACTAAGCTGGGAGAATGGTACCAGAAGCTATGACAGCTAAAGTTCTTAATTTTTTCATTACCTTTATTTTTAAACTTAGTAGGTCCTGTAACATGCTCCCAGCGGGGCAGTGCTGTGCAGAGCTGGTGCAGTACAGGCTGAATGCTGGCCATGGCAGCCAGTGGTGCTGCAGGGATCATGCTGGAGAGCTGTGAATGGATTGGGTCAGAGTGTCAGGCTGACTTGAGGCCAAGATGAGAGTGGGAGTTGTGGGCTGGGGCCATAGAGCGTGATACAACCGTACCAGCAGGGGCTTGCATGAGGCTTTGCCTTGAAAACATTTATGCTGTAGCAGATGTATGAGGTACTGCGTGGATGCTTTCCAAAGCGTGGGATAGGAAGACGTGGAGAGGCTATATTATCATTTTCCTGACTGTTGCAGGTGCAAAGAATTTGGTAACAATATTTACTCTGGAGCCAAATTGCTCTCAGACTCTCTCCTATGTTTATTCAGTTGAAGAGAATTACCCAGTATTTCTGCTTCTCAACAATCGCAGGGTAAGAATTCCCAGACAGAGTATTTTTCTTTCTTTTATTCCCTTCTGAAGCATGTGTCTAGACAAGTGATAGGCAAACCTTAAACTCTTTGGTTGCATATTTGAAGGGTACCTGACTGTTTCCTCTCTGCATCTATTGTCCTGAGCGTATTCAGCCTGCCTTGGTTCCTGGTAATTGGGCTGAGAGGCTCTGGAGAGCAACTTTTCTTGTAAGCTTTTCAACTGCTCCTGGTTTGAAGGAGTTCAGGGATCTCCAACCCACAGGGCTTCTGCACATGCTTTGCTTTTTGGATTTCTGATTCCATATCAAACCAAGAAGTACAAGGAAGCATCATACTGTTTTATTACTGTTTTATTGTGGGTTTTTTTTTTTTTTTTTTTTTTTTTTTTTTTTTAAATAATTACAATAATAGTAACCTAAGAAGACTTACCTCCAAACCTTAACCTTAAATGCTATTTCACAGAATCACAGAATTGTAGGGGTTGGAAGGGACCTCCAGAGATCATTGAGTCCAACCCCTCTGCCAAAGCAGGTTCCCTACACCAGGTTGCACAGGTAGGCATCCAGGCAGGTCTTGAACATCTCCAGAGAAGGAGACTCCACCACCTCCCTGGGCAGCCTGTTCCAGTGCTCCGTCACCTCACTGTAAAGAAGTTCCTTCGCACATTTGTGCAGAACTTCCTGTGCTCCAGTTTCCGGCAGTTTCCCCTTGTCCTGTCTCCACTCACTGCACAAAAGAGTCTGGCCTCGCCATTCTGCCCCCCACACCTCAGATATTTGTAGACCTGGATCAGGTCCCCTCTCAGTCTTCTTTTCTCAAGGCTGAACAGACCCAGTTCACTTAGTCTTTCTTCATAGGAGAGATGCTCCAGGCCCTTCACCATCTTCGTGGCCCTCCACTGGACTCTTTCCAAGAGATCCCTGTCTTTCTTGTACTGGGGAACCCAGAACTGGACACAGTACTCCAAATGAGGCCTTACCGGGACAGAGTAGAGGGGGAGGATCACCTCCTTTGACCTGCTGGCCACGCTCTTTTAATGCATTCCAGGATGCCATTGGCCCTCTTGGCCACCAGCTGCCAAGTTTGTTTATTTATTTATTCAAGTTGAACATGTGGAGAAGTGACTTGATTTAAAAACAGTTCAAGGAAAGGAAAATTGTTTGAATCAGTCTCTTAAGCTCCTAAAGAACAGGAATTTAATGGCAGTAGCACACTGCCTGTGGTGTGTAGCACTGCTGATACAGTCCTGGGAAGGAGTCTCAAAGGATATTGTGCCATTATGGACTGTGGTCCTGGCTTATTGGGCTGTTTGCTGATCTGAAGGAATGCAGTTAGTCTAATCCATTTGATTTCAGGAGCATTTCATGTGCAGAAGTCTATCACAGTGATAATGGCAGCCCTTTCAGTACCTGGATCACTAAATATTTTCCTGTTCTAAAATAATGACAGATGTGGAGCTGTTTACTGGAAACAGTGGCAATGAAGAGCCTCTTGAATTATTTGTTAATCCATTTTATTATTTATTTGGCCAAGCAGAAATGTTCTACTCTTGAGGCAGTGAAATATCCAGAGTTAATGACAGTCTGTTCCATACGTACTACACCCTTACTTTTAAAGCAGTTTTTGGGTTTGGCTGAGATGTTCCGTACGTCACTGCAAGAAAGTGCTCCACCTCACTGGGCCTTTTCTAGCAAGGTTTAGGCAGCCTCTGGTGCTCTTCTTCTGAGATAAGAGGGTGGTAGGAGCAATCTGGTTCAAAATCCCCAGCTTTGGTGTTGCTCCAGCCTCCCAGTCATCCCACTGGCTTGCAGCTGGCACGCAGGAAAGTCTTAAGTTGGATGCTGCGGCTCCTCTCTATTTGAAAGTGGAGGTTCACTGCTTTAAATTAGGTAAGAATAGTGAAGAACAGTGGTTCCTGCTATCCAGAAGTTCATTTTGTTCTCTTTTTTTCAGTTAACACTCTATTAAAAAAATCACTGCAAAACTTGACTCTTCTTTCTGGAGTCAGTAACCAGGCAGTGTAATTCAAAGAAGAGAGCTGGGTTGGGTGAGGAAGAAAACTGCAAACTTCCAGCCCTGCTGCAACCAACTCCTTACTGCTAAAAGCCGAGTGAGGGGAAGGACAATTATTCAGCTCCATGGTAACAGTGGAAGATTATAATTTCCATTCCATTCAAATTTTAAAATGAAAAATATTTATTTGGTTTGATAAATTCCTCAAGTCCTCTCCATCTCTGTTTCTATTTTAATGCAAAAATAGAAACACTCTAGTTTCTATCTTGTTTCTATGTTGGCAGGAGCAGCTGTCTTGGTTGGTAGTGTTATAATACATTTGACTGTGGTGTAGCTCTGTTTGTCTTTAGTTTACTACTTGTTTCTTTCTCCCTAAGTGCACTGAATACTGAGAACTGGTTCTGCAGCTGGTGTCAGCTGGCAAAGTCTGGCTCTTCTGGAGAAGGGGGCCCAGACCCATAGCTCATGCAGATCACCGCAGAGCTGGGTATTGTTACTAAGAAAACATTTGGTAATGAGCTATGCACTTAAAGCAGCTTGGGGAGGAAGAAGACTTGGATGTACTCTAATCACAGGGTGACTCTGAGCCACAACTATGCTATAGCCATGAAAAGGGAAATGCAGTCTTAGGGGACAAATCGGACAGGGACAGTGCACCAGGCATAGATGAGAGTTCAGCTTCAATGTTGTGCACTTTTTTGCTCACTAAAAAACAAAATAAATGAGCTGATGTAGGAGCAATAGCAGAAACAGGTGGACAAGGACAGCAGGGCCTACCAACAGAGGGGACATTGGGAGGAGTTAGCTGAGAAAGGCAGTGACCAGAATTTCTGCCTATGAATATGTCATAGCTGAAAATTAAGGAAGAAGAGTTGAGAAGAGCTCTCTAGGCAAAGGGATGCGCTGGTACAAAAATGGTAATACAAACTGCTGTGGATGGACATATTCTGGAATAAGAAAAAGATTTGCTAAGTATTGGTGATTATAAGCACAGTCAATTTCCTTACTTAAGGTGGAGCTTGCTAGAGGAGCTCATAGGGCAGTGTGAGGGAAATAGGTCAGAACTTAAAGATGTAGCAGTGTTTGATGCCGAAACCTGTGACTTGTGCCAAGAAGCTGCAATGTTGTATTGTGACTTTTCAGAGTAATATGCCAAATTCTCATTATCTCTTTCATTTGAAGCCTCTGTTTGGGCCATCAGAGAAGCAGTGTTGCCATCAGCAAGCCAGCTAGGCTGACAGGTGAGTAGATCTGATCATCAAGCAAAACTAATGATTGGTCATGTCTGCAGCAGTTTTGTGTGGTCTTCATAGAATGACAGCTGTGTTTTAATGTAGGAAGAAAGTAAACTAATAGTGGTGGTGTTGTTTTCGAAGAATAAGACCATACGAAACTTCTAGGTGTTTACGAAACCTGAGGATGCCTTACTGCTATGAATCTTTACTCACACAAGCAGCAATGGTCGAAGAGGAATCATACCCATGGAGTCTCAGCAGACAGCCATAGGTTGGGAGAAGGATGTTAGAAATTTTTTTTATCAGGGAAAAAAGAAACCAGAGATTGTATATATTAAAAAAAAAAAAAGTTTGTTTCTGCCTAAGAAATGCTTGGATCACAGTAATCAAGGTAAACACAAAGAAATAGAATTATTTTGAATAAATCAGAGGGGATGACTTGCTGTGTATGTTTGTCTACATTCTATTCTAATGTCCAGGTTAGTACAGGATGGCTCAGAAAGGGTATTCCTTAGAGAGGTGAAGGCGTGAAGGACATCTAAGTGCCTGGTGCTGTAAAGTTCTTTCTCGTGTGTAAACATAAGCTGTGCACTCCCCAAAATGTGCTCCTGCTGGGCCCAATTTCACACTGACTGTGTTTGATGGAGCAAATGAATGGGGACTAACAGTGGACTGAAAGAGGAGGGAAGGAAAGACAGAAATGTGCTCTGTGTAGCTATGGGGAGGTAGCCATGCAACTGCTAGGCCTCAAAGCTGTCCCTCTTGATTAGCAGATGGGTCACCCAGGCAGATGTCCCATGCAAGGATAAGCAGCTGGCTGGCAACACTGACCCCTGAGTAGCCATCTTTGGAGTATGCTGGTCAGCAGGGAGAAACTGGGTGGTGTCAAGAATGAAGAACTTCAGTCAGTAATCCTTAGAAAAGAGTGAGCATTTAAACAAAAGAGCCATTGTGGAACCTACAGACAAATGCTGGTTGTAAAATGGACAGCACCTTACTCAAGAACGCAATGGCTGCTTCCAGACTTCTGAATTTCCACCAAGTTTTAGAAGCTAAGTGCTAAAGAAGATAAAGAAGGTAGATGTCGATCAGTGGGAGGATTTCATCTGTCCCAGGAGTTTCCATAGGATGTAGTCCTTAGCCCATCTTCAGTACACCATGCTTGGCTTCCTTCCCTCCTCAGATCATTGTCCTGAACTGATATAGGGAATACATAGCAGCAGATAAAAAATGTACTGGCCTCTCTGGGAGTCCTTTGCACATCCACTACTTCTCATCCCAGTAACACATATGATCAACCTTTCTGTGCAACTGTACACAAAAATAATGTCTCTCTACGCAGCAGTACATTGGTGTTACACAAAATAAAGTGTTCCAGCAGTTTCTACTGCAGTATAAGAATGCTGCTGGAGTTGACAGAAGCCACCTCTTCCCCCATGCTTTCCCTAAAATTAGTTATGTCTTTGCTTTCTGGCATGACAGCAGTATCAGTGTGCTCCCCCCTCCCACCATGCTTTGCTGTGTTATAGGCAATGGCACTGCTCAGAATGAAACACTGCAGCTGTGAACTTTGGTTCATGTTAAACATGACTCACTTCTGGTTGCTACACAGGAAAACGTTACATGAGCAATCTGAAATCACATAATCACCATCCATATTATTTGTATGGACATAAAATAGCAGAGCAAAAAAGAAAAACACCCAAGAAATCTGTGGTGTAACTTCAAATACGTGTATGAGGATTTCCATGCTTCCCACTATTCTGTGTAGGTGTTTCATGATTCCCATTAATTATTTAACCGTATGTTTCTCTTTTTTTTTTTTTAATTTAAATAAATGTTTCAACAAATTTCTTTGTGGCATGCTAGCTTGGCTAAAATAATGCATGGTGTGATCCTGCTCCCATTTAATTTAATGTCACCATTCCTACTGATTCAGGATTAGGCTTCTGGTAAAGCAGCCCTTGCTACATGCAGAAAGAGCCATCCCTGTAAATACAGTCTATCTAGGCTGTAGACATATTGAACTTAATTATAAAGAAATAATATTTTTCCATAACCTGAATAGATGCAGCTAGGTAAGAAAAGCTCTAAAATACAGGAGAGGGAATAAAAAAAATAAAAAATTTGCAGTTGCAATGAAGGTCAGTATAGCACAATCATGGAGTTTCAAAATATATTCATGCTACAGTTCTTCTTTGGAAAGTTTTGGACCAAACATGTTGCTCTGAAGATCACCATTAGCTCTGCTTCCAGTTGTGTTCTCTGTAAGAAAGTGCCAGACTCCCGTAGCTGTGATACAATTATCCAGGACTTCCAGGAGCAAAATGGTGCACAGAATAGCCCTTGGAGGAGTGACAGCCAGCAGCATGGTACCTCCATGTGACAGGTCTGGCTGCACAGCTGCACCAGGGGAGGGCTGTGTCACAGGGCAGATGCACAGCTCACAAGGATGAGGCACAAGTTTGGCCCTTCCTGCTAAGCCACTCACCTGACTGACAGGGGAGTGAGAATGATCCAAGACAACAGAAAAGCAGCAGTATTTTGTGAAACGAGGAAGTGGCTTGCTAACGTTAACTGGTTTCACACTGCTGTGAGAGTTGATTCTCCAGGAGAAATGCATCTATAGTGGGGTTGGGTAAAGAGAAAAATCTGTCTTCATCTGTTCAAGTAGAGCAGGCTGTGTTCAGCTTCTCACAGATACAAACATACCAGCTATTTTAGGTAAGTATGACCACCTCTGTAAGGAAAAAGGAAAACAAGTTCAGATACAGGAAGGACTTAATTCCCTATATTTCATTTACATTTCAGTAGTAGAAGTCTTTCATTCCTACATCGAAAATCTCCCAGTAAGCACTGCATTCAACTTGTACTCAGTTCATACTGAGCAATAGACAACCTGCATTAGCTTCACTTTTGCTTGTAAATTAATTTGTTGGACTAAGTCTATGGTGTTATTTTTTAATGAGTGATACAGAGGGCGTTATTTCTTTGTGGTAAAGAAAAAAAAGTCTTGCCTATGATACATGTGCATGACATGCAGGGATAAATTCTCCAGAATATGGAACTTTGCCCTAAGCTGCTCAGCTCATTGGCTGTATCCAGGGAGAGCCCACTTCAGCCAGTGATGAAAACTATCTGCATCAAGACAACGTGATAAGGCATGAGAAAAGAAAGTCCTTGAAAGATGGCCTTTTGGACAGTGGGTATAAAACTATGTTCATCATTGTGGAAAGCTGTTGCTGGGTCCCCCTCAGTGCTTTGCACTAAGACATCAGCCTCATGTCTGTCTCCAAAAGAAGGGTTTTTGTGCTTACTTAGAATTGAGATTGTTGAAATACCAATTTGTTAGTGTTCAGACATATTCATAAATAGGCCAGTATGAAGGATGAATAGTGAGATGAGAAATTTTGCAGATGATGCAAATTATTTAGCATTGTAAAACTAAATCTGGCCACAAAGCACTGCTGTAAGAGTTCATGATACAGAGCGACAGGGCAATAAAATGAGTGATGCAGTGCATTGTCAACAAAAAACGGAACACGTGCAGAAACTCTAACTACACTTCAACATCAATGAGCCCTAAATATTGCATCTAGTAAAGAAATTCTAGAGTCTTCTATGAACACTAGTTAAAGCCCATCAGAAGAGACAACTAAAACGTTAAAAATTACCTGGAAATGCAGCAGGAGCAAAATAAGAATCCACCATGACAGGAATCATTAATGAAACCGTGTCATGATAATAGCAAGTTTCTTGGCCTCCAGAAGAGTTGAGCTGAAAAGCACTCAGGATGAGGAGAGGTGGGAAACAGCTTCCATAAATATGAGAAATGAAGGAGATGAGTTTGCAGGGTGGAAAGGGATGATAAAAGCAGGAGATACATTCACCATCTGTTTGATCATGAATGACACATAGGAAAAGACAAATAGAAATTGTTTTCTGTGGCTTCTCCTAAGAACTAGAGGGGACCCAACAAAACATTCACATAAGAAGATTTAAACCAACACAAGGAAGTATTTTTTCCATGCAAAACATAACTAAGTTGTGGAACCCATTGCCACAGGATGTTGCGGAGGCCAGAAGTTATAAATGGCTCGAGAAAAGGATCAAAAAAATTCAAGCAGGATAGATCCATGGGTGGCTATTAAAACACACTGGTCTGGAGGCAGCCTCTGCTTTGGGAAGTCCATAAACCACAGATTGCCTGGAGCAAGAAGGGTACTAGGCAAGGATCATGCCATGCCTCCTCTTTGAATTTCCTCCTTCCACATCTCTTTCTGGCTATGGCAAGGAATAGAGCACTGCTTCACACAATTGTTAGGTGTGACACCAGTCAGGTCCTACCTCCTCTGGTTCTGTTTGGGGCATGGTCTCCACTTACCTCCCCTAGATTTCAAAGGAAAAAAGAGGGGGAGAAGAAAAAACAAAAAAAAAAAAGGGGAAGAAACAACCCCAGCCCTCCACATACTGCTACTAGGCAGTCTGGTAGTTGTTTTATTTTCTTTAGAATGGACCTTGTGTTGCAAATGGCAGGAAGCCATGAACCACAAAAATAAAATAATTCTAACCCTAGTGCTAAGTAAGGAAAACAAAGATGGCTCAGCAATTAGCAGCATTATATATGTTGGTACTAAGTAACAACAGATGTCAGGACTTGAGCCCTTTTGCATTCCTTGCAATCCTTTGGAAACCAAAGCCTTTTGACATTGCTATACATTATTACAGTTATTTTGGGTCTCAGAGAGCAGCAAAAGCTCTTTGAATGTTGAAATACGTATGTTACTAGGACTGGCTGGGTCTTACCTGTGTCTATCTCACCATCCTGCATACTTCTGCTGACTTAACAGGCTAGTGTGTGCTGTAAAAGCCTGCTCTGTAAAGACATGCGCTGGCCATGAGTCATTAGCAAGCATGCGAAGCTAATTGGCAAAATACTCATAAAAGATTTTGAAGGTGGGTTAATTACAATTCATTACACTGTAAACTGTCCCCAGGCTATTGTTAAAAAATGCAGGAGTTTCAAGGTCCAGTATTTTATGATTCATTTTGCCATGCAGTGAAAAACAGACTCTATATCAAACTACATTCATTATAGTTAAGACCACAAAATCTTTATTGGTTTTCCCAACATTCCCTCCTTGTTATATGAATTCATATGGACTGCACATTTCTAACAATTGGCAAGAAAGCATGAAATAAGATTTATGATATTTTTTTACCTTATACTCAGTGCAGCCTTAAAAACTGCCCGTTCCAATTGCTTCACCTCCTCCCACCTTGATTCACTTGGGCTGATAGGATAAGAGCTGGAAAATAAACAGAGGTGAATGAGAACAACTTCCCCACGCTGAAGGTTTGGTTGTGTGATGAACCAGGTTGCTGCATGTCTGCACAGGAAATTCAGCTCTGCAAGAATACTGATAACAAAATTGTAATAAATAAGAATCACCCCTTGTAGCACTGTAAGTAACAGTTTCAAATTCAGTTGACACATTTATACCAGATACTTCTATAACCAGATGGATATGGAAGGATGAGACGGCTTTCATAGCTGAGCACAGAACATACCAGAGACCTGGGTTTCATTCTTGCCTCTACTTAGACAAAACTTGCTGGCTTGTCCATCAGCTACATGAACCATACAACCTCAAGTGCTTTGCAGGATGAGGACCTTGGTACACTTAAAGCCAAGTTCTCAAGCTTATAACAGAACTAACTGTGCCTTTGACTGCCTTCGCTTATGCCTGGGATGTCAGATACTGATATTTTTCTCATGAAAGGTCTGTGAGAAGGAGGCATTGCTATTGAGTAGCTTGGCATAATTCTCAATAACGTTGTGTCGAGGAAAAGTTAACAGAGACTCAGCTGCAACCTTTGAGAGAGCCAAGCCAAGTACTGTGCATCAGTGCCACCTTTGTACCCTTCTCCATGGGTGCTCCTTAGCTCCTGGTGCTGGCTGGCACTTGGGCTCTTCTTTCAGCATTAAATGGTGCCATTCAGCTGGACTTTGCATTACCCCAATATGCTGAGCTAGATTCAGTTTTGCACAGACACCACTCTTTCTCCTGTGTTGGCCCTGCCTGCATCTGACTGCAGTGTGTCTTATTCAGTGCATTCTCTTTGTGATGCTGTAAAGCTATAATGTGAAGGAAAATACAGCAATAACAGCAAAGTGGCACAATCTTAGGCTGAAGCCAATAAGAGTAAGCCCAAAAGCAGCAGCCACATACACAGAAACAAAGGAAGAAAAACTGCTTACCTTTGAAGGACATCCAGTAGGCAGGGTTCTCCAGCAAGACCCCCGTACCCTCCACTGCCAACCCTTAAATGAGGTCCAGGAAGGGGTGGATCCAGTTCCACTCCTTCCAGTCATTCAGGAACATTGCTTGCACCTGAGCTCCTCTGGATTGGCCCTGCCTTCCTACCATGTGCTCAATCATTGGTTCAGACCATGAGTTAACATTTTCCCTGCACTCCACTGCTTCATGGTGTGAAGCGATGATTGAGCAGATTGAAGGCAAGGAATGCTTTGTACAGTTTGCCCATCACAATGTAGATGGACAAGATATAAGACAATGACTGGTTCTTGGTTGAGATTCACGTTCCTTTGTGGGACAGTTCTTGATGGTTCTCCTGGGGGCACATAGTTGCTTGGGCCAGGGAAGGTTCAGCTTGCATTCCATCAGTGTCATATAGTCCACAAGGTGTCATGCTGATCTTACAGTGACACTGGAGCATCTTGATATCACGTGTCCCCTTGTGGTGGTCCTGCGGACTCAAAAAGACTCAGAGGGAGTAGCATAGATGTTTTAGAGATACCAGAAAGGGTAGGTCAGCCCTTCACAACAAGATATAGGCTACGTTCTTATCCTAGGTCAACACTTTGGTTTGCACTGGGGTATATCCAACCGCCTATACCACACTCTTTGGCCCAACATCTGAAGCTGCATAACTATACCAGGTATCAAAGGGGAGGGGGAGCCAGATTTGCCATAGGGACTCAATTAAGGTTCCCTTCACAATGAAAAAGAGAGTGTTGACCACAGTATCTGCAGGCCATGTACTGAAGAGACTACCAAGCTGCCAGCTTCCAGTGATATCCCCCAAGGTACAGGTAGGCCACATCATTTTTGTACTACTTGCACCTTCAAAGGTGCACCCTATTTTACAGGAACCAGGTTCTAGATTTTCAGGGTCAGGGAGCAGAAGATTATTTTCACTGCAATTTGGGGTCTTACCTGATCATCAGTGCCCAAAATATGGATAAGAGCCATATTGCCTGTAGCATCTTCAGGGCACTAGGTCTGCCATCCCTAAGCCTTTCATTCAGGTCCCCTAAGTACAGCAGTAATAGCAAAGTAGCACCATCCTAGGCTACAGCAAATGAGAACAAGCCCAGATGCAGCAGCCACAGGCACAAAAGAGAAAAGACTGCTTACCTTTGAAGGACATCCAATAGACAGGGATCTCCAGCAAGACACCCATACCTGTACCCTCCACTGCCAACCCTTAAATGAGGTCTGGGAAGGGGTGGATCCAGCTCCACCCCTTCCAGTCACTCAGGAACATTGCATGCACCTGAGCTCCTCTGGATTGGCCCTGCCTTCCTACCAGGTGCTCAATCATTGGTTCAGGTAACACTTCTGCTGCTCTCTCTAAGACAATCATTGTTGGTGGTATTTCCAGCTCAGCTGAGCTAATTTGGAGTTTATATAGGTTCCAATAGGCTCTAAACATATCGTTATTACTAACGCATAGTGTTGAGTTGACACGGTCTGCTCCATGTATGAATTCAACTCAGAGACCAGACTCATGTGGTTCTGGGATGCTGCAGAGCATCCACCTGTGGAATTCAGAGCTGGATTAAAGCCAGCTTTAAGCACAAGTAGTAAATGATGGAAGTAACTAAGGTCTACTTCTCTCCCCTAGAAAATCTGTTGATGATATGAATGGATTTTGCTTCAATTTGCTTCAGTTAATATGCTATTTCTGTAGTGTTTTGAGGTGATGTGTGAGTGGAATACTGAAGACAATTCATACTCAAAATAATTCAGCTGCTGTTCTTTTTTCCTACTGAAAACTCTAAACCTTTCAAAGAAACGGAACATTTCTGGATGCAAAACATTTTAATCCATTGAAGAACGCCTTCTCCTTCACCAAAATGCATCTATGGAAAAAAACCTTCACCAAGCCTACCAGCTAGATATTAAGCAAGTGGGAGTATCAGTTAATTCTAGTAAAACTCAGCAATAGATTTACTGTAAAGAGCGTTGTTTTTGTTTGCATGAATTTAGTGTAAATTGATAAATATCTTGGGTTGGCTCTTTTGTCTCAAGCTTTCTCAGAGAAACTGGATTTTTCTTTATGTGATAGCATTAAAACTTCTATATGTGCTAGGACCAAGATACTGTTTAGCTCAGTTTCTAATAGAGTACTCAAGAAAGAGCAAAATTTAACCTGACCATTCATGATACTTGTACTGGCTGGCACACCAGCCTCCACAGCTACTCTGTAACCTTCTACACTGACCCTCCCCTACTGCAGGGACCAGAAGCTAACAGCTCGAATGAAGCCTGGGAGGTGGACTGTGCAATATGATACACAATGGGAGCTTTTTCCCACCAGGCAATCCACTGTGTAGGATGTGCCTTTTGCTTTCCCTCCTGAAATGCTCGCCCTACTGCACTGGCAGAGACCCTCAGACATTGCACCAGGCACGGAGCAAAAACCAGAAGGAGTTTACAGCCCAATGGCCAAAGCTCAGCAGGGTTTTCACAGCTGGTGGGCATTTGGAGTGAAGGGTTTGGATATCAGATTTCAGTGACAGTGATATTTATGGACGCTCTGACTAATCTCTGTGCCTGGGACATAACAACTATATCCAAAAACATTGGCAAATACTTCTTTTGTTTTGTTTTGTTAAGAACTGTAACTACTCCCATCTCACCTGGAACTAGTACATGAGCAAAGTTCATCATGACATTTCAGCAACGTCAGTGCTGTTATTGGACAGCCCTACCAGTGAGCAAAATGGAAGCAAAGGAGGAAAAAATGAGCGATCAAAATTTTCCAAACTCTCACAAATACTTGTTTCGAGCAGTGGAGAGATTTTGCAAGTGGCAGGTGTCAGTAGTAAATACTGAATTCTCCACTTTCCTTTTGGTGTCATTATAAATAGGGTTATTTGTTTTTAAAATAGGCATTTTTCATCACTTCTTCTTAGGGTCATGCCTCTGTAAGGCTCACAGATGCTAAATTTGGACAATACCTTTTAACCATAACATGTGAAGCTCCAAAATTTCAGAGGCTCCGTTAAAATCATGCAGAAAGTGGGATTTTTGCCATTGGTTTGATTGGCTCCAAGATTACATCCTTGCTGTTCTTTGGAAGTCATCTTCGATTTGGAAATAATCTTCAAAAATGTTGTGATACATTGCTCTCCAAGGAGATTCCTGCTACTTCATCGTTTTGACAAGGCTGTAAATAACAAAAAAGCTATACTCATCAAGTGCTCCTCCAGTCTCCACTGAAATCAGAATAGTCAGAAATGGGCAGCAAAATGTTAATTAAATTCCTTCAAATCTCATAAGAAATGTTGAGTAGAGCTTCTCCGAGACTGCAGAAAACTGCCTGTGGAAAACTGTCAACATTTCTCTTTAACATATTGTGTCAAATTTTGGTGTCTATGAATCAGTTGGTGAAGTGGTAGGAAAAAAAAAAAACAGAAAAGCACATTTTTATGGATGCTGGAAATGTATATCTGTGATGTAAATATAAAATACATGCATCTTGCTATCTAAAATATATACACTACCTATATACAAAGCTTTTCATTTCCCAAGTCTGTATATAGAATTATTTATATATATATTTATACATACACAAAAACTTGCAGCCAGCACTAGTTTTACACCAGCCACTTTGAAGGCAGATTTGTTTGTTCGTTTAAGAAAACCTGTTCTGATGAATGACCTCACCCAGCTATGGACTGGATGCCCTGTAAGAAATTCTGGATAGGTACTATAATGAAATATCATTGTGTAGGGGTTTTCAGATTTGTTATGATCCACTGGAGTACAGTCTTCCAGCAGATGCTGAGTCCCACTGCCACTGACCATGTGCTAGAAAACAGGGAAAAGATGTGCAAGCATTTGGAGGGGAGCTTGGCCCCACTGCTGTCTGGAAAAAAAATCCCATTGACTCTGACAAACCAGGAATTCACCCACAGTCCTTGGAAGATTTTTACAGAAGTACAATAAGGTGCCGTGTAAGTCCTATAATCAAAGCTTTCCCTATTGATTTTATTTACTTTTACATTGTGTATGATATGAAAATTGAGCTCTTTAAATTCCTGTCCTTATCTCAGGCCCCATGGAAGGACTATTTCATCTGCTTTTATTAAAGCTCATGGGTGCTCCTACGTCAAGGTTGGTGAAAGTACCTTGCTGAAAGCTTCTCATGCGGATTTTTTCCTACAGTAATTCAAAGGGATAAGACATCTTACAACTGGCTTTTATAACCTTGCAAAAAAAAAGTCTGGCTCAAAAGCTGCTTTTTCTCTAGCAGAGAGCTGAGCTGCTAAGAGATCTGTAGCATTCCCCCTCAATGAGCCAAATCCTGCAGCTCAAAGCAGGGAAAAGAGTCGTAAATCCTTGCAGACAAGAGGCACCACTAACTGAGAGCCGAGCCATTGCTTCTGGAGTCAAGCAACTCACTGGAAAAGTTGGCATTATCACCAGCTGTCATGAAAGCAACATGGAGCCCTACAATGAATTCAGATTCAGGTCCCTTGTATGACCTTGGACAAGGTGTGTGCAATCCTTTCCTTTGCTTCCCCATCTAGAAGATGGTGCTAGTAACACATGATTTGCTCATCATGTTTATTTAAGTTATAAACACCTCCAGGCAGAGGCAATCCCTTTCAACGTGTCTATACAGTGTCTAATAGAAGGTCCTTGTCTCAGCTCAAAATCTAGATACTACATGGAAGCAAGGAATAGTACCTGGCAGAGCGCAGGTTTCAAACTAGAAATCTAACATCACTTCGTTCTCATTCTTTCTTGCTTTTGGCACATGGCTCTTTTCAGGATGACAAATCCCGAGGTCCCTCTGTTGCTGACTCCCATTAAAGTTTAAATTACACTCATTGGCAGTCCTAGAAGTGTCCAAGGATTTCCCCTTTAGATTTTTAAAAGGCTATACAGTAAAAAAGATAGAGTGGACTATAGCTGGTCCTGGAGTTGCAGCTGTAACCAGAAGCTTTATGATGAAATTCAGGTAGAAGAACAGGAGGAGGAAAAAAAATGAATGGAAACGAGGGAATGCCATCAAAGTCTTTGAAAGACAAATTCATTTTACCTTTGTCAATGACTGTGGTTTTCAAGGATAAAGATCAAAGCAATGACCGTGGGCAGAGCTATGACAAATGCCGAGATCAGTCTGTTAAACCCTAGCATTAGCGTTACAGTTAGACTGGTGTCTAGACTAGCAGTGGGTACTCATGCCAGGTTTGGCAAACACAGCAGTGCAGTGCTTGCATCAGAGCTGTAACAAGAAAAATGAGGCATCCAAATTGCAGAGGGGAGGGAGCGTTTGGACTCTAGCAGAGTGGAACTTGAAGAAAGGAAGTATGGAAAAAAGAACAACAAAAATAACAACAGCAAAACAAAACAAAATAAAGCAATCCACAGCCATATTATTGCCTGAGCCCAGGGAAAGACAGCTGAGAAGATGTATCCCCCACACTGGTTTATGCTTTGTGATTAATGTACACAAAAAGCTTAGATAACTGGGGGAAAGTAATGCCAAATTCTTATCAATACAGATGAGCCGGCTTCATATTCCTCCATCTCTTTCATGTGGAAATGAGACTGCATTTGATGAGGCCAAGCCCACATTTGAAATAGCTCAGCTGGGATGTGTGTGTGGTGAGGGTTCAGGTGCCTGCATGGAAAATTGATATGGCTGGATCGTCTCAGATTCTCCGGTCGTCTTCTTCTTTGTAAAGAAGGCAGAGAGCTCTTTTTTGTGGGATGAAGACATGCTGAGGTCTGAGTGATGGACTGGACAAGGAAACACGTTGCGGACTGATGAGGGGCCAGGGCCCCTCATAAGGTGTTTCTATGTTCCTCCAGACAATTCTTGCATGGACCTTTCATGGGCCCTTAAATATAACTCACTGCCATGTCCCAGGTTAGCATGCTGGGGCCAAGCTCGCTCTCACATTGCTCAGTGTGGGGCTGCAGGCTCAGCCAGAGGAGAGGAGCAATGCATTGCTCTGCCTGCAGCCCATGCCTGGCCGTGCCTGGGGATTTCCTGGCCCGAGAGTGCCACACAGGGTTGGTAGAGGGATAAACACCAGGAAAAATCCACTTGCTGCTGCCTTGGAGCTTTCACCTGCACGGCAAAGCTTGCACGCAGCCCCCATCACTGGAGGATCTGAAAACTCTGCAGATACTTCCAAACATCTACTTATCATCATAGTTACATTGGCTTCCACCAGTCATAGAGTTCAAAAGTAACTGCAGATTAACGTGGGCAAATGCAATCTTCAGTGGGTGGAGACAGACAGGAGGGAATATTTTCTGAAACCCAGCTGGTTTCAGCTGAGCTCATACAGGGTCTTACACCTTCCGTCCATCCGTTGTCTAAAGCACAGTGTAGTACTTGCTAGAAACAATTAGCTAAGACTTAGACTGGTCTTAGCTAATTGTGCTATTCTCAGCTCTGCTACTGACTCACCTGCACGGCCTCAGGCGAGTTGCTTGCATATTTGTGCCTTAGTTTACCCACTGGTAATACCAGAGATAGTAACAGTATCACGGAGCAGTGCAAGGATTCATTAACTAATATTGGGAAAGCAGTTTGTGTCTTGACGCCTTTGTGCCTTTGTTTACCCATCAGTAATGTCAGAGATAAAACTCTCATGGAGAGGTACAAGGATTAATTAATTATTTGAAAAGTAGTTTGAGATCCCTGGATTAAAGATCCTAAGTGAGTAAAACATATCATTAAAAACATCTCCCAGTCCTCTGTGAAGTTAAAATAAAGCTGGAACTTCTTAGTCATTCAAATAATTAAACCATAAATATTGTTTATTTTAATCTCGCCTTTAACAGAATCTAATCTAATCTAGGCAGTGATACCAGCCAGAGAATGGAAAATGTTTCAAATTCAGACCTATCAATTTGAAGAGCTTGATTCTTAATTGCTTTTTGATTTCTATCAATGGAAAGTGAGAGCAATTGTATTTACGAATGCCTGCGAAAGCAAAGGGCAGCTGGGAGGACGCCCGCAGTACTTCTTTAGGGTTTCAGCCTTACATCTGCACATAGGTACAGCAGCTGTCTACAATGCTTACAGTTCCTAATGCTATCCAAGCAGAGGACAAATGTTAAATCCTCTCAGTCACTTCCATGGGGAATTGTTGTATCCAGGGGGATAAAATGTATGCAATCGGCTCTCTTTTAGTCTCTTTCTCCCTCTCTTGTTTTTGCACATCTTTTCCTTTTACAAACTACATATGGAAAGAAGTTGTTTGCAGAATCGAGGTCATGATTTTTAATTGAACAAACCTTCTTTTAAGTGTAGCTACTGCTGGGAACTTGCTAGCACAGCAACCTGCTGTACTGAGCACCCAAACCTCCATACCGCATGAGTTTTCCTTTGGCTCAGAGAGACTCGTCTCAGCCTTTTTATGGCTTTCCACTTCTCTCTGCTTGCAGAAAATTTTGCAGCAATCTCTGCTGTGTGGGAATATAGGGAGGAAGAAAGGATGTTATTGCTTTCCTGAACTACAGCGCTTTCATTAGTTAAATATCTTGCTGTCTTTTTCACGGTAGTTCACCTTCTACTGAATTTTCATCAGTCTGAAAGAGGCCTTTAGGGCCATTTGAAAGTAACCACCAGATAAAAGTGATTGTCATCCTCCCTATGCAGCAGGCAAGGAAGCAGACACAGGTAGACTGGTCACACAGGAAGGTGAGGAGGGACCCGATGACTCAGAGCTTTTGACTCGCAGCTGTCAGCTTTAGACGCCATTTCAGCCAACTATAAAAGCACATGGTTATCTCTGACCTCATGAATAATCCCACTGATTTAAGCCATAAACTTAAGCATTAGGGCCTTAACCACCTCACTGTGCTTGCCAAGAGTTGAGTGCAGGTCTGGATAGGCCCAAGTAATTGACGTAGAGGAACAGTAACAAATGGTAGATTCTCTGGTGCAGGTTTCCTGGTAGCTTTTCTGTCAAAGAAGGCCACTATGGATATGGATGTGAATATGGATAAACAAGTGGTCTGGTCACTAAGATAAGGGCCCTTAGGGGATTGAAGTAGGTCCTGCAGAGATCGCCCTGCCTTAAGGGAAGCTGCTTAGATGAATGCTGTGCTGTTGACTTTGATGGCGTTTCCCCAGTGAGAGATGCCCTAATCATAGAATCATAGCATCACAGAATATCCTGAGTTGGAAGGGACCCAACTCCCAGCTCCTCCCAAACTTGTTGTCTGAGAGTAGTGTCCAGATGCTCCCCGAATTCTGGCACTGGGTCTGTGCCCACTGCCCTGGGCAGCCTGTTCTGTGCCCACCACCCTCTGGAGCAGACCTTGTCCCTAACCTCAAGCTGTCCCTCTCCTGGCACAGCTCCATGCCGTTCCCTCAGGCCCTATCGCTGTCACAGAGAGCAGAGCTCAGCGCTGCCCTTTGATCCCTGTGAGGAGCTGCAGCCACCATAAGGCCTCCCCTCAGCTCCTCTGCTCTGGGCTAAGCAAACCCAGGGGCCTCAGCAATCCTCGTATACCTTGTCCTACTTCCCTCCTTCCATCTTTGCATCCCTCCTTTGGATGCTAATAGCTTTACATCCTTTATGTGCTGTGGCACCCAGAATGCATCCAGTGCTGGAAGTGAGGCTGTGCAGAGAGGGGACAACCCCTCCCCTCACCTGGTGAGCAGTGTTGAGCCTGGTGACCCCCAGGATGGCTCTCCTGGAGCCAGGGCACACTGTTAGCTCCCATACAACTTACTGTCAGTCAGAGCCCCCATCCCCATCCCTTTCAGTGGGGCTGCTGTCCAGCATCTCACTCCCAGCCTGCATGTACAGCCCCCAGCACAGAATCTAGCACTGCTCTTGTGATGATGTAATAATCCCTGTCCTCCGATTTTTCTGGAGAAGAACCAGGGTCTCCTAGGAAGGGAAAGTGGAATCTGTAGATCCAGTGATAACAACTGTCCTTTCATGGCAGAGATTTACTGTGTGCTTGATCCCTTTTCTCTGCAGAATAAGGAAATGACCTGGATGTGCAGTCTCACCCACAAGTAGAGGCATTCCTCAAAACTCTGCAGCCCAGTTCAGGGTACTGTTTACTGTTCTACAACTGCTTTTGACCTTGCATTTGTAGCAAAGGGCTAAGAGATCAAGGGAAGCCAAATGGAATCTACTTTCCTGTTGTTGGTGGGAGAGTGAGTGAAGCAATTTAAACTGTACATGATGTTGCCTACCAGACGGTCAAAGCCCCTCTTCCCTCTATTAAGCAAAGTAACAGTTTCACAAAGAAAAAGGGGAGATACCAGAGCATTTTGGAAACATTTCCCATATCTGATTGAAAGGTGTACTTTGTTTTTAGTTGATGACATGGGATTTCAGCTAGATGCCTGTTGTTCCAACCTTTTCCAGAGGTGAAAGGTGTCAACTCTGTTTATAGGATGGAGCAGAAAGATTTGTGAAGCCACATGGAATTGGAGCAGTAATTTATAACTGCAGTGTTTGAATTTTGCAGACTGGGATAGAAAGTGGTGATTTAAAAATGCAAGTTTAATAAACCTAGACAAAGCCCATTTTGTCACCTTCTGCTTCTCACTTATGAGAAGATCTCAGGTTAGTCCTTAATAGCTGCAGACACTGACACATTATCTCACAGTTAGAGTAATGGTGGGAGTGCAAGAGCTAGATGAACTAAACCCCATTGCCTAATATGTCTAAATATTCTTTCTGCTCTGCATCCATCTGCTTTCTTATGACATAATGGCATGCTGACATGAAAACTGAAGAGGCGAACAGAAACAACTCCATAGGGTTTAACTATGACAGTTCAGATATTGTTGTGATGCTTCCTCCAGAAGCCTGAAGCTCAGTGTGTGCTGAAGCAGCAATAGACCAGACTTCTGGGGCTGAGGCATGGCAGGGAGCCTCTGCTCTCAGCCCTGGTGAAACCGCAACTCGAGTGCTGTGTTCAGTTTTGGTCCCCTCACTACAAGGAAGATGCTGAGGCCCTGGAGAGTGTTCAGAGAAGAGCAGTGAAGATGTGAGGGGTCTGGAGCACAAGTCTTATGGGAAGTGGCTGAGGGAGCTGGAATGGTTCAGTCTGCAGAAGAGGAGGCTCAGGAGTGACCTTATCGCTCTACAGCTGCCTGAAAGGAGGTTGTGGTCAGGTGGGAGTTGGATTCTTCTCCTAGGTAACAGTGATAGCATGAGAGGGAATGGCCTCAAGTTGTGCAAGGGGAGGTTCAGGTAGGACATTAAGGAGTAATTCTTCTCCAAGAGAGTGGTCAGGTGCTGGAATGGCTGCCCAAGGAGGTGGTGGAGTCACCATCTCTGGAGGTGTTCAAGGAATGTTTAGATGTTGTACTGAGGGACATGGTTTAGTGAGAAATATCGGTGATAGGTGGATGGTTGAACTAGATGACCTCAGAGGTTTTTTCCAACCTTGGTGATTCTGTGATTCTTTTATCCCACACCAGCTGTCTGGAAGCTCTCTCAGACTTGAGCTTGCAGCACAGACATACACATTTTAAGGATGGGTATGAGAGTATTTTCTCTGCTAAACGACTGCATTGCATTTCACTCAATAATCCCAGTCCATGAATGGAGTTCCTCAGCATAACATTAACACCTTCTGAGAGCATGTGCAAGAGAGAAAAACTCTTATGTAAGCCTTGCTAGATTGCAGTGATTTGCAGTGATTGGGTAAGCATGCCAATGGGCGGGATGCACGGACTTCATTTTGCTGATAATGGCATGGATCCGCACATCAAAACAAGCCACTCCTGGCTTTGGTTTGTGCATTATATGATCCTCTAAAGGCTTCTAAAAGTATATCACTTTGATCTCATTCCCATGTATCATTTCTGTCTACCCTGATCTTGGGTTCAGTTTTCACTGGAGTAGTGCAAGATATAAAAATATCAGCCTTTCTTTATAAGCCTCCATTTTTGATAATTGAAATCCAACTCATTAAATCCCAGGAACAGTGACCTTTGTTCTCACTTAGATCTGTGGGTTATCAGCTCTTTGGCTGATTTTCTGAAACAATTTACTCTGTAGTAAGAGGTCCTTAAGAATCAGCCACTGATACATCTAGACCATCTCCTTTCACTTGGCTACAGAATCCCCTCACGCAGATGCTGGAGTTCACAGTCTCAATTTAATTCTCCCCTCTTTCATTTTTCTCTAGGAAAGCAAGGGGAAATAAAACTAAGAAAGGATGGAAGGGATAAAGGACTTGACAATCTGATTCTTACTCTGTGCCCTGCCTTCAGACTACTGCCTGACCTTAGGCAAACTGCATCACAGGTTCCCCCAGATATAGTAAAACACAGCATTTTTTCCATACAAACATACAGGTGGAAAGTGTTACTAGGCATTTATCATATTGTTTTTGAAGATTCATATTCCAAAAAAACAAAGTATGAGAAAATAAAGGGTTACATAACAAAGAGTAGAAAAACACCAACAAATATTGTCTCAAACCCTCCCTTTCAAACAACACACAAAAAGCAATGGAGACTACAATGGACAAATCCTCCTCTGACAGCAGGCCAATCAGACAGAGAGCCGTTCTCTGAATCCCAGCCTATTTCATGCCATGCAAAATCACTGCGGGAAAAGACTGACAAGCTTCAGACAGCTCATAGCGCTGTACCTTTGCTCATGGCAGCAGTGCCAGCCAATTGCTAGCGTCTTGGTGTCTGGCCAAAGCAGATGGCAGACAACTGTCTGAAGCTGGGACCTGGGAAAATGGGGATAACATCAGGAAAAAAACAAAAACATCTTACATACCTACTACTCCCACCTCATCCCTCTCTGGGGATATGCCTGCTCACTGTGGACTGAGTCAGTGGCTGGTGTTGTGGTCCTTTGGTGCTCTGTATAGTTACTGCATACTTGCAGACCTGGGGCAGTTAGCACATCTCCTACCTCCCATGCACAAGGACTTTGCAGCCAGTGCCACAGACCAGCGCCTCCCTGGTGGGTCAGAGTTGAGATGAAGCAACAGTACCCACTTGGGAAAGTTTGCTGGACCTGAAAATCTTCCTGAACTTTTTTTTGGTCTTATGTAACCATGACATATGTGCCTGGATCTGGGTTTTGATTCTCCATTCCATATCTGTATCCCAGGCTGGCTGGGTAGCACCTTTCCCTCAGAAAAGACCTCAACTGAATTGCTCCGCTCCCAGTAAGAGTGGGCAGTGGTTGTGTTTCAAGGCTGAGAAGATGGAAAGGATGGAAGATGGAAGATGGAAAGGATGTTTGAGGTCACTGGCTGCAAAGGGGAGCTGCAGGGCTGGTGATGATGATCAGGAATCATATTATTTCTTCCCTCCCAGTTTCTATCTCCATGCAGATATTTGCAGCTCTCCCCACCCAGCTGTGCCATTTCTCTACCTCGACCTTCCCAGCACTCCCCAGGCAGGTCCTGGCCCTTCACTGTGGTGTGGCAAAATTCAATCTTGCCTACGCAGCTGAGAAACTTTGGCTCTTCATAATAATACCAGCTTGCCTGCAGGGAATAAGGTGGAAGCTGGACCACGTCAAGGCCTTTTATATCCTGCAAAGGTATGTTTGCAAGACACTGCTGGAGAGCACTATGTAGACGAGTGACAGTAGGAGAGGTAGGACCAGCTCCCCAACACAGGGAAAATGGGATAGATCAAATAGTTAACCAGATTTCCATCAGCTGTAGGGTTGGCCTGGTGACAGGCAGGATTGCCGTGTTGCACAGGTAGCTCACCTCTCTGCCAGCTGTAATAAACATGTCCACTTGATGCCAACAGAACTGGGCTAAATCTTCACGTTTTCTTCCCTTCCCGCTTCAGTGGTGCGAACAGAGCCCCGTGTCTGCAAAATAAGCACATGAAGAGGGGATGAAATTGCTGAGTGGGAATCCAGTTTGAATTTGTGCTGAGAGCTTTCCAAAGGAGAAAATGTCAATCTCAAAAGGTTTTTCAGGATTCAGACCTTTGTTTTCACCTTTCACTATGTTCAAACACAGTTAGGTCTGAGAAAAATAATAGAAAGAAAAACCTAGTCTTTAAAAGTCAATGTTGCCGTGGGTATAAAATTCATGGAGCACATCAGACAAAAAGGTTAGTTTGAAACCACAACTTGAATAGAAATCTGCAGCCCAAAAGTGAAGATTGTGGGGTTTCTTTCCCTCTTACTGTGCTAACAAATTCTGTCCAGAAAATTAGAAAGTGAAATACTCTTAAAAGTAGTAATTATCCACCCCCAAATTAAAGCTAAACTGAGGAACTTCTAAGTTCCTCTGCTGTGCAAGTTTTGTTATGGTGTAGAGATTTTTACTACTCTGAGCTTTGGATGTTTTCATTACTAGCAGGCCACAAATGAATTAGGTGGATGATGAAAAAATGACTGTCAATAAAATTTTTACACCGATGCTTCATTCTGTGTGAAACATCTTTTATATTTATGCATATATGTATATACCATAAATAATAGAAATAATTTTATACTAGGGATGTAAACACTGGTCCCAAATGCAGTGGCAAATGAACCACTCATATTTTCTGATTGCATAATTTGCCTAAAGGATGGATACATAATTACACTATAATTAAGTATAATAAACAGAGAAAACGATTTGAGAAGGAAAAATTATCACAGCCTCAACCACATCAGCCAGAAGCTCTCTTCTAATTAAGTTATTTTATTAAACAAAATGTTTTTAAGGTGGGTCCCCTTTGAAAATGTACATTATAGCCCGTGTAATGTAATTTACTTTATAAGTAAAACATGGCTTGTGTATGGACAGATGGTATCTGATAGGACTCATGAAATATGCAGCCACAAGGTCCAGTCCAGCCAGGTGCTGAGTACCCCCACGCCCCTGTCTCGATCCAAGGAACAGACCCTAAGCACAGCTCTGGGAAATCTCAGCAGCTCACAGAGCAGCCTTTCATCTGCACTCACTGATGGCCTCTTTTTATGTTGTTTGTATTTTTTTTCTAATTTAAAGGAAGAGATGCATGTAGGTAACTCTGATGTTGTCATCACGTAATGACCTGGTAGAGGAAAGGAGGCCAAAAAAAAAAAAAGCTGCCTTAAGTAGCTCAAGCTATTTGAATTCAAGAGAGTCTCTAAATGCTATTGCTTCTCAAAAGACTTCTACTAGTACTAGTTCTGCTCACTGCACAGCAAGATGTGAAGATGGAGTCTTTTATATTACTGTGGCTGAAGAAATCCAAAACACAAACTGATTCAGTAACTCAGGAAGACCACATAATCTGTTACTTCATGTGGCAAAGGCTATTGACCACCCTTCAGTTGATTCCTCTTTGAACTACAACTTATATTTTTAAACATCTGCCCCCATCTGTTTGGGGAGTACGGGACCTATTAAAAAAGCCTTGAAGCATCGTTCTGATGTTAGCTATTACTCCTGCTTGCCAGCCCTCCACCCACAAAAAAGTAACAAATGTTCAGTTTAAGTTTTAGCTGTAGGATTTCTGCATATATCTGCTTCATTTCCGCATTTCTCTTCCTCTTATGAGCCCTTAGAAATTGTGATGAAGCCATCCCTTAGCCTCTCCTCTGTAAGCTCACTAGATCAAGGCATGTGACATAAATTTCTGCTGCTATCCTAGCTCTTTAAGGCTCATACAACCTTGCAGTGATTTTTGGGAGGATCTCACTGCATCTGTAACCTGTTACTCTCTTCTTCAGTTCCCAACTCATCCATAAGGTTTATTTAGAATGATTTAGGTGTTCTTCCAGGTCTGCAAGGAATAGCAAAACCACAGTAACACATCCATTTGGGATCTGCTAGTGATGAGATCTAAGAATGGACTTACACTCAGTATGTAAGAAAACATTCCTCGTCAAGGAAGACCCAAGGAAAGGAGAAAATGTGTCCTAAAAATCAGTTTTTCACAACATAATGTTGGACATTACAATGTGAGAACATCTCTAAATCCCTCAACTAGTGTTTCTCTAGCTGTGCCCACTGCATACACAGCTTATTAGACAAGGGAGAAAGCAGTGTGGCATTCGGAGTAGTCTTCTCATGTTTAGAGTTTTCCACTCGTAAATGTTTGCAGACCTTTGAACCACAAAAAGTTGTAGGTTATTGATGAGATTACTGATGTGTGGTTACCACTTGCAGGGTGCCTTGGGCAGGACACTTAGGTCATCATGGATCTGTACAGTTCTGATGACTACTAGTTTCTCTCCTAATCCCATGTGCTTTTTGTTGTGTAGTGACCTGATTTAAACTAGGAGCTTCCATGAGAAATAATCATATGGCATTCACAGATGTAAAGTCAAGCCAAAGAGTCATTTTCAATTGCTTAGCAAATGCTAGACCACAGAAACTCAGTGTGTCGTAAGATTCCACTTGGTCCCATCATCATGGGTGGGAAAAAGGAGGCGGATTATCCGTAGACCTCAAAGTGTTTTATGAAGAGAGGCAAATGCTGCTATTCCCATTTATTGGATAGGGCAACAGCAAGTTGAGACTTGCATAAAGTCACCCAATTAATCAGCCAGAAAACTGCCACTGAAAACCATACTCTGGTCTAAACAAGTTCTCACACTGCCCTCATCATGGTAATATCTGAGTACCCTCCAGTAGTATGTTAGAAGAATTTGGGCATGTCTACACTTGCCGATGCAAACAGCTGCATGTCAATCCAGTCCCCTTCTCCGCCAACTGGACAAAAGCCATCTCCAGGCTGAGGCTGTACAGCCATCTTAACACCACCTGGAGCCCAGGCACATGAATGCCTGCAAATTCTCTAGGGAAAGCTCACAGCCATCACCACCCTAACGCAGCACTGTGGCTTCTGGGCTGCACCTTGCTTATGGCTGGATGGGCATGGACAAGGCAGATGTGAGACTGTTTCTGAGAGCAGATTGACTTTCCTTCGTTCTGAATCCAGTTCCATCATTTGTAGTGCTTCTTAGAACATCTCCTAATGCTTTAGTTCTCAGAGTCACAAAGACAGGGCACAAATGTGTTAGTTATCTGGTTAAAGCCTTTTGGCTCTGAGGAAAGATCTAGAAGAAGACAATTTGAACAGGGAAATTTGGATGCACTGTCATAAAGGATGAAAATCTGCAAAATATATTTAGTAAGTCATTAAAAAGGAAAGAGGAGAAAAACATCTCTTTAAACTCAGGATCTACTTGTCATGAGCAAGAGTACAAAAAAAAATTGTAACTTAATGACCTGAAGGAAAAGTAGCTGTTATTACAGGGCATTGTGCTGGCAAAGTTCCTATACATCACAGCAATAATTCTCTCCAGACTTCCCTTCCAAGGCATGAGGAAACACCAGTGTGTTTAGCCTCAACTCCCTGGCAGGCAGCATCACTTCCTTGTGAGAGGCGGGGAGCTGACACAGCGATGGGAAGGCTCTCCTTTGTACCAGCAGCAAAAGCCCTGTGTGACCCAGAGGGTCTGACGTAGAACTGCTGAGTCCTGCTCCAAGGAAGCTAAAATTCCCAAGGTGCCCTGAGAGCTTATCCTGGACAACTCATGCTCCCAGGTTTACAAATCCTTTGAGGGTTGCTAACTTCATACAAACCACTCATTGCTCTGGAAGTCCCACACCTTGGTGTGGCTGGAGGCTGGAAAGGCACAGCATGGATGTATCCAGCTCTGCTCACTCTGCTTTTGCTTTCCTTCCTGGGCACCCACTTCCATCAGCTGCCAAGGACGGGCCAACAGATGAGGTGGGCTTCAATCTGGAGTGGCACAGCTCCTGTGAAGCTCTTGCTTGCTTCTGTATCTGAATATCTGAATGCCCTGAATGGTGAATGTGTGCTTCATGCATATGCAGAAAGGGCATGGAAGCTGTTTGAAAAAAATGGACCTGGTTAACTTGGCTACGATCATCCAGGAAGTTTGTGGCAGAGCTGCAAATAAAATCCAGACATTTTGCCTTTTGGGCCTGTGTCTTCACAACAACGGTATTCTTCCTCTGCTCATCTGTGCTTGTTGTCTTATCAGGACATGCTGCTCAGTGTGTTTCCTTAAAGGGAAAGAGCACTGAGAAAGTCATGCTTTAATTCTTTAGAGAAAATCACAACAACTCCATAGGAAAACCCAATAGCTTTTTGCAAGTATTACAGTGCTTCTGTATCTTTCCTTCCCTTTGTGATCTTTACTACTTCCTCGCCATATGTAAAAGGTCTGATCCTGATGAAAATAGTCATAAGTGCCACTCAGACAATATTGATTTATCTCTGAAAAGGATGTGGCACAGTGCTTTTGGCTGGATTTTTCTTCAAGCAGCCAGTCACTTCTCTCTCTCCGCTATACAGAAAGTTGTGAGAAGTCCAGTGACAACAACCTTGCTGGAATTCACCTGGCCCACCCAGGAAATAGCTATTTCTAGACATAGAAAACACAGCATGGAAAACAAGACTCGGAAAACCCAAGCCTTGTCTCTTTAATCTAACATCTCTTGCATGTTACTAAGCCTAATGTTTAATTTGAAAAAAAACAACCTGAAAATAGCTTTAAAGGAAGCAGAGGATTTAAACATCACTATATTATTAAGACAGCCTTTCTCGAAAACACTATATTTAAAAAATGACCCTTTTACCATGAGGTTTCTAAAACTATAGAGCTGTCCCCAGCTTCCTGTGAGATAAGGCTTGTAATTTGGAACAGAGTAATGGAGTACAAACAACACAATTTGTATTGTGCTCTGCATTAAGAGGCAATGTGGAACCAACTGGTAGTGTCATATTTCTCCTACTCCAGAGCATCTTGGGGCTGTTTGTGCCGGAGAGTTAAATGTTAGACCAACATGATGTTGAAAGTAGCTCATCTTCCACGCTTGACAGAAGTGTGGTGTCAAGATGCAAATCTCCCATGATTTTGGTGAAAAGAACTACCAAGCATTTGTGGTCCCCCTCTCTCACACTTGCAGTACTGTTGATTTAAGCTGCAAGCCTGTGACTTGAAATGTTTGGAAGGGCTGCTGGCGAGTTGCGGCAGGCAGAGATGGACACTGCAACCACCTCTTAACTCAAGTGATACAAACCCAAGATGATTTTAACCAGAAGACCTCATTCCTTCGTATTACTTGACATATTTGCATTAAAGGGATGGCAAGAGCAGTGAGAAAGAGGAGTTGCAGTGGTGGTTTTACGCCAAGCATAAATAGCCTGTGTAGGAGCTTTTCAGAGCTGATTGTACTCCCAGAGCAAGGACTAGATCTGGCCTGGGTTTTTTAATTTTCTTCCAATTTGTTGGCGTGAAATCTGACAGCTAGGCAGATGTGTCTGCCTTGATCTTCAGTGTGGATCTCCTTTTGCACTCTTCTCTGTTTTTGCAATCCTCAATAGGGGAATGCAAAATTACTGTCCAGAAACATTAATCACAGCATCACAGATCTATACATTCTCGTGAGTTTTTCTCCTGGAGGACTGGAAGGCTTTGACCCATTTTCAAAAGTGGGTGTAAAGCATATATACATAAGGAAAGCATACATACTTGTAGCATCTGCAAAAACATATGGTAGTTTCACATCCCACTAACCAGTTTCCTGGATTGAGTATGAGTAAGGGCAGGCCTTTCAGAACTAACAGTTTTTGAATGCTGGGTTTCTGACTCATCTTTTAACTGCTATTCTTCTTTGACTTTGTGAAAGATACCATTTCCCTCTTAGTTTGACAAGTCATTGCACAGAACCTTTCTGGATAATTATACTGCCTTTTTTTGCAGGTGAAGCCACTTCCAGGCTTCCCTGACAATCTCATTACCTGTCTTCCCATTTCACACAGAGAAAATGTGCTATCTCTTCTTAATTCCAAATGGCAAAAAGCAATCATCTCCAGTTTCAACAACTGCAATTGAGATGTCTGATGATTTTCCTGTGCTACAGAATCTACAGAAATCATTGCAAATTTTTCCATCTAAATATTTTGTTTAATGGAAGAATATGATTTGCTAAAGAATCTACTTTCCTTAAAAGTATATTTTTTAAGTAGAACATCAAAAACTTTTGGCTGTTATTTCTGACAACAATATCATTTTTCCTGTATTATCAACATTTTCTGTGCAAATATACCCACCTACCAGAACATTTTCTATTTTAGCAACCAAACTGCAGTCCAACATGATACTGGTCAAAGTAACATACTCTGAAGAATGAGCTTATCCAAACTCATGTTGATATGGAGAGATCCTTCTGTGTCTCTCTGTGCCCGTTGTTATTTTAACTCATTAAAGTTCCTGGTGATGGCAATCCCAACACCTCCCTGAGCCATCAGTTCTATCGTTTCCCTTTCCTTGGATAGAGCTTTCTTAAGCTGTTACCTCCTCTGTTTTGCTGCAAATAAAGCCAATTAGATCTTCCCCTTCTCCGTGAAGATATACCCAATGATCACCACATCCTTTTATACTCCTTTCAGCTACTGTCCTCAGATATAAAGTCTCTCTTAACTGTCCTCAACCTTTTCTAGATTAAACAAACCTAACAGAAAAATAATCCCTTATAGATCATGTTTTTTTGAATCAGTTCTGCTATTCTCTAGACTTCCTCCTGTGTTTACATCTTTACTTGAAGTACAGAGCACTAATATGTGCTCTGGGCTTCTCCAGTGCCAGAAAGATCTCCACACGAAAAGTGCTATCACTATCTGCCTGGATGCCTACTTGTGCTACCTGGTGTAGGGAACCTGCTTTGGCAGGGGGTTGGACTCGATGATCTCTGGAGGTCCCTTCCAACCCCCACAGTTGATTCTGTGATTCTGTGATCTCTCCCAATATCAAATGTATTTCTGGCCACAGTGTTACATGGTAGACTTGGAACTTGTCCTCTACCAGCTCTCCTAGCATGCTGTCAGTACCAGGTTCCTATGTGCATTTTGATTAAGTACCTTTCCTTTTCATGGAAGAAAAGTTTATTTAGAACACTTAAACTCTCTACCCAATCATAGGTGGGACCTTCCCGTCTATTTGGTTGTTTTAACCTACTGTAAGAGCTTTGTCTGCTCCACCATCCAAACTGTTGACATGTTTAAATGAACTGTGACCAACAGACTTCTGTTGATGCATCCTCAGTTTGACTGTGAATCACTTGTATCTAATCTTCCAGTTATGCTTACCAATGGCTGAAAAAGTAGCAATTATTTATGTCACACACACACACACACACATATATATATGTATATAATTTCCACAGTTATCCAAAGGAGACCTGAAGCCAAGACTGACACTAGTAAATAATGGGTAAATATCCACTCAACACCTGTACTAAGAAACAGGTTTGAGTACTAAGCCCTAAATCTACATTCTCTCCTTTATTTTCTTATAAGAAGATGCCATTGCATTGAACCTGGATTATTCCTAGCTCTGAAAGCAGGATGGGCACTGAAGTATACCTCTAAAGCCAAGATGATGAGCTAATCAACTTTGTATTGTTAGAAGAGTCCCCACCTACGCTTTCACACAAAAGGCTGATTAGCTCACAGGTATGCAAAACTCTGGGAGGATGCCATCTTTCATCGCTACTAGATGATGTTTAATATATCTTAGGTTGCCAACAATTAAGTGTTTGTGTGTGTGTACACAATGCACACAGCCACTTGCTCAGTCCCAAAGCTGCACACTACACATGCAACTAATCCGCCATGCCTGGGCAGAGCTCTGTATTGGGCACAGCTCTGCTGCTGCTCAGCTGTGTCATAGGGACGTGCACCACTGTGCGACAGGACTGCAGCAGCCACAGCCTTGCAGCCCAGAGGAAGTGAATGTTAACTATTTGCCCTGCTTCTGATGGCAGCAGCTGACGGAAGCCATCATAGGCTGAGTGCACAGAGAGTGAAGCCGTAAGCCTACAATGCACGATGAACTTCTGTTGCTCTTCTCATACACTGACACAAGAAAGCCAAAAGTACTCTGCCCTCTAAGTCACTGATGGAAATACCTCATATGCCTAGGAAGTAACATATTCAGGAGAACTTTTCCTGCAGTATTCCTCCATGATTCTTGCTGAAGATCTGCAGGACATCAGGAATGCCAACAAACCACGTTCCCAATCACAAGGAGAATGTGACCAAAAAAGTCCAGCACTGAAATGTGCATTTGACAAATATGTAACAATGTATATGTTTTCCAAAATGTTTTTTCACTATAGTGTGTGAAAAGCAGAAGACATGGGAGGGCATCACAAAATTGTATGCTTGCAAATAGAATAGCTTTCTTCTCCCACTCTGATACAGGGAAATATCATCCACCTGCCTTCTAAAGAGCAGAGATGGTGAGTCTGTGTTATGAGCATCTCCTCTTCCCATGCATACGTGCAAGGAAAGCTAGTTTGAGTTTGTTAATTCAAACTCATAAGGCACTGAAGGTAAATTTAAGCTTGTGGGGAGAAACCATCCTGGAATAACTTTGTCTCCTGCAGACAAAAAATAAATGTCTAAATCCTAAATGATTACATCTCTGTATCTATGGCTTCAGAGGAGTGGTGTCCCTTACACCATCTGGGCTCCAGCATACCCCTTTGCCTGCTGGGAGCTCTCAACCCCAGCCCAACCATGGCTGCTCCTTCAGACAGACCACAACCTCTCCATTGCCAGCAGCTGCTGCTGACAACACAGCACATTAAACAAAGCAAAGAAGGAGTCTGTGGAGGCAAACGGCTCTCCTTACTTCCCTCTTGCCTGTGCTTGTACTTAGAGCAAAGAGTTTTTACTTTATGGAAGCCTACATGAAATGACTTTGTCCTAATCACTGCACTACCTCGATTATCGCCTGCACAAACATTCCCTTCAGATCTACATACTGGCTGGGACAGAAATCACACAATTGATGTTTTGGTTTCCACTACCTTATCTAAATCCAGTTAGTGCTCAAAATGAGACTAAGTCAACAGACTTAATTGAATGAAAGGGCTGTGAGACAACCTAGAGATTTGCGGCTGTGTATGTCCGTGCATGAGCTAATCGCTATGCAAACACTTCACAACAAACAGGACTGGGCTGAGCGGGCTTGGTTTTTCTGTGGTCTGGAAGCTCCTGACATGCTGGGTTTGTGTGAAGCATTGTTGGGGCTGGCAGGAGGATTTAAACAACTTCACAATGTACTGTTATGGAAAAAAAGCTGGGGATGGACAATGGAGCAGGCCATGACCAAACACTTCTCCTGGACACCTAGATCAGGAGATAAAAGAGACCCTCTAGTAGTGGCAAAAAACAATTGCTCACTTGTGATTGTTGCTTTTCTAGATATGTGAAATAGCTCTGATGGCACCCAGCAGCTGGGAGCAGGGAGTTGCTTGATGTCCTCAGCTCATCCCTGGGGAGGCTGCTGCCAAACTCCCAATGTCTCCAGCTTGTAGCCCTTGTAGACATTATAGGTTTTCCTGGCTATAATCATGTCTACATGACTACTGTAGAGCCTCCCTGCTCTACAGTGAAAGAGAGAAAAGTGTACATTAAATATTTGGGAAGGACCACATTAGGTCCATCTCTCCTCTCTTCTCGTCTTTAGTGGAGGCCACAATGAGACTATTAGAAAAGATCAGTAAAAGCAGCATTACATGCACTGCCTAGAGCCACAGCCAGCACCAAGTTCCCACTGTGACAGTATTGCACAGTTTCTCCAGAACTGAAGGTCTAAAAAGAGAAAGCCTTACTCTGCAGCTTCAACTTGTCCTGGCAAAATCTGTGCCTCTCCTTTTTCTGCCACCTGCGCAGTTTAGAGGCCCAGCCCTTGGTACCTGATGCAGCTGCTGTTTGGGGAGGCCAGAGGAAAAATGCTCAGGATCATGCCAGTGGTTTGTCTTAGCTATTACAAGAAGAGAGGCTGAAGCTACAAACTTCCAAAAATAGTCATTATTTAATCTTCTAAAGTGAGATGACTCATTTACTTTCCTGGCTGATAGAACTCTGTAAGGTTACGGAGAACCTGAATCAGGTCACTTGGCAGTGAGAGTCCTAGGAATATCTAAAGGTGACTTTGCCACGAATAGTATAAAGACAGAGCCTCACCATTTTAACTTGAGATTGAACATGATTTTTACTGGAAAATCTCATTCCATACTACAGACAGACACCACGCCCTGCACAGGCCACCCACTTGTCACCATGCTCTCGCCTGGGGCCAGGACATCTAGTTATAAAAATGCAACTGTGGTGCTGTCCCCTAAACAAAGGAGGATACCAGACCCAGCTAGATCCTTCCTTCCCAAGGGAGGCAACAGACTGCTGCTGTTACATTTGCGACCAGTTTGACAGTTCTCACCTTTGGCGTGCAGTGCAAGCCAAGGCAACTTATTTAACACAGCTGGGAAAGACAGCAAGGATGATTAGCTTTGTGATCAGGTGCTGTGTGGCCAGAGCCAAAAGAAAACTGCTGCTGAATGCCCAGGTTTCAGGATACAGTAATAACACACAGTGCTATATTTCATTTCTTTAACAAGTGCTGAATATGCAAAGGCTCTTTTCCCAGCTTCTGTCTCTGTCTTGGAAGCGAGGGAAGAGTTGCGTGTATAATTATTTTCAGATGCCATTCACTTTATTGATTATTTTAGTGGGATGCACAAATAATGGCAGCTAATGCCAGGAGCAGAGATAGAATAAAGATTGTTCCCCTTTGGGAAAAACAGAAATAAAACCACCATATGAATGGGTCATTGAAAACAGGCTGGAATATATTCCCTATAGTCCTTCCGAAAGTTCAAGAGCAGGGGAAAAGAAAAAAAAAAAAACAACAGAAGAAACTGTCTCTGTGTTCACTAAACTTCTAATATCTGAAAGTGCTTAAAAAAACACACATGCACTTTTTTTTTTCATATGATCATGGAAAAACACACTAAGCTTTTGACTCAATGGTTTTGTTTTTCCAGTGAGTCCTTTCCAGGTTCCATGCGCCATCTCACAGTCACGTCTGCTGGGTGAGCTTTGAGCTAACAAACTTCAGAAGAGCTTTTTGCGATTTTGCCGCATTGAGTTTCAAGTATCGGCTTGCTGGAAGTGCAGCAGAGAGGGAAAAGGGAGGGAAGTGGTGTGAGCTTTGCCAACACACCTGCACAAGCTTTGGGCTCTCCTGGACACTCCGTGCACTAATGATGTATAACCTGTAGAGCCTGGCAACACGCTTTCTGAAGACTAAAACAGACAGACTGTGCGTGCCTCTGATTTCTAATTTCTTAAAACAAGTAATAACCCCTCCTCCTCCAACCGTGTGCTGTAGGTAAATGCCTGGGATGGAAACTGAGATGTACTCAGCTGGTGAAAGCTTCTACCAAGGTAAGGAGTAAATGACATTTTAATTATGGTATTCTTGGTCTATGTATTTCCCCTTCTGAAGCAAAAGGGGCGGGGTGGGGGGAGAAATTGAAAGGACAGAGTTAATTTCAGCTCCAATGTTCTGCTAATTTGTCTTTTGACTATTAGAGGTGCAGCTGGATTCCATTTCTAATCCACTTTCAAATTTGCTTGAATTAAAATCCCAGATCACTGCTGTGTTTTCAAGTTGACGTGTGCATAGTAGCCAAAGTTTATATTACAATTTCTGGAGTTACAGAATGATGAGCTCCAGTAAAGGAAAGTGTGTTGTATGCCTGAGTCCCGGGGGATAAAAAAAAAAGTTGGCATCAGTGTTATTTGGAATTAGAGCTCACTTGTAGAATAAATAGCCTTGAAGTTAATACGCTGGCTACATTTTATATTCAGTTCCACCCACTGGAACCAGCGGGTACGGAAGAGCAAAGGTTGCTGTAGTGGAAAGGTAGGAATTGGAAGAGCTGGATTATTATAAAGCCTGGATGTTTCTGAACTTCAATCTGAAATTTTACAATTCCTTCATTAGAGTGGAGCTTACTTTAATAAGAAATTAACTTCCTGACTGAAACAGGACAGCAATACTGCCCTTGTGTCAAAATACCTGTGCTTTTGCTTCATCTATCCGAATCCCAGTCTAAAAGCTGACATTTCTCCTGTGGCATCCTGTTTATGTCTAAATTTAATACCATAGTCTTGTTAGACTTTGTCACCTGGGTAACACCATAACTCACATGAAGTTATGAATCCTCATATTCTCTGGGTTTTTATATCTGCCATGACAATTCCCAGCCACTGCCAGGTGAAGCCAGCCAGTATTTATGGAAAATGAACCGACTAATCATTTCCTATAGCAGGACTTGATTATGATATAATTGCAGCAGTTTATGTTGACATCCACATGGACAGATACAAGCCAAAAACTGCAGTAAGGGATCCACCCATCTACCACCCAAATGTAAACAAGCCAGTATGGTTAAAAAGAGGACTGGAAGGCAGGGCCCAGGCATTCTCTAGCTATGTTCTGGTACAATCGCCAAGATGCTGCAAACCCTTTCTGCTAGGAAATTCACTCAGCTGTACCCTGACCCTTACCTCACACAGAAAGTTCAGCAGTGTTTTTCAGTGCCAGCTCTTTTTAAAACAGGTCTAGAAGTGTGTTATTATCGGGAGGAGTGAGAGATTATGTTTTGGATGCTGGTTATTGTAGAGTCACGACTGAGGCTTGCTATGTACTGAAGACCCAGTTCAGCACGAGCCAAGATTGCCACCACTGTAGTGTGTGCACACCACCACCATTGTGAACTCCTTTGCTGACACTGGCAATAATGTGCACGCAAAGGGGAAAGAAGTCTATATGAAGACATCTGGGGATCAGCTGTATAAGAACTGATAGGTTTTAATGAAAGATTGGGGAGTAGATTGAAAATACAGATGTGGATTATGTGGAATTTGATCTAATGTGAAGAGAAACTCAGGTTGGCCTCCATGGAATGGCTTGGCCTGGAAGGGACCCTAAAAATCACCTAGTTCCAGCCCCCATGCCGTGCTATGCCACTGTCTACCAGTGCCATCACTCCATCATAAAAGGCCCCCTAGCTGTTCAGGCACAATCTGCCCTTGCTGAAGTCATGCTGACTCTCTCATATCTCTCATCTGACACGTACTTTAACATCCGAAAGGATCTGCTCCATGATCTTCCTAGGCACAGAGGTGAGGCTCATTGGCCTGTAGTTTCCCAGGTCTTCATTTGTCCTTTTCTTAAAATTGCGAGTGATGTTTCCCTTTTTTCAGTCACTGGGGACTTAGCCTGGCAGCCAGGTCTTTTCAATTAGAATAAATCAGTGTAGTAGTCCCAGTGCTGAGCAAACTTTGCTAGTTTACACAGGCTCTGTGAACTGCAAACTCCATTCAGAGCAGAGTTTCTCTCAGGAGAAATACAAAGGATTTCTCTTCAGTGACACTAGTCAATCTCACTCCACAATGAGGATTTCCCTTGCTGACAAAGAGACATGGAGAAAAGCTATCTGTGTTTGTTGGGTCTGTCCTGAGAAAAGACTTGACATTACCCTGATAATTTTCTTCCTCACCCCTCTCCAAGGTGGCATAAATTAGATTAAACTAAACTATTCCCAAAATTGCATTTCCAATAAATGAACAAGCCTGAATGAAACAGCTTCTCGTGTTTACTGATACACCTCTGTATGCAACGATTGATCCATTCCCTCTGGAGCTGCCACCAGGAGAAAATGGCTGCTGCTACTCAGCTACAAGTTCTCACTCCTGTTTGGAGGTTTATGAGATCAGTTTGGTCTGAGTATAGCCCGTAAGTGCACCTCTGGATATCACAAACCTCCTCAAATGCATTGGCCAGACGGAGGGAGCTCTCCTGGAGGCTGGGGCAGTTTATACTAGTGGAGGATCTGGCCTGCAAACACCTGCATCTGTGGTATGAGGACAAATAAAGGCCCATATTCCAAATACGGTGTGCTCCTAGGCTCCTAAGCCGTACAAAATCCCATTTCCTTTCTACTTGTGCTAAATGTAAAAACAGAAACAAAGGCACACACCTAAATAAACAGAAAAGCACAGACAATAGAAGAGGAGAGAGGCCCTAGTACAAGCCCGAAGCCAACTAGTACAAAGAGATACTTTCTACTTGCAGTCCTTTGTGTGAGACCTTGCCCTATCACGTGGATGAGAATGTGAGTGGGAGATTTGCTGGACAACTCTGGTTTTTTAAATGTCTCACAACTGCAGAAACACCTGCTTTACATTATTTTTGTTATTGGTCCTCAACAAAAATCCTCTCTGGTGAACAGTCCTCAGCAGGCCTTATTCCTTCCTTCTCTGTGGACAGTTCAAGTCACCGGTCTGGAACATCTCAGGATCACACCGGAACCCCAGTGAGGAAGAGGTGGAAGTCAGAAGGGAGAAGGGCATTTCTGCATGAGATCATACCAGAATGTTGGCTAGAGGACCAAAACCGCAGGAGACTGCTTCCCATTAGGTGGGGAGGTGGGGCAGGAAGGTTTCCCAGGCCAAATGGACAGGTCTTGAAGACCCATCTGTTTTCACCATGAAAACCTCACAGCCCACACCTATGCAACACACACCACCCCAGTCACCACAAGTTATTACCCTTGGTCTCCACCACTTCCTGAGAAGCTGTAATGGTCTGATACAGTGTCCAATGAAATCAAAGGGATCCTTTCCATTAACTCAATGGACTCTGGATCAGGCCCGACATCTGTTTGGCCCTCTTTGTGCACAGTGCAGCCAATTTATTCTTTATCCATTCCTGGGCCTCACTCTTTCTTATGGCTGTCATTAGCCACACTAAGCACTGCCCTCAGGAAGAACCCATGATTCATACTCATACTATAGAGACTAGGATGTTACCAGGCACCAGTCTTATCTAGGTCTCAAACTAACAGCAATGGGCCAGAAGACACCACCCATTCACACAGCAATACACAATATTCATTTCTTCAGGAATTCATTTCTTCAGGACTTTGATGAGCCCTTCAATTACAGCATGCTTTTGTCACCTGTCACACGTGGATTCCCATGCTATGAAATGCATGTCACTGCTAAGCAGAATAATTAGCCTCACGAAGCCAAGCAGCTTCTCATAGCAAAAAAGTAGTTATCCAGTGTCAAATCTATAGGTGCGTCCAGACAGAGATGCAGATTCGTTTTGGGCACTACCATTGTGTAACTGAGAACCCCATGCAAAAATCTGCCTCCACAATGTACCCCAAAATCACATGGGTGTGAAAATGTGAGCGTGATGCCTAAGGCCAGATGTTCGGACTGGCAGACTGCTGGCACTGTGCATAGGTACATCGGCATGTCAGGTACTTACTCATCCCTGCATACTTCCCCGATAAAATCTGGATTGCCTAAAGCTGGTATTTTCACTCCAGTTTCCTTATCAAAGTATTTACCATCTCCTGTCTGTGCCTTGCAGACTGAGGGTGTTAAATGCTGCCTTACTCTGTCAGTGAGCTCAGGCATGCAGGAGCTGCCATACAGGATGGGATTTCTAAACCCACCAGAGCACGCAGTGGGTGGCTGCTGGCTTAGCCTCAGTAGGATCTCACCTTGTTTGTACCTGGGACATTTCTCTTTTGATCCTGCTGTTGGCTTTCTGCAGCTGGCGGACTCCTTCTTGTGTTTTGTGGTGTTTATTGTGGTGTTTTCTGGTAGACCCCGACTGCTTTTACAAGATGCTGTCTTCCACGGAGCATCCTAGCCCAGTGCAGTTGTTATGTGGCTGTACAAAGAAAAGGAGAGTTTTGGATGAAGTAATCTTATGTGTAACGGACGTGTATATGGGAAAACCTCAAACTAACACAAATCTTATTTTTTTTCTTTTTTTTTCCCTGAAAGTATTTCTTTGTTGCTTTAGATAATAATACTACATCCACTACCACAAATGCAAGTATTTCTGGGGCCTCATCAGCTAGGGCATTGGAAGAGAACATTGTTTATTCTGGGATGCTGATTTCACAAACAATTCCATGAATAACAACTGCAAGCAGAACATTCTAGAAATATAGCTTGGTGTCAATCAGACTTAAAAGGAAACTTTTTTTTGGCTAAATTAAAGCAGAAAAAAATGAAATGTAATTTGATTTATAAAATGCCACCAAGTTCTATTAGTTCAAAAATGACAGTATAATTTATCAGACCACATATAAAGAGATTTTCATCTGAAATTTTTGTTCTAGTTGGATGTGTAGAAAAAAGAAGTCAGAACAAACACATGGGATAAATTGCTCAATGACTTGAAATTTCTGTCTTGACACAGACTGGCTGAAGGAAAGGAGTGAACTTCCCAGCTGCTTGTCCTACAGTAAAAAGCAGCTTCCCAGCTGTTACCACGCTGAGCAGACTTGCTTAGACCCCACTGCTACATCCCCATATATGTAGTGCTCACTGGATGTGGGTGACACTTAATAGGACCCAGGAAAATGACCTTTATATCAGATTATTTATCCTCTTGTGGTTTTTCCGGTGGAAGAGGTTAGACTTGGACTTAAGGCTGTTAGCATGTGTCCCAGCAAGAGCACTCTGAACCCCATCAGCCAGGGAAAAGGAGCTTTGTCTACCAGCAGCACTTGCAGTGCTGAAGGAAAACTGGGCAGAGTTCAAGGAGCTGTTTTTCCCATTGCTTTGGTTTTGGGAAAAGTCAGCACAGAAATCAGAGAGGGGACTGCATATTGGAGGTGGCGTTAATTAGGTGCCACTTGTAATGAAGATACGAGAGCATGAGCTTCAATGGGAGCTGGCTGCATATCCTGCATTCAGCCTGTATCCTCTTCTCCATCCTCCCCCCGATGGTATGAGGACTGGATAGGCTGAAATCACTTTGGAATACACCTGCTCTTGCTGTGATTTCTACTCGGCCCATTCTGTGATGTTTTGGACATGCGCACCTGCCACAAGGCCTGCCTGCATGCCTGGGTGCTGGGTGCCCAGAGCTTGGGGACAAGCAGCCCTGAGAGGCCTCAAGCGAGAAACACAGGAAGGCAGATGCTTTGCAAAGTGCTGAGAATAAAACCTGGGGAACCATGTAGTGCAAGAGAGAAACTAAAAAATTACTCCTGTAGTGAAGAAACCACATAATATATTCAAGATGTCAGAGGTTAGCCGTGGTACATGTGAATCATGCTGCAAATAGCTCACCTTTAACTTTACCGTCGTAATTAGATTACAAAGTTTTTATTATGGTTTTAAATTCTGCCTTTATAGGTTGCTGCCCAGCTGTGCACTTAAATCTGGTTTTATCACACTTTCTGAGCTCATCACATTTAATTCTGCCTCTACAATGCTGGATTAACTTTAAGGGTCGCTGAAGTCAGAAGTCACTCACCCTTGCCCTGCTAATGGATTCACACCACCCCTACGTGGTCCCAAAGAGTGATGTGTACAGTAAACTATATTTATTGGTGTGGTAGAGGGGAAGGGGTGTTGGGACTGTTTGCTTATTTACTCCACCACTGCACTTAGCTATCAGGGTATTTGCACAGATTACTGCATCCACAAGATGATGTTTACCTCCATGTAATAGCCTGATGCAATGAAATCTTTTCAGCAAAGCCAATCTGAGAGCTAAAGAGGAGAATGCTGAGGCCTGCCTGTGAGAAGCGGATGGCTGGATAATGAAGTACATAGGTTTGTATCATCTGAGGAACTGATCAATTGTCTCCATTCAGAAATCCAGAAATCACACCTTGCCGTCACACTCACTCCTGCCAGAAAGCCCAGACCTGGTATTTTATGGATCCTGTCTCTGATATTTCAGGAAGCCCCAAGAGGAATAAAAACCCATTATTTTTCTAAGGATGACTTCTTTGTTTCTAACACCAAGAATGCATGGCAAAGCACAGATGAAACTCTTCATCTCCACAACATTCATCCTCAGGTTTTACCTTGATTTTTCTTCTTTGACCAGCAGAGATCAGATGGTTTGGTGCTAGATACTTCCCAAACAAGATGATTCACTGTCTTAAAAAATTCATCGTGTAAATGGGTAAATAAGGGGAAAATCATATTCCTTCCATTAAAAAATGGAGAAATCAGGTGCTGAACATCCAGGTGATTTACAAGAAGTCACAAAGGGTTTGAAAGGGATCTGGGAAATAAAACTAGCTTCAGTGGAAAGGTCATTTCTCTCTTTCTTGCAGGCAAATACTTTGAACAGAATTAGAATGGACCTGAGCCAGAAATGGACAGCAGGGACTTTAAGGAAAATCAGAGGGCAAAATTCATCACTAACCAATGCCGTGACAATTTGTAACCTTTGCCATTCAGTGACTAGACACAACATTTTGGAAGCGAGGTTAATAATTTTCAGCAATATACAGCCTTCTTTTAAGGAATGTGTGGTGATTACGGCAAAGAATTTCACATGGTCACAAAATATCTATCTTAGAGTCCTGGGCTTATAAAATACTCTATTTCCTCCATTAATTGTGTCCACGTGGAGCTGTAACTAAGTAGCTGAAACAAATAAAACCAAAGTAATATTGTTTCCTTTTAAAATATTTCACTTAATTTGTGGAAGAGGTTTGGGCTCATTAAAAATAGACCATCTCCCACGAGGGCTTTTTTCTTTTCTTCTCCAAGACTCTCACCAATCCTTAGTAATGTGTATTGCAGCACACTTCTCTTCAGCACAGCCCTGCTGGAAGCTGGTCTCCTGTTTGACTCAGCAGCTCCTGTCATGATCTGCAGCATGGCCAGGCAGCACTCATTTGACTAAGCAAAAGGAGGCCTTAGCGTCCTCTGATGAATCATTGCTTTTAGATGACCACTCGATGTCTCCGACTAAAATTTCCTCCTTCTATCTCCAGCTCATTAGGAAATACCACGCCTTTCTCCCTCGTAAAGATTTGGAAGTTATTGAGGCACTTGGCATCTTCTTGTGGATCTTAGTCTGCTCCCTAGTCTAGACCAAGTAAGTTATGGATTGGTGAAATCACAAACCTCTGTGTCATCTGTGACAGTTCCATTCTCCAGGCTGATGTCAATCACAAACCAGAAAACAAAGCATGTAAGACAGAGATAAAGAGCAGTGTGGAACAAGGGTGTAAGTCTGCAAGAAAAATGTGCAGAGGAGATCAAATGACTTCAGAGGTTCCTTTCCTACTGAATATTGTTTTTCCAATGTCTTCAAGATATCTTTTCCTATTACACCCACTCCTGAAGAAATGTTACTCCAGCCAGAGCTCTCTTTAAACAAAAAAGGGAGAAGATCTGCTGATTCCACAAAGTCCCAGGTGAACTGTCCCATTACTGGTGTGCTCTGACCAGGAAGGTGCTCACACTGCAGTGTAATAGGAGCGATGCTGAGACCCAACATAGACGGTGGATGGATCTGACCAAGGTGGGCCAAGTATGCAGGCAACCACTGAAGTTATGGTAAAGGGCAGAAGTTTAGATTGTGTCCTTCTCTACACTGGAATGTTTCACAAGGTAGCAATGCCTTGCTGGAACCCAGAATCCTCACTATCACCCAGAATACCAATGGCAACTTGAATGCTCATCAGATACCTGGATAAGATTTCACAGTATGTGCACTTCAGCCCTGTTGCATAAAGACATTTCTATAAAATTAGTCCTATTATTCCTCTTTGATTTTCTCCCTCTCTATTGTAGTCACACTGCAGAAGAATTTATCCTGATGCTACCAGGCAACAGCAAAACTATTAATGATGGGCATCCCAGACAAAAGATGTAGAGCTGTTCAGAGGCTGGGTCACTCCAGTTCTTCTCATTGGTTTTTGTTCTCTTTCTAGGGGGGGAAGCCACATCTGGAAAATTACTGGTGTCCTGCTGTTCCCTATGATCACCACTGGGAACTGGCATACGGTCTTGTAAACTGTGATTAGATCTACAAAGTAAACTCTCATTATGACCTCTCTCAAGGTCTTTAAAAACACATTTCCCTAACTGCTATGATTATATTCAAATTCTTTCATTTTAGTAATAACAATGTTGTCCACATTTTCCTCTCTTCCTCATTTTCTGATCATAATCTTGTGGGTCTCAATAGAAAAATCAGTTCACAATTCTTTTCTCCCTGTGGTCTCCAGCTCTTGGCATTAACACTCTCCTCCCATCAGAAAGACAATAAAAATACAAACAGTTCTGGATGAGCTGAAACTGAAGTGTGGAGCTTTTCTGGAGCATATTAAAAGGTAACAACCACTAGTCGGTCATTTATATTATCCTAATTATTATTATTGCTTATTTTAGAGTCCCTCATAAAGATGATAGCTGAGATCAAGGCCTGATGATAGGGCAGATGCTCTGCAGACAAAGTGTGAACGCTGTCCTGTCCCCAGCAGCCTGGAACAGAACTACACCAATGCTGCATGAAAGTGCATGGCATCGTGAGAAATGCTTTCTCAGTGTGAGAACCAGAGCCCAGCTGAATTAATCCTATGTCACTGCCACTCCTCTGATGTCTCTCTGTATAATCCAAATTCTTTCTTATGCATCCTCTAGTGATCATGAACACAGCTGTAGCAAGTGCTTCTTTTTAACAGAAGGCACAAACCCCAAAACTGCCATTACTCAGCCCCAGGAAACAAGCTCCCAGCAACTGGGTTTTGCCCAATATCTTGCCCCCACTATAAAAACCGTGGGAGAATTTGGGTAGGATGAAGATTTCTGTTCCAAGTATGTTCATTTCAGAATATAGTGTCATGCTCCAGGCAGGCACGCAGTAGTCCTGGGTAACTTCAAAAGAGTTAATTCAGGATCATCTCTCAACCTGTAAGAGCCAAGAGGGAGAGCTGGGCCTGCTGATTCTGCAGGGACCAGTTTAGGGACTTCAGCACCTGGGAAAAAGGCATGTGACCACAGTGAGGTAGTTTGGCTCATCTACATTGTTCTTCTGTCCTCTGAGGGACGATGTGCAAAACTTACATACTGGACAGAGGGCTCTGCATTGCTTATACCAAATTTGTAAGAACTATGCAATATTACTAAATACACATTGACTGTGACAGAAAAGCCTGCTCAGACGTACCGTGGGAACTAAAGAGGCGTACAGGTCCAGCAGCAGTTTGTTTCACAGTGGAGATTGTGCATGCTGCAGGTCACATTTCCCTCTGCAGTCATCTTCTGGATTGTATTTATCTGTGTGTCAGAAATGAAGACACAGATATAAGAACACTTAATGTTTTTTGTTTTTTTTTTAATCTAGATAAAAAGGGAATCGATTGACATCTCATATTTCTGGGGTTTAGTGAGATCATAACTGCACTTTAATTGGTTTAATTACTAGAATATAATATTACAGGTATGTAATGTAGACCTGTAATATAGTTATACAATGTATGATATGTGTTATATATAATAAAATACCACAGGTCATATAACACAGTTTTCGTAACAATTATTAGCGGGATTATTAGTAAGATTATCAGTAGTGAATATTCAATGACATGAATAGAAATTTCCCATGAGTAATGTCTTCCGGATTCAGCTCTTCTTATCTAAGCTTCTAAGAAGAACATATATATGAAGAAAACATAAAAGTTTTGAAATATGTAAATATTTGGAGGCTGAGGTTGAATTTGGCTTCAGTAAGCTGGAGGTATAAGTTCCTCCACAATGTTTAGGCACATAACTGCCACTTCACATTTCCACATTTGCTTCAGAAATACATTTTTTCTTTATTTTTTTCCACGTCTGGCTCAATACTCACAGTGGTTTTCATAATATATCTGCTGTCTGCGTTTTGGAAATGGCTATTAACAGTCACACAGTGTTTTCCAAACATAATTGTTTAGATCTCTCTGGTGACACAGTTAGCATCTGGGAGAAACACAGTAGTGTGCAATTGTGTCTTTAATTATCTTTCCATTGTGAGAAGGGCTGGTGCCAAGGCATTTATTATACCCGACAAGAACAATGTATTTACAATGGGTGTTGATACACTAATTCTTTATAAAAATACCTTGACAGAAAGTGCTCCACCTGCCCTCATGTTCTCTATCGCAATTGCTAATTAATATTATTGTGCTGAAAATGATCCTATCTATTAAAGCTTCTGTCATAACTGCTGCTCCCTGCCTATCTATGCCTAATTAACCTGCCACTGACTCACATGCTGGGAAGGATGTTTGTTAGGCAGATGTAGCCTTGCTGATCTGATTTCCACTGCTCCATTTGATTTTACCTAGAGCCCTCCATTCAGCTAAGTATGCGCCTCACCTGAAGGATGTCCAGTTGGTCTGCATCTCCACTCAGCACTTCTTGCACTCAGCCACTGCTGCTGATTAAGGTTTAGTGCTATATTCTAGTACTTGGCAATGCTCCCATTGATATTACTGGAAACAGGGCTGACCATAAGCATATATTTAAAGCCAAGTGCCACCTGATTCACTCTGCCAGTTACAGTGCTTAAGATAGAGTGTGCAAAATGATTCTGAAAAATACTGTACAAAAAGATTGCATCTGTTCTGAATTTTCTGTGTATATGTCAAGCTAAAAAGATGTTTATATTGCTTGCATAAATATGGGCTGATTCTTCAAAGTGAAATAGAATGCAAATGTTTTGCAGGTTTGGTCTCTGGGAATTATGACAAAGGCTGGGAAGGACAGTAGTGAGAGCCCAGCTGTTGCTCCCTGAAGAGCCACGTTCAAAGACTGAGTGCTGTCTGTAAGACGCTTTGCACTTTATTCTGGGCTCGTATCTAAGTACATAAAGATACAAACAGAAGTCTAATGTGATTGTCAAAAGAACATTACTCACCCCTCGGGAGGCCTCTTCTTCTGCCAAAGAGCTCCTGCCTGGCTCAGCTCAAATTGCAAAATCTCCATGTTCTTCTGTTTCCCATCTGTTACAAGAGAGATAATTACAGAGGTGCTAAGAGGATAAACACGGTAATGTCTGGGAGGTGCTCAAAAAAGGAGTATGTAGGATAGATAGAGCACCAGTAGTTACTCTTGTCTCAAGGCATGCCTGAACTCTGCAGTGACACACTTGTTAGTTGACCACAAACTCTGCTGTGATGTGGTCCAACAGGGCTGGGTAAGAACTCTCAGGTTACGCAGTTGCCCTCTCCAGGTTTGCTTCAGATTAGCTGCTAAGAAGTGTTAGACTCTGAAGACATCTTAGGCTTTTTCAATGACTAAGAAATCATTATGATCTCCTGGAGGAGAAACTTTTACATCAGATTTCTGGTATCCTTCCGTGCCATGGGAGATACTGCCAGTTACGGTGGAACATATGCAGGGAACAAAACCCAATCTCTTCTTCCATTCTCCAAGAAAGTCTAACTTAAAATATTGAGGATCATTCCAGCTGGAAACCACTTCTTCATCCATCCCAGCTTGCTAGGCTGGTCTTGGCAATAAAGCTGTTTGCCACATGTTTCTCAATATGTGGCAAAGGGGGGAACCCATCTTGCCAATCTGGCAAGTGGGGGCCATGCAGAAGGAAATGGTGTCTTAAGAGAAAGATGTCATGTAGTGAGCCACTGTCTCTTTTCCTTGAGACCAGCTCTATGGTGTGTGTTACAGATGAAATTCCAGGCAAATGTGATGAAATCTTGTGGAGGGATGGCAAAGTGATGAAAGCCATGCACATATGCCATCTATTAGATAAGGCATTCAAATTTTTTTTCTTGAAATAATCAGTAGCAGCTAAAATCAACCAAAAAAAGGGAAACAAAGCTTAAAAAGTGAGCCTATCTTGGAGCATAAAAAATTAGTGAATCAAAAGGAAGAGAAAGATGTGGAAAAATGAAGTCTTCCCCCCACTGTGAAACCATGGTGTTCTTGTAAACAAAGGGAAAGGAGATATTTATTCACAGAGTAATGCAACCATGCCACTGTGCAATGAAACAGGTCGGCACGTTGGTGTCAGTGCATCTTCAGCACTAACCAGGATTTAGGCATGACAGAACATGCTCTATCTAAGCCTGCTCACAGAGAACCCCAGGGTCCCCTACCCAAAAGGAACACTTTCCTCCTAGACATCTCCTCTGACAATCCTAACCTTTCTCCTGCACTTGGAGAAGAGCTGGAAGGTGGGTAGAACTGACCATACTACTAGTACATTGTGGACAAATAACCTTTATGAGAATATTGTTCATCAGTGACTCCCACAGGAGCTGAAGGTATGAGGCTCCTCACCAGATCATCACGTGCTATTGTTAATAATAATAACAATAATAATAGAGGGCAGGGGAAGAAATAATATTGCAACTTCCTTTCAACCATGAGACCTGTATGTGTTGGGAGAGTGAGGATTCCACAGGGCACTTGACTCTGCCTTCTTTGAAGCAGCAGTAAATAGGAATGTTTGGAAAAACTTAGTAAGAGCCATATGAAAGCACCATATCCATATGTGGTTATGTAAGGTATAAAGAATATACATGTATTTCTTTGAAACAGGGAGCTCCACCAGCAGATCCCTTTATGACTACACTTTGCTTTGAAAGGAAAACATCCAAAGGAAAATGAAAAATGTCAAGAGCACTGCAATTGTTCCACTTCAGAATTTAGAGCATGAAGCATTTGGCTTTTTTACTCTAAAGTTTTCATGTAGATCATTATGCAAGACTGTGAAAAGCAGGAGTAGAGACATCAGATTTGGGCTCCATTCTTAGGACAGAAGGAAGATTTTTTTTTTTTCCTGGGGCAATTCCTAATCTCTAAAGTGAAATGTCAAAGTTCTTTCTTGCTATGGGTTTCAAGCTCATACATCATTTTGAGCACTGCTTATATTCCTGTCTATATCACCACCATCACCATGGCAGCTGCACATCATGTCTCCTGGCTTAACAATCCTCACAGAACCGATGGACCACAGAGAGACACTACTATCCTCGCAGCTCTGGAAATTGAGGCAGGGAGCAAGTTCGTGAATTTTTAACTTCATCTAGAGCTTTGCTGACAGCACTAGGTGACAAGCTGGTTCTTATGAGACTGTGATCCACAGCTCTGTCAAAAAAATCTCCTTCTCTGCTCTGTTTTGAGTAAGTCTGGGTACTGACAAGGAGGCTTTTGTTGTTGAGGAGTTGGCTGTTGGTCTGAGCTCTCGCACTCTTGTTAGGGAGGCCATGAAGGGAGAGCAGAGTGCCGATCCCAGCAGGAACACATGTCCTAGGTTTGTCCGTCTGCAAAATAATTCTTCTGCATGTCATTTAGGCTGAGAGCCGAGCCTGGGATCTGCTATATGGCTAAGTTCCCTCCTCACAGCAGCCAGAGCAAGCGTGGTGACAGTTCTGGGGAAGGAAATTGAAATGGTTTGGGAAGTTATGGCATGGGGAGTGACATCTGTGGCAATGGGCTCATTAAGTGAAGGATTTGGTGTAATACATATTATAACGAGGTCATATTCTCAGAAAACTAGAACGTGCCAGCAAAACAAACTAAATCAGTCAAGCTCATGATTCAGTTTGCTTCCAAACTCATCTTTAACCTAAATTCTTCTCAAGGTCATCACAAGTGGGCTTGTATGAATCTTAGAGCCTAATCCTCATCTAGTACAAGCTGGAGTAAGTCCATTAAACTCAAGGGAACCTAGCCAGTTTACATCAAAGTGTGGTTATTCTTAAGGTAAGTCGTTTAGAAATATGTAAGTACTTAAATCCAGTTATTTTTTTAAATAAAGCAATAAATCAGAAACCTACCAAGATACAGACTATCCAGTAGTTTTTTTTTCAAGTCATGGGACAAACGTCCTATATATTACAGAGCCACAGAATTGCAGGGTTGGAAGGGACCTCAAGATCACAGTCCAACCCCTGCTAAAGCATGTGCCCTACAATACATCAAATAGGTAGGTGTCCAGCTGGGTCTTGAATATATTCATAGAAGGAGACTCCACCACCTCTCTGGGCAATTTGTTCCAGTGCTCCAACACCCTTACTGTAAAGAAGCTCTTCCATAAGTTTATATAAAATTTCCTGTGTTCAAGTTTTAGGCCATTGCTCTTGGTCCTATCACCATACATCACTGGGAAGAGTCCACCCTTATCCATTTGCCTCTCACCTCTCTTTAGGTATTTATAAGCTTTAATCAGATACCCCCTCAGTCTTCTTCCCAGGCTGAACAGATCCAAGTTACTCAGCCTTTCCTCATAAGGGAGATGCTCCAGACACACTGAGTCACTTATACTGTCATGTGGGAAGGTAGAAAGGGCACTGAGGCCTCTGGGGAGTATTTCCCAGCCCATCTTCTGCCAAGAAGGGACATTCAGAAGTATGCGGGACTGATCACAGTGCTCAACAGTGGTGGCAGCCAAATGTGCCACCAGGAGAGAAACTGGAGAAGAAACCAGGGGAGAAGAGAGGAGACACCTCTCACTTGCAGTGCCCGAGATTCCTGTGCCCCAGCCCTGCTGCATCTCCTTCAGCATCTGCGTGCTCTCACCAGCTTCTCACAGGCTCACCTCACTAACTGAAGAGGTGCACCTACCTTCAGAGAAATGTATTCTTCTTGGATTACATTAGATGTGCATTTGTTTAGCTGCGAGATCAAACAAACCCAGCTCAGATGGACCCGAGAAAGCACTTAGATGAAAAACGTGTCTAGAAGTAATGAAAACCTGTGCAAACCCTAGCCTTATTTCAGCTTTTAAAACAGATCAGCATCAGCATCCAGAACCCTAAATACTGCATTCCAGATTGAATTTTGAAGCTTCAAGAAGGAACAAACCATAATAGGCCTCTGTCATGGTATGACAGGCTGACATGGGTTGGCTCAGAATAGTCCCTTCATGGGATCGAGGGACAGATGAACTTTGTGAATTACTTTCAGTTTTTTGTATTAGAGAACAGTAATTCTCCTTGCTGCAACCCAATTTCTAACCACAGTGAATTGCTCTGAGCTCAGTCCCAGAGATTCCTATTTGTGGGAACAATCCCCATCTTCAGAAAGAGTAAGATGGGAATGAATGAATGAATTCCCTCTGGAAGAAGAGACTGTTTGGAAACTTAAGAATGAAAAAAAAAGATGGTTACCTGGATTGGAAGTGGCTCAGGAGATCAGAAGAAGCAACAACAACTCTGAAAAAAGGAAACAAACCCAGTCACATCTCTTTTAAAGAAAAAAGGTTAAAAACCAAGGATGACCCAGGGACCAGAAGCTCTTTTGCTTTGGACCATCACCTCTAAAGACCCTAGTATAGTGGCCTCTGAAAAAGATTGAGGTCTTTAGGTATTGAGTACAAAGAATATGAATAATATCACCTAATAAAGCACTGAGTTGGAGAAACATCTATTTTGATCTATTTGTGGGTTGTTTTTTTTTTTAACTTCTGTACTTAAGTAATTGTCTCCCTATAAAAAAAAAAAAAAGGTGTGCATAATATATGACAGAGGCAAAAGAATATTAAAGTAGTAATTACTTCTACTTAACAATTAGTAGTACTGTTTGAGAATGTTTTGAATGAGATTTATTGTATGTTTGCTCTTTTTAAATTTAGAATTATAAGCTTAGCTCTGATTATTTTTCCACCAAAAATTAAGAATAATTTATAGCACTTTTTTTTTTTTTTGGGGGGGGGGGGGGGGGGAGGGAGAGGGGGCTCTGAAGAGAGGGATGCAAAAACAGGAAAAAACATGTAGGAAGGATAAATTTTTTTGTATGTAAGCAACGTTTAAATGGACTAATTAAATTTACCATAATCAATAAAATGTGTGAGTCAAGTTTATTGAAGTGGCTATTTCCCATTGCATAATTTCCCTGGGGAACTTTCATTTTTAATTCAAAAATAATAATAAAAAATAATAAAAAAACCCAAGCCCCTGAGCACTTACTGTAAATATGCCAGCATATGTGTGAGGTTAAGAAAAGCACGAGCCTACACCCAGGAATCAAAGAGGGGCTTACCACTGCTTTGACACTAATTGTAAAAGCTAAACATTTTCTAGAAACATAATCAAATATTAACTGCCACGGGGGACTCATTCAGCAGTTCACAGTAATTCTAATAAGGTACAGAGCCTTTCACCTTTAGGTCACCAGTTCAAACCCACTTTGGGCTAGTTAGTAAACAGAAGGTAAATCCCAAGTCCAGTGAAGAGCCAGAGGACGGTATATGCCAGTGCATCTGTCAGGCAGAAGTGAGAAAGTGCGTTCCTTTTGTTTTCTTCTTTGCATCCTAGGTCATCCATGATTCCCCTGTGTCCGATGAGGCCATCTCTGCTGTGGACTCACCATACATTCCTTGGCCTCAGATCCTCCCTTCTGGAAATGGAATGGGAAACTGCTCTTCTTGCTGCCCTTTCTCAACGGCATCTTGCTGCGGTGTTTCTAAATATTTCTGTATCCTCCCTCTCAGGAAAACCTAAGTAGCAATATCACTACTGTCCCCCTTCTGTGTGCACAGTTCCTCCTAATGAATTATTTCATGTACTTGGAGCACAATGTGGAAAACACACTGATCTAACGCGTAATTGAAAATAACCGGCCCCCACCCCCCTGCCTCAGGCTGCACAACAACCGGTTCTGCCAACAACAGCACCATTTGAGAACAGAATCAGAGTCCTCATTTCAGCTTTGCACCTGGCTTCAGGTAGGAATTCTCACACTGCTTGGAGCCACTGTGGCTTCTACATGAACTCACAACTCCAGCCTGGGCCCTCGGCACCGACACTGCTGACTGCCCCAAAGCAGCTCAAATTTTGTGCCAAACACCTACACGTCTCCCCACTACACCAATGTCTGGACAGATCCTTGCTCTACCATGTCTTTCATGAGGAAAGCACGAATTTGGCTCCTCATTTTTTTTTTTTTATTTTTTTTCCCCAGCTGAGTGCCAACCAGAGGATGGCTATGTGAAGCAACCTAAGAACAGGTGGTGACCAACACAGACAGTCTCCTTCCTCACACACACAATCTATGTCTTGTGTGCACAGATGCTGCCTCAGGAAACTGTACTTGCTGAGAACAAATCTTGTTGTGTTTAATTTGTGGATCTCATTTTAGGCTGAATTAGTTCCCAAGGCTTGGTAAGGCCAACTTGCTGCCAGGTCACAACAGCTACTGGTGGGAAACAGCCTGCTGTGAGACGAGATCAGTTTGTGAATACATCCAGTTCAAGTGATTATGATGCCACAGTCACATCGAAGCAGTGCTGCTGATCCATTATACGGTGTGCTATAAACAGCAGCTGTTGCTGTCTTGCAGGATCTATCTTCAAGTTAGGACCCACGATCAACCCACAGGCAGGTTCAACCTCCCTAGAAGCACACTGCTTCATTTATCAATGAAACACGAGTCTTGGGCGCTCCTCTGGGAGCAGAATGCAGGCTAGATGAGTTCTAGCTTGCTTCTGCTTGCTGTCTTTCGCAGGCACTCCACAGTTTCCTGCTTCTCCCCAGCCAGGCTCCATACACACAGTGAATTTGATACTTTAAGGTATCAAAATAATCAGTTAAATGCACACACACAGAAGAAATGTCCTGTGCATGCCCAGATAGTCTGTTCATGTGATGGGGAAGGGCTAGAGTGGAACGACCCCTTCCTATGGCTAGAGGAAAGCTAGACAAGGAAAACTTTGATATTCTAGGAAATCCAAAGCTCAGAGGGGATGATGTGGAGGCTGTTTTATGGTATTTAGTTATAGCATGCAATCCCATCTTTCTGGCTATTATGATATATATCATCACTATTATGTGTGAGCACACATAATAGTCTGAGGCCTCAATTGTGTCTTACGCTAATGTAGATGAAAAGTTGAGGAGCTGCAAGGAACAATTCTTTCATTGTCCTTTACACATTTGGGTTAATGTTTCCTCCTTGAATTAGTCCTCACCAGAATGTTCCCTCTCTACTCACCACAAGCTAGTAGTGCCAATTTCCCTCCATGGCAGCTCCAGTGACAGCTGTTTACTTGGAAGCTCATGGATTTGATATATGGGTGCTAGCCACAAATTAATGGAATACTTTCCAGATGCAAAGTCTTTAAACATTTAAACAATAAGCCCAGAGCACTAAGCTGTTTTGGCCATTTTTTCTCTTTGCTCTGGATGTCACTTGGAGATGATGTAATCACAATTACTTGGGACAATGAACAGAACACTTAATTGGTTTCGGAGTAACAGCATGGGTTGCTGGATGGCAGTCAGTCGATGGTGCCATTTGTCACCTGAAGCCAAGATATGAAATGGCCGAGAAGGACAGTGGAATAAAGAAGAAAAAGAAGTACTGAAGCTAACTGCTAGCAGGTGGCCTTCCCAGCCTAGTCAGAGAGCTGTGCGTGCTGGCCCAGCCTCCCGGGTTCAGGTAAGATACACTTGGCATAGACACTAAAGAACAGTTCTCAAAATGTCTCTGGAGGCTCTCTGGAGCATTTCAGAACAACAGAAGTGTGTGGAGGATGATTACAGTGAACAGGGATCACTAAAACGCCTTAAACCTCTCCGTGCCAGGTGTTATCTAGAAATCAGTCTGGAGCAGAGGACCTACCTCAGAAATGGAGACCCAGATCAGTCCCAGACATGTCTCTCTTACACACTAGACCTTCAGCAGATCTCAACTTGCCCCTAATGCACCCTAATGCTGAGGACTAGGACAAGTCCTCCTGACCGCATTTGAGGGCAAAGATCAGCATACGAAAGTGGGCTAAATTTCTATGGGGCTGTAAGTTTAACTGTTGGTATCTTTGCTCAAAGATAACAACAGGTCAATTTGAAAACTTCTGTGAAGTAGAATGGCTGCACTGAAGCCGGATGGTAATGATTTATACCACCTCAGAACCTGGGCCAAGAAGTGTAACTGACTTCTTGGCCAATTTACATCACTTTTTTCTTATCCCTTTGCGTTTTCTTTGGCATCATCTTCTTTGCATTTTCTCATTTTCTTACCCCAAAATTTAATGTGATCTGGTCAGTTGAGCTACCAGCTACCAGGACATCGATTTTTTTATCCAGACATTAGGGGGAGAAACCTTCTTAAACACTTCTATCTACTTACAAATGCCAGCAAACATGAGCTGTGTGCTCTCGTATTAGACAAGGCTAAGACAGAGCTCCAAGCAGCCCTGCCTGAACTTGAAGTCAGTTCAAGCCTGAAATACTGCCTGTTTGAAGGTTTCTTCTTTATTCCTTCCAATGCTGTGATTAATTAGAGAATTAATACATATTAAAGTTATCATCATTTTTACTAGATGGAAAAATTCAAATTCATTATCTAATGGGAGGAAAATAAGCATCATTTTACAAGGGCTTTAGAGCAAGAGCGGTAATAACAAACCACCCCAAACTCCAGTCCACAGGCAGCACAGACATCTGCTAAAAAAATACGATGATTCCCCCACCCACCACCCTCAAATTTAGGGATTTGTGGGGAATACAGGCCTTGCCTGAAGTTGTTTGGCAGGAATCCTCATGCGAAGTTCTTATTTAATGAAATCATGTGGTAGTAAATCAAACACAGAACCAGGAATAAGTAAATCCACCACATCCTTTGAAAAAAAGTATGGTTTGATTCTGTCAACTCAAGTTGCCTGGGCAATGAATTATCTATATTTGTCAACAAAAAACCATCAACCGACAGTCATCCATCTTTTTGGTACAATTTTCTAATCCTCAGTCTCAAAGCTGAGCTGAGAGCCAGCACAACATGGACAGGTTAGTCACAAAAAGACCTGCTAGAACTAGTGCTAAACTGTTGTATCTTTGCAAAGTCTGTGCAAATGGCACAAAATGCAAAACTTGTGCCCTCTTGCAAAGTGTTCACATCTGAATGTTAAAAGAAAGGTGGCAAATTTGTGTCATGAACAACGTGAGGGAAAGCAGGTAGAAAGAGCACATTGACATTATGATACAAAAACTTAGAAGTTGGCGTTATGGACTTGGTAGTTATGGTGGTGGTTGGTGTTGATTATCTGAAGGGTCCTTTCCAACCACAATGATTGTATCTAATAACTTCTGATGTCAGAAGGAGCCTTAACACAGATCCACTTTACATGGCTTTCTCTTTGCCCACGGAGGTTCAGGGCCATGGAAAGGTGCTGAGTAGCTTTCTGATAAATTCCTTATAATTAGGTCACAACTATTACAGCTCAAAGGATCTCTCACAGAACATTTTTCTTCTGAGACTTTCCACAGAAACTATGCCTACTGAATCAGCAATATCTGCATACAGTGTTTGATGTTTTGTAAACAGTGATTCAATTTTCTGTGTTGTCTTCATTATTTTTCCCTGGAAAATTTGATGTTAAAAAAGGAAGTAGTAAGTTCAGTGCATTTTCTTTCTTTTTTAAGGAAATCTGCATTTTCTGTGGAAACCACAACAGAAACAACCACTTCTTGTCAACATTTCCCTTAGGAGTAATAAAACCTGATTTTCATTCACTAGTGTGCCCAAGCAAACAAGCAGAAGAGAGAACATCAGTGGTCTTTACAAACAAGATTTACAGAGATTTTGTGAGGAAGCAATTGGAAGAGGCATTATATCAGATGTGTCCATTTTAACCATGACCCACCTGCTGAGACTGCTGTGCTACCTGTAGTTGCTGCTTGAAATTAATTCAATAACTTAATTACATGAGAACTCCCTTAGCTCTTCTCTCCTTAATTTAATGACAAAAAATACAAAATTTTTACCCTACCTCACTCCATAACATTATGAACATCTAATTTAATGTTATTATTTTTATAACTGAGTACTTACAAGTATTGAGATGATGGTTTTATTCTTGCTGATCTGTCCTGTATTTGTTGTTGTTTCAGCTTTGTGATTCATCACTGTGAAATCAAAATGAAATAGCTCTTCAGAAATCTTGGGATTTCCTAGAATCCCCATCTGAATGTCATTTAAGAAGATTTGGCTTTGTAATTAACCGTTTCTGAGGGAGTTAAAAATATAAACAACTCAAATGTGGCATTTTTACAACCTTAATAAAACCAAATGCAACATTTACTAGGTATGCACTTTAACAAAAAGAAAAAGGTTGCCACAGCAAAACAGCAATCCTGGTAATTTTAAGTGAAACCGATGGTAATTGTAGAACAGCAAGGTGCATGTTATTGCCCTAAGAAAAATCCTGTCTTTGTCCTTTAATAGCAGAACTAGATAAAACAAGAGATTACCGTGTAGAAACAGGCTGAAGTGCTCAGAAAAAAACCAAAGTAACTTCTCCACTGCATAGCAAATCCCATACCAAAAATGTCCCCCACCAGCCATGATCTTCAGCTCTCCTGAATGCCAGTGACTTTCCTAGAATTACTGTGGACTCAAAGAGATAAAGCTAATTCATGGATATATCCACAATGTGTTTCCTCAAGCAAAATGGACTGCTGTAGGAATAAGCATAGGCTAAGAACAGCTGTGGGAGGGAGGCAGTGGTGGCTGCTATGCCATAGCCAGAGGGAGATGACCTGTGTGCTCTCAGTGATTCTTTATGGTCCAATTTACAGAAGTATGGAATGAACTACAGCCGGGTGATGTTATTCGAACTTCTTTGGTTTTGTTAAAAAAAATAAAATAAAACAATTCTGGATAACTAAAAATTTTCTTCTGCCTATTTTGTAGCCCAGTTTAAAAAAAAAAAAAAAAAAAAAAGCAGCATGAATTCTGAAATTAGGAAATGTTTTCATTCTTATACTTCCATCTCTGTCACTAAAAGAAAGCCACATTCCAGAATGGTCCATCTGGGACTGGATTCATGTTTTTTATTGTATTTTTTTTTCCTTTCTTTCATTAACAGAGAAAATAATACACCAGAAAATCACTGACTCCAACACTGACCTCCTACAGAAGGTGCCTTGCTGTTACAAGTAGATACTGGCTGTGTAGATATAGCTATGTGTTACCATGCCTGGTTAGATAAAGTGCTCCGAAATTAGGACCATATCATCATATGCGCTGTTTATTCCTTTCACAGCAAGGTAGAAATGAATTTGGAATAAGCCTTCCAAGATGACTTCAATCCTCTTCCTTTCCTAGCAGAAATTGATGTAGCTATCAGAGGCTGCAAGGGAATGCCATGTAACATTACCCATGTCAAGCTTTAGACTGCTGCACACAAAGAGCATTACGTTTTATGGCTCCTGCAGAATACTAGGGGATACTAATTTTACAGGTGCATTCTAGCAAACTGCAGTCCTTAATATCAGAATGTCATTAAAAATAATGCACTCCTTATGCCCGGGCAGTTAATTTAATATTAAATCAATAAAACATTTACTAGGACTGGTGAGAGGCATGGTTGCTGACAGGAGACTCAACTCATGGCAACAAATGTCTCCTCACCCTTTGCATACAGCTGCTGCTTTACTGTAGAAGACGTTTTTCGTCCTGACAAATCACCTCCCTAAGCCCTAATGAGTGCAGAAATTCAGAACATTTGTGGGACATTTATTACCAAGAAAATACAAGGGCCTTTTGGGAGATTTGAATCGACAGCAACAATCAGCTATGAGCCAAGCTCAGTCCAGGAGGGAACACAAAATGATTCTCTTGGCCACACTGAAAGAGATTGCAGCTCTTTCCAACTGGTTTCACCTCTGGGTATGAAGGTTGGGTGGAGCTCTTTCCTCCACTGACTTTCCACTGGTGGAGCTATTGCAGCCTCCACCAGATTGCTGACAAAATTCTGAAATGACAGATTTTTGGGATAGTACCCATCACAAACTGTCTGCTGCTGAGCACAGCAAATCCCCTGGCACAGCCACCTCTTCTGCCCCAAGGTTACTTCCTGTTTTACAAGAGTCATCCCAGAAGTAATGCCTCTATTTATTTCCATGGAAACTACAACAGATAAAAGAGTGCAGTAGCAGTATTTGACAGAGAAACTTCTCAGCTACAAAACACTATTTTTGAACACAGTCATCACCGTTAGCTATGCATTTTCACTAGTGATGAACAAGAGTTTGCATGCTGCACTCGTAACAATCTGCACAAGCGGAGGTGGCCCACTGTCACTGTCACCACTGCTGAAACGCAACACCCACCACCTCACTGTGTGACATCCACTCTTTGGTCTCCATAAGCATTCAGCAATGTCAGTGGGCACATTTTTTTTCCACATGGAGGAATTCAATTCCCCCCCCTTTTCTCCATATGCATTTTCATGTCAAATGCAATTGCGCCAGGCTGCCCCTCTGCTGCCATCTGTCACACAGCAACAAAACGTGACAGGATATTGGTGAGAAGGCTCAACCTCTCCTGAAATACCATCAACAACTGCCTCTGGCATCAGGGGACAGCATCATAAAATGGGATGCATTACTTTTGGAACAACCCTCATATTTGAGCACAAAATCCAGAATTTTGCCAGTCAGCCTGATGGGTGATGTGCTATAGCAACATTAAGGGGATGACTGGGGAACACTGACTTCCATGAGCAGAACCATTTTTGTGTAGTTCACTCAGAAATGCTCCCAGCAGACTCTCCTCCCAGCTGCTTCCAGGAGCAAGGACATGGGTACATACAAGGCTAGTGGAAGAGACTGGTCCTTGCCTGATGTGTCTGCCTGGATGATGAGGTACTTCCTCCTGTGTCTTCCCTAAGCTCTGAGTATTTGGGACAAGCCCGGGCCTTAGCAGCAATGACTTCTCCTGACACTGCTGGTGTTATTCGTGTGATGAGCCTCTGCGTTACGCTTACAGGAACACTTTAGCTGTGACCCACAAAGCCAAGCCCAGACACATTTAATATCAAACTCAATCCCTAGTAGCTTCCCTTAGACATCAGCATTCCAGCACATATAATACGATGAAAACAAATTTTGCACCATGAAAGCAAAAATATGGGTAAGGTCTGGAAGTGTATTTAGGATGTGGTTTTCATAAGCACTCAGCGCTGGTTTAACTCTGCTTCTATTACAGTCAAGGGTAAGTAAACCCCACTGACTTCAGTGGGAGCGGAATTAGGCCAGCACGGGGTGGTTTTGAAAATCCCACCCTTAGCTTTTATATAACGTAGAAAATAAGAATCACATGCAAACCTTCAGAGAGTAATTGGTCCATTAAAGTGCATATCGTCATTTATCTTAGCCACCATCTTCAAGCTGAAGATCTGCAGCACTGATAGATGTGGGCTGGTGACTGCTGGGGAACACCCTCAGGCCTGGGGGAAGTCACAGGGCCAGCTGAAAGCCATGCCTTGACACTGCTATCAGTAAATAACAACAAGGATTTTCTAAAAAACAAACATGCCTATAGAGCTATCTGCATTGAAGTGACAGAAGAAATTTCAATTGGAAGAACTAAAATCTTTATGTTCCACCTTTATGTTCCTTTGATCATCCCGATTTATGACAAAAATATCTCTGTGATGGGCAAACAAACCAATCCCTATATTTACCACCTGTCTTTTCAGTGAACTTGATAACATTCATACAGAAAAACATGGGTGAAAGCTTTTTTCACCAGCAGTGCACATACCATCCTGGAATACACTGTTCACCTGCCCATGATTCAGGAGAAGATGAAAAGGAGGAAAACAACCCAGTGTTGAAGGGGCTGTTCCCTGAAGCACAGCTTTGCAGCATGTTGCCATTCACCACAGGAAGTCTCAGCAGTAGGCAGAGGGTGAGGTGGCCTTGGAGGGGTTGTGCAGGGGCAACTGCCTTTGCTTGTTCCCCAGGCGTGTGGGACCCCGGTGTGCACAGAAGTGAGTCAAGTGTGAGTTGTTCTCAGGCACCCAAGAAGCTCAAACAGAGGCATCAGAACATGAAGGCATCTTTGTTGTGCAAGAGGTTGTGCTAGGTTTGTTCATGAGAACTAGCAGAACATAACAAAAGGGGAATTCTGTATTTCATCACTGCTTTGACATCACCAGCGGTGACAGAAGGATATGGCCACCATGTTGTTTTCTGACCCCAAGTGCCCCAGCTCCAGCTGAACCTGGGAACTCCCCATGTGCTTGAATGAAAAGTGCTGTCAGCTTAATCCTAATTCTGTCAGCAGAGCATTTATCAAGCCAAAGTATCAGGTAGGGATAAAAACAACACGTGTCCTCCAGAGCAACGCAGTCAGTGCTCCCCACTGCGCCCAAATCACAATTCACCCCTCTCTGCCCTGGCCTGGGCCTAGGCATGTTGATTACAAGCACTTTGCTGATACCTTGGCATCTGCTGGCTGATTGCTGTTCACTCCTGTTGTTGGGGCACAAGTGCCCCAGTAAAGCCTTACACATTCTGATCAATGTCAAGTCCTTGCTGCAGCAGGGCTCTGCGGCTCAGGCTCAGCTGTCGAAACAGCCATTGCTCCATGCTTCTGGTCAAGCTCTGACCACAGCACTGGGAGCGCTCTGCAGAGACCCTGAGGTTCCCTGAGATGGGAGTAGGGTCAATCCCTGCTCTCAGATCTGCGCAGCAAGAAAAAAGCCACTGTGCACAAGTAGTAAGCAGTGCTGCGAACAGGGACAGGAGTCCTGGGGTCCTGGGGTTGGTGTTACCACTCTATCTAGGTTCGGGCTCCTAGCTTACCCCAGAAAGTGCCATGGATGTTTCTCAGTCATACCTGAAACTTCACTCGCACTGGGGAGACAGCTGTACCCAGCTACGGTCCCCAGCAGCTGTAACCCTCACTGGCTCTTCATCTAGCACATGAGAAGTGACCCCTGGAGACTTTGGGCTATTGAGGGAAAAGATGCTTTTATCATGCATTTTTGCCATAGCAGACACGCAGGGCTCTTTGCCAAGTTCCTTCGTTCTTTCCCCTGCTTTATTTGCACAGATGTTTTTGCCAAGGCTTGTCATCAACTTGGGGAGGGGGCAGTTGAAAAAAAAATAAAAAAAATAATAAAAATGACCAAACAAGTTGAAGAAATTGCAAATAGTAAATCTGGCACTCGCTAGGCCAAGCCCAATAAGTTGCTGAGGTTGTACTTTTCAGATTTGGCTTTAGTCTCTTGTAAATTTTCAGTTATTTTTAACCCACCTCTCTGAGAGAGCCTAGGAATGAGAAAGTAATCGTTTCATCAACTCAGGCTATATAAATCTCCTTGGGGTTTATTATTTGCTGTTTCATTTTACTGGCACAAGTGCTCCTACGAAAGTACAATAACCTCCTCATTGATTTACAACTTGGAAGCAGGCACACACTGAAAAACCCAGCGTGCAGCACCTGAGGAAAAGTGCACCAAGTTAATTGAAAAGCTTCAGGAATCTGGAATTCCTCGCAGTGATACTGTCACATGCGTCAGTCGCCAGATGTAACTCCAATTTTCTGCTTTCATAATAAGAATTCAATCGATATCCCCAGAAATAAAAATCTGCAGCCAGAATAACAGCACATTTATCATTGGCAGGTTTAAGCCTTAGAACAGAGCTGTGTGCAGCTCTTAGCTGAAGGGCTAGTAAGTACTGTGGGTGCTTTATTTTCTTTTTTATGCATGTGTGGTTTTGTGCATGTACCTATGCATGTGCATTCCCACAGACATATACATATATATCTCCTGAGGAAGCCCAAGATTAGAAAGAGGATTTTGTCTCTGGAGAGCTCCCATAGCGTGAGTTCACATCAGTGCCCTCATGCTTTTTTTTTTTTTTTACCCATTCTGTTCTTCCGCTGAGCCCACATCCCCATCTTTCTTTCACACAGATTTTCCTGCAGGCTGCCCACACACTTGAGCCGCGCAGTCATTTGCCAGGTACAGGGGATATTCTCCAAGAAGCCTTTGATTAGAAAGGCAGATGCTGTCAGCTGCCTGCTTCTTTATCAACATACCTACATACATCCCAGTGATAATGCTTTTGTTGTCTTTTGGATATCTAAGGATTGCAATCCTGCCCTGAAGGTGTGACACCATAGAGTGTTATGGAAAACCAGGCAATAGGCATATATTAACACACTCTGCTTTCTGGAGGTGATAGCAAGACTTACTCTACAGAGGACCGCAGCCAGACAGACACTGCTGAATGGCATTATTTTTATTCAAATTCAGAGGTTTCCTGGTTGGCAGGTGTCCCATGCTACTGAGTGAGGCTTTTATTTTATTGGGGTTGGATTCATCGTGCATTGCTGAATACAGTACAAAACTCCCACTTTCATGCTCCACGCTCACAATTTGCCTTGGAAGGCAACATACAGCATCTCTAAACACAAGGCCACTTTGATTTCTATATGTAAGAAACAGGCTCTGTGTCACACTTTGGTGAGACCTTATCTGCATCTACAGGTTTACTGGTATATGAAGTCCCCAGCAGGGATTTAGCTCTTCTTGTAAAGATAGCAGGCATTTGCCTAATGTGAACATTCCCATGCAGATTTCATTAGGATGAAAAAAAAGCCCCTTTGCTGTTTTCCAACAGCTTTTAAGCAATGTTTGGCTTTATATACTTAGACCAACAGAGTTGATTTATGAATCTTCCTGTTAAAAAGGACAGATTCTGGATGATGCACAAGTGATCATTTCCTCCCACGTATCTAATATCTGCAATTCCCTTCCAGATTAAAAAAACATTCAATGCAATGAAATCAATGTCCTCGCTAGAGTTTAAATTCTTTCGTATATTTTGCATTCAACACTCTTAATATGTTGCACTCACACGTGTGCACACAAGCATGAACCTATGTAGGTGAATAACATCTAAATAAAATACACATTATAACAACATTGTTTGCTACATGGAGGCAAACACAGAAGACCACCAAGACTCATGGATACTTGCCAAGAACACAGGTTACTGCAACTCTCTTCGCCCAAAGCCAGTGCTGCAGCTCTCCCTCTGCATTCCCATCAGTGGGCCACAGCAGGAACCACATGCCAAAGCCAACCAGCACACAACAATGGCACTGCCCCGACTTCCACCTATTTGACAACCAGCAGACCTTTGGTAACCATCAGGATTTCTACCAGATCCCTGGGCTTCCTGATGCTCAAAGTCCTAACTGAGCACTGGTCCCAGGAGCAGCAGTAGGCTCATACCACGGCTGCGTGGGAGATCTGAGTACCTTCAACCAGGTCTTGGGACCAGCAGCAACATGTTTGTGACTCCAGCACCTTCCAAAACAAACCAGGCTGTTCTGCTGTTAATGTACACCTCTCAGCATTTGCTCTCAGTCTGCACAAAGCTAAGTTTAATATCAACAACAACAAAGGTGAAAATTTATAGCAACTTAATGATGTAGCTAAATATTGCCTTATCACCGTGTTAAACAGTTTAATCTTTGTTAGTAGCACACATATTGCACTCAGAAGAGTAAAACAACTCAAGTATGAGAAGCCAAATTACTTCTCAGATTTATTAGACATTTGATATGGGCTGACTTCCCCAGGCAAACAAAGCCCTTATGGGTAGCACAACCAGCACAAAAAGCCAGTCTGGAAATCGGTCCCTCCTCAGCACTGTCAGAAGACACCACAAGGCCGCAAACCTCCCCTCTGTCCACAAGTGCTTGGTGAGAAACACCATTCTCCTGCTGACTATCAGGAGGCTTCTCCCACCAGCTGCCATGCAAGGGCTGTGAACCTCACCCACAGGTGCAGAAGAACGACATCTGAGCTTGCTATGCCATTCAGATAAGTAGCATTTAGGTATTTTCCACAAAGTACACCTCTCACACCTGAGATCATCTTCCCTCTTTAATCATTTGCCCAAATCGCACTGGTGCCTGATTTTCATGAGGCCAGATGGGTGAAATGCAGAAGAACGTATCCCACAGGAACAACTGACCTCCAGGAACAGAGTAATTCTGAGGAGAGTGCCCACATTACTCTGCAATCTGTGAGAAGAGCTAAGTCAACGAGTCAATCCAAAGTACTCTTCATATTAACCTGCCTCTAAAGTTTAGGTAAACTTCCTGATCGCTTAGACTTTCAATTTATTTTTAGGGAACTACTTCTAGTAAGTGGTTCAAGATGGATTATAGTTCAACTGGAAGCTTGGGAATAAAAAGATGGTCACAGGAAAGCTGGGTTCAATTCTTGCCTCTGCCACAGACTTCCTGTATAAATCAGGATGCACTGCACCGGGGGGTATTCACTTATCTAACTCAAAACATCTAATTTCAATGCCTATATTAAGAGCTCAGGCTTCCATTACAGTCAGTTGAGCGAGCTAGGCTGGGCTGATTCAAAGGACTCTCAGGAGCAGTGCGCTTTCCAGCTACATAAGGAGTAGAGGCTTCTAATCTGAGAGCATAAGGCAAACTCCAAAATACCCTCTGCCCTTCTGGCATCCTTGGAGCTCAGCCATCCAATATTTTGCAAGGAATTTTAAAACATGAGACTTCACATATAACAGATTCAGCTCTAGACACTGTTGGGGCTTTTTTTTTTTTTTTTTTTTTTTAGGACTGTAAACTTCCCCTTCACAAACCATCCCATTTTGGATTGATGCTATATCAGAATTGAAGATTGTGCTATTGAGCAGCTACTCAGAATCATGGGGTGATAAATTAAAACAGGAAATGGACCATTTCTACTATCAGGGTCACTGTTGTCAACTACTTACAGGGCAATTGACTTGTCAAGCTGTTTCTGAAAGCCAGAGCTCAGATTTCATTGCCTTTCACTTTTTTTTTTGGAAGAATCTCATACAAGAGTCTCTGAGCCCGTCTTTCATCCAGCTAGCTGGGAAATTCCAAGGACGAATCCTGCTTATAAATTGCAGAGCAGATGATGAGAGTCTCATTGAAGCTACTGTGTGGAAATATTAAGTACAAGTGCTAGAGATGTGCATACAAACAGATGAGGATTTGCTTGTGTGTCATTATCAGGCATGGATGACATCTTAAATAGTGAAAGATCATTTGGAAAAAATCCCAGAATACTTCTAGCATCAAGAAAGAGAAAGTTCTGTTGCTCCAAGGACAACAATCAAATCCACCTGTTAGAGAACCAACAGAAGAGCTGTGAACAGACCAAAACTCTTCCTACCTGCATTTTTGTATTTTTACGTAATGCACACACATATATATACCTGTACACATATGTAGACATGCAAAGTAGTTACAGACCAAAGGGAGATCAGTATTGCTTAAGAGCATTTGGTCAGCAGAAGAGAGATCCTCTGCTTTAATCAGCTTCCAGGCCAGAAGATACCAAGCAAGGCAGAAAAGCAACTTGCTTGGATATCATGCAACAGAGTAATGCCAGAGAGGAGAATTCGTTTCAAGAGCATCACTGTACGCATGGGTCACGCTTCTACCCAAATTAGAGTTTCAGTTTTCCAAAATGGAGCAGCACAGAAACTCAAATGATCATAAAGAGAAATGCCACAATTATAAAAATGCGCTTGTTCCAAAACCAAAATTGCTCAGTGGTCAGCTAATAGATTTTTACTGTTAAAGATTTCTTTTGCTGGTGCTGTTGCAGCAATTAAATTGAAAGGTTTCTATTACGACATTGACATTCTTGTTTTTATTACTGATTAAAGTTTATTTTTCCTCTCCAGACAAAGCCACATGCACTTTCCATAGAATACCTGAGCTTCAGTGCAAATAATTTCTGGATGAAAAAGATTCTGTTGGAAAATAGCAACCAACTCTCATAATCATGGTTCAAAACCCAAACACACCCAGATGCGCTGTACGTTCATGTTATCTTTGGAGCAGCTTGAGTTCTTTGTGGTGTCCTCACGTGATGGTTCTTAGGAAGGAGAAAGGTGAAATGAGAATGCGTAGAGCTTCTCTGCCTCGTCCTGCAGGAATTCCTCCTCCCCCCTCCACCTCTAAAAAGGCAACTTTTCCTCCTAGTTCCATGCTTCCTACCACCTCACCGCCAGTTTACCCTCTTGTCATTTCCTCTTGCCCTCTTCCCGCCATATCATGTTTCCAGTTCAGAATCTGTAGATCCACAATTGTTTAAAAAGCAGCTCAAACTTCCAACTTATAAACATTGCTTCCTCTGTCTCCTGAATTTATTTTAATAGCTGATATTTGAGCCCATGGGATTGTTTTAACTAACACTGTATAGTCAGAAGGAATCACTTTCCTCCAGGCTAGCTCTAGGTCAATAGCATAAGGCAAGACCCCCTCACATTTCATTACCCAGGGATCAGATCCCCTTTCCCAATCCATCACTCTGAAGCTCGTTCTTCCTATTTCTCTCAGATTTGCCTGCATGATTCATGCAGTGCCAAATCAACAGTATATTTGCTTTTTTCTCAGTTCATTGTTTTTATTTGCTTACATGTTCCCTGTCATAGTTCAACTCATAAATCAACGCTGGTTTATTTTCTACAAACCCGTTGAAAGTTTGAGCCAGTTTCCACTGTTATGAAAGACTCCCAATACTACATGTCCTTTAACAGGTGGAAAATGTCTTAAGAGGCTGTTTGGATGAGAACGATTTTCTAAGACAAAGCAGTATTTATTTATGACTTAATCGAATTCCAAAACAAAGTAACAGTTCCCTGCACCGAATTATCTCCTTATGATGCTATCCCACTAACATATGGGTTTATTACTTAAATCAAAATTGTAATATTGAAACCATTTCTAGCTATTAAACTTGAGTAACTGATTACCATAAATCAGCATTTCTGAGGTACTTTAACAGAGAATTTTTCCTTAAGACGACCGCGAAATACCTATCCAAGCTAAATTTTGAATTAGAAAAGCAAGCAAAGAAACAAACGAACAAAAATCAAACCCCCAAAACTCTTTACTAAACCTTTATTTTTTTGGTTCAGAAGAGCTGTTGATTACCAAATTATCAGTGGAACAAAACCATCCCTTCTCTGGCAATCTAGATTTGGAGAAGACATTGCAAAGAGGAACCTCCAAACCTAAGTTTGGTGTGCATTACCCAGGTGAAAGCCTGGCTCAGCAGGCAAAGCCCAAACAGTTCCTGCCAGCAACCAGGTTCACTTATGCTACCTGACCAGGTATAGAACGCAACAGAGCGGAGGCCTGCCTTTGCAGCTGTATTTCACTTCCTCTCTGTACGGAACAGCATCTCATTGAGGTCACATTGCTGTTCTGAGGGCACAGAAGAGGGCCCTCATGTATCTCCCCAGATCCTGATAAGTGGACAGGACGGTTCTCCTCCTCTCCACATTCCATGCTGCAGCGGGATGCAGTGCCTGAGGCCATTTGGTGCCTCTTCCTCACACTGGCTGACTTCAGCTTCCAGCTGTCAGCCAAGTGGAGTGCTTCAAACCTATATTTTTCCCAAATTTTTATTTCTCACATGAATGACATTAGCCACAGGAAAGAGATCTGTTTCCTGGTTGAGGAATGGCTCACTGGCAGTTCGGATGACAACCACGTGTCACAGGTTTAGTGTCTACATAGCAGAAAAGGAAAAGGTTGTGGTGTGATGGTTTCTATTTGCAACTGTAGCTCCTTGGCCATAGGAGAAACGATCTACATCTCATCCTACCTGGTATCAGAAAGGGATTCTGAAGCACTGCCCTTGCAAGAACTGCAGGCTTAAAATCAACAGGCTTACCCCCCCCAGGATGGGACAAAGACTCTTTCCAGCTGCCGGACCGCACTCAAAACAAAGTCTACAAGTCAGAAGCTTCTGATGTTGCCAGCTTTGAAGAAACATTACATTCTGGATTTAAACAAATAACATCACAAGAAGACTGAAATACATTGAGAAACAGACCTTATGTTTAATGCACTGAAAATACATCCCATCATGACTGCTGATAAAAATCTTAGCAATTCTGTGGGCTGTGAAAGACTAGAAAATAATCAAGAATAACTGAAATGTTTAATTTCTGTAACATGTCATTAGGATTTGGACATATAACATTTTCCAATATTTCTACTACAGTAAGAGTATGCTTCTATACAGTATGTTGTTTTAGATGAGAAAGCTATAAGTTTTTTACTGAAAAATATTCCAAATCTTGCTTTGACAATTTTGAGCTTTCCTACCTTGTTTTCTGTCCAGACAAAAAATTGATTTAAACTGACCCTTTCTTTAAGGCATTTCAGATTTGACACATCAACAATTTCCAACCACAGCACACTTACTTTGAAAAAGATCTCAACCACTTTGGACTGTTGCAGTGAAAAGCGGAGTGGTTATGATAGCGTTTCACAGTTAAAAGGATTATCATGGAGGAAAGAAACAATCAAAAATGAAATGCTCACCCATATCCTAGGCTCACAGTAAAAAACTCCAAAAGAGAAAGATCCTTCCCCGGTTGCAGTCAGCCCTTAAACAGGATCCAGGAGAGGTGCAGCCAGGCTCCACCCCTTCTGCTCACACAGCTGAATTGCCTTCACCTGTGCTCCCAAGGCTGAGGGGGTCCTTTCCCCAGGTGATCAATCAGTGGTTCAGGCCATGACTTAACAGCTCCTATACACCTGCACACAAGCTGCCATCTCACATCTAATCAACTATAGCTTTTTGCTTGATGGAATTACCAACATGGATCTGTTGTCCAAAATCCTTAACAAAAATACCTGAAATGATCTGCTGTAAAGTCTATAGAATTGGTTTCTTCTTTCTAATCACTAGAATTAGTGATTAGAATGTTTTTATCCAAGTTAGCTCTACATTCAGACCAAGTATCTGCAAAGTCACAAGTTCACCAATGCCATTCAATAAACAATACAAGGAGGACGATAAACACAACTGAAAATTAAGAAAGCACGAGAAATTAGCATGCTCTTCATGGGCTTAGTTCTCATTTACTAAGTGCCATATACTAATGCTTGTCATTGAGATGAATGGGAAGCAGTGTGTAAAAGCAAGACCAGATCCCTTCAGATGAAGGCAAGGGTATCTAACAATGCGAGCAGACAGCCGACAGCCCTGGCTTCATTGCCTTGATCCCTGAGACGTGAAGCAAGATCAAGGTTAGCATCTCTGGTTAATATGCCATAGCCAAATGCACTGGTACAACATCTAATGAAACTCTGTGGGCCAGAACTGATAGTCTGTTCAAATAGACATTTCCTAACATCTTAAAGTATATTATTTACTTCTACTTTCTGTTTGCCAGAGAATGAATCTAACTCTCCCTACCAATTCTAATTAGACCAGGTAGAACAGCTGGAAAAAATAATCACATTTTCAGGCACACAGGCCTTTTCTGTGTAGGTCTGTATGCCCAAAAGCTGTTCCAGCTGTAGGAGCTGACCTAACAAACAAGACTGCCTTTACCTGTGAGCCTTGTCTGCCTTATGTCCATAGACAGTCCAAGCTACCGCAGCAGCACTGCCTTAACTGTGTTTTTAGACATTCCTGGCACAGCGAGACTTTAAGCTTAATTCTTACCTCTGGAAGTAACAACATACTGGAAGGCAATTAAAAACACACCAAAAAAAGCTCTTTCCTTCCATTTGTCCCTTTCTGAGCCTCCCCCACTGGAACCAAAGTTTCATAAATCCAATTAGGAGGGGAGCTAGAAAGGTTTGGATTTCGTACACTCACCTTAAAAGACTGGATTATTTGCTGCAGCTCGAGACACACTGCGGGATGCCGCTGGTGGACATGGACCTGGCTCTGAGAATTCCTGCTTGCTACTATGAAAACAAGAGGTTTGTTGCAATGCACAGACCCACTATTATTAATTTTGTCCAGCTTATGAGCAATTTTTGAATTGTTTGTCATTCTTTTCCAAAGTGATTTATGGGTTATAGGGAGAGAAAGAAGCAGGGGTTTTGTAAATAGTCCCTCCCTTTCATTCCATTTCAGCACATTAATTGCTCATTGTCTGTAATTGGAAACATAAAGTGCATTCCTACTCAGATCACATGCAGACAGCTGCCCTGATGTGACTCTTAATGTACAATAAACTTCCAGTGTGGTACCATGGACTTGCTTGTTTTAATAGAGCTAAACGTACATGGACTTTGCAATACACAGGAGTTTGTCCAACATGTGCTTTTGGATGAAGAAAGATTATTTAAGTTTCCACTTCAAGAACATTCTTCCTCTCTGGACATGAATGTTTTAAGGAAATGACCTGAGTTCACATAAGTATCCTCAAGATCTCACCCTTCCAGCTTCAAGTCAAATGTTAGGGTAGTATCTGGCTTTCCTTCATTGAGGCAGGTCCTAGAACTCCCTCAGAAAAGAGAGAAGGAAAGAAAAATAAAGAAACATAAGTGGCTGTTACTTAAATACGGCGAGTTTTCCACTTAACCAGGCTTATCTTTGTTTCTAAGCCCATTTAAGTGTAAAGGGGTCTAATGCAACCACATGATTTTATTGGCTTGACAGCCAATTTCCCAGACTATAACTTGCCTTTAGGAAACATGGCTAAGAAAGCCAGGAATAGGCCATTAACTTCCACATTGCTGTGAATAAACAGCAAATGGATGGTTCTCACACACAGAAGGAAAGAGGAACAATTCTGTACTCCATACCTGAGTTCAGTCAGTATTAAAGAGATTCCTATTCAGCTAAGAATCTCGCTCTTGATTTTACAGTGGGAACTATTTATAAAGACCACAGCTAAATGAAACTCTTCCAGTAGTTTCAGAAGAAGTCAAATGAAAACAAGTTATTTTGAGTCAATCTTTATTGAGAGCACTAAGTAAAGAAAAGTCTTCAGGAGGAATATTAAGGACTAGAAACTGAATCCCTGGAAGAACTGTGGGCATGCTTTGGAAGACTCTTCATGCCAGAAGAGGCATCTGAGGGCTCGCAAATCACACTGTCTGCCAAACAAGGTAAGTTCAGAGATTTTACCTGAAGTAGCATAGGAAAAACACAACTCATTTCTTCTACTAGCAGATTCATGAAATTGGAAACCTCCAGTGGTGAGTGGGAACAAGCAACTGGAGTGAGAAGCCTTGTCCCAAGCAGCATAGCTATTTGCAAAATGAATGCCTGCCTGCAGTGCATATTCCTCCTTCAGAGAGGCACAGATCTCGCCTCTGCTCCCTAGAGGCATCAGCACACTAAAACCAGCTTAAATTTTACCAGAGTCAATGAGTTCATAAGAAGGAAGAAGTGCTCAAAAGTGTGCTGTCACCTGAGTGCAGCAGAAGATAGAGAAGCTGAAATCCTGACTCAGGACCACATGTTGCCAGATAGAGCATGTCAATGATCTGAGGGAATTTGAAAGAGTTAAAACGTCCAGGGAGAAGTGTGTTTATTTCAAAGCTCACAGAAGCCCTTCAAATTAAGAAATACAGTTCTTCATCTCTGAATGCATATAGATCTGAGCCTGAAAGAAAATGTTTTCAGAAACCTGTTATTAAAGTAGAGGCCACACAGGAAAGGCTGAAACAAAGAAGATATTTTCATTACCAATGCTAAATTCATGATCTACACTTCTGTCATTTGCATTACACTGCTCTTGCTAGGTGTTGTACAGATAAGCAGCAGAATGCTGCCCCTCTGGTCTGCTCAGTCTCTGCAAGGAATACAGAAATACATGCACTAAATGTCCACTTAGACCTCCCTCTTTTTTTTCTTAGACAAAAAACACTATCTTATGCAACTACCCTGTCCTGGTTATTTTCGACTTAGACTTTTATTCGTTTTCATTTGTTGAATAGTAAACAAAAACTGGCATGCTGCGAGAAAAATGATTGCCTCAATAGAAAAGTGCCCATTTATGTCATCCCACAATTATTTCAAGCACTATAGTTGAGGTTAGTCCCTCCAAGGCATGTACAAATTGCAAATACACACAAATAATAATGCTCCTACTTTTGGAAAATGTGAAGCCCTTTGTTTTGGAAAGGTTGTTCCTATTATTTGTGGCTTGCAACTGTCATCATTATTCAAGCCTTGTCTTCTTTCATGATTGTTCTGGAGCTACTGGGTGCTTGAGAACTTCCCCAAAATTAATATACTTCAAAGAACCAGACATTTTGTATATAGCTTAATTACAGCCTATATAATTAAGTTTTAAAATGATAAAAACTCTTTTGTGCCATACGTGTACTCAGGCTTCAGCTCACAGGCAAGCTACTACATATCATCCGATGGAGCAAAGGGCCAAGAAATTCCATTTCATTAATTGTTTCCTCCAAATCTCAAATGTAATTACATATTTTCCAGGGACCTTTGACATTTTCACACTGTGGCTTGGAATCTGATCATACCCTGAAGTAAACTGTCTGGCTGGTCAGAGACTCAGGAATTAAGGTCTCTAGCGAGGTAGACTTGGCCTTTTTCAGACTCCAGAAAAAAAAGGACTAGGCTGTGGAGGTCTGGGTCAGATTTTGTCATCAGAGCCTTGAAAAGAAACAAAAAGAGATGAAGAGCTGAGCTCTTATCTCATGTAATTGCTCTTACAGAAATCAGAAAAGGCACAAGAATAAAGAGAAGTCTTTTTCAAATCAGTCAAGGCTGCCTTGTAGGAGCTAAAGGGATTTTTGAACCTCCTTCCTAATTAACCTCCTTGGATTTTGTGCTCAGGTTTCTGGATTCTGTTTTTGAGCACAAAGCCAAGCCATGGTGAACACAAATGTGACCCAATGAAACATAACGTTCACGCACCGGACTCTTCCAAGAAACATCCCAAAAGGTTGATGCTGCTAGGAGTGGGCACTGGGGGCTTCATGCCATCACACTCATTCAGGACAGGCACATCCGTGCTCTACCAGAAGCAACAGTGATTTTATTAATGAGCTACTCTATACTAATAAGCAAACCATGAATGAACTCTCACTGCTTGAGAATCCACTGATTCACAGTATCCAGCCCTCCATTTAGGTTATTCAGGAGAGTTTGATGTGCACACATATGCAAAAACATGCTATACATGTCCATCATGTACATGTTAGCAAACAGTTTATTTACTGTTTTGTAAACCGTATGCCAGGCATCAATGCAATCAATTTGGTACTTCTGCAAGTGCAAAATTCACATGAAAATACAATTTTTATTGTAGTACCACATGCTGTTTTTCTTTTCACCTCAAAACACTTTTTCTGTGTTGCTTTGGATGACAAACCTCTCAGACAAAACATCTTTCTTCAAAATTTTGCTCTAGTTTCCTTTACCTCTGTGAACAGGATAGCAGCACCTTATTAGAGACAAAATTGATGAGCTTCCATGAATCATTACTTGGAGCATGGAAAGGAAAAAAGAAATTTGGCAAGCCTTTAGTCGGTAATATGCGCTTCTAAAACCTATGCTTTGAAAGGGCCAAGTTATTACACTGTGAAAAGTAGTTACTCAGCACGTGCTGTAACTTTTCATAGGGATTTTTAGGCCAAATTTAAAGAGTGCTAATGATTTTGAATGCCAAACTTGAGACCCTACAGCAGGATGAGTTTTTAACAAGATTTGAACAACTGCCCTCCCTCCCCCTGGGTTATGCCTCTTTTGGAGATTGGGATTTTTGGTGCCTTAAAATTAAAGCGCTTCACATCTGCACTCATGGAAAATCTTGGCCTTCGCATTCTCTTCAGCGCATCGAGAGTAAAATCCCACTGAAAGGAGTGGGAAAGCTGCTGTCATTCACCACAATATGTTGGCCTACCAGGAATGTCATTCATTATTAAAAACAGGGAAAAACCGCAAGTGCAAGCGCCTCGTTCTGCAATCTGAGCGCACGCAGCAATGGGGCACACCATTCCACTGCAGACAGCCTCATTCATGTACTGGCAGCGATCTGGCCACGGCAGCTCAGAGCTAATTTATTCTGCTTCCCATTTACCTCATCTAAGTCAGCTATCACCAAGGGGAAACCTGCTGAGAGGTTCTCTGACAACAGTTTATACTGAATGCTTTAGAAGATGGCATAACCCGAGGGTGAGTGTGGTAAAGGCCAGCACCTACTCTCTTATTCCTCTTATTCATTTATGATTTTAATAAATAACTAAAAGTACTTCTGAAGGCAAACTAGAGATAACATAATTAATAGTAGAACTTAATTCCCAAAGCTTGCCAAATATCATAAACAGGTGCTATTACAGGGAGAGCATGGAAGTTGAACCTGATTCCTCCATTCCCAGTACTCCAGCTTGCTGCAAGCCTGCAAAGCTGAGCCCAACAGCAAAGCAGGCAGGCCAGAAATCCAGACTTCAGGAATACCAGGCCAACAGTTCCAAGGCCCTGCATCACCTCCTTACCCCCACTGGCCATCTGGCTCCACTGCAATTTGAGCCCATCTTTAACATTTCCCAAAGAAAGGAGAGATGAAAACAAAAGGATCGTTTACTTCCTCTAATTGAGAAACAAGATAGGAAGACAGATAACCAAGGAAAATTGGCTCAGCTCCACAGACTTCAACTGATCTTAGAGACCGGGTGATGAATGGCATAAAGAATGTGAGCATGCTACTATTACTGCTTTGTGACAGCAATACCAGTCTGTTATTTGACGCGCTCCATCTCTGGATACAGAAACACTTTACAAGAGGGCAATATCACAGAAATGAAGTTGCATCAGCCTACCCAGAAGGAGGGACCCCAGCCTTTTTTTCCCTGTCATTCACAATACAATTTTTTTTCCTTGCTAAGACAAAATAATACAGTGCTAGTTGTTGCCAAATAGCCACTTTTGAAACTTTTTTTAGCTAAGCAAACTTGGCACAAGATGAGTGTTGCCTATGGATGGAGTTTACAAAGTGGGAGGTTTGCCAGGATTCTACTTTGAGGTCTGGTGCCTCACCTTCTCACCCTACAACAAAGATTAAATGGTCTTCTAGCACAGGAAAAAAAAAACACCAAAAAAACCCCTGATGCTATTTTTTCCTTTTCCCTCCTTTCGATTCTAGGAATTAGAGTCCACAGGAGATGAACTTTGATAGTGCCATGATCAAAAACGTAGCTTCATCTGAAGCCAGAAGTACTTCCCCAGGCTATGATTATCTACGTACACACACACAAATGCACACGCACACACACATCCATCCTTCACAGAAGCCTGAGAGGAGAGCTCTCCTCTCACTGGTTTGTTAAGGACACAAAGAAAAAAACTGCTGTTAAACACAAAACAACAAAAGACAAATCAATACTGTGAAATAATCCACAGCCATGGGGACCATGCCTTTTAAAAGATCTGCAGAAACCCTGGGTTTGGCAGTGGCTGCTGCATAGTGACTCAAAGGAGGGACCCTAGTATACACCAGAGCATGTATGTCACCTAAGTGGGGCCTCTCCCCTCCAAAGCTATTCCCCAGAGAACAGACATGCTGGGAACAGAGGAGTCAAAGGAGCTGGAGAGGCTGAAGCCACTCCTACATGCACTGCATTCTCTGCTTTGGATCTTCTTAATGATAAGAGAGAGAAGTGGAAGCCATGGCACTGCCTTCCCTGGTCCCTTCTTGCCTGTAAGTCAGTGCATCCACCGCTTTTCTCTCTGCACAGGGCAAACTAAAAGGCACAAAAAACCACAGCATGCTCCCAGAGAGGAGCTACCTCTCTGCTTGAGCCTGTGTGCAGCTTTTGTCTCAACAACTCTCATTAGGTACCTAGCATTTCCTAGGTGTGCTATGGGCCACAGGAGCAGAGCAGGATGGGGACCAATTCTCCTCCTTTGCCTCTCTAAAAGAATTGCTAAAATGAGAGGGGAGGGTGTGGGTGGGAGGAACCATGGAAAGATTGATGTAAATTCACTTTTAAAAGCCAAACAGATGAAAATAATTTTCACAGCCCCACAGCTGTTCTATGTGTTTTTTTTGGACCAAATCAGAGCAAAACGTGGTGCAGATAATAACCCTAATTTTGAGTAGATAAGCCCCGCACAACCAAACTGTCAGCATATTCCCGGCTTCTCCCCATCCTGGCAGTCTGTGAGCTCAGTGAAAGATGAGCATCTCCATCCCTTCTCAGGGCCCTTGTCTCCTTCCAGAATGATCTGTCTGGGGCAAGATGCTGTCTTCAGCATGCTGCCATTCACCCATTGCTCTCCAAGTCCCAGCTGAGCCCCAGGTGAGCTGGAAAGGATGTGCAGCACTGTTCTGGTCTTTTCCTTGTTCTCTCCCTGCATGTTTTGACATGAAACAGAGGGGACAAAACACTGTGAACAGACAGAAGCCCTAAAGCCATGGTCTCTGAGGTGACCCTGTCAAGCTCCAGACCACAGAAACAGATGGACTTTACAGTTGTGCTTATCCTTGGTTATTTTCCTATAAACCAACCCTGCCAGCAGCCAGTCAGTGCTTTCTGCAACTTTCATAGCACTTTGTGGAGCAAGACCTTAGGTTGGCTTTGAAAAGCTACAAAATTCTCTGTTTTGGAGCCAGACAACACATGTCCAGGAACTCACTGTCGTGCTCTGGTCTGCACTGCAGTGCTTGGTAGGAGGCTGAGCCACCTTTTCCATAGGATGGCCCTGGCACCCCATGGGCATCCTCAGGGTGGAAAGAGGAGCTGCTATCAGGTGACAGTGTTGTTTTGGGTTGGTCTTGAGCGATTCTCCCCCTGAAGTAAGCTTACCCCTTGTTCTTACCAGGCTCTGGGACAAGCCTCCAAAAGAAATGACAGGGAACATAAAAAGCTACAATACTTTCAAGAGTCCAAGCTGGCATTTTCTCCAGCCAGAGGTTCCTAAATGACTTTGAAAACCTTGCTCTAAATGTTTTCTTTAGGACCATTTCATTAAATTGAAGGGTTTAAAATGTTTTTTTTATAAAAATTGCTGAGGCTCTGAAAGCAATACCTTGGGCACATGCAAGTGGAGCATTCGAAAAACAACCACTAAAAGTGACACCAAATGGAGTCAGTTGTGTACTTCAGAGCAGGCTTAGGGCACCTGGGCTCACCAACTTCCACTCCTCATTGTATTTAGCACCAAACCCCTCCTGAGGCCCTGTGGATGAGGAAGAAGAGGTCTGGGGGTGCCCTCTCCCACGCAGCCCCCTCAGTACTGGGTTATTGCACTATTTTTTTTATTTTTTATTTTTAAATATGCAGCAGCACAATATAAAATCCATTTAGAAACTGGGCTTGCTTGTTGCTATTAAAGAAACCATCAGTGAATTTCATTTTTTATTGGTTCAGTTACAAAACTCACAGCAGTGGTGTTGTGTTTGTTTTTCCAGAGCACCAATAAAAATCTTTTTGATTAAAAAAATTGAGAGAAAGAAAGAGAAAGAATGAAAAAAGAAAGAAATTAAAAGCTGACCTGGTATAACCCATGTGAGCACTGAACCTCAGCGGTGTTATATAAAAAGAACAAAGAGGCAGCAAAGCCAATAGCTGAGCAAATGCTTGACTGCGGCTGCAACCAGCAATGATCGAAACTTGTTTATGACAGCATAAAAATGAGCACGATCAAGCTCTGCTGTATTAAACCAGGTTCAGTTATAGACTGATTACTGAAGAAATATGGCAGATGTAGAGCCCCAGGAAGTACACAAAAGCTCTTTCTCTGCTTTTCCATGGTTCCACTCTTGCCACATACAACCAGTACAGTTGGTTCCAGGTATTCTGGATGACACAATGCCATATTGCTTCTCAGCTGTCTCTTTACAGATTTTTCTTCCCCTACAAACAAATATCTCAAAATTTATTGCCTTTGTGATTTGCAGCTCCATCTGGCCTACAGCCAATCTTGAAACCAAGAGGAAAATTGTGAGCAATAGATACTGTTAAGACAAATATCCCAAAGACAACAGCCACACTGCATCGGGTGCTATGCAGAAAAATTGTGGATACATCCTAAGCCAGGGTCATTGCTTTCTGCAGGAACATAGACAGCAAAGTGATGATAGCTCCGCTGCATTGTGGTTGGGACCTAGGTTTCCAAAATGATGCCTATGAAGAGCAAATCTAAGAAGCTTGATTTTCATTTCTTTGGACTGATTGCAATTCTATGCAAATCCGAATATATTGTAATTGCATTATTATGATATAGCTGCAACAGGAAATCAATTTTTTTTCCTCTTCAGAGTGAAAACAAACATTAACACATGTACTTGATACTACAAGTCTAGGGAATTAGAGTTAGGAGAGCTGCTTTTAAAAAAAAAAAACGCAAGTGGAGTGGGGTATAACCAAGAATTTTTAACACTTCATTTGTGTTTCTAATTTTTTTTTGTAAGTCCTAGAAAAGTAAGAAAATAAATTTTATTTTAGTCATAGTTGTCAGATATTATCTGTTACAGTTTATGAGATGTTAATAAGCTGCTCGGCTTCGCTGATCATTAAGAGCTGTTGATTCTCAGCTGGCCCATGACAGCACAGGTGCTGGTGCGAATGCACGGCTTTTGGTGTGAATTCCACAGACATCCATGTAAACCAGAAACATCCTCACAGGCAAGAAAGAGGGGAACAAAGTTAGGCTGACTAAAACAGCTGTTCAAAACTGGCATTAATATTTGCAAACACTCTGTCAACTCTGGCTGTCTTTAGAAATGATCTTCAGAGGACCACAAATCCTGTGAAGAGTCAGATGGCATATGTGTTGCTAAGCCTCTCGGACACTTTCAAACATCTTTGCTCTACAGCTTGTCTAACTTTGCAAAGAAATTAAGGCCAGCTGTCTTTGAATATATACTTATCAATGTCTGCATGGGTGGATACTGATAGTGCATTTACCAAGCCCAGCTTAATGCACTTGGGAAACAAGACATTAAATAATCCCTAGGAGAGAGCTGAGCAAGAGCATCCACTCTGGGCATTACTGCGCTTTGCAGTCACGCTCCAGCTTAGTCTGTGTATGCAAACGCTTGGACTTCAGATAAGGAGGTGTTAACTGAGTGGGAAGTTTGTCACAGTCAAAAATCTCCTAACGCCTGGGAAAAGACACCATGCATAAGAGCAGGACCCCATGTTCTTTTTCTGTCTTCTTGTGGGTGGGAAACAAATAGACTGAGCAAATAGCACGCAGAAGGAAATCTTTGGGGATTAAAACATGATATGCTGTGTTTCAAACAGGGATTTAGATAGGCCTCATGGAAGAAAGAATGTCTCCCTCACAGCCTCTATATTATCCTGGTGCTTTTCTCGCTTTCTTCTTTCACCAGGACTTCTCTCCAAATAAAAGTTCATTTGCCACTGGGATGCATGTACAGAAAACAGTAAAATCAAACAACTATTTTTGCTGGGGCCTTTTTTTTTTTTTTCCACCCTGTCGGCAGAACAGATCTTAAATGGACACAAGAAAACTATTGTGCTAAGACTGTTCCCAGAACAGGAAAAGTCCTCTCCCATCCTCATTAACATTGTAAAAAGTATTTCAGGCTTGCAAGTGCTATAGGAAAGGTTTGACAGACATGACCGTTGACTCAAAATATTAGGAGGGATTGGAAAACAACTGGCTGAAGCTTTCTGAACATCAGCGTGACTGCCAAAGAAAGCATCAGCACCCATTACTTCATGAACCAACATGTGATTTGCAGAAACGCTTACATGACTTAAAAAGTCTAAATCCCACTTTCAGAGGGGGCTTAGTCATCACAAAGTGATTTGAACATCTCAGTAAATTTGAGATTCTGACTATTGAAAGTGCAACTTTCAGTGGAAATGAACAGTTGATCACAAATTTCAAAGTATGAGATTCCTACTACACAGACTGTTGGGGGAGATCAAAGCCCTTGTGAAATACCTTTCCTCCAGCACTACCTCTACACCTGCACTGAAGCCAGAAAGAGCTACAACAGCAGCATCCTACATCTGCTAAGAAAGGCTGAGGTGGTACACATGGAGATATCTATCTGGCAGCAACATCAGAGACAGTGTTGCTGGGAAGAGCTGTTCTGTTATAGGAAGTGGGCAACTTCCCACATGTGTATGAAGTTGCTAAAACACAAACTTCTCACCTGTAAAAACACAATATACCTTCTGAGGTTTGCATGCAAAATTCTTAAAAAATAAAAACAAAAAAAAAAAAACAACAAACCCATAACAAAGAAGGACATTTACATAATGCAGAAACATTCTTGTTTCAGTGAGCAAATAGAGACTGAGAAGCTTCAGTGCACATTGGCCAGATGGGATTGCAGTTTTCTTTCATTTTGTTAGAACCATGCAACAAGAATGTATTGCATCAGGCCTAGTCTAGGAGACTATTTCTCTAACATGGAATTTATGTATTAGTTTGGCACAGGTAGAAAAACTGACCTGGAAATATGACCTAAGGACTCCAGAAGGCAGAACAGAGGGGGAAAAAATCGCATCTCTTGCCTTGCTCTTTTGATCCAGTCAGTCCAAGATACTTGTAGCTTTCTGGGCCACAAATGCACAAAGCTGGCTCATGTCTGGCTTTCCATCCACCAGCACACCCTCAAGTCCTTCTTTGCATGGGTGTTCACAATGAGTTCTTCTCCCAGTGTGTACCCATATCTAGGATTGCCACAATCATATGCAACGACCTGCACTTGGCCTTGTGAAACTCATTAGGTTCTCATGGCCCACTTTTTGAACACATCCAGGTCGATTTGGATGGCATTCCTTCCTTCTATTGTGTCAAGTGCACCAATCAGCTTGGCTTCATCAGCAAACTTGCAGAGGACGCACTCAATCCCACTGTCTATGCCATTAATAAAGATACTGAAGAGCACAGGTCCCAAGACAGACCCCTGAAGGACACCAATCATCACAAGCCTCCAACTGGACATAGATTAGTTGACCACAATCCTCAGTCTGCAGCCATCCAGCCAATTCCTTAACCACATGAACAGTCAACCCTTCAAATCCGTATCTTTCTAATTCTGTGATAAATTTAGTCATAATAATCACATATCAAGCTTCAGAATAAACATTTTGCCATTTAGAAGCCTTAGATCAGCACAGCTGAAGTGGTATTTGTGTTTAATGGGCACACAGTTGCACAGTAAAGTGCTGCTTAATTAACCAGCACCAAACCTAACCTGAGTGTTTCAAAATATGATTCAAGTTCAAGAGTTCTCTCTATGAAAATTTCCATTTTATTAACTAAAAAAGAGTGAGTTTTCAGGTTTTCCCACAAAAGAAAGTTTATTTATGATGATATATTACCTGATATAAACTGAAGTGCCAAATACTGAAAAGTCTTTTTTTTTTTTTTAGTGAGTTAGGCTGTTTGCTTGGACTACCCAAGATGAACAACAGAAATCCTCCTACCTCAGTCCATTTGGAAGATGTCTGGAGACACATGACTCTTGCCTTATGACTGCCTCATGTTATCACTCACATCTTCGTGAGCCTCTGCAGAAACAAGAAGAAACAAAATCAAAGAGACCATGAAGAAACCTTGAAAGAGAAATAGAAAGACTGTGTGATAACTAGAATAGCTAGCAATACAAATGAGGCATCTGAAAATTAGCTAAGATCATACTGATGGTCTTCCTAAGAAGAGCTATGGCACAATTAGGGAAATGATGCAAATGATTTGCTAAGCATCACCATCATGACTTACAAAACCATGGAAAAGTACTGTTCCAAAATGTCAAAGCATTGTTTTCATCTATAATGCCAGCCGAGGAAGCCAGTGAATTCATTCCTGCTTACCAATAAACTTTTATTTAGTTTTCCACTGTGAGATTAGATCATGCAGGAAAAGTTCAAAATAATACCGTAAAAAGAGATGAACTCACACAAGATTTTCATTGGTCATTGGAAAAAAAATTAAAAAATCTGTCAAACTACTGAAAATGAATTAACTTTGGATACTTGAATACATAAACATTTCTGCAAAAATCCTTCAGGACAAAAAAATTTATTTACCATGCCCTCCAGGGAAATGTACCTCATCAATCCCTTGCCACTAAATCACTTGCTAACAGTTATGGTGTGAGGTAAAGTGCTGTTTAGTCCCAATGAGTTTAAAGACCTTGATGCCTAATGAATTCTCCTATTCATACTGGAGGTTACATCTGTACTAGGCTCTTTTAACAACCTGGTGCTGAAAAGATCTGATGTAATTTTATTATTTACTAAACAGGTGTCAGTAATCATATCCAATGATGTCAGGCAGCTTGATGGGAATTTGCTTTAAGATGACTATCAGAGAGAGACAGCACTCCATAAACATAAAAAGGCTCTCCTCTAGGTAGCCAGAGCCTCACAGCACACTCACTGGCTGGAGCCAAGGCTAGTTAGTGTCATCATGAACAAGAGCAATTACTGAGGGTAGTTCACAGTGCCAGAGTTAATTCTGAAAACCTCATCAACAAAGTTAACACTTGTTGAGCTCTTGGGGTTTGCTTCACAGAGGATCCTTTGCTCACGCAACAGAGCACCTCAGCAAGCACATAACCTGGGTCCTTCCCTCCACCAAAACATGCCTGTGGCTATCCTCCCATGTGCTCAGCAGAGCTGCACCCTTTCAATAGAACACATGGGCACATCTCATTCACCCTGGTTACAGAGGGAGAGTACAAAGGTTTTTTTGTTTGTTTGTTTTTATCATTAGGAGATAATGAAAGAGCTGTCAGTGCTGCTGCTTCACTCCTGTAAATTAGCCTGTAGGCTCCCAGATTGTTTCTGAGTTACTTCTTGAGTAACCCCATGGCCACCCCTCCTGGGCAGGACAAATCCAAGCACAGGGCTGGAATTAAAGTTGCTTTACATTTAGTAACTTGTGCAGCATTGATGTGCAGTGGGTTTGCAAAAGATTTTGGCTTTGCATCACCATTCCCTTGGAATAAGAGAAATTTGCGGCGAAAGACAGAAATGCCGTCTTCTGGATGACTTACGCCAGGGCCAGTTGCAAGATGAGGCTCCTCAACTTGTAGAACTTATTTTCCTCCTAACTTGAATTTTATCTAGGCTATTAAATATTTCTACCAGATTTGCTCTTAAGACAAAAAAAAAAAAAAGGTCTGTTTTAGCTAATTGAAACTTTTCACAGAAAACAAACAAAAAAATCTACAACATAAGGAAGATTTTGGCTGAAAAACTTTCTTTTTTCAGCCTCACACTGAAAACTTTCCAGGTTAGACTAAAAATGTTTAGTCTTTAGTGACAATGTTAAATTTTCCATGGAAAAAAGAAATGTTTCCCAGAGATGTTAATAAGCTACAAGCTGTATTCCTCATTGCTGGAAATGTATTTGTTTGACTATACAATTACAGGCACCAATTTTGCATTCATATGTCTAAAGTTTTAACAGCAGATTGCTTATTTTCATCAGTGCAGTAAAACAGCATCAAAAATCTACACTGCAGATATACAGTCATCCTAATTTGTTCAGCTTGATATGTAAATTAAAGGCATTGTAAAGTGGCATTTGAATTCATAGCAAACTTGCAACCAGTTATTTGATCTGCACATAGTCAGTCTACTTTGGCTCTATTAGATGTTGGTATTTTGCTCTAACACACTTTCCAAAACATGTTATATTAAATCACACACTTCTTCAGATTTGAAGAGTAGATCATAAGCCTGGAAGTTTATCTACTTTTTCCAGCTACATCAGTTGCATCTAATAAAACTCATTACTGAGTTCTTGTCTTGTTTACATCCCACAGAGGCAGTCTTAGTGCAGAAAATGAACATTGACTCAACAAATTGAATGGGCTTTGTCAAACTAGGATCCTGACAGGTTGTTTTGTTTGTTTTTTTTTTTTTTCATCCATCAATACACAATACCAGTAAATTCCAGTATTTTTGTTAGCTTAAATAGAAAAGTTTCTACTCTGTAAAAACTAATTTTCCAGTTCTAAGACTATGTGTTTTTCAGAGCTTTTTTCCCCTTCAATTTTGTTACTAGGTAGTTAATTCTTCCTTCCTTAATGGCTATTTAATAAGACCCAGCTGATGCTCGATGAAGTGACCAAGCAGCACCTGAAAGAGATGGGATGTAACATTCATATAAAGTGCCTGAGTACAATCATTGTTATTAAAAGGATAACCAAATGAATTCATAACGATGGGACACTCATTTCAAAGTGTTTCCATAGCTGTTACACATCAGGAAAAATAGGGAAGTTACCTCATTTTCTCCAATCCTAAATAACCTAATAAACTCACCAAAGAAATTAATTAGCCAATATTTCTTGAAAATTCATAACAAAGTTTCCATTTTTCCGTCAGATAATTCCTTAGTGCATTCTGGTTTTTAACTTCCTTCAAGTCTGGATCATTTTGATGTGTGAACAGACATTTTGTGTTTCCATGGGTTATTTCCACAGGTTCAAATATCTTATGTAATTGACATTTTCCTGCTTACAAAAGCTGTCAAACTTAAAAGTAGCAGTTGATTGATAAAACATGGGTTCTGTCTGTAACTTAACTTCATTGTTGGGGCTTATTGCTCAAGCTCTGAATAACTCCTCTCTTCAAAGTGACATGCATTAATTTTTTATTTTTTTAATTTTTAATTTTTTTTTTTTTTTAAGCATCTACATTTTAAAGCTTAAAAGCAGTGATTGCTTTTTCTTTTTTTTTCTTACAGGTACATCTCAACAATTTGCTTCTCTTTACAATTGCTACTTTTTAGATAAGGACTGCAACTTGACTTTAAGTCCAAACTCTGTGTAACACTGATTCACAAACATTTATTCTTTCCAATCCTGACAATTAGAAACAAGAAAACAAAAAGAGCACTACATCTATGGCATTTACAGAGGACTACAGCTATACGGGCCATAAAGCAAGTGACAAAGACCATTTTTAATAACAAAAACAATTATGAAAAGAGCATTTCTTCTAGCTATGACAAATGCAGTGCAGTGTGATCCAGAGCCTGATTGGCATTTTTTTGTTGGCTTGCTGGGCTTTGGGTCTTACTCTTGGTTGAGGACATGAACAAGTTGGCATAATTGAAACAGACATAGTAATAGTGCAGAGGAGTGTGGGGACATGGCTATTGCCTTTGTCTCTGTACAAACCATCCTCAATGTGATGCTTCATGATGGGCAACCACCTGTGTTTTCCACCTGAACATCATTGATTTACATTGTAAATACTCAGCAGTGTCTTAACAGCACTTCACTGTTACTGCCCTTTATGCTCAGATAGCCAAGACAGGGATCACAGAACCCCTTCACTGGCCACAAACTACTGAGTAATAGTGCACCCTGATTTCCTTCACATGCGGCAGAAGGCAGTTAACATCTGATTCAATAAAAATGCTCTGCTTTGCCCCCCTGCAGGGCATCTCGCATGGTGATGGCCTCCAACAGCCTTTCTTCCTCCTTGAGCCTGCTCTGTTCAGAGATGTCTCAAAACCACACTGTCCCAGACTGTCTGAGCTTTAATTCTGCACCACGCAGTGCAGACTCAGAATCAAATTCAATTGCCCTGAGCAGGGTTGGATTGAAGCAAGCACCAATTTTTTTTATTTTTATTTTATTTTTTTGAGTCAAGGCCCAGATACAGTAGTTTCACATGCCTTTGGCAGAAAAATGTTTTTGCTTTCTGAAGCAGTTGTTTTTTCAATGACATGACTTCCTGCAGGGGCGTTTTAATTATTGTTGGTGTATCACCTAACTTAGTTATGTATCGCTTTGAAGTTTTTCTTTGCATCTGATAGTAAGAGGATAGCAAATAAACACGGCTGTGTTTAGTCGCTTCCCCTTGCCCTGCATAGGCTTGGTGCAGCTTCTTTGGATTATGCAAGCACAGGGCAGATGGAAAAGGAGGTCCAAAGGCAAAATGTATGTACTGACACCTTTATGTTAGCAAGGGCTTTTTCTTAAGCTGACCATATTAACAGTCAAATGGAAGTCACACACACAAACTCCACAATGGCAGGTCAAACCCTGAAGACAGAAAATTGTTCAAGACTAAGAGCTGCACAAATGTGTTAAAGGACTGTTCCCAGGTGAGAAAAAAAAATAAAGTCAGATTTTGAACCAAATACATCGCAGCAAGAGTCGCTGCACTGTGGCACAGCATCAAAATTTGCAAGTGTTTGCATATAATTGCATGAAGTGATAGCCCAGCTACCCACAAAACAGACGCAAGGAAATCTTCCTTGTTGTACTGCCAAGGTAGGATGGAAGGGCTTGATGCTAGCCAGATGGCAGCAGAGGATACACAACCTACAGCGAGCTGCTGAAATACATCCCAGCTCAAGTCTCCTATTACTTTGATGCTTCTAACATATTTACGTACCAAGGGCTGGGTGATGACACCTCACTGCACTCAACTTCTAGTCTTCACTTTGAGCAATTTACCTCCTCCCAATCCAGGTAACAGTTAAATATTTTAGATTTCATTTACTTCTTCCTAAGATAAACACCAGAAAGTTGTTTTCTACTTAATAACAGCAACAAAGCAATTCAGAAAAAAAGCTGGTTCCTGAAAGGCAGCTTGCCAGCAGCCAGATAAAACATTTAAAACCACTGACTGCAGAGTACATGCATACTGTGAAACTGTGAGCTGGGCCACTCATTCTGGGGAAACCCTCTCTCATCTTGTAAGAATTTGAATAATTTTTATAGTCAGATGGGAGAGATTTTCTGGGATAACTGAACTTTCTCCCTTCCTACCAAAGGCAGTAAGAGAAGGTACCATGAGAACAGCTTTTAGCAGAAGTCATTATTAATGGTTTCTTCATTAACAGGGCAATTTCAGTCCCATTCTACCTCTCCCATTGAGGATGGAAGTTCTCATCTTTCAAAAGCAATCTGAGCAAGCCATATGAGGATTTCACCATTTGTGGCTTGGGAAAGTAGAGATGAAAGACTTCTAAAACCTTTTGCTTGGATTTGTTTTTTGCTCTGTGATGATTATGACATTACTCACCACATGTGCCATCCTCCCATCCCAGGAGACAGTTCTGGGGAGACCCAGCGGACAATGTAACTCATTTCTTACTTACGGGCTTGCAGTTTCCATCTGGTTTTTGCCACTGCAGCTGAGGTCCCAACCAGAGGGTTGTGAAGCTCAATAACTACAGTGCTATTTACATTGGGAACATCTCAAAGGAAGGTCACAATCCTACTTCAGGGCTACATGGAGCCATAAAACCTTGTGTTTCTATAACAAACTGTTTTTAAAGGCCTTATTTTTTTGCACTGAATGCTGTGCCATGCTGAGGAAATGCCTTAAAGATGGAAGATGCATTCACATAGCCACTTGTGAGAGCTCTGTGACTGCACTCACTACTCATGGGAAGCAAAAGCCCAAATAAACAGGAAGAAATCCTCCAGCTGGCTCTCCACTCCTACTTCTAACCCTGTACACTTATGTTTAATGTTTTCAAAGAGTACAGACTTTTCCCGAAGCCTGAAAAATATGGAGTATAGCAGCAAAACTGAGGAGAACATGAACCTGGAGATCCTTTGCACTTTCAGGTCTTTCTGACTCCCTCTTTGGTAAGGCTCGTTTTCAAATCCAAAGCTTTCTGCCAGCCTCTAGTGAGTAAACCTCATTTAATAAAAGGACAGAAGTTAACATTCAGCTCATATGCCACAGTCACACAGCCTGCCCACACTTGTGGCCACAGCACCAAATAATGTTCTGAAACGCTATTGCTTCAGACCCACAACAATCTTTGAACCTACACAGATGTCCAAAGATGAAAGAGGAAGCAAAGCTGCTGAGTTCCTTTCCTGCCATGACAGAAGAGTACATGCCAGTCAACTACTTCCTATAGTCAGCCCCACCCTCTGAAATTCTGAGAAAAAAGGGAAAAAAAGCTCAGCTAATGAGAATTGCAGCACTGTTCGCTCCACTGTAGTTAAGGTTGTATTCATTATAAATCCCCTTTTCAAGGTTTCTGTCATTCAGCCATAAAAATCATTCTAGGTTGAAATTTAGCATCCAAGCTTTCTGCCCAAGGACAATATTTTTGACAGAATTTGGAAACAATTGGTTTGGCAAAGTGCATCTGAAGTTTTAAGCAGCGCAAAAAAGAATGGTGGCTAGTGGTGTCAGATGCTATTATTTTATGCTCTTATAACTTAAAAACAACTAATTTAGTTTCTGTGGTTGTTATTACTCCATGATTTCCTCTCAAATATTCCTAATAACAAACTCATGTAAATTGCTAGCACTGCTCTAAATAGAAATATAATAGCATTCCTGGGCCAAATCTTCAGCTGCTATAAATTAGTTTAGTGTCATTGCTGCCCACGTTCAGCAGCCGAGGTGTTGGCTCCAGGTGTTCAGCAAAACTCATTTTGGTGTGAGCATGTTTCTGGCTGGCTCCATTAGTCCTTTGCTGGGCAGTTCCCAGGAATTTAGAAAGCAGATGGTTAGGTAATGTCTTCAGGATCTGATAGAAGCGGTCCTGCTCTCATCAAAGCCTGTTGCTAAACAACACTTGACTTCATGTGCTGAAGTCAACACCTCCACCTAGAACATGCAAAGTTTTCCTGGGAAGCACTGTCGCACCAGGAAGTTAGGCTGGCTGCATCCAAACCAAAATCTAAGTCAGGCTCCCTCAGTGCAATGAATCACACACATGTTTAGCTTCTCTTGTTTTATCCTTGGAGCAGCTGCTACCTGAGAAGGAGCTGTTAAATTCAACTTGGTTGTATTTCATGTAAGACCATACGTTTCAGGTACACTGCATCCCAAGGCACAATAATTGAACTATGTTAATGGTAACAAGTTGGTTCTTTCATGCCACGGGGAAGTCCAGTGCTTGCTTCTGTTTGAATTCATGCAGTAACTTTTTTTTATGGAATCTTGAACACTATGGGTGAGGATTTGGGTGTTTTCAGAAAGGCTGATCACAACAACTCCTTTCCCTTTCTTCTTGCATTCACAGAAATGATATTTTCCTTATGAAGAACTGAAGTTTGGATAAGCAAGTACTTTGAAAGTTCATAGCTAATTTCTGAATAACTTAACATATCCTCTCCCATTTGAGCTGATCTGCAGAGTAAAACCCAAACTCATCATACCATATCAATATAATGCTTCAAATCAGCATTTCTGCCTACTGCAAGCCTTCTGCAGATCCAACCAGAAGTCACTGTAAAACACCAATGCAACTGAAGATGGGCGGATTCTCTCTTCACGTCAATGAGAGCTATTATGTGATCCCACATCTATTAATTGTTCAGTGGCCATAACAGCATCCTGGATCTAAAATGCTGTGAGTTTATGAATCAGCTTTCCCTTAAATATTACTTATCCAGACAGAAAAAAAGAGAGACGAACAAGGAGGCTCCAACCAATGACAACAATTAAATGACATGACTTCTTTCCAATCTCTGTTGCAGCAACAGGCCCAAAAAACACTGGGGTGTGGGACAGCTCTATTATTTTCAGAATAATATTTGTTGATTCCATACTTCCCTCTGCAATATCATCACATTAAATCAGGAAAGTCAGCGTAAGGTTTTACTTGGCATCTGTGTCTACTATAGCGTAGGGAATAGAAATTTTGGGCCTCTAACAGCTGTGGAGAAGGGCCTTAAATATTACATCATTTATCAGCAGTGCTTCCAGAAAAAAAGGAAACATTCCACAAAAAGACAATTTACTTGACTTAATAATGTAAACAGAAATTAAAGTGGAGAAATCCCTTCTGGCAATATTTTTGACAGTTACCTTCATTTTCATCATTGCTGACTGCACATATCTACTTTGAAAATGAATATGCTTTCTACTTCAAAAGGAAAAAGGTACACAGGCAAGGAGTGCGAGAAGGATCTCATAATGTAGAAATTCACTGACTACAATAATTTTCAGGAAGTTTACCTGCTCTGAAGTTCAGATTTTCTACCTTTGAGAGTATTAGGGAAATGTTACATCACATTCACTCGGAGAACATGGCAGGGTTTTGGCTCAACCCCACCAAAACTTTTAACTAAATGTGCATTTAGGCAAAAATATATGGTATGTACAGCATATATACTCATGACTTCTTTCTAGTCAGAAAAATAGGAATAATTCAGGAAAGGAACCACGAGTCTCAGTTTTCATGTTACATTTACTGCTGCCATTAATGTCAATGTTCTAGGTTCCTCAGCCATAATTAGACCTCTTCTGTGCTTGGCTTTTTAAAATCAGAAAGCCAGTGTCCTAGTCTCAAACACTCCACTGTGGGTACAACTGAATAGCACCAGGTCTAGGAGGTCCTGTTTTGCACTGGAATAACCAAAGGCCAGGGAGGCCAACAGCTCAGGGCTAAGGAAATAGCCTCCTCAGGAACACCACCTTTGATAATACATGAAAAGCGGCACAGGAAGCCAATGACAGAAGTGGGAATAGAGCCCAGGCCTCATTTTCCTAACTATGGCAAACTGTCCCACAGGAGGGAGATACACATGATGTCGAACAGTGCCATGATCTTCACTGAGATACATCCAATGAATGTATGTTCTCCCTAGAGTTGCATTAACCCAGCCCTATTACAGCCCAGGAAAGCTGTGCACCTTCAGCCTAGCCAACCAAATAGGAGATGAGCAGTTTCCAAGTTCACTGTGGGGATCTCAGGCTCTTCGGATGCAAAGTAACTGTGTGAAAGTCATGTGACTGCTGGCTGGACAGCCTTGGTACCGCCACCAATGGTGTCAGGTAGCAATGAGATCCTATGGGTGCATGCTGTGGGTGAGAGTTGCCTGACTAAACTTCTCTGCAGAAATCAGCACAGAGCCAAACTTGATTCCTTTGTCTAACAAAGACTTAATTACTGCAGAGAAAATACCCCAAAGGGGTTGGGATGAAACAGATTCTCAGTCAAGTATAGCTATACTCAGCACAAGTTACTCCTTAATTCTTGCAGAAATGACAACAAAGCAGATCCCAGTTGACACTAGCACTAATTACCATTACATCAAGCCTGTAACAGTTGCAGAAGAGAGCGATTTTAGGACTGGATCTTTCAGCAGGTTTCAAAGAAACCAGCCAGTCTCAACAATTTCCATGAATACCACAGCACCTACATGGTTTCAAATTAATAAATACATGGGCATTTCAAATATTGTTTAGAATTCAAGGGTTACATGCACAATTTATACCATGTAAACTAACTCTTATATGAGTGCAATTCAAGAGGACAGAAAAATACCCACAAGTTGTTTTCAAACTGAAATACCTCACTGTTCTTGTGTAAGGGTGTTTGGGAATGGGAAACCGCTCATAGTCCAGTTAGATAAAAACACTGTTTGCACAATAATTACTGTTAAAAAAAAGTCAAGGCGGTTTTCATAGACCTGTGTGCCCACTCAGTCATTTGGGGTAAGTGGACATAAACTTCACTACTGAAGTAATAATGAGGTATCTAGTTCTGCCAGAAGGATGCATTCAAAAATTATTGCTTAGACACTGAAGGATGAGATTGGCTTACCAATAGCAATTTTTTAAGAAGACAGATTTATGTTTTGTTGATCCGTATTGTGCTTGTTTTTACTGTGCTTGTTCGCAACCATGAGGAAAAGAAAGCCAAGTATAGAAGCACCATCAGACATATCTATTTATCAGGACACCCTGATTATTTCAGATGCTGAGCTCAGCTTCCTCTGACATTACCAAGCTCTGAAACAATTTTCTGACAGCTGCTCTGAAGAGCTGAAAGGGTAGCATGATTCTGGCCCCAGCCCAGCAAGACCATACTATCTCAAACCCACACAAACACAAATAGAAAGTGGGCAGCCCAGGGGAGAGCGAAGGCAGAGAGCAGTATGACAAGGACATGGGGAACCTCACCCTGCAGACAAGCAAGAAGCTATACTTTCCTTATTTATATCCTCCCTCAAAGTGAGTTACAGAATATTGGAAGAGCAATGTAACAACTACATTCCCCAGATTCACCTCCAGCACCAGATATTAAGCCCAGAAAGCACCAGACGCGCTACAGCCTGATGAGCTGCTGGCAGAAGGTGGCTACTTCAGAAATGCAAGGCTGAGAGACCAGTTCCCTGCACAGCCACAGAACTGCAGCAATACAAATGCATGCCCCAGTCCAATGCCTGCCCTGGCTCCCCTCACTTGAGCAGCCTCACCAGCAGCTCAGCAAGCCCCCGCACAGTCAGAAGCCCCAGCACCACGTCGTTCCCCCTGCAGAGAGGCCAGAGTGAAACCCCACAGCCTCCTCCCACAGGCTTCACCTCAGGAAGGGGCATCCAGTCCCAAGTATTTAAATGTGTGTACAATACCCCATACAGAGGCCCTTTATATGAAATCAGTGAACCACTGGATGTTTTAAAATACAGGAGAGTTTTGATTGCGGTTTGAAAAGAAAACTGAAAGGAAACCTTTGGAAGGAGAGCAGATCTCACCTAGTGAGATCCCTGCAAGTGCTGGGGATTAACACACACTCGCAATTCCTCTTGAATACAAACTGCTTTGTTACACTGCCTGTGACAGGCCTAAGAAGCTTTCATGTTTCAGTTCAGTTTCAAACTTCTCATGCTCCTGAAAATATAAAAGGCCAGTGTGAAACAACCCATCTGACCTGGCTTGAAAAATTGTCTGACACTGTACCAGAGGGAGCAATGTGAGGAAATGGCTAGTTTTCCCCTGGTCCTACTCTTTGGTGCTCAGCACTCTCTCCAGACAGCAACATGGCTTTATGCTACCTGAAGAACTTCTCTCAGCTTGCTCCCATTCCCCCTCCACCTCCTCCCAATACTTGATTTGTAGCAAATCTCAGCTCTCAGCCCCATTCCTTTTCCAAAAGGAAAGGATCCAGCTGGAAGCTGGTCCAAGCTGGGCCACTGGGAAACAAAGCAAGAAAAGAGTAAACTGGCAGGGTAATCCCTTGGCAATCTGTGCTTCTCATTAATCCTCAGCACCACTCAGCTTCCAACATGATTGCTGCCCTGGAGTCTGCCAAAGCACCTTGCAAGGGCACATCAATGCCCAGTCAGGGAATGCTGCAGCAGTAAAGAAGATTCTGATGGACATCAGTTAACAAAGGGATGGCTTGTTTATACGCACTGCTGTGCAAAGCCTCTTCTGATAGCTTTGCTATCTACAACACAAAATACCACAAAGAAAAAAGGACTAACTGTTCCCGGAAGAGCTGAGATTTCACTCCAGGTATTTACACTGCTCTTTGCCATAGATGAAGAATTACGATAAGAATTCAAGTGATTGTGTTAAAAAAAAAAAAAACACCACAACAGGAGGTTTACAAACTTAAGAGGTTCCTCAGGAAGGAGATGGGGAAAAAAAAAGAAAGGTAGCTTTGGTGTTTTAAAAGGAACAGGTACTTTGGATCCAGGTTGTCTCTCCCCTGGTTGCTAGCGTGACTGGATGGCTGCAGCTCACCTCCGTGAGAAAGAACTGAGGAAATAAAGAATGGTGGTATAATAAATACTTTCATAATCACAAAAGTCTCAAACCATTGAGACGAGGACATTTTACTTCAAGCTGATATTTGGTACAGGTTCTGGGAAAAATCAATCACAAACAACCCACAAGAATCACATTGGTGTTTTTTCCTACCACTGGACTGGGGGAATTGCCATGCTTTTAGGTTACCTATGTGGGAAAAACATGAGGACACCAAGTGCCCTCGGTCCCATACTTCCAGGGCTGCCTCACCATACTCACCCTGCCCTGGAGGGCATCAACTTCCTTGCTGTGATGTTCTCAGGGATCCCAGAAAGATCTGAGATCTGACAGCTACTGTAGATGGATTTAGGAGACCCTGAGGGTCTGCTCCTTCTAAAACAAAACAACAACAAAACTAAAAGCAACCAAAATCTAAGGGTTCAAGCTGCTAGCAAAAAAATTCTTACCAGAGCACATTTTGAAAATCCTCCTCTTTTTACTTTGGACCATAATGCAAAGTTACATAAATAACTAAACGAAAACTGGGCAGCATTTCAAGTAGGTCGGAGATGCCAAACTCCATCAGCTGCAGCCAGGCCAGGGAGGAGCCCTGGAGCTTTCCCACACCTCCTGGCTGACATCCACAAGGACTGCGGGGAGCCATCTGCTCCACAGAACGGTGTGGGGCACATAATGCTCTCCTCTGCTCTGGGAAGGGAGCAGAGAAGTAATTTTGCTCCCAAGGGCTTGTCTGATCTTTAGGAGGTGCTAATTTTAATATCACATTCCTCCCTTCATACCTTCCTTCTCTTTCCAGGCCTTTGCTGTTCTTCTCACAGCGGAGATAGCATCAGCTCCACCGATCCCTTGTGGCAAGTACAGAGATAGCATGTGCTTCCCGTCCTTTCTGCCTTTTGTGATGAGACGTCTGGGTGATGCCTGGAACAATGGTATCTAGCTTTTGGTTTGAGCATCTGTGAGCAGCTCTTACAAGAATCACAATGCCTTTCAAGAAACAAGAAAGATTTTGACCTAGAATAGCTGCCCAACTACCTTGACAAACTGCTTTCCCCTTTAAGCTGCATTCTGATTTTAAGACGCTCTTGGCATCGCACAGGAACAAAACACCCAGCTCGAAATCAAACAGCTCACTTTGGACTTAAGAGGGCTGGGATTTCAAGCCCAACCTTCCTGATCCAAGCGCTCTGCAGTGAACAGTAAAGAGCAAAGCCTTCTGTTTTTACTGCTTGTGCAAAGAAAGCTTTACTTTTCAGGATTTTGCGCACATCCAAGTGGAGTAGATTTCTCTCTGGCTCTGCAGAGATTCTTTCCACATTGCCATCACCCTTTTTTTTTTTTTTTTTTTTTTTTTTAAATTCCCTTCTCTCCTTTTCATTGGCATTCCTTTGGAAGAAATTTAATTGCATAATTCAATGACCTTCCCCACCAAGAGCCCTATTTGCAAGTGTCAGCCCCAACTTGGAGTTCAACCCTCAGTCAGAGGAGCAGTAAAGCTGGCAGGCTTAAGTACTACAGGAATGCTAACATTGCAGATCTGAGAGAGTTAATTTGGTCAGAATGCACTCTAGTAATGTTTATGTTTTAGATAAAGTGCCTACAATGTTGCAGCTTGCCCTTCTGACCCCATTTCCTCGTTAGTGTGCAGCTCAGAGAAAGTGATACTTAATTCCAAATCTTTGCTTTTATTAGCTCCCAGAGAGGGATAGGATTTCATCCCAGCCTTATCTCTGTTATAAACATCCTGTTACCATTCATATCACAGGGATATCTTTGGGAAAATGATTAAATACGTTCCACCAGACACAAACGGCATCCCGGATCAGTTTTGCACAGTATGCAGTGACTTTGTGCTTGTGCGTGTTGTCAAACAGCATGAGTCTAATCACTGCTAAAGGGGTGGAAACTTTACATACAAGTGTGAAAACGCGTGGGGGCTCCTCTACTACAAACAACTATCTGTGCATTTAAAAGACATGCCCAAGTGCTATATGAAGTCCTAGCATCGCTTATATTCAGAATTTCAGCCAGGGATTTCTGAAAGACAGTTTAGCTGTGAAGGTAGCCAAAAGGTCTAATTCTTCATTCTTCTTCATTTATGAAAACTCATTTTTTCAGCTGCTGCAGAGCAGCTCTGATTACTTAAAGCAGGCACAAGCATGACCTAAGCAGTGCATCTGCAGCTTTGCACCAGTTTCAGCATCAAAAAGTCTCAGCACATTCTTGGAGCAGTATTTATAATATTCAACTGATATTTCTGGAATCATTTAAGCAAGCTGTTCTGCAAAGTGTGGTGTGCTCAGGTGGGCAGACTCCTAGAGAACCCCTCATGCTGCCAGGTTAGCATCTCATATCACAGCTTTGTAGCAGCAGCTTTTGAGCCAGGGTCTGCATCCATGAACTCAGCTACAGGGTTCACATGGAGACTAAAAAAGCAAGCCTATGTAGGCTGTTCAACAATAGTTAATGTTTCTAGAAGTACCCACGGCCTGTACATTTCAGAAGATTCACAAACCAAAACATACTCAATAACCTTGCCCTAAAGCACTTTCTTGAGGTATCTGTAAATTAACCAGCATATACAGTGAAAGAGAGGAAAAAGTACCTGATGATGTACTACAATTGGCTTACGACAAAACCGGATATACACAGAAGGGCAGGAATGAGGTTCTCTGCTGGTAAAGAATTTGCATTTCCCAGATTCACTGGGAACCAATAGTTCCTGTAGATGCAGGGGGAAAAAAATAGTGCTTTGTGCAGGACAAGCACACATCCTGAGGCTCACTTTGCTATGGCTGAACCAAATGCTGATGCAGCAACTAACTGCAACATCTTGAGAAATTGCTTTCTAATCCTACCTTTCGCACTAAGGACATTCTTTAGTTTCTTCCTTATGAGAGACCTTGGCCAAAATCATTACAATCTTCATGTCCAAACTTACAAGCTTTTGAATTCAGTTATTTTGGAATACAATTTCAGTGCCAAAGGGCAGGCAGGCAACCAGTTCTCCATGACTTTCCACCACAGCTGGATAGCAAATTACAAACACTTCTGATCTATGAAATTGGTATCTTACTTGAGTAAACCCCTGGACTTCCAAGCTTGCTCAACATGCAGCTTCGAATTGAGGAGTCCTGCTACAGTTCAGCCCTATGTTCCTGGGTACACACCCACAAATGTAGCAGATATTGGTTGGGGCTCGACCCAGTTCCCTATCAAAATGCATGCAAAATCTCAAAATTAAAACCTGAATCTAAATGTATTTTATAGCTTGAACCTGTCAGAAGGTTTCCTGTATTAACAGATACATGAAATCCAGGGCAAAAAAGCAAAACTGCTTCCAGTCCAAGAGCTAGAGTATCACTAGCTGAAAATCACACTTGTTTCATGTGGAAGTTGAAAAGTGTGTAAATACATACCCACCCACTCAGCCTCTTTTAGGAATACTTTTTCAATAAGTTACTGATAACAGGAAAAAAAAAAAAAAAAAAAAAAAGCCAAGATAAACATTCACAAAAAAACATTTTCTGAATGTTCTGTAACCAGTTTCTAATTCCTTTCCATTTGGAGCTTCGACTTAAAGCAATAATTTTGAGAGGTTAACAAAAACAAAATTCCCAAAGTGAAAATTTTAAATGCAAACTGAATTTCATGCATAAAGTTAATTTCAGTTTTTCTTTTGTTCCTGTCCCACCAAGGATTGAAAGATTAAAAACATTTGAGATTTCCCCTCATATTTGCTGGAGGCCGTTATACATCAAGTAGCTTTCCAATTTAATCTTTTGATTTTAACAGCCTTTGTATCTAAATTAAATGATATATCCTCCAGGGGACAAGGAGAAAGAATGGCCCCTCTGTTCTCCAGTCATTTCAAATAGGATGCCACACGTACTACGTGATGATAGTGACCAGGGAAAGGTTTGACTTCGTGCAGACCTGGCAACATCATCCCAACAGTTCTGTTGGCTCTGGCTCAGGGCACTGGAGCACCTTGGGGCTGTGATAGCATCAGTTGAATGGGGCTGTCCAATGGCACAACACAGCCTGCTGTTTTCTGGAACACCTGGAAAGGGTCACACTCAAATAGTTAAATAAGCCCCTGGATTATTTGTCCTTGAGCAACTTTTGAAAAAGTGCATCTCCACTAGAGAAAGCAGCCCCAAACAGCAATGCAAAACCATGCCCTTTGGGATCATCTTCTTCAGCTCAGCCTCCTTGGGAGGAGGAGGTGGTGATGTGGGTTCAGAATGGAGACGCGCACTCAGGAGGGTGCAGAGAGTACATGCTTATCTCCCCAACAGTTACTCCTCCCATCCACAAATGGGGTTAAGCTCCTACAGCAAACTCTGTTCATTTCCCTGTTTGGCATGCAGCCAGAAGCTTTTGCCTTCCAGTCATGTGAACTTTTCATTGTGATTCCTACAAGCTGAGCTTACATGAAACTGTTTCCTGAAATAACTGTTTTCATTCCCCCTCCATCCCTCTCTACCTCACCATTTCTGCTAGAGCAAAACCAAGCCTGTTTATCGATCAGCCAATAAACAAATACTCTGGAAGCCCAAGGAATACTTTAAAAACCTACAGTGACAGTCTCCTATCAGATTTGAATAGTTTAACTACACTTCCCTCAAACATTACATCCCTTAACGTGTATTTAAACAAGTCTTGGTCTCTTGGGTACATTGTTAATGACCTCTGTTTTAACCCTGCATAAATGAAATGCTCTGAGTCATGAGTTTTGCTGAAATGGGTACTGGATCACCAATTCCAACCAAAAGAACACACATCAGATCTAGAAAGGAATCTGTTTGCTGTTTTTACCATAGCTGAACATAAGGAGCTAAAGAACATTATGCCCTGGGACATAGTTTGCAGCATGCACCATTGACATGAGCAGAAGAAAACTACAGCATGCAATTGTTTCATTCACTCAGAACCAAGACACACTATTAAGCAGTAGGACATTCTAAAGGAAGATGAATGGGTGCAGGATAGGAGATCTGCTCCCAGTTAAAGGCAGCTATAGGACACTAGGTGGATTGAAGCAACACACATAGTGGAGTCAAAAAATCAGCAGGAGCAAGGAATCCCTGCCTACAGGGAAAGCGGCACATTCGCAAGCAGGGATGAAAAAAAGCCATGAGAATGTGAGGTGAGGACAATAAGGTAACAAATTTTATTATTTCACAGGCAGATGGTGAAATCTCATCTGGAATAACATGTCAGCATCTGCTTGTTTTTCTTGAAGGTGAAGTAGATTAGAAAGAATTAAAGATGTTGAGAGCCACTAAGTGAGAAAGCAAAAGTTAAAAAATACATTTGAGAGTAATAGATAATAAAAATAGTTGGCCTTAAATTTTTTTTCACTAAAAAAAAAAAAAAAAAAAGCCAAACCCCCACAAAAACCCACCACAACAAAACCCCTCAACTCCCCCTAGAAAACACACAACTTCCTAGGAGATGTGTTCTCCTTGCTTTCATTTTTTATATCTCTTACATTTATTTAGAAAAATACTGTCTTACTGAGTGGTTCAACATGACCTTAACCCTGACATTCTGTATCCATGCCAGGTCTTGAAAGCACATACTTAAGTTTCCATTGATTCAACTGGGATTTTAATATTCATTGAAGACTGAGGTTTTCCAGGATTTGGGCATCTCTTTGGCCCAAATTCTTCTCAGAAGAGCTGAGCAAAGCATTATGTACCAGTTACTCATATCAAGAATCACACAGCCAGATGACAGGAAGCACCAATGGCTGGAATTCTGAGAGATGCACAGCGCTGTTGGCTGGGTTTGGACAACCCAAGAGACAGGGGAAAACGAACACCACTTCTCAATAAATCTATTAAGATAAAACTAGTGCACTCCAAGAAAAATGTAGGACCTTAAGGGACAGGAGCACACCATGGTACCGAGCACACAAATGCAGCAGAAAATATTTGAGGATCTTCTGCTAGGGTCTGATCTGGCCAGCTGACGCACAGTTTGACTTATCCAAATTATAGAAGGATTAAAGGAGGTCACTTCACCTTAGCACAAAAGCCTAAGTCCAGCTTTCTTCACAGCAAACTACCTTCCTTTAGAGGCATGCCGATTACAATCAAGAATGCACAAGATTTCTACAGATAGAAAAAGAAAAGCTTATGCTCTGCTCTTTTCAGTGAATGCTTTTCTTGTGTGTGAATGTTTTTCCAATTTAATATTTGTTTTCTGATCTACCTCTTCCCTGTATTTTTTCAATAAGCAGTTCTGGTGTTCAACCCAAGGAACTGTCAGGCTGGGTTGGAAATGCTGAGACTTGACATTTCTAGATTAAATGTCAACCAGATGTTTGTGCACTTCCCTTACAAGCCTTTCAAGAAGCTTCTCAATTTAGTATTGTGTTTCACTATTAGGGGAAACCCAAGTTTGTATGTTACTAGTTTGGGCTGAAAGAGATTGAAAGCCTCAGGGAGGAAAAGAAATCATAGTACCTGAGCAATAGGAAATATGATTCCAAATTGCAATCTGCAATAGCTGGTGTCCTTTTTTACTTTGTAACATAGTTGAAGTCCAACTGAAATAAATTAGCTTCAAATCCAGAAACTATTTTTATATAATACTAACATTTTCCCTCAACCGCTGAAGCTAGGGAAACACAGAATGGGATGAGGCCCTTCCCTTAATCCTCTCAGCCACAGTGCCAGAGGTGGCACTGCTTCTGACAATGGAGAGTAGGATACAAGGGAAAAACTGAAGAGATTTATTAATGAAAAGAGACAAGAGAGAGCGAGAAGTATTGCAGCTGTAACAGTCTCTAAAGCACCCCAGGTTTTCCACTGCCCTCCCATCTGCGTGCAATCTTGGAAACAGCAAGTCTCAGTTCCTGCTCTGTAAAATGGGATTTATAGTGATTTCTTTTGTGCATGTGTTGCATCTTGTACAGTCTTCAGGGCAAAGGGCTTACTATGTTTCTCCCATGTACTGCAGCAGGGTCTCAGGCAGAGATGGGGAACTCTAGGTGCCAATGTATTCAATAAATAAGGACATAAATAATGCAGTTACAACATGTGGCTAAGAACTGGCTCTCATCCCAGAAATTCAGAGTGAATTTTCCTGTTTTTGTTGGTTTAGTTTGATTCTAGTTTCTCGGTCAAAGTAACAATATTTTAAACTGAATTTTCAATGAGAAATCCACAAGTAGACCTGGACAATGGCACTACAAATGAGCCACCAATGAACATCAGCACAGTGAGGAAAGCATCAGCTAATTACAGTTCATGGGGTAAGAAGGATCAACACTCCCATCCCAAGCCATATCTTTATCTTACAGCTGCATCCAAATCCCAGGATCCAAGTTCTTTTGGATTAAGCCTCTCTGTAGGAATAATAGTAACAAAAAACATGAAAGGTTTATACGTGCAACATACTCTGCTAAAGTTAAGGTCAAATTCTTATTCTCCGCATGTAACAGGTTCCAAAAATAGTTGTTAGAAATAAAAAACAAAAACAACCAAGCCTACTGGGACAAGCATTCTGCAAGAAGCAAAACACCTCACCAGTCTGAGTCCGCCCTCCTTGTGTGCAGTGGGAGCCATGCTCATCAGCCAAGAGCTGGTTCCTACCCATGAAAATGCAGGCAAGGCTTCCCACTGAATTTCATTACTGAGAAAAAGGAGCAATTCCACCAGACTGAGTAAATGGCTTCCAGACTGTGGCGTGGCGCAACCAGCTGAGAGACTGACCTCGCACACTTGTGCAGCAGGAGGCTGGGAAATATACTGGGTGGAATCCTGGCTCTGTTGAAGTCCATGGCAAAACTCCCACAGACTTCAGGCAGGTCTGGGATTTCACCCGTTACATTTTTGTATGTGAGGGCAGCAACCCAATACCGGATCCTGTTCCACCCTCCCAGGTCTGTTCAGAGCCACTTGTCAGAGATCAATGACCTCTCCAGAGCTGCAACATTTCCCCCCCCCCCCCCACAATCAACCCTTGAGCCCAGGGGATGTGAACAGGTTGAAGGACTCTAAAATGCATTGCTCAAAATCAAGTGGAAAGAAAGAAATCTGATAATATGGAACAACTCCTGTGTTACCAGGACCTGGATTATGCTGCTTGTTATGGGGGAGCTTTGCTGAACACTTTTTGAAAACAAATATGGTTAATCACTACAAGGGCTGGGTGACTCATTGTCTTGTCAAAGTATCTTTTGACAGCACAATGGCATCTGAAAAGAACAGATAGAAGAGATGCTCAGAACAAAAAGATATTGAAAAGAATAGTAAAAGGAAGTGAAACCAAGGCAATTAATCTATCCACAGTGTTACAGAACAATTCCATGGTACTATCTGTGCATGAATTCAGAGATTGAGAAAGTGCCGAAAAATGAGTTCATAAACCTCTAAGGAAAAAAAACCAACCAAACAAAAACCACCCAAAACACCAACACCTCCTCCATGGGCTTCTATCCATCACCTGCTAAAGCGAATGAGAACTAGTTCAGTGAGTCAATCAGAGCATGTAATTTTGACATATTGTTTTGCTACTTGTTTAAAAAAAAATATCAAAATACTTTCTCTCAAGTGGTTAAGTCATAACCATTTCCACTGCTGAGGACACATAGGAAAGCACTCATTCAAGACCAGCCTCAGGTGACAGCTTTCTCTGGGAAGAACCACTATCTGCTCCTCCACTGTAGAGCAGTACAGACAGAAGAGAGTTCAGTTTTGTTTACAGAGACAGGACAAGTGGTAGCCAAGCACGTAGTTTCTTCAGGGTTTGCAGAATAAAGTTTTCTCCAGGGCAACCCAGTTCCAAATATGATGGCAAGACACAGAAAATACCCAAGTCAATGTGATCTTGAGTACTTGAAATGAAAAGGCAAATGATCAGGCCTGATTTAATATGAGTAGCATCGACAGATAATATACATAATCCAGCATCTAAATCACAAGACATAAGCAAGTGCTTCCATCACATTTCTGTGATTGGAGAACACCTAATTCAGACAAGATAGCAGCAAACCTCAAAGAGGACAGCTGTCTCTCACTGAAGAATCTAGATGTTATTTGATTGAAGAAAACATAATTTCTAGTTACCAAAGCCACAGCTAAATATCACCAACTGTGCAATCACAGACAAATCTTTTTTATTTAATGCATACTTGAACAGACGTGTTGTCTGGTTTTGTTTACAAATAATTAGAAGCCCCACCTGTAAAAACTGCCTTAGTGAGTTTATATTGCTCAAATGATTTTCTCCAAACCTGACTTCTTTTGTAGTGTTCAGGCCTTAAGTCAAAAAAAGTTCGGTGTGTTTATAATCAACAACTCCTAAGACCAGCTTTATATATAATCACCTTAGCCCAACACATGTGCAGGTAAGAACATGCAGAATCAGAGTTCATCTTGCAAGGCAGGAGGTGCTGGAATGCTCACATATCGAACCAGAAAACACGTTCCTGTGCACTGAAATAGTTTCACTGTTCAGGGACATTCTCATGCTCTTCAGAACTACACTTAATTAAAATCTGATAAGAGGAATTGCTGAATTGCATTGGTAGCAGTTTATCAGTCTTTGACCTAGTAAAGCAATGGCAAGAAATACACCACAGCTCCTTTTACACCCAGTCTGAACTGAACAGCAGTGATGCTTCTAAGCATTGCAAACTACCAAACCCACATGGCTAAGCTTTTTCTTCACATCTCATGTTAAGAAAAAACAAAACAAAACCAGAAAAGCAAGTCTTAAACTATGCGCATCAGTACTGTCCAAACACAAAGTCTCCCAGCTACGTGTTGTTAACACAGGAAGCACAAACAGCATGACCAAACACCCAGTTTCACCTGTAGGTTGTGGCCTAAAGAGGTTGCAGTAAAAGCTCTGTGCAATTGCAAGTCATGCTTGGAACAGAGATGGTTCTTAAAGATGCCAAAAGCCTAATGCATTCAGTAACAAAACATGCATGCTTTGGGATGACATCTGTAAAACTTTTCACTTGTGTAACATACTTCTATTCAGATTCAAGTTATCCACTCCTGTTAAGCCATTTTCCAAGACTATTTTTTTTTAATGGATAAAACAAAATAAACGAAACAACAATGTACCAGTGCTCCTACAAGTTACATGTTTTTCCAGTCTTTCTAAAGGAAGCTAAAAGGACAACAGTAATTCTCAGAGAATGATGAACACTTACTGTTTGCAGCTAGTACAGTCACCTAAATCCCCCCTTGAATGAGTGCCTAGCGTGGTATCACAGAGCAAACACTGAGTAACAAGTGACCTTAAGACTTAAGTAGACAAGAGAAAAAAACGCTGAGAAATGCATCATAGATGTCACCTTAGTAATAGAGAAATAAACCACAGAGAACAATTTGCTTGATGGCAAAGAAGAAACAGCAGGTGGAAAACACAGCAAGCCTCAGCCCTCCTAAGACCCACTACAGCATATTCACTGCAGGAGACAAGGTGTTACAGGACAAAGGAATAACTCAAAGCTCAGCCCCATGCCATTTCTTATACTACTTACACAGGCACAGCGGGACATATCCCTCAGACAGGCAAACCTAGTCAATATTGTTGTATTGTCATATTATGTACACACACAGCATATAGTTCTATTATCTCCAGGAACGCTGTGAGAAACCCTGTGTTTAGCTGCACAAGCCTCCCCATTGCTCAATGCTGCAGGAAAGCTAACAGCCAAACACTACAGGCCATACTTCTAGAGCCCACACCACCTGCACCAGATCACCCATACTCCTTACAGCAGCTGAAACAAAGCTCATGGTGAGCACAACCAAACAAAAACCCCTTTAACTACTACTGTTTTGTCACCAAATTACCACCTGTTCTAAAACTTACATGTAACAAAGATGCGTGCCAAGGTTATATCATGTCTTACCTGCTGCCCCCCCCAAGCCTCAGGCAGAATATCCTCACAGCAGCATGATACCTTAAGCACCACCATCAACTCCACACAAGAAAATTTAACAGCAATATGGGCAATGGGGAACTTCACCCTCACCTTTAAAATACAAAAGGCTCCTCTCACAGATGGTCTAATCAGTGGCACACTCTCCCAGCATTCCCACTGGCCATCAGCCTTCAGCTGTGCCACCTGTAGACGAAGTTTACTCTGCATGTGATGATTTCTCGACTACTCTGAGATCAGCTGCTGGACAAACTACAAATCTAGTTAGCAGTATTTGTTCTGCTGGGATAAACCCCAGACATTTGTTCTAAAGGCACAGCACTACAGCCAGTTACTATGGCTTTTGCCTAAGCACTGCTTAGCAGGGAGGTGAGTACCCTGCACCTGTGGTGTGTGGGTGGGTGCATGGGTGGCTTCTTGCACAGCAAGTGCAGCTGTTTCTAATGAGAGCAGGGAGTGAGCCAGGGCACTATAGGGGACCTCCTGCCTGCCCTGACTGCTTTCTTAGGTACGAAGCAGGATTTGGTCTGTGGATTGTGCTTTGGGTGTCTCAGAAAATCTCCCTTTGAAATGCTGGTTTCACACAAATGAATAAATGAAAACATTTTAAAGTGGCCTCCCATTAAAGTAGTACATAATATTAAAAACAAACAGGATTGATGGAAGTGCTCATTTTGAGAAAAAGATATGCCATTGTTTTACATATTTGACCCAATTTGATATTTTCAACCCATAAAAAAGCGTCAGCTTCAGAACTATCTCCTTTAAAAATGTTGATGATTTTTCCTTAATGTTTGCAGAAATAAAATTCCTTTTCTTTCCAAATCAGTTACAGATCAACCTAGGTGACATAATAAAATACATACATATGAAAGCACACAACAAAATTCAGCAGTCCCTGCTTAGCTCCTGTGATCCTGTAATGTGCTACTGTCCACTCACTGACATTTCAGAATGAAAAGTGCCCTCAGAACCTCTCATGCTGGAGATTGCTGTATATTAGCATTTCTAGATACAGTATGTCAGTCCACCCTCTGCTTGTTTGGAGTAGAGAGTAAGCAAAGTTAGATGGCTTATGCAGACACCAACATGTTCCGAACTAGGTTTAAAATCTCTGGACAGTAAAACATGCTTTATTTATAGCATAGTGCTTCCTTCACGGTTCAGGCATAGTTCAGTCCCAGTCATATAAATAATACTCTGACTATTTTAATAGGAAAAAAAAAAAAGAGACTATAGTCCTACTTATTACACCAAGCATGATAAGCCCTTTAAGGCCAAAGTAATTTATTGACCTAGCTGGAACATTTATGGGGTAATTTGCCAGAGCTACATTGACAATGGATTTTATGGACACGAAAGAAAGTATGCAGATGAGCTGCCTGGCAAAACATTTGATGCCCCACAGCTTTGAAGACCATTCATCCAGTACTGGAACGATGTAGTTGCAAAGCAGGAACTTTGCTCTCCATGGCTGGGGTTTTACAGACAGACAAACAACACAAAGCAGCATCTGGCCCTGTGCTTAGAGGGACATAAGGCAGATTCTATTGCTGATCTCAGCCTCTGGTCTTTCCTGGAAAACTGAAGACAGGAAAATGTTATTTGGATGGCAAATGGCTGCCAACTGAAATGCTCCAACTGAACAGAGTGCCTTATGCTGTCGAGAATTCACTCAGGATGTCCTAATGTGAATAAACATGTCACACCTTGCATCTGCTGAGGTTATTAAAGGTGATGGGTAAAACAAGCAAGGGTTCTTTTACGAATCATCCTTCCATGTGAGGTCCCTGGAACCAGACTCTGCCAGGTAAGCCATTATGTGGTTGGTAAGGATGGTGGGGCTGTTGGGAAAGAGGGTGTATGGGCACCTGGAAGGAGCCACCATGACCATGGGAAGAGGAGAGGGTCTATTCATTAGTGGGATAAGCTGAAGAAACTGGACTACTAAAGGACTCAGCAATATATACATTGAATCTCCTGTTGCTTTCTTTCTCTCTTTCTATTTGCTTGCAGTGCCATATAGCACATTTCAGAGTAAAAACAAACAGCAGGGAGATCTCTCATCCTCTTACTGCTGTTCCTGTGCTGTTACCTTGGGATTGAAGGTCTGGCTTTGCAGCTGTACATCACATGTCACATCTCAGCCTAAAGAGCCTCCTCCGAATTATGGGTGTAACTGAGATTAGAAGAGGTTCCTGTTCAAAAACTACATGATGAGACATAGCACAGTCAGTAGAAATTAATTTGAAGTCCCTAAATACCACCAGGAATATTCTTGTGCTTCTGAGTCAAACACATGCTCTGTGGATTACAGGTATTTCTAAGTGCAGCTCAGCTCCCTGCTGCTCACCTTAAGCGGTATTTTTAAGGGTATTTACCCAACTACAATTGTAAACTGAAGGTAAATGTGACTTTCAGAATCTTCTAAAACAATGTTTACATAGTACCTAGATCATCCAAGAGCTTTGGGAGTTTCCTCTGACTGAATTAGGAGATCTAAACCCCAAAATGAACTGGCTTGGGCATACAGAGCTCAGAGACACGGTCCCTAAAGCATCCAGACCAATGTGCTTTCCCAAAATCTCACTCTGAGACAGCCAAGAGAGCTCCTTCAGGCCAGGAGCACCCAAGTATGCAGCTCCAGGACTTTGCACAGATTCTTCCCTTGTAGTGCTACACAGCATAGATGTAAAATAGCAAAGAGAAAATACTTGACCTAAAATCTGTACTCGTTAGGATATAAATTTTGGGCCTGATAATTAATTTGAGTTACAACTAATTATTGATAGGAAAATAATATGGAACCATGCCAAATGCATATCTCTACATTTGGGTTCACTTTCCAAACTGCCTTCATGTCCGGTGAGACAAGGCTTTTTTATTAATCCCATTTCTCTGCACCAGGAGCACCAGGGTACTTCACATATGGTTCAGAGCATCAGTCTCTGCAGGTGGATATAATCAGGTGAGATAAACTCTCTCTCTCCTGCTATACCCTATTGAAATTAAGCAGGGTGAGATGCTCTGATGCTAAGAGTATCCCACCAGTCTCTACCATTGATTCTTACACACAGCAGTGTAAGACTTGACCTTTTGTCTTTGCATGAGTCTGCGTGGTGCTTGGTTTTCTGGGGCAGCAAGTAATGTAACAGCATGGGCAGAGCTGGCTGAAATTTCTCATGAAAGCACCTGTACGTCAGACACAACAGCCTGTAAATATATGTGTGCATTAAAACAATTCAATAAAAAATAGTAATCCAGCGACAAACGTCAAGACTATCGATTTTTTTCATGAAATTTTGGACTTTCTTTCAGTTTTTGAAACACTTAAATGATTTTTACATTATTACTAAGTTCTTTCATGTTCTCCCTCTTTTTTTACCAGTGGTAAATGTGGAGAAGTTTAAAATAATCTGATAGGTTTTGGTCACCTTTCACATCTCATAATGTTTTCCAGTAAAAAAGGATGGAAAACAGGAGAACCGTAAATGAAATATAGGAACGTGGAAATGCAGCTAAACCATGGCAATGCCATAACCGAATAAGGAAGATGAAATGCATTGGTTTGTAGAAACCAAAATACATAAATCTTTCATTGTAATGTTTCATTTTAAAAAAGAAAAAAAAAAAAAAACTTCCACTATTTCCTCCTCAGTCTGACTGCAGATGAAAACTCCCGCTGTATTAATCTCTTCCTAGATTAGGTATGCCATCTGCAAAGGAAAAGTGTATGGACCTGTGCTATAAATGGCCTAACATTAATTGCTGTAATTTCCCCATAGCTAAAACACGGGTGTTGCATGGCCTTTTATTCCCCTAAATTCTCTTCATCCTTTTCTTTAAATAGCTGAAGTGTGAATGTCACTTGACATTTCTTATTCTTTGGGGTGCATTTATACCACCCATGACCCTTGGCTGCATCTCCCAGAAGTGACAGTCATTTTCAGTTAAGGGTAATTGGCAGCAGAATACACTTTGTTCTGTGCAGTGTTAAAAATGGGCTACTTTGTTTTGCCAACCTTCCTGAACTTCCTTTCAGTTCAATGAAGGAGTGCAACATTTGTGTAAGAAAGAAATATTGTCTTCAATGGGAAATGTATTCCATGTGTGTTATAATTTATATTATGACATGTCTTTCTTAGCTTACAATATTGTTATTCACCGTCTGGAAAGAAACTTTATCAACTCCTTTCTTTCTTTTTTTTAAAATGTGTTCTGTGAGGCAACCATAATTTTTATTTGCGGAAATACGTGATAAATTTGAATAATAAATTTATATTAAAACTCCCATTTGTATTCGATATCCTTCATAAATCTGGGTAAGATGTCAGCTGAGCGGTTCATATATAAAATATTAGAACAAACATTGCCTGTCTAATTGAAAAATCTGTCTTCATCAAGGACCTGGAGCTGAGCTTAAGAATGAAAGATGGAGGCTTTATTTAATGCAGTTCTGCCCCGACTGTCATGAATGCTGTCTTTTTCTTCCCCTTCACCACCTCAACATAAATAGCAAAGCTCTATTCCCTGACTGATCTTAAAGGGAGCAATACAAAGATAGGCAGAGAAAGGAATGGTCACTGCTGTCTGTAGAATGGTTTAACATACTTACGTTGCCAAGCGTTAATCCTGCTGCACTTAAAGGATGGGAGTTGCAATCCCTACTGTATTGGCTGGCCTGGGTTCAAAATTTGCAGCTAATGTAATAATCTTCCAAGGTCACCCCAGGAGGTCACTTCTGCTATCATCAGAAAACGTAACTGCAACAGTTGTGAAAGATGAAGGTGAAAGCAGGAAGGGAAACGAAAAAAAAAGAGGGTGGGAGGCTTTTGCAGACCAAGAGAAAAAAAAAAGAAGGAAGATAGGGAAGGAAGGAAAGGAAGGAAGGAAAGAAAGAAAAGAAGGAAGGAAGGGGGAAAAAAGGAAGAAAAAAAAATGTATGTGTGTTTTCAGAAACACAGGGATTTTCCTTGCTGATTTAAAGCTCAGAAAGTGAGTGTGAAAACTTGTCAAATTCACCAGTGTCCCCTGATCCAGCCAGGCTTTCACAAGAGCAAGTACAAAGTCTCACAGTTTGAAACAGAGGTAGGAGAATAAGTGTCCCTGGAGCTGGGTGCTGGAGTGTGGGAACACACAGAGCAGCACTCAGCTGGGGCACAGGGAGGGACCAGGGAACCTGTTGGGAGGGTGCCTGCTATGCTTGCAGGACGCAAGAGTTTCACCCTGCTGAGACACATGGTGGGACCTTACTTTGTTGTTATCAGTAAAAATGTGCCCAAGTGACTGGCCTGACACGTAATAATTTGAGGAGGTCCCTGAAGCTATTCTGATGTTCACATGATAAATATGTGAGGCTTTTCTTTGCCAAACTCAGGAAGCTCAGAGGTGAATGAATGAAAAACAAATCTGTTTTTCACAGAGCAGTCAACACAGGAGATAAAACCCTACTTTCCTACAGCAGGATACTCCCTAGGACCTAACAACCACATAAGCTCAATGAGATGGGGACCACAATGCTACAGACAGAAAGAAGCAGAATTCAGATGTGGAGTAAGCTGGCAGCAGGCAGATTTGCGCAACACTTGGAGCTGGGTCAGATCAGAGATACGGCCCTGGCATCTCCTGCAGATGTGAGTAGCTGCTGGAGTGCCAAACTGCAGTTTTGGAAAACAGGTGTCAGTTTTTGTCCCATCACACACTTCTTACTCTTTGTTCAAAGCACTCAGCTCCTCCAAAATATACTACTTCACTTAATTCCTCCTGTGGTGATCCTGATGCTACAACCACAATGTAGAGGAACTTTGCATTGACTTCAGTGCTGCTTTGCGCCCATTCCTAAGCAAAGGTGTTGGCAAGAGACATCTGGAGTTTTTTTTTTTTGTTTGTTTTGTTTTGTTTTGTTTTGTTTTTTAATAAGAAAGGAAATTGGCTTCATATTCAATAATATGAAGGAATCCAAACAAACAACTAACACAGAGATCTATGAAGATGCAGCATCCAGAAGAAGCAAAAACTCCATGTAAGTGGTGATCATGAGATTACTCTGATGAACACTAAAAACAGACATAATGCTGTTACATTAATTGTTGTCACAGATGACAATGACAATGAAAATAATCCATCTGGATTTGGGGCTCTTTCAAGAATCTCACCAACACCTTTGTGAACAGAGGAGGCACACTCCATGGAATTCCCAGTAAAGCATTACAAACACAGGAACAGAGAAATACCTTGTTTCAACACCAATAACGCAACCAGGGTAAAAGAAAACCACAACTTAACCGATCTGTCAGAAAACTATCAGTCCATCAAAAGCGGATGTACTCCATTCTCACAGATCTCTCAGAAATGAAGTCAATTTCAGCCCAAGCTTTTGAAGTACTGAAGAATATGTTTCTCTTCCTGGTAGCTGGAAATTCATCCCAGGCATAAAGCAGACTCTTTAGTCTCCCATCATAGGTTTGTGGCCCTAATGATTTTTCATGTAGGCAGCACCGCTGCGGTGGAATGACAGCCCAGCAATGCCTTTCACGTTTCAGAGAAAAACTGAAAGGGAGGGAATGGTGACTTTCTGTAGAAATATTTTTTCTTCAGCCAAAAAGATAAGTTAAAAAAAATAATAAATTCATCCTAGCACAAATTTTCAGCATGAACATTGGAAAACTGGAATGAACATTCTTCAACTCCTTAACAAAACTGCAAATTAAATTGTCTCATTTTCTTGTTTTGATGAAAAACAGAAGCGCTCCAAGGAAAGTAGAAAATTTCTGTGATTTGCATGCTTTGGCAGAAATGAAATAGCTTTTGATAATAATTTTTATGAAGACTATTTTTGCTGGCCTTTGCTCTCACCATTGCTTTATTAAAAACTAGGGAAGCTTCTTATTAAAATATGTGTGAAGAAATAAGCTAAAAGCAAATCATCATCGCTATTTGCACAAGACATTAAAGGATAATGGAGACATTAAGGTGGTGGGTTCCAACCAAAGGTTTAAGAAAACTCTCTGTGTCACCTGAGGCAAAATTCAGCAAACAGTAAAGGTTTCAGCAGCAGCTGATCATGGCAGAGATAGGGATTACTTCCTTGCTAAGAAAGCCTGTCTGGGGACAGGGCCCACACTGTGGGCCTCTCATGTCTCTGTCCATTGCCTAGTTCGTGCTCAAGGGGGAGAATTTCCTGCAAAGATAAGTGCTGGGGGCATAAGCCCTGAATGGTGTTGCAAGCACACCATTGTAGGGTGACAGCTGAAATGGCTATCAACTGTTCTACTTCACCCATACAGCATCCAAAATGTGAATGGTTCAGCATGAAATGCAGCATCACTGCATGTTTCCAGAGCTCATCAGTGGGTTGTTTCCTTCCCAGGTCTTCTAGCTAAGTGCATAAACTTTGAATGAGTGAAGGGATGGAAGAGGTTAACGCTGGCTCTGGAGGTTACTGACTGTGGAAGATACAGTTGCTGATGAGAACAGTGTTAGCAGTTCACCATTTCAATATGATACTGTAATTTATGTAGTGACCTGCCTATTAACCCTGCCCCACTCCCACCGCATCGGCAGCAATTCAGGTTGGGCTGAATAGCCTCCATCATTGTCCCAGCCTGCCATGAGGTTTCTCAGCTCAATGCCACACTTGAATGGCACTCTGTCATTATGCTATATTTAGGTAATGAAAGGTGTAATTAGCTTTGTTCTGCTGCAAGCTGATCTGACCCTGTATGCATTATAAAAGGTAATAAAATAGGTGCACAGATATAAAAACCTGAATAAGCATATTATTCAGTGTAATTTCACGAGCCAAAAACTGATGAAAGAATTGGGGTAGGTGAGCCTCAGCTTCTTCAGTGCCCAACCTGACTTGTCATGAGAAGCCAAGCAAAAAGTGCAGCCAAGGTATGTTGAGGCATCAACTGGGGCATATTTAATCAGTTCCCCAGTGGTGCAGCTTTTATATAATTGACGGCATTTTGTGATGATTGCTTTCTTATTACAGTACTGTATCTTATCTCTCCATTGTGAGGGGAGCAGTTTTATGCAATTGTCAGCAGCCCTGCAGAGCCAGCATTATCCAAGGCCAATGCCCTTTGTGAGGCTGTTGGCTTGTCATTAATTGTTCTGCCTGGCCTTTGTCTGGGACTTTGGCCATCTGCTTTATCGCACTCCATCAGCCTTCTGTAGGAATGAATGGAACTGATAATATAAAAGTTCTGGCAGAAAAGATACTGGGCTAGGAGCTCGGGATGCCAAATTAGTCAGTCCTTGGGACATCACACATTTTCTTAGCATGAGTAATACTAGCTGGGGAAAGGAGTTTTGCAGTATTTGCAAAAAAGTGATGATGTGTTTGATATGGATGTTATTTTTTCCAGCAGATCTTCTGTGATTTACACCAGGTGAACAGCACACCCAGTTTTGGTTAGTGCCTTAGTTCTTCATGCAAGATCCTCAAAGCTTTGTTGGTCTCTAAGACAGTGAAAAATCATGCACTGGTTCAGGCACTCTCCCACACCCAAACCTTTCTGCTGAAGATGAGATACTCTTCAGTCCCTGTTTCCAGCTGGACCAAGGCTATGCAGTCAGATACACTAGCAAAAATATCCCCTGCCTCCTCTACCAGAGGCTGGTCTGGTACTTGTGGGTGGTGGGAGCACAAGAGACTTGAGCAAAGGACATAAAGCCAAGAAAACACATGCACCCAAGCTACTGGCTCCTGGCAGGGTGGCCAGTACTCCCAGCTTGCACACACCTGCACAGACCCACAGGCTCCTGGGCAATCTTGGTTCTAATGTGGTGCCTCCAAGGAGAAAGGGAGAGCAGACAACCCACCCACACCACTGTCACAGCCCTACCAAGAAGAGCAGAGTTTCAAATCCAGCAAGACAAAGAGCTCCACAATTTTGAAACATCTCACACTTGGGACTGTGCCATGGCTTTGGCAATTGTAGGTTGAACATAGGTTCAACCACTTGTGCCCACCTCAGATGTTGCTTAATGGACATGGTTGGTCATGGGTGTCTCATGGTGTGTTCACCTCACATGGTAGAGGAGCTGGGAGTGTCTGGCCAGTGCACACAGAAAACAGACCTTGGAGGAGCTAAATGAATGGTCCTACACCCTTCTCACATAGTGGCAATGATCAAAAGGCTGTTGGAGACATGAGAAAGAAAGGTACATCTCTCCCATGGACTTCAGTGGGCTTTAAAGCACGGCTTGTGATCAGCAGCATATGAAGTCTCCTTACAGAAGTCTCCCACAATAAAGATGTTCCACCAGATGCAGATGCTTGTAAAACATTTCTCAAGCAATTATAAACAGGTAATGCTTAAATTGCGTGGGAATATATGTACATAAAGTGAAACAGTTCTGCTTTTTTTCACTGATGAACAGGAATATGGGTGTTTGCTTGTGGTGGGAAGAAGGAATTTCTCAGACATATTTCCTAGGTGAGGCCGGAGCTGTTGGTGCATTTAACTGAAGTACAAAAGGCAAATATTCCAGTCATTGCTGTCTGGAATGGCTGTGACCACCAAACAACTCTTGCAAACCCACCCTTTCCACCCTGCTACACCACCACCTGGAGTGTCTGTAACCCTATTTTGTTTGCTGTGTACAAAGGAATAAATATATATTTTTAAATAGCATGAAACTAGTTCTCTCATGAAAAAAAAAAAACACTGACTCTCACAGAAGTGCATAGACAGTACTAAATGCTTGTAAGCATATTGCCCTATGGCATGGGTGTCCAAACTTCTGGCTTGCCTGGGCTGCATTGAGTGAAGAGGAACTGTCTTAGGCTGCATATAAAATACATAATGTAGCTAATGTATACAAGCAACAAATCTTCTTTACTATTGGTTTATTAAATTGTTTATGAAGTAACACGAGTTCAGTTTTAATAATTAAATAAGAAAACATATGTGTCTGCTCAATAAGAAAAAACAAGTGTCTTCACAAGCACACACACATAGGTAGGCTGAACTATTATTACGGGCAATCCCTGCGCTTTGCTCACCATGCAGCACAAGCACCCCTAACATGTAATACACACAGAGTTCAATTTGACTGTGTGCATGTGGCAGTTATCACCACACTGCTCCCTCCCTTTACAGTGTCTGTTGTCACCCACGCAGTCCACACTTGAGCTACACACAATCAACTCGTGAAAAATATCACTAAAAATCACATTACAATGTTATAAGTTTGTGATCTTGTGGAGTCTCTTTACTAGTTGTCATGGGCCACAGGGTGGACATGCCTGCCCTGTGGTAACGTGACAAGAATGACAAGAAAAGGAGCCCTTTAAAGTTCACAGTATTTTTTTTTCTGTGTGATATATAACCAACTTTTCCAATTACAAATTCCCCCATAGCACATCACCTTTATCACAGTAAATCAGGCTTTTCTACCCACATGCCCAGTTCCCACATGCCAGGACATAGGACTGAGTTCAGGAAGGAGCCGGGAGCATGAAGGAGCAGAGGGGACACAAAACCAAAGCCATGGCTGCCATCAAACACTTAGCCCAGGAATTATAGGGAATAAAGCCCCGCATTTCTTGGGAGGCCAGGAGAGATTTCCTAATGATCCTCTCAGGTCTTTTGAATTAGTACATCTGGGGTTTAAGCCACTACCCACCCATATCAACAGACCGGTTGCAAGAAGTTGTAGCTCCTATTTTTTTTTTTTTCTTCCTTTTTTCCCCTGAATAGCCAGACAAAGCCGCAGTGAGATCCTCCACATCTACAAGCCCAAGCCTGCCGTGGGCCCAGGTGGACACAGCCTGGGAGCAACCCACAGCAAACAGCTCCCCAGACCTGCGGTGTGACATTGCTGCCACCCACACTTTCACTCAGGAATGCCTCTGGTCTCTTGAGATGACGGATATTTTCTCCTGATGCTACCCCATGGAAAAACAAACACATAAACCTTCTGACAGCCCCATAACCTGCCTGCTACCGGGAGGTGGGAAGCCACACCCTGCAAGCCAAAAATTACCCCGGGTTAGGGCAGGCATGGGGAGCACTGGGTACCCGCTCTCATGCATTGCTCTGCCTCAAACTTCCTCCTTGAGCTTGGGAAAGTCACTTACTGCCACCGTGTAGGTAGTAATAGCAGCAGGCATGTAAACATTTTTCCATTTGCTGTTCATAAATAGGGTGGTGCCAGGGTCCTGCCCTGCAGAGGGGCATGAAGAAAATGCACTGAAGGTGGTGAAGCAGTTGGATGCGGGGTTGGGGGCCACACACATTCCTGAAATAGATTTTCTTGGGGTCAAGTTTCTCCTGAGGTGGTGTTTCAAAAGCTAAATATAAATATAAAGAGGTGAGTTACCTCTTGGAATAAATCTGGTTCTTAGCTATTCATAGCTTCGATACGTCTCATAATGTTTTTATCAGGGCTGGCTCCTGTGCTTATTAAAAATGCTAGTAATGTCCTGTTTGACTGGGTTTCTTTGGCCTTAAGTGATATTGCTTGTGGAGTACAATGAAAATGTGACACTTCAAAATAAATGTGTTCTTTCCAAGGAAATCTGGCTAGGCTGCCTGATAAATTCTACCATTCAGTCAGTTTCTGGAATTTAAAGAATCCCTCCCCATCCTTCAGCTGGTATTTTCTTAAAAGTAACTATCAGGAATTATCAAACGTGGGGAATTCCCAAAGGCACTAACATCCCAGCTGGATCAAAGCGTGGCAGCGATAAGATCGGTGACTGCATACATCCCTATTCTGTGGAAGGTAGGTGGGCGGAAGAATAAATACAGTAGAGGCCATGCCAGAAGCTAATGCAACACAAACACTCAGCTACCCCAGATGCATTTTCATCAGGCTTTGTCTGTGACAGACCGTCTTCCCACCTGCGGAGAGAGGAGCAGTTCAGTTGGAGTTAATCTGGCACTGGGTCACACTCAGCATCTCCACTCCTCTGCTAACCCTTTGGCTGAGAGAAGAGCTGCTGCCCAAACTCCTTCTCCCTTCCTCTTTCTGAGCCAGGCAAGTAGGCAAGAACCATCAGAAATACTGTGCATACTGACGGGCACAAGCCTGATGATGGAAAAGATGGCATGGGACTGAAGAAGATGCACCGAATGTGGTTTTCCACAGTTCCTGCAGAGTTTACATTCCTTTACAGATCCCACAAAGCTGAAGTTCCTTTATAGTCCTTTAAAAGATATTGTGTCTCTGATGATTTCCTGCCAAAAGGTAGCATAAACTTCACATTTCATCCTACATCAAAATAGTTTTAGTGATTTCACATTTCTGCAGCAGATGTTGGTATCTGCCACAGAAATGTGCTTTAGGAGTACAAGAATCATCTTTACAGTCAAAGAGGTTCAGGTAACCTTTGCAAACATCAAAATGTGTATATTCAGATTCATGCATTTATTTAGAACGATAGAATCTTCAGAGTTGGAAGGGACCTCTAGTCACCTAGTCATCTAGTACAGGTCATCTAGTACAATTCCTCCTCTGTGGCCCATCCTTTCTTTTGCAAAAGCTAGTTTTGCTGCAAAATTATCACAATAACAGTGCACATAACACATACTTGACACAGGATCTCCAGTTCAGGAAATACAGGGAACTAGTGGAGAGAGTCCAGAGGACGTCTACAAAGATGTATAGGGGGCTGGAGCACCACCCTTCTGAGGAAGGCTGAAAGACCTTGAGGACCAGGTCATAGGCACCTCCAGGGATGGGGCACCACAGCTGTCTGGGCAGATTGTGTCAGGAGCTCACTACCCTGCGTAAAGATTTTCTGTGTAATATCTTACCTAAGTCTCCTCTCTTAGTTTAAAGCCATTTCCCCTTGCCCTATCACTATCTGTCTGTGTAAAAAGTATGCCTCCTGCTTATCAGCTCCCTTTAGATACTGGAAGGCTGCAAAGAGATTCCCTGGAGCCTTCTCTTTTCCAGACTGAACAATCTCAGCTCCCTCAGAATGTCTTCATGGGAAAGGTGCTCCAGCCCTCTGACCATCCTTGTGGCCTCTTCCAGACCCACTTCAACAGCTGCATATCCTTCTTGTGCTGCGGCCCCAGGCGTGGACACAGTACTCCAGATGGGGCCTCACAAAGGCAGAGCAGAGGGGGACAATCCCCTCCCTGCTTCAGTGCCACCCTTCTTTTGATGCAGCCCAGGATGCAGTCAGCCTTCTTGTCTGCATGCTCACACTGCTGGATCATGTCCAGCTTCTTGCTCACCAGAAACCCCAGTATGTTAGGGCTTTGTCCACTATGGCTTTTATGACTATTTTTACTGCTCATTTCTTTGCCAGAGTTTGCATTTTCCACGTACTGATTGCTTTGAGTACATCAATTCATAAAATACTAGCAGAGGATGTGCTTTTCACATGTTTTTTTCAAGGACTGGGAAGAGATGGTTAGGATCACAGAATCACAGAATCACAGAATCATTTGAATCGAAGGGGCCTTTAAAGGTAACCTAGTATAACTCCCCTGCAATGAACAGGGATACCTACATCCAGACCAGGTTGCTTAGAGTCTTGTCCAGCCTGAACTTGAATGTCTCCAAAGATGGGGCATTCACCATCTCTCTGGGCAACCTATGCCAGTGCCTCACCAGGCTTATTGTAAAAACTTCTTCATTATATCCAATACAAATGTCCACACTTTTAGTTTGAAACCATTTCCCCTTGTCCTGTCACAAAAACAACAGCAACAACAACCAACCAAACAAAAAAATCCAGCTAATGAGTCTGTTCCCTTCTCTCTTATAGCCTTCCTTTAGATACTGAAAGGCTGTTATCAGGTCATCTCGCAGCCTTCTCTCCTCCAGGCTGAGCAGCCCCAGCTCTCAGCCTGTCTTCATAGGGGAGGTGTTCAATCCCTTGGCTCATTTTTGTGGCCCTCCTCTGGACACACTCCAACAGGTTCACATCTCTCCTATACTGAGGACTCCACACCTAGATGCAGTACTCCAAGTGAAGTCTCACAGCTCAGAGCAGAGGGGCAAGATCACCTCCCTCGCCCTGCTGGCCACACAGCAGGCATGTCAGCCACACTGCACAGCTTGGTGCCATCCACAAACTTGCTGAGGGTACACTCAATCCCACTGACAATGTCACTGATGAAAATTTTCACACTCTTTAGGGTCAATCACAGTGTTGGCTCTGTTAGTGTTGCTTTTCCATTTAGCTGTTATAATTCATCGCATTAGGATGCTAATGCGGTGAATTAATATTATTTAAAATGTGCTCAGTGCTTCACAGGCAAGGCACACATCATCTCATAAATGTGACAAACATCAAAGGAAAATGACAGCATGTAATGATATTATCATGCTGAAAGTTTGGGTGAAAAGGCATTTAAAATTCCCCCTGATCAGAAAAGTGGTCTGTTATTTTTTTACATTCCAGTTTGTGCAGAAAACAAGAAAGCACTAGTGCTCAAAGACAAATGTCATTTTTCCAAGATCCAAGTCAGGCTGCAGTTTTCTGCAAAATGCTTTTCAGAAGAGGAATGTGCGTGGAAACAGCAGTGATAGACAGGTAACTATTAAAGATGACAGAAACAGGATATGGTGCCAGGAAGTATTTCAAAGACACAACCAACAAAATAAAAGTCTGGCAGCTTTAAGCCAAATTTGCATGCATGCTCTAAAGGTAAGCATATGTCTAAATAGTGGGCTGAATAAGAACAGACTTATGCATATATTCAAGTTCTTTGATGAACAGTTTCTTATTAGCGGGTTTAATTTTATACAGCGGAAAGTGCCGGAGCAAGTTACTAAGGGTGTTAATAGAGAGCGTAGTTGCTGACCATGCTCAGCCAGTGGCTGCAAAGCCTTGTGGAATGGTGTTAAAGAGCATACCAGGGCAAAATTAGCTCTGCTGTGAATTAAATATATTTCAAAACATAGCCAAACTGCTAATAACAAGATGAGACATCAAGGAACGCATCAAGGATAACCAGTTAATCATTAAGTTATTCTTGTCTGTTTGTATTGTCAGACAAAGTAGCAGTCAAAACATTCAGAATGTTGCCTCGGTGCTAGAAAATCCACAGGGAAAATACCTTTTTGGCACTTAATATAGCAATTTTCATGCTCCTGAGTCATCAAAATTAGTTCTGCATTGTTAAACTTTAAAGGAATTCTACAGATAAATGAGCCAATGAAGTGAGTCTGAGAAGTACAGAATATTTGATGCCAATTGTGCTATGATGGAAAATAATTTATGATGGAAAATAAAAACCCCTTACTATTGCTTTTAGTACTTTCTTGACTTCCCTAACATCAAACACTACTGACTGTGTGCTTGACTAAAGGATATTTAACAGACTAACAAAACGAGAAGGATCTACTTAACGCCTGCACTGATTCAGAAAACAGATTAGACCCGCTCCCTGTCTCAGCCTTTGGAGAGGACATTTTTCCTTCCCTTGTTGGGATCAATGGTATCTCAATCAGTGTCATGGGCTTGCCAGAAAAGGTCAGAAATTATGGGGAGAATATCACAAACTTTCTCAAGATTCACCTTCTCATTTCTAGTAATGTGGCTGGCAAGTCAGAAACCCACCTATCCTGGTAGGCCTATTGTTAGCACAGAAAGCTGTAGAAGGAGAACAAAGGGAAACTACAGATGTCTGCCCTCTGGTGACTGAGCAAAACCACTGGAAACGAAGTGCCCATAAAAAGCTCATTGCCAGTTTGGCCATAGCTGTCTTGCTGATTGCTGAAGAGTCACAGAAATTGGGAAAATCCTTATGAAAAGGAAGATATGAGTCTGGAGAATTTTCTGTGTTTCCTTAGGGAAACTCTACAAATAATACCTACTATGTTACTCCCACTTCACATGAGCATAATGTCCCTGACAAGGAGATCTAACATGTTTGGGCAAAACACTGCAAATTATTTTTATCAGTCAATGTCCTCATTTCCTCAATAAAACACTCTCCTAATGAGTTCCTTAAGATATTCCCCTGTTATTTTCTCCATTAACACTGGCCGCTACCATTTCACTTTTTATCTTATACCTGGCATAGCAGCACAGCTGGCTGTGAGACACTCACAGATGTCTAATCCTCTATGATGTCAGGGCATTTCAGAAGCCCAAGCGGCATGCTGCACTATCACAGGCTACAAGCACATATCTGAATGCAATCACCTTTCCTGGGAAACTATTGTGTGTCAGAGATCCCCAGTCAAATTCCTGTAGACGTGATCATTTGTAACTACAGCTTTTCAGCCTACCAGCAAAACGTACCTCTGAATCTAACATGGTAGAAACAGCTTAGACTCCTGTCTCTAAGATGCAGAGAAGTGCACGTAGCCCTTCGTCAGCCCCTTGGGTTGACACGTGAATTTTCCTGAGAGGGTCAGTGGTGGTGTGAGCAACACAAATGTGCCTTAGCCTTCTGCGCTCCCACAGCTCCTGCACAAAGACATTTCTTCATCTTGCAGACTCCTCATTACCTCCCTGCAGGGCCATGTTTCTGCATGCAGGGTGGTGGTTCCCCTTCACCCTCGTGCAAGGCTGCAGAATGCGGATGAGATAACTGGTCCCAGGCAGCCTCAGGCAGCCACGCAGGTATTAAGCCCTCAGCCTGCAGTTCTTCAAGCACCGAGAGCAGGTTTGTGATTATCAGCAATTACCTAACTGGGTTGGGTATTTCCACTCCTACCCCTCTCTTGTTTGGTCACAAGATGTTTAATTAGAGAGATGAAGAGAGTTTCATTATATCCTCATTGCTGCCTTTCAGGAGAGAAGAATTGCAGAAATGCAACAAGCCCAATTTCCTTGCAATCAAGATTAATTTGAAAGCTGTCCAGTGAAAGTAGACTTCTTCTGAACTGTAACATATTTGCAGCTACTGGGATACTGGAAGCTGTAAAAGTTCTGGGATGTAAAAGACAGAACAGACAAAGTTTATTTCCCTCAAGTAAGAACAGTTTCAAGAAAGCTTTCAAAAAAGTTAGCTGCAGGATGCAGTCATTGTCAGTATCACATGCTTGAGTAGATTCCTTGATGATTATGCTTATTTCCCGGTAAAGAAAAAAACATATATTACTTGGTATGTTCATTTACTGGGCATTTCTGAGTAATAGCTGTGAGAAAACAAAAAAGTTTGTTGTTTTACTGGATAAAATAAGACCTTTACACTGAAGTGAAGAGCAATGAAGTTCTTTGGTTTTCTCAGAGCCATGTAGATCCGTATGTCACAGGTAGAAAGCAGTCTGGTCATTACTACAGAACACAAACACAATTTGCAAAAGAATGAATTTGGAACAGATTTTCCAGTATTGGAAATAATCAGTTTTAAAAAATATTTCCTAATTATTTTGACCTATTTTCTAGAAAAGATATTTTGAGCACTTCTAAGACTGTCACAGAACAGGAGTTTAAAGAAGATTGAGAAGATAATTCCTGACCTTTCCTGAATATCATGTGCTTTTACTTCAGTCAAGAGTGATTCACAGCAACTACAGTAACCTACAAACAGAATCCTTGTGTATACACATTCACAGTGAATGCTTCAACAAACCCACTGGTGCGCAGCTTCCTATGATAATATGCCACATTTCACTACATTCCACACAGCGCTGTGCACATCATAGCCCAATGAGTGGTGCCTGCTTTGAAGAAACTTTAATCACTAGAGCCCAAATCTGTTAGCTTGCTGCCATGGCAAAACACTCCAGTGGTCTAGAAAAGGATCCACACAACAAGAACAAATAACTGCAGAGCTTCAGAGCCCAAAGTCAATGAGATGCAACAGACATCTGATTGTCATCGAATTCTTTAATAATGGAGTGAGCAAGTGCCCATGTGTCCACAAGCAGCCAGGAGGAACCAGAGGAAAGGACCAGAGCCAGATGTGGTGTCAAGCACATAAACTTTATGTTCACATTCTTTTTCAGATAATATTTTTTCCTTCCCAATGCTGCATCACTATCTCTCCTCCTGTGAATCTGTAGCTGAAAGGACATCATTTTATCAGAAATAATTTGAGGGGCAACAGTATTGCCATCAGGATGTGTTTATAGTGTGCATATAATGTGTATTGAGTATTTCAGCCTACAGGCAAAATATATAGACTCAAATTGACTTGTACTGATCCTAACTGCAGCTAATGCAGCAATTAATACTCATGTCATTAAGATAAAACATGCCAAGTACTGTTGTGCATAACACCAACTTCACAATTGTTTCAACAGTAGTTGGAGAGCTTAAACCTAATTTTCTTCCTAATCTATTAAGAATTGAAAAATGATATTTCTACCAGCATATATTTGTTATCATTGTTTTTTGCAGTCTTACAGGAACCGGAGCCCAAAAGAGCTGGGTGCTAGATGGGGCTCACTGAGAAGACAACAGTACTATGCCCAGATACCCATTTCTGAAACAGAAGGAAGAAGTGCTATTCAGTGCCTTGAGGAATCAGGACACATTTTATCTCCATCTTCTGAGCTGTTATGGGTAAGTGATCACAAGTTTTATAGTTTATTTTATGAGGTCTGCTCTGAAAGTAATGCCTCCTGTTTTATGATGTTGGCCCACAACGTCAGAGGCTGATGCTGGTGGTATGGCAGTAGAGGCTGAACCTTCCCACAAATATCACATGACATTTTGTTGCTGTGTGACAGATGGCAGCAGAGGGGCAGTCTGACAAAATGGTGTCTGACATGGAAGCATGTATGAAGCAAAGGTGTGGAACTGAATCCCTCCTTGTGGAAAAAACTGCATCCACTGACATTTGTTGACACTTGCTGAATGTTTATGGATGGATGGTGGCAGTGACATGAAAGACAAGCTATATTCTGGACAGCTACACACAGCTGTCCCATCACAAAATGAAGTGTCTCAATCAGCTCATCTGCTTCAATCAGCTGAACTGTGTGTGGAGCTGAATACCAACTTCAGTGCTTTGGAAACAATGGTAAGAACACTGGAATATTGCTATGTTTGTGCCAGGTTGGCCCCACAAATGCTCATGCAGGGGAAAGAACACTGTGTGTCAGGATCTATTGAACCAATAAGGGGCTGAAATTGACAGTTTGCTGGATCTCATCATTACTGGTGACTAGACATAGTGTCACCACTATGAGCTGAAGTCAGAATGACAGTCTACAGAGCAGCAGATATGTCAATTCCTCATTGAAGAATAAGTTCAAGACAAAGCCTTTAGTGAGTAAAGTGGTGTGCACTGTCATTTGGGATAGGAAAGGGGTGATCCTTCTGGATTTCCTGGAATCCAAACAAACCATCAACTCTGACCACTACACAGTGATGCTGATTAAGCTGAAAGTTTGAGCTTCCAGAGTAAGGCCAGAGAAGACAGTCTTTCTCCTGCAACGCTATAATACCAGACCCTGTATCAGTAATAAGATTATGGAACACACTGCCAGTCTTGGCTGGACTGCCCTACAGCACCACCATATAGCATGGATTTGGTGCCTTCTTAATTCCATCTGTTTGCATCAATGAAAAACGTATTTCATGGGCAACGTTCTCCTAGCAGTGACATTATCATAGCAGTTGTGAAAGAACAGGTCACCTCTGCTGGTACAGAGTTTTGTAAGCATGGCATGCTCTTGCTTATCGCTGGTGAAAATGCATAGTGATGACTATGTTGAAGAACAGTGTTTTGTAGCTGAGGATTTGTTCTATCAAATAGTGTTATTGTGCTCTTTGTATTTGCTGTAGATTCCATAGAATACATAGGAGGCAATACTTTTAGAGGACATGTGCTTCTACATATAGGAGAAACTGTAAGATATTGGATTCCTAGGCTGGTGCAAACAAGCAGACAGATGTTCCTTTTGAAGGCATACAGTTAAACCAAATTCTCCTATAGTCCTATAGGATTACCAAGAGAGCATTTCCTCACTCTCCTTAGTGCAGTTAGTGTTTCTCAGCACTGACTTCTCTTGCTATGCAAGAAATACTTGTGGGTGATTGAATCCCGGTCTTTTGCAGCAGAACACATTGCCTTTTTCACTCAATCCATGGGATTTCATGTTTCAAGGGTTGCAGGAACCAATGGCACCTTGAGTGGGAGCGGAATCCCTGGTTTTGCTATTCTTCGCTTTTGATGAGATAAGACCTGACAAAGCTGATCCCTGATTTCCGGCTCTGCTGACTGCCTCCCCAGCCCACCATGGGGATGAGGACATTGCCCTGCTCACCTTCCTCCCCACACCACTCTGCACAAATTCAGACACATGAGAATTATACATTACAAGTGGAAACACCTTGCAAGCTGGTTTCCCGCAGAGGTTATTTACTCACTTGAAATGTCAGCTGGGCTATTTTGCTTCCCCTCCTTTCCCCTCCTCCTCCCTGATCCTCATCTAACAAAGCAGATGAAATGCCAGGAAGAAATGTCACTCCAGCAAGTAAGTTTGCTTTGGGGCATAAGTTGCACTTTGATAATGGTATTTGTTCTGTGGGTGGTCAAATTCCCCTCCAACTCCCCTGTTTGGTCCCAACCATTATCTCATGCAAAGATAAGGTTCATTAGTAGCTCCTCTAAGCTGTGGACACTGAGGAGCTCGTGAAGAAGCATGTTCATTGGCAATAGTGCCTATTAATGATTGCTGCTTTTGTGCACCTTTTAGATTTATTTTGCTGCATTTTCTGTATGGAAAGTCTTTTAAAAACTTTCAAAAATGGGTACACCTCTGAAGAGTGTGTATGTGTGCTACACATGCATACACATAAGCATACATACGTTTATTAGTACAGTTAAAACTAATGAAGCACTGTGTATACAAGTACAAGCAAAGGATTACTATAAATAGCAGTTTCTAAAACCTAACTTAAACTCAAGTCCATTTATACCATTTATATTTTCCCAAGTTAGGCTTTAAATTCATATATCTCACTTCATTGCAGCCTAATCAATTGCATTGTACTATAGATCTGGTAGCAGAAATAGATCCTCCTGTTTCTGTTGGTTAGAAGGAGGCTTTTCAATTCTGTACCTAGTGAAAATAACACCAAGAAAATGTAAACTGATTTGCTATAATTTCTCTTAAAACTGACTCACACTTTAGAATTTCACTCCTCAAAATATTTACTGGCTTTATACTGGCATAACTTATTCCATGTGGAGGAAAAAAGGGGATCTTGGAGTATATCCTGCCTCTACTCTAGGAGGAAAGTGTAATTTTTAAAATACCAGCCCTGTCCTGAAATTTTCTAGCTAGGGCCTATATGAAAAATAGAAGATGAAAAGGAAGATTTAATATAAGCACATAAAATAAGGAGCAGTACAGAGAAAGTAGGCTGGAACACCTATCTATCCCTTTTTTTCTAGAGCATGAACAACAAACTTTCAACATGAAAGGAATACTTTTCCACATAAAACAAATCTAGATAGCACTACTCTTCACCACAAGATTACATTGCCATCATTAATGCAGAGAAAATAAATTTAAAAAATGGTGTCTATAGGAAAATAAACAACATAATAGGTACAAAGGGTAATATTATAGAAATATAATAGTTACAAATGTTAAGTATTTAACAAGTAAACAAGAGCTTTTGAAAGCATAAATCTTCACATTTTTCAGTTTGAAATGAGATTAAATTTTGTTCTCAAATTTATTTCATTTACCTTGCTAGAGGTAGTTGCATAGACAGACATGAACAGCATTTGTTCTGTATGACAAGTTTAACTTATTAGCCAGAGTCTGGAAATTTCTGTTATCTCAACATTAATTTTTACCCTGATCAAGGAGAAAATACACATTTAGTGTTTTTTCTGATGCCCAAATTATGAGGCCATATAGCACTGGGATCCAAGGACCTTCTCTGATCCTCTTATCTGTTCATACAATGAGTGAAGTCTTTTGGATGGAGAGCAGGTTCCAATTTCCCTCGAAATTGAATCTTTCAAAAGCAATCAATCTAGTGGCAAAACTTCAGTATATAGCTAAGTCTCTGAGGATCAATATATGAATTATGCATACATGAACACTCAAATGCAAACATATGCATGTTTATCATGGGCTTATCTATCCAGGCTTTACATAACGATGATGGAAATATGGGAATCAAGTAAAAAGTGACAGCTGGCAAAATTTTAACTTTGCCTATATGTATGTGTAAGGCTTTTTTGCTTTAAGTGACCTCCCCTCTCCTCTTCTTTTGACAACCAGCAGCAATGTTGCCCTATCTTATGGAAAAAATCCATCCCCTCAAAACTGAATCTGAGATAATCAACAATAAAGCTGACTTATCTCCAGGAGGTGACAAATACCAGCTTCTTCATATGCTAATGTGGAGCATAAGCTTTCTGCAGTATGATCACAGAAGACAAATAGTGGAGGTCCTTCCAAACCAACCAGGCACCTCCTTCCTGGCAATCAGTGTGAGATGGGTGTCTAAATACCCCGATGACCTATGTCACTGAGTCAACACAGAGATCCAGTTTTTTGGGTGCTAGGGAAACAGAGATCTGGCTGAGAAAGGGTCATGACTGATTCGTGCCATGCATATACACATACACATACATATATACATCCCTTTTCCATGTGGGATTGAAGAAAGGTAGAGGAGAGCACAGTACATCCAGAGCTGTCACTGCCACCCTGCAGATACACATATTTCTGTGCTGTGAAAGTGCTCTAATGCAAATGCTATGGATTTGGCTGTGGAAGGGCTCCGTGAGGCAAGCTCTCATGGAAAAAAAAAAAAAAAAAAAGATTAAATAAGAGGAAGATAAGTATATAAAACATGAGTGCATGCAGTTTTGAGTCCACAGTGCCTATGTTTTCAGTGTGCAAGCAGATATGGTTAATTCCTTTGCTTCTGACAGTTAGTATCAGCATCAGTGTCATGGCAATTCTTGGAAAAAATAATGAGTTTTTTTCACAACACTTGTTTGTTACAGTGATCACTCAACTGCCTGGGGTGCAAGTAGCCTGGCTCAGCAGCCTCCAATGCAACAACACGGCAAGCCCAGCAGAACCTTGCTCTGTGCAGAGAAGCAGCAACCATCCAGGCTTTGCTGCCCCAGACCCAGTGCAGACAGCAGTGATGGCCTGACAGCCAACCTGTGGCTTGTTGGCCCTGAGGGTGGTGGCAGGGTGGCTTTGCTGTGTGGGGCTACAGAGTACAGCCTTCTTTGTATAGCTGTGTATATATATATATATCTTCTATTCCAGATGTGACCTTGGTCATTGGTATTATTTTTACCATGTACATCTGTATGGGTTGGCAAAAGAGGGAAGAAGAGAATGGGAAACCCAGCTGAGCAAAACATTAGAGTTTCTTTACTTCTTCCCACACCATGCCCTGTAAACCCCCATCAGAAAATCCCATCTAACCTTGAAAGCAACAGATACACAAATGGATATTTGGACAGAGATTCAAAATGATTGTTCACATGGTTCGGGAGCAATCACTTATCACGTTTCATTCCTTGCGAGTACTGCATGCACTGAGAGTCTGAAAAGAAGTTTGCAGTCATATCATCATCTGCAAGGACAGAAAATATTTCTCCAAGTTCTCACGAATTTTCACTGTTGTCTGCTCCACCAGCAGTATAAGACTGAAAGCTTTATAGAAGCATTCCTTTTCCTGCCCCCCTTTTCTATGAAATTTCTATGAGATAGCTCAGTCCACCAGATATGGACACCAAATATGAAAAGACTCAGGCAGGTCTCTCAAGTGTTGCACACATGTCCCAACCAACAGCCTTTCAACTTGGAACCAGAAAGTGTCACTTAGGAGACTTAACTTGCCATGTGTTTTAAGCAGTGGAGTAAAAGGATGGCAGTGTCCTCGGATGCAATAAGGATAAAAAGGTAAAAAATTCTGTTTGGCTGACCATAAAATGTTGCGCTGCTAGAAGCTCATGGACAATGCTTTTGAACATTTTTACAGGCTTTGGGTTTAGTTATGAGCTCACCAGTTCATGAACTCCTTGTTGGCCAGGACCCAGAGCTGACACCAGCTGGGCACTTTTCAGTCTTTATAAAGTAAATTATACTTCAGGAGGCTGTCACTTTTTGCACAAATAAGGAAAACCTGAGATCACGCCATACCACAAAATAACGTGCCAAAGCAGAGTCATTGAGGTAAACCCTGCTGTACTCATCTCCCAGCTTTGGAAGGCAGATGCCTGGGTGCTGCTCATGGACACAGGCAGCACACACAGTGGTGAAACAGTTTGAAAGTGCAGGGCTTGCTGGTGTAACTGGTGTTGCTGTGTCTGTCAGCAAGCAGTGCTTGGTCTGCAGGCTCCAATTTGAGGACAGCCTCTGGTCTACACTGTAAAGCAATTTGAGATTGAAGCTGCTGGCTATATGAGGGGTACAGAATGAGTATAACTCTTATTTCCAAGGAGCTGCAGTTGACAAATTCATCTGCACACTTGCAATCAGCTTTCAGCAGCTCTTGTCACAAAAGGATGAGTACTCTTATGGTGGGTGCAGAGGTCAGTACTTGGGAGATCTGATCTCAGTCTCATTACAAGAAAGTATGTGATCTGCAGCATGAGTCTAGATATCCCAAGGCTCAGTTCTCCCAGCTCTCATAAATAAAAATAAAATACACCTGGACCCTTTCATTTCAACACCCTGATAAGTCACTGTTGCACTGTGTAACTCTATTGAGTAACTTTAAGAGGAAAGTGAAAATTGTGTTCTTGATTGCTATTTTATGAAAGGGGATATTCATTATCTTCTGATTAGCCAATGAAGAAGAGAAAGTGAGTTCAGTGCTGTAAATAGAGAGAAGAACTGAATTTGAGAAGCAATCTCTCAGTACTTTGTGGGCTGTCTGACCTTCAGCTGAAACCACTACATTTTTCATTGTCCAACCAACACATCTTTAAGAAAAAAAGCAATGTAAGGTACCACAATTGGGTCTGCCATGCAAAAATGAAGTAACTGAGGACATCAGGAGGTTTATTGCCACTTCTGTTGGTAGTTATAAACTTGCATTTAACAAGCATTGTAGTATTCAGAAGTCTGGATCAGACACTACAACTCATCCTCTGTGCTGTAATGCTACCACACAGCTCCATATAGGTTACTTTTGTTCTATTTAAGGCTCTTTCATGTAGACATATTGAATAGTCTTTCTTTTAGTATAAAACAGAGAATGATGTCTCTCTGATGGCCAGCACTGATGGCAACCCCATGAAACACAAGAGAGGTAGGAGTGGGCTAAGAAGGTAGGCAGGGCTTTGCAAAATTCCACAGAGTATGATGGAGCTGAGCTGGACATCTCGCACCTCTCAAGGCTTCACTCTTGCTCTGTGGACTGTACCCACCAAAAAGCTTTTCTCTGATATCTGAGCAGAGACAAAGTCCCATTACACAGCCCATTATGCAGTAGAGCCCTGGGCTTAGCTGCAGTCCTAGCACTATAAAAGACTCTTGCTCAAAACCAGACTTTCCAATCCAGCTTGCATATTTTCACACAGATGTACTTTCTCCAGAAATAGGTCAACACCAGGATGGCAAAATTTGCAGATGAGCTAGTGACTTTATATCATTAATACCAATGAGGGCTATAGGGAAACTAAGAACAATCTGGGGCAAGCAGACGAATGGGAAAATCACTAATGGCAAGTATAGGTAATGCTTACTACAAAGTACAATGGAAAATTACTCATACTTGCACTTGGTGTATACATTACCTGTCATTGTTGCCCGTGGCCAGGGAGAACAGCTTAAATAGGTGAAAGAAAAATCTCCATTCCTGATACAGGGAGTCAAATAAGTAAATAGAGTATTAACAAGTATGAAGGATGTGACAGAAAACCAGAATGAACATATTCTAGTAATGGAGTTTTTTTAATGTGAAAGGAACTAATAGCTGCTTTTGACTGAGTCACTGGTCTACAGCAAATATCAGCTCTGCAAAAAGCTAATGGGTGTTATGTATCTCCTTTTTGTGTGTGAAAGGAGAAAGTCACTTATAAGGTAGCTGAAAACAGTGGGAGACACTGTCCATGCCAAGATCCAATCCGGAGGCAAATGTTTGGGCAGAGGTGACTGCAATTGAATGGGTGTGAACACTGCTTGGCAGTTTGTGTGTGTGTGTTGTGGCAGAGCAAGGAGAAAACCCAAGAGATGACAGGCTGAAGAGCCACAGAGCTCCCTGCGGCTTAGAAATGATTGGCAGAACAGACACAGAGATTGCAAACAACAGGACTTTGCACTGTATGCTCCTGTTGTGTTCATGGCTAGAAGAGTCGTGAGCATTCTTTGCAAATAAACAGGTTATGTCAATGCACGTATCTGGCTTATGTCATCCATTTCTCCTCCTAAAAGAAAAAATCCTACAGGCCTTAACCAATGATTTAGCTCTCAGACCAAAGGGAAAGTGTTTACTGTACTTGGTAGCACGCTATTAAATGTGATTGAAGAAGAAGAGAAGAGGGTATGTGGTTCAGGAAGGAGAAAAGGAACGATAAGCAGTTGGTAAGTTTTTGTAGAGAGTCCGGAAGTGTAGGGGTGTTTCCTTTGCAAGTAAGGCAAATAAACAGAGATGGGACAGGAACAATCCCTCTAAACAGTGGAAGAGGATGGGGAACACCTCATATGTACTTTGTATTCCTTAACACAAAGACAAAAGAACATTCAGTGAAACAAACAAAAAAAACAAAAAGAAAATTAATAACCTGCACCTACACATATAACTAATCTGGAAGAAAAGCATGGTGACTAAATGCTGAGAGACCACTGAAATGGGATTAAACTGCTATAAGAATAAGGATATGGAGATGACCAGTTTATTTCTATGGGGCTAGAAGATCCTATATTTCCATACAGAAACAAAACATAGGCTGGTAGAAAACCACCCATAATTACGTACAAGTTGGATATTTTTTGGTACTATCCTGAAAACATCTAGAACTGCTCAGTACTCAATAGATTAAAGAAGATACTGGTCAGAAGTACTGGATGAGAATATACATTGGGGCACGCAAGCTAGCCTATGGCTTTCATTAGAATACCAGAACATCTATAAACACAGGCAACTTAATGTTCAGGGATAGAACTAAGTTATAGGGAGAGGTATCTGAGCAAGTACCTCTAGTCCTATTGCACAACCTACTCTGCTGTTTCGTAACACGGTTACAGTTAGGAACCGATCCTAGAGGTTTCCTGACTTTCTGTGGTGCACTCACCAGGTCCCAGTACAAGAGATGTCTCTCGGAGAACAATCCTTAGCATGAGCAAAAGTGGCAGAACCAGATTCAAAGAACAAAGGGTAAAAAAGAAGCAAGAGGTTTCTACTTCATGTACGTTCAACTGCTTGGTACATCTCTTAAAGATCTGCTTGACTTTGGTTTATTCTTCCAGACTCATAAACCAGGGCTCTGGAAACAAGAAAGCTGCAAATGGCAGCTGAGAAATAGCAGCTGATGTAAAAGTACCAGCTAAGCTTAACATGCCTTGATTCTGTATGCAAGGAAAACCTCCACAGGAAATCTACTGGGCTATGGGGTGAAGTCTAACTGGCTATGAAGGTCTACATTCTACTGGCTATTCTGGCTAGGAAATCCTTTGGGTACTCTCCTCTGTTTAGACAGCACGAGAGCACAGAGAACTTGACAGCAACATGTAGAATGACCTGCAGAAGAATCACAGAATCACAGAATCACCAAGATTGAAAAAGACCTACAAGATCATCCACTCCAACCATTCACCTATCACCAATTGTTCTCACTAAACCATATCCCTCAACACAACGTACAAATGTTTCTTGAACACCTCCATGGTCAGTGACTCCACCACCTCCTTGGGCAGCCCATTCCAGCGCCTGACCACTCTTTCTGAGAAGCAGTATTTCCTGACAACCAGCCTGAACCTCCCTTGGCACAACTTAAGGCCATTCCCTCTAGTATTGCTAGTTACACAAGAGAAGAGGCCGACCCCCAGCTCACTACGACCTCCCTTCAGGTAGTTATAAGGAGCAATAAGGTCTTCCCTGAGCCACCTCTACTCCAGACTGAACCATCTCAGCTCCCTCAGCTGCTCCCCACCAGACTTGTGCTCCACACCCATCACAGCTTCACTGTCCTTCTCTGAACAAGCTCCAGGGCCTCAATGTCTTTCCTGCAGTGAGGGGCCCAAAACAGAACACAGCTCTTGAGGTGCAGCCTCACCAGAGCTGAGTGCAGAGGTACAATTACTTCTCCAGTTCTTCTAGCAACACTATTTCTGATACAAGCCAGGATTCCATTGACCTTCTTGGTCATCGCAAGAAAGCATCTTTCCTTGTCCAAAGCAGAGCCTACAACAAGGAGTTCTTTATGGGAAGGGTGAATTGCCTTCAGGTGATGAACCACCTTGGGCAAAATGCTCTCACCCCTCACTGCAGCTGTGATTCAGACAGTGTCAATCACTCCCCACAACCCCAAAAATACATATGAAGAAAAGCCCTTGTCCTGTGCTTGGAGAGCAGCATAGTTCCTGGTGTGACAGACTGGAAGTGGGTTTGTCCCTGTCAGGAGTGGCTCCCCCGTAAGACTTGCTCTGAAAGTAGGGCTGACCTGCAGAGCAAACTGCCAGCTAAGTCTCATCCAGCAGAGAACTAATTTGGTCTCTTGTACAGTTGATGAATGAAGAATTTCCTCTTGGGACTAAATTACAGGCCTTGTCAGGGTTGCTCTTTCATGATCTGTTATTTAGATGTAATTTTCCAACGGGGCTGGAACACATAGCCATGAGCGAGAATAGTATTTGCAGTGAACAGCTGCCACACACCGTCCTTCGAATCCCACACCCTTTCCACCCTCCTCGGTATCCCCCTGTCTTCCCTCCCTCTCCTCCATTCACACATGCAAGAACCACTAGGCACAACTCACACTGCGTTTGTTAGATCCTCACTGAGGTCCTTAATTAGACCACAAGAATGGCATTTGCCCACCTTCCCTGCACCCCTGTTGTACAAAGAGTCATGTCTTGTTTGAACATGCTTAAAAACAGATGAGAAGGCTTTTTTCAGACACCGATGATTACAACCCTGTGTCAATCTTTTTCCCCTTTGGCTTGAAGATAGACTTGTGATCCTGCTTTGGCTTTTTGAACTGTTGGAAGCTGTGTAAACACACAGCATGTTAGTAAAGCTCTGTTGACCTAATGGCTTCAGAGCGCAAAGTGATTACGTTAAAACTCCCATATTTCACTAAGCTGCAGTCTCACCTGTTTTGAGGTCATTAACAGTGAGGTCTGAAACTGAAGGGAGGAACATTCTAGCTAGTCATTACCTAACGAAGAAATGGCTGGGTAGGACTATTCAAAGGAGTTTTATAACAGTCCAATAATTGTTTCAGGCTTTAATCCCAGGATGCTATCTCCAATTAAGAGGGTGACTATTTTAATGCAGAGCAGTAAATCTGAATGCTGAGGGAACATATTACATTGCAGTCCATAGACGCATTTGGCAATCACTCTGCTAGACATGCATCATAAATCCACAGGGCATGGAAGTAATCCAAGACGCAGGGCTCTATTCTATCCACTTGCACACAGTCACGCCTTTCCTCTACACAAACTGGGACTTGTGCTTAGAAGACAGCTGTATAGCCTGCCTAATTGAAAGATCTGTGGGTGAAGAGCTGGGATCTACGTTGTATAAGTGACAGTGACCAAATAACCATAAGTAATTTTCAAATGCAGTGGTAGTGTGAAACCTATACAAATCAAGGAGCTGCTGACAGAAGATTATATATTTTTAGAATAGCATAAAGCAGCTCAGAGAAGAAACTGCTGAAGGATGATTTCTGAGCCCATCTGCACACATGAGTAGAGAAAGGGCCTTATTTTATAGTTTTGCTGATGCGATTTAGTGCTTTGACACTATCTAAATGTAAGCCCTGTGATGGCTTTGACACCAGTAGGATGGGTGTGTGCAGGGCCTAGAGCCTGGCTCAGTACACATCCTTGTCATGGCAATGGCAAGGACAGGGCCCTAAGTGCAAGTGCAAGGCAGATGATGACCCCTTGCGGGACTTCCAGGCTTCCAGCTGTCCAGTGGCCTTTTCTCCGCTGAAATCATAGCAGCCCTGCACAGTGTGGCTGGATGAGCACAGAGCAGGGTTGGCACCTTTCTCTTGCCAGCACGAAGCCTTCATTCCCCTGCTTTAGCCCCAAGGCCATGCTGTGCACCAGATGGAAACCATGGAGTTCTCATTTGACTGCATCAGAGGCAAGATCAGACTGCAGAAGAAGAGTGAGGATGACAGATCGGGCATATATATGGATGCTCTCCCAAGAGAGGCGCATAACTACACGGCCCCATGGGCACTGCTCTCTGGGAAAGGGGATTTCTATTTGTACTTGGCCTCTAGGCTTCCTGACTCCAGCTGCCCTCACCACAGGTGCTTGAAATGCTGCTTCCTGAAGAAGTACCATTTCCGCCCTCCTAATACTCAGCTTTATAGGGAGCTCTAGAAAAGCAATGTGGCCATCTTTTTGGACTGGCAATAGAAATAGTGCCATCTACTGACAAGTAGGAATATGTAGCTGTAGAGAGTCAATGAGGTTATTGTGACTGTGACATGTAAAATGCCATCACAACCCACATTTCATATTCTGGGATGAGAGGGTGGGAGCATAAATGTTACGGTGCATTTACACCCACTCTTGACTCTGAACAGCATGTATTAGTGTGGCAAAATCCCTGAAAGAGAGCACGAGGATCCCACCTGCAAACCTATTCCTGTTCTTTCTCCATGCATAAAACTTCCACCACTGTCATTTTCTCAGATGTGTTTGTGATTTGAAAATACCTTCACAGTCCATATGCATTGGCTCACTGGAACATATACCAACCCCCAGCAGAAACTGGTGTCCCACTTTCCTAAACAGCTGCATGAGCAATACAATAAAAAAGACAGATCCGGATCCTGAAGTCCACCAGTATGTGCAGACTTTTTAACAGTGTGCAGGCAATTATAACTCAGTCTTACAAAATTCATTTGAATGCTTTTCTTCCAGTTTCCACAACTCCCTGTGAGTCAGCTCTACCTTTCCTATTTACTAAAAAACATCTTCTGCCCACAAAGAACCAAGCAGGAAACCTTCTTTTCTATCTCTTGAGCTCTCATGGCTTTTTGTGTTGCCTGATACACTCTGACCTGTTTAGTAGGATACCAACAGCAGCTCCTGCAGACGTCCAAGAGAGGATCAAAATACAGGCTGGCAGCTTTGCGCAGAGTGCCAGCTGTCACAAAGCCTGGGTTATGCAGCCACTTACTCCTCAGTTAGGAACAAGGCTTGTCTTAGCACTGCCTCCTCCTGAATGTCTTTTCTCCCAGCCCCTGGGAGTGTACCTGCTCACCAGCAGGAATGTCTGTTGGCTCTCCTTGAAAATAAATGCTCCACGTGATGAACAGTCTTTATCTACCACTGATTTCCAAGTGTTGGTTACACTTTTTGTACACAGGTACACAGGTACCAAAACTGTTGGTGAATGGCTGCTCGCACCCAGATAGGAGAAGGAATACCTACAAATACTGACAGTTATGCCCTGAATGCAAATGAAAAGAGGACCAAACCCATTTTTCATGTAGTTTCATTACCAGCAACACCCCCTCCATCTTACATTCCTGCATCTCCAAACTTGGGGAAAATGAGGCTCCCCCAGGGCATGATACGAAAGAATGGTGGAGAGGTGAGGGAAAAGCATTTTGCAAGTGCTGCTGGGGCCTCACTGCTTCTCTGCTTCATACACACAGCACAGGTAGACAGATCCTTGCACCTTGGACAAAGCTGTCTTAGAACTCCTCAGCAAAGTTTCCAACTGCAGTTGGTGGCCACAGCCACAAGGATTCCTATACCCCGAAGCCGATAGAAGGCACAATGCTCGTCATGATGGCAAAAGCAATGTCAGGATTGAACCATCCTGCAAAGCAACCCCTTAAGTCAGCTGACATATCATGAGAGACCACTGCATCAGTAAGATGGGAAAAAAAACTTGGATTGTTTTATATCCTGCTGGCACACAACTCAATCTCTTTCCCAAATAAGAGAGCTTTTGACCAAGATGAGAATGTTCTCTGCACCTCTGCCCTGCCTGCACCCTGCTTGTGCTGAACTGCTCTGTACTGCCTCCTTTGACACCATCAAAGGTGAGAGGAACAGCACACATCCCTGCCGTGCAGAGTCACTGAGCAGTGAGCAGCACCAAGGAACTGCAAAAGCCTTTGCTTCTTTGAGTTGAAAGAAAGGTAGGCCATGTTTCTCCTCAGTGGTGTCCCCAGCTCTCATGCTAGGTAATGTGAGGAATTTCACAGAGGGGTTGGTGTTTTCCTGAGAAACCAAATGATTACGTCCTTCAGAATGCTGCTGCTTTTTCTCATGCTCACTATTTTTCCACCTGAAGTCTTCAGGTGATTTGAAGGTAGTTCAACATAAACTCAGTAAAAAACACCCTCAGATACATGTTTTTTTGTGTTTAATCCCACCACTTTTAAGGCAGTCTCAGAGCCAACCAACGCCTGTTAAAGCATTGGCAATCTTGCTTGGAGCATTCTAGAGCAGCTTTGATTCTTTCCATTAATGGCCTCTTAAGAGCTACACCCTACAGCTGCCACATTTTTTGCAGGCATAAACCCTGACATTTAGCATTTAGCACTGCTTGTTTAAGAGGGGCTTGTTCTTGCTCTTCCCCATCAGCCTCAGTTAATAATTCTGTGGTGATTTTATCTCCTTTTTTTATCTGCTGCAAACCTCTGGGTGCTTGCTGCATTTCCCCAGCTAGCAGCAATGCTATCAATGCCAAATCTTTTAAGCTGTCAGGACATTACTGAACCAAAATTCCTTGAAGCCTAGGTAGTCTAAATGTGAAGGGTTTACCTGCACTGAATTGGGGTTAACAACCTTGATGGCCTCTGTGTAAGCCTATTGGTGATAGCCAGCTGCTGCTGGTGGCCGTGTGAGGACAGCGTTTGCATGGTCCCTCCTAGAGGAGCTCCACCTTCCAGCTCCTGACTGGGAACAGGAGCTGCTGAGACTTGCTGTCTTGATCTAGATTTCTCTGGATTTTCCTGAAAGTGTGATCTGTGTTGCATTTTTTCATGCTTCTCAGTTAGTCTCTAGTAGGAGAAGGGGTGGGGTCAGGTCTGTTCTGTTTTTAGCATATTTTTCCTTTGGTTTTAAAGTTTATTTAAACTGACTCACATTTAATTGTCTTAAGGTAAACAGATGAATCACCCAGGGGGGAATACACCTCCAAAGGTCAGGGTTCAGAGTAAGTTTTTTTTCTTTCTTTCTTTTCCTTGGGTTTAAATAAGGAAAACTGGGTTGGTTGGAAAATAAAACTATTTTATTTGGTACTTTAGCAGACAGTGACTCAGATTTTTTAGTTTCCTGAACTTTTTACTTTTATATAAGTAAGTCTCTTGATAAACAGGTATTGGGCCCACACCTGCCATGGAAAGAGCAGCGGGAGTTCAGTGCAGCGTGTTAACAGAAGCTCTCTTGTTCTGCCACTGAAATTAGCTGCTTGGCTACAGGGAGGTTCCTGATAACTCCTAATTCAAGCCCTTCCGACCAAGCACGCTGCTGGGCCCCTTTTTCCCATTTTGGAAAGATCGTAATCAATCAATGAGAAAACATTATTAAAAAAATAAAGCCAGTAAAAAGACACAAGTTAATTTTGCTACTGGAAAGTTAGCTGTGATCCCCTGAAATCCCTTGATAATCTGCTGCTCTAATTTTTCTCTGCCATTAAAAGCCTTTTACAGTAACAGGTTGCTATTTCTAACCTTGCTTGTCTGTGCAGGACATGTCTCCATATCCCACATGTATTGATAGTGTCAGAAAGGGAGGTGCTAGTTGGTGTGGTGTGAGATTGCCAGAAAACAGGCTGTATATTTGTATTTCCCAGTATTTTAACTTTGATCTGGTGTAGGGGCTCAGAGCTTGCTGGAGTCTATCTCAGGTCATGCTAACAGCACCTGCATTCCTGCAAGAAACACCTTGCTCATTTGGGTTTTGTTGCTGCTCCCTTTCCTCCTCTTAGTAACAGAAAAAGAAACCCAGTTCTAAAAACATATGGCTGTAGAAATCATGCTAAAGTAGGAGAGATAAAGAAAGATATTTGTAGCAGTGGTTGCAGCCAGATTTCAGACCTTCGTATCTTTTCCCCACTAAGCTAACTAGGCTTAGGACCATCATATAATCTATCAGATTTGTAAATGAAAGGATAAACTCATGGTTTTGGAGCCCTTGTCCCATCCAACTCTAGGACAACTGACAAAACTCTTTGGATGTGCTGTCTAGACCACGGTCTGGGAATCTGGGACACATCTACTTCCATCTTTTGCTTCATCAACAGAGAAGTCCCCAAAGTGCCTCTCCTTTCAGCAAATGAGCCATATCATTCTGCCAGCGTGACAGTCAGTCGGATATGGCAGGCTTCCCCCAAATTCCTGATTTGCTTGGCTGTGAGTGCGTAGTCATCTCTGTAAAATCAGGAGGAGTAAAAACACTTCCAACTGAGATCCCTCTGAGACACTCAACTACCATGGCCATGGTTTGATGAGATACATTTCTCTGTGCAAAAATAAGGTGATAGTTATTTTCCCACCGCATTTCTCTTGATGATTTTGAGGGTTCAAGACATTGGATGTAAGAGGAAAAGAGTCCATGTTTCTAAATCATTCAAAGTGTTCACAGAAATGAAATACTCTCACCATATATTTGCATAACCAAAAATGCATTTCATAAATTTATTTTGCTTTTTTAATTACCACATTCTTTTTCTCCAGATTGCTAGGAATATTTAAACGTGAACTAGTAGCTGAATTACTTGGTGAGAAATAAAGCATTTGTGACAGTAGTGACTCTAGGGGCAAATGCTGCTACATTTTGCTAATACTTAAGGGAATTAAAGATTAAGGATTTCACTGCACGATTACTTTGGGAGAACTCACTTCTGTTTCTAGTTATCATTTTGATTGTAGAGTAAATCCGTGTACAGTATTTCAGAGTTTACATGTGTGTAACTGAAAATTTTCCCCAACTTAACTTAGATTTGATGTAATTAGCTTTCAGTTGTTTAATTTTCCATAAATTCTTGAGTAAATTAGCAGAAATGACCTGGAAGTACCTACAAAGAATGTATCTTTATTTTTCACAAAGTCTTTGATCTGCTATGGGAGCCTGGTAGTATTGAGCTTGCCTTGACTGGGAGCTAAAATTCATTCCTTGTGTTATTTTCCTAGCAGGCAGTATTGTCCACTCTTGAAATTGTATGGGGCTCCGTCTGGCCATGCAGTGTCACTGGGCTTTGCAAGTGCCTTAATACTCATGCCCATACTGTCACTGAGGAATTTTCAGTGTTCACAGCTTTTCAAATCTCAGCACACAGAGAAGGAGCTAAGGTTTAAATTTAGATTTCTCAATTTTGACAGTAAGTGGGAAGTTGGAGTACAGAAAAAATTCAACTGGAGATAAAGCTCAGTGCTTTGGATCATTTACATATACGCCTAATCTATATTCAGCATAATCTCTATATATGCAGTGAACCTTGCAGACCAAACCTGGAATGCTGTTCTGAGCCTCCCATTAAGATGGATACGTTGATAAATCAGAATGATTTGATGTAGAGCCATCAGGGGCTTCAGCACTTAGCCTGACGGGGGAGGCTGTGGGAGCAGGGGTTGTTCAGGCTAAGGGAGGGGGAACTCAACAGCAGCCCCCAGAACCCACAGGGAGGTTAATGAGCAGACAAAGCCAAGCCAAAATAAGAATACATTGAGGATCTGATTGGACATAAAGACAGAATGTTCCGCAGTGAGGACACTGAAGCACTGGAGCAGAGTGCCCAGCAAAGGGACCTTCATTCTTGGAGATTTTCAAAACTAACCTGGTCAAACCCTATGATCTTCCCTTCACTCAGGGAGACCCTGTCTGGAACATGAGGCTGGACTGGAGACTTCCCGTGGGATGTGCCAGCCATGGCAACTCAGTCATGCTATATACAAAGACGAAACAGAAGAACATCAACCTATGAAGCAAGATTGACCTTGTGATTAGTGTACTGGGTTCTAACTCAGAAGGTCTGAGACAAACTCTTGGACTTCTTGCTTGATCTTGGATGAGTATTTTACAGCCAGACTCATCTATTCCATATGTTCTTAGGGATTCAGCTCAGAGACATCCAGGTTGCTCTTGGCACCCTTTGAAGGTTCCCAGCTCCTTGGAGCATGCAAGATTGCATAAAAATCCAAGAAAAGGATCAGGAACATTATTTCAATGTGCACTTTTAGATGGGATGTATGGGACTGGTTTCAGTACTTGGGCCCGAACCATCACTGTACACCGAAGAAAATTCCTCATTTCTTTCCCTTGTTTCGCTTCTCTCTTCGACTACCAACTCTGCATGCAAGGCACAACAGATCTCAGGCTAAGTATTTTGAACTCAGCTGGCCAAAAATAGAAATCACCAGCAATTGGCCTTACAAAAGTAAATTCATGGTGAAGGTGTATGGAGATCCTTAGGGAGTTTCCAGCCGTTCAAATCACATCAGGATCTGGACAATTCCTCAGCTGGAATCAGTTAAAGGGCTTAAAGACTACCTAAACAATATATACTTGCCAGGTCTCTGAACATCCACAAATAGCCCCTTCTGGAAGCAGAAGACAGGTCCTCTGCTATTACCCAGTATGACCATTTCCATGCTCACTTGTCCCTCTGTGCTCACACTAAATGCCTAAGTGACAGAGACACTTTCAACAATCAACCTAGAATGGAAGACTTTAAAATTAATTTTGTAAATGTAGAGGTTAGGAAGTTTAAGGGTAGCAAACTTGGAAACATAGTCCACAAATATTCAGGAATTTGTCCACCTACTGTCTTTGGCTTTGAGCAGCCGCAGGTGCCTACAGGTACTGAAAGAAGTGGAAAGTCACAGCCACAGTTGGTTTGGTATGTTCTGCAATGGTAAGCATTCTTTATTACTGAGTTCAAAGACCTCCTTCTGACTATACATGAAGCCCAGCTACTGTTTCCATGTGAAAAAAAACCTAATAACTTACCGATTTCATCCCCTAGCCCTGTTAGGTTCCTCAAAGCAATCCCAGAAACCACTGTATCTTGCACCTGAAAAGAATCATTTGATTCCAGACCTACTGAACATCCTTCACGTAATGTGTTTGTATTTGTTTTGCACATGTTTGCTGTTTCAAATCGTCTTAACCAAAACCTTGGGAGGACCCTGTGGTTTTCCCTTCCTTATGCAGAAAGCCTTGGTCTTTGCAGAAACACCGCAGTCCTCTTGTAGCGCCTTTTCTCCCAGAGAAAGCAAAAGCTAAAAGCCAAGATGTTTCAACATTTTGGAAATCTGAGGGAACACATAGCAACATGGGGTCTGTTTGTATTTATGCTGTAGTTACCAGAGCCTGTTTGGGCTTTTTCCCCATGCTCTCTCCTTCTTGTTCTTGCTCTTTTCTTTCAAACAGTGAATGTGTATTTGGTAAGATTGGAACTGTTCTGTATATTTCTTTAGTTCTGCCTCTATTAGTAACTTCCGTCTGCTCTTCCAGCCCCAAGACCTGGCAGTGAAGAGATCAAACAAACACAGCTGCTCCTGTGTCCCTCCAGCTGCCAGCCGGCTCGCCGCTTGCCCAGTCCTTGAGCCCACGGCAGCCAGGGTGCAGGTGGAAGCGGATGGCTTTGAGGTTGAGGTGTAAATACCCATAATTAGACATGAATTATACTTAATGCCTATGACGGGGTCTGGTGGGAAACAGGTGGGGCAGAAAGCTGAAAGATGCACACTGGAAAAAATTCTCCTTACTCAACTTGATCTCAAGCCTGTGGAAGCACATGGAAAGAATCCCCCAGAGTTATGATGGGCTTCGGACCAGGGTTTTGTGCAAAAGCAAGGGGAATGCAGTAGGAAAAGCTGTATATACAATATGGATTGGCAATTTTAGCATCCTTCTCCTTGGCAGGGAGAGTTAAAGGAAAAGGGGTTGAGGGGAGGACATTAAAAACAAAAAGAAGAAAGAAAAAAAAAAAAAAAGGACTGGAGGGCAGGGGGGATAGCAGAGGGATGGCAATGTACATCTTCATTTCAAAGCTGCTCATATGCTGTATGTTGAGACACCTTGCAGAAAGTAACAAAACAGCCTGGGTTGCCATAAATAAATAACTGTTACGGCTCTCATGTTCCGAGTTCATCTCATTTTTCCACAGAGCTATTTCAGACATTTCTTACAATTTGACCCTTGAGCTGCTTGGAAGATTTACTGAGTGCCTCAAATGCAGTCATTTCTGCAAAACTGATGTGTTAGCTATAAGAGAGTATTCCAGTGACGTGCAAATAGGCTAAGGGAAAAAAAAAAAAAAGTGAACCAATAAGGTAACCAAACAGGAATGTAAACTGAATGGAGCCTTTTATGCAAGGGTGAAAGGTTCAATTTTTTCCAGAATTATAAAATATTGAAAAGCTTGTGTCAGAGCTCCCATGTGCAAAACCTTTTGATAAGTAGAGATGTTTTTAAAGCTACCCAGGCTTTAGTGAGTTTGTCCTTACAGCTCTGAAAATGTTGCTCTTGGAAACTCACCTGTAAGTATAAATGCTTGGTTGGAAAACATAACTTTATTGTAGCGCAAAATCTAGGGTAAATTTGAGTAATGTTTGCGTAGTTTCAGGATTGACAATGTTATCTGTTATCACTTCTACCTGGTCTTTTTTTTTCTTCCAGTAGAAAGCAAGTAATCTGCCTCATGCTATCCTATCCCTAATCCCCTGCACTTCCACCTAAGTTTATCCACACTCCTTACAGTACCTTTGGAGGCAGATCCCCAGCTGATGTTAACTGACACAGTGGTTTTGATACTTACTTAAAATCTAACTTACTCTCTACCCGAGTAACATCCATGAAGACCCCATGCTCATAGGTTTGCTTAGCAATAATCAAGACTCATTTTACAATTTTTCTTTCCAGGAAGACTCATGCTTGTGAATTTATTCCTCCTTTTTCATGACCAGAGTACCATTTTTTTCACTTGACCAGTCAGGCAAATCCTTCCTGAAAGTTTATGTTCATATTTTAAATCCCTTTGATTTCTTCCATGCTCACACTTGAAGTTCTAGAAATTTAGTCAAGAAATACAGGTGACACTCAATGACCCAAACAACTGAAAACATACCACCAACACCGAAGTCAAAAGAAACAAAAAGTGATGGATACATGGAGTAAGTCACTAATTTTTTCCCTCATTTTAAATGATCTGATAATTTCAAATTAATGCCAAACTTTGAAAAGTGAAAGTCTATTCAGAAATATTTCTGAAATCATAATTGGCTTGATAAAGCATTTCCAAACAGTGAGTTCTCTGCTGTATTGTGCTTTGTTTCTTCTTATGGAAAAACACCAAAGGGAAAAGAAGGAAAAGACACATCATGCCCACCTACAGTGCCCTCTTCTTTTCAATGGATACCTGTTTCTCCAGGTATATCTCCAGGTTTCTCCAAAAACCCTTTTGTGCTCCACTAAGTGCCACTGAAAACACGCAATTCCCATTAGGAAAAAGCCGGATTTTGTCATCAAATTTTACAAACTTAACTGTGCTTATGATAATTCAATTTTTTCCTACTGAACTTTTTTTTTTTTTTTAAAAGGCAGTGCCAGAGATGCCAAAGTCTTTACAGGTCCTTTAAAATATTTCCACCCATTTATGGTGGACCCTGCGGTGCCTACATCTAACATGTAGTTTGCAAGGAGCCAACAGCTGCTTAAATAAATACATAGCTAACGTGAACCTGCCCTATGAGACTCTGCAGCATGGAGGCATTGCTAGAGGCTGACAGGCACTCTGTATCTACAGATGGTCTCTCTTGAGATGGCTGTAGGCTGATGCCTGCTGGAGAAGTAGCATTGGGTTTCTGCACCACTGAGATGCTTGTCTTAAGGGAAACTTGCCTGGTAACTGGTATAAGCAAAAGTAAAGAGTCACTGAAAGACTCTGTTGGCGTTTCATTAACACTAAAGAGTCAAAAATTTTCATGACTAGCCTTCTCGTGGCTTTTAGTCATACTTTAAACCAGAGAATAGAAATGCATGTGATAATTAAAGAAAAAAGATTTTTTGAACATTAAAAGATTTGAGTTTGACTGAATTTGAATTTTAGACAAAAGTTCACATGGGTTTTTATTTCATCCAAGCCAGTTTATCCGCCCTTCCTTTTCAGACAGGCTTAGATTTTAATTCTCAATACCCATGAAGTTATTTATGCTAGCCTGTTTGTTTGTTTGTTTCCAACTAACTTTTAATTCATTTTGGGGTCTGAGCAGGATATTTATTTTTTTAAATGTTGGGTGTAGTCATTTATATAAACAAATCTGCCTGGTTTATTTTTTCCATTGCCTTTTGATGTTGAATCTGTTGATTTCCATTACGTTTAGCACCATGTGTGATGAAGGACTCTTCTACATGATATCCCCCTGATGTCCCCACTCTTCAATACCCATCTATCACCTGATCTATTAAAAAAACTATTAATTGATCAGAGTGCATGAAAACAGAAGTGATTAATGATAGCCAGGACATTTAGCGTTAGAAGTAGCTAGAAGTTGAACCATGTTTAGATTAAAAACATCTTTTTAAGCAGTTGAATACATCTGCAGAACATGACTGGTTTCGTCAATCTGTCTGTTTAATTTAAACCTGAAAACAGTATTCACAATTTCAGCTCAAATGGACAATTCAATCTAGCTTTCTAGATTAGGGTATGAGAGTATTTTTTATCTCACTATGACTCTCAACCAGCCTTTACTGTAGCAAATTTAGGAACAGACTGTGGCCCCCCATAAGGCTCCCAGAAAAAGCTGTGTGTGTAACACCCCTGTCTACAAGGATAAAGAGCAGGAAAATGCACCCGGTCCTATGTAACCTCAAATATCTCTATTTGCTACCTCCATCCCTCTAGGAAGCCCTACCTAAATGACACAATTGAGATTCATTTATTTAGAGGATAAAATTGTATACAAGTGGTACAAATTGATTTGAGATTTATGCACACATGGAAGCCAGTGGAGATGAATTATCCCTTGGGTCTGCAATGCTCTTTACAAATGCAAGGCACTACATGCACTAATTATCATTATTTCTCACTGTTTGCCTACTAGCAGGCTTTTACATACCAGCTGATAGCCAAACTATTGTAAAGAAACTAATAAAATTTTTACACTGGGAATACAGACATATTTTCAGCTGTCCAGGGACCTCTTTTCTATCACAATCTGGAGCAGTGCTGAATTGTTAATTCAGGTTCAGCTTTTTCTTTAGCTGAAGGATGATGCATTCCATCTGCCAGCAAATATTTGGTATCTAAAGGCAAAAGGTAGCCATCAGCCACTACAGCTGATTTGTCCAGTGCTGCTATGATACAGATGAAGGAGCTCAGACACCAGGAAATGAAGCTTCAAGGTAGCCTAGCCAGAAGTGACACTGAGTCACTGAAAACTTTCTGCCTCTGAACGCTAGAGCGATATATGCATATCATTCCTGAAAGGACACTGACACAGGGAAGGAAGAAGGGTCCATATAGATGTCACAATGAAATAGCTCACTTTAAGTTTTTTTTTTAGTTTTTTAAACACTCAAAACCAGGCTTAGTCCATCTATGAAAAAAAATAGTAGTAAGGCTGAGTAGAGCATGTACAAAACTCTCAGTTCCCCTTGAGAATTGTTGAGATCCTTCATGTTCCTGAACAAAAGTAACTTTTTGTGATACTTCATGGTTCCTTGCAGATACTGGTCTCAGCTGTGTCCTTGCTGAATAGGTTGAAAGGACACTGTGCCACAGGCATGAAGGAATTGGCTTATTTGCTAAGACAGGATGTGTATTAATACCTAATGCCTTGATTACACACACTAATTCCTTTTCCTTTTCTTCTGGCAGTCAAAAGGGGACAACAAATTTATACCGATGCAATTTACGACTACTCCGCAGCTCTGGGAAAGAGAATGAGATCCATAGATTTGAAAGTCCTCAAATCTTTAACCTTGAAAATGTGAATAGTTCTGGCTTGTATTACTTAAGGTTTTCAAGAGTTGTGGTGAGGAAGGTAGGTATGTAATAGGTCTGTTTGTTTGTTCTTTGGCTACTTGAATGGTTCTGCCATTTTCCCAAGAGTTGAAAGGCCGATACTATCATAAAGATGACTATGAAGGCATACAAATTTCATATGTGCTGGTGAATAAAAAATTCACTTCGAAATATTGGGTGTGTTCCTAAACTCTCCACACCTCCCAGATGCGGTCAGGAAACCTCATAAGAGCTGACTACACTGTAAATGGTCTGAATCCAGTTGGGCCACAAACATCATGAGAAGAAAGTTTCTCATGCCACGATAAACAATTTTTCCCATGTAGACAAGGCCTTAATTAATCTTTAAAGTGTTCTACTTTTAATTTTAGGTCACAGTTGGGGCTGGTTCTTACCGTGGCTCTCATCCAGTAAAACTCTTAAGCACATGCCTAATTCTAGGCATTTAAAGTAGTCTTGTTGACTCTTACAGGATTGCTCACATGCTCAAAACTATGCAGATGTTCAAACTTCTGCTGGGTAAGGGACTGCCTCTGAACTTGACTGTCATCCTCCAGTCACAACAACAAGGCAATGGAAGAGAAACTGCTCCTAAGCCAACCTTCAAAGTTTTGTCTGAAGGCGTACTGGAAGGGCCAGACAGCTGGAAGGCTTTGCATTAGTTTTTTTTTCACCACAGTATAAATTACCTCCGATTTGCTTAATGACTGTTTGGAATCAGGATGTCTCAGCCCCAATAATACAGTGCCCCACAGGCAATAATCCTCTTTTTAGAAGAGTCATAGTCAAAGTACATTTTCAGCAGAATAAATCACTTCACACAACTCCAGGCGAGCTATGTGCTGTGTAAGTATCCTGGCCCCGGTGAAGAGTGCAACAGCAAATTGGTGTGTGCTCACTTTATGTGCTTGTTTTTAAGGAGTGTGGTTTATATCTTGCTAAAAATAACATTTCTTAATGAGGATATATTGGCCAAAACATTGATTAAATGTGGATTTTAACAGGTTACTCAAGAAGGTATGAATTTAATAAGCCCTCATCAAAGTAAAAAGAATTAGTGTGAAACTGTTTTATAACTCAGCTCTCCTGGCTGGGGGACAAAATAAAAGGAATCATTTTTTAAAGAGAATGATTGGAAAGGTGATTAAGTGATTCTGTCATGTTTGCTTATGTTCCAAATAAAAAATTTGTTTTCTAAAAGCAGAAATATAGAAAAAGCAGTTGTTGAAATGCTGAAGGCCTCAATTTGTCATGTTGTGGATGCTGTAAGCCTGATTCTCCCACTTGCACTACATTAAAAGGCATCACGAAGCAACACAACCAGTTAATGTGAATGCAAAGTTCAAACAGAAGGTATCCTATTTGTTTAGAGGTCTGCCAAATGATGTTCAAGAGATGCAAACTAGCTGACTTCAAAAAAACACTTTTTCTCACCTAGACAAACCATCCTTTCATATTGCTATAGCACATCCAACAAAATAACCCGTATTCCATGATGTGAAACATTAACACTAGTAAAAATCAAATCAAAACCTGAAATCTAAATGAGACTTTTTTTTTTTTCTTCATTAGTATTGCTCCTTGAAAAAGTCTTGGAATTTTTAATCATTTTCACATCATACTTCTAAAAATATATTGAAGGTGCTGAATGTCCTAATGGAAGCTGACAGAAATTACCCTCCTATTGACAGAAATTGTCCCTCCTACCTTACTGAACAATCCCTACTAATTGCTTTCATTACCAGCTGAGGCTCTATACTGAGGTAGGAGATGACCCACCTCCTATCTGGGCCTCTCTGAATGCCCCTTCAGAAGAATCTTCTGCCAGAAGTGAAGCCAGGTGATGCTCCCTGCATGCTATTAGGACTGCATGGCACCAGCAGACCTTTCTCTGATGACTTGCAACTTGCCCAAGCAGTGTACGTAAAGAGATCCAAGTGCACGTACCTTGGAACTTCAAAATCTAACCTGTGATGTTTTTGCTGTTGGGACCAACTTGGTTCTTCTTATGTCAGCCTCTTTAGCTTTGGATCAATGTCTAATGTCTAACTAATTTAAAAAATAAATAAATCAAAATGACAGAAAAGGTGCTGAGGAAGGGCTATAAACAAAAAGAACCAACTTAAAGCAGGCTTCAGAAAGCCTATAGCAACAAGCAGGAAGGAAAAAACAAGACGAGTAGAGACACTCTAAAATACTGAAGTTAAAAAGGGTAAGGATCTGGAGTCTAAGGTCGCACAGAGAAGAGGGAATACTTGAAGTTTTTCTGGCAAAAAAGCTGCCAGAAACAAAGCGCTTCCACTGTCAGGGGCCCCCAGGGCTGATAGAACATGCTAACACTGAGCTGAGCAAAACCTGGAGATTTTTAGGACAACTGTGGCTTTTTTGGTTGATGTATAAGATAGGCTGAACTCTGCAAAAGTAATTGAAAGCAGTAGCATACCAAGAGGCAGATCCCATTTTCAAATGATTTATTGTTATTATTCAAGATGTACACCTAATTGAGAAAGGTATGTGATCTTAGATGAAGGAAAGCTTCTAGCCCTGGAGATCTTACCACGGAAAAAAATCCACCACTGTGATTTATTTAATCCTTCTTATCCACAATGAAGTATAAATATGGTGACTTCCAAGAACACAGGCAATCCAGCTTGGAAGAACAATAAATGTAAACAGTCTGATGGTTTATCAGGATTCACCAGATGGCTCTGATGTGGAATTGGCCCCTTCCAACTTCTCCAGCCCCAGGCACAGGACAGGATAGCTGTAACTGAAAACTGCATGCTCTCCTCCCAGGAACACAAAGAAATGCAAAAAGGCCTTGGTGAGCAAACGCCCTGCTGCTCATGTAGAATCCACATTGTGAAATGGGAGGCTGTGGACCATCAGTGTGAAAACAGAGGCAATGAAAGTAACACAGTGTAGGTCTAACAAAAATCTGCACCATTGTACCAGTGCTAATTATTCCTAATTAGGGTAGGCATCAAGACTTTTGGAAGGAAGGTAATAGTCCTGTGCATGTCCACATGCTGCCAAGTAAATCTTACTTCTACAGCCATTTATAGCAAAAAACTCAATATATACAAACCCTATAAAAAGAGTCAGCCAACCTCCTCTTGCTGGTTTCAGGTGCAAGTAAGTTAGAGGAACTCTTTTATAGGTGGTTACGTCTTTGATTAGTTGTATAATGGCACACTGCTTGACTAAATGATCAACACAAAGGAAAGCAGGATGCACATCAAAAACCCATATCGACATTCATGAACTAAAAACCCACAGGTCTGCCACTAGTCTGAGGACTTTTAGAGTCTATAAAGTCACCAGAAACCCTAGGAATTACAGCCCTATAATTCAACACTTACCTAGTTTTACTCTGTGAATGTAATCAATATTTTTATATTAAATATAGATCAACATTTTGGAACTATGCCTTGCGCTCCCTGCAGCTGCTTCAAGCTACGACTACACCAACTACTGCCTTCACAGCGGCTGCTACCTCACCCTGTTTTTCTGGGAGCAATGGAAATGTGACCCTGCATAACACCTACTCCCTGCTCCAGTCTCTTTGCAGCCTGCTCATGTGCTGTTTCTCACTCTTGTTCCCCTGTTGGGTACAGTACTCCTGTTTACCTCAGACCAAGAGATGTCAGAGCAGTGAACTGCTGTCCTGGATACATTTGCACAGTTTATCTCTTTTCAAATGCAAATACTCATGAGGTAATTCCTAACCTCATGGAATCTGCTGATAAATATCCCTTTGCCTCACTGCAAGAAGTGAACAGATGGTGTTCTCTCTGCAGTCTCTCAGCCCAAGTATTTGAAGGCTAATCTGCCCCCATAGGGGGCATGAACACAAGGCAACACCCACAGCCAAGTAAGAAACATTCCATAAGATCTGCAGCATTGGTTGTCATTGGAATGGATAGCTGAAGAAATGATTTATAACATGAAATACCACACTTACCAGTTGCTTTTATGTATATGTATATATATTTACATATATATGTTTACAGATATATATATTTACATACATAGACTTATATACGGCAAAGAAAATCATATTAGTTAGCTGAATCCACTTGTCTCTTTATTGCAATATTAAAGTGTCAACAATAATGTATTAAAACTTGTAGCCTGTTGAGCAATTCCCATCACTATTTTTTTACAGGATACCTCAGGTTTTCTCCTTCCAAAATTATCATCCATTGCCTCAAAGACTCTGATCTCTGTGTGTTTTCATCTGTGTTTTCGACAGATGAAAACTGGTCTGCTGTAGCTGAATTTTAAATTTTAATCTAGATTCCCAGTAGTAAAAAGACACGGTTTGGATTTTGTAACAAAAAAATTTCTAGAATCATAAGGCTGAAAAGCTTTTGTTTTCTTAATAAGTAAGCCATATTCTTCTCCTAAAAATAGAAATTTCACATGAATAAATAATGTGACTGATGTCTTTTAGCTAATGTATTATAAAGTAAGGTTAATTTCTAGGGGAAAATGCTCCACGCTCCAAATGAATAAGACATGGTTCAAACACTGGCCCTTCAAACCAAAAAGGAGTTCCAAAAGTACAAGCCTTGTTAACCATGTCAGCACAGCGTTTGGTAAATATGCTTTGTACTGTGTGTATCTTTTCTGACCATACACGTCCAGCAACCCATGTTCCTCAGATCTGCTGCTCACCCAAGGACAAATACCACATTATCCAAGCAATCTACTACTGGTGATTGATCTGGACACGGGATGTGGGCAGTACAGGTGAACTGTGTCACAAGCTTGCTTTCCCAAATATACTATGATCTTGACTTGCTGACAATGAGGAATTGCATTGTTCTGTGACTAAGTAGCCGCAGAGAATAAGCTGGAGGTCACTGATGCTGGGAATGGTCCACAGGCAAAAACAGAGAAAAAAGTCCTGCAGTGACATAAGAAGGACGATGAGAGGATTTACAAGAATGAGAGATGCAGAGAGGGAAGAGGGGATTTGTAATCTAATAAAGATGCAGTTTTGTACCAATGAATAGAAAGCAAACAACACTGATAGAAGTCAACAGTGCTGGTCATTACTAAGCAGATGCACAATCACAGCCCTGGTGCTCCTCCATGCATGGTCACAAGGACCCCACACAAAGGATGACATTACATGGACAACTTTTCTATGCAGGAGCAGAAAAGGAACTTGAGGGGAATGTGGCCAGGAGCAGCAGCCAGCCATGAACCACTTGGTGAGAATTTTGTGACTTCAAACTCTGTACAGTGGAAATCTGATAAATCTCAAGCATCAGCATTATGGACTGACACATTTTACAATCAATTCCTGTTTGCCAACACTCAGAGCCTTTCCTTGCTTACTTTATTTCAACTGGGGACTTTGTAATGCACTAATAATTCTAAAAATATAATTGCTGTTAAATGGTATGTTAAAAAAAAAAAAAGCAACAGGTGACTGAGTGTAAGCCATCAGCTTCCAGATCCAAGAGTGTCATCCACTCAGGTACAGGAGCAGTTTCTTGCAGCAGGCACATTACCATTTACTTGTTTTTCTCTGCTTGAATTTACAAAGCAGCAATCAGCAAACTGATTAAATGAATGAGAAATCTGTTTTTAAGCACACTTTTGTCTTTGAAAAACAACCCTTAATGAATCTCAATAATAATGTTATTATATGCACTTACAAATGAATTTTCTGGGCAGCAAATAAACACAAAAAATAAATGCTATGCTATCTGCTGTTACTATCAAGCTCAATACCTATCTCAAATTGTTCTAATATCTGGCCTATATTAATGGAATATCCACACACCATTGCTTGTTTATGCATACATGTTCCTCAGTTCACACAAACCTCCGGTATAGACTTTCATATTAATCCCTTCTATTATACTGAGTAAGGATATATAAAAATGAATTAAAAGACTCATTTTTCTCCCCTTAGGAAGATTCCTTCTTCCTATCATTTTGCCATCAAGGTTATAATTAAAGACACTGGCTGCTGTGGCCTGTACACATAATTGCAGTATATGATCAAGGATCACGAGCACTAGGATAAATGCATTATCACACTAATTATTGTGTTATCTGACCAATGGGAGGCTGTTTTATCTCTACCTAGAGATGAAGGACATATCTGACAGACACCAGGACTTTGCTTTGATGTCAGATTTGTGTACAAAAGAATCAAAGACTCAGACCCTTTCCAAAATGGTTCCAATGCGGTTTAATCCTGCCAGATGATTCCCTGCCTCCCTGCCGGAGCCTGCTTTGAAGTGGTGCTGCACAGCGTGTGCTGCTGGTGCGTATTCCCAAAAGCTGAAGCGCTGGGTGTAGCCGAGCAGAAGGCCGTGCCCTCCATCTCACACCGCTACTCCCTCATTTACATCATCACAGGGCAGAGAGGGGATGTGATGAGGACGGCAGGCAGGGATGGCTGAAGGGGCACTGGTTAAAGTGCCGTCCCTAGGATGCTCCTGGGGCATGTGGCCAGCCACTTCCTGCTTTTGGCCTTGCTTCCTACAGGAGCACAACCACCCTGGGCTCATCACGCCATCACTGTCAGCACACCAGTGAGAGCACGTTTGATACTGCCTCCACCACAGGGACCTCTGCTGCTTATCTCCCCAGTGACCTGCAGGCACTGCACTTCAGATTGTCAAGTAGCTCAAGCCCAGGCAATGGCACAAAGGTTAATTTTGTCATCCTGTGCACATTCATTGTGATACAATCCCTAGCTACATGATCCCTTTAAGTGGGTTTATCCTGGGTTGTCTTGATGCATTTTCAGCCCCCGGCACTAAAAACAAATGTGCATCCCCACACATCAGCAAAGCCCCCAAGATTCCTATGTCAACAAATCATTTCAGAAATGGTTTTTATTATTAGATCAAACGCATAATTATGATGAGATAATAAACCAGATTTGTACAATGTTCATTTTTTTCTTGCAAAAAAGAAACCATGCCAGGAAGCTGGAGATAGTTTCTAACCATTTCTACAGTATAGGAATGAACAAATAGTTTTGTTGTCAGGGGGTTTGTTTCTTAATTCTGTGAGTTTCATCCTCCTTAGCACATTCTTTACACACCCTTTGGCCACGTATCAATCTGTAGAGGTGGATGAATCCTGTGGAGTCCAGAAACATCTTAAGTCTGAAGCACCTAACTTGGCAATGAAATATTTTTCCCACATGAGTTTTTTGTATGTTTAATCTTTCAGGATTTCAAGTGCAAAATGAACTGACTTTCTTGACCCATCCCAAAAATCTCACAATTTCTCTGTGAATGTTCAATTTCCTATCATCCTTGGTAAAATCCAGACCAAAAAAAAAAAACAAAAAAAAAAAAGCCAACAACAACAAAAAACAAACATTTCCAGGAGCAGGAAGGAGCAGTTTCAGCACTGGGGCATCTCTCCAGGCACAGGAGATGACTTCTAGCCCATCACCTTCCTGCCTTTCCTGGTGCGTAGATATGAACATTTCTTTTTGAGGGTTTTAGTTGTTAGGTTTTTTTGTCCCTCAGTACAATATCTAAACATTTATTGAACACGTCCAAGGACAGTGACTCCACCACCTCCCTGGGCAGCCCGTTCCAGTACCTGACCACATTGTCAGAGAAGTAGTATCTCCTAATGTCCAAGCTGGTGCAACTTGAGGCCATTCCCACTATTCTTATCACTAGTTACTTGGGAGAAGGGGCCGACTCCCATCTCACCACAAGCTCCCTTCAGGAAGTAATAGAGAGAGATAAAGTTACCCTTGAGCTCCTCTTCTCCAGACTGAACAATTCCAGCTCCTTCAGCTGCTCCTGATATTTCTGTCTTCGGGGATATGTGTGAAGGGCTCCCCTGTTTTTTATACTGCTGTGGTTTATTTGTGGTCTCTGCTTTCAATCCTTAACAACTGAGACCCAGAGGTGTTCCAGGTGTGTAACTTTGACCACTGGGAGCAAAGCATCCCAGTACCTTTAGGGATTAGAGCCAGTGTGTGCGATACACCAGCGGGAAAAAAAAAAAAGACGCAGAAGAAGTGAAGCCACAGCAAAAACAAACAAAGGAAAGACCTCTGGATCTTCCTAGTTAAAAACTATTTCTCCCCAAGTCTCTGTGCATTAGATACAGCCACAAGGCTTCTTTCCTTGCAGGTGCAGGTGTAGGAAGCTCATATCACCCTGACTTTCTCTCCAGCAACAACAAAAAACTCTTACCATTTCTCAATGTGCCCTAGGAAAGACAACAGCTCCCACTAGCTTCTACCACTCAGTGAGTGTTACCATGCAACCTACAAATAAGCCTTCTACTGCCAAGTGCCAAAAATCCTTTTCAGCCATAGGCAACATCCTGCCAGTACCACAAGTTCCTATTAACACCTCTGGGAATATATATGCCTGCTTGTATGCATAAAAATCAAAGCAGAAAGAAAGAGCAAATCAAACTTTGTGTGTTACAATCATTACAGGTAACCTCAAACTCTCTGGGGAGCCACTGACACCAATAGAGAAGAGGTTGGCTCCATCTATCAAATCTGTTTTCTCCTATGGCGCAGGGAGGACATCTCCCCCAGCAAGAATATTTTAATCACATTATTCACAATTACAAACCTGAGAGATTCAGCTGTTCTTCTCCAGAAGTACTGCTAAAAGAATCTGGGAATATTTACGTATACATGCAAACATTTTAAGACTAACTCTTTTGAAATAGTTTGAAGACCTTCATAGATGGTCTCAGCCCCATGTATTTATTTAATTAATTATTTTTCTCTCTATTACTGGTTAAAAACCATCTAATTCTGAAATTTTTATGACATCAAAGTGCAGCTTCCCTTACTTATAAGTTGTACTTGTAGAACCCGTTGGTCATAAGAAACCGAGGTATGGCTGCATTTTGTTGTCCCCTGCATTTCTAGTAATAGAAGTCTGAATTCTCCAAGCAAAGACCTTGTCTTTTAAAGCAAAGTGGAAGTAAAAGGGGCAACAATCAATAAATTTTGTTTATTTATATATGTAAATATAAATGTATACATACCCACTAGCATACATGAAGAGATTAATTATGTTATAAATTTGCATTGTCTTTATTGTTATTTGATCTGCCAATGTGTTTGCTTTACATGGCCAGACATTCATTACCACCTACTTATTTTTAAAAACTTTGCTTGTTAAACAATAGGAATCTTCTTTTCTCCCCCTTGAACACATAGAACAGATCTGTTTGAATGAATATTTTGATTTCTGAAAAAAAGCAAGCAAAAGTGTTCAGGTTTCAAGGAAAAAAAAAATGAAAATTTGAAATTTGAAAAGTTGAAATCTAAGACATTACTTACTTCTTGGAGAGGGTACACTTTTACTCAGTTCTGAAACAGCCATTTACTCATTTTAACTGAGGGACAGAAAATGTATTAGGTCAAATGTTTGTACCTATTGCTAAACAAGTACAAATAAGACAGTGTTATCTAAATAAATCAACTATCACTTCATGCTAAGCATTCCCAATGTGTTCAATCAGCATAAAAACTACAGAAATCTTTATATATCTTGACTGAGGTTAATTTTTACTGTATTTTAATCAATACTTTAAATTCATTTTCTGTGCGAGCTACAAAGGCTATGCACTGCTGAAGAAGTGCCTTCTCTGCCCTTTACTCTTTATCTGATTAGCAGTGCAGAAAAGGAGTTACAAATATTTAGGTAAGCAAGTAGGGTGACCACAGGATTTCTTTGTCAGAGGTATCCTAAGTATTTAAATGCCTTAAATAAGACAAGGGTTCATGAGTGACATCTAGAGGTAATTCCTTAAGATTACTGGGGCAACTGCCTACTGAGATTCAGGATTATGCCCTAAGAGCTGATGTCTTGCCAGCACAGGTAATGCTGGTACATACTAGGAGAGCTGAATTGAATACAGCAACATGGACTTTAACGAGAAGTTCAGGACAGAAAATTTTCTGATGAATTGTTATCTGTAGAACCTCCCACCCAGTGTTGCAAAAGAAAAATGAAGTAGCTTATATGAAATCTTTCCACTTGAGTCAAGTATGAGATCACTCTTCCCTGCAGAGCAATTGAAGTTCAGGTGTCTCCTTCCTCACTCCCTTCTGCAGGTCTGATATGTCTGGCCAGACCTCATCTCCTGAGCTATCAAGTCTGCCTCTCTTTCCCACAGAATACAGAAGAAAAGCCAGATAAATAAAGAGTATGAAGGATGAGTGAAATACCTGGGCTACAACTCACAAAGGTCATGAGAAGTCTTAAAGGAATAATATAAAAGGACCTAAATCTAAACACAAATGCCATCTTTTATTTTTCTGCTAGAGAAAAATGCTGCTAAAACATGCTATCCTACTTTCAGTTTGAAATTGTCAGGACCTTCTCACTCCTGACTGTGGATCCCAGCAGTACAGGCAGGGTTTCAAGGCAGCTCCCCTGCCCATGCTGCCCACCCATGGGGGAAACTGAACCTTCTGCTATGAGAGTGAGGGTTGTCCAGGTGCCATTGCTGGGTTATCCCAAAGTGACACTCAGACCACACCATTCAAAAATGGAACATCTGCCTCTACTGGCTTACCTATCCTGCTTGCAAATTCCCCCGTTGAGTTCACCATCCCTCAGTTGTCTTCATCTCCATACAGCACAGTGTTTGGAGGTCTTATCACAGCACAGATTTTGGTATCAACAGAAAGGCCACCCTGACTTCTTGTCACTGATGTTGAGAAAAAACATTGATATATCTGAACTTCTTGCAGGATAGATATTTTCAGTCCTCTATTGTTAAAGGCAAGCTACAATTATACACTGAGCCAAAGATAACTACATAAACATATATCAGAAAAAATAACAGGACAAATAATTGTGCTTGAGCTTTGGCTATTTTGCACATTGCCAACAAGAAGAAGGGGTGAAAAGGCTTGATACAAAAGAAATGAATGCAAAAGTGAGGAATATCAATTAAAAGTGAACACCTTGTGCAATGTCATATATGTAAGCATCTCTGCACAGGAAAGAAGGGCCAAACAGATAATGGAGTCTCTGCCTGAAGTCTCATGGACACGCAGCTGAGAGTTAGTATCAGCCTGGGTGTGCCTGATAGCTGAAATGCTCTGGAGAGCAGGTGGCTCTTCAGCAGTTAATCTTTCTTTTTCATCATCTGCATTTGCTTGGCATGTTTGGACACATGCATCTCATTTTTGTGCCATCAAGGAGCTCAACTGTGGTTCACCTATATCACATACCAGGAAAATGGTGGGTCTCTTTTCATTTGCTCAGTATGGAAATATTTGAGGTACCTACAGAAAGCCTTTAATCTGTCAGTTAAAATCTCATTGTGATTTAATTCTTAAGGAATAATGTTATTTTCATAGCGTGCCAAGAGCACTATTGGCAGCAGTGAGGCAATTATTTATGTGGGTTATCAGTTCACAGAACTGATTAAGTAACCTGAAATGTGATGATAATGGCTTCCAGTAATGGCTCCATATCAAAAGGATAATAAATATTATTTGCTGCTCTTTCTTATGAGAAATGGGATATATTTCAGTCCTGTTGAAATAAAAGCAAAACTCCTATTGTTCCTTGGAAAAGTCTCCCAATAGCTCTAATTTTACATGATGTCTACTTCAGTATGCTTATTTTTCTGTGTAAAATTATGAATGATATATTGAATATTACAGATACATCTGGGTAACTGATGTTAATTCCCAACCCACTTTCAGAGAACCAGAACGACCTTTCCATGGTGGTGACTCAGTTTTTATTCCATTGTAAGGTACAGAGAACCAGCTGTATCCCTTTTGCTCAGCCTTATCCACATAGCATCACACCCTGACTCTTAGATACATTTTTGAAATACTCAAAAATTATTTCCTGCTGTGTTTTACCAGAGGAAACTAGATCTACATTTTCTTACAATGGGGCTTGGTAAACTGGAGTTATTTAAATAAAACAGCCTTGCCACAACATTTCTTACGATGATTTGTGGTTCTCTCCATTGTGAAGTTGCTCTGACCTATCTTAAAACCACAGAGTGTCCAGTTATGAAAGCCTTGCGAGGGACATTCATCAGCAGAGGTTTTTCTCACTCATTTAATTATGGAATGAATAATGCATAGCCTATTCACAATTGCCTCTGATGCACAGATTTGGATCACTTGCAAATGGCTTTGTTGCAGTATTAGATCATAACAAGGAAGAAATACAAATCTGGATTAATGTGGAGCTACAGGTATAAGACATATTTACTTTAGAACTTATTTTAGAATGGTTTACAAAGTTTGGAGAACTTTCTCAAAAATATCCTATCAAGGAAAATGAACACATAGGAAAGTACTTCGGAGGGAGGGATGTTGCAATCACTGGAGAGCTCTTCTGCTCTGAGGGTTACTAAATGGGTGTTAGGTGGTTTGAATGAGTGCCCGCAGGCTTTTATTAACATTTCAGCTTATATATATATATACATATATAACATACTTATGTAATACCTACAGGTTAAAATACAGTTTAAAAAAAAAAAGGCTACTCTAAATGCTGTAGAAAACATTCGATTTTCAGTAATACAAAAGAGCAGGATTTCCATGAAGTCACAGTATTGGAAACTAGGTTAAATAGTTTATCCTTTTTCAAAGGATAGTTTATCCTATCCAAAGGATATCCTAAATATCCTTTGCAGAGACAAAAGAGTACCATATTGCCAGGAACTGTAGGCAATAGTATTTTTTTACTTAACCTAAACACCTGTTCTGTAAATTTTAATTAAAAAGAATACTTTTTAATAAATACTGATTTTTAATGGTAAAATCCTCATTACTAATTTTTCACACATCTCCCAGCAGCTTGGATGCCAGTCCTTGTGTCTTAGTGCTTTACTTGGGAGAGCTTGTCCTGAATGAGGGGCCAGTATCTGATGATGTTTAATGGAGAACACTGACTGGGATATCATACGGATACAAAGAACACAAAGATAAAGACAATGACAGTTGAAAACATCAGACAAACTTTTATCTCATATTAAAGAGCAAAAACAGGATAAGGAAATTGAGAATGTCTGACAGTGTTTTATCTACAAGGCGTGCTACTTCCAAGGTCAAATGTAAGGTTGATAAAATTACTCCAGTATTTTCTCTGTAATGCCTTTTTTGACTGAAACTGAAAATGTATTTTTAAAGAAAGCTTGTGATTTTTATTGAACTTTTGAAAAGTGTTAAGTGCTTAATGTTAAGGTTGTAGGGGCATATTTTTGAACCCAATTCAACATTCAAATCAATGGGAAGTTGATTCAGAATTTAAGCCTAAATGTGGTGTTGAATATAGACAATGTTAGCCTTTTAATTACTTAAAATAGTAATTATTCTTGTTACATATGGATTTTCCATTTCAGTATGTAGAAATGTGAGACTACTTTAAGAAATGATATCAGATACGATGGACAAGTTTACGAGTGCTACCAAAAGCAAGAAGCAATCACTATGCAGTTCACCTACAGAAGATATTCAGTAGGTGTAAGAAAGCACATCACAATGTTTTTAAATTATTTACACTTCAAAAATTATGCATCTATTCATTACAGATACGGACCTGTGTGAAAGAACACTCTGCTCTGATTGAACCAAATCTTACCAACCACATGAGGGGAAGAGGGGAAGAGAAATGCCCATAAAACTGCATGCCAGCTTGTAGGAAGGATGCCTCTGCCCTTCCTGGGTACGTCAAATGTGACTGAGCGTGTAAAAAATTCCCAGCTCTTGGCTCTGGGTTTGTACTCTATCAGTGGAAACATGTAAGATATTACCTACTTGTGGTAGGAAGGCTTATCAGCACAGGGTTGGACAAAATGAAGTTGTTAGCCATTTTTCTGAGACAGCCTGAACCGAGGTAATCACTCCATATTTTATACTTCTGTTCAGTGCCTGTGTTGCTGCCGGTAGCTAAACTGAAAGCAAACAATTCCCACACATCCCCATGAACAGGGAATACAGACACTTGAACTAAAGCCTGAACTAAGCAAATGTGAGCAGAGATGAGCTTGGAGGCATAATTGCAGGCACCCGACTAGATCCATGCTCAGTTCTAGCCTTCTTTCTTCTAATCCACTGCCTGTGGTAGTATTAGCTGTTTTATCACAGAAAGGATTGTTGTCAGAGTGTCAGCGTGGCTGGATTAATGAAGCGTGTCACAACCAGCTATTTGATAATACAGCACAACTGCAAAATAGGTTTAAAACATCCTATCCTGTGAAGCTACAATACAGGTTGCATTTCATTGAAAATCTCTGTATGATCTGCCAGGAAAGCCAAGACTAGATGAAGTTTGTGGAGGAAAAATGTAGGGTATCTTTTGTATGTCATTTAGCTACGCTTAAGAATAAGCTCTGACAAACCTTTGTGAATACTACCAATATTTATGGTGACAGTTGAATTTCATTCAGGTGGTTTAAACTATGAACATCAGAAGCCACAGGTGACTGACAAAGGAGGCTTCACTTTAGAGACCAGGCAACTAGGAATGGAATAGATGGGTGGCCTTTTCCAACCTCCAAGCGCTTCTTATCAATGAAACTCCACTGATAACCATCTGCTAAGCTACTCTCAATTGATGCTTGCCCAAACAATTTCTTAACTGGGGTCCTGATCTTTATCCTCCAGTTACCAGCATTTGCATTTAGCTTAAAACAAATACACCAAGGCATGTTCTCTGGGTTCACTGATCACCTCAACTTCTCCCATCTCTTGTCTTCATTAGCATGTATCCACACTGCTCCCATATGACTTCCATGCCTGTAATTCAGTGATTCATCTGTCGCCTCTGGGAAGGGCACCTGACTTCATTGCTTAACTGCTGTTACAAGTTGCTGCACAAATCACCTGGCAATGCAGGATCAAGCTGCCAACAACTTTCTAATATAGCTACAGAGAGTCAGTTTGCAGTGCCAACATTCTTAAGAAAATCTCCTTTTATTTTATTAAGGGGTTATTCCAAGAGTGTTGTCCAAAATGCCACCTTTGATACTGCTGCACCACCAGCAACTTTCCACTTCTGAGTACACACAAATGAATCTGGGTAGCTAGCAGAAAGCACAGGAAATTTATTTCCTCTGCCATCTTAGAGAAGAAAATAGCTTTCTATCCATATTATTTTTCAGCTTAATTTCCAGTTATTTAAAACTATGTTTTAATTAGGAATCTCTTTTTTAAAATACTAAGTCAATGTCAGTGCAGCAGTCCTTTAGAATAAGTCCACATAGCTGGCAGATGGCAAATCAAGCCAGTTTTATGAAGAGCATCCCCACAAAGATTCATCTCATGCAGTCCTTGGTTTCTTTGCTAAAACTGTTAGCTGGTGATTTTTGAGCCCAAAACATTCATATTATCTCCCATGTCAGCTTTTACTCACTGCCATCACTGTACAAATTCTGCTGCCTTCTTCCCTCCCATGTCACTTGATATTTTACTTTCAGAGAAGGGATAGAGAGGTCAAGTGGCCAATTCGTATGACATACGAATTTCCTTTCTCCTCTCCTCATTCTGACAGCAAAGAAGCAGAAGTCTGCCCTGTGCTGGATGCTACCAGAGAGTGATTGCCGAGGGGAAGGTGGGAAAAGAAGGTCCAGCTCTCCCATAGCCCATTCTACCTCAAATTAAACATACTGGACCTGAATTAGGCATCCCAATTCCTGATTGTTTCAAGCACAGAAAATGCAGAAGTTGCAGGATTATAAAGGAAGGAAGAAACATCTTTGAAAAATTAATTAATCTATGACAAATACTGGTGCAGAATGAATAATACCAAAGTGTAAGCCATCGTTTCACTTCAGACCCAAAGATGGAATGAACAGCTCTGCCAGCTGAGATATGATTGATTGCTAGAAAAATAGGAGGCAGACTCAGACGTCGTCTTTCACAATGAACAGATCCATGCTGGGCTGTGGCACCCTATGTTTTATAAGAGCAAGAGTCTTGTCCTGATGTAAATCACACTGCTGCAAAGCTAGCCTGCTGCTATTGACCAGAAACAGCTGTACACTGAAGGACGCTTGTTTCAGAGACAATCCTTATCTCATTTACTACAGGATCCCACTTTGTTTTAATCATTCTGACGGGGTTGGCTTGTAAAGCCATTCTCTTGTTTTTCTGTATGTAAGTAAAATACATGTGAACATCCACCCTCAAGGACCTAAAGCTGCAAATGCACATAAATAACTTCAGCTGAATGATTGTTCTCATTGAGTAAACACCAGGGAGGAAGAAGAGGTACTTAAAATATTGACACAAGAACAAACTGGTAGAAACCATCCATGACTAACCTGAGGCTGAAAATGAAGCAACAGTTTTTAACTAGCAACTGAACAAGGTAATGGAAAAGCTTTCCAGTAGAAGGGATGGTAGGCGAAAACTCAGGAAGCTTTAGAATAAAGCTTGGCTATTTTATGAGAAGCACTATATGACTTGCTGTCATACCACAGGACTGGAATTAGTGACCCATAAGACCTCTTTCGTCCCAGCGTTTGTACGTGACTGGAGTTACTCAGAAGCGTAAATGTTTATAGGATGAACCTGGAGCTTGCGTCAGTGTAGCTGGCAAGCTTTCATGGGTGTTTCATTCAACCCACTGAAATCACAGAAACTCTGAAGGACATATTCCTAGTAAAAACGCACATACAGACACACTACATACATATATGTATACACATTTTTGCATGACAGTTTGAAAATACAAACAAGTTACTAGCTACACATCTTTTAATGTATACTGCAAACATTAATCTATATTTCTGGTGCAAATTATATACACATTTATTCACACATGCTAACAAGCAAGCCAAATAACTTTCACTGAACTCTAACATGGATTATATTAACATTCTTGTTAAAAGAAACTGAAGAAACTCAAGAACAGATAATTTCTTCAAATACCCACAGGGTATTTAGGAACATTTAAATGTACTATCTGAGCATAATCTGGGCACTGTGCCCCACAATTTGCAACAGGGATTAAGCACCAGGGCATTAAGGATACAGACTGTTACATTTTAAGTCACATAGAAGAGCAACAGGAATTAGCCCTATGGCAGCTACTACTCCATAGGTCCCCACATGACTCAGGACCCTTGACAGTGTTACTGGTAGCATATACTGAATCAACAGTTGAAAAGAATACCTGAATGCACAAAACTAAATAACCAGAAATGAGAATATTGGAAAATTAAGTCTGAGCTGGTAACCTGAACATTATATTCATATACAGAACTTCATCCTGAAATTTCAACAGTCTTCAGAGCACTGTGCTAACTTCTAAATCTGCGCTTCAGCACTTGAGAAAATAACTTCTCTTTCTCCAAAGATTATTTCAAACAAAACATTCTGTTAGTTGTATAAGAAAACACATTTGGGGGAGATAATAATGAAAAAGATACTGTACATCTAAGACAAGGGTTGATTTCCGACAGGACAGAAAAGCTTTCCTGGAAACCAGATAAGTTGAAATACTTAAGAAAATACAACTAATTTTACCACACGTAAGACTTGTACTTAGAGTAAAAGAAGAAGAGATGTATGGAAAAATTACATATGCTAACAATTTTTAGGAGAACGAGATCTTCATTCCCACAGAGTAGAAAAAGTTAGGGTTGATAATTATGAATGGAGGGGGACTTCCCCAGCCATCATTATTTCTAAATGCAAAGATTTATTCACTTGTTTACTTGTATTCACCTTTGCGTCTGTTTTTTTGATCAGTGGAAATGCTAACAATGCAGCCAGGAGAGTCTGTGAGTAAGAAAACCATTTAGCTGGTCTCTTTCTTATGTTAGAGATTCCCTGAATGACAAGTGAGTTGCTCCAGAGAACTAGTGTGGATGGAGGCCTTCTGGCCTGGGTGGTTTGTGTAGAAGAGGATTGCTGACTCCTGTTGTACATGGAACTCCTACTCATCCTGTCCCAAGGGTAAAAGATACTGCCAGGGAACTACAGAAATAAAACTCCAAGTCCCTCTCAAGCTCCAACCACCCCAATGAGTTACTATTCCCCTAGGATTCAAGAGACCTGAAGGAGATTTAAAAGTACTGCTTTTCTTACAACTGACCCAATCCATAACAGTGAGGATCAGGTAGAAGAGCATCCTTTACCAAAGCCAGGGTTGGAAACAGTGGGAGCCTGGTGAGGCCACAGGGCGGGCAGCTCAGAAGGCTCCTCTGCCCCATCTGGAGGCCAGTGGTCCCCACTGCATTGCTTGCCCATCAAGGCATGGGCTTTGCAATCAGGCTAGATGCAGGCAAATTAGAAAACAAACAAACAAACAACAGCAAAGCATGGAAACCTACTCTCTGAGCTGTTGAGACATCTCTGCACCACATTTTTCTTGGCGCTCTGATGACAGCAATGCCTTAAACTTTACCTTTTTTGTTTTCTCCATCATTTATAAAGTTTTCGTTTACATGCTTCATGCAATAACCCACATTTGAAGACAAAAACTATGTTAATTTGAAGCTGACCCTCTGCCTTGCCAGATGTCTGCATAGCAGCAGCAAGACCATGCTCATGTATTTGTAAAATAACAGCAATGCTAGACTGAACACTCAAACAGACAAATCTTTCTACACAGCTAGACACACGCTGACCTCAGAAAAGCTCTGCCTCCCTGTTGCCATTCAGTCTCAGTGAGAGCAGGATTTTTTCCACTCTCCTGAGAATTCATAAACTTCACCAACCTGCCTTCAAATAAACAGCAACTCATACAACTACTGAACGAAAACCTGAGCAAAACTTTCTGTAACCACTTAAGATTCAAATATGCCAGAGGTTCCTAAGTCATCTGATACTAATTTCTGAAGCATTCAAACAGGACTTGCACTATTTCATATGCCAGAAAGCATAAATACAGTGCTTTCTCTTATCAGTATCTTCTCTTGCTTAAGGTAGCTTGGTAACATTAGCTCAACACCTGCAGTATTCCTCTTTCCTTCCTACAACAGGGTTCAAGGAATCTGTGGGACTTTTCTGCCGGTTTTTATTCAAAGCTCAAAGTGAAACTGCTGTACTAGAAATTGCTCCAGTTGTGAACTAGAAGCCAGGCCATACAGATTTTAAGGGAAGAAATCTCAGAAGAAGGGAAACGCAAGAGAAAACTTTGAACAGGATAAATTAGTAAACGGCAGAGTTCACCAGAAGGTAAGGCTTGAGTGCTGGTCTTTGTGTTTACATGCATGCTTATATGATGCAAATCTACTCTGATGTGCTCTTGGAGAGAAAAGTTGCTGGGACTCTCAGTCCACACTATCAGAACTAGTCTGAAGACAGGAATTTCAGGTAGTGAAGCAAACAGAGAGAATTTAGAGTCACAAAACTGTTCAAATATGCTGATGGATGAAATAGGTGACACCTAGAGCTGAATTTTAGCTTTGGAAAAGAGTGCATGGTTCAGTACTATATGTTTCTGAAATGCATTAAGGATTTTCATTTAAAGCTAAAACCTAGAAGTATTGACTTATAAAAATATAGAAATAGAACCAAAAGGTATTTAAATACTTCTCTTTGTACCAGACTGGAATCTACAGAGCAGTTTGCCTCCCATGAGGTTACACAGGGACCTTTAGTCTGAAATGAGGTATCAGGAGAATCAGCTGAGTGTAGGTACGCAGGGGAACGACCAGCCAGTGAACCAGACTCATAGGAAAGACTGAGTCAATCAGACTCACCAACTGCCTCAAAACATTTCATGCCCCTTGATTCATATGGCTAATTACAGCTGAGTTATCACAGGATTGAAAATGAATCACTTTGCAGTCATATCAAAAAACAAATCCAGCATATTTCATTCAAAGAATATATTTGATCCCTATTCCAAGAACAGACTTTCAGCTAAAGAAATTCACAGAATTCCAGTTTCACTAAATGCTGAACTACTAAATTTTAATTTTTGATAGGGATGTGAAATAGTTCTTAATTTTTCTCAGCTAGAAAAGTGTTTCTTTATAGAATCTGAAGAATTCAGCATAAACAAGCGGTTGTGTTATCCATTACAATAAATGGAAATAAGATTTAATGAAGCTTTCTACTATAAAGTTATATAAGAATCTGAAGCAAATTGTTTTTGTATATATGGCAAAATACTGCTGTGCTATCCCTGGGTAAAGCAGATTTCAGGGGTTCCATTGTTAAACCAAACTGCAGTATGCTTTCTCCTCAGAAAATACTAAAATAAATTCATGTTCATTCATGGCCTCAATTGCCCTATTCAGTTTCCTTTCACATTACTTAACTCTTCTAAAATCTCTTTAAATTTAGGCAGTTTTTCAGATAAGAATTTCATAACAAATGATTACATATCATCTTTTTATAACACTGAAGTAAAACATTGTGTATTTACCTGAAAGATAAACTGGTATCTGACAAAAATGAACTGTTTCCATATTTGTAAATGTGTCCTAAATTTTAGGTAAAACTTTGAAAAAACTGACCTCCAACAGCTCTAAAATATCATTGTTTAGGAATTCTGTTGTTCAATGTAAGTATACTGTAATAAATACAGTGAAGTTTTTATTCAGTATTGTAGTCACTCCAGCAGATGCTAGATGCATAAATAAGAAGAACCCAACAACTGTCATACCATCAGGAAGATATTTTCACCCCCAGGAACTGAAGTGGCTGAAGAAACTCCCAATAGAAGGATCTATTTCACAAGACTTCCAGCCCAAATCAAAAACAAATTTTTTAAATCAGTTTCAGTTAAATATCTGAACCAAAGAGGTCAAGATTCATTAGATCCACTAATCTACTTTCTTACTGAAACTTATCCCTCTTATCTTTCTAAAGCCATTGGCATACTCTCTAGACACTAGTATACTTAAGGTGCTAGTATAGCTAGGACACCTGAGAATACCTCAGAGGCACTTTAATGAGCACTGTTTCATATGTTACTCTGGCAATTAATATCCTCAGCAAAGTTATTTTTTGTTTGCTTGGGTTTTTTTTGCTTAAAGGCAAAAATTGAGAATGAACCTTTATGAGAAAAAAAAAAAAAACCCAAACCATTCAGTTTCAAATTATTTAGACATTTCTTTGTTGTAAAAAATATCTACCAAAATCATATTTGCCATAGTGAGTGTATTTGCCAGAAATGTTTGTGTCACCACAATGCAGGCAGGCACAGTTTAGGACAGAACAGAAAAGAAGTATAGTGGCAACAAGAGCTTCCACCTCCAAATATGTCTCAAAAAGTCCAACATGGTAGAAAGCAGCCCTGTTGCAGTATTCTGCATCCCCATCTGGTGTCATTTAATGGTTTTAATGAAAGCTCTTACACATGGTTCTTAAAACAACCCATCTGTTTGCTGGGGTGAATTAAAAGATGTAAATGCAGTGTAATATGCCAAAGAATATAACAGTCTCAACACAAGATCTTACTGTGTCAACCAGCAACAGGTTCCAGCTGGGGCAGCCTCACGGAACAAAGACAGCCCTGGGCTTAATATGAGTGTATGCTTCTGAAGTCCCAAACCGGGCAAAAGAGAAAAAAAATCTCAAGACCTTGACCAGATGTGCAATACCCAGCCAACTGTGCAGTAAGCATGCTTCCACGGCAACCTCACTAACAACATAGTGAGGTTGTTACAAGTAGATACAAGTAGACATCTGTTTCAGATGGCTAGTACAGGCAATGCAGTGTACAATCACAGATAATGCTTCAGCAGCACTGATACTTTGAACTGCCTTTTCCCTCTCTGCTGGTGCTGGCCACAACTTGGATTAGCTCATGTTCTATTTTAGACGAACAGTGACAGAGGCACAGCAGCTAAGCTCTGAACTCTGCAGTTTAGGAGGGACTGTATTCCCTAACGTGCTCCAGTATAACACCACATCAACATGGCCAAGCTTGCAAAGCTCATAGAACACCAGTCGCGTTTACCTTTCTGAAAGCTTTCCAATCTCTTCCAACAAAATTAAATAAACAGATGAAAACGAACTAAATCTACAGATTAACAGTTATCATACTAGGGTCCACAATGAGAATGTATCACATTACAGTGTTTAGTACACACTGTCAAGAGCATAATTAAGACAGATTCTTTCTAATCATCATCTCTTGACCTAATGACCGCTATATATTACTCAAACCACTTAAATACATAATGACATGTACATTCTCCAAGTCTCCTAATTCTCAGAAAAAAATCTAGGATTATCTCAATTTCCAGAGCTTCCAGTTCCCTGCAAAGATTAGGTCAACGGCACATCTCATGAACTTATGTAATCATGCAGTGCAACAAACATGCCCAAAACAACCTAGATAAGACACCACCCCCTTGGAATGGCTTGTTTGTTTGTTTGTTTTAGAAAAGGACTTGCTTTTTGTTTTCATTTCTTATTTATCACAGCAAATTCCTGACCTGTGGCTAGAGCTTGCAAGGTGTTAATATCACACAAATTATATACCATTCTCTAAATATGGATTAAATCAGACATACCAGACGCTCTCTTGTGATGATTTTCCCTTGAAGGTTGATTGAGGTGACAGAAATCTTGGAGGTGATTACTCCTATCTTCCTATTACAGCCTCAGTGCTCTGATAAAGTAAACCTTTGGTCCCTGAATTCCCCTTTGGTATTTTTCTTTGAGATCACCTAAAAGAGATAAACAAAGATATGAAGAGCATGTGATGGAACTGTTCCAGCATCAATACTGATAATTATACTTGGCTTTGCATTTATGCTAAGATCAATTAAGCAGGTTTAATTAATAATTGATATAATTACATGCAAAGTAATCCATAATATAAGCTTTCATTTTGCACTTAAGAAAAAATGTAGTTTTTGCACCGTATGTTCTGTATCAGTCTTTGAGGATGCAGCCTTTGAGAGACTTTTATCAGACAAATTAAAGTAGAAATGGAGGAAAATATTCTATGTTCACTCATACATCTATACTCCTAAACACTGGTCAGAAATGCCATGGAGCTTAAGTCATATATCTTGAACAGTAACCAACTCCAAATCTGCATGGGGTAGCTACAGAAGTGTTTCTACCCCTTAGCTTCAACTAAACAGCACTCAGACTAAATTCAACAGCTACTGCTAACTTTTGTCTTACTTTTGTTTATCTGTAGAAAGTTTGCCATTCTACTGTAATTCCTTCAAGTGTTTTTCTGTCTGAAACTGCTGGGCCAGCATCCCTACAATACTATTCTTGAAATAAAGTTGCTTCCTTTCTGCTGATAAAATCAACCCTTGCTAGCAAATAGCACTTCTCCCTGTACTACATGCATGCTTTTCACCTTCCACTGGACATCTCAATTTACCTTCCCGACTCCTAAATTTATCAAGGAACTACTCTGATCTGATATGGTCCACCTGACAAACAGAATAGAGCAATAGAGATAACTGAGAACCAGTGATAAGTTAACCCTGCCAGAAGTTTTCTTTTGTAGAGTGGTTATCATTTACTATATACTGAAATTGAGTGCTCGTATGACTGATGGTTACATTCACCTTAGCAATAAAAAAATTATATGATACAGTGTATTTTAAACTTCCATAGCTCCCATAAACCTTCTGTGAGCACCTCACAGGTTTTGGCCCACAGTGGTGCTGAAATCCTCATCTAATATGGAACACTGAGAAGATGAATGACTTTTCCAGTGCACCTAGAATGCTAGAAAACCTGGAGCAGAGTATGGACCTGAAAGACATACTAGAATCATAGAATCATTTGAGTTGGAAAGGCCCTGTAAAGGCCATCTCGTCCAACCCCCCTGCAACAAACAGGGACACCTACAGCTCCACCAGGTTACTCAGAGCCCTGCCCTGCCTGACCTAGAAGGGCTTCCACATCTCTGCACAACCTATGCCAGTGCCTCACACCCTTATTGTAAAACACTTTTTCCTTACATCCAGCCTAAATCTCACCTCTTTTAGTTTGAAATCATTTCGTCTTGTCCTACCACCCTAACCAGCTGAATATGAAAAAATCCAAACTATTCCAAGACTTTAGACTACAGCCCTGCTGGATATTCATGTTCTCTTGCTTACCCCAAAAGCATACTAAGACACATCAGCCTGGTATAACTAAAATGTAGATACTCTGAGCTTTTACTGCCCTGCTCCTCAGAGCTGTTTTGCTAGCTAAAATTTATCTCAGCTATAACATTTTCACACACTACTTTTCAGGCATAGCTTTATTTTATCATGTATTTTCTGTATTTTGAGCATAAGGTACACAGCAAGCACTGAGACCTGTTATCCTCCCAAATGCTCTAGGTTCACTTGAAATCAGCCTTCCTGAGCTCACCTCGATTGTGTCCTCGTGACTCTGCATTAACTTCAAAGAACACTGTGAAGACCACACAGCTCTCGCTGCAAACAACCTAGCAGGACAAGTATAACCCCTACAAATATTGTCAAAGATGCTAGACCACACAGAAGATTCCTGCAGTGCCCTTTGGGCTTAAACATGTAGGGGGTCTGAACTACCTGTTGCTTAGACCAACTCACAGCAGCTCCAAGAATACCCTGTGTAAGGCATGCAGGGAGTTTCATGCCTATATGATGAGTGTAGAGCTATAGATCTTCCTGTTGATCAGATAGCCACATTAATTTTGCCCCAGCTTGCAACGTACCCTCCTCAAAGTTTAATGTAGCAGAGAGAGAGGTTCACACCTGAGTACCTGACAGTTTGCCAGCTAAGGCACTCTCTCAGCTACTGTGGAAGTCTCAGGTCTTGCAGGACTTGCAAGATAGGAGATTTCAGCCCTATTCATTCCCCAAAGCAAGAAACTGCAACACCACTTTCTTATTTGAACACAGTAAGACACACAAAGCATAATGACATCCGTCTTCAGAAGACTCTTAAGAGAGGGAGGGAGGAAGGGAAGGATGTGAAAATGTCTGGTTTAGAAGTTCTACTGTTTTCAGGACACCAAGTAGTGTAGTACAGTATAGTCAAGATTTAGGAAATTGGGAAATGACGAACTATGGAATTTGTGGACTAATGGAAAAAATACTGATGCAAATGACAAGCATCCAAAGAGGTCTGGCAGTGGTATATAAGTGTCAAATTTTTTGCTTTTGGCTTTTCAGTTCAGCAAGTTGCTGCTGCTGCAAAGGCTCCAGATTTGACTTGTGAAGGCAGAAGACTGTGATGTGCTATTTGGTTTTGGCTAAATGAATGAAAAGTGCCATTCATCCTTCTTCACATTATAAATCGTCAACAGGTATCTCGCAGTTGTCTTCAAATGAGTAGTCACTAAATAAGTTGTTCTGATTGGTAATAACTATTAGTAGTGATTGTCTGAGCATTCACCACAGCCAGTGCATCTGCACTGCGCTCGCTGAAATTCAGCCATGGAACTTGGGTGGTAAGTTTTGGCTGGACAAACAAGCTACAGGTAAGGTTTCTTCAGTATGTTCTGAATTTCTGACAAATGTATATAGTCTGAGCTAATCGTTGTTTCCTCAGTGCCCTAGTTTCAAACAAAGCTTCTTGTTTGAAATTGGCATTTTATCCAGGTTAAATGGAGGCAACTGAGAGGAGAAAGAAAGAGGGTTAACATTTTTCATAGGAAAGACTGACAGAGCAGGACAGCTTTTCTAGGGAGGTTAGGAAGAAATGCTGCTTCAACTCAGGATTCAGAGGTGCACAGATCTGTTCAGCCTGGGGAAGTGAAGACTGCGGGGGGATTTGATAAATGTATATAAACATGTAAAGGAAGGAGGGAGGCAAGTGGATGAGGCCGGGCTCTTGTCAGTGGTGCGTAGTGACAGGACAAGAGTAATGACCTAAAACTTGAACGCAGGAAGTTCTGTACTAACATGTGGGAGAATTTCTTTACGGTAAGGATGACAGAGCACTGGAACAGGCTGCTCACAGAGGCTGTGAAGACTCCTCCTATGGAGATATTTAAGACCTGCCTGGACATCTACATGTGTGACCTATTGTGGGTAACCTGCTTTAGCAGAGGGGTTGCACTCGATGGTATCTTGAAGCCCCTTCCAACTCCTGTGATTCTGTCATTCTCTGCGCATCTTCAGAGCACTAAGATGCTTTGAGGAAATCGCAGTTCTGGACCACTCATATGCTTTGTTCACCTCTATACACTCCATGAAACAAGGTGGCTTTTTTTCTTGCTGTATACTTATTTCCTCTTCATATCTCCCAGAGCACAGATGTCGATACTTCTGTTCTTTGTCCTAATTTGATATACACTAATTAAACAAAACACTGAAATTTTGCAGTATTAAAAATACCTTTTCCCCACTCCTTTCCAGTGCTGTGTTGGAACTTGCGTTGTCCCTGAATGCGACACAAAGGTTACTTAACCTGCTCAATTACTTCCTGGTAAGGAGCCCAAAATAAATCACAACTGTTGCTAAAACAGATTTGTCTGAAAACATTTTTTTTTCAGTGCAGTATTTATGGAAAATGTTGACAGAGGCATTTATCTCTAGATTAGAGCCAATTATCTTCAGAAAGACAAGGAGCCATAGCCATTTCTTCTTGCCATTATGAACAAGCCTCCAGCTTTCTGAGATGGTAGTACACTGAAAATTAAATAATAAACAAACAAACAAACAAAGTAGATGAAAGAAAGAAACTTCTGCTCAAACAGAAGTTGCGCTTTGTATTCCAGGTCTTTTGCTACAGAATTTTCTCCTTGGCACATAAGCCAAACGGCAGACCATGAACGAGATCCCTGCCAAAACTCTGATTAAAGACTCACTCTCTGCACCTGCCTGTTATTTCACTGCTACACACCTGCAGACAGGTTTCAAGAGCCTCATTATTGCTCACTTCAGCCTCATTCTGACAAACTCCACAGACAAAATACCGCATTTCCCTTCTAACGACCATCGCAATAATTCCCTCTCTAAAAAGAATAATAATTTCTCCATTGTTTTTCCTGCACTCTGCTCACCAAATATGTAATAATGAACAGAGATATGGTAAGCTGTAATTAGAGTTAATGTAGTTCCTAGAAAGAAAAAAAGCCATAACCATAAAAATCCATGACACTTGGTAAAAAAAAAACAACAGAAAAAAAACCAACAAAGGTATAAATGAACATAGTTGACCTTTTCACAATCCCAGATCTTCTGTCTAGAAACTCCTGAATGTTTCTGCACCTGGAGAGGCCTCTTCTGAAACCTTCAGCTTTACACAACCCTTACATTGTGTTTCAGCCCCTGATTTCTGTTCAGGGTTAGAGAGAAATGTGTATGTATGTGTATGTATTGACTGTATTCATTGCTGCTTCTCCTGCCACTGGCCAGACTGGAACCCTTGCCAGAGTCAGGCAGGGAACAAACTGCTGAAACTCACAGATTTTTTTCAGCTCTGGCCCTCCGTATAAGCTCTCCCTGCTCTTAGAAGGAGAATAATAAACAAACACAATATATTTCTTTTCTACTTGGACCTGGGCTATGTTGGGCAGAAGGCAGCCCATCTGTGCAAACACAAATGGCCAGTAGTCTCCAAAGGGCTTTGATTCGTACTCCAGTTTGTTCTTCACCCAAGGAAATACAAATATGAATAGGTCTGTGCGCCAAAAACTTAATGACATAATTGAAAGGCAACAAGTGGCTACAGCAAAAATCTCTGCCTCGATCCACTGTGCCCAAAGAAGCGCTTCTGCACCTAGAACTTGAATGTTTTCCTTCCTACAGTTTTACTTATGCTTGTAAAAATGCTCCTTCCAGTATCAGCTTCATGGTATTGCTGAAGCATGGGTAGGTGGGAATGTGAAACCAGCTGGTGTTTCAAACAGAAATCAGTATGAAACTGTAACAAGGAAATCAGATACTGATGCCTCCATTTTGTTCTATTCTGTTAGAAAGTTGTTCTTTAATCCTCCAGACAGAGGGCACTCGAAGATATTGTTCAATGAATGTGCATACCAGAGGAAAGCACAGAGGAAATATGACCAAGTTCTCATTGGGTATTTAACCTAAGGGTAGCAAACTGTCTCCAGAAGAAAGGTTTGTGTGCAGCTGTGGCGTACACAAGTGACAATTCAGTTAGAGGTGTTGGACCAGACTGAAGCGAAGTGTTCAGATTCAGCTATCAAAAGCTCTAGAGCCATTAGTATAAGCTTCTGTGTTATAAACCAGGACCAAAATGGGAGAGGAAAAATGCTGACCTTGGATCTGTACCATCAAAGAGAGAGTCAAGTTTACCCTGTGAGTCACAAGTCACAAACCAGTGTGTATTAATCTTTGCCCTGACACATTTCTTCCACCGATCAGATCTAGCATTGTGCTAGTCAAACAGCAAGGATACATCATGTCATTCATGACACATGATGATTCCCAGATGTTCAGAGAGCTGTGTTGCCCAGTGGAACAAATGGGTGTTTACAATAAAGTGAGTATCAAATTTAGCAAAATTGAAGACCAAGTTATAAGTTAATTAGTGCAAGAGAACAACACAACAAAAAAGGTATATATGGGAGTTCATATTTCTTGAGTAAGTCCAGAAAGGGACTCAGGTGCTTGTAAATGCAGTCAGATGGAATAACTACCAACACTGATTCGGTGATGCTTCAGAGATGCTGGAGCAAGACCCGCATTAGGCAAAGAAAACTAACTGAAATCCACATCAGAGAGACAAAGTCCACACAAATGTAAGGAGTGGAGAATGACAAACTCTCAAACCAGCCTAACTCCTGCTAAACCCAGTGAGATTGAAAGTGAGTAACTCCCTGTGTTAAAGCTGCCCGCCTAGAATTTTTAATGTTCTCAAGAGTCATTACGACTCTCCACATCTTCTCATAATGCATTCTTATTCACATAGACATTTAAGCCAGTACTGAACGGAACCACGCAGACAGTAAGCCCATAAGCCCACCCTATTCTACAGAACTCCATGCCAAAACCAGAAGGCTTGAACAGCCTATAGAGGAGACTGCGCAGCCCCGCAGTGGGGATCCTGCTGACCCAGAACTGCTTGCTGCAGCCAGAGTTCACACAACTGCAGAGGGCTGGACACCAGCGCTGGCCCTGGATACTTTCATTATTCTGTGCTAGAGCAACAAATTCCTTTTCCATGAAGCACAAACTAGGCCACTTTTTAATCTAGACTGCAGTGCTGAAAACAACCTGCAAAAAACAGGTGGCAGTCTCCTACACGCAAGCCAAAAAAGAGATAAAAATAGACTTGAATTGCCATTGAAAGTATGGTAAAATAATCCTTTTCCATCTGCTAAAGCAAATCTTGGGAGTAAGTGAATTAACAGATCTGCACTACCAAACCTAGTGAGCTAGGCATTGTTGGTCATTAATTAATATTAACATGACAGCAATGGATTGCCTGCATCTCTTGCACACATTAATCAAGCCAGAAGCTTGATTGCACCTTGTGTATCACTCACAAAGCCTGCTGGCATATTGCCCATTCCCTTCCTAAATGTTCACAGCAGTCTGCCCGCTGAAGATCCTCTGCACTGTGAACACACTGTATCAAAGTCCTTTCCTCTCCTGCCATCTCAACAACCGCGTGTATTCCCCATTCAGACTGTGCCCAGCGCATCGTATCGTTGAATGCACAGTGCCACCTCCTCTTTGAAGTCAGCCACAAATGACAAATTCAAGATGCAAAACCCAGGTCATTTACAGAACGGGTTTTTAGAAAGAAAAAAAACAACCCCCCCAAAAAGGGATGACCTTCCAGGAAGATTAGATCTGAAGGCCACAATTAACAGCACGTCTCTGCTGCTGCTATGACAGCATAGCAATGATCACCCGTGCTGGCTTTCAGCTAGCCAGCAGGAGTCTGAAGGAAGGGTCCTCAGCACTATCTAATTACCCCTAATTACCCCAGCCTTCAGCCTATTGCTCAAGAGAGCTGCTTTTGTGGGTAGACTGTTATAAATACCCCAAGTACTCAGTCATGGAAATGCAGACTGTCCCTCAATCCAAATACAACCAGTTTAATCAAGTCTGAATGTGACCTGTCCCATCCAAAGGAAGAGAGAGTAGTTCTGTTTAAAAAAGGGGAAAAAACAAATATAGGCCAAATCCTCGTCTCATTTATGCTAATGTAAATCTGGAATAACTGAATGAGCGTAACTGGAATGAAAGCTTTTATAAGCAGATACAAATTAGATCAGAAACAGCTCAAACTTATGCAGAGGACTATTTGGCATGCTTTCATCAACAGTTACTGGTTAGATGTTTTGTCAGCCCAAACCCGATGTTTAAGATATCAAGAATTTATGTGACTATTCACCAAACAGAGCAGTCACCAAGCCAGACACGTCTAACTTGCATTCACACAACACTAAGTAGATGGGTGGGCTGAAATGCTGGCAGAAATTTGAGCATGTCTATCTGTGGGACAGCGGTGCAATAAAACACCTGTGATATTGAATAGAGCTGATCAAAAAAAATCACAATTTCCTCTTCAGGAAATTATGATTGTCATGGCAAATCAAAATTAAATGCTCAAATGGTCTTCCCCACAGAATCAGGTTCAGAACATTTCTGTAGTCTGAAGTGTTGAAATATTTTGACTGAAAACAAACATTTTGACATTTCCAAGTCAGAATGTATACATATGGTTTGTCAACAAAATTACGTTACAGATCACAGAGGAAGAGGTTTTCATGTGTGATTTATCTTGTACTTCCTGCCTTTTGAAGAAATATCGCAATTATGTCCAGGCCAAAAAGTTAAGAGGTGCTCAAAAAACACTAATAATTAATTGCCTCTCCTTTAGTATCACATCACTTTTGATCTCTGTTTGGATTATCCATGATTTTACTCAAGCTAAACCCTTTCCTTTTCCAGCTGAACATCCAGGCATAGAGATCTGGGCCAGTGAAGACTTTTGTTCATGATCCAGGATTAGAAAAGTAGGAAAACACAGAAATACTACATCACCTTTATGAATGCTTCCTTGGACGAGAGGTTGTATTTTGCACCTCCTGAGGGTGAACACTGGATCCCATTTCAGATTTCTAGCCTGTATTTAGCCCAGTTGGATGGAGCTGACAGATTTCAACATCAAAAATGTTTTAGAGCTATGTGAATTCCTTCCAGCTATTACTTTTCTTGCATGTAAAATGATTCCGCACTCACAGAGCACCTGAGCATCCTACTACCAGAGCAACTAGGATAGCAAAGGATCTGAATGAGTAACTACTGCCAGTTCCATTTTTTTAAAGACTTCTTTTTTTTTTTTTTTTTCCAGCTGCAATGCAGAGAACAGCTGCTTTCTGGAGACTGGGCCATAAGCATTCAGGTAACAGCATATTTTAAATCTGTGTCCTAATCTTGAAACTGAACCGTATGGTCAGAAGACATAAATTTGTCATGCTTTTATTCCAAATTCCTGTATCTATTCACCATGTTGACTCTGGCAAGAAGCTGAATTGCCCAAAGTAATTCTCTTTTCTCAGTATTTCTGGCTTGCTTTCAAGCAAAGTAGCTGGAAAGACCAGAATCAAAGAAGTCATTTCCATCTATTCTTCTGTCTTATCAGTGAAAGCATATAGAGTTATCTAGATTGCTGATGTTTGTGCAACAAATGTTGATCTAAAAAGCATAGTATTCATTTTGTGGCTTTGGAAAACTTTACTCAGAGAACATTCTGATGCACATTTGAATACATAAGTGCATGTGTGTATATGCATGTATATATAATATACCAAGACTTGTTTTTCTTTGCCACACATCTATCTCTAGCAGGAATTCTTTGACAATGTATTATTTTTTTTTATAATTCAACAGTCCCTTGGAAACAAACAATGTTTTATCTCAGGTACTGACACACTCAAAGCCAAAAAAAAAAAAAAAAAAAAAAAAAAAGGAAAAAAAAGGAAAAAGTAGCTCCCATATCTAGATTGCTAGGAGAAAAGACCTGGAAAATTCATTGGAATAAATCCTGAAGTTATAATATGCATAACAGAGAAAATGCATTTGGTTAAACAGATATTTATTTTAGCTGGTATTTCCAAACTTGAGTTTCAGATTTGAAAGCCAACTCTCTGTTTATTTCATACTGATTCCTTTTAAGCTCATTACTCAGTCTAGAAATTATATCTACAGCTCAATCTGTCTGTGCCCATGTTTTTTAAAAACAAACCAACCAAATCACTGGAACTTCATCTTCATTACTGGTGTTCAATGTTAGTAACATTTTCAGTGACTGAGAAGTAATGTCTACAACTGTATTAAGAATGTAATACAGCTTCCTGTAAGAGCTGCCTTCCTGATAACCTGCCATGCCTTCCAGCCCATATCACACCATACATATCCATCAATGTTTCTCATTTCTTCCTCTAAGCGAGCCCACTTTAGCAAATACAAGGTAAATCAGACTCCTCACGCACAGACTCTTTCTCAGCACACAGGGTTAAGGTAGTTTGATTTGGAAAATCTTAAATTTTTGCCTCCATGTCAGTCCTGAAAAGTACAGGTAGTTTGGAGAAGGGATGATGTAACAAGTATTCTACAAAGTATGTATTATTATCTGTATAAGACATTCTTGACTAAAAAACATAAGTATATTTAAAAAAAGGTAAATGAAATAGGCATAAGTAGGAATGCTTTCACTGAAAAAAAAGTTATCGTACATTCATAAGTATTAAAACATAGAGATATTTAACTTTATTCATGAGATTAGAAATGTTACTACTGATCTGAGGGTTAACTTTCAGATAACTGTAGATGTGCTTCTTGATTTCAGTCCACAACAAAAGAGATCTCCTTTAGAGAAAAATCTATTTCATCCATTATTAAGCAAAATGCTCTAATTTTAAGAGGCAAAGAGCATTCCTAGTCTTAATTGTTGTGCTGCTCCGTGTATCCAAACTAAGATGTCCTGAATCTCAGGTACCAGAGAATCCCACGTCGATATCCATCAGAATCACCAAGCAAAATGAGTAGATGCAAAATCAGGGTGCAAGTTTGAAAATCTATGCGTCTTTTGTATTTTTTTTTTAACTTAAATTTCATACCATTAGATTCTCAATTCTTTTTGTTTGTTTGTGGTTTGTTTTGTTTTGTTTTTGTTTTTAATCAAGAGAAAACTTTAGACCCAAGTATTTGATGCAAGATTCCAGTATTCTGCAGTACAGGAAGTCTGGACTTGTCTAATTTTTATACTCTTCTACTCTGAAACTCATTCCAGTTGCACTGACTTAACTTTTTCTTGCTAGAAAAAGGCAGTTTGGGAGGACAGGTGAATCAGAGGCACCATTTCATCTGTTTGACCAAGCTGTCTCTCTTAAAAGAAGGATTCCTTACTGAAGTAATAATCAATTGACCACACCACTATAATAATAAGCCTCACTATGCACTAGCATTATTACTTTCAGACAGTGTTTAAATTACACTCCATAATAGTTAAGCACTAAGCCAACATCCAAGGGAATTTGAATTGTTGCTTAAAAGCAAAGTAAAATTATTTTAAGGGAGAGGATACTTCATCTCTTACCTTTGAAGTTTTTGATGCAGAAATATCTCAAGAAGTGGAAATTAATGCAATGGATGAATATAATGTATACAACATTTTTTTATTTTGGCCCAGAGAATCCAAAAGAGTCTAAATTACTAAGTCTACTACATCTTCAAGTAAATAAGCACTAATCTAGACTGTCTCTGAATTTCAACTTGCTTAAACTCACGTATAGTCACCTCTGACTTTGGCCCTTGGAACAGCATTTACTACACAGCATTTTATGATCTTGTGGAAATAAGATGAACAGGTCTTGCTTGTGGTCTGTTTTCTGTAACTCTAAAATACATTCTGCTAGGGAGCCACTGAACACGAGACAACCTCATCTTCAAGAGCTCATGGCTTGTGCAGGAGTGGGATTGTCGATGTACCTCCTGCAGCATCACACATTAGAGGGAAGAATGCAAAGCAGACTGGTCCTTGTATTAGGTTCAGATTATCCTGCCATGTGAAACTTGCACCATTACTATGTATTCCCATCTTGTCTCTGTCTCCTCAAGGCTTCTGCACACTAATGAGAAAGGAAAGGAAGTCCTCTCCCTCAATGAGATAGCTGGTGTACAGTAAGAGCAAGAAGATCCAGGAGCTGGATCTTTTAGTTTGCAAGCTGTGCAGTCTTCAGAAGCTCACAGTGGCAGGCAGGGCCATGAATCTGAAAACTGGAATCATTCTGAGTTCAACGTACCATCCCATACATCATCCTTGTTGGAAGTACCCTGACTTCATTTTCCCACAGATAGGAGAAATAAAGTTTTACGTCATGTAAAGCTAGAAACCTTTCGCTAAGTAGACAGACAGCCAACTTCCTGGTCTCTTAAGTAAGCAATATAGGAAATTTTACTGTAATTCAGAAATGTCTGAAATAAAATGACTTTTGGCAATGCTTAGGCTTGGTCTAGTATCAGAGCAATAATTTTTGTGAACTTTAGAGTATCAAACTGCGGCCAATTAGTAGAAAAAATAGATGAGATTTAGTCAGTTGCTCTGGGATTTTTTTCCAGTTTTTTCTCTTTGAACTTTTCCTAGCCTATATCATCTTGTAATGCTACTGCCTGTTATTTCCAATACTTGTTAGAGCAGAGCTGGCCCCACTGCTATGGTTAAAGGTCAGTCAGTATTTCCACTATAAACGTTCTTTACTGCAGATTCCATGCAAGTGTGTGATTTTAACTCACACTGGAGGAAATGGCTGTTTTGTTCTGTTCTTTAAATCTGTATGGTCATTTTGTTATCAATGCAAGACACCTTGAAATAGGAGATCTCTAACTCAGACTATTACATAAAGATTTTGAGCATAGATCATCCCAACTGGATAACTGTCTTCTTCATAGCAACGGGCAGTGATTTCTGGTTTTAGTCCCAAAGTAATATTGGCAGCTCCCTGCATGCTATCCAAGAAACTATGGTTATCAAGTCTTATTATTCCATAGTGGGTAGATCACTTCTGAAAAATGAAAATCTGAAGGGAAGGTATTATTAACTGGAACCATTTCAGTTTTAAAAAAACCCCTCACATTTCAAAATGGGCTGTGCACACAACCAGCATGCAAGAGACAGCGCAGTCCCCAGGGCAGATTATGAAAACGATCTCTGACATTGGGCAGGAAACAAAACACACTCAAATCAAAATCCTGCACATCTGAATTTCTCCACAAATTAAGTACTCCGTGGGATATTGCTAAGGCAACTGAATGCCCCTTACAATGAATAATCACCAAGGAATTATTTGTAAAGTCCCCTCATTATACACCCACACACATCTTCTTTCCCAATGAAGCAATAACTCTCTGCTGTCTATCTTTTGCCTCCCTCTATTGGAAAGAGGCCTCCTCCGCAGGTAGGAGAAGCAAAGTGCCATGCTGGTGCCCAAGTTCTGATGGCTGATTTATTTACTGTTCTGCAGGTGGGCCACGGTCAGCCTTGTAAGATCTCCCCTTGCAAGAAGGGTCAGGAAGACCCTCTTCTCCCCACAGAAAACAGCTGCTATCAAAGAGGAGGAGACCAAGCAGAAAATACAGACCTGATGTCACATACATTTCACAGAAGGGTATAAGAGGGGACAGTGTGGGTACCCAGCATGCTTACAAATTTGAAAATGGCTTTGCATCACATACAAAAACCTGCAATAATTTTTAAGAGGAAAAAATCAAAACATGTCCTGATTTCTTGTGGTTTAACTGTTAGATAATAACTGGATGGAAATGAACCAGTTTGTGAAGTTTCACTCCGAACAATCCAAAAGCAAAATTCTTTTTCAGCAGCTATTTGCCCATCCCTATTTCCAGCTTTAAGACTCAACACACGCACAACGCATGTACGTACATCTGCTCATACACACACCCGCACACCTGGTACTCCATTAGGATTGACTTGGCAAGGCCCCAAGAACAGTGGATTGTAGAGCCAACACCCATTTCTCATGCACAGGACAATCCCACACCTATGGCTATGCTTTCAACCTACTAAACACATGAGGTATCTGCAGAGCTCAGTTGTATCAGAACAACTCGCAGTGTAAATTTATACCAGTGTAACTATCTTGATGAAAATCAAATGAAATTCTAACCGCATCAGAAGGACTGGGTTTTGTTTCAGATCCTTTGGAGGAGGCTGAAATAAAGTCCCTGCATGACTTTCAGAGACAGAATGGCCACACAGGGCATTATGCTATCATAAGTGCACCGGTAACTAAAGCAGATTAGATGTGTCTGTGTATCTCTGTAGCTATCAAGAATAACCTGCATTTTCATCCTGATCTTCCCAGACCGGAGGACTGGAAACCTGATACTTCAAACCAACAGACAAATGAGAGGATGTCTCTCAGGCTTCCATGAGCTGACACCAGAGTGAGCGTACAGCGGAACCCAAATGTTAATGCATCCACACACGTGCACACAGCCCTCCATTTTATCTACAATCATTGCTCTTCACCTTCTTTGCACTCCATATTGGCAAGAAACAAGTTAGCTCTAAGAGCCAGAAAGTCATGTCCACACAGTTCCATGCTTAAACTAAACCACCATGTGTCTAGGAGTGATTCGCTTGAGTTGTAGGTAGTATTAACATGGTGATGATGAGCACAAATATGACTGGGACAAGATCAGGTCATGGTCTTTCATTCACATCTGCCAACATCAAACAAAGTAGTCATGTCTTCCCATCATAATTAATTGGTGTTTTACAGATCGGATACCAAAGAGACTTTCCATGCTTTCCATTTTGAAAAATACTACCTTATTATTTAATTTACCTAAAAAAGCATGACTCTTGGAGGTAAACCCTCTTAAGGTGGGAACATTTCATCCTCCATTTGTCAAGGGCTTCTCCAGTTTGTACTTTTGCCTCTCTCTATAGGATGAATAGCCCTGTCCCTCTGAAGCTGTCATACACATGGTAGGAAAACCCTCTAAAACATCCTAACAGAACAAGCTTAAACAAAGCCAACAGGATTTTACTATTGGCTTTATCAGCAGGTTAGTTCTATTGCGTAACTCAAATGACTGACAATCAGCTATAGAAGAACAAATGATGTGTTTAACAAAAGAGGGGAACTTTTCAAGTCCTATGACATGATTCTCTGTTGTTTTTGGCTCAAACTTTTAGTGCCATAACAACACAAAAAAAAAAAGAGAGAATGTCCAAGAGCTAAGGTAGCACAACTGCCTTGATGGAGCAGAAACCTTTCTATCCAAGTGCTGTATGACTGATGTCACCCTACCCTTTTGCTTTCTTGTCCACATGCTAACAGCCTGACACCATCCTAATACTTCTCATTTCATATTTCCTCTCAAAATGCAATCGATCTTGCTTTCATTCACTCAATTTTATTTTATTTTGCAGATGGAAGCTATCTGGAAATAAACCATTAAAAAGAGAAAGCATCAAGTTGTGGAATGACTGCAACTGCTTGGAAAGAATAGATTCAAAGAGCATATGCTATTTATCTTGTATTACTCCACTTTTTTCCAAATGTGTTTTTATATAACATGACAGGTTATCACTTCTTGCCTTTGGCTACAGATGGGTAGGACTGCAAACAATCAAACGCAAATCAAGAATAGTCTACAGCAGACGCACTATTGTATTGTCATGGCATCACTCCTACTCACTCCGATTAATCAAAGCACTCCCTTTGGTTTGGTTATTTGGATGGAACAGCTGGGTGGAGGAGCGTGTGGGTGGATGGCTGGTTTCCAGAAAAGCAAATGTTCTCCTTGGGAGACGTCCCTTACGACAAGGAATTCCTCATGACATCATGGTCTGCTTGACACTGGAGTGATGTGCTTGAGCTGGAATTGCTCCCACTGCATTTTATAACAGCCAAAATAGGATGAACAAATCCTACAAGAATAATCAATACAGAGGCGTGTCTGTACTTATACCTTCCTTTCTCAATAGTAAGCTCTGCTTCAGTAAAAGCAGTTTCTAACCCCGCAAAAACTGCAAAAGCCAGATACACATGCTGGCCATCATTAACAGAGCTTCTATAAACAAAATACCAGGTCCAAAATCTTTTTTTCTTTTGCAAGATCAATTAAAAGAAATCACCTTCATGCAATCTCATGACACAGCTTAATTTTCTTTAAGAAAGAATTAAGTTGTTTTAAAATCAAGTCATGAATAAAATCATGATACGGATTTGAAGATACTAAAGGTTTGATATCTAGAAAATGGCTGGCACTTTCTTAAATTAGTGGGGATAGGGGGGTGATGGTGGAAGGAATTGCCAACTTGGGCTCAGTGAGTTAAGGAACTCTTTGTCCCAGTTAATCCATGGGAAACCCAAGAAACATTTCAATTATTATTGGTAATGAAGCCACTGAACTGTACATTCTGGGCTGTCATTATCACTAGAAAACACACTGTTAAAGCGTAACATGTTCTAGAAATCATACAGTAGGCAGCATCACATCCTGGCATCTCTGGGATGAGAAAAATCTTTTGCAGTTTTTGTCTAACTCAGCAAAGTAGTCACTGAGCAAAACTCCTAAACTACAGGACAAGTCACACTAAGCTGTGGATACACAATCTTCTCCAACTCCTGGGTAGAGCTATAGGGCAGGAGCTTTCATTCCAACTTTCCATGGTTCACGTGGCTTAGGACAACTGTCATGAGTGACTCCCACATACTCTGGTCACTTCAGTTAAAGCACGTGTGAAAGAACAGGTGGATACAGCTACACATACCATATCCGGAACTATGAAAAAACATTCTGGGACGCTATTATGAAAGAGCTGAAAGTGCACTGGACCTGATACGGAAAACAAAAAACTATAAGCAATCTTGAGAAAGAAAATTAAAGCTTCTGTTCTCTGGAAAGGACAAAATTAAGGCAGAGCACACAGGACTTCACTGATATACCATAACCTGCTATTAACAAAATCAAACTTCCAGGCAAAATATTATGCACTAGTAAAAATTCTGTAAAAGTTTTCTGTAAATGAGAGAATTACAGGAGCGTGTGCTGTGACCAAGTCTTTGTCTAAGATCTGTGCAAAACAAGTTTGGAGAAACAGATGAAGAGAAATTTGGCTACTGGTGAAAAGACTTCCTTATTCTGCACTTCAAAACAGACTGAAAACCCAAACACAAAGTCACAATATGACAGCTTCCTGTAATAAGCAAAATTACTACACATAATGACCTGTATCACTCAATGGCTGAGTAAAATGAGCCAAAGTATTTTCTTTTTCTGAAAGTTTCTTCCAGGATAATGATTTCAAAATGACCCACGCTGGCCCAAACCTGAAGCAACTAGAAACTAGGTTCCTCCTAATCAAGCTATTTCACATCATACACAATAGACGTGCTCAGAATTTGCAGGAAGAAGCAAAGTACAGCAAAACTCTTATCTCCGTAACTCACCTTTTCTCCCTGCCCTGAGGAACTAAGGCAAACACCCAAGGCTGAAAAACAAGAGCCTTGGATCCCCCTAAAAAACCCAGAAGGTTCTTGACTAGATGCAACTTCCCCTTCATGTTACCACTTACTTTAAGTGTATAAAAGTCATTGCAATACCAGTTGACAGAGGTTATTCTCTGTTTACAGAGTGCCAAACATTGGCTTGTGAGCAGTACCTGTAAGGAAACCCTAGAACCAGACAATAGCCAAGAAGCTGATAGTAGCAAAAGCAGCTCACAGGTATAGTATGATTTGAATACTGGCTCCCTTCTCATGCTAGTTTTCTGTGGACTGCAAGAAATGATCTGTTTAGTCCTACATATCACACCATTTTATCACACCGGTTCTTAAAAAAAGAAATGTTTCTTCATAAAACTCAGAAGAACCCAACAATATTTGGGTCAGGAGACATCCTGCAGCAGCGTATCAGTACCTTCTGGAAAGTTATCACAACTCGTATTTATCACTTTCACAGAGCACTAACTGAATCTATCCTGCAAAACAACACTACTTTCCCCCTCCCTGTTTCCCTCTGTCCAGCCCGCCAGGCTGGACAACCTCCATCACCTTGGGCCAAACCCCTCACTTGGAATATATCAGCAGGTTCCTGAGAAGATGAATCTCTGCTGTGCTTCTCGTGACAGCAGAACAGGCTTGCCTCCCACTGCCCTCCACATCCCAGGCTGTATTGTACAACTCTTCAGCGTCGTTCTACACAAGCACACCTCCAAGGCCCAACACACCTTTCAGATTATGGTTTGAAATGAAAAACACACTCGCAGTATCACAAATATGGACAAGAGCCTAAAAAGTCCCAGAGGAGATGCAGACCCTGTGCCGTGGAGGAGAAACACAGCCAGTCAGCTCAAAAAGAAACTTGCTTTGAGCAACACTTGTTGGAATAGCTGCAAACCAGAGGAATCTCTTTCTATCTGAAAAGCACATATTTGAGAGGTGCACCCACTGCTAATGCCTTCCCCAGCGGTTCCCAGGTGTGCCTAGGTTAGCTATTTAGCAGCTCCAGAAGATGAAAACAAACTCTGGCATGGGAAAGAGGTAACACCACATCACTAAATTCCTTTCTTAATCCCTGATATTTAAGGGATCGTTTTAATCCCTGAAGCATAAGATTTTTGATTCATGACAGCATACACTCTGTATTTGGGCTATTTGTTTTATTCTATCCATGTGCAGTCATATTCTCCCCAGTCGGAGCTCTATGAGCAACAAAAGCAGCGCGGGTGATTGGCAATTTGAAGCAACGCTTCCTCCTACCATTCCCACCTCTCCTAATTTAATCAGCTTATTTCCCTGCCATTTTCTCAGCCTGCTATATCATGCTTTACTCTATAAGACACGCTATGGCTAAGACTCACCTACACGCTGTCACGGGCACCTTAAATCACGTTCTGGCTGCGGGGCGATAGAAGTACCAGCATGTACCAACTGCCCCCACGGAACCCGGCAGCGCCGCGCACAGCGGTTGTGCAACCCCATTGTTTCTGCTGCGTGATCTCAGGCGTCCCCATAATCTTATTATGAGACTTCTGGGTGGTTCGCGTGCGTATTTTCACTTGACTTTTCAGCACTGTAGACTGAAAGAAGTGTGTAAAGAAGTATTACACGGTACTGGGGGGGGATTAAAATAAATACAAAGTGATGTGACGACCACCAGAGTGCAGAGCCAACCCTGGAGCACACATTTCTTAAGAAAAGCTGTCTGTAACCAATTCCTGGGAAAATAACTCGCATTTTGTTTGTTTGTTTTGAAAGGAGCTTCGGGTGAGGTTCTTACATTTCAAGTCTGATACAAACTGAAGTGAGGCCTTCGCTCCCTTTTCACAGAGCAGATGCACACTGTGCTTGCCACAGAGCGTGTCATGCCTACCTCGGGGGTCTTGTCTAGGCTCCCGCCGTCCCTCTGCTGACCTGCAACGCGTCTCCTCATCCCCAGAGAGGTCAAGAACCCCCCTGCATCCACCAGCCCCACACGCAGGCACTGCTGCAGAACACGACGCAGCGCCGGGGAAGCACGGAGCCGTGTCCGCCTGCAACGCCGTGTGGCGAAGGGCGCGAGGCTCCGCCTGCAGGGCAGGTGCTGCTCATGCTGCTAACGGCTGGCGCGTGGCCGCTACGAGCAGGGGGAGCCGCCCGGCTGCTGCGTCCTGCATTGCGCTGCCCTGCCGGCTCAGGCTGCATCCCACAGGTGCTGCTGCGGGGCAGGGGAACAGTAGGTGGAGTGCATTACCTGACACGTCGCACAGAGAATTACCACTCAGAGAAGGACTTGGCTGGGTGGTCACAGAGAGCTGAGATCAGCTGCTCTTTGTCCAGGTAGAGGCTGGTGACCAGTGGCGTGCCTCAGGGGTCTGTCTGTCTGTCTTGGGACTTGTGCTCTTCAGCATCTTCATCAATGACATGGACACTGGGGTTGAGTGCACCCTCAGCTGGTTTGCTGGTGACACCAAGCTGAGTGGTGCAGTTGGTAAATTAGACAGAAAGGAAGCCTTCCAGAGGGACCTGGACATGCTCAGAATGTGGACCACAAGAACCTAATGAGGTTTAACAAGGCCAAGCACAGGGTGCTACATTTGGGTTGGGGCAATCCCAGATATAAGAACAGACTGGAGAAGAACTCATTAAGAACAGCCCTGTGGAGAAGGAGTTGGGAGCTCGTGGACAAAAAGCTGTACATGAGCGAGCAGTGTGTGCTTGCAGCCTGGAAGGCCAACTCTATCCTGGGCTGCATCAACAGAAGGGTGGCCTGCTGGAAGAAGAAGGGCCAGAAAGATGCTCAGAGGGCTGGAGCACCTCTCTTATAAAGATAGGCTGAAGGAGCTCACTGTGGTTGTGGTTCCTATCCCTGGAAGTGCTCAAGGCCAGATTAGATGGGGCTCTGGGCAGCCTGAGTTGGTGAGTGGCAGCCCTGCCCACAACAAGGGATTGTGACGAGGTGGACTTTAAGGTCCCTTCCTAGCCCGAGCCATTTTATGATTCTAGAGGTAATTTCACATGAAGAGACTTATCAGAAAGAGAGGAAGGGAAAATAATAAAGAAGTTGATTGTGACAGTTTCTGCATATCAACAACATAAGGATTACTCAGTGTTTTGAAAATTTGCATAACGTGTCTGGAATGATGCACACGAGCAAGCCTTGTAAGATTAAAAGGAACTTGGCCTGCTAGTGACTCCCAGAAAAATGCTTTTGTCAAGCAAATATAGTTGCAAGCAAGATAAAAGGAAGTATTTAAGGGAATCCTGACCTGAAGAGAAAGAGGGCACTCCATCTCCAGACCTTAAAATTGTGCTGAGTTAAGCTGTTGGAAACGGAAGTGTTAACAACTGGTTAAGACATTAGCAGCAACAACAAGGTACAGCATTTAGATTCTCAGCATTATTAGTCACCATCTTTCTTTAGAGAATTTGGTATGGCATCTTTGAGGTTTCACAGCATGGTTAAATTTACTTATGCCTTCCTCTAGTTTTCCTTGATTAACCTGAAATAAAATGTATATGCCTCAGCACTGGTTTAGGAGGAGTCCCAGACCACTTTCCAGTTTATTCTTCTTATAACTCACCTATATTATTTATATGTACTTTCATTTACACAAATGCATTTACATTTCTATTTCTATATGCTTTTTGAATATAACACACATAGAGATCTAATGGGACATGTGGGAGAAGAGCCAGAAATCCCAGGCTATTTCTGTACTCCAAGACGTGATTCACCCCAGCTCTTGGCTTCTCCATGAGGACCTCCAACAGAGGCAACAGCTGAAGACAAGTGCAGTAATTTTCTTTGGAATACAAACAGGCCTACGAGGAATTCAGCAGACACCAATGCTAGAGGGATTCTGGACAGTAGATTATATATCTGCCAGGAAAATCTAGCAATTTAGGAAGGCTACTTCCGCTGTTTTTTTCCCTTCATTCCTCCACTTTTTCTAATAAAAAAAAAAGCTGCCCATCAGATAAGATCATCACAGCAAAGGAATATTTAAGTCAGGCAAGAGTTACTGTGCATCGGTAGCATAGTGGATTGCAATAGTGAAACACCTACCAGTGGTCTTAGCTCCAGCTCTAGGAAGCAGGACAACCCCCTCCGTGTTCCCATCCTTTTCAAGCACAGACTACATGGCTTCTTTCCTGTCCCCCTCTCCCTTCCCTTTTTTGAAAACATTGGAGAAGTAAAGAGTAGCAGCAGCCATGAAATTGATCCTTTTTGTGGTTTTATGTCAAAGTGTGTGATCTCAGGCAAATTAAAAATACACCATTTTTGGTCACAAGTTGGCAGGTACAGCTTAAATGAGGCTGCTGCAGTGGAAGTGAAATAGACAGTCTAACAGGGGTGGCTGGCACAGATGACTTAAACAGAAAGCCTTGTGTTTACTGGTCCAGGATCAAGCAAACCTTGTTGGCGGAGACACTCTCCTATACATATTAACCTACTTCATTACACAAAGTCCTTGACCATAGTAAGTGAAACATTACCAATGGGAAATCCATAGAAGTTGGAAGTCATAAAGTAGAATGTCTTGATTTATTTCTGCCTCCCTTCTCCCAGGAGTCAATTAAAGAGTAAACAGAATTTTACCTTTACTGAAATTAATTATTTGTAAGATTTCCCCCTTCAGACTTCCCACTCAGTGCAGAATAACATACCTACCCTCACGAAAAAAAAGAATCTTTAAATTCCAGAGAAAACACTTTAGCACCTTTTGCCTGGCCCAAAGAAAATAGTTCGTAACCCAGAAAATCTTTATTAAGAATAATGGGAAAGGAAATGGCTAGAAAAGTAGTTTCTGAAAATCCAACAGCAGGACCAAACAGGAAAATGTCTGGGTTTTGCATCTGTATTTTTACAAACACTCACTTTCTAGTCAACTGTCTGCTTTCTTGAAATGTGAATTTCAGGCTTTATTTCCTCACACAGATTAAGCCTTTTGGGTTTTGGGGGCTGTTTTCAGAAAGAAAAACATGGAGATTGTTTACAGATAGAGAAGTATGACAAGAGTTCCTTAAGTTCGTACAGAGGTTCCAAATAAAATCACTATTGAGGGAAATGACAACTTGTTCATTAGTTCCAGGGACTTTGGAGTTCTTGAATTTTTTTCTACATCATTAAAACTTAAGCACATTATATTTTCACCAGCACTTGTATTGTAGAAAAAATTTCCTATATTTTTACATAGCAGCAAGAATACACATAGGCATTAGTTTAATAAGCATAACCTTTTTGTACAAGGAAGTTAGAGTCCAAAGCTGTGATAAAGAAATCTAAATGTGAATAAAATTGGAATTGAAGTGTGATTAAAATTGAGAACAGCTAAAATATGTCTATGGGGTACTTTTTTGTTTCAGAATATTTTAAATCAATACAATTTCTCTTCTGTAATTTTTCAGTACACTTCAAATGGAAATATTTGAAGGTATGCCCCCTTTCCTTGATATGACATGCATTATCATATTTAGTTTTAAAAAAGATCATACTTTTTTTAAAGCCAAGTCTAATAAGTTAAACAGCAACAGTGATTTTGTTTTCTTTCCTGAAACATTGAGTGTTCATTAAGATTTTTTCCTAAGAAACTTGTCAATAATTTCCTTTCATATTCTATACAATCTATATCAGAAAAGATGTATGCTGTTAGAGTGATGTGTATTCTAGCAGGCAGGACAAGTAGAGCTCCAGATTAGAAGCTGAAGCTCATGTCATTCAAGTAGGAAATACTTTTTGTTTGTTTAAACAAATGTGAGTAACTTCTCTTGGGTCTTGTAATTCTATCATCACTTGGAATCTGAAATCAAGATTGGATGCCTTTCTAAAAGATGCACTCATTGCTCAATTGCAGATTAACGTCATTGATATTTCATGTACTTGGTAGGGGGAAAAAAATGTAAAAATAGCAAGGTCAAATTCTTTGGCTTCTTCTACACCACAGGTCAAAGCAGACAACCATATTGGTCCCCGAGGAATTTTGAATTCATTGCCATCATCAACAACAATAGCAACAATTAATTAATGTGTGTCTGTATTCTTGAATTTAAATCCTGTTTGCAGTCAGTGAAGGGGATGTGAATAGCATGAGGACATCAGGACATCAGGACCACAAATGACCATCAGGACAACAAATTGTCTGAATGTTTGCACAAACCATGTTTTAGCAATTCTCCCAGCTCTGATTCCTTACCCTGGTACAAAGCAATTGGTATCATTACCATAGATGAGGTTCTCCTTAGGTAGATAACAGATATCTACCACATATTTTGCACACAGTAGAAGAGAGATTCTTTCAGCTGTATCTGCCAGATTAGGTTCAGACATTCAGAAGTTTTTGGAATGAAGATCATTCATCTAACAACTCATAAGGGTAGGGATATTGGAGACGGCACAAAAATTAAACTTCCACAGGTGAACTTTTCCAACAACATATAATTCAGGTCATGTTGCAACTGTGCAGTAAAGAACAGTGCAGAGGTCCCCCATCTATCAGGTTTGTTACTTAAGGAACGTAATTAAATCATGGTGATCCTGAGAGTAGGCTTCTTAATCCTGTTGATAGAGAGAGCTGTAAATTTGTGCTGCGGAAACAGAGCTCATGATGTTGTTCCAGGTAGATGAATCATCTCCACAGATGTTGGCTTGGGAATAACAACACTTACAGGCTTGCTTTAACCTCTGAGGGAGCTTGTTGTTTAGTACTAGGTTGAGTAAGGTATTGGTTGTGATTTATTGCTAACCTCCTCCAGTGAGAATGGAGATTAATAGAATCATAGAATCATTAAAGTTGGAAAAGACCACTAAGATCACCACGTCCAACCATCAACCCATCCCCACCATGCTCACTCATGTCCCTCAGTGCCACATCTCCATGTTCCTTGAACACCTCCAGGAACAGTGACTCCACCACCTCCCTGGGCAGCCAGTGCCAATACCTCACCACTCTCTGACAAGAAATTCTTCCTAGCATCCAACCTGAAGCTCCCCTGGCACAGCTTAAGACCATCACCTCTCATCCTAGCACTGTTAGGTGGCAAAAGAGGCCAACCCCCCACCTTGCTGCAACTTCCTTTCAGACAGCTGTAGAGAGTGATGAGGTCTCCTCCTTGAGACTCCTCCAGACTGAACAATCCCAATTCCCTCAGCCACCCCTCTGAAACAGTGGGCAGATAAGTGGGATGAGAGGTGCTGAAGCTTGTATTTTTCCTTAGATTTCATTTTTCCCCTACTTGAATGGACAAGGTGAGTCAAACACAAAGATATCATGGAGCCAGTGTTTTAGTCCAGCAGCAGGTAAGTTAGCACATCATCCACTACTGCCATAGAAGTGGTGTTGTCAGGCAATATGAGTAACTGGGATAATGCTAAAACTGCATTCTAAATCACGCCTATCATGCAGATTTCTTCAAAAGCAGATTGAAGAGACAGCTGAGAGCTTTGCAGTACCAGATCCTCTATTATGCAACATTGCTAGCACTGGGCAGCAGGCAGTAGTGTTCCCTATGGATATCAAAGATGCATGTCTCGCTTTGCTATTTCCTGCTCAGATTTAAAGAAAGAATGAAATCCTGGCCAAGCCACTGTGCCACAAAATGTGCTGGCCACAGGAGCTGCTGCACTTTGCTGGAGATACTCTGAGTCAGCTGCAGGTGCCTGGAAACCTCCCCTGTTTTCTGTTTATGGCAGAAGCAGGGACACTGCAGTGACAATCTGACCCTGCAGGAGAGGCTCTGAAAGCCAAGCAGCTGCCCCATGCTTCTAATGATACATGCTACCTACTGGCAGTCTCCAAAGAAAAGGACTCAGAAACAAATTATGGCCTTATCTGACTAAAAGTCTTCTGACCAAATCTGTTTTATAAAGCAAAGCCAGGTTCTTAGTAAATTACCGCATTAGAGAAATAATAACTGAAAAAGAAAATTAGAAACAAACAAACAGCAGTTCATCCTTGATGACCTGGTAAAGATTTGAGTCTTCTGAAATTTGAGGATTGAGGACATTGTGTTTGTTTTTAAATAGAAGTCTTCCTTTGTTTAGTAAAGACAAAGTTCTCAAAATCAATCGAGATCATGAGATTTATATTGGAGATTTAAAGTCCTTGTTCTCCTAAAAGCGAAAGAAATAAATAAGTGGAAAAAAATACTCTCAGAGTTTGGAATTTTGGAAGTTTGTGGGTTTTTTGGAGTTGTTTTCCTTGAAATCTCAGACAGGATAAGAAAATAGCAAACTGGATGTCTAGGCCAGATGGGGAGAGAGCAAAAAAAAGTGCGCATCTGCGAGGTGCTCCCCTCAGCCACACAGCATCTGTGTCCCCTCTGACTCTCACCTGCTCTCAGCTTCCCTCCCAAAATGGCGAGCTCTTCCTCAGCCTGTTCCTTCTTCTGGGAAAGCATTATTTTTTTCTAATTAATCATAACATTTAAAATCTAGTTTTGTCAAGTTAAAACCTAGTTCCACATACAAGCATGCAAGCTGTAAAACCGGTGGAATCACCCAGAGTTCTCTGATGTTAATTTTCTAACCATATCAACTGCCTCCTATATCCATACCAGTTTTTGAGCCTCTTAACTTCAGGACTAAATTTGCAAGGAGTTCCATAAAAGTAAATCCTTTTGGTTCTGGAGAAACCACTGGGCTACATACATTTTTGGCAATATAAAAATTGCTGTAATGGCCAGCTGCAGCTGTGAGTCTGCCATTTGAGAGAAGGATAAAGAAGACTTGGGTGTTGTTTAGTCTGGAAGAGAGGAAACTGAGGAATGAATGTGACAAGAGTCTTCCAATATGCAGGGACTTCTAAGAAGAGAAGAATGATTGATTGATCTTCGTAGTCAGCGGAAGAGGAAAGATGAGGGTTCAGCATAATCTCTAGCAAAGACAACTTAGATCAGGTATTAGAAAAACATTTCTGCTTCAGTGGTGAAATACTGGAACAAGCAACCTAGGAGTGTGGAATCTCCACTGAAATTATGCAGACAAAGTTTAGATAAATACCACTTGAACAGGCAACCTAGAAATTGTGGAATTTCCTTTGCCAGAGTTTTTAAGAAAATGTTAAGACGAATGTTTGCTGGGTATGGTTTAGCTACATTTGATCCTTTTTCATCCAGCTCAAAGACCTCCAAGAATCCTCCCAGCTCTCAATTTCTGTGACTCTGATTTATAGGACAGCAGTTAATACTTGTATGATGCCTGCACCCACACCCCACTTCATGAGGCACTGAACGCGCTCACCATGAAGGTGCCCCAAGCTAAATGAGTGTGGCTATTAAAAAGCAATGGAAAACAAAAACAAAGCTTTGGCAATCTTTGCCTACACACCAAACCTGCAGCAGAAAGACAAGTATTTCTTGGATCTCATAACTCACAGACCAGTCACCTCACCACTGGGTCATTTCCCATCAGCCAGCAGCACCTGCAGTAGACTCTCACCATAGACTTTATCAGAGCTTTGTTAACCTTTTTCCTCTCATTTTCCCTTTAAGTAACAACAGAAAGAACAGGTACTAGACAGCTGGGGAGCAATCAGTTGCATCTTTCCTAGCATGGCTGAAGTTATATATTTGCATTTCAGGTTTTTTTCTATTACAGACCTCCCTGCACTACCATAAAAAACACAGCTTCTAATCCCCTATTAACTGTATTTAGCAAACCTCAAGTGTTTCCTCCATTCGCAATCTGGCTGAGCTTCAGCCCTGAAGCAAATTTCAGGTGGCTGTGGTCTAAACATTAACTCTGGTCTGGAGCGATTTGAATTACAAACCAAACAGACTGTAAATGGAATCCTAAAGTGCAGTCAGAACTCAGTCTGGGAACCTGACTTTGTTCTCCTGAGCCTGCAAACCTACTCTTGCACTGCTCCTCAGGCAGTCAAAAAATGGGTCGTTATTCATAGAGAGGAAGCACAGGTGTTACATTAAAGGACTGCAAAGGGAGCCATTTGGTACCAACAATATAGATTTATTACTCATAAATTTTTAAATTTTCCTTGTGTTTTGTGATTAAAAACACATCATACTTTGATTTTCTAACCACCTCCTGTGTTTTGCTTCCAAATTTTTGACAGCCAGTTAATTATGAAGTTTTGAACTTGTTTGCCAACGTCTGCTGTGCACGCGTTTTCTGTGTTGCAGTTAAGAAAAGTATTCAGCCACAAGTACAACCCTTTTATAAAACTGCAATTACTAAGACTTAATGTGTGCTTTAATTATTCATGTCCTTGAACAATCCAGAAGCATCATCTGCTACACAGCAGACATTAGTATGCCTTCATCCTCATAAAAAAGCAAAGACCAAATTTAAGCTTGTGTTACTACTTCACTCATACTCAAAAGTTAGAAGAAACATAAAGGAAGTGGAAAAAGCATGTGATTTTATACAAACATTTGACACTGTGTTTGCTTTTAATAGAATACAAGAGGAGATCAGATTAGGCACTTAAGTTACTAGACCTAAGAAAAGTTTTAAATAAGAAATGAGCTACCATTGTAGGCAACAAATCAGTTATTATTTCTCAAGAAGGAAGCTGCTTATATGATAAAATACATTTGGACACACTAAATTATCAGTCACCGAAGGTACTGAATTCAGGAATGCTTCATAATCATTAGGATAGTAACTACCTTCATATTGCAGGTTGAAATCAATGGCACTTTTTAGGTACTGGAAATCAGTCATGTCCTTCAACAGCCTCCCAGATGTCAAAAAAGGATAAAGCACGTGCTAATGTAAATTGCTGAACAATGTCCTCCACTACTGCTGTGCCCATGGGGTAGCATGAATTTACTAGTAGGCCCAAGGTGTCTTTGAAGCATGCATTCTATCCTGGGTTTATGTTACACACTAGTCATTCTGTTTTTCTATAGCACAGGAAATATTTTCTGCAGAAAATGGGGTAGAATATAATGACCCCCCTTTGAAGGATCCTCCTCTCTTTCCTTCTCAGCTCTAATATTATACCCACATGCTGACTGCTCTTGGACAATCAGTTGTTTTCTTCAAAGGCATCCTACTGCATTTACGTAACTCTGTATCTGAAGTTTGCTAACCTTGAAGGATTTTCCACAATGCACAAAGCACGACTGAGCGAGGTTGCTCTGCAGCTACTGCTTGTGGCCAAAGTCAACAGAGAACAGTTTGATTTCTTTAAAGATACACAAAGGTAAAATGAAGCCTGTGTTCTCAAGCAATCCACACTTTGAGCACATCTAATAAATAAATAAATGTGAACTACTTTGTTTGATTTGCTTCCTTGTACAAAGAACAGGTAGCGACTGACTTGTAGTTGTGGGCTTGTGACAAGAGTTTTGATTCAAAGCTTGGCTCCAGTGCAAGGAAAGGACAATATGAATAGGACCGGACATCATACTGGAGGAATGTAAATATTCATGAACATTTGTGTTCCAAGCACTTGTTTCTCTCAACAGACCTAAGGGCCTTGCTTACTGTGTGCTGGGATTACTCCTTAGGATGTTTTATATGTCGGGATACATGCAAAACACCTGATCTCACATCCACATCGTAGAATCATAGAACATCCCAAGTTGGGACAACCCATAAGGATTACTGAGTCCAATTCCTATGCAACTACAGAAAAGGTATACTTACATAAAACAATTACCTTATTTGGCATTTACTGTTCCCTGATCCTTCTATATCAGGTGCTTAAATGAGATGTTGCATAGATGGAAATACCACCACGCTATAAAATTAGAAATTATATTATGCACTGTGTATTACATTTCCAACTTATAAAATCTCAGAACGCTTCTTGACGGGAAGGTTCAGTTAAAACATTTCACAGCCAGCGAAGCAAGTCATAGGAGCTGCCCTGTGTCTCCAAGCAGGTGAACAACAGGGTGGAGAACAGCCTCCTGCCTCCCGGCCTGGCATGCTCAGCAAGAGACACACTTGCCACCCCTCCAGCCTGGATTGTCACTTATCTAGGTGAAAAATCCACACATGACTTCTTGTTTGCTTGAGAAAACAACCTGAAACAAGGCAGATGGTAATCATAGAATGGTTGGGTCAGAAAGGACCTTAAAGTGCAACCAGCCCCACCCCCAGCCATGAACAGAGCTGCCCCCACTGGCTCAGGCTGCCGAGGACCCATCCAACCTGGCCTGGAGCACCTTCAGGGATGGGGCACCCACAGCTCTGGTGCCAGGGCCTCACTGCTCTCTGATGGTGACTCTTAGTGATGGTGACCCTTTTCCTCCTAATAATTACCCTAATTATCACTTCTTTTAGCTTTAAATTGTTCCCACAAGTCCTATAACTATCAGTCTCTATAAAAAGTCAGTCTCTCTCCTGTTATTAAGCTCCATCCTATTGAGTAAAGCCCAGATGCCATCTACATTAGTGAACAACAAACTAATAGTGGGAAACGTGATTAATATCTCCTTATGCTGATTACGCCTCTTTCTACCACCCTGCTCCATGGCTCTGTGGTTACTGGTAACAGCACATTCATCTCTTTCATTCTGAATCTCTGCATGGTGCCCAGTAGTTCTGTTTCAGGATTACTTTCCTATTGTGTAATCAATGGGTACAATGATATTCAGAGCATAACACTGCTTTTTCCCCCTCCCCATGGTTTCTGTGTTACAATTAATCTAATTTATAGTGACCGGGCAAGAGAACACTTTCCACGTAATTTGGCAATGAATTGTTAATCCAAAGCATTCATTTCTACATGCCAAGAACTGGATTTTCTCAGCTTGGTCCAGGTGCTAACAACAGGATGCAATATGACCACCAACACCAAAGACTTAGTGTATTTATAAAGCATGGAAATAATAAGTTAAAATAGAAATTTCATTCTAGATTATTCCAGTTGTTTGAGGTCTTGGCATGGCAGCTGATCTCCAGACCCATGCTGATTTTGCTGTAGCTCAGAATGTTTTATAATTATTTCATAATTCATTATCCAAGTACAATTATTTTTAGCTTTGCTTTGGATGGGGATGAGGACATTTTTCAGTGAGAGGCCCCAACTGCACCTGGAGATTTGGGGTACCAGGGCCTGGGTGACACCAGTGAAGGACTTGGGGAAACGGCCTTTCCGCCTTCAATGTTGTATTTCTAAAACATTGTAGCCTTATTGTTGGCATACAAATTGACAGGCAAACACAGCCCAGACTTCTAATTTACTTTCACTTGCTTGATGAATTTAGGAATAAATAATATTTGCTGGGAATTCATTCCCTAGATGCCTAATTCTTCATTCTCAGGACACACGCCTGAAAGCTTGTGTTTTATGCTCATGTCTGAACACAACAGACTCTGAAATGGATTTCTTTCTACAGCTGTGCAAAGCTTAGGGATTTCAGGTCACAGCGGGCTGTAAAAATATTTTCTTCAGTTTCAGTCCACAGTGCTTTTGAATCCCCAAACTCTCTTCACATTTCAAACAAATACTGCAGCTAATAAAAAGCTCTCCGTTGTACAGAAATAAAACTAGCCAAGCTGAAGTTTGCATCATTTACCTGCACCATCATGAAAGGAAAGCTCCAGGCTGCCTAAGCATCTCCAGGAACCTTAACTAAGCAGGCAGTATACTTGGTCTCTTTTATATGAGTATTTGGGCAGGTTTTACATAGTTTAGATTCCACTATGATCATTTTCACAAAATTCTTGCTTTATTTTCTCATCAAACTTGAAGAGAAGAACTTTTGTAGGTCTGAGATATTTTTACTGATTTTTTCTTATTTAGAAACATCAGTCTTCCATGTACTGTGAACCAGGGGAGATAATGAGACTCCTATATTTGGCCCACTGGGGAGAAGCAAGACAAGGGAAGGCAGACGGAGAGGCAATTTCACGGCAGTTTTCCTTCATACACACTTGTCTCTTCTGCTCCCCCATTAGCCACAGTAGCAGAGCTGTCACAAACTGTCAGTTAATGGCAATGGTGTTAAAATTGCTTTAGACATGTTCCAGAGCACACACAGCTCTGCAGGGGACACTGTGGAAGAATTTCCAAAAAGGGCCCAAGACTGGAGAGGCAGGGTACAGCTTTGTAGTTCCCACTGCATACAAGACTTTGCAGAGGGAGCATCCAGGCACATAACAGCCTGGATTGCTCCTGAAAGCCCCTCACTACTCAAGGTGATGTTCCTAGCTGCCTTGACATGCTTTTCTACAGACTGCCATCTGCCTGATCACACAGAGAGACTTCTGTGTTAAGAAGACTCTAGCATGAACAGACAACGCTTGTCTCACAGGAAATCATACAGTCATAGAATCATAGAGTGGCTTGGGTTGGAAGGGACCCCAAGGATCGCCAAGTTCCAGATCCCCTGCCACAGGTAGGCTTGCCAACCATTAGATCAAGTACTAGATCAGATGGTGCAGGGCCCCGTCCAACCCGGCCTTAAATACCTCCAGGGATGGGGAACCCACAACCTCTCTGGGCAACCTGCGCCAGCACCTCACCACTCTCAGTAACAACTTTCCCTCTGCCATCTAATCTAGTGGAAGGCAAATACAAAGTCAAAATAATGCTATTGCTGGTTTGTTTAGAGTTGTAACCTCTTACATTTAATCAGCATCATGCTAGTAATATAATTGTGTCTACTTATGGACACAACTTTATTAGCAAAGGGATCCCCCTTCCCTCACATGAAACACACACTTATTTCCCTCGCAGGTATTTCTGCAAAAGCACTTTCAAATAAAATAAATGATTGCTTTTACCTTCCCTCTCTCTCTCTTATTTATCTATCTATCTATCTATCTATCTATCTATCTATCTATCTATTTATTGAGATTGCAGACTTAATATCAGTCCTACAGCTACTGACTATAAAATGTTTAACAGAACTGAAGTCGGCAGGTTCTACAGGATGTTGCCATCTGGGCAACAGACGTAGGGCTTTGTATATTTACCATATTATGAAGAATTAAAATTCTCATGCTTGTGCCTCTCATTCTTGGTGTCGTAGCCATCTGCAGAATCTGAAAATGTGAGCTGCATGGTGGGAAAGGTGTGTGGAAGAAAAGTGGGGCTTCAGATTTAAAAGGTTCTGGCACCATTTTCAAGATCTGTGACAAATTTATAAAAAATTGTTTTATTAACCACATTAGCAGTGTTGCTGAGTGAACTACTGATTTATTTATGTCCTCTCCAACAAATTTTCAAAGTTAAGTTCAGCTATGAAATACAACAAAACCTCAACAAGTAAATTACTTGTGTCAGAAACGGGAGAAGGGAGAAGAGAAGCTGTCATGGAACAGATGCTGATGTTAAAAAAAGTATGACTAATCCCTATACAACATTACCAAATAGAAAAGGAATCTTTAATTTATCTGGAAAGTGGGCACACAAAACCTTGTGGAATGAACACCTTGACCTAATAATTGAAACAGTAATAATAATAATACTTCCATGATTCCAGGTGAACATTTATAGACTAGGATGCAATAACTACAGCTTAGGGACTCTTGAAACTGTTTAAGTGGCCATCCTGATGCCCAGAGAGCAGTACCAAATGGGTGATACACATATTGCATATTTGTCTCAAGGAAAGGACTTTACAATTAAACTACACTCATCAAAAAATGAACATCCTTTGCATCACTTTTTCTACAGCAGATACATCCTGGGAGTAATGAGACTCATGCTCAAAAAACAAACAAGACAAACTTCAGTATTTTGGAAAACTCTCACTTCCAAATATTTTCATATTGTACCCATGTTCTCTTATGCATAAGAATATCAACCAAACTTGAACATGGAAGCTGATGGCTCCTTTCCCACTGAGACTGTTGCTCTCCAGATCTATTTCCACACTATACATGGTCCTTCTTCAGTGGTTTACCGACACTGGACCACTGCATCACAGGTGGCTGCCAACACATTCACGTGTTTGCTCTGTGAGGAGCCCTGTCTGATGGCACTTCACAGTCTTCTAATTAATTCAGCTCTCCCAAAGCCCTGCATAAAAGTTAAAACCAATTTACCTGCTCCCAATAGTACGTCTCTCTTTTCTACCCTGCTTTCAGCACGGAAAGACTTCAAACCTCTGGAGTTCTATGCGGCTGCCTGCTGGAATCCCGCGCCCTCCCCCCCACTCGGATGCTTCCTGGGTTGACACCAGAAGAGCCAGTATCAAGTGGTAGCACATATCAAGTCTGTGGTGTGGTCTGTTTGCACCTTTCAGACTTCTTGGATGAAAATCTTGCCCTACTTCAACCCACAGAAGCTTTGGCTTCACCTTGACTGGCCCCAGGGTTTCACTTCTCCCATTTTCCCTCCTTGATCACAGACTTTAATTTAATTCCTCCAGGAATCAAAGGTAAAAGAAAAAGAAAATCCACAACAACAGTAGAACAGCAGCAGCCACTAAAAACTTAGACGTTACACAACCTGTGTAGAGGTGTCTGGCAGTAATAACTGGTGTTAACAGCAGGGTTGCAGAGGGGCTACTTAACAGGAACTACTTAGCCTGGCACTTCATCCACAGAGCTATTTCTGCCACAGACATTGGAAAAACATTTTTGCCAATTAAAATAATCCAAGCAGATCTTTTATACTGAATAAAGAAGCAAAACTAAGGAAAAGAGCATCTGACATTTTACACAAGGAATCACAAAAACAGAAAGTATTCCTGATATTGGGGATATTTGGGGTAAAATTCTCACCCCTCTGAAATCAACACCAAAATGCCCATTGAGTTGAAGAGAATCAGGATTACACTTTCAAATTCCCCAGCTAGTCTTAGACTCCTTTGGCTCTGGATGATGGACTGGGACAGCCAAGTAGGCAGTACAGTCATTTCTGAATAAGAAGAATAGGCCAAATTCAACAATACTGTGAGCCCTGCAAGACTTGCTTACATCAGGCCTGGACAAAACCCAACATCTTGCCTTGCTCCATAGCACTGAGCAACATCTGCTCTTAGATTTGGGATCGTCATTCACAGTGGTGCTGTGGCTAAACCTGACAGGGAAGCACAAACTTCCTAGATGGCAGTTATTCTGGGGGCACAGGCCACCATGGGGATGCCAAATCACAAGGACATTTTAGAGCTGGAAGACAAAAGAACTGATCAGAAAACCTGCATTATAGGAAACTGTTAATCAAGATATTATTTTCCCATAAATGACTGCCAGGAGTTTTTCAGTGGAAGCTGTGTTTCCTCAGGGGAACTGAAAATATTGCCTCTGCTGTCATCATTCTCTAGTGATTTACTTAATGAGGTGCTTTTACAGATGACATCTCAAAGCGCTCTGTTCCCATGGTGCTGAACCACCGTCTGGTTCATTGATTCCCAGGATGCTGACTCATTTCCTTTGCCACTGTCATCCTGCATGCTATTGCACTGGGTCATGTGAATACCAAAATACTTCACTTTAAGAGCAGACTCTGCTGGCACATGTCTGATACCACTCAATAGCCGAAGCAGCCAAGAATGTTCACAATAGACCTAGTTGTTTCTTCCTCCTGATGTATCAAACCCCACTGCAGGAATTGAATATCAGTAAAGGGTCAAAACAAAGTATCATTTGAGGTAGATTTCATGCAATTCTTCCATCACAGTGAGATCCACAGACTTTACAGACGTCTCTCCAGGAACTCCACAACAGAATTTCAACAGCAGAGTCTCCTGGTCAGAATCTGCTCAGTTCAGTGTGCAATTGTCTTATTTCCTCCTAGTCCAAGGGGTTCTGTGGCTATGGCTGGGATTAGATTCCTGCTTGATCTCCATAACTCAGCTAGAACTGGGATGGAAATGGTCTTGGCCATAGCAGAGATCAAGTACTAGCCGGATGCCATAAAACCAATAATTCAGAATGACAGTTATAGCTAAATTTACTACAGATTAAGAAAAGATTGGTGGAAAAAATGTTAGATGAAGAAGTGAATGAGATGACCAGGAAAGCTTTCTAAATTCTCTTTCTTTGAAAAGAACTAATATTCAAATTCTTGAATTATATGTATTCTATAGAGTAGTATGCAGAAATAACGGGATTGGTAAAAAGAAGCAGAAACTTCTTGGTTATGCTTGAATAGCATAATATTCCTGAAATATTTCTCTCACATTAGCAGAAAACTTTCCAGCTGCAGTGGCACTGTTTTAACCTGCACCACACAGACAAGATACGTTGAAGATTTATTCTATTATGAGACAAAAAACAAACCAGATAAAAATACCTGGGTTCTGGCTTTCTCTGTCTTTCCAGTAGGGAGCCATCAAAGTTATTTGCGTACTGGACAAAAGGATGCCAGCACTGACATTTACTACACTGTTAATTTCTGTAATAGTTGGAATGTCAGCAGAAAGGACAGTCTTGTGAAATGTGAACAATTCCCAGCTCTGCAGACACGTCTCTGTGCTAGGCATAGACTGTACTCAGCTCTGCTCCCATCCCAAGGTTCTAAGCAAAGCTCCCATCCCCTCTATGTGTTCTGTTTTGATTTCATGCTTGTGAAGTGGGTCTGGACGTCACTGGAAGTATACAATGGGATCTCATTTTCAGACACAACCTCTGACTTCTGCTGGAAAATGAGTCATAATGATCACAAACAGTAAGCATCAAAGGAAAACATTAGAGCAATTTCAAATTCCCAAGCATTTGGCAACATGAGTTCAGCTTCATTTATAAAACCCAAGTCTACAATACTTGTTCTTTGCTGCTTGAAAGCAGCAACACAGGCATTGTAATCAGGTTTATATCACTGAAAAGAGCTCTTGCAATTAAGCGTCTCTCCAAAATTATCACTACTGCATGGTTCTGGGCTGTTTCTTAGCCTGGCCAAAGTGGGAGGTACAGGCAGACTGAAGTGAGCTACTGGTTTTGTGGTAGTATAACACTATGATGCCTTAGCCCAATACAATTCACATTCTGGCCGCTGCTAGCAATAGAGAGGAAGGGCAAGGAAACCCCTTTCCCTCCCTTAAATTATCACACTCAGCTGCAGCCCTTTTTCTATCCTGTCCCTTCAGCCCTGTTACCTGGTCTAGCCTGGCAGTGCAGCTGAAAGACTTGATTTTGTGGTCTTTGACAGCAAGCCACACCACGAAGACCCACATCAGAGATGTCTTGCTCCAACCATGCTCCACAAAGCCTTCCCAAAAGGCATCCTGCCACAGCCAGGGGTACGAGTTGAAGGGCAAGCAGAAGGCTCTGCCTGGGAGCCTCCCAACTGGCTTTGGAGGTTTTGCTTCAGATAAGCGTTCAGCCATTCTGATACTTGGAATAATTAGAATTGAATCTTCTAAACCTTTTGAGGTTCAGTCACCCCTACGCACAGCCATGTAATAAACAACACCTAGAAACCTGCCAATGATAGCAGTGATCACACAGGACTTAACTTGCTGATTAATGCCTCCTATCCTAGCTGCTGAGGAAACCCACATAGACAGGTATTCAGGAGAAGGCCTTCTCTTTGTAATTAATTCACACAGTTTGGCATATTGTTGTTTAGGTTCCAATCACGCTCTCTGCATTTTATCTCAATTAACAGTTAAAATATAAAAACCAGCTACTGTAACTACAAATAGAGGAGTACAAAAAGTCGGCATTTTAATTACTGATCAGGAGAATCGATCTTTTCTGCTATCACTGCTTCAAGCAAGAAATCCAAGTGGTAGCTTTAAAAATACATTATGTTTAATTTTAAACTGTTTGTTAAATACATACAATTTTGTTCTGCCAACTGATCTATCGTAAGGATAATCTACACATGCCTTTCTGGTTATCCTGGAAAAAACACATGACACAGTTCTGGATCTGTGGGTGGTTTCTCACCAGTGCAGGAGAAACGTCAGTACTGACACATGCAGGAATAGCTGCCCTCTTGCAAGTGTGCTGGGTTCTGTTTTTCCAACCTTGGCCTTTGGGTCTGAGCATCAGCAAGGATTTTCCATCCTGACTTTCCATTCCAATAAAGTCCCGATGGGACCACTCAGAATTAGCACTATCTGGAGACTTCTGAGTGACTGGTGGAGCTAACTGGACTATCTGATATCCCGTAAGATAGAAGCTCACCATACTATTACCATGTCAAAATGATACCCAGTAACTGAGGCAGAGAAGACATTTAAAAATACATCCCATCTTGACTCAAAGATCATTAGTGCAGCTGAAATGAACTGATTTAGACAAAAGGATTCAATAAATTAATCTTGGCTTGTCTCACACCAATATTAAAGGACTGGCTCTCCCACTCAGCCTTGCAGGGTACAGTCACAGCCTCTCTTGTCACCTCCCTGAGGTTCAAATGGCGTGGAGGGGCTGGGAAAAGATCTTCCTCATACCATGAAGTACTCAAAAAATAAATTGATGAAAAATATGCTGAAGCTGTTTCTACTCCTTAAGACTGAAACCACAAATAATCTCAGCTTCTCAAAGTATGTGTGTTTCCATTCTGTGATTTTGATTTTCCTCACTTCTTTGTTGTTGTTGTTTTGCTCAGTGAAAGCAAATACTATCCTGTCCCTCACCACATTTTTCAGTTTCTTTCCCCAAGGATTTTTCCTTTAACATTTCAAAACATCTCTGGTGGTCTTAAAGCACTAAAAACTGCTTCAATTTTTTTCTTTCCTCCTTTCTTCTTTTCTTCCTTTTTTACTTCCTTTCTATGTTTCTGTCTTCCTTCCTTTCTTTTTATTCTTTCCTCTCACACTTTTGTGTATTTTGGTAAATTTTGAAAAGTTACAAGATAACAATAGAAAAAAATACTGGTGATATCATCCTTTGTATGGAAATGGGAAAATTGAAATCACGTAAGGAGGTGCAGTGCATTTGCAACACTAGAGTCTTTCTCTTTCAATATAAGAAAATCCGTCAGCAAAAGGGAAACACATATTACTGCCTTTTTTTATATATGCTATAGAAAATCCTGTAATATTGCATCACTTTATTCATATGCAGTTTCAGAAAGTTCATCAGAAGTAACAGAGATGACTAGGAAAACCAGATGGACTGCTTCCTAATCCTGCATTCTACCAGTCTGAACAAATAAACAGTTTCTGACCCAGTTAGTCTAGTAAAAACTCTGAAATATCGGAAAGAAGCCAGAAAATTCAAATCATGACTTCACATAGAGGTAGAAGGAGTTATGCTATGATAAGAAAACACAAAGTGAGGGTGACTGGACCTTCTGCCTGACTCTACCACAGGCGTCTGCACAGAGGAGCATTAGCAGAGCCGTGGGGACAAGGCACTGTGTTGGTGTTATTCTGATAGCAGGTTCAGTGGGCAACTCGAGGTTGAGACACAGGGCTTTACTTTAGAGGAAAGCACTGGAAGAGTGCACGTAGCACAATGGTGTTCTCGTGTCATGATGCGTCTGCACACAAAATTACTGAACAATGTATTCTACTTTCTAATTACAAATACAAGTTGTACAATAACAAACTGATACACAGCTCGGTCCTTTGAGAGCAAGCTTTGAACAGTACCTTCACCTTCCTCACAGAAGAAAGGAGTAATCAATTTCCCAAACTAAGATCATTATCTAGGTACTTTTCCCAGGACTTAGTCAATCTATATCAATCTGCCCCCAGCTGCATTTCGGCCAATGGTCCAAGCATGTTGGAAGCAGAGACAGCAAAGAGGCCAATTACTGGTAGCCAGGGCAGTTAGGAGGTGTTTCCAGAGATATCAGCCCTCTGCCCGGCCATGGGACCACAGCCTGAATGATGAGAGACTGCAGATTCTTCAACATGAGCACCCAAACTCAATAGCTCAGATGTCCCATCACTACAGGTTCCATCAAATGCCTTTTAAAGTCAAAGGCTTTTACAGAGGACTTTGAAAGGTACACCTCCAGGCAGAGTTCCCTTTGGCTGCATTCATTTGGCTACGTATCAGAAAGAATAAGATCTTGACCAACAATTTCTTTATTGGTAGTTCTATTCCCCACTGCAAAGAGCTTTCGTTCCATCATATTTTATTTTCTAGGAGAAACAGATTTTCCACATGAAAGCATGGAAGTTCTCAAAAAAAAACCCATTTTCAACATGAAACATCTCCTTCCTTATCACAGCAGAAGACTTCAAAACACGTTTGATGTTCAGCACATGCAATAGCCCACATGACGTAGAAGCTTAAATTAACCCATCTGCTTAAATGTTTTTCTAAATCAACATCAGGATGAAAATTCATTCTCAGCTGAAATTTGGCAGAGACGATTTAAGCCTGGAAACAAACTTTTTAACAGATTTTGAAAAATTTAGTTCAGCTATATTTGACTTTTATAGAACATACAAAGAAACAATTAAGTTTCCAGACTCGGTTCTTCTTTTAGATCTTACATGATTTAAAAACAGCCTTGCTTCTTTGAAACTGAACATGCCACATGATTAATGGAAGGCAAAGCATTTTCCCAGCTTGAAATAATGTCCTAAAGAACATTTATTTTAAAATAAAAATTAGTGTTGTTTTAAAATGATGTTCTTAGTATGCAGAATATTGGTTTGAATCTTTTTGATCCCATGCAATGCAAAAGATGGATTTTGCACCTATAATCAAGTGGAAAAAATAAGTTTCTTTCAAGTCTCCAAGGTGAAATATTTCTGTCCCAGATGGCCTGGGTAAGGACTTCACAGACTTACTGCAGACCGCTCTGTTGCTCTGTGTAGCACTGAATGAACACATATCTGGGACTGCCATGGCAAATGCACAACCCAGATCTCCAGTGATGTCACACCAAGCTAGAGAGAAAAGCTGCTCCCACAGGGGCAAGAGAATGATAGTTTTCTGTAAAGAACAGGAGCTCAGCAGCACTGCACAGGTAAAAATAAACCATCTGAGATGCTAACTCTTCTCAGTTGACTATCCAGCCCAAATAATTCTAAACTGTCTAATTAATAATTACTGTGTGTTATTTCAAAGTACGTACATTTCTCTGTAGAATCTTTATAACTCACGATGCGCATATGGTCACACATACAGCCACATGTATGCACTTAAGCTCCCTGTGAAACCCTTCACTCCACTGCTGTTGTGCTCTTCTACTCTGCACTGAGATGCAGGCAGGGACATGGCCAGGCTCAGCAGTGTGTAGGGCAGAAGCACATGAGATTAGAAGGCAGCAAAATGCAGGCATCCACATCCTGGTAAGATCAGGCTTATCTGATTTGATCTTTCCTTGGGTCACATGTTGACTTTTGCTGCGTATGCCATTTGTTGAACTATGGCTCATAAGTAACCCTTAGGATTTAACTGGACTCATTAAAGTTAAGACAACATTTGAGCATAATGTAATTGATTCTGAAGGAACCACCATCCACAGTGGAAATGCCACAGGCAGAAAGCTGGTCCATGTGACTGCAGCTCTGAGAACCGGCTGAGTCAGCAGTTCTCCGGCACTGCTAAAGACTTCCTCTACCTTCAGGCACTAATTTGTCTGAAGACTTTTTTAAGGCTCTTGCTAAAGAGAACCAGAAAGACTATGAAAACGTGCTTTACTAGTAACACTTTCCATCTGTTCTCTCAAGGCAACAGGCAGGGAATGGTGTATTTGGAAATACCTCAAACCAAGTGCTGGGGCTATCAGGTCGGCCCAGGTCTTTGCAGCTGTCAGTGACTTCACTGGGTGGTAAACTCAACCCTCCCCACCTCTCAGAAAATGTACTTTTTTTGCTCTTTACCTTGCACCCAGATTTCAGGGGGTTCTCCTTGGAGTCTCCATGGAAGATTCCTCTGCTGTGTGCATGAGCAGCACTATTGGTGCCATTTCCCCACTTGCTGTTTGGAGGAGTATCGATACGGACTCCTGGAGAGCAAAACTGCTTTGCTTTCTTTTGCAACAATATGCTTGCATCTCCCCTCATTTACAGCACTGTCAGCCTCGAATAATTGTCAAAATCAGCCACATTTGGGTAGGGAAACTGGTCACCAAATTCCCAGATTTGGAACAGAAATTTAAAACAAGAAATAATCAGTGACAATTCTCTTTTCTCCGGGAATTTGCTTCCCTTTGTATCTTTAGCCTGTAAAGCTGTTTGCAATTTCCCAAAGATCGGAGATTTCACCTTATTTTCACTGGCAATGACAAAGTGCTTCAAAAGAATATTCAGGCGAAAGTTCACATAAGCACTAGGTAGCAATATATTTCATTAAGGTGAATTCCCAAAGCAGGTAACACAAGGGCAAGAGAAGTATTCCTATCACTCCTGTCCTTAAAAGCAGTATCTTGTTCTGAATAACTTGTGTCTCACTGGCTAAGTGGCTCTAATTTTACTCCACATTGTGCTTTTCCCAAACTTTAAAACAATCTGTTTATTGTTGGAAATCTTTAAATACTATTTAACATTCACAGAGGAGAAATGAGCTGATCAATAATGCTATTTCATTGCTCTCCTCCAGTTTCAAAGGTTATTACTTAAATGGCTTTATTACTCAAGCAACATTCTTAGCCTTTCCTGATGACAAATAAACTAAATCCTACAGCTGTAATTCCTAAACAGCTGTTCAAAAGAAAACTAATATAGATGTTCTGGTATCCAAAGATAAGGAATTACTGTCACGTTCACAGAACCAGGTCACAACTACTTCCTTGATGTGTACAAAGCCAAGACAATGAGTAGGAGTATTTCTCATCTTGTGCCCACACAGAGCTCAGCTATTCACAGTCCTCTCCTAACACACGTCCATTACAATCAGCAGGCATGACATTCACAAGTGCATATGCCTTCTGATCCAATCCTTAAGAGATCTACATCATAGTTATTGTACGTTTCTTTTTAAAGCGTTTGGAACCTACACCATCATGTTTAAACACAATTTCTTCAATCTACAGTGGCCAACAAAAAAAGTCAAAGCTATACCATGTCTTGCAGTAGCTGTACCTGAAGCTAATGCCATTAACATGCCAGACTACACTTGAAATATGACAGTTTCAAAGATATTTTCTTTTTCTCTATTGTTTTGGTAAATCTGCATTAGCCAGAAATCATGGGAGGAACAGGCTTAAGCCAAGCTGTGTTTTTAGCAGCCAGATCTCCAACTGTTACACCAGCTGAAGACAGTTGCTGTGCTTCACAATGTTAGGCTACTGCTGTTTGATGTTCAGTACAGATATGGCCTTACCCACCAGGATAAACTGGTAGAGCAGTAGTCATTGGTTCTTCTTCTCACCTGTAACTGAAACATTGAAGAGATCTTTAACATAGTAAAGAACAATAAATCATACACAAAAAAAAAAAAGGGTAGTTGACCTTGAAAAAGAAAGATTTGGTGAAAAGAAAGTTGACGTGATCTGTGATAATGCCCAGCATGAACATAAGTTTCCAAAATACTTACTCAAAATGTATTAGATTGGGCTTTTTAACTGGACTTATAGAATTAGTAGGTGAAAGGAGCAAAAGACTGGTGAGGAAAACCTGCTGCTGATGTACCACATTGCAATCAAATGTGGACATCAGAGGAATTCCCAAAAGATTTGTCCCCCATGCCAGAAGCCATAGAAACCCCCTGGCATCCTGGAGAAAAATCTGAGGAAAAGGATAATAGCTATGACTACATGTATATATGAATGTGTATGACAAGTGATGCACATTGCTCAACAGCCACTGACTGATGCCCCGTTAGACCCCAGCAAGAGGAAGAAAGAAACATAGAAACAGGTCCTGGATGAATACCGAGATAGACACTAGACTACTCTGCTTGTAGTACTTCATTATTGTTTCCCATGAATTATTCCCATTCCTAGAACTGCCTGGTTGTCATACATGGCTTTCAACAAGCAATGCTCCTCTGCTAGAGGAAAACCAGGTGTGCCCAAATCACAGTTACTTCCACCTGGACTCCTGCCTGTGCAGCCTGCTGTAGGGAGCCTGCTTCGCAGGGGGACTGGACTTGGTGATCTCTGGAGGTCTCTTCCAGCCCTTACAATGCTGTGATTCTCATTGTGATACCTATTGAATGTCTGGTCTCTGTTTTGATTTCATGTCCCCTCTACTTTTTCTCTCTCTTTGCCATGACCAGGCTGCTTTGACCTTGGAAACTAGACTGAGCATGTTAGGTAATCCACAGATATGACATGCAGTCATTTTTCTCTTATTTCTGTTATCCCCTTTCACTTTTATCTATCCCCATTTATCCTCCTCCTTCTTCCCCCTCCTCCAATTTGTTAATAAACAAACTCCAAAATATTGAAGTATGGAAGGAGAGATGGAAAAACAGAAGCGTAGGGTCAGCAAAGATAGGTTCAGCTTTGCCACTCTGTTTCCCTACTAACTTGAAGCTTTTCCCCCCACTGCTGAGCTGGTGGTTCAGGCTCCAAAGGTTGCACTGTGCCACTGTCCCACTGCCAATGCTTCCTCTGCCAGGCCAGTCCTCATTAATGAAGCCCAGCTGGGCTTCAATGACCCTGTACCAGGTACCCCAGGGCTGGCAGCAGCTCCTCATTAGGCACTGGCTTTGTCCAATCCACTGGAGGGTGAACACAGCAACTGAGAGCCATCAGCCCAGCACGCAGAGGCTGCTGAGCAAGGAAAAGGCAGAAAGACACAACAGGTGCTGGTGACATGATTTCCTGCATGTCACTCTTGTTCTGCATGGTTTCCCCAAACATTCAGACGTGGCACAGAAATAGAGTTACAGGCACCTGTAGCTGATGATTCAGCCTCAATAGCGGGAGCTTATACAGGTCTGAAGTAGCAAAGGAAACTAATCACACTGGCTCTAGGAATACAAATAAGCACTGAATAGGTGCCAAACATGACTTGGCACTTCCAGTCACCTTGCAGTTCATTTCCAGTGCAAGCTGGGAGACAAATGCAAGACGTTTTCTTCCTGTTTTGCATGTGTCACCTTGCAGAGAGGTCTTGAAAATTGTCCAACAACAAAAAAAGGAAGACAGCAGATGAAGTAGCACAGAGCAAGGAGACGAACACATCAGCCCTAGCGATCCTCCAAGGCAGGCAGACCCAGAGCCACTTCTCTGGGCACCAAAACCAGCACTGCCCCAGCAGACGCCAACTTTTCCCAGCCGCAGGTGTAGCGGCCACACAGAGGGGGGTGAGCAGGGAGCAGGTGTGCACCAAAACTTGTGCTGCCTGCAGGAAGGCCTTGCTGCCAAAGCTGTCTTCAAGTGTTAACGCTTTAGTTAATAATGCTCTGGAGGTTCACGCAGGGAAAGTAATACAAGCGGTGGAAAGCTCAGCGTTTAACTGTAGAGCAGATACCACAAAGGGGCTGCTGGGTTAAAATCAGATGACTTTGAAATAAAGTAAATAAATAGGAAAATATAACGTTGATCTTGCTTTCTTTTTCTTTTTTTTTTTTTCCAAATCCACCGTGGAGGACAGACATACCACCTACTGCCTCATCCACCAGACCAAGGACCGAAGCTATTTTTGGCATTCGTTATGCTCCAGGTGGCCCATCTGGCCTGATTCACTTGGCCAGTTTTCCTTTCCATCTGGGAATTTTGACCCTCCTGCTTTCCAACTAATTGTATCACATTATCTCCTTTTTGTTCCCCACTTCCCTCGCTGCAAAAGGTTGCAAAAATCTCATGCGCTGCGTTAGAAAGTCTCAATTAACCTCTAACCCCGCTTCAGTGCATGCGGCTTGGGTTACTTCTCACACCCAACCGCGGGCCCATTAACACGTTGTCGTAAAACAAAAACTGTTTTGACGGGCTGTAATTGCTGCTAAGTGCTGCCGAACAAAGGCTCGCTTGTCCCGGGGCGGCCGGGCCGAGCCCCGCTCTGCGGAGGGGAGCCCCGCACCCCAAAGCGGGCAGCGCCGAGCACCCACCCCCGGAGGGCCGCAGGAAGCCCGGGGTCCCCCCCTTCCCCGCCGCAAATATAATTAGTTTATGTTAACTGGAAAGGGTCGCGGCTGACCAAAGGGCAGGGCCCTTTTTGTTTTTAGGCAAGATAGTGGAATAATTGCTTGACGCTCGGATCTGCAGGTGCTTTATGAAGCTCATTTGGTGCTGGCAGCCTGCAGCGAGAGCTGATTTCCCTGGAAAAGGCCGGATTCCATATGACAGGTCTGATTTGCTGCGACGGGAGTGATCGTCCATTCACGCCATTCACAATTACGCTACCTGTTCACCAGCACTTACCTCCGCCCTCCTGCTCCCCGCAGGTGGATCTGCAGCTGAGGTGGGACCGAGCCGTTCTCCCTTTGGAGCCTCTTGGGTTGCGGTGGTTTGTGCCCGATAACTCTTTCCCTGCCCAGGGGGCTGAGGAAACCTTCCCAAGCATCTCCTTCAGAGTGAAGGAGGATTTTGCTAAAAAATTCAGTTTCATGCCCACTTGCATTCATGTTTCAAAGCAAATGCATCCATAGGATAGACCCATCTGTTTGAAACGGTGGATGCTACTTATCCAAAAGACAGAGAGCCCTCAGTTCTTACTGACTGGCCTGTCCCATGCTCCACTTGATCCTTATGAGTCCTTTCCAACTTAGATATCCTGATTCTACACCTAGACCCTTTACTGCAGCAGCTACCCAGGACAACCATGATGGCTGCACAAGTTCTCTGCAATGCACTTGCCCTCAAAAGCATGCCTCCTGCTGGCTCTGGCCCTGTCCTCTCCCCTGCTCCCCATCCCCACAGCCACCAAGGGCAGGGCAGCCTCTCCTGCAGGCATCTTCTGGGAGTGTCTGGGAGTAACTGGTGTTTTGGTTTCAGCTGGGACAGTGTACTGTTTTCAACACCAGAAAGTTCCTCCTGCTGTTCAGCCTGACTCCTTCAAAGCAACTTAATCTCATTACCATAGGGATATGAGAGCTTTTCCTTTCTGCAGCACTCTGTATGTGTTAGTAGATCCTCATTGAACAGTATCAGTAACCGCTATCAATGGAGATCACAACCAGAAACTCATTGCCTTCTTGTTGTCATCTTGTCCCTTCACATGAACAAGTGATGCTCAGTCACTCTTTGTAATTAAATAAAAGCCACATGGCTTTTTTTTTTTATTATTATTCCAAGCATCCTCCCATTCCTTCAAGTTTCTAGTTATCTTTATTTCTTGCTGTAAGTAAAAGCTAAACACCTTCAAGCATTAGCATTTCAAAGCAGTCTGCACTTGGAAACACACCAAAATGGCTATTTCAGACTATTTGTAGTAGCTGTTTTGGTTAATTTCCAGGCATAGACAAACCTGAAGATCTGACCTCCTGATGCTGCCTGTGGAGGGTTGCTGACCCCAGATCCCAGCGCTAACTTTCTGTGCCTGGAGGTACAACCTGGCCTTTAGGAAATTAAACTACCACAGCCAACAAGTACATTTCAGACGTTTCCACATCAATATGCATTTCTGGCCTATTGCTCTAATCATTGGTTTATATCTTCTTTAGCTATTTATCTTCTGGCTAAAGAACATTATCCAAGCCCCGATTAATAATGCACAGATATTTCCTAACCAGTGTAGACTGGCACTTCTCCATTGATTTGCACAGAGCTACTTTTAATTTACATCAAGTGAGGATCTAGCATGTTTAAAAGTGTGTTAAAAGAAGACAAAGCCCGAATACATTTTATCTTCAGTGATAAACATTGCATTATACAGAACATGTAGAAAATACCTTTTCAGAAATATAATCCTGGCTGTGGCACGTACTGGGCACAAGAGCTGGAGAAGTTTGGATGTTTTGAAGCAGGGGTGGTTAGAGGTTACCAAGAACTATCACTGGAGGCCTGAATTTAGGCAGTTTGATACTGCCTTAAATAACAAGTGCCCAGATCTAGCTGGATGTTTAAAGGAATTAAAGTCAGGTTTCTCGATCAATTTTGCTGTCAGGGGAAGAAGCCTTTGAGGGAAACTTATCCAGGTGAAGGCTGGGCTCCTTGGAGCACTGCAGACCTACATATGCTACTGCTAGCCAAGGAAGGGCCCATGCACAAAAATCAGAAAGTACCACTTCTATGCCTGTTTTGGAACTGGTATTACATACACAGAGAAGGATAAGATCTGAAAAGCAGGCACAAAAGAAATTGTAGTGCCAAGCAGATGTGCAGCCCCAGAAACATCTGTGTTCTGAACCAGTCAGTAAAGTTCAGCATCCAAAGTCACAAATACTCTGCCAGCCACCTAATCTCACTACTCAACTGTTAAGAGTGCCTTCTTATCAACATTTCACTTGTGAGCCCTAAATTGTGCCAGATGAAAGTGGGCAACTCCACCATTCCTCCTGCTACAGATCAGGATTTATATCGCTGTAATTCCAGGTTAGTTCATTTCCTGGCCCTGCTGGGTGACCTTGAGTAAATCTTTTTCGTTTCTGCTCCCCCTTTTGTTTTCTCACACTTCACTGCCTTTAGGATGGAAAAGTTCTGCTCTAATACAGATGGTTGATGGTAACTGAAACTATATGAAAAGTAGCAGTCACTTTTTCAGGAAGACCCAGTGCTATGCATTGAATACAGCGATCAACAGTACCTTGCATGCCATCAGTGTCATTATGAAGGCTGTTCGGTGACTAAGGCTAGAAAAATAATAAGAGGATTCAAACAGACAAAATTAGAATAGCAATTTAGCAATGTGGCAATAAAATTCCAAAGCAAACATAAAATAAATCATTTGTATCTTGAACTCGTTTTATATGTTGAAAAGTTCACCACAGAGACATAGGATATACAATTCTTTTTTTAACAAGGCCCATGTTACAGATATTTCTGTAATTACATAATGCTGTTTGTATACACAGCGAAGGGAAGCTATGTGTTAATGCATTTTTAATCTCTGAGAAAGGTCACACTAAATTCTTCACAGGGAATCACAGCTTAGTGATATTAGTATGATCATGGAGAAAAGTTAAGAGTGGTATTTGACTGTCATACCCTAACTTTTTTCCTGTATGTCTGCAGAATTCTCCTCTGCTCCTTTCACCCATGATTCACCAATGCATTCCACTGAATTGCTGAAGTAAAGCTTATAATTACGTTATTATGTTTACAAAAAGAGTCGAATTGTAGGACAACTGTATACACAGATTACTTGAGTACTGTAAGCATATGACAATACCTTCCAACACACCTCCTTTTCATGTGTAGAAAACTCAGATTGAACCAGTCAATCTGCATGAACCACTGACAGCTTCATGAAATGACATCTGGAAGTAGATTATGTCACATATTGGAAAGGAACAGTAAGATAGCCATAAGAACAACGTGATTTTCCCATGAGTGAGGGAAAAAAAAAAAAATCACAACAAAAGAATCCATCTGTATACAAGGTAGATTTCCAGTCCAGAGGTAAAACATAAGAGAACCAATAGCAGAGGCAGAAAGACAACTGTGATACCAACGATGTGAGGAGTTTAAGTAAACTAACAGCTGCAGGAAGATGAAACAATTGTCAGGCAAATAGTTTTGTTGTGGCCTTCCCCTTCCCACTCCCCAAAGCAATGATTACTAGTTACTTGATACAGATTCCAATTAATTTGCCTCAAATAGATCAGAGAAGCTTACCTATGGATTGTGCAAGATCTGAGTTGACAAAAATAATGCCCAGGCTCTTACAAACAAAGGCTCAAGATCCTGAAGCCCAGTTCTTCGGAATAACAACTGATAACCCAGGGCATTCATGCCTCTGGATTCACCAACATGCCTCATTCCACAAGAATTCAGACCAAATGACCTCCAGGAAGATTTTTCAGAGGTGCAGAGCTTGAATTAATCTCCTCAGTCCACAAAAGCACACTCTTCAGCTCTGTCACTGCTAAATTCAGTGAGAACTTCCAGGACTCCTGTCCCTAGGAAGACAATGAATATTATAATATGGAATTTGCAAACCAAGCTTGCTGTTTTTTTAAAGCTGTTTCTTATGTTTGCAGTAACTGTCAGAGAAAATGTGATGGTTCCACTGAAGCACCTTGGCTAGAGTACTTGATGTGCTGAGGGGTAATTAATTTTTTCAAAATCAAGGCTATTTACTGATGCCCCGAATCAAGCAAATTGGAAGCAAAGCTAAGGGAAATTTCGTTTCTTGTACCAGAAGAATCACCCATGCCATTTCTACAGCATTTGACTTGGTGATCTCCTACAGCAGTAAGACTGACAGAGTAACTAAAACACTACATGAAAGAGTACATTAGAGCCTTGTTGATATTCCTCTCTTTAATCCACACACCTCATAATTCATAAATGGAAAGCAGTGGTCTTGTCCTCCTTCTCTGCTAAGATTTAAGACTGCTTTGAGAAGGTTTCACCTTACTAAAAATTCAAGAATATTGCAAAGCAGGCTCCTGAACATTTATTCCCGCACATGAAGGGTGAAGAGAAATCATCACAAAGTCTATTCACACAATAATGGACTGAACCCATGGGTTTCATTCATTTCCTCAGCTGTTAGTATGAATTATCAAAACTTTGTTTAATTCTGCATTTCTTATCCCATCTAAACAAGCTTGGCTAGTAATAGACATCATCTCATTATGAAAGGAAGAACCAACCAATTGCTAATGTCTACTCCAAAATTTGACAGGCATCAGGAAAATTCCTTCTAGATTTTCTTCACTGCAAAATTAGCTCATGCTGCAACTTGAGTCCCACGTCAAATGAAAGTAGAATTCGTAATTCAAATGGGTGGGCTCCTTAGCTTACATTGGCTGGCCTAGAAACAACCACTTGAGTCGTGACCAGATGAATACTGCTAATTCTCCAGTGTTTTCCCATAACTCCTGTTGGGAAGCCGGAAGGACAACAAAGATTTCCTGGATCCAATTAAAACAAAACAAAACAGCTTTTAGAGCAGCCCAGTAGAGCTGTCTTGAAAACTGGGAGTCTATGAATTAATTCTTTCATTGGGATTTTCAGGAGAACAGTTGCATCATTTCTGGACCTAAGAGAAGTTCAGTCTTAGTCCTCATGAGTTGTCTACCCAAGCCAAACAAGTTCATATTCCTTTTTCTCCTCACAGGGAGAAGCTCTTGCACAATCTTTTCCCTATTACTCATTTTTTCACATCCTCAGCACAGCTAACCACAGAGCTGGGGACCACATCCAGAGTCTGCAGCAGTCCTTGGGTAGATCCTTCTTAAGTCAAACAGAGAAAAACCTGTCAGAACCTTTACGCTACATCTGTCACTATATTAAGTAGAAACTCTCACCAACTTCATGCATGAATTCCTAGTTCTTCCTTCCTTCCTCCCCCTTACCCCCCTCCCCCCGAAAAAAAAAAAATAAAAAAAATTCAAGGAATTCAGAACTCATTTGGGTACAATAGAAATCCTGCCTATTTCTGCCAACACTTCTACTCCGTTACCAGAGCCTAATGAAATTAAACTTTCCTGCCACGTACGGCAGTAACATCTGCTTTACTGGCTGCCCTCACTTAGCTCCACTAAGCTTTAGCTTACAACTTCTTGCTTAAAAATCAAGAAAAACTTCAGGCCCCTCTTTAATAATGAAAATAAAAATCTGGAAGTAAACTGTAACCACTTCTCTAACATCACGCTAGCATTACAGAACATTATAAGGCTGAAATTTAGCCCTGAGGCCAAGCGCCTCAGCTGTTCAGTGGAGTCAAACCAGTTAAGACTACTTCATTCTTAATTTCTTCTCTTGTTACTGTTGACAGAAACCATTTAGAGTCAATAGCAACTTCACCATCATCTTGCATATGTAACTTCCCAAAACACTGATGATATTGAAATTCTACCACCAAGGATCCCAAAACATTTTTGCTGTCAGCATCTCCTTGCTTGGAAAGAGCCCTCTCCTAGGGCTCAACTCATTGTCACAAGCATCAGCCTGATTTTCCTTCCTAAGCTTATACAAGGGGATTACTCCTCTCTAGAGCATCTTTATTGCTCTGACTTTCGTAGATGAAAATATTTAAAATGAAAGCTAAACACATAAAGGAAAGGCAACACAAAAGCCCAGAACTTGCTTTTGTTTGCTTGTTTTCAAGTGTTGAAGACTTTCATTTTGGGGTGGGTGGGGGAAAAAGGGAGCAAAGAACATTTTTAATTAGCAAACTAAAAGATGATTCATAGAAACATCTCATTTGTCAGAGAGCTGTTTAGCTTAAAAGAACTTCCAGAGAAAAAAAAAAAAAAAAAAAAAAGTGTGCAGTGTCTCCTTATGCAGCTCATCACCAAAATTCAGCATTGTTGAGTCCAGAGTGGATTTTATCCCAAATCGTGGCAAAGGTCATCTTGTTGCTGCTGTCATCCTTCAAACCTCATGCAGTTGCCCATGGAGAAACCAAGTGATGGACTGCATTTCTGGTGGCTGCTGAGACCCAGGGCTCAGACACAGCTGATTCTTACAGCAAACTGGTCTGATGGGGGAGAGACAGTTTCTAAAGTCTCTTCCTATAGTACCCAATCTCTCTCCTCACTCACAAATGCCTTTGTTTTAGTCTCCCTGTCGTTGCCTTGTTACATCTTCTACTGGTGACAGGATGAGAGGAAATGGCCTGAAGTTGTGCCACAGTAAGTTTAGGTTGGATATCAGGAAAAACTTCTTTACAGAAGGGTTTGTTAAGCACTGTAATAGGTTCCCCAGGGAGGTGGCTGAGTCCCCATCCCTGAATGTGTTTAAAAACCGTTTGGATGTCACAGGACATGATTTAGTGGTCTTTTCCAACCTGAGTGATTCTATGATCTTCCTATTTAGAGAGGTGCGTCAGCTTGTAGATGTGGCATATCCCACATACTTCTGTTTCCAGGATCAGAAATTATACTGAGCAGGAGTCCTTGGCAAATGCCAGCTAAATCACCAGCATCCCAGTCTTTCCTGCTGTTGGTACTGGCTCTGCAGCTGCATAGTGAAATTTCTACACAATGCCTCTGAATTATGTTTGCAGTCCCTAATGACCTACTGCATGTAAGCTGCTCCAAAGTTTCTTCCTTGAAGACTGACTCGGGTCAAAATGAAACCTGAGTCTTCCCTTTAAAAAATTGCTTCTGGAATTCAAGTTTCTTTCCTTATTGCTTTCTCCAAAAAAGCAGGCAAGATTTAGACATAGCTGAAGAACCACTCAATGGACAAACACTGGGATGATCTTTGCTGCTGGGCAGGAGGCTGACTTCTAGCTTGCTTCTTTGCCTCCTGTTCAGATCTCTGATTGTGCTCAGAGTTGTACTAAGTGCAAATTCCTGAAAGCTGAGACCATCCAAACAGCAGTGGCACCAAAGGGGCCAGCATCCTCATCACAACCTCCCCACGTTGCAGTGCATGGGAAAGAGCTGTGTGAGCACTCATCAAGACCAGTTGTGAGCAGTTTGCAAGGTGCAAAGCAGGAATGATTTTAAACTTTGAGTTGTCTGCCACATATTCATCAGTAATTGCTTCAGGAGTCATCTGTAGATTAATCACTCTATTAATCATTCGTCCATCATCAGCCTAATTTACTTCCCTAGTCCTACTCCCTTGAAGTAAAGCTTAGAGATACTTGAGCTGTGAATACTGCTGCAAACTATGAGCAAGGGACTGAGTTCACAAAGCTGGCAGAAATGGAACCACACTCAGGGCAGAGCCAGGTGATATTTGGAGAGCTGATGGTGTGGAAGGGAGGATATTCCATAGGGCTTCTTGACATTTACTAGAACAATAAAACAAACTACCACTTGTATTAACAGGCCTTTGGAGATTATTGCAAACGTAGAACTCTACAGCTCACCTCCTTGCAATTTGGCTCAGAAAATGAATTCTGTCTGGGCTGCAACTGCTTATCTACAGGTAACAAGCACTGCTTTGCAGCTCAGCTCTGCCTCTGGCCACTACAAAGGAACAGCTATAAGTCTCTCTGATTCACAAGGATCAATCTTACACAAATGTCTTTTGTTCAGAAAATACTTATAGCAGAGCAACAGGTCCAGTGTGTTTAGGTAAGCTATACAGTTCCTCTAAGACCACCACCAAGAAAAAGGAAAAGCCCACAGTCATTAAAGATACCTGCGTCTACGTCTCCTCTTGTTGAGTTGGTGCTTCGGGGAGGAAGGCCTATGTTTTATTTTCTTAGCTTGTATAAAAGCTGTTACTCTTAGGAGCACGGCATATACTCAGATATCAACAAATAAATCATGAAGCTCTGAATTTCACAAGTTAATGCTGGCTTAATCTTGCCTATCATAAGCTGAGAACAAGTGTTCAGATAGAGCCATCACAGTTTCGGTTCCACAAAAAGCAGAAATTTTAATGCTTACATTGTAATTCTGTATAATAGAAGTAAAGCCTAAAATATTGTCACTGTTAAAAAAAATATTAAATAATCTCAAAAGCTTTTTTCCCCCCCCTTGTATTTATAAAGGAAATTATCTCTATTTTCCTTGGGAAATTAAGTTTGCACACCTACCTAGAATGTAATTCGCTTCCCTTGTTTAGTACCTATAAATCGGATTAGATGTCTTTATTATGCTTCTACATTTATCCTCAAGTAAACACTTGCTTGTTTAAAATGACTTAATGTAGTGGTTCAAAACCACTGGGGCCACCAGGGCAAAATTTCAAACACTACTTTCCCAAGAAATGTATGGCTTTAAACTGGAGGGTTTTTTTTTTTGCAAGGTCACATTTAGATCACATTTAAATTGTCACAGATCTAATAATGGGTGGCAAGAAAGACCTGCCTTTAGCTACATCCTTTTACTTTCCTCCTAGTTAACAAAACAGCAATATCTGCAGTGGATAAGAATATCTGCAGTTGTAAGAATTGAGTTAATTATCTGGGATAATCTGCATGCATTAGCCAACAGTGTCCCACTAGGTCAATACAAAAATGAATTGTGAGATTCTTGTCAGATCCACATTGTTTCCAGGCACAGTTGCAGGCCACTCAATTAAACACCTTTCAAGGCCTTTTGCTGGTCTAGATGTAGCTAATTGCTCTGGATGTGAATGATTCATCTCCCAGATGTCTCAGACCTCTCCCCAGCTTTGCTCAGCTAATATCAACACATACATCCAGTGGATAGGATATTATTGTGGACAGGATATTTTTACTCATGTCTCCCTTTCATATGATTAATCCCAAACAAGGAAGGCCTCCTGAATCACGCTCTTGACACAGCAACTCCTTTGCATCTGCAGGCTTCCCACACATGAGGGAGTGAGCATGAATGCAGTCTTTTTATCAGCACTCCCCAGGTGCAGCGCTATTCACACTTGAGCTTGACAGCATAACATAACAGTTTTTATTTGCCACTCTCCTCTGTCAAGTATTCTTTTCTCTTCTGCTGCTTCCTCATTTGTCCATATATCTATGGCAGGGCTGGCCAAATTGAAAATGAGTGAAACACAAAGACAGACTGTAGTTTCCACAGTGACAGTCTATGGGAAAGCAGTGTGCGGTTCGGTTTTTGTTATGGAGTCCTCAAAGGTCACTGGTAGCATTGTAACTGCAAGCCCCCAGAGGAAAAGATGACAGCATCTGGTCCACTGGTTACCAGCTTTCCAGGAGAAATCCTCAACAAATTGTTGCTTAAGAGCCATGGATGAAGAAGTGGGGAATGTAACAGAATACCACAGGCTTGAGACCTCTTCCCAGCCTTCTTTGTACATGAGTAGATTCATGAGTACAGGAATGAGGGAGAGAGAAGCAGATGGTAACTCAGCCCCTCAGCCCTGGATGCAGCATTGTACATGGGAGGCACATGCCTCCAGCCCTGGTGGGTGGCTGCAACTTGAAACTTTAACAAGATCTGTCATGGCAGCTTTGGCTATATAAAACCTCAGCAAAGCTCCCTGAGAGGAACATGCACTCACCTGCCATTAACACAACCAGCCACCGGATGTCTTCATTGCTCCATGCCAATAGCCATGGAAAAGCATTTCCCCAAGAGCAAAACATCAGGTCTCTTTACGTTAGCCATATACATAATGCATCCTGGAATGTAACAACCCAGCTCACTCAAAAATCACATCTGCACTTCTGTAGGAAGCAACATGCAGTGGTATGGTACAGATGCTAGCATGAAGAACAGGCTTTTGTTCAGCACAGCACTATGACCTTTGTGCGTTCAATACATCATCACAATTTTTCTGTCAGCAAACTGGAGCACCAAATATTCCTTGCTTGTTCAAGCACCAACAGAACCGCACAAGAACATTTTGCAGTTCCTACTCAAGAACAACAAAGCAGTAATAATCATCATGCTTGCTTGGTGATGCTTGCACCTTTCCCTCCTCTTCCTATCTGTGCACACAGCACCACTATCTCTACAGAGAAGCAGCACCTCTAGAGCTGTTTCTCATCCATCTTCCCCTATTTGTAAAGAAGGCAAGACAACAAAGTTGATTTTGCTTATACGTATTCACATATACACATATAGACAGAAGGACAGATGTTATTTGCAGTACTGGCAACATGGCAGCAGGCAAAGGCCAGCTCTGAACCAGACAGTATCTCTGAAACACCCAGCGGTGAGACAGCAGCTGTCACTAGACCTTTGTAATGGACTTAATAGATGATGGAGGTCTCTCTATTTTTTTTCCTCTCCTAACGCTCCCTCAGTTCACATTGAAGTTTGCCAATCCTTTTTCTTCTCCTCCTCCGCTTTAGAATTACAGAATCACAGAATATCCCAAGTTGGAAATGACCTACAAGATCACTGAGTCCAACTCCCAGCTCTGCACAGCACCATCCTAACCCAGTGTCTGAGAGCAGTGACCAAACACTCCCTGAGCTCTGGCACTGGAGCCATGCCCACTGCCCTGGACAGCCCATTCCATGCCCACCACCCTTTGGGGCAGAATCTTTTCCTAATACTTAACCTGGTTCTCCCCTTTGAAGGTCATAATTCTGGATCACACTTCTCATGCAGCCACTTTTTCTCAGGATGGGAGCCATGCTGATCAAGACCCCCTAGAAATCCCCCACTGCACCTTTACTGCTATGTAAAACAGGAGAGGAAGTTTGTGGTGGCTAGGTGCCTCACCCCACCAACGCCTCCTCCATGGTAGCTCACATTTCTGGTCATAAATGCTGGGGTGGAGATTGCTCAAAACAGTTTGGCGGAGACAGCTACTATAGACTGCCTCCAGCACATTCTATTCCCAGCTTTATTGGTTTTGCTCTGCTGCACTTAAACATTATCTTAAAGCTTGTACCAGGCAGGTTTGCCGTGGACACACTTCTGTCGGAGGAGCTCAAGAGGTATAGCCCAAAAGCTTAAATAAAAGTAACGATTTTGATAAAAACATTTTTGAGATTTCATGTGGCCTCAAGCTTAGTGTTATAAGTCATCGCCTCTTACAATAAAATTCATATGCAAGTAACTGCATCCATGTTTAAATACTTTCATACAGCTGAGTCTATGACTGATATGGCAGCAGGTCAAGGTCCTGCAGAGTAAACCAATAAAGTCTCAGCGATTTCAATTATCTTCAACCAACCTGATTTGTCCTGCAGCATTAAAAACAGAATCTACTTTTTTGCTGTCATTGTCCTCTTGGTATCCTAACTCCATTCACACAAATAACAACAAAAGTTGATATCAGATTATTTCTGATAATTCCCATGCCATTTTAGGTCACCATGATTTTATTTTCTTCGTGCAAAAAATCATTATGCAACTCTGGCACTTTTTTGCAGTGAGTGCTGTAATCACCTTTTGTACTTACAGTGAAGCAGCAAGCCTGGCACTAGCTAACAGATGCCCTGTTTCTATTCCTAAAGGAGCTCAGGCCTTGGAGACAACAGACACCATCCTCAGTACACCTTCTGACAGAAATACCAAGAACCTTCTAAAATTTCTCTTCCAAGAAAGTGAGAAAAAGCCCAATGTTTCCAGTGACTGTATGGTGACCTCTTGAAGGGTCATTGACATGTTATTTCATTAATTCCACTACCATGTTATTTGTTGCTACATAGTTATCAAACAGCGAACAAAAGTAACTTCAGTGTGATACAGTGTGATCCTTACCATCAACTGGAACTGTTCTTACTAGTAAAATGGAGAATACTGTATAGCTCCATTTTAGTTTCAGTATGTTTCTCGTTATTTATATTATTAGTTGTATGTAACACCTTTCTCTTTGCTTCCAGTATCCCACTGTCAGACTTTCAAACATTTTCTCCTGGTTTTCATTTCAGATTGAATGTCTCATGCATTTATTTATTTATTTTAACCACCCTAGAAAATAAACTAATAGTGATGTCCTTTGTTCTGGTTTGCAAAGAGTAAAGCTTATGAAAATTAGGTCAAGCTGTATCCTGTGCTCCCATGCATTATTCTTGAAATCTGTTAGCACCCTGTATCTCTTGTCTTAGCATTGCACTGTTCACAAGTTCTCTAACCATGCATCCCTATGCCAATTACGCCAAATACATCACTTCAGATACGAGCAATGAATCCCAAGTATAAGCAAGTAACTCTTTTGGGAAGCTGGTTTAATAAAATAAATAAATAAATAAATAATTCATTCAGATTCACTTTTTTTTTTTTTTTTGGCTTATTTCCAGGCTGCATTTTAAATACTGAACAGGGACTAAAGCAGAACACATACACAGGAGTCTGTTATTCCACTGCAGCTCAGAGAATTTAGTGCCAGAGAGAGCAATGCAGTGTGCACAATGGGACAATAGCCCCTTATAGCAAGGTTTTGAAATTGAAGATGAAAAAGAAGGTGTTGTGCAATGCTCACAACTGCAATCCTTGTTCCAACAGGCATTGCTACAAATCCCTTCTCAATACCAGCACGAGAGCTATGCCCAGGTGCACTGCTGCATAGTTCTGCATCTGCATGTAGCTTGCCCATAAGCAGGGAGCTGGTTAACATGAGCACAGGTTTCAGCTGCACGCTATAGCCAGCAAAAGCCCATTCCTTCTACTCCAACACTCCTACAATCTCATAACGCACAGCTTGTTCAGAAGCACCCAAAATAAGCAGATATTGCAAGAGACCTTACTCTAAATATTTAATAGACAGGAAACTGAGGCACAGTGAGGCACAGAGCAAGTAAATAAGTGGACATAGAGAGATCTGTAGTGCAGTGTAAGCGGAGGTGCTTTTTTTCCTACTTACTACTATTATTTCTTTCAATACTACTGCTTTTCGTAAGCTGGTATTGCTTTCTCTATGCAAGTAAACATTCCATTTAGCAATTTTGGTTTTGGGATGCAAGATGTGGTGGATAGATCCATATTTCTCAGAATCTTCCAGCAAGAGATGACATAAGGGAGTCAATAGGAGCCTGTGAAGTCATCCCTTACAAAGCAGAAAGGCTGTTTAGCTAAGCAGCAGGCTGTGGCCTGCATTACTTTCCCACTGTGTGTCACTGATCCAAACCTGACTCAGGTGACAGGGACAGAGCTGTGACCACATGGCAGCCATTGAGTAGCTCATGCTAACTGAGCTACAGCTGGCAGCCTGGAGTATAGCAGACAGGTACAAACACCCAGAAATCCTAGTCATGAACAGCAATTCCACCTTGCTGTGCATAATACTGGACTAAGACTGGGGTGCTTCTCCCAAGTCAGGGTGAAGGCACACTGGGACACAGGTGCACAGAAAAAGCTCCATGTTATGGACCACATATAGAAATTTAAAAAGCTTTGATCATTGCAGGAAGAAAAGGATGAAATTTGTGGATTTTAACAGAATTAAATCAATGGGGCCCTCAAGTAGCAAAACTGCAGTAAGAGCTATCATGTAATTGATGTTAGTATGGTTATTATTCAGCCTCTTAGCATTTTTCTTTATCCATGTTAACGGATGGTTTCTTATCACATTCTGTTGTAATTCTCTTTTATGGAAAGTAATTGTATTTCCACAAACGTCATGTCTATAGAGGAAGCATGCCAGAAAGCTATTAGAATAGCACTTGTCTTGCTGCTGTGCCAGATGCTGGATGCAGTGATTTTCTAAAGACCATGAGGTGTCTCATTTTGCTCAATGCCCTCTATCTGCAGGAAGGCACACACGAAGACATCAACACAGTCAGTTTATAAAGGTGTCAGTTCATAAGATCACCAAGTTTAGTTTGCTTCCACCTATGTTATAAGGCACCACTAGAACACTAGTATTAAAATAACAAACTACTATTTCCACAGCAGATGACTCAGACCTGTTGTAGTCATCTGAAAGTCAGGGCTGCATAAGTGTTAGAATACATTTTCCCACTACTGGATTCCTGAGGAACAAATCTGGAATTTTGCCTTGCCTTTTTCATTTTAATATTTTCACTATCTTTTAGCATCTACCACATTAGTAAGCTACCAAAAGTCATCTTAGGGTAAACTTCAGTATTCTTCATTAACGCTCTATAAATCAGCCTCATTATAAATCAGGGAATGTTCATTAATCAATTCTCAAAAAATACTTTATTTAGCTAAGAGTGTCAAATCATTAAAGTAACAAAGAAAAATTAAAACCATGTGCTAGGAGTGGGTTCATGATTGCATAGTTACATCAACAAGACTCATAACTACACAAACAATTGCTATATATCATATTAACTTTCATTAAATAAAATAAAACCATGATGAAAACCAATTGTACAATCCTGATAGAACACACATGTTATTGAATACACTTACGCAGGACTGCATGCTACAGTCAGTCAGCTACAAACTTGGGTTGCATACCTAGAGATGGGTTCAGAATTTCTCCTCTTTTCTTTCTATTCACAGCTACATTAAAAGATGTTGTCTGAAATCCCCACCTCTGGTAGTTGACCTGCAGACAAAGCAATATTATCCTTTTTTTAAGGCAAGCTATCTCGCAAAGTAACAAAAACAGAAGGCTAAAGATCAGAGATACCCAGACTTCTGTCCTTAGCTTATTACTATCTAGCCATTTAATCTTTAATAAGCTGTTTAGAAAAAACTATTTAAACCTCACCAAGACCAGATCACACAGTTAGTGTGAATAGATGCGTTCACTGATTGAGGACGCAGTCTCTTAACTCCGTACTACCTGGAATCAGCCGGGGTCTGGTTTTCTTAAAAGAAAGGCACCACTGTCTACATTTAAGAGAAGTCAGTAACAAACAGCTATGCCAGTAATAAGATGTAAGTGAATCCTCCCAGAGAAGGAACAATGTAAACTAATGGAACAGTATATAATTTCCCTGCACAAAATAATGGTGCCAGTGAGAGCGTGATTTAGTTGGTGCCTGTGGAAGTTCCTCCTGGACAACCGGAAACTGAAAAATAGTTGTCACACGCAATAGACTTAAACAGATCTGACTCAGGATCTGGGGTAACAGAAGAACACAGTCACTTCTCTAGATGACTGAAAACCACATAAGCTTAAAATTCCAGCCTGGGACCATTTGTAGGTCAGTTTTTTGTTTTTGTTTTAAATGATAAATGTATTACAGTAGCTCTTAGAGGTGCTGAGTGATAGCATACTCCTAATTAATGAAACATCATAAGAAATAAATACAGCAAAACAAAGTTTATTGAGAAGGTCTACAGACAGCTGGCAATGAAAGCAGGCAAGACAGAGAGAGAGATCCATACAGTGTTCATATATGCATGAAGAGACCAATTTACTCAGCCCACCCTTATCACACACTTAAAGCAATGAAAATAGATAGCTGGAAAGAAAGTACAGATACAGAGCTGTGTTAATAATTGTAACGCTGAATGCAAAGCAGTACTGCAATAATAGCAAAGCAGCACAATCCTATGCTGCAGCAAATGAGAACAAGCCCAAATGCACCAGACACACAGACAAAAGAAGACAAACCACTCACCTTTGGAAAGGCTCCAGTAGGCAGAGATCTCCAGCAAGGTACCTTAGCCCCCACTGCCAACCTTTATATGACATCTGGGAAGGGGTGGATACTGGCTCCAGCCCTTCCAGTCACTCAGGTACATTGCATGCACCTGAGTTCCCCTGGGTTGGCCCTGCCTTCCTACTATGTGCTCAATCACTGGTTCAGGCTGTGACTTAGCATTTCCACTACAGTAATAATAAAAACATACTTGTAATCCAGGTAACAAAGCCCAAAAAGAGATCCACTTATGGATCATCCTTTGGATGATAGCAAGCTGGGCTGTAATCACTGGCCACTGAGGCACGTGCAGCCTGTCCATGCAGCAGTGCAACTCTTCGCACCATTGTTCTTGCAAGAAAATCTGTTCAGGATTCATCCCTCTCAAAACTGCAAGGTACAGATCCACTGTACTGGAATGCCTGAAGCCAACTCCATAAGAAAAAGCAAAACTCTGCCAAAATGCAAGGCACAGATTTACATGCATCGCCTGAGCTTATGCACTGGTTTTATGCACAAGGTTCCACATGCTAATGGTAATAAAATGGGTAGCTCTTTATTTTGTAAAGGAAAGTCTACACTGTGGAGCTTTAGACAAACATAATCTACAAACACTAAAGTGCTGCATTTCTCAAGGCTTTTATAAAAGACTCATTTACATTCAGATCTCTAGGAAAAATAAATGGAATGGAGGATAATTTAAGCCTTGTGATGGTGCTTTATCTCTGAACTTCAGAGCCTGATGCTTATTAATCAGTTGTGGCCTGTCAACATCAGAGTCAAAAACTCCTCTACCAGAAATTTCATTGGAGATAAGCACTAATTGCATCTATAGAATAATTCTGATTTGGAGTCCACAATTCAGGTTGTGCAAAAGCCTCTCTTGATCTGCAGAAAGATGGCCTATTCAGCACTGGTGAGAGTTTGAAAGCCCCTGGTGTGCAGGGAAAACAAATGCCCGTCTCTTACAGGCCTATTGCACATAGCACCCATTTGCTGATGAGCTGCATTGATTCTGTGAAGTGTCCCATGAAATATGCCTTCAGAGCAGCAAAAAAAAAGAAAAATCCACCCTGAAAGGGGACAACCACTGCAAAAGCTACAGAACTTCCTTTGTGTGAGAAGAGCACAACCTTGATTCTTCCCTTTAAAATGAGGTTCTCAGCTGGAGGAAAACCATGGTTTTCACTAGATCTCGTGATCAATTTCCTTCTTAACCTGGCTATTCATCTGTATTCTGAAATTTCAGAGCCAAAGTTGCACCTTTAAATCACCTGGAACTTCACAGCCCATCAGGCAAACTATTACAGCAGCATACTGGATTATCAGAGCTACAGATGGGCGCTGTATGTAACTGCATGGCAGAGAAATCTTTCTGACAGTTTCAAGATACAAGATATAAGGAGCTGCTTCAAAATGCCTGTGGTTCAAAGATAATTAAGCTTTCTTTGGACTTCACCTCCCTGCATTGTTTTTTTTTTTTTCCACTTTTTTTTCTAAATTATCTAAACAGAGGTAGAAAAGGAAAGGGGGGAAATTCCACAGTAAAAGGAGGAAAAAGCTAAAAAATTATATCTCCAAGGGATGTTAAAAAGCAGTCCGTGCATATGCTGCCTACAAACATTTTGACCTTTCTAGCTGTCTCCACTTTCTCATTCACAGAACTGCCATCTGTGCAATTTTCTCCATGCACTTCAAGCACATACTGGGTCCATAGATGTTGAACTTGACTTTTCTTTTTTCCCCCAGTGGAAAATTGGATTTTTAATTAGAGGAAAATGTCTATTTTCCTTGAAAAAAGTAATTACATTTTTTCCCCTAGTCACAAAGCTCATTTGGGAAAGTTTTACTTGAATGTCTTTTTTTTTTTTCTTTTTTCCCCAAAGTGTGTGGGGAGGAGAAATGTGTGAGGGCATTATTCTACATGTTTTGAATAAACAGCTCAATTTCCTGAAAAGGTTGAGATGAAGAGAGAAGTAAAATCTGAAAAATTAAATTGAATATTCAAGTATGTGTATATTTGGTGAACATTTCCCTCCCTGCGAAAGGGACAAGCCAGTCCTGCACTGTTCATGTCTGGCTGTTCCATCTGCCCCACACTCAGAGACCAATCCTGATGCTACCTCAGATCAGTTTTTGTTTCAGAGGTGGAATTCGTCACTTTGAATATATTGAGCGATGAAAACCACTCCACCCATTTCCAATAGTGAAAAGAAAACCTGAGGAAATCCCTATTCTTTCCTGATTGAGAAACTCCCATACTGTAAGATGTCTTTTGTGTGCTGTTGAGCTCATTCTGCTTCTCCCTGAGCTCAAAGGCAATTATCCAGGTGACTCAAACAAGACAATTTCTGCACTGTGTGTAGGCAGTATCTAATAGCGACCTTCATCAATTTTTTATTTATCCACATGACCCTTCCTAAAGATAGTCTGAATCACGGGCCAAATCTCCACTCCAAAACCAAAATCAGTATGTACGCAAGAATCCCAATTCAGTTCCACTATAGGAAATAGAAATAGACTTCAGTAACAGAAAAACCAATCCTTCCAGTGCCTTCCTCCTATCAGGAGTGCATATTGATTGTTATATGTATGACAGACAGAAGTAAGTGTTCCAGACTGAACCTTTTAAACCTCAAAATCAGTCTGAATCTCTTACTTAAGGCTGGAGTCCTACAACTACAATAACAGCAAAAAGAGCTTGTTTCTGAAAGCACAAAGTGAGCTGCACACAGGGAATGCTTCACCATAAGCCAGGACTAGTGAAGCTTTGCAAGCCACAAAGGCAATTTTCAGCTATCACTGTATTCTTGAGGGGAGCCTGTCCATTGGCAATCATTTGATGGTCTGAGGTACTGATCTTGAGTCCACTTAGCTCTGTTCGCAGATTAATTATATTTATGTTCAATATATAGTTCTACTAGTAGGCTTTTTAATTAATGTTCTTCTTACATTGCTCCTGAAACTTTGAGAATGTGTTCAACTACAGTTAATGAATGACTTTTGGGAAAGAGACACTGCAGATACAATCAGGTGTAAGAGGTGAGAAGAGAGCTTGTACTAAGAGGAAGAAAGACGGGGAATTCAAACAATTCAGGACCTCAGCCAAACACTCATTGTATCCAGCATGCCGTAGATAAAACTTGTGCTAGATTAGATGCGCATCTGTGCACACTGCAAGGGGAAATAGGCAGAACTGATCTTCATACAGAGAAGAGAGAAGACAGGAAAAACGGGATTAATTGTGAGAAAATGTAAATGGAAAAGTCCTTGAGAGGCATTTGAAGGATGGAGTCATGATGGGAAGAAATAAAATGGCACAGTCTGCAAGCAGCTTGGCTGGATTGGCTCGGGAGTAGGGAATTGGTACCCAGAGCCAGCCATCAGTATGGGTGACAAAATGTTTCCTTCAGTACCTAGGCCCTTTTCTGGAGCAGTCTAACAAGCAGCACTGCTGGTGGAGCTGGAACTGCCCCAAACAGTGCTCTCTAAATCATTCAACCCACTTTGTGCTCTGCAGAGCTGGGAGCACAGGGCTGAGTTTACTTGCCAGCATCCCTACTCAAACTTCAGGGAGAAAGGAGACAGAATGGGCTCTTTTTCGCTATATGTCTACCAGTAGATACATTTAAATAATCTTTTGCTGTTAGCATGAGTTTCAGTTCAAGAAAACCTACCCTGCCTTTGCAGCAATGTTTGTTCATCTCTCACCATTAAAAAGAGAGAATAATTTGATTGGAGAGAAATCTTAAATAAGGTTTAAAAACAGTCTAGGAGTGCTTAGGAAACATTCCTCTCCCACAGGAATGCCCACAGGAAACACTTTTATAGGAATAGCCATTGTCAGCATTTCACATTTCAACAACAAGAAAAAAAGTTTATATTAGCATTGAGGGGTGTGAAAGTCTTTCAATAAACTGCACCTAATTTTAAAGTGAAAAACACAGCCTTGCTATAGAGGAAAAATGCCCTCCCTATTAAAAAACAATACGTAGTCCAGGCAGAAAAAGCTCTCAGAAATGCAGTGGGTTACATCCAACCTGTTTCACCACTCATACTACTAAAGCCTACCTACCCTATTTTCACCTGCACATAGGGTTTGCTTCCACTTTCACACTTGCCTTTCAGATGTGGAAATATTAAAAGAGAAATAAAACTCTGCAATTGTTTTCTAAACCATGCTGGCTTCTTCTGAATTTATTGTCAAGATCTATTTTTTGGCAGGACTAGCAAGAAAGGTCAAACTGGAACACAGCTGCAGGTGTGCAACTTCAATCCACTCAACTTTGTGTGGAGATAAATGAAAGCATGAGTTTTTTTAAACTCTGCCTAACAATCCAGAGGCTCTTTCATCTCTCCTTGAGGGACGCTGAAGGGGAGCCACTCAGCAGCTGAGCTTTCAGATATATTTTGTTGTGCTGATTTTCGGGCTGTGAAGCTTTATATTACAACTGATCTTTAAATCTGGGCTTTTCTCCTTTAGTTTTCATACGTCTCTGCGTGTTTTTGGAAAGGCAAATAAGAAAGAATTAATTTGAAATGAAAACCAAGTTGGTACTGAGAAGGGAGTAGAATAAGGTTTTGATAATTTCATTATTAGAAGAATACAGAGAAATTCAGCAACAAAAGCAGTGCAAATGCTGCGGAGTATGTGGAAATAATGACACTTTCAGTAATAAAATATAGCGATCTAGTTAGAAAAATCAGTCGTTTTTGTTCTGCCCCAAATGAAATGCAGCCAAGGGCATATCTTTACTGTTGGTGTAGACATCACTGAGATGGTTCTGCTAACGCCCAGACAAGAAATTCTAACAAGATCAGAGCAGTCATTTTGCAGAAGAGGCAGCAGCCCCATGGTGGAACTCTGAAGCTGACAAATGCTTATGGTTGCTCACCTAACTGCCATTTGAGGTAACATCAAAGAGTTGTCTTCAACCACTTAGGTAATTGCGTCCAGTACCTTAAAAAACTTGTAACCTCTAACTAGTTTGGCAACTCAACACTTTTTGAGGATTGAGGACCCCAGATAACTTCACACATCGTTCTCAGAAACTAGAAACTAAATATTTTCTCACTCTGGAAAATATTATCGTTTAATCAAAGCCACAGCCTACAATTACTGCAATAGGTTTACCTCAAGGTTCTTTTTAGAAAAGTCACCCTGTAAGCACAAATAGGCCACCTTTACCTCAACTACCGTTGCCTCTATTGTCTCTGCTGTTACTCCAGCACAATCACAAGTAGCACTATCCAAAATATATACCAAATACATAAATGCATGCTCCTTTGGTACAAGTCCTAAGAACATGACAACATTGTGAGTATAAGAAACATGCCACTAAGACTGCCTCTAATTTCCAGTACTCCTAACTATGGTCTAAGCACAAATTTTGTCTCTTAGTTACTTAAATAACTACTTGCTCCTGAAGTACTAATGTCCACACAAGCTACCACGCTTTTTTTTTTTTGGGTGGGGAACTGAAGTGCAGACTTGTGAATTGTCCAAGGCTATTAAAAAAAACATTAATAGTGGAAATTTATGTCATGGTCAACATCTGGTGTAAATGATTTACAAATAAGTTGGCTATCTAAAAAATAATAGTTTTAAAGTTTGTTTACAAAGCTGATGAACGTTGTTTCCACTATTTTATTAAGAGCACATGGAATTATGCTTCCAAACAGCAGCATTAAAAATAGACTAGGATTCATGGTGGACGAAATTCAAGCTTTGGTTTTGATAAATATCCAAAAGTTAGGATTAGCCAAACTTCTTTGGTCAGCCAAGAATTTATAGTAAGACATTTATAATGGAAAGCTAAAGTACGAGAAACCTGAACAGAAGTGAACCATGGTCTTCCAGCCAAATCTGTCTACCATACAAAGGACTGCCAAGACTCAACATTTAGGACACCTTACAGGGGTGACAGCAGCACTGTACCTGGAATGAAGCATAGCATCTGGGTTGACATAAAGGGAAACAGATGGTTTCCTTTGGGAAACCGTCCTTGGTGGCACTCCATGGATTGCCATCGGGCCATGGTCAGTCAGGGTCAAACTCTAGTGACTTCATACTGGGTAAAGTCTTGGCTGTGCTGAAATTGGCACAGACACTGCTTACAGCTTCACATCATCCATAACATCATCTGTTCTGACACAGTACAGTGTGTTACTGATATTTTGCCACTAAGAAGCAGAAAGAATGAAAATGCCTAACAAGTTTTATCTGAAGACTTAAAAAAGGTCAAGTGTGCGTTATTACAGACCAGTTGTTTGCAGCAAAACCAGTTTTCCTGACCCAGGAACCCATTACCCTTACAGTTGGTAATGACACCTCCTGACCATGGGTGGAACACTGTGTTTTCTAGCAGCCCCTAGAATGGGTTGAATGAGAATATCCTAAAACTGGCAAAAATGCACTGTCCTAAATTGAAACAAAACCATGAGCTTAAGTAAAGGGATGTGGTTAGCGGCTGGCTGCTTACCCTCCCTTTGCTGGCTCATCTTAGCTTATGGGATATTACAAAGAAAAGTCTCCCTTTCCTCCCGTACCCATGAGCATGGTGGCAGACTCTGGCAGATTTAGAGAAGCAGCTGCTGGATTTTCCCAACAGTGGCATATCCCATTTATCTCAGCCGTGGTGCATGAATGCACAGGGGCACCAGGTATGGCAGAGAAGGGTTTGATACATTGCTCGGATAAGGGTTTGTCTTCTATGCCAAAACAAATTTTCCCCATGATATCTCGTAGCATGTGGACACAACAGAAGAGAGCACATTCAGTACTTAAGAATTCAGCAAAAAAAAGCAGATTAAAAGAATGAGAGTGCACCAAAAAATACAGCTCCAGCCACATGATATTTACCAACATCTGGAGTCACTCTGCATGGAAGGAGATTACAGCTGGAGAGTTTTTCTGAGTATGAGTGGGAGACCTTTGCCCACTTGCATGGACAGGCTGATTGTACTTCCATTTTCCATTTGATTTACAGAGATCAAGTGTCAGATGTGCAAATACTGACTTAGAAGGCAGGTAAAACATGGCTTAACCAAAACCTTGCTGCATACGCTTTCTATGGAAGACTGTAACCATCTCTCTGCACATCTGTAAGAAACGTTATCACTTGCCTTGAAAACACAACCCTCTGTTCATAAGTTTGGTACTAAGGCAGATTGAAGTAGCTTGCTTTTTTCAGGACTCTGGTTAATGTTTAATCCTGCCAGGCTCCTGCAGACTTGGAAATGGCCAGACCTGTTCCTGTTACATGCAGGAAGGATTTCTGCAATTCTTTCTCCCAGGTCTTACTATTTTTACAGAAATTTCCTTTCGCCCTGAACAAAGATGAAGGCTTTACTGTGAGCTCAATGTTTGGCACTGTAAAGAACAAGAGGCAGCCTCGCGTGCTCTGAAATCAAAACACGGACTCCAGATTTCAGCCGGACGCTGCTCTGAAATGGCTTATGAACAGGGAAGGAAACTCTGTTTTCTTCCCTCATTACTCTGTATCCTCAGATGAATTCAGGAAGGCAGCACTTGAACCAATACCCATGTTAAAAACTACTGTGATTACACCGGACCCCAGCCACTCCTTCTGCACCTTTTCTCCCCTCATTGTTCCATTCTCCCCTGTTGCCACCAATCATATTGTGAAAATCTTGCAGCTTCTACCTACTGTCCAGGTTCTTATCTGCCTCACATTCTGCTTTCCTTTGCCATGGCCAAACCCATACTAGCTTGTGTGTCATGCAACGAAGCTGGTGTAAACCAGCATTATCTGGAAGAGCCAGGGGTGATTACACTTATTGAAGTTGAGGCCATTTGTTTGCAAAAGGGGCTTACTGGCAAAACAGGGCCAGGCGCTGAGTTGTATGTTACAGAAAGTGTTAACTTTTTAACAATAGTGTAATTTAATTCCCTTCCTCAGATGATCTATGATCACATGAGCAGGCATATCTGTTCAGTACAGCAGGGATAAGGGCAAATGATTTTTCCTTCACCTGCTCTTATGCCTCACCACAATGTACACAGATGTCCCTGTCATTCTCAAAGCTACAGCATGAAATCAAAGAAGAGAGAAAGTTAAAGCTCTGTTTACGAGGAGTTTAAATTTGTTATAAAAGCAGGTTCTGTCCACCTGGCATCATTTAAGCAAACAGGTGAATATCACTCATTGGAAAATAATGGACTTGCATCTCCAGTCAGCTATGATGGATTTACACTGTTGTAACTCTGAACAGCCCTGCAGGATGTTTATGCCTTACAAATAAACAGAAGCTTTTCTTTCAGCAAAATACAATCTGTTTTACCCTTTTGATCGATGTTCCCACTACTGAAAGGAATCCTAGTCCTACTTGGCTAACCCCAGTATTAGTCAATAATGACTAACATTCAGCCAATATTTTGGGAAAAACAATGTTACATATGTTTTCTGCCAGTACAAAAATATCAGACCAGCTGACATAAGTTAGCATAGATCCACTGATATCAGTTGCATAACCTACAAGTTTTGCAACAGAACAAAAAAACCTTAAATTATACACTTGTGAGAGAGAATACTTAAAATTCAGTTTGCATGTTATCATAAGGCTTTAGTAACGACGGTTGGAATGCTTCCACTTTTTTTCCATCACATTTAAGAATGCATAAACCCCCATGGCTACCTTGTTCTAATCTGTGAAATAATAGCCTCTGTACAATAGCATGGAGAACTTCTTTAACTCACAAGGCTTCAGTTCAAGGGAGCATTTAAGTAGAAACACAGAGTTTTATGGCACCTGCATTCCAGAGACTATTTTGTAAATGTTTATGTGTTTTAATTGAACTCAAACCTTAACATGTGGTTATCTCAATTGTTCTTAATGTTTGTTCCATAATTCAACACCTCCCAAGGAAAACTTGCTATGAACTCTACATCTCTTCACCAAAATCTAACATTAGCGTAATGTTATAGTAGATTGGAATATTGAAGATCCTGGAGTGGCTTTGGTTGGAAGGGACATTAAAGATCATCTTGTTCCAATCCACTGCTGTAGGCAGGGCTGCCCCCCACCAGTTCTGACTGCCCAGGGTCCATCCAACCTGGCCTGGAGCGCCTCCAGAGACGGGGAACCACAGCTTCTCTGGGCAACATCTAAATCTGTCCTCTTTTAGCTTAAAGCTATTCCCCCTTGTCCTATCACTATCAGATCACATAAAAAGTCAGTCTCCCTCCTGTTTATAAGCTTTGGAAGTATGTTTTGGAAGTATATTTTGGAAGTCAAGTATTGGAAGGCCACAGTGAGGTCTTCCCAGAGCCATCTCTTCTCCAGGCTAAACAAGCTCAACTCCCTCAATTTTTCTTCATAAGGGAGATGCTCCAGCTTTCTGACCATCTTTTATGGCCCTTCTCTGGATTCTCTCCAAAAGCTTGACTTCATTCCTAAGCTGGGGTCCCAAGGCTGTGTGCAGCACTCCAGATGGGGCCTCATCTCCTCCCTCTCCCTGCTGCTCCCACTCTGTTGATACTGTTGGTCTTCCAGGCTGCAAGCACACACTGCTGGCTCATGTCCAGCTTTTTGTTCACCAGGACCCCCAAGTCCTTCTCTGCAGGGCTGCTCTCAACAAATACTCCCAGTCTGTTCTTGTATCTGAGATTGCCCCAGCCTAAGTGCAACAGACTGTACTTGGTCTTACTGACCACTTTGTTCAAATGGACCCACTTTTCAAGCCTCTTTGTCTCAATCCAGGCCTCTTTGGCCTGGATCCTTTTTGTTGTATCAACTGCACCACTCAGCTTGGTTGTAATCAGTAAAATTGCTGAGGGTGCACTCAATACCCCTGTCTATGTCATTAAAACATTTAAGAGCACAATCCCAATACTCAACCCTGGAGAACAGCACTTTTTTTTTTTTCTGTTTGTTTCCTTCCTATTTACTTCCAGATTAAAAAACAAACAAACAAACATTCCTGTTATGCACTGGGACAAATCCACACAAATTTCAAATGCAGGTGGAAAATGAAGAGAATGGTCTCCTACTTATTCTAATCCATTTGAAGCATTTTATTAACAAACCAAACTAAATGCAACTGAGCATAAAAGCCCTGTGTGAACAGCAACTGAGCATAGAAGCCCTGTGTGAACAGATAGGGCTTATTGCTGCACCGCTTGCAGGAGTGAACCTGAGTTCCTAATCTGGCACAAGGAGATAACAGTGCTAAATAAACTTGGTTCATCTCCAGAACTGCTCAGCTGAGATGTTCAGTATCAGTCTAGAAACGTATTGCATATGGCTCCCACTGAATTCAAGGGAATGGCATAACTAGAAAAATCCCTGACTCTCAGAGGTTATGGCAAGACAGAAGGCAGTGCACAAAAACTTATAAAAACGTGAAATGGACCATATATTGATATTCAAAGTTTCATACTTCCAGTGCAAAAAAGAAAATGGGAGGAGACCTAGTAGGAAAAAAAATACTTTAAGTGATAGGCTTGTAAAAATTACTTATTTATTAAATAATGTAATCAGTATTGCTGTATCATTGTAGTTCATTCTTTTACTTTACCCCTCTTAAAAAGGCTTTTTTGATTTTAACCTTCTGTCATTTGTTTTCCTTTTTCTCTTCTATTTTTTTCCTATTGATTCTTTTGCAATTTTGATAGTTAAAAACAAAAAAAACAAAAAAAGAACAAAAAAAAAACCAAAGAGGAAGAAGCACCTGTGGGCAGGAAAAATCGATTGAAGCCATAGAGCTGAAAGGGAAAGAAAGAAAAAATACTCACCTTTCACATGTCAATTTAAAAAGAAATTCTCTTTTTCAAAAACCATCTCCAATCAAAAAAAAAAAATATCATTTTTTCAAAGCACAGCCTGCACAAAGCCAGCCGCTTTTGTTCATTTCTAAAAAGGAGGTCATGCCTCAACGTGGTCTCCTTTCAAAATCTTTCAATTACAGAAACTCTCATTTGAGGTGACCACAGGACTGACAGCCATCTACCCAACTGAGATCAAATCAAATTCTTCTGCTGACAGAAGTTTGGCAGATATAAGGATAAAGCTTTTGGGGGCAAATATCCACCTGGAGCAAATGGATTTATCTGCACTGCAGAACTGAACTGATCTCAACCAGCTGATGATCTGACCCTTTGTGATTCCAGCTATTGTTATAACTCAGCCCAGTCAGTTCATGCCCCAGCTTGCTCTGACACCCCATAAACTTGAGCATTTCAAAGGAGCAATGCACAATGACCTTACCAGCTTGTCTACTGTCTCTGATTACCCAGTGCTAATCCACAGCTGTTCCTCATCAAAAAAAGTAAAATAAACCCAACTAACCACAACCTGAAATTCTAACAGGAACATTTTACTGTCTACTTTGCATATTTGAATGCTGATTTGCTCATCACCCAAGCAGTGTTAGTTATAATGTTACTAACCTCTCTATGAACTTCATCCACATCACAGCCTGACTCCTTTACCTGCTGACATGCAAAGGCAAGAGGAATACTGGATATAGCAGGTGGTACATTCAGCATAGGAAACCTTATTACTGGGATGTATTCTCCAACACTTCCCCATGATTTCTCATCAGCTGAAAAGTCACACTGAACTCAGAAAATGACTAGACTCATGTTTTAATGAAACAGTTTCATAACAACTATATTTATGTGCCTGCTTACCTAGCTTACCGTAACAAAGTTTCGGTGAAAAGCGAACTGATGATATTCTGTCAATACTGAAAACTTACACACCAATTATTTTCCCTACTTAAAAGCACATCAGAGTCAGATGGTGATCCTTTTCTGATTTGTGACATGAAAACACCTAATTTGCTGCATATTCACATGAAAAAGGAAGCACTGCAGATACAACTCATTTAGCAGAAGAACCTCTTCACTGGAGACTCGATCAGCTGGCAGATGGCATGCCTCTTGGAGAGCGCGCAGTTCTGCACAAACATTATCACTGCTGCTGGCAACAGGCATCTGTTTTGTTTTGGGGAGGGAAAGAAAACAAAACAGCTTTTCTGAAGCACAAGTCTGTCTCAAATTTTACTTAAGTTAGCAGAAATGCTTCCTGCTGATTTCAGCGAGCTTAGGATCAATTTCTGTGTTTGGCAGCTGAACTGCTGCTCGTGCTCTAGAGTTAGGAGTAGCTGGAAATACATCTGGCACCTGAGAACAGTGCCCTCCAATTGCACAGACTAGTGTCAGAAGTGTTGTTGAAAGAGTTCTTGTTTTGTCTCTGAGCAGAAAATGTTGTGTTATTTCTCCTTATTCACAGCAATACTTTTAGTAATGCACTCTTGAGTGTACTTAAAAAAATTATAGCTGATCTCACTTTGCCCACCAAAAGCCACAAAGAGAGAGAACAGCAAGTCCAGGCAAGCAAATTACTAGGAACTGCTGATCACTGTAGTACTTGTGGAGTATTTCCTACTGTCAAAGTCTTTGATTCTGTACAAGTATATGGCGCCTGATGGCTCCATATCTGGCACTTGTGGGGATCTAGGTACAGGGCTATGCCTTCTTATCCCTCTATGCTCCAGCTATCACTAGTGCAAATGGTAACAGCTAAGGAAGACCTACAGGTCAAACTTGGATTTGCTTGTGATTGGAAAATAAATTGTACTCAGACACCGCTGACTATTCTAGGGCTTTGCTACAGCTACGGATCTGTGTGTAAAGGAATCAAATACAGCTATGAAATAAAGCACTATAAAAGGAAAAAGTAGTGCATCTTCTCTGAATTCTTGTACAATTTAACTGGGTAGACTGATATGTAAGCATATATGTCATACAGAAGTATAAAACATGCATATCCCTTAAATAAAATTATACCTTTCACACTAGTTCAATTATATTTTCAAACTGGGAGGAAATACAGTATGTATTCCAGATGCAGACATTCTTCTGCTTTCTTGCAGCAGAAGAAAAGAAACGCGGAAGAAAATTTCAAACTTAACAGCTAAAATACTACACCCACAGTAATTAAAGGCATCACCGGTTCAAGAGAAAAGTAAAACAGATATAGACAATAGAGAGCGTTGTGAGTATCCTCACTATAAAGTACAAGTAGGCGGAGGTGCAAAAGTAGGCATCTGCAGAATACAGACGTCAGCGTTTGGTCATGGGGACATACCATTAAGTGACTCTGTTGCAGGTGTATGAATGCAAAGAAGAGGGCAACAACTGGATGGAGTTCTCAAAACAAATCCTTCACACACACACTTTTCCGATGCAGAAGGACTAGTCTACTACAGCTTTCAGAGTCATTTCAAAGAAGGTCATTTCTCCCACTGCAAACAAAAATTGTTTTCAACTTGTTTAAAAAAATGCACTGTTAAAAATGAAATGCAACTTGCTAGAAATATGTCAACCTATTAGGAATACAGCAAGCAGTCATCAGGCATTACTGGCAAAGGTATTAGCTGACATCACTGACAACCAACCCAAGTGCTTTGCTGGTGTGTCCCACATTCCTAAGCTATTCCATAATAGGCCAGAGTACACTACACCTATGCTCCTCCTCCCTCCCTGGCCTCTTCCATAAGCCCATAGAGAAAGCTTGTGGCACACATCGTGCGTGCAGGAAGAGCAACAGCATAGCTGTCCACCTGGACAGAAACACATTGTTTCTGAAAACTCTGGCTAAAATAAACTGATTGATGATCGTGCTGGTAGAAGTGACCCAACTTCAAGTTTGGACACTTGTTTCAGCTGATAGAACAACGTATGTGCCTGTGTGCTTTTGTTGCATACGGGGGGAAAACCTCTGTAATATAATTAAGGTCTGTAATGGGACTTTGCTGGATGGAATGAAAATGCAAAATTTCCTGTTTATTTTTGTAAATGAATGAATAGAAAAAATTACACTGGTTGGCCTGTCACATGCTGAACTTTTGCAAACCTTTGAAGAGAACACTGACAATTTGTATTTCAACTTTTTTCAGCAGGGGAAGGAGCAGAGTTAATGATTTCTCCAAATCTTTTGCAAAATGGTTTCTTTGTGTGCTTTTTCTCTTAGTTCTAAAATGTTTCTTTTCAATCCTGTGCTTTCGTTTCTTAAGGGGTGTTCCAAAAATTTTTCTTTTAAAAAGCTGATTTATCAAGAGTTACTGATGGGCTGCAGAGTCTGGCAGATTAGTAAGGCTATTCAACAGTGAATTCAGATCTTTGTCCAGTATGTGAGCATATGTGTGTGTGTAAATTTTTCATACACTGGTATGTTAGTTAAAAGTTACACATTTTTTTAATGACTTATATGTAGAGTCTACAGTCTTAGGCTGATAATTCAGCTATGGTTTCTATAACACAGTGGATATACACAGAAGAATGTAGGAATCAGAAGACCTATGAAAAGCTTCCACCAAGCTGCAAATAGAAATCCTCTTAGCGCCAATACAAAGACAGCTGCCCATCCTGGAGTGACCTGTAGGAGACAGGACATATCATACAGTCCACATCATGCCTTGATGCACTGCCTGTTCCACAGCAAAACCAAAATGCAGAACGCAACAAAGAAAGCTGCAGATTTTCCATTTCTGGAGGCACACAAGGCCAGGTTGAATGGGACTTTACTTTTTTTGGCCCAAAGGAGGTAGTCTGTACTCTGACTTATATGTTTTTTTTCAGTCAAGTTCCTTTTCATGTTTAAAATTTGATTACACAAATTAATCACTAAGAGTTCTGTTCAGGTAAAACCAGCTTAGATGTTTCAAATTTCTAAAAATACATAATACTGAGGCACTGACACGGTTGCAAAATCTCTTCCATCCACACAGTACTTGTGAGCCAAAATTATTTACCAGTTTGTCTCAACACCATAGAGAATACATCTATTTCATGAAATCTGCCATTCCTTGAAGTAGTCACTTTGTTCAACACACATTTCAACTGACACAGTTGACAAGATCCAAAACTAGGAAGGAAGAATAAACCTTCATCTTCCCAAATGAGAAATGAAGCTCTACGAAGAGGAATACTACTGCCTGCTTTACAAAGCTTGCCATGTCCTTTTGAGAGAGCCAGGTAGAGCACTGACCTGGCTTAAAAGGCTCAGCTATCATAGTACTGAGAAGAGGATGGAAGAAACCAACTGAAAATGACATTGTGCTTGCAGCAGCCTGCAGGTGAGCACTGACAGGCCCCTGCATTTCTGCCAGAGCTTACCTGCCCAGTTGTCATCCCCATCTTTGTCTCAGCTATTGGGCAGCCATTGCCAGCACAAGAGGATTGGGTGCTCAGCCTACCTTAGGATTCCAGTGCCTCCTCAGCCCAGCTGCCATCTAGGGTAACCAGCAGGCAGGGCCTGAAGGAATGCACAATGGAAGGTAGAAAATTAAAAGAAAAGTATTATTTTGGAATCAGTCTTGTGCTGGACAAGCACAGATGGAGAAACCTCAAATACCACAAAAGAGTCAGGAAGTGATGGCAGTGGTGATCACAGCTCAGCTTTTATCTTGTTTTGACCAGGACTTCATTTTTTGCACCACAGCTTCATGGGCAAAAATAGATGGTAGTACAATTTACTAACATTTAGGATGCTTTCCTCAGCTCAAACATACACATCTACAAGCCTTTTGTCTCAACTGCTCCTACAAATATAGCAAAGAAAAATACACTCTTTGAAGTCACATTTCACCTCAGAAGTATACGATTAAAACAGGTCAGATGAATTGTGCTCAGGAAGTATCTGTAACCCCCTAGTAATGATAAACAGAAGCCAGAGGACTGCATCAGCTGTAGATACTGCCACTGACAGTGGCTGAACATATGCAGGCTGAATTCAATGGCAAAACCAAAACAAAACAAAAAACTCCAAATCCTAGCACTGCTTGCACATACAACAATTAATCCCATGTCGTTGGCAAAGCCTTCTTCCTTCAGGAAAATGACAGGAGAATTCACTATGGTGCTCCATTGAGCATCCACAGCCACTCTTAAATTGGTCCATTCACAGTTCCTCAGTTCCCAATTACATAATGACAGGTCATTGTAAAAAACCTGTAGAAATTGCATAGTAAGTGCTATAATATACCTAAAGAAAATAGGGAAGAATATATAAACTCAGAGTGTATCCTACAAAACAAGGTGTTCTTGACCCAGGATTTGGTTGAAGATCTGGCCTCCAAAGCAGTAATGTATCAAAAGCAGAGGAATTTAAAAAGGCAGTTGGACACAGTCAGAACAGATTTCTCTTTTTCCATTTAGCTGTGAATTCCAAAGCAGAGTGTACAATTTAAACAGTGCCTTCCAATTCCTGAAGAATTTAAGCTGGGTATTTGTTGTGTCCATGGTAACGCCAGGAAGAGGGATCTCAAGTGAGATTTCCACATTCTACCACTCACTTTATTGAAGGTTTTCTCAACACGTGGGTTGCTGTTGAGTTTGCCTGTGAACAAGGACATGGTCTTAATCCCACCTATGAGCCAAGTCCTGCAAACAGTCTCTCTTCATTATCATGCTCCAACCACACCTTGGAGTCTCATGTGGGGACAATAAATTTCCTGGATTATCAACCAAGAGAGGTGGGTTGAAGGAAGTGTGAACACCTTACCTGAGACTGGGCTGACACAATCCATGCCTGAGATGGCTTTGTTATAGCAGTCAACAGGGCAGTTGGAAGACATGTAATTGAAGAAACAGTCCATAGGCAGTATGTGGGGCAACTTTCCCCGTTTCCCCCTCCCCAACAAGAATTCCTCATATCAAACTGGTCTGGTGTTAAGTGCACATATCCAGGAGGCATTTCTCTCCAAAAGTGGGATCCAAATACATATCAAAAATAACAGTTCATCCGTCACGGTTGGGAAGCATGTATGACAAGAAAATATTTGCTTTGCTCTGGTTTTGTGTTTGGTTTGCTGACCGCTTATATCAAAAAACTAGAACAGCTTTTTCATCTTGGTGTAGTTTAGAAACATTTATAGGACAGATGGTCTAAATTTGTGGGTTTTATAAAGTTAATGAGAATGTTAAAAAAAAAAAAAAAGGAGCGCATATGGGTGCAATATTTTCTGGGGCTTCTTTGAGCTGGCCAAGAAGTAGCCCACTGCAGAATGGAGTAACAATTCACATTGGGAACTCATTCAAAGGTTTACAAATGACTGAGCGAAGAACTGCCACAGGCTTTCTTCACCTCAGCAGCAGTTTCACTTGCGCTGTGTGGTATAGAAAAAACATACATTTATTCTTCCCAGCAAGAAACTGTTTCTCTGAACTTTGCTTTTACATAACTGTCAAGTAGCTGGCTGCAACAACACACCAAAATGCATAAGTAACTGTTCAGTTCTCCATCCTGTGGACTTGCTCTTAGGACTTTCTGCAGGGCCCCACAGAGAAATCAATGGCTAAATGTCTTTAAGACGATTATTATTTTAGTCCTTCATGCAGCTCTCTTTTTATGCAGACAAACCCATTTAAACAGAGCAATGACAATGCAATCTGATCTTGAGGTCAGGCTACAGCACATGAACTTGGGAGGTCTGTATGGAGGCCCTGGCCATGCTCCAGACTTCTAGTGGTCACATAGGAGTGAGACTGAACATGGCATATGTCCTGAAGTGGGGCTCAGAATAGACCATCGTGATCACAGCAGGTAGGAAGGAAAGTCTCCTCTTTGGGGACAAACCATGTAAGCCCACCAGCCTGTCTTAAGGTAGCCAAATAAAAAAAGATTTCCAGTGAAAATGTGAGTGACATGCTGCTCTCTGTTGTAATGCTTCCATGGAATGTTCTCCTCATGTTCTCCTTACATGCGCGCACACACAAATCACTGTTCAGAAGTGTCACCCATTGCATTTACCAGACTTCAGTGTAATTTTCTTCTTTAATTTGTCCAGTGACTTTCTGAATCCATATGAATTTACGTCAACAATGCGTCACAGGTCAATGCATTTTGTTGTGTCACAGGTCAGTGTATTTTGTTGTGCAAAGAGCCATTTCCTTCAGCTTGACTTGAACCCATTGCCCTTGCGTTTCATTTGCCATTTTGCATGGGAAATGCCAGTGAACGATCATTCCTTCTCCACTTTCTCCAGGACCTTTCTCCATGGTCTGGTGTATGAAAATCTGTCTCAAAGCAAATACATCAGCACACAGGAGAATAAAAATCTGTAAGGTGACCTGAGAATCTTGCCTCTTCCCTACAAAACAATGACCATTTTCTCAGGATTTTTGTACTGCTCAGTCTCTCAGTTGAAGAAGAGAATCTCAGCTGAAACACTTGCAAGCTGAAAAAAAGTAGGTTGAAGCTGTTTTGATGATATATCATCTATTGTGTAAGATAGATAGTAAGGATCTACTCTTAGGCAAAAGTCCTCTCTCATCCATTTTCCTAGTCTAAAAATATTTAAGTTGAAAATCAGCTTCCAGTCCTCCTTCACGTTAACTGTTAAAATACTCACAAACAAAGCATAGTTAATCAGAACAGGCTCCACTAACTTACAATCTCAATTTTCACCTGGAAGAATCCTTTTCCAATGAAACACACTAGGATGTTTGAATATCAAATTATTATTAGCAGTAAATTTAAGAACACTGGATATAAGCTGTCATCTTTAGGTTTCTGAATAAACATAGCATTAAGAATAGAAAGCAATTCACTCAGAATTATTGTTTAAGGCCCTTTGAAATATCAAGCGTATACCCTTTCATTTCACACCCAGGTCTTGCTTCCGAGATTTTATTTATTTATTTTTTAATATGACAGACAGCTCAGACTACAATCAGGTGTGAAGTTCCTGTCATAGGAGCTGTGCAGGACTTTGATTATGAGGAAATATTGAACAAATCCTTTCAACCCCTGCTTTCATCAGGAATTTAAATGAGTACGGCATGCAGACAGTTTGGGCCTTGTTTTACCTTGCTGGATTTCAGCCCCTCTATAGCCCAACAGCAGAGTTAGAATGTGTTGAAATGTTACTTAAAGTTGAAATCTTACTTAAAGAGCAAGAGAAGCACAGAACAATATTATTCCCCAGTTCCCTTTTGCAACTCTTTTGTGTTTCATCAGGTAGAAGCAGAATTTCTGTATGTAGTAAAGTGGTTATTCCCCATGACAGGTTGTCTCTAACATGATCCATAAGAAGTTAGCTATCCTGGGAGCAGAGAGAAAGGTATAATTATACAAATCACCTTCTCATGCAAGGAAGAAGCAAGTCTGACTATCTCAACTCAGCCTACTACACACGTACCTCTACTAATCACCAAAGCACTCACCAAATGTTCAGCAAACATTTGGACAAGCAGCCAAGGACCTCTCTGAACATCAAATGATTATTAAATCTTAAATGGTACTTTCCAAAAATAATTTTCTGCTGCCGTTGTTTGTTTGTTTGAAAGCAGGATAATAAAATCCACAGATGTGTACAGTCATAAACCTTTAGATGAGACTCAATTTCCTTGATGTCCAACGATAAAATCCACTAATAAATGTGCACAGATGCAAAAAGCCTATTTGTTGTCCTGTCAAGCCAGGCCATGTGGAACAAAAAACCTGAAAGCAACCAGGAGAGGAACTAATGATGTAGGCTTGTCTCTGCCAAGATGCACTTACTGCAGTTCCTGTAATATTTAAAGAACATAATGATGCGACATTCCTTTTTAACTTTTTTGTTTTGTGAAAAGTGGGTTTTGCAGCTGAATATCACGTTCCCAAGATAGTCAATTAGGTTATGCAGATTTACACACACGCTGTGATCTCTTTTGTGCAGCATGACTAGTTTCTTTGCTAACAACCGCTCACAATTGATGACAAAATTGGGACTGGTGTCAATATCTCCCATATAGAGTGGGATATTTTTTTTTAAGCGCTTTCCATGAAAAGCTCTTTAGATCTCATGGTGCATCAAGACAGCATTTTTTTTAAATCTTCAGATAATTATTTCTGAATGTGCAAATATAGTTTTCAAGGGGAAAAAACCCACTCTTTGGAGTAACCAAACACCAGATTTCCGCAGTATGAAAGCCATTTTAAGGCACTGTGGTGTGCTTCGTGGTTAGCCCTGCTTCTACTTAATTAAGGACCTAAGTTATAAGTCCACAGCTGCAGGAGAGCAGTAAATAGCTATTGCTGACTTCCTTATTGCCAATATGTACATCATGATTGTAGGGTGAAGAGCAGGATCTTTTCATAAACATTGCTTTGTGTGGCAACAGGACTTTGATGTCATAAAAATGCTGTTACATATTTTAAAGTCTTAATTGTGGTCCACTGCGGTGCTGTCAGCTTCCTGGTGAAACACTAAACCTTTCTGTGATTTCTCGGGTACACAGAGCTCTTCTTTTATTTGTAGATTGCATAATTAGGTCTATATGTGCTATACCCTCAGCTTTTGTAACACAGCCTATCTTCGCTGCTTTCAGTTCACCAAGCTACATCCACAGGCCCCCATACCGAAGACAAAATACATTCTAGGAGGGAGAGGAGAGAGGAAAAGAAAGGAAAAAGAAAAACCCACCACTATGAAGGATACTTCCCTCCTCCATATTGTTCTGATTAGCAGCATCCGCTTGCTTACTGTTATGAACCCTCCCTCACTAAACACCCTGGCCAGAAACCCCTTAATTCAGTGCCTCTGACAGTGTTCCCAAACCAGTGTTTCTAGATAACTCCCAGTCTTGGACTGATGCTTGCTTCAGTCTCTAGATAAACCCTCCCACTCCAGCACATTTTGGCTTTATGGATGAACTCCACAGCCACCCTTCCAGCTGCATTCTTATGACTTCAGGTTACCCCAAATTGAATGCCTTTAGATTTCTTACATAATATTTTTCTAATACCTCATCTTGCTTCTGTGGCTGCTGTTGCTGTCTCAAGGACACTTTTTCCAGCCAGTTCCTAGTCTCTTTTTGAGCCTTCCCATGGCAGGTAAATACTTACTGCTACCTTATGAATAGCAAATCTGGCTGATAATGCAACAAATCTAAACAAATGAGGCTTGCAAATCCAAAGACTTGTGTCGGGTTCATCTAGACAGAACCATTCTGGCCCAGAGCTCAGCGCACAGCCCTGCCCTTAGCCAATGAGCAGATTCCTTGGGATGATGGCACACACACTGCAGTACCCATCAGTCCTCCTGACATACTAGGACACTTTGCATCAATCCTGGGTCTAGTGGCACAGCCACCTGATTCTGAGTACTGCTTTCCTTGTCTATAGGAGTCACAGGACCCAATCTTATGCTCTGTGCTTTGCAGGTTGTCTACATGACCAGAGAAGTTCCTTCAAAGCATGTATATTTCTGCAGATCTCAGTATACCAACACTGAAGAATCCAGTTTTGAAAGAAAGCTTTAATAAGTGAGTAATCCACTGGAAGAAGAATTCAAATTTCAGTTTCTGAATCCCTGGATGTCTTTTTGCTCTTTTCCACACCTTTGTCTTGACATTTCCACAAAGGTTCCAAGATCCATCAAGATGGGGTCCTCTCAGTATGAGTATTTGGCAGGTGTGGTGGGTAACACATAGAGAATGGTGTATGCAAGCTCACATCTTACTTCAGCTGACTAAAAAAAAGCCATTCATTCTCACTTAGACTGTAGAGGCTGTCAGGAAAAAGGTTTCAGATTCTGAACAGTTCACTCACGGATCAAAACTAAACATCCCCTACAAACAGGCTGTTGACCTCAGATGGTCTTTCTAGACATCCTTGTAATAGAAATAAGGAGCAATAATAGAAACCACAGTGGGAGGACTTGAGTTTGAGCAGATAGGGTTTGTGTAGCATCCTTGCTAAACACCAGCACTTTGGAACTTGTCTTGATAAATGGGTCTGTCTGAAGGCAACACAATGGGGACTGATGATGAAACAATGACAAATGGATTTCCTCCCTGGCAGGAGAGGGCTATTGTTTGCCATCTGCGCAGTATGTCTCATGGAGGCATATTTTGCAACTCGGACACTGGGTTCATGCAAAAATCTCAGTCTCACAAAGGCAGCTTCCAGAGCAATAAACAACTATAATAAAGGTACAGAAGAGGCTTTTTCTGAAAGTCCTAGGTACCAAATAATAACTTGGGGGTAAAGAGGACATCTAGTTTATACAGCATTTGGAGTCAGCCTCAACATCTCAGTCTTTGGATAAAGGAGGAAGTCACCAACACACAAGAAGACTAGAAGAGAAGCTATCCAGAATAATGCAAATGAGTTAACACAAACTTAACTGACTTGGCAGTAAGAAACAATAGGGGAAAGAGAACTGGGAAGCCACCATAAATTTGCAAGGAGTGTAGGAGAAAATAGCCAAATTAGTCACAGAACATCACAGAGCTAATGTATTTTCCAACATATTGTCCGCCTGCAGTGTCTGATGACTATACGAAGCTCTTTAATCCAGAAACCATTCTCTCTTTTGGCAACAAGCTTCCCAATTTAATCAAGAGAGCTTTAAACTAGAGTTACTGGGAGAGGGGATCCTCACAACCTATCCCACTTCAAGGGTGATGAAGGCAATGGATGTCTTGCCCCTGGAGCTGAATCACAATCTGGGAAGATGGCACATGAAGTGCAGGATAAGGCAACTTCAATTGATAAATCAGCCTCAATGAGAGGCCAACTCAAATGCTTGCACACTAATGCATGGAGCATGGGCAACAAATAAGAAGAGTTACAGATGCACACCTGCTTAGAGGGCTATGATATCATTGGCATTGCTATGGTGTCACTGGCATTGCTGGGACATGGTGGGATGTCTTTCAAGACATGAAAGATAGAATGTAGGATATAAACTCTTCAGGAAAGACAGGAAGGGGAGAAGGGGAGAGGGTGCTGCCCTCTACATCCATGACCAGCTGGGATCCATGGAGCTGACAGAGGAGCTTATGGGTTAGGGTTAAAGGGCAGGAAGAGGAAGCAGGCATCATAGTCTGCTACAGGCTGCCTGGACAGGAAGGCCAAGTGGATGAGGCCCTCTGAAATAGATAAGAGCAGATTCATGTTCGCAAAAGATGGTCTTCATAGGAGACTTTGGTCACCCTGATATCTGTTGGAAGTACTACAAGCGGGGCACCAGTAATCAAAGAGAATACAGCAATACGTTGACAATAACTTCTTCTCTGAAATGATACAGGAACCCGTGAGAAAAGGCACTATGCTGGACCTGATGAAATTCATCCACAGATTCTGGGGAAACTGATGGATGAAGTTGCCAAGAAGCTATCTGTAAAATTCGAAAGATCATGACAGTCTGGAAAAGTTCCTGCTGACTTGCAAAGGGGAAAAATAACCTCCATTTTCAAGAAGGGACAAAAAGATCCAAGGAATTACAGGCCAGTCAGTCTCACCTCTATGCCTGGCAAAATCATGGAACCGGTCCTCCTGAAGGCCCTACTAAGGCACATGGAAAATAAAGATGGGTAACTGGTGATAACTAGCATGATTTCACCAAGGACAAATCACACTTGACAAACTTGGTGGCCTTTTATGATGGAGTTACAGTATCAGTGAATAAAGGAATAGCAACTGATGTCATCTACCTGGACTTCTGCAAAGTGTTTGACACTATCCTGCATGACATCCTGGTCATCAAATTGGAGAAAAATGTATGTGATGGATGGATAAGGATATCCTTATCGCTGGAAGGAACTGGCTGGATGATAGCACTCTGCAAGAGTTGTGGCCAATGGCTTAATGTCCAAGAGAATAACAGTTTTCCTCAGGGATCAGTGCTGCAACCAGTGCTATTTAACATCTTTATAGGCATCCTGGACAGTGGGATTGAGTGCACCCTCAGCAAGTTTGCAGATGACACCAAGCTGAGTGGTGGAGTTGACATGCTAAAAGGAAAAGATGCCATCAAGAGGAGCCTGGACAGGCTTGAGAGATGGGCCCATGCCAACCTCATGTAGTCAAACAAGGCCAAGTGCAAAGTCCTGCACCTGGGTCAGGGAAATCTCAACCACAAATACCAGCTAGGCAGAGAATGGCTTGAGAGCAGCCCTGAGGAGAAGGATTTGGGAATGTCAGCTAATGAAAGATTCAGCATGAGCCAGCAATGTATGCTTGCAGCCCAGAAGGCCAACTATATCCTGGGTTGCATCAAGAGAAGCATGACCAGCAGGTCAAGGGTGGTGATTCTCTTCCTCTACTTTGCTCTCATGAGACCCCACTTGGAATACTGCATCCAATCTTGGGGCCCCCCTACACAAGAAGAACATCAAGCTGCTGGAGTGGGTCCAGAGGAGATGATCAGAGGGCTTGAGCACCTCCCCTATGAGGACAGGCTGAGAGAGTTGAGGCTCTTCTTCAGTCTGGAGAAGAGAAGGCTCTGAGGAGACCTTGTAGTGGCCTTCCAATACCTGAAGTGGTCCTACAGGAAAGATTGCAGAGGGACTTTTTATGAGGACATGTAGGAAGAGGATGAAGGGAAATGGATTTAAACCACAAGAAGGCAGATTTAAACCAGATATCAGGAAGAAATTCTTTACTGTGAGGGTGGTGAGACACTGGAACAGGTTGCCCAGAGGCTGTGGATGCCCCCTGCCTGGAAGCGTTCAAGGCCAGGCTGGATGAGGCTTTGAGCAACCTGGTCTAGAGGGAAGTGTCCTGCCTATAGCAGGGGGCTTGGAACTAGATGATCTTAGAAGGCCCTTCCAACTCAAACCATTGTATGATTCATTAGCATTAAATACCATACCAGCTGGAGTATGCAGTAATAAATAACACTTAAAAACAAACAAACCCAAACTCCCTCATCTATGGTATGTGTTTTAAAACACATGCAGCAATAAAACGGATGTGGCAACCAGCAGCAGGAGTGGCAGCATATCTTCCTCATTTACAAAGCCACACTGAAAGACACATCCTTTCTGCTGTAATTTCTTCTGAGAAGTAACACAGCTTCAAAAATATACAACAGCCAGCCATTTTATATGGTGCTACAATATGCATGACATTTTGATGAATTATGTTGGCAAAGAAATGTGAAATAATTGTAAAACCATTATTATAACTCTGATTATGAAACTGCAAGTTAGTGAAACTCTCTCCATTCATGGATGAGAACAACTGGGGGCCAGTTTTTAGCATAACTAAAGGCCCGCTGAAGCAATATCAACTCCTGAGCTCCTAAAGGATTACTGCACAGCAGTTCATACAAAGGCCAGTGGTATTTACACTAGGTGTGAGTGGGTACTTACATACCCACCTACAGGCACAGGCTTGTGGATACCCCCAAATTACTAACTGACTGACTCAGGAGGTAACATTTCTGGAAATAATGATTCAGTGCAGTGGGGTGACTGGACAAATTTGTTCCCTCCAACCAAACCCAACACACAGACATCCATAACCTCAGGTCTGTGGTATTTCTCTCTTTGGAAGCATGCAAAAAAGTTGGGAGCATTCAAATATCTTTAAGCTCTGTAGCAGATCTTATCTGCTATCCTACATGCAGCACTCAATGCTGGCAGGTTACCTGAAAATACCATTCCCTTGGATTCAAAATCCACTCCCCAGAAAAATTAGTGGAGTATTGCGTTATTGTTCTTTCCCTCCAAAACTTCACTTAAGGTTTACAGTTATTCATTAGTTTAAGTGCAAAAACACTGAAGTAGCTTGAGTGCTTAAACTTCAACAGACCACGTGAATTTAATCTCTCAAAGGATGTGGATTTCTAAAACATATTTATGATCCAAGTTAATTCCTCCTGCACTGATGTGTTTTCTTTCACCTTGCATAGAATAGAAGAATTAACAGGTTGAATTCCCATTTGTGACCTAGGTTTCTGGTGTGTCCACAGTGCAATGTCTACTTTTCAAAGAATATGAAATTTAGATTTATGTTTTTATGTACTTACTATATCATTTAAACCTCAGCAAGTGCAACTAGAAGTCACTAGAATTATTGGAACTTAAAAAAAATGCAAAGAAAAAGCTCAACGCCTTGAAGAAAACACACCTCAAAATCCATCATTTTAGGACGAATACAGTAAAACCTGTCCAATTCTAGTAAGTAAGATTTAGGGATAAGTATTTGTAGTTTAGGAACCAAAGAAAGAGTTGCATTTACACCTGGGATGAATTTGGTTCAGCAGCCTACTTATCTGTGTGTGTAAGTTAAATGACTCCCCTTAAACAGCAGGTTATCAAGCAGAAATCAGCAACATCTGTTGTATTTGTAAAATAACAATAACAAGCTGAGATGCTGTTCATTTACAGTAAGAAGAATGCCAACTTTGCCAAGATTTGTTTTGGCTGCTGGTAAATGTATGTCTAACAGGCAAGTGAGGCATTTCATGGAAAACAAGCTGCACCTGGATTTGAGTCATACCTTGTCCCCTTGAAAACCTGTCATATCCTCCCACTTAAATGTCTCTGATACAATAAACACATGAGCATAAACAAGGCCCCAACTCCTTTGCCCTGTCTCTCTCTTCATTCCAGACAGGAAACATAAAACAGCTAACAGCCCAAGATGCATGAAACCCTTTCTAAAGCTACTTTGGGCCATTTGTTTAATGTCATTCAGGATCTCTTTTGTGGACCGAACAATGTTCCTACCATGTGTTCGCTTATTGTGTTACCTGCTGGTGCATTTCCACGAAGAAATAATCATAGCCATAGCCAGTGTCTCTCTCTGCTGAAGGTGCCTGATTCTGCACCACTGTGGTAAAGAGGAGCTTTAAAAACAATAGATAGTGCAGGTGGACTCGTAAAATGTAGGTAGGTTAATACTGTTGCAGTGAAACAGATCTATGTGAAATATGTGAAAATGTTTGCACGTGCACAAGGATGTGCATTATTTGGGAGAAGCTATTCTCTGTTATTACTAGCCATGACTTGCAAATTGTGAACTTCTCTCTAATACTAAATGTGATAGTCATGACTGATCCTTTACACAAAGTGAGGAAAGCATTCACAGAAACACACGCAGTGAGTATGTGCCCAAGAATCTTGTATCTTTACTCCAGCAGCATTCAGAGGGCCCAGCATGCCTGCCACAAACACAGAAGCAAGTGGATGACATTTGCAGCTTCAGAGAAATCTGAATTAGGCAGCATACAATGAATTATGAGTGATCAATGGGACTAAAGTGAGCCATCCCCATGACCATCCTGGACAGACAGGGCATGGGAGAGCAACAGATAGCAACAGGGAGGTGGCTCAGCTGGTCAGCGTCAGGAACTTCTGACACCTACAGCAACCTGCTTCCACTATCTTGGACAAACTGCTTTTCCACAATTTTTGCACATTATTTTGCAACAGAGAAAATGAAGCACTGGTGCTTCCAAACCAAAATACCTGAAAAAGAATGCAAGCAGTATTGTCAAGAGCTTCTCTACTAGAGTAAGGAAGGTCATTCACATATTAAAAACACAGAAAACCCTCTTCAAAAATCCTCTCCTTTTAGCTTTCGTAACCCCTGGTAGTTAGCAAACTCCTGTGGTACAGGGATTGTTGATACATAAAAATTCTCACTGCTATTTTAGGTCTCAGCTGTTTTATTGGCACCATTCTGCCAATTTTCCTCTTTGCCTGTCACATGGCACACTACAAAGCAGGTGCAAGACTTGCAGAATTTCAAACTTTCACATTTACCATATTTTTCCCTTCATTTATACATCAACTTTTCCATATAGGATCTACACATGCTGACACACCTGAAAATGAGTAACTAGACCCCTTTTCCACATTTAACGAGTGCTTCCCTCATTATTCTCCTTCCTGTAAGGCCACACAGGTAGACATAAAAGGGAAAATTAAAATGAGTCAAAGTCACTTTAGCAATCCCCAGACCACCCATGTCATTAGTGCTAGTCTTCTAGCAAATGCCCCGTTTGAAGGGGTTCTCTGTCACTCGCAATAATTTAGGTGCAAGACAGACTATAAAATCTCCTAGACCTACTAGCAGACATACTCAGTGGTGGTAATGGTTCACAGCAACACTAACAAATAATCACAAACACCAGTTAACACTGAACTATAGTTTCCCTAAAGCAGCATGCAGACTGTTTTGAGTTCTAACATTCCCCACCAAACATCCCCATTATTTTCCTTCAGCTTGCAGGCTCATTCATTCCTCAATCCAGTTTTCCTTCTCAGACTCTTCAATCTCTCCCAACAATGCATATGAATGGAAACAACTATCAGACAAAAAAGTTTACAGCATAGTTCAGAGAAGAGGTTGCCTGGATAGGGTTATGTGTATATAACTGACTGCTGAAGTAGTTACTGTAACCAGGGAGAACAGGGTGACCTGGAAAAAAGCCTAACCCTGGGGAAGGGAATGTGGGTAGTGACAACAAGGTTATAGAAGAGACAGAAAAGGAAAAAGGAGGGCTGATTTGCTGATGTCTGCATATCCATGCGAGTAGTTTGGGAAACTGAAAGAACTGGAAGTACTGGTAACCAAAATACAGGTTAATTGGATTAACAGATATAATGGAATAACTCACATGACAAGAATATCAATAAAGAAGACACATTATTCAGGAAAGACAAGTAGAGGAAAAGAAAGTCTATCCAGAAACATAAGAAAGCTAAATTGCTGAAAGAGTTGATAGAACAGTAAGAAAAATGCAAAGAACCTTAGACATAGTTTGCTAAATACTAAATGTTGAAGGCGATGTTAAAGAGGCTTTTTTTTCTCCTGAAAAATGGACTAGTTGCATAAGATTAATCAAAGGGAAATTCAAGCTATCCTGATGCCTCTTGTAACATCTGTTGTACTGCTACCTTTTCAGAAGCATAGTGTCCAGGGACAGCAACAAGAGCAAGCAAAGGGAGCTTAATTTTGAGTACTGAGAAGAAACCCAGAGAAACTAAAAGAAAAGGCAGTTTTCTTTTAGTTTTTTTAGTTCTCTTTTCTAGTGATTACAAGGTGTTAGGAAAATTTCTGCTCCAATAACCTTGCTCAACCATCTTTACTCTGAAAAGAGACAGAGGAGAGTCCAGCTTTCTTTATTCAAATAAAGGGAGAATCCACAGGGGCATATCTCTGTGGGGTGCTTCAAAGTATTGGGGGACACAGTCCCTCTTTTATCCTTGTACCTCCACACCAGTGAGCCTTTACCCCCTTCCCCAATGACTGAAGTACTCAGGGTTCACATTCTTCTCTGTTCGCCTATCACAGCACATCCCCCAAGTAGGTACCCTCCCTTCATTTCCTTTGTTTATACATGCTCCTGTAAACTGGACTCAGAGTTTGTTACTTTGCCCAACTACAACTATCTTTGTATCCTGTAAAGTCTATCACTCTTTGTTCTGCCCAGCAAACAAGATTTACACATAGGTGCTAAGCTAGCATCTCCTGCCATATACTTGCAAGATAAGTTTGTTTAACCGGATCCTTGTGACTTAAAATCTTCTCAGATTTTTCTTTATCTTGTTTTGTAGGGACTTTGTTCTTCCTAAATTTTATTTTGCAAGGACACTTTATCCTTGTTTTTCCTTTACAAGGTGTGATAAGGAAATTAGAGCAAAAAGAGAGAGATCACAGACTGTTAAAATCACCAAACTTATACTCAGGCTGCTACGATTCACACTGGAATGGCTGTGTCTGTGTGAAGGTACACATGCAGCAATGCTCCAGTTGATTTCAGAAGCACAGGGCAGAGTCCCAGAGGAGCTATGATCCAGGCGAAGTTGTGTTCAGCTATTACCTACTCTACATTTTCCTCATGTCCTAATGGGAAAATGAAAAGTCACATCATTAAATTTTCTTCCTCAAATTAATTCTAAGGGTAGACTGTGACTTCTGTCTAAATAATATCTAAAAGGCATCTAAAACTGCCTGCACTTAATAGACCATTTCCAACAGTAACACTTGTCTGTAGAATTTGGTCACTCATAGCTGAGATTTACTCACATTACCATGGTCTACCATGGTCATGCCTTGAAGACATGACGCTGATGTAAATACTCCTTTTGAAACTCATAACTTCTCCCCAAAGATAAGTGATTTCTCAAGTTTTTCCCTTAAAGAACCCTCTCTTCAACTGCAACTGCTTGCATCTCTTGACAACAGAAACTCAACAAGAAACTACACTTAGAAAAGTGCAGGCTATTTGAAAGTGAAGTGCACACAAAACAAGACATCAGAGCAGTGCATATACGCACATTTGTTGCCCTTTTGACTCGCTCTTAAATGTAGAGTAGTAAGTAAACTAGGAAAGTCAATACTGTGTTTTCTGTAGTCTGTATCAAGGCCTGTATGAGTGACTTACTCTTACCTCTGCTAAGTACCCTTGTTTTAGTAGCAAACTGACTCATAGTGAATGGGAGAGATGTTCATATTTTAGGCTTTTCTGTATCCAACGTACATTTTGACTGGTACTTAAAAGTACAAAGAATGCACACACAAAGAACACAGAAAATCACTACCTATGCTGATCTGCTGGTATCACAAATGGCTAGGTACCTTCACAAAATAATGTAAAAATTGCAAGAAGGTGCAAACTGAGAGCTTCAAACTGTTCTCTTCACTTCCCTCATTGGTAAAACAAATTCAGGAAGTACTCTACATGAGACAGTCCACATTTTCATAAGCATTGTCAGTAAGTTATGCTGAAGTGTTGTATGTATTTTGACGCAGACTACGTGCAAATGGTAGCATATGCAAAATAGAAGGAGCAAACCTTTGTGTTGATGCAAATTTCATATTTAGAAAGCACATTTGAAGCTTTCTATGTTTCATTGACACAGATCAAGCACTGCTCTAAAAAACAAACAAACAAACAAACCTCTTTGGTTTATGATGCCTTTTAAAGTTTTTCCTTGCCTGTAGCATACATCTCAATTCTCCAGCTGATTAAATGGTAAAAAAAAAAGGAGAGACTGATTTCTGCGATCTTCAGCAAAGATGGTTGGAAAGTGTTTTATTTTTCCTGGGCAAAACTTCAATGAAAATAATAAATAGTTTTCAACTCGAGTTTTCAAAGAAAAAATCTCAATGTTTTGGCTGAAACTCAAATACCAAAATATTTCAACCAAAAAACAAAATATTTCCATTAGGAAATGCTGCTGCATGGTGCCCTGGGATACGGAATTCCAAATCTTATACTCTCATTTCCCTTTATGCCCCATGATACAGCTGATTTCCCCTTTTCCAGACTGAGCTGCTGCATCATCGAGGTTGTATTTCCTAATTCCTGATGGTGGACATACACTAGATAAATGAAAGGGAATCTGACTCTGCAGGACACCAACAAATCACCAGACCAGACAGAAACATTCTGGATTTCAAGAAACAGGTTACAAGAAAAAAGGTTTCCTTGAAAAGCAAGCATTTTTTCAAGTTAAACTTAATTGAAAACCCGTGATTTTTGTCTACAGGCAGTCTCAAGACAGCTATTTTCTTTCAATTGCTAGAAAAGATCCTGCTGCTGAGCATTATTCCAGTTTTCTATAAAGTCTGAGTGCAGTTAGATATAGTAACAAGGCTTCCAAAGCATTCTAGAAGATGTGGGTTCTCCATCTCCACGAGTTTTGAAAGGAACATCCAGGTCCTGAAGTCAGCATTGACTGCCTCAATCTATACATTTTTTTTTCTACTGTTGCTATTTTCTTCGGATTTTGTCAGCAACTCAGTCAGAGTCATGCCAAAGGAAGGCCGTAAAATTTTGCCTTGTCACTGGCATCTCACAAGGCATCAAGTGCAATGCCTCTGAGTATTAGTGAAAAGAATGCTTTACAATTTAAATAGGTACTGGTCTTGCTTTATGCAACACACAATGTTGCTACTAGAACCCAGATCTTCTGATCCTTAAGGGAGCTTTCAGATGTAGAGGAAGATGAATACCTAACTGCACAGCAAGCTCAAATAAGTTTGCTTCCCAGACGAAGGACAGAAACAGCATCTACAAGAGCAGAAGGAAAACAAGCCAGTATAACCCTGGAGATCCAAAAGCCCCAAGGGCTTTCAGAGAGCATAGCATGCCTACACTGTGAACTGTGAGTGTTAGTGCTGGAAACTTCACATGAGGACTTGCAAGTGAAGTCCAGCCCAGACCTCTTCCTAGGGACAGAGGTGAGAGGCTGAGGAGACATCTTAGGGAACCCATGGTTGAGTTGAATTTGAGCATCTACTCCTGAAGCCTTGACTACAACTAAGACTATTGCCAGTACACTTAGGTAGCTCCTTTAAAGACACATACCACAAAGTCTTCAGTGCTTTGCCCTTTTAATCAAAATGCTGTATGATGGCTCTTCATAGTTTCTTTGGCATCACTTGATATTTTTTTTCCCCCAAATCTGGTAATCAAATCAGTTTGACCAGCCAGTCATCTGCAAAAAGAGGATTTTATGTACCACGTCCAAGCACTGGCCTACCTCCAGTGTCATGTCTCCAGCTGTGAAAAATCTGGTGCCTCAGAGGAAAGCAAACAATAAATCTTTCCCAAGTCCTGCAGGCTGAAGCCCTGAAATGTGAGATTTGGTTACAGTTTTGCATTTTGACAGGGCTAGGAATACACTGAGACCAGTACAGATCTCCCAGTTCTCCCTAAGAAGGGAATGAATACTAACACACCAGATAATTTCTCTCTGTAGTTGGATTGCAGCACTGGTATCCTTTAAATAGGCATGTAGGGTTTGCTTCCATTACCTGCATGGAGATGCTTAGATCCGTTTTGGATGCTGGGGATTTTATCATCTACTCACTTTTCCAGAAGGGCCTACACTCTGATGAGCCCTTGCTGAGTCCACAAGCTTCCACTCAGCCTCTTTAATACCTTTGGTGTTAAGTGCCTTTGGAGATGTCTTGTCTGTAGAAAACTTAATCAAGCCCCTAATTTTCACTCCGAGGATCTTAAGTACTGATGAAATAATACTTCCCCCTTTAATTTGTTCCAGGGCTTGGTTACATCACTGTTACAAAATTTCACCTTCACTCCAGGCTGAAGAAGTCTAACTTTGACCAGCCATTAGCTCTGATGCCACATGTCAGCAAACTGGAACCATCCCACCGCCTTTTCACATGTAAGCATCTACACTTCGTTCAAAGCACCTTCCTTCAGCTGCGACAGCTAAAGAAATAGAAGTCTAAAAGCCATTTTAGATTCATTTTTGAGGCTGTCATTGAAAATTTTACTGAAATCTTCCTCATGAAGAAGCACTACTAGGCAAAAGTACTTCTGGTGTACAGTCTAATACACCTCGTCTCACTTGGAGGCGAGGAAGAACTGAACTGAGATTGGAGGTTGAAAGATTCATTGGAGATTGAAAGATTCATCAAGTTTGTATCTTCCTCTATAGAAAAATACAACTTAGTGATGAGTGACATAGATGATACCCATAATTTAAAAAAATTAAAAAAAAAAAAAAGGAAATATTTCAGCAGATCGCACTTTCCCCACCTTCACCCGGTGATTTCCTTTTTCGATAAAGTATCCATTGGAGATTGAAGTTTTTCTTTTTAGACTGACTTGGAGTTGACTGGGTGGCACAAAGTGGGTAAAGACAAAGAAAGGAACAAGTTCAAATAAAAAATTTCAACAATGCCTGCAGCTAGAATATTCAGTAGATATTGATAGTATCAATAGCTGTTCTGAATGTCTATTATTTCTACTTTCTGTCCTTATGTACTTCAACTACATCTGATTTCTCCCTTCAAAAGAGCAATTTTTTTTTTCTTGGTTGGCTTTATTCACTGACAAAGCAGTTCCCTATGTATCAGTTTTGGACACTGTGGCAAGCAATCAGGAAGCACATGTATATATCCAAATGATCTTAATACACAACACAGAAATCAAATTCATCTGGTAATGCAACTTGTGATGTGGTTCTGCAATTTACTGGTATCTTTAGCTTTAGATATTTTACAAATCTGCAGTTTATCATGCACCAGGGACTGCCTTGCCTGATTGTGATCACTTGACTGTCTCTCCTGGGATCAATTTCTTGAAGTACAATCTAGTTCAATACACTATTAAGAACAGGATAATATCTTATTACTTACTTCAACTATGCTTCTGGAGAGCCAGTCAAGATTGCCTTGAGCCAGGAAAACAAGCTTTTTTGCATGGATTTCCCTTCTATAGAGCAGGTTTCTCAAGCTCAATAGAGCTTTGTGCCAAACTTCTCTTCCTACTAAGGAATAAATCCTTGCTCAGCTTGGACAGGTGGAGGCTCTTGAGGGCCCCAGTTCAAGGTGATATGCAAGTCTTTGCATAATAATAAACACGTGTGTATATCAACAGGACCATACACATGTTGAAACACTATGTGCATATTCAAATACCTTGCTGAACTGGGGCCACAGTAAATGCATTCTTTTCATAGAAACACTTTTCCATGGACCCAATCCAAAGACCACTGAGGTCAACAAGAGCCTTTCACTTCAATAGACTTTGGATCAGACCCCATGAGCATTTCCAACTAAAACCAGCACTGGAATTTTTGCATGACCATGCATTGAAACAATTTAAGTCTAGTTCACTATAAACCCTAAACTCAAATACTCCTCAACTCTGGGAAAGCTGGATCTTTACTTTGCCCAGGTCCCTCTTTCAAAGACCAATTGAAAAAAAAAAAAAAAAATTTAACTCCAATGAGAAAAGTCATTCATACTTAAATCAGGGTCTACACTTAAAAACAGCTGGAATATCTCTCTGAAGAAAAGAGTTTCATTAGATCATTCATATAATACTTCAGATTAAGAAGTGTAAAACAGCAATTAAAGAACAGTTGAAAAGACATCTGCACATTTTAGAGAATTCCTATAAAGATAGGAGCACTATTTCCTAACAGTTGTATAAATCTATAAAGACTTATCTATAATTTCACTGACAGATCACCACTGGAAAAAGAGAGAGAGAGAGAGAGAGAGAGAGAGAGAGAGAGAGAGAGAAGGAGAGAAGAGAAAAATCATAAAAGCATTCCACCTGTATTGCTGGCAGATGGCTTATAAATGTCGCACAGACTTAGACCTACTACTGGCCCATGGAAGAGGTATTAAATAAACTGCTGAACATCTGCTGGTAAATACACAGCAAACAAGAATGCAACTCAGAGCCAAGCATCTGGCAAGTGCGGGCCACATCTCTGCTCATAAACTAAGCAATGTTTTCTGCTAATCATTAACAGAGTTATTGATTTTAGAAGTGTATCACACAGCTATAATTTTGTCAGAGAGTAGACCACATAAGTTGTTCTTTTTCTGGTTGTTTCATTTTGTCTTATTCCAAAAGTCCATAAATTGACGAGCGGGACAAAAATTATAATTGACATCATCTGTGGGAAATATTTCATAAAACAACAGGCCCAGATGTAGGATTAAAGCCATGTGGTAGTAAAATACCACACTGAAAAAAGTCCAGGTTCCATGATTTCTTACGAAAACAGATGTGCTATTACTCCACTCTACTTGTTTTTCAATACTTTTTACTCCAAATAATTCTTTCTTTTTTTCCCTTTTTTTTTTTTCCACAATTGCACTAGGGAGAGATCATAAATTGATTGCAGATGGCAGCTTGTACTTCAAAATCCTAACTGTCACAATCTTTGAAATAAAAATAAATGAAACATTTTGTGAAATTATATTGAGCTGTGTTAAAAGTAATGAAGATTATACAAACATAGGTCTGTTTGTCATTTATACAGCACCTTCAGGCATGACAACCAAATCTATTAGACAATACTACTCTCCGTGGAAGGTGGTTATTTTGTAAGTTCAGGATGTACTGTAATATAGAAGGTAATCTATAGTCCGAGTGCTGCTTTATCCAAGCCTCGAGAAGGTCTGAGCCTCCTGCAACACAGAACCAGGCATACATGTACTCGATTCTCTCGCACACAAAGAGGCAACATGGAAACAAGATAGAACAGTTCTGTGCATCCTGCTTTGCACATCTTTTTATATCAGTACGTTCTTGACAAACATATCGTATAAGAGATCTATGAAAGACAGAGGCTTGTATGGTTTGAATTTTAATTTGTCATAGTGCAGCACAGAATGGCAAACAACTGCATTTCTTACTAAACAACTTACTAACATACGGAGATCATTACAATGCCACTAATTACAACTCGTTAAGTTCTAAATTTATGCAGTTTCACAATGGACTTGCAGAGATTCCCCATTTCAATTATCAGAGGTTTTGTAAGACCTTATAAAATAAAGAACAAAACAGGCTTCCATCCCATGTCACTCTAACTCCTTCAGACAATGTCTGTTCCCACTAGAGCTGATGTTGTTTGATGCTGATGGAAAGGGTTTTGACTAACTGTCTCTTTTAGGTGTTTCCTGAAGATAGAAAGAGTGAAAAAGCCATAGGTACTCATTTGGGAAAAGGAGATGTTTTGGCACTACACTTTAGGGAAGGCTGTGAAGCAAACAGGAGTATGAAACTATTGAAGTCTAGCCACTCTTTTGTAAAATATAAAAGAAGAATAAACCAAGAGTAGCGAGTGATTGAAGGAACAAGAATGGAGGACTTTCAGGACCACAGAAATCATTAGAAATCTAGAGCAGGGTCAGTGCCCACAATAAGATGCAGGAGCGAACTGAGAAATAGTACTGCTTCTTCTACTATGTATTAAAATCTTTATATGGAAGAACGTTATTAGAGAACCTCGTCTCTATTCTCTCTTTTAGGCAAACTTGTCAGAGACAAGCAGTCCTTGCCATCTGGCTAGGAAAACTTCATGTCTTTGCTGTGAAATCCTTGCTAATGGTAAAGCCGCACTTACAGTATCCCTTCTTCAGAAGCAGAAAACTTGGGCAACTATTCACACACCAGTCAAGAATCCTTCCTGCCATGAAATGCCATGAGTAACCAGACTCAGTTCAAGACATTAGATGCAGTGTACATTAGACACAATACATAGGAAAGCTGTCAGAAACTGAAGTGGTGTATGAGGGAGAAGGGGTGGAACTGAACTGTTGCTCAGTTGGCTAGAAAAAAGGTTTTCGAGCAATAAGGGGAAGACTTGGAGGAAGTTCAAACTGGGGTCATTTGCCTTTTGTAACAGATGAGTCTGAAATCCCATGAAGACTGGTACTCTGAAGCATAGAAATTCATAGCTCTACTAAAGCCTCTGCAGGAGGACAGCAGTTTAACACCACATTTTTCTCCCTAAAAGAGATCTGGTTCAAATCCTATTTAAGAAACTGGTTAGCTTTACACTGCCTGGTATTTTGGTCTATAGGTTTAAGCTTTCTACACTGGAGCTAAGGTCAAAACAGCAAAAATAGAAGCTCATGGAGAAAGACAGCAAGGGTTTTGAAGGCCAGGTAAAGGGAAGGACTACAGTGACAGCTATGCAGGCACACATACACACACACATTTCCATGCCTTCTGTGGCTCCATCCATATCCTTTCTCACCTCCCACTTGATTGGGAAATGACATTCCGGATTGCAAAGAGTGTAACGCAGCTTTCAAATAAGGAAAGACAGATAGTTCTGAATGCTTCCGAAAACTTTGCTTTAATCCACCGTTGCACTGGTAGACTTTTTTTCTGTATATTATTTCTCCGCCTGTTTTTCTCCAAGGAGACATAATTCAACTGATGGTAAAAATTACTTTGACCAAAACATTTTCTGATTGTATTAAGCTGTAGAATAACCAAAGAATACTGAAAACTGATATTTTTCATGTAAGTACTTTCCAATTAAAACCAGACAGCTCATTCTTTCTTAATTTGCAATTGTTTCAAACAAAGGTTGCCGTCTGCCATCAAATTCAAAAGACACTTTCTCATTTAAAATCTATTTTCCAAGAGAAAAAGAAAAGCATTGAAGAAAGTACACACTTTATGCACTGAACTGCCCAGAATGAACAACATAAAGGTGATATTTTTGTGAGTAGATTTAAAAATCAAACTCCTGTTAAGGCTGAGACCTGACAAACTTACAGAAATAGTCAAAGAATTTATCTTACCTAATTTTCAAAAAGATTTCCTCTCCAATAGTATTTACATGAAATCTGAACCTGGGACATCATACCATTAAAATTAGGAAATGAAGAGTAGCACTTTTTTGTTATTGTTTTTTGATTGTTTGTTTGTTTCAACTCCAGAAGTAGTAACTTGTGCCCTTCCTCAGCAGGGGGCATGCTTTGGCAATTGTACTCCCAGGTTTTTCTTGTTATTTCTGTGATATCATTTTAATATCACCTGAAAGCCCGCATATTATGTCTGCTCAGCTGAGTCCAGCACAGCAACTAAAGAAAGTAAAACAGAAAGAAGATCAGAGGCTCTATAAGCAGACAAGGAATTCAGGAGGTATGGGTAAGAGCAGGCATAAAATGATCCACACGAACATACGGCAGAGAGGAGGAAAGACTAAAATAAGGTATTTGTCAGCTGACTCCTGGCCCACTTTTTTCTACAAGACCACTCCAATAACTATCTCATGTTTTGCCATGACAGCTCAGAGGCTGAAAACATTGCCCAGAGGAAAGCCATGTAATAAGTGCTGTGCACAGAGCCAGACCCAGCACAGAGGAATGTCACATTTACTGATTTAGTTGGAGTACTGAGTGACTTACTGACTGTTCTGGCCTTCTTTATCACAGGACTTCTGGTCTTTCAATATCTTCTATTGTTTCTAAAACGACCAGCAACTTTCCCCAGCATTCCAAGTATTACTTTTGCACACTGGCAAAAGAGAGAACATGTTTGAGGAAGACTGAATAGATCACAGAAACATAAGAACAGTTTAAAAAAAAAAAAGTTCCTAAATCAAGATGTGACCTTTAATTGAAAGAGGCTGCATTGGAAAGTTTCCATTCATTTTCAGGTTTTCTTTGTATCACATTAAAAGCCTAAAAATGCAATTAATTTTCAAGCAAAAGTTTGGAAGATATTTCTGAGTTCACATCAGATGAATCAACAAGATCAATAGGCTACTCCTACAACTAGAACTGAAGATTTTTCTTCATAGCTGCTATCTCATTCCACCTCTAGCAGTGAGGAAGGAGTAGAAATGGGGAATCCATTGGGTACTGTAATTAAGACTGTTTCATCATCCCTGCTGGTACTCCTGACACAAGACAAAACTGCCCCACTATGCTGACTGAAAAAGGGGTGGTTGGTGCTAGAAGATGGTTTCAAACATTTGTGATGGATGAAAGGAAGCCCACAGCCATTAGCACTGTTGGAGACACAATTTTTATTATGAACACCATCTGCAACATGGACATTTTGGTCTTTGAAGAAGGAAATATGGAGCTGCAGACCACCAGCAGCAGCCTGGAGTGGGTGGAGCAGGGAGGAAACATACCACAGTAGTAGCAGCCACAGGATTTGTGATCAATAGGTGGGAGGATGGATCTGAACAGGATGTTGTTTGGTTAGCAGCCATACGTGCTCTTGGGCATTTGAAGAGCTGCACACTTCACTATGAACAAGGGGAAACAACAATTCTTTGAGACGTATTTCTGCTCTGAATCAATTCCAGCCATTGTAACAAATCATATAGAGATTTGTGTCTATCAGCAGTTGGTCAGAAGCCTCAACAGCAATCAGCAAGAGAAAGTGACATTAGCAAAATCTGCAGTAAGACTAGGCTCTGTTGCTGAAAAAATGGAAACATTTGATTTCATTTAAATGTCCTGAACATCCTGATACCACCAGTGAAGGAAGAAAACTAAAACAAGACAGAACACATACGCAATTCATACCAAGGATAGAGGTATAAAGGAGCGTACAAATAATGTGGTTCATGCTTCAGGCACTGAGATCTCTCTCTTGCAACACAGAAGCCTCTGAACAGCTAAGGGAAGAACACATCTGGCCCAGTTACATGACCTAGCATAGGCAAGACAGACAGCACAATCATCAGCATCAGTAATATTGCAAAACAATCCTCCAATTTTCTATTCCTTCCAATAGCAGCATTAAAAGCATTACCTCCTGGAAAGGGATAATTATAGTTGGCCCCACCTCTTCCATGCTCATGTTGGCCTTAGTAACAGCCACAAGAAGACAGCACTGCCAGTGACAAACGTATCAACCACAATTTCCCAAAAGCTGCATTTCAAACCACAGCAAATATCAGCCCATAGAGCTTGTGGTAAAAGCACATGACCTGACTGATGGGGCAGCTGATAACATTGCATCAGCATACTGGTGTATGTTTTCTGGCTGTGTTTGGGGCCAGGAAGGCCACCTTCTCACTTTCCACCAAAAGAGGAGGACCTTTGTAATTTTACTGCAAGATCAAGGGGAAATGGGAGTAAGATACAACTAAAAATTACAATGTTAGCATCTTTCATATCGTATAATAGCTTAGATTGGAGGGCACCACCTAGTTCCAACTACTCTGTCATGGGAAGGGTTGCCAACCACTAGATCAGGCTGCCCAGAATCCCATCCAACATGGCCTTTAATACCACCAGAGGTGGGTGTCTACAGCTTCTCTGGGCAGCTTGTCTCAGCACCTCACTGCTTTCTAAGCAAAAAAATTCTTCTTAACATCTAACCTAAATCTACCCTCTTTTAGTTTAAAGCCATTCTCCCTTGTCCTAACACTATCAGATTGCATAAGTCAGTCTTCCTCCTGCTTATAAGCTTCCTTCAAGTATTGGAAGGCCACAACTAGATCTTCCCAGAGCCTTCTCCAGGCTAAACAAGCTCAACTCCCTCAACCTTTCTTCACAGAAGAGGTTCTCCAGCCCTTTGATCATCTTTGTGGCCCCCCTATGGATCAACTCCAGCAGCTCTTCCTCCTTCCTGTATTAGGGGTTCCAGGTCCAGATGTAGTACTGCATATGGGGCCTTGCAAGGGCAGAGCAGAGGTGGACAATCCCTTCTCTTTCCCTGCTCGCCACCCCTCTGTTGATACAGTTGGTCTTCCAGTTGGTCTTCCACCTGTGACTAGCCTCCATCTGGACGTTGAGTCATTGACAACAACCCTCTGGCTATGGCTATCCAAGCAATTATTTATCCACCTAGTAGTCCAGCCTTCACATCCATCTCTCTTCAATTTAGAGATAAGGATGTGGTGCAGGATGATATCAAAGCCTTGCAGAAGTCCAGGTAGATGACATCAGTTTCTATTCCTTTGTCCACCAATGCTGTTACTCCATCACAGAAGGCCAGCAGATCAGTCAGGCACGATCTGCCCTTGATGAAATCATGCTGGCTGTCTGGTGTCACTTCCACATTTCATACGTGCCTTAACACCTCTTTAATTGGCCTGCAGTTCCGCAGGTTTTCCTTTCTCTATTTTTTTTTTCCCTGGGTTTTCCTGGTTTTCTCAACATTCCTCTCTGCTACTAAAAGTGTAGAGGAAAACACCACCTGTACTCCCTGTACCATCCACTACCTGCCCCAAGTTCCCTGTTCCTTTTGGTAGCCCTGAGGCTTCTCTCAGTGGCTTTTTTTCATTCAGCACTACTTCCTCAGGGAAGAAAGCAAACTTGTTTGGAATAGACTGCAGGACAGGAATATATAACCCAAGATTCACCCATCAATTAAGTGGTAAGTTTTCTAGGTTTTGCTATTCTTTACAAAAGCACCAGTGGGCAGGTGTGCAGTTGCAGCCTCTTTTCTCTCTTTTGGTGTGGCTTCCAGGTTATGAAAGTCAGTAGCACATGAGTCAAAAGTTTGCATTTGATTGCTCTCTGTTCACACCCAAGGGTTCTGACCTACACAAATGTGCCAACTTGGCTGTGTTGTTTTGTTGATGTTTTTCTTCAGTACTTCTGGACCACAACACTTTCTAGCAACGAATTTAATCATTTGGACACGTACCATTCCAGGAGAATCCACTCTGAATTCTCACTGAATTTCTCTGGCACTTCCTATATCACCTTTCATGAGAAAAATATGTTCTACTTTTCGGTTCACTCTTTCCAACTGCTCATCCTAATATTCATCTATATTATAATATTCATCTCTATTATCTCTCTACTACTGATCTCTATCAGCAGTGCTCAGTTGTTCTTTTTCCTCAGATGCACATTAGCACAGTTCACCTATCCTCATACAAAGACCATGCTATAATAGAGACAAAAAAAAAAAAAAAAAAAAAGAGCTTTTCTTTGCATTTTTTCCAGTTCTGCTGCATCTTTTCTGAGACAGGGTAACAAGGACTGCTTAGCACAGTTCAGATGCTGGCAGACTACGAGTTTAGACAATAGTTAATAACATTCAGTTTTCTTCTCAACTCTTCCTTAACAATTTCTAAAGTGATATTTGCCATATTTACTCCTGCTGAGCACAAAACAACGTTCACAACCAATCACTGTTTTGACTGGTTTCCAGGACCTCACCCTTGATGTCTAACATTGCTGCACACTGTGAAATTAAGATTATTCCTCCAATGTGTATCACTCACTTATTTTGGTACTTAGCCACTGTCATGAGATCTTCCAGCAGCTATTTTCTCTGACAGCTTTAGTTCTGTCTGCATAACTTACACAACTTCTCTCACTTTGATATTTTCTTTTACATCTGTTACCTTCTTCCCTTCCTTCTTCCTGCCCCACAATACAACAAAGCCAGCAACAGCACATCAACAATTCTAACATAGAAATTAAGCACCAATCCAGCTATTTATTGCTACGTTCTCATCAGTCCTCAAAGATTGCTGCAGTACAGACTTCAGACTCCACAGACTAATAATGCCCCTCCATGATAATTTTTCACAAAGAAGCAGAGGTAAACAAATGCCATACAAATAAGGCCTTATTTTAGCTACCCAGTCTTACATGGCTTTCCATACTAAAGCCCAGGGCTAGAAATGACCACATAGCAAAGAAAATAAGGAAAAAAGTTACATATATATGAGAAAATTTACAAGTTTTGACATAGGAAAAGGATCCGAAGGATCCACATCACTTGTCAAAAGGCAATTTGTCTTCTTGTGCAATAACAGCTGCTAATGGGAAACACACTCATTATTCCATCACTGCTGGCCACCAGAAGTGGATTCACATACAACCACTAGCATCCCCAATTTCACTTAGAGCCAAATCACCTAGGTTGAGCCCTCATTGTTTCATTACTCAACTGAAAATCCTTTCTTACTTCTGAACAGAGGACTAGCATTTATAGTTTTGGTTTTTGACAAATCAAATTCAATTAAGTGACAGAGGCCTTGGGGTTGTTCCTAGGCTCATTTGTTTCATTAGCTTTTGAAAATACAAAAGCCCATGGAGCTGTGCACTGGATGTCCTGCCAAGAGTCCCTCAGTTTTGAAGGCCTCAGGGCACTTAGAGGAAAACTCCCATCAGTCTCATTGCCCAAGTTGCCAGTTGAATCTATCATGACACTTTATAATTTAGATACTATCAACGAAGTTTAATCAAAGTTAATTCACAATGTCCTGGTACAGAAAGAACCACAGGGAGCCATGCAAAGTGTGCAGTTTCTTGGAATTAACTTGAAGAAATCACTTTTCACACACTGGGGTCCGAGGCACAGCCAACCATTAGCAAGGGTCCAGTAATTCAGCTGTCTAAATGCTTAGGAAAGAAGCCAGAGATTTTCTGAAGTTTACTTTTCCTCACTATCTATTACTGAGCAGCATCTAGTCTATCTGCAGCAGCTACGTGGGATCTGCCAACCTACCGTAAATTTCCTTTTAAACAGCTGCATATATTTCACCACTAATAGGATGTAAGGCAATAGGAAATGCTCATTTGTTAATGGTATACCATTTCTTTTCCAAGTTTTATCAATTCTATTCTTTTTCATTTCCTTCCAGAATATGGTTCAGTATAAAAATTCACATGGTCAAAGCGTTATCTACAGAGACCAGAACTAGCTTTCTAGCTTCCAGCCTCCCTGAGTTCGTAAAGTTATTTACTCCACTCAGTAAACAGCTGAAAAAACAGCCAGAAAGTGTAACTTTTGTTAGTCATTTAGGAATATTCCTGACCAGATCTTTTGTTATTGCCCTTTATACTCCCTTTTTTTTATTTTATCACACATTTATTTTCAGAGGATAAGTCATATAAGCATCTATAGTTTGCTGAAAAGCATGAGGATTTCCTTTTTCCTTTAGTCTTCCCAACTGTATCAAGAACCATGAGAAAGGATATTATAATTACCCCTGCTGTGTTACAATAACTATGGGTCTGGGTGACCTACAAAGCTAAGAAAGAATAAAAATAGTTGAAGACTTGTCCAGTGTTGGCCCAATGCAACTTCATATTTGCACGTAGGATTCTGCCTGTATTACATTTCTCCTGTCTGAAGTAAGCTATGGGAAGCTTCTTCAGTGCCTGCAAAAGGTATCAGTTCTAAACATTACTTACGGTTTGTATGCATGATTGAAGATTTGAACAGGCTACTGCATAAGGCTCAGGATCTGTTTCCCTTCTAGAATTATGGTCTTTTCTCTATGGTGGTCAACCTGAATGGCTTGTATATTTAGTATCCATCTGATAGATTATAATATTTTAATCAAACAATGCTTATTAACTGCAAAAATTGGAAGAAAAATGATACACTTGCATTATATCATACAGCTAAATTCACATTTCCAAGTCTATCAATTTACAATTTACCATTTACAATTAAAGTATTAACATAAACAACTCTGCAGCATTATGCATAAAGCTCTACAGGAGTTTCACTGAATAATCAATGATAGTAACAATTAATGTTATTAATTGATAAGAACAGTTACAAACAATATGTTTAACTGGAGCAAACTTCAGTCTTCTGTTACTTGCTGACTCCTGAGATAACTGGAAAGTGATCTCTCTTACTTTGACCTGTAAACATCTGTATATTCAGGAGTATTTTGCAAGCATTCAAGAGGTCACTAAGATCTCAGCAGGCTACAAGAATGCTGCTTTCTTTCAAGGAAGAGATTGTTGCTGGTTACTTCTGTGAAGGCTCAATCAAGTCAGCAACTACAACAGTCAAACCATGTGTGCTGTGAGATAGATCACACCCACTGATATTATGAGACCATTCCAGCAACTTGCTTGGTTGAAACATCTCAGTACCACTATAATGCAGCACAGATCTCAAGTGGCCAAGCACAAATTCACCTTAAAAGAGACATCTCTTAATCTCTCCTCATTACAACTAATACCTGGGCTGAATCCATTGCTCTCCTGAGGTTCTTGCTTGGTACAAGTGTCAGAGTAGACATACTGAACAAGACCCTGCTGTGGGAACTAGCAGAAGCATATCCACCTCCTGGCCATTCTCTCAACTCAGCCAAATGAGGGAACAGACTAAGGATAACATCCAGGGCAACTTGGGAGAGATGTATGCATTATTTCCTCTGTGTTTTGCCAAGACAGCAGCAGCCAGAATTAAAGACACTGCTCATCTGAAAGGAAGTTTCCTGAACATGTGCGTTCAGACAGAAGACCGTGCCTTTACACACACTGAGCTCCAAACTGCAGAACTTCCTCCCTTGTCATAGTTGTCTGTTTGTTTAACAGTGTTTTTTGTCCCGTTTGGGACAGAAAGATTTTGTGGTTTTCTTGGGTTTTCTTTTTTATTTAAGAAGCAAAACTCACTGTTGATTATTTATTTATATTACCTTATTGCTCTCATAAGCCAGGTCCCTATGAGCTGAGTTAATTTTCTAGAGTTTTACACTGGCAGCTATCCCATCATTCTGCAAAATCTCTGACAAGGGGAGTATGTCAGAGACATACCTACCCATTTTTAAGTATCAGTTCCTACTTTGAATTTCTTTTAAAGCTCTTGAAGGAGAGCAATGTTGAAACACAGATGGCATCATTAAAAGTAAACATTGGCCAGGATACAGTATAAATACCTTACTGTGGCATCCGTTCTAAATATAGGGCTAAATATAGGATACACCACAGTCAAGCCAATTGCATGCTATGATATTGGTTTACTTTTTAATGAGATCCACAGTCTTACTTAAAAAAAAAAAAAAGAAAAAAAGGAAAGAACTATAACGTGATATTCTAAATTTGCCAGAGTAAGGCACCGATGTTCGAATACTAATTATTTGGATTAGGCTTAAAATTGCCATTTAGAGAGAGCCTGGATGTGGGATTCTCTAAGCCACAGTCCTTCCAAGCCTCAAGGGAGACAGTATTATTCGATTTATTAAGCTGGTGACAGCTCCTCAGCAAGCTGACCTGAACTAGCATACAGCATAGCACACAATTCCCCCTGAGAGGAGTCCCAAGCCAATGTTGATGTCTACTTCCTCCTCTGCCCCAAGGTAACTGTGGTAGCAATACAAAGCACAGCAGTATTACTTCCACACACAGGCTGATGAGAATTTTAAACAAATAAGTGATCTAGAAATGTTAATGCTGAGGAGGAGGGAGCTGGAACACACTAAATCTTATGGTTTTAATGTGTTCCTAAAATGCAATCCCATTCTACCATCCTAGCTGATTTAATATCTTACAGTACACTGTAGGTATCAGCAGTTTTTGCTGTAACCAGTATGTGCTGGTTAGGGTACAGTTCCCAAGGCCACCTGGAGTATTAAATATGTCAATCTCCCAGTTACTAATGGGAACCAGCTATCTTATATTGCCTTGAGAAGTCTTTCCCCAGACATAACTTCTCACACTATGAAGTCTAGTAGTCCACTGGTAACTGCTCAGTCCTTTGCCGATGAATCCAAAAGAAAATATATGAGTTCACAATTGCCATACTGATGATGTCTTTCCCTTGTGATAGAACATCCTCAAACAATACAGAACTTCTGCTTCCATACACTGAGGCCAATCTTCTCAATGTAAACATTCCATAATTTCAATGTGCAGAGATAGAAAGTAGGCATTTTCTCTTCATGTATATAACTAACTATCAGTTTGACTTCTGGCTGTGTGTGAAATTTTGCTGCTCTACAGACAGATATCAATGCAAAATAAAAAGACTACAGAGAAATTTCTATTCATGGCAGAACAGGAGTTGCCACCAAAGAGTTTCAGTTCAACGAAACAACCAGTCCATTATTTGATTCTTCATAACTATTCCTTATGCATTTCATCTGCTATGCTAGATGACTCTCCGGGGAGTAAGGAGTTATGTTTCATTTTTCACTGATCCTTAACAAAATACTGCAAAAGTTTCTACAGTATAACAGAAGGGATGCTGTCATTGTTCCAAGCATGTTATATTTTAGACTAGCTGAATAACCTCTGGGGAATCAGAATGCTGAATCACAGATAAAGCATTACAGACTCTTAGCCATTAAGTCATACTTATGCAGAAATTCATTCCCTGTTTTGGAATGTTTTTGTTTTTGTTTTTTATCTGTAGAGAAAGGGATTTTATTTTCAGCTGGGGGACAGCTAAAAATCTCATAACATTTTCTTCTCAAAATACAATTCTTTTCATTCTTCCCCTCCTATGTCTTCCACAGTCTCATTTGGTCTCATCAGAACGGTTTGCTGATGAAACACTACTGTAGCAGCAGAAGGAAGAAGGGAAAAATACTGAAAACTAGCCCATGTTTCTCATCACTGTCTCCCCTTCTTGATCTGGTTGATGTGGGATAGTGGGGGTCACATAACCTTTATTTTCCTCCTGGCCACAGCCAGGCTGCTGTTCCAGCTTATGTCACTTGCCTAGATTGCTTTGCTGCAACAGTGAAACAAGAAGCAGTACGCAAACCAAATTTCAGGTTCAAGCTCTTCTTGCAAAAAGTCCTACAAAGAACAGAGCAGTGAGGAAGGGCGAGAGCCTTCGTTAGCACTTCTGTGCTTCTTAGCACCGCTAAAACTGCTGCAGTGTCAGATCATAAAGGACAGCAAGAACCCCTATACCTAAATGTTTCTGAATGGCACAAGGATATTCATCCTTTTAACCAGAACAGCCTGACCCTTGTTCTTGGAAAAAGGGAAATGAAACATTACTTAAAAAGACAGAATCCAGATCTTATCCTGACAATAATTAGAACTCTGTAAACATCATTTGTTTCTGACAGAGGTATTTGAGTATTTGTATCTTCAGGTACACCTCAATTACCTTCCAAGTAATCACAGAAACATAGGGTTTGGAAGGAACTTGTGGAGCTCAAATAGTCCAACAAACCTGCTAAAGCAAGTTCCCTAAACTAGATTACACAGGAAAGCATCCACATATGTCTTGAACATCTTCAGAGAAGGAGATTCCACAGTCTTTATGGGCACCTTGTTCCAGTGTTCTGTCACCCTCAAATTAAAGTTTTTCCTCATGTCATTTGGAACTTTCTACTTTTCAGTTTTTGCTCATTGCCCCTTGCTCTGTTGCTGGGCTCTGCTGAAAAGAGCTTGGCCCATCTACATGACTCCTGCCCATTAGATATTTATAAGCATTGATAAGATCACCCAACAGCCTCCTTTTCTCCAGGCTGAACAGTCCCAGGTCTCACATTTTATTTACCAAAAACTATTAAAACAATTTTAGTTGCTGCATCATAAGTCTTTTATTAGCTAGCAGATTTTTGCAAATATTTAAATAGGAACACCCATTCAATCATTAGGTTGTTGATCTTTTGAAGATCTGGTATGAACTTCAGCAAGTCACTTAGTATCTAATTATCAGGGTGTTTTAAACATCATAAACATAGATGTTTCTATCTATTTCTAAAAGGGGTTCTGCCTACAGATTTGTTTCATCATGAGCAAGCAGAGATTGTCAAGATCTCCACAAAAACCAGACCATGAAAAATAAGGAATTCACATTCCAAGCTGCAGAACATTAGAAAACACTTAAAGATATTAAGGCTCAAGTAATTATCTAGCAAAAACTTTTACATCATTTGTGTCATCAAAAGTAAACTAATATAAGAAAAATCTGAAGGGCCAGTAACACTTAAGACAAGTGTTTCTAGAGTACTGGAGCCCTGATAAAACAGAGAAGAGCATAAGCATCCCAGTCACCCAGGCAAGGCAAACCATAGCAGCAGAGGAAGTTGGAGTAATGTATTCAGGCCTTACTGCACGTAAAAAATGAGCAGAGCCATACAGACTCCCTCTCCTGTGCTGCCAGTGATCGCCTCATTCATTACAAACTGAATGTGAATTCTTCGAGGAAATGAAAAAGGGAAACTTGAACATTTGCCTTGCATTATGATACAGCTATTTGTATTTCATAAATGCAAGAGCAATTCCCACTCTATGCATTTCATAATCCTGACTCCTGAAGACATCAATAATGCTGCAATGAAAGTTAAGATGGGAGTTTTACCACTGGTTTCAGCAGCATAGGATCAAGTTTACTGAATTACTGTGGGGTTTGAAGCTGTGCATGTCCTTAACTGCTTGGGTGTATGACAGCCACCTCTAATTATTCCAAACAGTATCATTCAGTAGAAACCATCCACCCATGAGCAGCAAGGCCAGTGTATCACTTCTGTCTGAATCCACACCTTCTACATGGCACAGACTAAGTATCCACATCCTGCTCAGGGGAAGATTTCATCCTCTGATTGGGTTTGGAGATGGCTGGTAGTGAAAGCTCCAATCCCTGAGACCTGTAAGTGGCAGAGAATTACTAAATCATTTCCCTGTCTGTGTCAGGCTTGGCTATCTCATTATCAAATCCCCATGTGTGGGATCTTTCCACCCCTTTCAATAGTAACGTGAAGGATAAAAGAAACAAAGGCTAGCATGTGCACCAGAACAGCCTTCTCAAACCATGCATAGGTGGGTTTCATTCTGGAGAAATGACTGTGAAATTCCACAGCTATTGTTGTGCAAATATTAAGTATCATCTCAAAAATGCTCTCATGTTTAAAAAAAAAAAATGCAGCAATTTGACCCCAGCTGTGGTTACTCTGTCTCTTTTTACTCCAAAGCCAGATTCAGCACTGATAAGCAGGAACAACTGCCTCTGGCTGTTACAGTTATGAAAGCTGTGGTAGAAATACCCACTTTCTTTTTATAAGGAAAGGTGTTCATCTTGTTCCCACAGCTGAGGAAAAACTAAATCTGCACAACTCTATTCAAATGTCAAAACTTTGATGGATGTTTTCCAGGGTCTGACAAAGCCTAAATCATCAGGGGAATAGCTCTTTATGGATGTGAGAAACAGTTCAGTAAAAAGAGCCCTTCTACTGTAAGACTGATAGCGAATTTCAATCTATCAGGGCCACTGCATAGTGCTTAGCTGCAGATTTCTTCCCTAAAGGTACAAACGACTTGCTTTTCCTTTATGCAGCTCTAACTAGCAGGGAGGCACCCAGTTCTCTGCTCTGAGCAGTTTCTCCCCACTTCTGCCTCTTCACTCCCCACCCCACTACCACACACAGCAAGAGAGAAAAAAGGAAAAATAGTACCAGTTTATTGAATAAAACAAAACTGAAGCTGTACAACTGCTGTTTCTAGCTCCATTGGAGAAGTCTTTGTCTAGTTTTACAGGCCTAACATGTGCCCAATCAAGTTCAATTTCTGAGGAGACCTAGATGGAAAACAATCAGGTGTTATCAACAGTATCACTGGAGCAACATCAAAGTCCTGCCTTAGTGCATGAGCCTTGATGCTCCCCAGCTGCTGCACACAGAATCCAAGGAGAAACTCCAGGATCTGACAGAGGTTGCAAGACACCTTGTAAAGATGGAGAAAATTAACTAAGCAGGTGTCTAGCATGGCTTGTTTCTAGAAACTCCTGCTCCAGTTTTAAACCACTAGGGAAAAAAAAAGAAAGAAAGAAAGAAAGAGTGTACTCAGTAACAAATGCTTTTTAAAACTGAAATAGCCACAAACAAGTATTTTGGAGATGGCTTCCAGCCACAGCTGGACACAAGATTATGCCCGTGGCTCCATTATAGGAGGAATTGAACCTCCTTCGATGACTCAAAAGAAACTAGTACATACTGTAACTGCTTATGAATTAGGACTTTGTGCAAAGGTCGTATGCCCTGCTAATTAGATACAGCCACAATTAACATGCCTCTGGCAGTTGTCAAATCTCAGGACAGTTTGATAGTAGGGCTCTCTATTACACTCCTGTCTCTGACTCACTGTTGCCTGGCCAATTCAGAACACAGTTTTACCTTGAATCATAGGCAAATGGGCAGGAATGGTGAGGAATTGCACAGGTCTACATAGGAGCAGGCAGGTCTGTTCGCTGGCCAGGTGCTGGAAGATGGGCAACTTTTACATCCTATGCTTTTCCTTGGGCAGTGAAGGTAAAGTGTGAGTTGACATTCAGCCAGCAGCCCAGAGGATCCATCCCTAGGTATGGTGGGAGACTTCACAAGTGCTGAAGGTCTATTTCATTACCAAAAGCAGATCCTTGTGTACTAAGCAACACATCTTCCTCTCTTCCATGTGTCTCCCATCTGAACACACAGCAGACATAATCAGCTCCAGCTGGGACATTTCCTGTTCCCCCCCAACCCCCTCCCACAAGCTTCATTAACTCTTTCTTTCTTTCTCCTAAGAGGAGCTTAGAGCACAGACACTTCTCCCAACCATCACAGTACATCCAACAAACATCATTACCTCCCATTCCTATCATTTCAACACTCTATGATCACAATGACCAGCACAGATATATCCTTATATAGCACCTTAATAAGTAGGCATTGCAGAGATATTTGATCCATGACTAAATATGCCAAAGATGTGTCTCTCCTACAGATCAGTTCACTGTTATATTTATCTTTTAGAGATGGCCCCCTTCTTTTGGATCAATATCCAAGTAGGTTAAACCAGGTGATGTTCTCTGAAGTAATGTTTGTTTGCTATACTCAAAAATGAATACCAATAAAAGACCTGTCTAGCCAAAGAGGCCATCCTCAATCAGAAGCTCTATCTGTCACTGACATCTGCTTGATGTTTCTAGGGCTCAGTACTTCAACAAATTTGTAAGATGGACCACCTGTGATGTAGGCATGCAGTTCCTCCACTTTCGGGATTTGCATTAAAGCAAGAAAGCTGGGATCTTTATGAAGCTGGTCTAGCCAAATCTCAAAGTGAATTCATAGGATAGGCATCCAAACAGTTGTGCATCACCTTTCCCAAATTCAATATATCTTGTGAGCCTGTCTGGCTTCGGGTCTAATATTAACAAGCTGTGCCACTCACTCTGACCTCTCTATGACCACTAATTCCTTCCTATTCTCACTATCCTCTCTTCCCAACATACATTTGCCAGATTTTCTCCAAGCCGACAGGATATACTGAAGTGGTAATCAACTCCAGCTGAGGTGCCTCCTGCTTCCTAACGCCTGCTTTGGCTATAGTGGTATTTGTCACAGGGTTTATACACATACCAATGCAGCACAAACTCCCATGACGCACACAGCATCTCCAGCAGCTCAGCCAAGCTGACTATCTGAGAGCCTACCAACTACCGCATTTTAAAATAAACACAAGTTTGCTTACATTGTATCCTGATCTTTCACCAAGGCCTCAGGCTCTGCCCAGGAAGCAGACAGAAAGACCAAGCCAAGCAGAAAGATGGGCTTGTGGTTAAGGCACTGGTCTGGGAGTTGACACAGCTGGGATTGGACCTTGTTTGCTTGCCATATTTCTCCAAGATCTGGAACAAGTTGCTAATTCCTCAAGACCTTACTTCTCTGATCTTCAAAATGGGATGCAACTTTCTTACTGCACCTTCCTTCACTATAAGGGATTGGCCAACAATTTAAGTAAAAATGGGATTTTTAAATTGCATGTCAACCACATTCTTACCATTTAGGAAGGCATAATGGAAGTAGAAATGGTAATATCACTTAATGCACATGACACACTGAGAGCTTCACCTTGAAACCCAAATGTTTCAACATGTAATAGATCAGAGAAATCTTGTATCTATGCAGTATAAGGTTTCAGAGCAATAGTGCTTGCTCCAGTGTTCAGGCTGTTCTCTACCAGCCTCCTCATAGCTGTGCTCAGGTTCAGAACCTGCCCTGAGCAGATTCAGTGCACAGACTTATGGTCAAAGCATTTGATGGCCACTTGGAGTACCTTGAACAGACTCAAAATTACACATCAACTTAAATGAACGATGTTGAAGCTAGATGGAAATCTGCCTTGAGAACAAGACCGAAATTCCAAATAACATCAATAACTTACATGGTGAAAACCATGACAGTATGTATAACATCATTACAATAAAGTAGGAATACTCACCCATGGATAGGAAATGTGAGGACTGTACAGAACTGCTGCTTACAAGAAGAGAACTGGAATTTCAGCTAAAAGTTGTAGCCATCACCCTGGAACTTTCATGCAGGACTACAAACTGCAAGTTATATGAAGCATTCACTTCATTTGGCTTTTGCAAGTGTGGCCTGCAGGTCAAGGGAGACAATCCTGCCCCTCTACTCTGCTCTATTGTGGTCTCACCTGGAGTACTGCATCCAGATGTGGAGTCCTCAGTGCAGTAGAGTTGTGGACCAGTTGGAGCATGTCCAGAGGAGGGCAACAAAAATGAGCCAAGGGATGGAACACCTCTCCTATGAGAACAGGCAGAGAGAAATGGGGCTCTTTGGCCTAGAGAAGAGAAGATTCCAAGGTGACCTGATAGCAGCCTTTCAATATCGAAAGGGGAACTACAGGAAAGAAGGTGACAGACTCTTTATCAGGGTCTGTGGTGATAGAACAAGAAGAAATGTCTTCAGGCTTAAAGAGTAGATTTAGGTTGAATATAAGGAAAAAGTCTTTTATAGTGAGAGTGGTGAGGCACAGCAGCAGGTTACCCAGAGACCTGGTGGATGCCCTGACCCTGGAGGCTTTCAACGCAAGGCTGGATCATGCCCTGGGCAACCCCTCTAGCTGTGCACATCCTATTCATTGCAGGAGAGTTGCACTAGATGACCTTTACAGCTCTCTTTCAATTCTAAGCATTCTGTGATTCTATGGTTCTTTGAACTGAATAATTATGCCCTGACTTGTATCATTTCATGAAATTCCAGAAAAGAGTCATGGGACGGTCTAAAGTTCAGAAATCATGAACTGCAAAACAAAGATTGAGAAATAGGGCTTTCTTAAAGAGAAATGAGCTGCTGAAAAAAAAAAAAAAAAAAAAAAGGGGGGGGGGAAAGAATTAATCTATGGTGGTCAAAACAAGTAGAAATGTGATTATGTTATACATGTTAAGGAAAACACTGGAAGTAAAGGAACAGTGAAGCACAGGAATGTTTTTCTTGGACAAAACATCCACCATTAGGAGAATCAAAGACAAGTCAAGAGAAAATCTCTAAGGAGTGAGACTGATTCAGTCCTGCTATGAGCCAGATGATATCCTAGAAGACCTGCATTTCCTTCAGCTGCATTTTTTTAATTATATTTTCATTTCTGTAGTGACTGGGTAAATAAAGAGCCCACATCATGGAAATATTCGTGAAGTGAATCCACCTGAAAATTCTCAGGAGTTGTGTTTTCCCAGATTTACCTCCAGATTCTTACTTTTGAGGAAGTGTCACAATAAGCTTGTGTCAAGATGTTTCATTGCCAGATTGTTCACTGATAAACATTTGGAAGTGTTTGGAAGGTGCATCGCTTAACTTCCATGCACCCTAGGTAAGCAAGATAAAAACGTAAACTCTCCCTACTCACTAGAGGTGAATGTCTAGCAAAATGCCAAATAAATGCAACATCCCCAGAGGAGGTATCAGGTCTCCAAGTAACATTCTAAGAGCACGGCCAAGCTGGGGAAGATGACAGAAGAAGAACATGTCAGCTTTCCTTCTGTTCTTTCTTTCAGGCTCCATCCATCCTCCTGCTTCATGAACATGGGGAAATATTTCAGCAAGAGGAGCCAGCTTCTTCAATTACAGTACCCCTCACACACTCAGTGTTCATCTTAGTCTTCTGGGTGAGGAAACAAACGCAGCCTCCTTCCTCAACCTCTCAGCTGAGCACCACAGACTTAATTTCATTAGGAACTGGCTGATGAACTTATAGGATGAGATACTGAATAGTGATTTTGCACTATAATTCAACAGAAATATTTGAGGAATTTCTAAGTACAGAGAGGATAGACATTTTCTTCTTGTAGACATTAATGAAAGACCCCAACAAAAAACAAGAATGCAAATAATTTACACATGAATTTAGAGTGCTAAGTTTAAAAAAAAAAAAAAGAGCTTGAAAGTTTATACAGGTACACACTTCTATACGACCACTTAAAAACCTGTTATGTTTTAGTACCTAGTAAGTCACGTATGTATTAATTTTGAAAGATTAATTTTCAACCATCAAGCTCAACAACTGCTCACATTCAGTGAGTAACCCAAAATGTCACAATTTAATTATACACTGCTGAACTGTAAGTCTGCAGTCATAGAATGGAATTAACCTTTCAGGGGAGGTATGTGAAAGAGGAAAAGTAAAAGAATTGTCTCTGTATATGCTTGATGCAGGTGTATTTATAAAAGATATGAATCACTGGTGCCACATACCTACGTGTCTATTAACATAACTGCAGATTCATTCTGCATTCATCTCCATCATTGTACAACCTGTGCTGAACTGAAATTAGCAGGCTGCAAATCTGAATACTGCTCATATGGAATTGGAGCTATCTTACATACCACCTACTGATAATCTGATTATGTCTCTCATATGACATAATGCCTCATATTCAGGAAGTTCCTGGGGATATGGTTAGATTATGCTAGAACATAAGTAAACACTGAGTGAGTCCTGTGAAGACAATGGCCAGATGCTTTAAGCAAAAGCGGTGTGATGAACAAGCATGAAATAACAACATGTGTGGAACATTTCTACCTCAAAAACAAATCTTGTACACAGATTCACAGGACTGAACTGCTATTTCAGTGTTAATGTTCACATTCTTATTGCTAAGCACAATCCTACTACATCATCCCACTTCTATATTCTTGCCGTTCTTGTCCTCCTACTCTAGGCTTGCCTACTGCTTTTACACTCTCCTCATAGGAGGAGAGACCATCCATTCAGGCCTCCTGCAAGGTCTATCAGCAACCATGAAAGCTGATATCTATTCCTGCCTATTGAACTCACACTGCAGCTTCACTCACCTTACCACATTAGTGGTAAGGTGAGTGAAGCTGATGCTTTCCTTCAGCACATCAAGAGTTCAGCCAGCAGAAACAGAACTCATTTACAGTTTGATTTGCACTCAGTTTTCTCATCAGTTTGATGACTCTAGAGAGTGCACTGGGCTTCTATTAGAACAAGAGAACTAAGAAGGTATTTTGATTACATTATTTATGCCACTGTGAAGATGTCATAAAGAAGAATTCAGAACTGAATCACGAAGTCACAACTAAACACTGATTCGGCCACACAACTGTAGTTACATTACGTAATAAGAACTATTTCTGTGGAGTCTCAGCAAGATGATTTCTAGACAAAGAAAAGAGAAGACCTTTCAGATTTCAGTAGAATATAATACACATAGCTGGGAAACAAACAGAAGGACAGAAACATATTGAAAGAACCAGGAACCCCAGAGTAAACTGAAGAATAAGGAGCAACCTTATTCTTTCTCAAAGGATCATAAATAATCTTTCTTCTGTCCTGCCACCTTATCTCCCCATGGAAAAAAAAAAAAAGCATGCCAAATTTTTGATCTTACAATTAGAGACAGGCCCACAGTGCAGAGCTGCATGAGGACTTTGCTGTTTAAAATTCAAGCTCAGACAAATCCAAACATTTGGGGATCATCTTTATTTTTGCATTTTTGCATGGCTCATGTCTCAGATCTCTGGAAGGTGAAGAGTATGGCAGTTGGTTCTGACCAACAAAACTATATGACTCAGTTGTCAGAAAAACAGGAGAAAACTTCCCAGAAAGGCCAGTACAGGGTTATGTCTGCTCAGCTGTAGCTCTAAAATGGCTCCAGCTATTCACATGGGTTATACACAAACATTTACTGGGGTTTCAATCAAAAACAAATATTTACTATTCTAATTGCAGCAGTACTTGGCAAATGCACTAGTCTGCAAATACAGAGCATCTTCCTAAGGAAATACATACACAAAATGTAACAAATGCAAAAGAAAGCTGCTCTTCTCACTATTAGAAAGACATTTCTTCCAGCTTTCAGTTTTGCCAATCATATAAAGTCATCACTGTTGTTTCATCCCATCATATCCTTGAGTCATTTACCAGCTTGCTATACCTTGAAGTCTTGTGATCCTTTTTCAAAACAGTCTGGGTGGCCTCCAATCTATATTTGATCCTGCACCACGCTACTCCAACTGATTAATGCTCCATCTGTAAAACAAGTCTTTGCTGCCACCAAAAGAAATTTTCTTTTCTATGCCCATGGAAAACGTGATATCTGAAAGGCTGTCAGATTCTGAAAACTTGTAAGAAAGATAACCACGAGGCATACCTCACTCTCTCAAGTGGAAGAAGACAGATCAGAGTCTGATTCAGAGCACCAGACACTGCTTGTGAAGAATCCACAGGTAACATTCAGTTTTCATTACAGAGTGAGATTTGCAACTAAGCAGGAAGGATTGCCCCATAAATACAGTCAGCTTCACACTAAAGCCAGACTAAAATCTGAGCAACATTATTAATTATGAGCATATTCCATCAAGAAGCTTTACAGTGTCAGAGAAGCTGCAGTTTTAAAATCAGGTCAATGCTATAGGTCATCACAGCTTTCACAGAATCACAGAATGGCCTGGGTTGAAAAGCACCTCAAAGATCATCCAGTTTCAAACCCCCTGCCATGGGTAGGGTTGCCAACCACTAGAACAGGCTGCCCAGAGCCACATCCAGCCTGGCCTTGAATGCCACCAGGGATGAGGCATCCAATAACATCTCTGGGCAACCTGTTCCAGTGCATCACCACCCTCTGACTGAAAAACTTACTCCTAACATCTAACCCAAATCTCCCATCTCAGTTTAAGACCATTCTCCCTTGTCCTATCACTATCAACCCACATAAAGAGTTGCTCCCCCTCCCTGTTACACCTTCTTTGTGAGTGAAAGGCTTGGTGCATCACAGTTAAAACCAGAAGCCAGCCAGCCATGCTCAAGACAGCAAAGTAATTCAAGAGAAACAATTTGTGAAACCAAAAGTTTTTAAGATAGATAACCCCATTAGATTTCCTTTCCCATTTGAGAAATGCTTGGAGGGTGCTGCTTCTACTTTCTTTGACAAGTAATGCACAACATTTTATCATTCTAACTCTAAGGATTCTATGATCATGTTTCCACTGAACTTCACAATAACTGCAGCAAGTCATTCTTAACACTTGTGCCAAATGCACAGTGGCACAAGCATAATAATCTAAATGTTACATAGCTGCTTTATTTTTATTTTTTTTTATGTAGGCAGAGGGTATGATAAATTCTTTAAGAACCAAGATGTCTTCAGTAATGCACACATGAAGAAAGCTAGGACATTAGTGATGCTTTTAAAAGATGAAAAGACCTAATTAAAAAAAATAAAAAAGAAAAAAATTTTCATCCTTCCATGTGAGATGCTCACTCGAAGTGTATTTACGTGACACCAAACAGAAGTGATCCTAGACCATGATAGAGTGGTGCCTTTGAAATATATTTTTAAACATACGCAACCACATTTTAGGAAGTAGTTTGCTAAAAAAGCATCTCCCTACACACATTTCTCATCACTTTTGAGATGCTGATAACAAAAAATATTTAAAATAGGAAGAAATCTTACTGGACAAATAGAATGTGAAAAACTGAGTAAGACATTGTAAACAAGCACTTCATGAAATTTGAAAACCTTTGCAGAGAAAAGACCCACACAAATCTGTTTCGTTGATACAAGACAGAAATTCTACCCAAATTTTCAATATGTAAATAATTAAAAGTGCCTTGCTTGTCTTGAGTCTGCATTTGATGTAAATATCTTCTATGCCTTCAGATCTAAGAGGATTTTTTGATAAGCTTTCATTAATAATGTACTGCATATTATAACAAATATCAACTTCCTTTTTGAAGCTATAGGAGACAAGAACACCCTTAATATACACATCAGGGATAATTTTTTATAATTTCATTTCCAACCCAGAATGTCAACCAACTTGAACAGAGTAAAGTCTTTTTAGTGGATGGTGAAATGCAACTTTGACTGAGCAGATGGAAAATTATGCTTACCCACTATTCTCTATGACCAAAGATGGAGAGCACACAGCAGTAGCTTCCAAGACATCAGTATATTAGGAAGATTCCACACATCCTATTAACATCCATATACCAAAATCTCACTTAAAATAAGCAAATGCTATAATCCTTGATCGACTCTGGCACATTTGATAAACTGGATGAGGTACTGCAAGAGAAACCAAACTCAGAGTTAGGCAGCTATTTTTGTTGTAGATAATATTCTTATATTTTAAAAACCGAAGTCTTGACTTACAACATCCAGCAATGATTTTTATTTATTAACAATTAAACTATTTAGTTCTACTCTGGAATACTTCATAAAAGCATCTAAAATAGTCAATAAATAACAAAAATTTATTTGAAATGAACAGTTCTACATTAGTTATGAAGCACAAAAGGAAGGTTCCAAGAGTTTAGCTTTGTATACTGTTTCAGTCATGTAATTGATGATAAAATACTTAGAAAGTATTCAGTAATAGTAGTTACATTTTCAGATGGCCATCTAATTGCTTCAGTCATTATACTTTGGAACACAATAATATTTTCACGTTTTGAAAACCTCCATCAAGTTCTTTAGGAGAGGGCCTTAAGCGTCCCAAGTGTGCCTGAGATAAATCTGAGTGAAGGTGTGCATCAACCTAATCCATATTTTTGTAGCTAACATGCCCACAGCACACTATCCATCACCAGTCATGGAACTCTGTATTAGAGTTTTCAGGCTAGATCATCATCAATTCCTTTGTTCTTTCCTCCACCTCACAAAAGTTAAATTAAATTTTAAAGAAACGCAAACAGGGAGAGAATTGCTCACTTTGAGTCATTTGTTACCATAAACTTGATGACTTACAGATCCCATCTTTGGACAAGTATGTCATGAGACCTGCTGAAAAAAGGTCTGTTTCAAATAATAGACACAGTGTCACACCCATCTGAATGGTCCTTCTGGTTTTGTCTGCACTTTGGGTTTGGCTCTCTTGGAACATGCCATTTCACTTTTTAAAAAAAAGCAATCTGCCAAATGTGGGCAGTGGGTGTGCCTTGCTGACATCTTGCGGTCCACACGAAATGGCCGTTTTGCTGATTGTCAGAGCAATATAATTAAGATCTTAAAATCAAGGGGATTTTAACCAGTTACATTAGTTGAACAGCAGTAGTATTTGTTGAACGGCAACAATTTTAAGCTTCTTTTCAACATTCAAGTATGACCACCTCAATAACTCATCGTCAGTGCAACCTCTCTTAATCCCCAGCTGTACAATTTGTCTGAGTTCTCCTTTACCAATCATTACTAGCCACAGCTACAACCTGCTATTACTCTGCAGAGAAATAACAGCAGTCAAAATGAGCCAAATCTGAGGTCCTTCTAGTCCAGTATGCTGTTTCCAGCCATGTCCAGGAAACAGCTGTTTAGGAACAAAAACAAAGTAAGAGAATTAGCCTTTCTGCGGTATACTCTTCCAGCAATCAGCAGCTTAAGGAAATATTTCCTGATTTCTAGAAGCAAACTGTTCCCACAAGATTACATACATCCAAGGCTTGGTGGTCCAAATCTCAGAGGTTGAATCTTTAATCGGTCAACCCTTAAACTCCAAAGGATATGGCAAATTCTCTGCCAACAAAGATCAGTGACATTTCAGCAGATTGAAAGCAGTTAATGTTATAAAAAAGTATTTTGGACTTCAATATTAAAACGAAGCATGCTAGAGCCCAGCTCTTTTACGTGGAGGTTATTATAAATCATAGCAGCAGTAAGGAAGAAATTAGGAGTAATCATGAATTCTATTTGCCACGTGAAAGATAAAAATTAAATAAGACTGCTGTAACTAATCACTCACATAGTTAAAATGATTTACAGAAGCCAAGAATTCAGTCAAACACTGATATGAAGAGAAGCACGTGGACAATAAGATTATATTTTGTGATGTAACAGTAGAAGAACCTTTTCAAATATAACATTTTGGTGTGAATAACTTCAACAAATCAGAAAATCCCTGCCAATATTGTGTAACATATCACACATCACACAAAAAAGTACTTAAGTATAGGATACTCTCATTAAAATTATGGAATAATTTAAGCAGGAGGGGTCCTCTGGAAGCCATCTACTCCAACCCTCAATTCAGAGCAGGTACAATTAGATCAAGTTGCTCATGGGCTTGTCTGATTGAGTCTTGGAAACCGTTAAGGGCAGAAACTCAAGAAATGTAAGCCATGAGGCGAAAAAAATTCATTGCTTTCACGCAACAAATGTCAGGCATTATTCCTCCTATACAGAGTGTGAACACTGCAGTTATGACTCATCATGTCTGATTCTTACGGCCCTTCTGCTGAGACTCAAAAAAGTATTTGATCAAGAAGTTCTTTGCAGAGGCCTCCTCTGTCCCCTCAGTTTCTGGAGCTGGTGACATGGAGGAAAGGACAGGTTTCTACCACGTCAATCATTTCATCCAACACATTATCTAAAAAAAATGTAAAGCACGACAGCAAATGTGCATATATGTTTTCAAGAAATGAGTCAGACATTCCTAATGAGTGACAGGTCTTGGGATACAGCATCTCCACTCTGTAAGGACACAGCAAGGAGGAGGCAACAGCCTTACCAAAGTAATCTGACAAAGACATTTGGAAAGTTGCATAAGAGTTTCACGCAAACTTCAGATATTTCTGTGGGATGGCAACTCGCTCACTAGCATCCTGTACATGATGATGACAAGCCACGGTTTATGCTCCGTGAGTTAAATGTATTTTATTTAGTTGTTGTAACAAAAACAAAATGAAATTTTACATCATAGGATAAAAGATTTCAAGCTGTCCCTGCCAGCCAATAGTAGGGATATATAGTAATAGCTGTCTTAATTCTTCAAAGTGCAACAGAAATGGAGGCCAGACATTAACAATTTATAAGCTCATCTGGGCAAATAAACGTCTGCAGATTATTGTAAACCTGCTTGCAAAGCATATCCATAAGTGATCTCACCCTTTTTCTGAACCTGTAATACTCCAGGATTTACAACATCCTCTCTAAACTTATATCAAAACATCACTGCTTGTTCTGATAAGAGCTTTAACTTCACAGACACTACCCCAACAACATTCCTTCAGTTAAACAAAAGGCTTAAATATCTGGCTATACTGAAAGAAGCAGGGTTACTCTGTTCTTCCCTCTCAGCTGCAGGGGAAACATTGTGGTGAACTACAGAGGGCACAAAGGTGAAGAAAGTTGGTGGGCACACTTTCACAGCCCCATACTAGGGTAGCACCTACCTTCTCGTATGTAAATTCATAAAATTCCATCCAGAATCCAATATTTCTATCAAGGGCATTATAAATCACAAAACACCAAACAAACTGGTCAAAAACATTTGCATTTTAAGAACAGTGACAGATTTTGTGTTGAGGGACATGGTTTAGTGAGTACTACTGGTGATACGTGGATGGTTGGACTGGATGATCTTGAAGGTGTTTTCCAAACTTGGTGATTCTGTGATTTTGTGGGACACACCATTCTGAAGCACCTCCTAGCGCATCTCCTACACAGGCTATGTCTAAAGAAGGATTTCACCTGTCTGCAATCTGCAGAGAAGCATCTTCCTTTCCTTACAATGTGAATTATTAGTACAATATATACAGACAAGAAGAGAGGAGTGATGCATTCCCCATTTCTTGTCTTAAAGCTTTGCAGTAACTGCAACAGAGGTGATTAATCTTTGTGTATTGGACCTGCGCTGGGCTGCCTATGCAGCTCTCCCAACTTGCTTCTCTACGTTAGTGTCATATCCTGAGAGCTCCCAAGACATCACCAGTGAGGAACTATTGAAGCTCGTTCCTTTTTAGGACTTTCAGTTACACCTATGTGCCATGGTCTCATTGATGATAGATGAAAGCCATCTAACCATAGGTACAAGCATGTTACAAGCACGTTTGTATACATGCCAGAGAAGATTCTCTGCTCATATACAGGGGATACTTTCATTCAGATCACACAAAGAATATTACTGCGCACTATGGAGAGAAGGGTTCACAGGTCCTTGCAAAGTGCAGAGGGGAGGCAGGGTCTCTTAAGGGACTTCTCTTAAGTCTCTTCCTATTCTGAGGACATCAAGTATTCTGGCATAGTCAAGTGCCAAACCTTCTCACATCACTTGACACAAACAGAACCAACATAAAGGGAACACTTGCAATATTAAAGGATTATTTTCTGCTGGAAAGCAAAACCGGAATGTGGAACCATAATGAATATTTAATTATGACAGTCAAAAACAAGCCTAGCTGGATTTGGTGGAAGTCTTTTCATTGATTCCATTTGGTAGGAAAATTTGGCTCATCCATAGAAGAATCCTGTTTTCTCTTGAGATCCCTTATCAGCCTCACAGCATTAGAATCGTGTTGGAAAATTTGTGATAACATCTTTACCTTAATATCATCAATGTATGCTGCCATCAGGGAAACAGAGAATGATGAAAGGTGATAGAAGACTTGCATTCTCAACAATACAGATCCTCCTTATAGCATTCTGCTATCTCTGTGGGTGAGAACAGTCTCCTATTCAGTTTGAGGCTTTTTCCCAAGCAACAGCTCAAAATAGTGACTAAAACAGGACAACATCACTAATTGTTTGCATTACTTTTGAAACCAAGTACTTTAAAAGGCCAGAGCAATGCATATGCTACAGTTCACATCATCTGCCCAAACCAAGGAAAGAAAATATTTAAGGTTTTTGCTTTGCCCAAACAACCTCCTGTTATCCTGGCAACTCGTTTCCATCTGGAACATCTTACCCTCACATATGGGAACTGCTGAGTCACAGTCTGAACCACCGATTGAGCACCTGGGGAAAGGACCGGGTCAGCCCTGGGAACACAGGTGAAAGCAATTCAGCTGTGTGAGCAGAAGATGTAGAGCTTGGCTCCACCTCTCTTAGACCCCATGTAAGGAGTTTCTTTACTGTGGGTGGTCTTAGACTACTTAAGAAATCTTGCATGCTGCCATTTTCCAATTGCTGGCTAGGAAGAAGAATCCCTCTTGCTTCCCATATATTTTCTTGCTGCAGGGAATAAAGAATTAACATTTCAGAGGGGACCTGCCCATTACAACATGACCCTCTATTGATTATAACAATGGAACCCCAACCACAGCAGCAGCTTTTAATAAAAATAAATTACTGTTGCTGTCATAAAAACAAATACATAACAATAATAGCTCCAGGAGCATTCAATCAACGCAGATAATGGGCAGGGCTATCATAGTACTTTATTTGCTAGGTATCTAGAATTTTGTTTTACCCTTTACCTTCTAGAAAAGTCATGTTACAGAAACTTCCCTGAAGGACACCTTCTGAGAATCCTCCAGACAGCTGAAAGTGAGATATATGCACTGTCAGTGGTGAAGAAATTAATTCAAACCCACAATTCAAACAGCAGTACTTTAAGAGCTTATAATGTTTATACTGGCTTTGTGTCTGCAACGTTATTTTGAGAATGGTCAGCCTAAGGCATTTTCCCCCGTTTCCAATCTGAAAGGTACTTCAATGGAGCCATGCATACAACAGTGTAATTCCTGCACCGGGCTCCTGGCTGAGGTTCCACCTGCCCGTCTTAAGGCAGATCTTTGCAACAGCTCTGCATGGATCATTATCCAGACTTCTAAGAGTTCTCCAGCAGAGGCAAACTGCATAGTATTGAACACCACACCCACCTTCTGTTCCAGGGCTGAGAAAAATCAGAACTAGACAGAGCAGGGGAGGAGTGAGAAAAAGCAGTGTTTAGACAGTAAACTTTCCAAGCATTCAGGATAGAATGGCTTGCAGATGCACATGTTTAAATAACGTTTACATTCCTATTGTTTCCTTTAACTTGGTACTCATCTTGTTCTGGGTTTCTAATGAAAAAAACAGTACAGCTTAGAGCTGTGTTCTTTTAGGTGAGAAAGAACACCCTTCCCTCTCAGTGAGACTTTTTTTATGTTTTTAAAGTAGCATTTTTAAATTTTAATTTTGGAATTACATGTGTATGGGGAAGGTCTCTATTATTGCAAGAGAGCTGAGTCTCTTGGAACCTTTTCAGACCCAAGAGTAAGCAAAGGACTTCATGTAAACAGTACAAGGGCCCAGAGCAGACGCAGTGCAACATATATCATATTATATATATATATCTCATAAAGGGTCCAGATAGAAGGAGAAAATAGGAAAGGGACAGCTTCATGTAATTTTTAGATCCATTCTTCCCCTTGGCAATGACAGATAACTGAACCAAACTTTCAGATTTTTTTTTTTTTTAATAAAATGGGAGTCAAGCAGACAAACATCTTTCCTGGCTCAGCAGTCTTGGGATACTTTAGTCAACTCACAGGTGTCTGATGATTCTCAGGTAACACCACATCTCTGAATATAAAGTCCTCTTAAACCATCAAACTCATGCTTCAATATTCAAGTGATCTCCATCCTGAAAATGAGTGCAAATGGAGCAGGAGGTTTGGAGTACATACACTTGTAATCTTTGGATATTTGATAGTATGATTCTCATGCAGTTCTGCTTCTCATGGTGACAAGCTCAAATAATAGCACTTACATCACAGAAATTCAGAAGTATTGATTGTTACACATAGGTGTAAGGTTATGCATTCATGTCACAGGTAAAACAAAATATGATAATAAATACTGTAAAATATGACAAGAAATACTTATGACTGACTGTAAAGTCAGTCATGACTGAAATGCCTCATCTACTTTTTTGTTACACTAATTCAAAGTCAGTATCACAGCATGTGGACCTGACTTATGCAGTGTCAGTGAGGGAAGAACAGTTCCCTCTGAACCCAGTAAACTAACTGGGATTCTTCAGGGTTGCATTCTTTATGCAATTTTGTTTGGATAACATTGCATATACATTCTGAAGAAAAGAATGTACCTGATAGCATTCAGAGAAAGCAATAATTAGCTAGGAACCAAGTACATTAAACCATACATCTTGTGAAGAATTTAAATAGTTACAGAAATAACAAGCATCTGGAGCTAAAGATCAACCTGAACTCAGTGTAGATCAACGTTTCTGAACACAAGTGAACTGCTAAAAAACTACAGAAACCAGATAATTTCATTTTATTATTTGTACAAATACCAAATGCTGTTCTTCACCAAATCTTTTCTCTTTAAACAAACAAAAAACAAACAACCTAAACTGTCATTTACTACTGGACTGAATGGAAATGATCAAACTGAAGTCACTAGAACGAGTTCTGTACATACTGGATTTGATTCTACTGGAATAGTTTGAAACAAGTGTTTATATATACTTTATCAAGTTCATTTTCTGAGAGTGAATGAAAATAGTAATGTCTCAGAGCAAGGCATGCAGAAAATCAGCCTTCCACAGAAACCACAACTGCAGAGAATTTTATAAGAATACCAAATAAAGATTATTACATTATTAGAAGGCTTGATGGAAGACTTATCCTTGTCCAGAAATTGCCTGCACCTTAAATATTTAAACCTGGTTACCTCCATTCAAGTGTTCTGAAATTCTGATTTCAACAAAGGATACACAGAAATCAGGTCTAAGCTAACTTAGGAAGAAGTTTAAGTAATCTCACTTCTAATGCCTCAAGACAAAACAGAGCAGCCAGTTTTTTCCTATTTCTCTTTTTTGTGTGCATATGAAATAAGAAGAATCACCCAGTCAGTTTTCTAAAGTACATAACCACTATCTAAATATGTTAAATATGGAGCCAAGACTACAAAAATACCAGAATACAAGAAGCTGAAGAGAAAAATACTGATTGTCTCCAGTACCTTGCCCAGAATTACTTATTTCATCAACTTCCTACAGATAACAGGCAGGTATGATGTGATGTTGAGTAATGAGGAATAAGGGGTAATTTTTCTCAGGTTTAAAGGTTTGAAAAAATGTAGCTTAACATATAGAAGTTTTAGTTTTCTTTCCTAAACCTGGAAAAAAAAACAAATCACCCTTCTTTTTCAGGTGTATTACAGCATCATTTCTCAGTTCTTAACATCAGTCCTTCCCTGATACACGTTATTCAGATTAGAAAATATTTGATAATTTGAAGAAATACTGGTGCTTTCTTCCATTGAAGAATTTCTAGCATTTTGGGATTCCCTCACTGCGATGAAGGTAAAGTGACTGCTCTGCTTATTCACCATCTTGTGATATCTGAAGAGATATCAGCAGGAGTGATTTCCATAGAATTATCAGAAAAAAAAAAACACAACCAAATATTTGTTGTGAAGTCAGCATCCATTTTGGAGAATAAATGAATACTCAGTGTATAATCAATGAATATTAAGATGCTATAATTACAAAATAAACAAGAGAGTTAGGCAAAGCAGATTATGGTAACAAAAAGAGAATAGATAGAAAGCTTACCCATATCCTGGGCTCACTTACAAAACTCCAGCAGAGCAGATCTCCAGAAGAGATTCTTCCCTACTGGCAGTCAGCTCTTAAATAGGTCTAGGAGAGGTGCAGCCAGGCTCCACCCCTTCCAGCAGCACAGGTGAATTGCCTTCACCTGTGCTCCTGTGGCTGACTCATTGCTTGCCTCAGGTGATCAATCAGAGGTTCAGGCTGTGATTCAGCAGTTCCTATACACTCAGCATGGCTAAAGGTGAGTAGTTCTGGGTATCTTGTGGAATCTGCATCTCTAAAATGGCTGGTTTTACCCAACTTCATCATTCACAAAGCAGTGCAATGTTAGAGCAAATTCTGCAGTGTAACTCAGATGTCATTCAGGAACTGGGGGAGATAATTAAAAAAGAGAGTCTTGGAACTATGTGTCCCATGAGACACAACCACAAAACAGATACAGAGATTTATTTCTCTCTTAACTAAATTCCATTTTCTGATAGGGACATATTCAGTCTAAAGCGGACTTGCTGACCTCATTTATTGTTCAAGTACAAAGCTACAGGAGGAGTAGCATTCATCTGTTTTACGACACCAGAAGGCAAAGCCAAAGCACTCTTAGTGTGGTTTTACTCCATGTGTTCAAGAATACTTTTCATATTGTTAAAAAAGTCACAAGTCTTGATTTGTGCAGAGCTCATGATGATAAAATTGCACACTAACAACATTCTTGACTAGTGATAAAGTGAAAGATGAAAATGACTAACGTGAAAAGATGCATCAACCAAGTTAAGACTTGAAAAGTAATATAAATAATCAAAATCTCTGAAACCACTACTCTCTAGGATTTGTTTGGAGCATGTGGAAGGACAGATTGGTTTTGACTAAACTGCTTCATTCTGCTTAATAGTTATTTTTCATGAAAACTCCTCAGAGCTCCTCAACCTGTGGAGAAAATTCCACTGTGTTGAAACTGAAAGAAGGATCAACTTGACAGGATTTCTTCAAGGTGAAAGTTCTGAGGTAAGGTGCTCAGCATTTTTAGTCAGTTGCCATGAAAGAAACATAAAAACAACCATAGGTGCCTTGGCTGAGATCAGCTTGAGGAATGGCCTCCTGTACACAGCCATCAAGCACCTGTGAGACTTCTGCTGGACAGCTCCAGATGGTCAAGAACAGAGGTAGGTGCACTCACTGCGTATGTATGGTACAGCCTTCTTCCTGAGCACTCCAGTTTCATTATTGGTAGGTATGACAACAATACAGAAATTTCTCTAGTTGCAGTAGTTCATATAGTGGCTACTCAGCTTCCATTGTGTCAAGCTCAATTCTGCAAACAGGCTTTAAAAATTCTAACTACTTCCATGCAAGCAAGTCAGAGCTTTTGCATTTTTGCATTTATTTTACAGCTAACGACATGCTTTTTCATGTCTTTTTACACAAAGCATAACAAAAAGGTCTAGAAAAGTACATGCAAGTGGAAATGGAGAAAAGGATTTCTTTACTCAGCTTCTCCAAACTGAAGTTCTCTATCTTTCTTAGCAAGCTGTCTGCCTTCTTTTCTTTGTTGAGGGCCTTTCTTAGACCCTTCTTTCCTCTTCCAAATGATTCTTCTTTCCACTGCTGACAAACCCTTTTCCAAGGCTGTTGGAAGCAATTCAACTTATCTGTTTAACAGTACTCGTATATGTATTTGTTATACGCACACGAAAAAATCCCATTTGAGCTATCCATGTTCTTTCCTTCCTTGAATTCTCCTTCAAAGAACCCCAAACAGGACCTTATCACTGTGTTTTTCCAGACCACAAAGGGAACTGTGTGTGTACATGAATGAAAGCTGAGGCTCCACTTCCAAATTAGGATGTAAGTATGGGAGGAACAAAGCATGGCACTACTTGGAATACTCTGGATAACACAACAACCATTAGCATGATTCTTCTCCTTAGTACCTCCCCACTACATTTACACATCAGACAACTCTCTCAAAGGGCAGACCTTCAACAATGCTGCTGCATCTGTCCTTAGACCAAGAGTCCTACATACAGCAGAGTAACTTTAGGTGTATCTGAGTTAGGCATTCCCAAAATAATGTCATTTCATCTTAGCCTCTGATCTTGCAGGTGGATACCAGCCTGGTACAAACACTGCTGTTTCTGCTTAATTCACAAGAAATCCTAGCATTATTCTATCATGTGGTCATCACTAACAGCCTTCAATTAAGATCATTCCAGTATCCAGCCTGGAATCTGAGATGCATTAGTGACAGACCCAACTTCAGAAACAACTTCTAGTCTTTAGTATAAGTCCCAGGACTATTTTCAAAGGATTATTTCCATTCTACTTCCACTCATATGCTGAGAACCTAACTTTCCCTCTTGTCAAAAACTAGTCTGGGCTCATAGCCACTCGAACAAACCATTTCAAAGCACCCATTAATCATTTATTTTTCATCTCCACTATGGAGATAATCCCTCCCTGGTAATTTGAACCTGGAAGACATGGAAATTTTTAGTAGATTTAATCTCATTTCTGTTCAGTGAATGTCCTGCCCATGGCTGGTGACAAGATGAGCAAGTTTTTCCAAGCTGAAAATTTTACATATTTCAAACGTGCATGTACTTTGATTAAAAACAGCCATTTTCCTAGGCAGAAAGCTACTAATCTGTGCTTCAATTACACATCCAGACCATTTTCAGAAGGCACACATTGCAGCTGGCATAACTAGTGACACTGATCACATTTCACTGTTTGGATTTTTTCTCTAGATCTTCTTGGTGACCTAAATAGCTTTAAGCCAGAGATTTCACATAAAAAATGCAGAATATACTTCACATAACCCTGTGAAAACATGATCTCATCCCACAGAAGAACAGTGCTTCATAAGATGCCTCACCCTCACCAGATTTTGCCAGCCTTGGAACAGTGGCTGCCAACCCATAAAAGGCCAAAATTTTTACCACTCCCTAACCCTCCACTCTCCTTCCCTTACCTTTTCCTCTCCTTTGAAGCCTTTACTGGAACAGGCTGCCCAGAGAGGCTGTGGATGCCCTGTCCCTAGAGGTGTTCAAGGCCAGGTTGGATGGAGCCCTGGGCAGCCTGGTTTAGTATTAGATATGGAGGTTGGTGGCCCTGCATGCAGCAGGAGGGTTGGAGCTTGATGATCCTTGAGATCCCTTCCAACCCAAGCCATTCTATGATTCTATTATTCTATGATTCTGTTTTGATTCTGCATTTTTCCCATTAGTTATTATAAACATACAACTGATGACATCAAGATTGACATCGCATGTTCTGTTCTACAGACTTGCTTGATTAAGACAGAAGTCCAGCTCTGCACCAAGGAAAATGCCAGGACTGGCAAGAAGTTCACAACTGTTTTGATCTCTGTCATTTTACTAGGTTTTCCATGCAGTGTGGAAGAGGGGAAGGGGAAGGACATGTAGAAACGTTGTAGGGTGTGGGGGTTTTTCCAAATAAAAAATAGATGCTCTCTTTCTCTCTGGTAATTGCCCCATCCTGCTTCATCTAGTGTCCAGATGCATATCTAACTTGTCATCCACTAATAAATGCTCAAATAATGTGATGCAACTATCTCTACTCTCCACTCAATTTATCACATGACAACAAATACTTGTCAAAATCCAGCAGGGAGCTTAAACTACTCACTAAGTTTTTAGACATTTCTTTTCTCCTTCCACAGAAGCTGACACAAGGGACCTAGTAAAGCTGAAATTCTAGGAAAAACATGTGATGTTATCCTATCCAAGTAATATGCTCAATATTCAGTTGTATTCCTAGCCTTCAATGTATTCACTTGGCCTAACTCCATATTACTTTTTTATGTAGTAGACCAGCCAGACTCTCATCTCTAGTAAACAAAAAGTGATTTGGTAAGATATGAATTCCTTTGTCTTCTCTCTCATTACTTCCATCTCTAGTGCAGATACATTTTCAGCACCATTTCACAGTCAGCTCGGTCGTTCTGTGACGAGCAGTGACACATTTGCTGTGAGTCTCTGGAAAATGTCCCCAATTCCTACAACAATTTTCTAAATTCATATAAGGCTCCGCTAATGATTGTAATGTCAAAGTTTTCTTGTAGATATTCTTCAGTACCATCTTTTTAGTATTTCTGAAATGTGTAAGTGTAGTGATATCGGTAGTAACATATCAGTAGAGCAAACACTCCACCATCTTGGTATCTATAGCTTTCTATTCCCCATCAGATGCAAAAGGTTTAGTACTTGCAATTCCTTATTCTCTGTCAGGTCATATTTCACTCTAAAAGTGCAAAGCATGAATTTTCTCTTACATCCAGCTTTTGCAAGAGCATGTACAAAATCTGGATTGTTTGACCATGCTCTAGTGCAGTGCAAGTCTATGCAGTGTGCACAAGTGAGCTCAGACCTGTTGTTGCCATCTATAAGCATTACATAATCTGATAAAATCCATCCATTAGTGGTCTCACTGTCTGTTCAATTCTGTCAATGATTAGCATTGTTTGCGAGAGCTCTTTTTTTGGTCTGCAAAAACATTTCCATTTTCTTCTCTGTTTTTAGGATTTTGTTATCTCGCTCCCATGAGCCAAAATATTCTTTTTATATGATGTGATACTTTGCTTTCATAATTTTGCACTGTTTTCATAAAGAAGAAATACTTTTCATAACTGTCATGCCCTTCCATCAAGCCCTACACTATGACTAGTGATGTGTGTGCTGAACTAAGGGGTAGTGATCCCTGTACTCAGCACAAAACTAGGAATCCTATTGCTGGTGCTCACATTCCATCTGGAAATACTGATGTATTGGGCAGCGTCCAGTTCTGCCAACAATTGTCTCTGAATTTTTACATTATTAACGCCACAAAGTGAACTGTCCCACTGCCTATCCCTCTAGGACATTTCTAAAAGAAAAATATTCAGTTCTTTCTTTTAAAACTCCACCACAGTCATAGGCACAGAGCCAAAAGTCCAGAGCAGAACTCACTGGAGAGGCAACTTGCAATAGATCTCTTCTCTACACCGTCATATAAAACCATCCCAGACTTCCTGGCAGATTCTTCACAATCTTCACAATCATTCTTCACAATCATCACATTCCTAGATCCAGATCTAGGCTGCATCTACTCTTTGCTATTCCCTACTGGCCTTCCCTTCTCTACTCCAATGAGGGGTTGGCAGGGGGCAGCTGATCAGGTAGGCTCAAGGCTACTGCTTCCTGCACTAGCACAGAAGGCATAAGCCCACCAGGCTCCATAGAGCCTGACACAATCAAGCACAGTATCGCTGTCTGCAAATGAAAAATCTTCTCAATCAAGCCCCAGCTTCCTCTGGCTTCTCTCAGGGCCATCCAGATGCTGTCACAGCCATTGTTTAGCTCCCCATGAGCCAGTTATCATCTCAACACAGTGCTTTCATGCTAAATCCCCAACCTATGCCAAGACTGCATGAGTAGACTGTTCCACAAGCATGAGCTCTCAAACCCACACCCCACTATGACATTTCAACTTCAACCACAGCCAGAGGTCACAAGCCATTATACACAACCAGCTTCCCCAGGGATTCATCTTTTTCCAGGAATCACTGTCAGGGCATCTTGGTTAGGTCACGCCGGTTCAGTATGGCCAGCTTGAACAGGAGAGCATAACTTCTTGCAGATTAGAGCAAAGAAAAAGAGATGCATCAGAGGCTAGTTGGTACTTCTCGTGACTGCTTAGCATTGTGCCAGGCTCCAAAATCATGTCACAGGTACATGACCAGGGCTTTGACTGCTCCTGGCTGGGCCCCACACAAGTAACAGGAATTCAACAGGTCATCAGAAGACCATTTAATGACTGTCACCATTTGCTCAGAGAGTATAAAGGATACTACTAGTAACCCGTGTCTTTAAAAGACTGCTAATCCACTTGCTAACATTTGTGCTAGGCTGCTGGACATCCTCTCCACCTGTTACGTCAGGGCAACTATGTACAAAATAATCAGTGTGTGCTCTAAGAGCTGTGACCAACCAAGTAAACTCCTCTCTGAGCAGTTATGCAGAACTGCTTCTGATATTGTCAGAATGCAACACAAATAACATAAACCTATCAGGGGTACCTGGAGTACTGTGTTCAGATGTGGAGTCCTTAGTATAGGAGAATTGGTACACATCCAGAGGAGGGACATAAAAATTAATCAAGGGATGGAACACTTCCCCTGCAAGGACAGGCCGAGGAAGCTGGGGTTGTCCAACCAGGAAAAGGGAAGGCTTCAGGGAGACCTGGCAGTGGCTTTTCAGTATCCAAAGGGGGCCTATAAGAAAGAAGGGGACAGATTCTTTAGCAGGGTTTGCTGTGATAAGACAAGGGGAAATGGTTTCAAAATAAAAGAGGGGAGATTTAGAGTGGATATAAGGAAGAAGTGTTTTACAGTGAGGGTAGTGAAGCACTAGAACAGATTGCCCAGAGAGATGGTGGATGCCCCATCCCTGGAAAAAAAACAAGGTCAGGCTCTGAGCAACCTGATCAAACTGTAGGTGTTCCTGCTCATTGCAAGAGAGCTGGACAAGATGACCTTTAAATTTCTCTTTCAACTTAAGCAATTCTATGATTCTATCAACCTCTGGATTTCTACCTCCTTTAGACACTATGAATAAAAATAAGAATCTCTTTGCCTAAATCACCCCATCTGTAAAAGTGAATAACAATGAGAGTAAGATACAACTTCTTGATACTGATACATGACTTCAATTTCTCTATTTACTTTTGTGTAGATTTGAATGAATAAAAAGATTCTCCATAATTTTTATTCAAATGATTTCTTTTGGATATATAATATTTAAGGCTGACTTTTGCACCTATTCTTTTAACTGAGATTGCATTTTTAATAGTTACTTAGCTCTGGAAAAAAAAAATTCATTTAAACAATGCTCATAGTGTAACTTATTGTTGGTTTTTCTCAAAATCAAGTGTGGAAATCAGAAATTGATTAAAAATTGACTTTTATCTTGGAATTGTCTCTGACTTGGAAAAAAAATCACCATTTCCAAAGGATAATATTTTCCACAAAAAAAAACATCCAGCCTGGTCCTCTTCTGCATTGAGTAGGCTTTTTTTTCTTTTTTCTTTTTTCTTTTTTTTTTTGTCCCCACAGAATATCAAAATGATTAAGTTTGGAAGTTTGGATGGGATCTCTGGAGGCCATCTGGTTTAATCTCCCTGTTCAAACATTGATACCTGGAGCATGTTGCCCAGGCCCATATTCAGAGCAACATTTCTAATTTTTCGTTAGCACTGGGATTATAAATATTAAGAAAACAGACTTCAGTACTCTTTCCTTTATGTCAGCCTAAAGCATGCTGAACATAATGCCCTTAGAAGGCTACCTGCCTGAAAGGTAATCAGCTTCACCTGAAGTAATATATTTTTGTATATTTTATATACTGTGTCGACAGTATGTTGAGATAGTAAAGGAGTCTGAATGTTAAGTGTTCTTCAAAGACGTTTAAACTTTATGTGATGCACAGGTTAGATGTGAAGGAACTCCATTTAAAACAGTACATGTACATTGTGCTTTATGCTAATGTAGCTGAAAAGAGAAGCTTCTATTGTTACTGTGCCTATTACAATAAGCCCTCTCCACAGTCTGTGGTAAGCCCACAGAGAATTTCACTTGATCTTTTCTTTAATTACGTTGCTGCCAGTTGATACCATTTCAGCAGAATGTAAATATCAAAGTAAATCATTGTCGTGCCAGTTGGGTAAGAAGCCACATTCAAAAGAATCAATGTTTGATCCTCTGTGTTCTCATTTCAGCAAAAATCTGAGTGACTTTACTGATATTTTCACTTGAATAAGCTAAAGCCTAGCATTATTATTGTGTGGAATTTTCCCTTTTTTTTTTTTTTTGTTTGTTTGAAAACAGTTGTTACACATGTAAAGCATCTGACTGATTAAAATTTACTTCCCAAAAGCAAATATTTTTTAAAATCTTATTCTCATAACCCTGTTTACTGGCTGAAAAATAAGACAGAAAAAAAAAAAATCTTGTGAGGGCCAAGGCACAAATGGAATGGGATATAAAAGTCCACTAACATGTTAAAGATGTACCAAAGAATGTGATAGAACATATCTGTGGTCACTTGAAGATGCTTTGAGGGGAGATAATTTCCATGAATTATTATGTGATAACTTTCCTGATCACAGTACACAAAACTCAAAGTTAGGATTCAGAATATTTTTTACTGCACAGGCAGAACATTTCCCAGGCTTCTAATAGTCATCAGCTTGAGTTTTCAAATAGACACAAGGTAACAACCAGTTCAATTGGAACAAGGAGACTGACGTTACAATATAGGCAATTAAATTGCATTTGACCTTGTCGAGGAGTATCAGGACTCAAGCACATAATAACACAAGCACAATCTAGGACAGGTCAGGTAAAATCATTTTAACTATGATTCTAGTGTGACAATTCTCAGGAACCATTCCCTCCCTCTGACTCAAAGAAATGAAAGTGGTAACGAAAATCATTCTGTTGTTAACATTATCAGGTGAGTATTCTTGGGAAGAACTAACTCCAGATAATCATTTATATTTTATTGAAGCCCAGTAATTTTTCCTGGGTGGGATGGACTCCTTAACCATCTTATTAACTGGCACAGCTGACACTATGCTAGGAACTGTAGGAGCAACTCACCCACTATTATCTTAGCTCAGACGTGGGAGATAGAAACATTCAGGCTGCTAGGTTTTGGTAGAAGGGAAAAAAAAAAAAAAAAAAGAATCACAATTGGAAGAAGATTGGAAAGACCAGACATATTCTCCTAACTTAGGAAAAGCTCGTTATTCATATTATTAGACCTTCCTCCCTCAGTGAGACTATAAAATATTGTCCAACATCAAGCAGTTACTGGTTTAAAGATTCTGTGATTTTCCTGTCTTCTAATTTTCCTTTCCCAACATGAGGATCTTATTTCATGTCAATAGATGTACACGAAAAAAGCTGGAAGGAGAGGAAACTTAAGTCGGTTCCCATCAGTTCACCTGCACCTGCAAATTACAGTCTCACAGCAGCTGTAGATCTGATTCACATTACTTAGCCCATTTCTATTGCTGACTGACTTGCAAATGACACAGCAGGTACCACAGCAGGTACCACAGCAGGTATCACAGGCATTAACAGATGAAGCTGTATATACCATATAACATTCAGGGAAGGATTACTGCTCCAGAACAGTTTTTGTCGTTTTGTGGCCATACCATCACTAATGAAAAGTCACAAAGTCAGATGCTCGCTCAGTTGAAATCAATGGATTAGCATGGTTGTTGAAGGAGGAAAATGTGACTCAGGATCTCCCCAAGAAATAGCTACATCTCAATGAGAATGAACATCTGCTAGTTTGGCCTTTGGTCTCAATTTTATTGCCAAGCACATAAAAAGAAATGTTCCAATATTTTATTCATTCTTTCCCATAGCAGCTGACTCAAGAAACTTCCTTCCACCATCATCTCTTTTTTGCTAGACATCCTATAAGGCTCTACACAGTTAATAGTCCCATCTACAAAGTAGCAGAATTGCCCATTAGTTATACAAATATCTTAAGAACAGGGTATCTAATAGCCTTCTATAGCCTTCTATAGGAAGAGCTAGGAATAAAGTAGACAGTGTGAGACAACAGCTGTGCTAATGAAATCTTTAGCTACAACAGATGTAGCCTATGAGATGTAAAGGAGAACATGCATCTTACTTCTGTTCTTTTCTTTGTTATCTGTTCCCTGTTTTTTATTGTTTAAATGAAATTTCTGAATCATCAGGAGATTTCTGTGGTCATATAATGGCTGCAGCCCATTCCTACCACCCTTGAATTTCTCTGCAGGCATCTGGCATGAGCAGCAGAACTCTGGAAAGAGTCTTCTTGGTTTAAGACCACCAAAGAGAAACAATTATAGTTTGAAGAGAGTGAAAAGGAAAAAAAAAATCTCAATGGATGTTTGTCAACTCTTTTTTTTTTTCCCCCTATATGTAAACCAATTTCAAAGCAATTTGAGTAAAGAAAGTTGCAAAATTCAGTTTAATTAAAAACATCTTTTCCCTGTTTCTGTTTAGGAGAAACAGCAACACTGAGAAAAGTCTGCTCAGCCTGGTCAGTGTGTTGTTTAAGTGATAACAGTATTTCCACAGTCAGCAAGGATAGCTCTCATTGACTCTTTGCAAAAACTGCACTAGACTAGCACAAACAGCCAGTGAGGATGAAGAAGTACTGGAGTATTTTTTCTGTCACTCCTCACAAACCTTGTCATAATTTTAACTCTCCAGACCACAGCTTTACTGCTAAGGCTGTGAGACCTGGGCACAGCCTTACTGACATCTCTGCAGCTCATCTGCATGATGCTGATATAATTCAGAGCATGGACTGAACCATGGGGCTTCTTTCACCAAAGTCTTTCACCACGTGCAGTAATTTATACTTTTGTGGTTTTTTTCTGGTTTCCAAAGGAAATGAGACGTATGCAAGCAAGTTGTGTTTGTGGGTGTTTCATCCTGACTAGGAACTTCTGAACCCACTAGCCAATTTTAATTGAATTGGACTCAGGAGTACACATCTGATAGAAAGTAAGTTGCCACAAATGGAGACAGACAGGTTTCATTGTACAGACTTCCTTGCTGACAATGAAGGAAGGCATAAGTGGAAGGAGAGAAGGAGAATATCAACACAGGAACGGTTACAATTAGAGTATCTTAGAGAAAGAATCAGCCAGAAGGAAGTTCAAATCAGAATAAGATGGTTAGAAAACATTTGTGAAACATTTATAGATTATCAAAATATTTTTGACAATATTTCTACATAAAGGTATACAGTTCCATTAAAATGTTCCATGGAAAGAGACTTTCACAGTAATGTTTCTAACATGCAGAAAGACTTTCTAGTCATTTTGGGGGAAAAAAAAAGAGAGTTCTCAGAGCCCTTAGTTTTTCTATTTGAAACAGTAATTGTTTCTTCTTATGAAAGTATGTAAAAGAGCCACTGATTTGGGTGGACTTCATTCCAGTGCAGAATAAAGAGAAATTTCAGATGCCTGGAAGTTTTCATGAGAGGAAAATGACACTGCTGGGACAAAACTCTTGAGAGCACGTCTACAACAGTACCCAGCTATATCCCCACACAGAGGAGTCCTACGGAAGCAGATTACTTCTCCTGCTTTACAGAGCAGTGCTCACCAGGAAAGCAAAGCTTCTCGCTTTGTGTTTAAGCTGTTTATTTAGACATTCTACTTCTGTATTACAGACTGCTTTATGGACTATTTGAGTTCACTCTGTATTGCATGTATGTGACTCACGGCATCAGTAAAGTCTCTTTAACTTCAGGTTTCTACAGATCTCCGAAATCATCATGAAGTGTTCAAAACACTCATGAAGTTTCTACTGAAATCATGACTTTAGAAAGAGATGCAGCAAACATCACTTGAAAAAAAACAAAAAACAACAACAGTTCACCAATTTCTGTCAGATACTTAATGGGATCAACTTGCATTTTAGCAAAATGCACAGTCAAGCTCACTCGGGTGAGGGAGAAGGAAGAAAAGAGGAGAGAAAGAAATGCATTTTTGGTTATGTAGTCATTTCTAAATGTAGAAGCTGAATTCCACACACCCTGATAAAATACACAAACTCCTGAAACCTTCACTCACTTCTATTTCTTCAGATCTAGGCTGAAGGCCAAAGAACAGTACCTTAACCATACACACATAATAAGCTGCAACAAAACTGAAAAACAGTAATAATACTGAGTTGAAAGCTTTCTCTGAACAAAAAAAATCATTTTCAGAAAAAAGAAGATGAAAAGAAAGCATATATAGAGGCTGCTACAGTGTCGCATAAGAGTGGCAATGCTGCTAAGAATGGTAACGTTGCTCAGACTGTAATTTTCTACAGGATGTTTCAGGGTAGCTGGACATTCGGGCCCTGAAGGGGTTATAGGTGTGACTTTCAAAGGCCAGTAAAACCCAGTAGGTCAACGTTGGGGTTTCTGTGGGCTTCTCTGACCCTTCTAAGTTTACATCTATACTAAAAAAAATAGTACTCCAAATTCATCCCATATGCCTAATAGCACATTAAAATAGATAGAGGAGTGTAATTGATGAATTATTCCTCTGCAGGAAACCTGAGTGAAGATTAAAAAAATTAAGTGCAAAATCTTAAATAAAAGAAAGTAATCTCAAATAGATTTTTTTTAAAGTATTCAAATGAAAACCATCTTGATAAGCAGCGTGCTGGTACAAACACTGCCTAACTTCTGTGCCATTATGGACTGCTGAAAAGCAAACTTCTGCCTTGCAAAAGACAGATAATTTAGACCATGCTACAGCATTCACATTTTGGAACGTTTGGCTTCTCCAGTGTGAATGTGAATAATAAACAGCAGCTGCAGAAGCAATGAGGACAGTAGTTGCACTGGTGGATTACTGGCCATGAGGAGGCACACTGAGTTCCCACCTCTTTTAGTACAGCCCTTTGAACCAATGGAAGAATGCAAAGATTCCTCTGGGGCCTGACTATGAATATGATCTGACTATTTTCAAATACTGTTTTCAAACACTTGTTTCAAAACCTCTTAGCTTCAAAATTTACATGGGGCACTGCTGGACCTCAGATCCAGCCCTCTCATTCTCAGCATTCTGATTAGCAGAATGTCCTGTACCAAAATGCAGAGTTCAGAAAGTACTAATATTTTAAGTTTTACACACACTCATAGTTTACTTAAGAGTAATGTCAGCACTACTCCTTCTAAACATTTAAATATTTTGTTTCTGATAATAAAAGGCTTCTTCACACAATTTTCTTTATTGGGTAGCTATAGATTGGTAGACAGAGAAGAATCCTACATAAACATCAAGGCCTAAAATTAAATACATGTATGAGGAAATGGGAAGCTGGAAAAACAACATGAAAAAACAAAGTTTATTGAATACATGCAAAGAAAAGATCATCCTATGTGTGTGGCATATATTTGTGCTAAGTCTCACATTTTTTTCTGTGATATATATTTTTTACAAGGTTCTAAGCTTTTTTTATGAGGTGAATAAAACACACAAGAGCGAAGTCTCCAGCAGCTAAAGGGCAGTAGTAGATGTCTCTGCTATGCATTTGCTTCTAATAGAATTCCCATTTACTTTCCTTGAACAAATCAAGACTGTTGTTGGAAAAGGTTCTTTAGAGACCAATGACCCAAATTAGCCTTTCCCAAAGGAAGGAAAGAAGGATTAAATGTTTGGAAATTTGCCCCCAAATATAAATGCACAAAATGCACCGTTGAGCAAATGAGGTGCACAGTAGTTCCTGATGAAATCCTGCATGACTTTGAGCTCTAGCTGAGAGACTTCAAAGAACCTCCTGCAAAAGCATGTTCAAAATTCCACAATGCCCTGCACTTTCCCATACAAATTTGACCAATTTATCTTGGAGGTGCAATGCTCTCCCTCACTGGGATTCAGCTAAACGGTTTGATGTCTAATTGTCCATTTTAAAATCAAATGTTCCTCCACCATTAGTGAGAGGTCTACTGCTCACTTAGCTGTCTTTTCATATCATTTGTCATCTCTGATTGAATCACGTTCAATTACATCCTCCAATCCATGTCTTCTTTTTCTGTTCATTTTTTGGATGTTCTTATATTCTCCACTTTTATCAAGAGCAACTTTTAGTTATGCACAGTGATTACATTCTTCTAAGGATGTGGAAAGTGCAACAGGCTTTGGTTACTTCTTGAAGGACCTGGAAACCTGTCAGTGGTGAGGGAAGAATGCTGGCTTCCAATGTGTGGGAGAAAGGACTAAAATGAAGCACATGACAAAAATTAGCAAAAGAAAAAAGGAAGCTTGAACACATGGAAAGAATTTTGGTGGAACAAATAAGATCTGCTGGACCCTTCTCATATGATTCAACAATTCTGTTGTTGCACTGCAAGATGCAGTAATGGAAAACAGAACAACATTTAGAGGGTGGGAGGTAAACTGAAAACAAAACAGTATGTTACCTTATAGTGCAGAAGAGGTAAGGGTTACATGTTTATGGCGCATTAAAATGCATCACTCAGTTGTTGAGTGAAAATACTGCTAAAATCCTTTCACTCATTTTGATTTTTTACATTCAGTGTATTAGCAAAAGTTCTGCATTCCACAAAATAATCCAAGATCTTCTCAGAAGAAGGGACTACTGCCCCTCTTCGTGCAATAACCTTCAGATTTACGGAGTCTGAGCAGCAGTTTCTCTCTGAAAATATCTATGCCAGGTTCAGAAGCATGTTGCTTTACAACTCTGCTAACTCATAAAGAGAGCATGTCACCACATTTCCTGACATGAGTCTTGGTTATGAATGCCGCTTCTAATTTTCTATAGTAGTTTCATTAGCTTTCACCACCCATTTTCACACTTGCACCGCTTTTCAGTAAATGTATCTGTAATGTTAACATTCCTCACCACTGCGTTAGGAATTCCTTAATATTTTTGGTTCTCAGTGAAAAGATTTGCCTCAGCCCACCAGAGATACTAAACTGCAATCAGTTTTTACTTTAAAAACATAGATTTGTAGTCATGATAGATATGAGGAAGGATTCAAAGACTCATTAGTGACTAAAGAAAAAGGCACTCAGGCACTGGGGAAAGCTAGCTGTTACTTTTAATAGGAGTCTAAGCGAATTCAGTTCCCAAAGGGATAAAACACCAAATATTTAATCACTTTCAAGTGAAAGAGATCAGAAGGCAAGTAAGAAGAATTCACCTTTAATATAGTTGAGTTTCATGTATGTATGCATAGATATTTTATTTCTTAGTATTCAAACCATTATTACTGGAGTTGCACGCTTTTGTTTCAGGAAGTATTCAACAATGGAGCATAGCAGAGCTGGGCCTTACTAAGTATTGGTTTGCATTTACCGTGCTGTATTTGCACCTAAATTTCATGCACAAGAAGAAAAAAGTGATCTTAACAACAGATTTCTAGCAATCACTGAGCAAAACAGTTAATCAAAGAGGCATGTCTGAAACCACAATCCCTGCCTGAGGCTATGTACTTAATGTCTCATTAGGAGTGGAGGGCTAGAATGAAGTTCTAATATTCAGGATACTGCAAGGACTATAGCCATAGGCAGTTATTCCATAGCAAACAAACAAACAAACAAACAAACAAAACCAAATAAAAACTAAGACAAAATAGATATGATAATTCCTATTCTTAGCAAAAAACCTCAAACAGCCTCTTACCTGCTTTCAAATTCTATCCATTTTGCAGTGTTTAGCTTCAGAACAAAGAAAATGGTTACACAAAACAAACAAAAAAATCCCACCAAAACCAAAAGATGAACCAGTAGAACCATCATAACTTTCTGCATTTAGTGTAGAAGCACGGCCTCAGCACACTGAGTTGTACATGAAACACAGAGATCCAGAGAAGCTTCTCCTTCTCTTTAGTACATCAAGTCTTTAAGAACCTCAGAGTGCTTTGAGTGTTTCAAATGCCCGTGCACCTTGATGGAACCTCCAGAGCACTTTCTGGAATGGAAGTTCTTGAGTCTATTTAAGACTAGAACATACAATGTCTGCTTAAGGCTGCTCTGATGCCCATTAAAGCCTCCAAAAGGATTTCCCATTGGCTTTACAAGAAGCTGTATGGTTCTATAGGAAAAGTCTCAGTGTAGCAAATAAAATGTTTTGCTATGATTATATTTGGTTTATTGGATAGATAAACATTAGACATGGTGGGTGAGAGATGAAGTCTGAATTTCCACCACAGCCACCCAAAATGAACTGTAGGAGGTTTTCTTTTACTCTCCCTCTCTGTGACTGGTACCACTGCCACCTGTAGGAGGACAAACCTTAAAATCACACAGACACAGTTATATAAACCAACATTCCAGTGAACAGTTGCTTTGGAAACGCCTAAGCTATGAGCTGTCCTGCAATCCAGAAATTGTGGATTCCAGACATGAGCTAAATCACAAACCACTGCCCAAGGCATCCTTTCAAACATTTCTTGTGTCGTTGTTTCAGAAACAAAGCTTGTAGTATTTTAATCTCATGACCACAAGAACTTCTCTATTGTAACATGTAAATTGATACAGAAAGTAAGGAAAGCACTTCAGCTTCCACCTCACTTCAGCCCATTGACAAACTTACAGTCTATCAGGAACTTTCGGAAAAGAAGGCCACAGCGGAACTACAGCTTATCTACAGCAGTAATGTTAAATATCGAGGTGATAGAAGAGATTCCCTGGCAATACTACCTGCCCTTCTTAGTCAGGGAGACTCAGGGAACAGGATATGCCCAGACAGGAGGCTTAAGTTCTTTGTCCAGCTCGGTCTCATGTTTGATCATGTACTCCTACTCTATAGCCAGAACTAACTCTCTTCCTTTCTGTAGCCATTCTTCTGTGAAACAAAGAGTGTTAAATGCTCTGGGCTTTGAGAAAGCTGAGCATAAGAATCTGCACAGACTGGAAAGGAGGGCACTCAGTCCTGTCTCCACTTTCTGAACATTTTCATCAAATCTTAAAACTCAAGAGGTCACAGTTGTCCACACTTCATTTCATTTTTTAATTCTTTTTTTTTATTTTTTGCAAGCAGGAACCTCCCTGATTGCTTTCAACATTTTTTCCTGCCTCACAGCATATATAGTTCTAGAGAAACACACATTCCAATGGGATATCACAGGTTAACAAAAGATGTAAGAGAAAAGCTGCTACAAAAAGCATCATTTAGCTTTTCATCAATGTCCTCAAATCCACCCTTCATTCTCCTGTAATTCACTAAACTCTGATGTCTTTGCAGGTTGCTTTTTTAGCTGTTTTTGTTTGTTTGTTTGAGCTTTTATTTTTCTGACATGCTTAACAACTGACTTCTGAGAAGCAAGGAAAGAATGACATTCTGCACAGTCATTTGAAATCTAACATCATGGCATACACAGGTGAAATTATCACAGGTGAAATATTACCTGTAATATTTCTGGTAATCCCTACTTTGATTCAGGAAAATCCAGAACCTTCAGGGGTAAAGGCATCAGGAAAAAAAGGGGAGCAGCAGAATTGAAGAAATTCACCTAAGAACACTTACTTTGTCTGTTGTAGAGTGTCTTACAGCAAACTCTTCTGAAGCAGTAAAATACAAATAGAATTTTCTCACATTTATCTCCGTGGCAGAATGCAGATGTCTGCAAGAGTAAAAATATTCAAGTAATTCAGCCCACAGAGATTCCAGGAAAGTGAAAGGAGCTTGACTGATTCTGGATAACACAAACTAACAACTTTCCAAAGTTTTAGGATTCAGAGAGAATTCCAAATGTTGTTCGATCAGCTAAAACAACTTAGACATTAAGTTTCTCCAACTTTGTTGCCAGAACTTTAGCAAAGAACTTCATGTGAATTTTAAGCAAAGATACAGCTCTAAATTGAAGACATTATGAGTCCCCCTCCTTGGCATTCTGAGTAAGAAGATACAAGCCCTGGAGAATAAGGCAACAAGGCATCTTTCAACCTTCTTGAAATCTGGAAGCCAGAAGAATGCTAAGGATTAAAAATAGATTCAAGATTCAATTTAAATAAATAAATAAATAAACTCCAAGCTGAAACAGAGGCTTTACTTGTTCTCACATTAAAGTTAGTTTTTTAAAGTTAGTCACTTTGCTGTTTACAGGTTACAGAGCAGCTTGCTTAAATTTTTTTTTTCTATAGAATAACACTTTCAATGCATGCTTTACACAGTTTATGTGCTTACACATTGAAATGTGTTTCAAAGGATTCTTATGACATTTTGTCACGTTTATTGTAATATTTGTGCCTACACATGAAAATCCCATGTGTTCAGAAGAGACAGACACTCTTGTTTCACCCTGTTAACCAGATCAGTTAAGTCATCATCAGTTAATCAAAGGACTGAACACCACACAGTCCAACCGAAGCTACACAAGCTGACATTTCTAATAATTTTGCATGGGGCAGTGAGAAGAGCCCTGTATAGGTAAGTCCTTGTAAAAATGCATCATAAATTAAGAAAGTGGATGTTAGTGAGGAAAATCTTACTGAGAAATTTTTTGCTAACTATGCACGTAGTCTCTCTGGGATGGATGTGGCTGACCAGCAAGCTCAGTCCAGTCTCTGACAATTGACCCTGGTAGGAACCCGCAGCTATTCAATTCTTCCTCTAAAAAATGACAAAAATGCTTTAAGGCTAGAGACTGGAAAAATAAAACCATGGAGGTTTCTACAGAGAAATGTGTTTGGAGGATATCCTTTGATATGCTTTGTTTATTGTTGTAAGTATCTGTAAATCTCAGCCTACTCTCACTGCTGCTCTGATCTGAGTTCCACATCTGGCTGTTGGTGTTACTGTCAGCTTGGTGGGAGATTTCTCCAGAGATCTCTGCATGATAAATACCTGTTTTCTGCAGCATGGTGCTCAGGCCTGGAATTTCTTTCTTTTTAACCTCGTACTAAAGGCTCATAAGTAGAGCACAGTGACTCATTAACAGTACTCAGGGTTTCCAGTCAGGCCCAAAGTATCCCAGAGAGCAGAACTTTCAGAAAAATGAGCGTTTTGGTCTTTGTTGACCACTTTGACCAAAGCCTTATTTGTTTGCTCATGTCCAATAAAACAACACATTTTAGTGGTCAACCTTACTGCTGCCTCCCCCACAGGTCCAGTGGAAATGTCTGAAGCATGAAGGTAGATGGACTGCCTGAAGATTAGCAAGTCTATCATGCCTTATCTTGATGGTAACCATGGAAGTAACAGAGAGTAGAGCTATTAAGAAGTGACCTGCTCTGTAGCACCAAGAAGCCATTTTACATCTCTGCTGCGCTGCTGGAGACAAAATAAGGGAAAACCAAAAGTTTTCCTGGCTGAGCAAATATCAGAATCTGCATGCTCTTATGAAAGTCTAAGGATATTTCACTTCCACAGCTACTTCACTGGGCTTAGGCATCTCCTCTAACTACTTATTCATACAATCACAACACTTTAGACTTCAGCTGGTTGTCCTACCCTGAAAACCAAGACTCATTCAAAACAGTACAGGGAACCTTCATCCTTGCAACATTGTTTGGGATTTAAATCTGAGTCCTCAGTTGAGAAACTCAAAACCTTAAGAAACTTTTAATGAAGCATGCAAAGGTGGATGTTACCTTTAAATTTCAGACTGCTCAAGATTTGCTGAGCTCTCTGCAGCGTTCCATGAAGGCTGGTTTCCTACTACCCACATCCAGGTCTGTGTGCTGTGAGTACAGTATCACTCATGAAAACTCCCAGCATGCTGAAAACAAAGATGCTGAGCTCTAAGGAGATCGTTGTTGGTTTTGAAATGTGGGCTATTACATTCATGTTTAACATGTGGATTTGGAAAATGGAATTAGAACAAAAACGTATTTTTTATGACATTTTGATTTTTTATGAGCTTCATTTAGTTTTGCAACTCCCTGCAAACCACACAATCTGTAATCTTATTTTCTGAGGAATTCTTTATGCAAAATTTGGCCAGATGATCACTGAGACAAAATACTTCATGCACTGTATATGTACAAATGAGCCATAAATAGCCTCTTTCTTGTGAAGGAGGGTTGTTCCAATATTTGAAGTAAAACAATAAAGGTGATAGAGGGAAATGCCAGCACCAATGCCAGAATGCAGTATGTCCTAGAAAGTCTTAAATTCCATTTCAAGACCGAAGTTGAAAGCAGTATTTAGAACCACCAGTACTTATAATTATATGTGTATAATTATAACACTGAGTCGACTTGATTAGGCAGGATCTTAATTTTAGAATTCTGAAACATTTATGAAACAATGCTCATCCCCAGTAAACTGTTCAACTATTTGACGTTTATGTACTTTGGGAGATTGGGAAAAACAAGCTTTAGAGAAGCTGCTATATGGAAAGAAAGAATCACCAATCCTCCTGTGTCTGAATCATTAGAGAGCAAGGTCCACCAGAACCAAATGAATTTTCCAAGCCTGCACAAAGCAGTACATTTATCCACCTCTGACACTTGTACCTGAGAACAATCCTGTATTTCTACATTCTACTCCTGGTCAACTCCATTTTTAAACTCTTAAAACTAAGAGGAATACAAACAGCACTTCTACAGCCATATGGAGAGTTCAGACCTTAACAGTCTTTGTTCTTCTATGCTTAAAGCAAAAGATAGTTTTTTCCTTATTGCTTGTAAAGGGAACACATTTCTTCCCTTCTGTTCCTTGAAATATCAGTACTCCATTGCTCTAAGGAGCATCTCCTCCCAGTTCCTGTTCCTTGGTCATATATATTATATAAATATTACTTTCTTTCCAGACTGTCTCTTGGAGTCACCTTCTAGAACAAAATCCAGGTATGTCTCTGGCTACAGTTCACTTCACAGAATACTCTCAAGAAACACAGTCAATGAGATTCAACCACCCTTGTTCCTATCTTCCCTATGTGGGACTCCACTAACCCAGAAAGATGTCTATGCTTGGACACACATGTACTATTTCTTGTCATGTTTTAAAAATGTCTCTCTTAGGCTGCGGCACAGCTTCTACATGTATTTTTAAGAGATTTTGAGCTATAAAAATTCTAACAAGTTTTGGGCCACAGAGGTAACAATGTGAAGCTCAGGACCACATGCTGTGTGATGTAAAGGAAACCAGAGCAATGTGCTCCAGAGATCAGGCCTAAGGAAGTTACCCCCAAGATATATTTATACAGATACAAAGATATGGTATATATTTGACACATCAAGTATCTCAAATATTTAATAATATTTAATATTGTTCAACAGGATCCATGTAATCTCTGTTATCCTTTGGAAATTCTGGCAAATGTGGTTGGACCTTGTTAAGACAGCCTAATTTTCAAATTTGACACTGCTGTGCTGAGGGACACTCCATTGTCTAGTAGTCTTGAAATCACTCATTAATTAAAGACAACATGAGGTAAAGTGCAAATAATGGTATTATCCACAACTGATGATACACTTGTGAAAGCTAAAGTGAAGAAATAAAGGAATTCTACTTAATCAGATGACAACTAGATTAAATCAAGAGTTTTCTGCTCCTACCTGCTGCTGTAGGTGGTAAGAGAACAAAGTCAGACACATGAACACACATACACACCATGTAAGCTGTCTGATCCTTTTATCATATCAGATGAGTTTCCCAATAATCAGAGAATCAGAGAATTGTAAGGGTTGAAAAGGACTTCTGAGATCATCCAGTCCAACCATTAAGTCCGTTTTGCTTGAAGCTAACAATGAGACCATTTTAGGAGCACAGAAGTTTCACCATGTAACTTGACCTTTACACGAGGAGGCCAAGATCAGGTCTGAGTATTGCCCCTACCCTCTTAGAATTAAATGTGTTCCTGAATCCCCCAGGAAGCTCCTTGTTTGCAGGAAGAAGACTTGAAGGCCTTTTGCTCAGTTTTTTCCCACTCCAGGACAGAGAAAGCACATAATGAATCAGAACTCTCCTCCTCATGCTTAGTGAGACAACCAAGTGAGATCCTGCTGCTCTTAAGGATCTCAATTCACTATCACAGTCTAATACTTATTTGATAAATAAAACAGTCCAACTTCTTTTGATTTTTCAAGGCAGTTACTGCACACTGAGGAACAGATTATAGAATGATGAGACATGAAGCATGAGTTAAAACCTGTTAGTTTTTGCCACAGTCTGACCGCTTGTATTAGATACAAGTGATTTTTGTACGCAGAATATCAGGCTAAATACAACTCTTATTGTGAAAGAAAAATGCAATTGGTAAAGGGAATTCCACGTAGTCTCATTCCACAGTTCCCTCAATTGAAAGATTTCTTTTCCTTTATGATTAAGAAATTTTGAATAAGTAACATTTTAAGGTCTCAAGAAGTATCAAAAGTTAGTTCATGATAGATGAAAAGAAAATTGAGCTTTTCATTTTCAATTATTTGCCCATTAAAAAAGCAGAACATATTTCTACCAAATGACAACTTCAGTTTGAGATTGGTAAGCCTCTTTTCCCCCTCTCACAGATGTTGAAATAAAATGACTTCTGCCTAGTCTAATAGCACTGTTGAAAAAAAAAATAATAAAAATCCTTTACTTTTGTCAGCATCCTGTCTACAAACAAGTTAGATGCTATCAGCAGCTCTGATAAACACCTTCCATCTAGGTTCTATCCTCTTTTTCAATGGTACTGAAAAGATTTTTTAAAAAGCACAACACCAAAGGGCCAAAGCTATTGGAAGTGCATTTCTTCCGCAGAAGAAACATTCATTCATTTCATACATGGACCAAGAAATGGTTGGAAAGGAATACAACTCCTTTGGAATTTCCAGATGCAAAAAAGAAAAAGAAAAAAAAAAAAAGATAAATCAAGCTTAGGACTTGCATTAAACAAAACAAAACAAAACAAAAACAACCACAAAACTGCAAAACGTGTGTGACAAGAAACACTTTACAGTGGCAAGACTATTTGTCAAGAAAAGGGGTAAAGCATCTTCATTTAACATCATTTAAATACAAAGTGATAGATTTAACTGACTTGTAGCCCCTTGGCCTTCATGGTTCTGTAACATCCCATCCAAAATCAGACTGACTGCTGCAGAGGAATAATACCAAGCAGGAATCACCATGCTCATATTGGCACCAAAGCCTGGAGACCGAGTTCACTCTAAAGAATTCAGTTTGAATTCTTTATTGAATATTGAATTATCTGAATTCTTTATTTATAATGAATTCATTATTCATAATGTACCGCTTTGCAAAAAAACTTTGCAAAAAAAAAGCATGAGATGACAAAATGAAAGTGAAGAAAGATGCAAGTAACTAACATTTAATAAAACACTGCACATTTCAATTTTACCTAGTAGCATCATAGCTACTTCAGCAACATTTTAGCTAAGAGAACAGTTGTGCACCACAAATTGAACAACAAGGATGCACCACAAATTGAAACGATTCTTCATCAGCTCCATCTATTCTTTCAAAATTATTTTCCCCACCCAGCTTTGTATTACCACCATAAAATGATATTTTTGCAATGGAGGGATGAAATAGAATACAAGCAAAAGTGTAACAATTTCAAGATTAGCAAATTTCCATGAATCCTGAAGATTTTTCTGATCCAGTTCAAGCTTACACATGGTCAACGCTTCACAAATTTTATGGGCCATCAGCAGGCCTGAGTCAATTTATGTCCTCAGTATTATATCAGATCTTTAAGCCCTATTTTCACAAAAATAAAAAATGCATTACATTTCTGCTTAGCATAACTTTTCCTCTTATATCAATTCCATCAATGTGCAAAAACAGCTTTTGTTGTTGTCTTTTCACACTTCCTAATATGTAGTGTTCTTTCATGGTTCTGCAATGCATTTAGGCATTTTTAATGATTTCTCTTTGGCCTTTTCCCGATCTCCTTTCAATCTCAGCAGAGAAGCTGTGAATAAAGCCCTTTCAGGGTACAGTGAGAAGTGACCTCAACTTTTATCCAAACCACAAGCCAGAATGCTTGTGGTTTGACAAAGTTTGGTTAACATTTTTTTCCAGGTTTTGGCTCAGATTGGAACTAAAAGTGACAAAAACTCTACTGAGAGAGGTCCATTATTGTTAGATTTCGTTTCTGATTTGGCACAGGTGTGAGTTTGAGAGAGTCTGACTATCCAGTGCACTCCAGTGTTTAGGTAAAAGGGAAAATATAACAGGACATCTTGTTTTTCTTACATTTTTAAGTAGTCCCAAAGGGGTAAAAAAAAAAAAAAAATCAATTATAAAGCATGCACTTTTTCACTTTGTATGCATTACTCAGTACCTGCTCATACTCAAAATTCTCGAATTCCTCCTCAACAGAGCAGCAGTGATATCTGTCATGTACTAAACTCCAGTCAGAATGGAGTCTATGTTTTCATTTTCTAGGCATATCAGCTATTTTCCTGCTAAATACTCTGCTTTGAGATCTTGCTTTTGCTTTTAAGCTCAATAATTTTGATTAAAGGAACTGTGCTAGGAAAGTCCAAGGAAGCACAGATAGGCTAAACAAGTTGGTATTTATTGGCATAAGGGTGCCACCTATTGTTATGACAATTGATGTGAGAAAATCTTCAACAGATTTCTTCAGAAAAGATAGCCCTATTCATTCCTTTTTTAGATCATTTTGACAAGAGAATGTTTTTGTGTAACATACACAGAATGCACACATAAATATTACTTCTTCCACTATGTCTCAATGGTGCAGAGCACGATGATAATAGCCCCTGTCATTAGATATCTTTTCAGACATGACTTTCAGAAATTGGTCTGCTATTCTTATTACTAGGAGAACAGATAAGGTCCCAGGAGTGCCAGTATGCATCATTATAAATTCAAACACATTACCTGTATTTATCTGAGCAAATAAGTATAGAATTAGCCATTTTTTATATTTTTATCCACATGTTCGACCAAAATATATCTAACACTTCCTAGTTTTATGATTGCTGAAATTTTAAAATCTATAAACTGGTTGAGTAACTTTTATTAGGTATCTAATTTGCTAGAGATTGAAAGCAGAGAGGGAATAGCAAGATTAAATTAAATTCCTGCAAAAAAAAACCACCACAACTTCAACACTATATTTGAAAATACGTCCCAATATTATTGTCCTGCTTCTCTGATTGGCTACGTGGGCAAACTTTGTAGCCACACAAAGCACAGTTTTCAGCTAGAGAAGTACTGATTGTCATCCTGCTGACCTATTAACAATATACCAGCTCTTTTTTTGCTCTTTGCTTCAAACTTGAAGACCAGGTTTCAGAGACATTCCAGCATCTCAAAACAAACATTAAATTCTTAACAACTTTCTATTTTTATGATGTATAATGTATGCCAGATTTACTTGAAACTACCTCCGAGGACATAGAATGAAGTATGTTATTTCAACTCTTGAAAAAACTATGGCAAACCATTTAGACAGTTGCTTCCATAATACAAGAAGTACAAAACTGGAAAATGGAACATACAAATGTGTTCTTGAAGGAATTAGGAATACAAAACTAATTAACTGGGAGAAAAGATGTCTATAAATAAACTGTAGCTCATTATATATGGAAACTACTAATAACTATGCAGAGAGGATATATAAAATATATAAAAATATACAAATGAGTACATTTAAATTTAAGGAAGTGCAACCTTCAATATTCCACTTCTGCAGACACTCACCTTTATACAGTAGTCTTCAATAATGGATAACAAATGTTGAGCAGTCAGACCACCCAGCTGCTGCTAAGCCCAGAGAAACATCTATTTCCAGGCCTACTGTTTTGGGAGACTTCTATGTTGACAAAACACTGACAGAATAAACACACCGTGCTGTGACAGATTAGTATCTGTGGTATTTTTAAAACATCAGCCTTAACTTTAAGCAAATCCATTGGAAGTGAACAGGCACGAAGACACCATGAAGCTGGCCAATCTTATTAAAACCTAGCTAGATACAACAGAGTCACTGGCTTACTGTATGTAAGATATTCCACACTTTTGTACCACTTTTCAGAGAGATATCAGGATACATATGAATACCTCTCTCAGAGTTGGTTTGGTATTGACTTATGCTAGGCTTGAACTTACAACTTTTAAGTTGTTTTTGTTTTTTGCCATTTAAAAGAAAACTCATCAAATCCACTGTGATGCAGGGCTCTCTTTTCATGAGCATATAGATACAGATAAACAAAAATCCAATCTACTTGGAAGATAAAAATGGCATCACTTTTAATCATTGAAAAAAAGGAAAGAGAAAAATAAGATCCCAGAAATCCTAGTTCTATATTCTTATTATCTACAGTTAGGGAATCAGAGAAGCTTAAGTTTGGAGCATCCTATAACACCATAGTCAGGTAGGAGACAGACATCTATAGTCTGAGATATTCTCAGAATATGCTGGTCTCTCTAGTCTTGGACTACAGGGATGACGGTTCAGCTGGTTCAGTTAGCCTTATAACTGTAAGAGGCAACTCAGTCTCAGAAGATCCTCATCTACATATAAAGCTAGAAAAGAATCTCAGTTCTGCAGTATTACTACGATTTGTCAGCAGGCTGTTTCAGCAGGAGGTTCTCTGATTTGCTCCACAGTTCCAAACTTTGAATAGAATAAGAGTTTGCCTCCGAAGTTAAGTCTTCAGAGGAGTTTCTAGGTAAAAAAAGAAAGGTTATAAAATGCTGGGCCTTGTCTCTCTGCACTTTACAAGAAGTCTGTACTCACATAACTAATTTCAAGCCATCCCTTCACAATGATGTGACCAGCTGTAGTAGAATGCTATAAGTGAAGTAGCATTGACTTATTTTTCTAGATCATTTTAAGGACACTCTCAGACAGTGCACCAGGTAGGTAAGGGGAGAAAGAAGGCTAGTTCAGGTTTCTAGAGCATCCACTATCAGCCTTAAGAGTATAAAAAATGTAAAAACAGATCAGCTGCCTGGAGCTCCATATGGCTCAAACAGCTGCTGAAAACTCAGCAGCACCACAGATTTCTCCTTTACTCTCTATTCTGACAAAAATATTGGGTTCCCAGAGAGGCTGATAGAAAAGCAGATCCCTCCTGCTTACAGCAGTAAGTGCCTCTATATTGCAGCAGAGGCCACCATAAACAGATAAGTGTAGCTACAGCATAAAACAATAGGATAAAGTATTATACAATCATTTGAGTTTCAAAGGCCCCTTAAAGACCATGTGGTCCAACCTCCCTGCAATGAACGGGGACACCTACAGGTAGATCATGTTGCTCAGAGCCCCATCCAGCCTGACCTTGAATGTTTCCAAAGATGGGGCATCCACCAACTCTATGGGTAACCAGTTCCAGTGCTGCACTTATTGTGAAATTTCCAGTGCTGCACATCTTATTGTGAAATCTTCTTCTTTATATCCAATCTAAGTTTCCCTTCTTTTAGTTTTAAACCATACACCTTTGTTCTATTACAAACAGACAGTGCTTAAGAGTTTGTCCCCTTCCTTCTTATAGCCCTCCATTAGATTCTGAAAGGCTGCTATCAGGCCTACCTGGAACCTTCTCTTCTCCAGGCTGAATAGCCCCAGCTGTCTCAGCCAATCCTCATAGTGAAGGTGATCCATCCCTTGGATCATTTTTGTGGCCACCCTCTGAATGCACTGTGATGTCTCCATGTCCATGCCTCTTCTGAACTGAGGACTCCACATCTGGATGCATGACTCCAGGCATTTTTAACAGATATTCACGCAGGTCCTACCTCCACAGCTTTTGTGCAAAGGTCAGTAGTTTTATACTAGCATTACGTATTTTTATAATCAGTAAAGGCATATCAGCACAATAAGTAAAACTGGTGGAAGTACATTTATTGAAGTGAAACTGAACCCTCCCTGCTGAAGTAGGAGTTACATTACTGAAACTAGAAAGGTATATGCAGAAAACACCCTAAAGTTGGCTTCAGTGGTAAAGCTATACATAATGTCCCAACGACATTAGGCACTTGCTCAGGTAGACCAGGAATGCTTTAAAATCTTTGCTTTAGGAGACTTCACCTCTGTAGAATGCCAGTTACTTTATACCCACCACCCAGAAAACCACGCATGTTTTCAACAAATCAAACATTCCTGATGTCACAGCTTACAATTAACAAAAACACTGAGGAAAGAAGAAAAAAAAAACAACACACACACACAAAAAAAAAACCTAACCAGTGCTGCTTGGTTAGACCTTGATATTTATTTAGCATTCCCTTTGTTGGTAGTTAAATGCATGTTCAGTAAGGAGTGTCAACGTGTTTTCCTTTATCAGTTCAGCCAGCTTTTTCTTTCCCCATTTTTCCCCACTCCAAATTCAATTTTCCTCTTGGAGATAGGAAAAAAAAAAACCAACTACTACTCATCAAGAAAACGAACTTGGGCTCTGACTCTCATACAACTTTTCCATTCTTTGAAATTCACTGTGGATCTGTATAGGATTGGGTTTCCTTTCGCACTTCTTGGCAAAAGAAGGCTTGGAGCTGGCTAGTGAAAAATCCACCCTTTGCTGTATTTTGCCCACAACATTGCCTTCAAAAGCCAAAAATCACAATCTGATATACAAAGGGAACGCTCAGTGGCTTAGAAGCTTGCCTCCTCCACTTACTTATGCAGTATATATTCCCTTGAGTCTAAGCGTGCACATGAATTCCCCTCCTTGTCTAGTCTTTCTGCTCTATTGACACTGCAGCATGATTGACACTGTCCATTGTCCACATCAGAATGAACAGAAATGAAACAACATCAGAAAGATGCCTTTGTCCAATATTTCTAACTAGAGAGAGAAAAAGAATGGTCTTATTCTTGTCCTAATTCCTGACAGAAAATATGACCACAACAAGTCTGAAAATACACCACAGCTTGTCTCTAATATCAGCATCACTTGAGATCTGAAAGCTACCTGGCAAAGACCTTTTACAACTAAACAGCTAGAAATTGATGTAAAAACTAAAGACTGTGATAATAATCAATGGAACTGTTTGATGTATGAGTGAGTAAAAACTTTAATTAAAAAGAAACAAAGCGTCTATAGCTGGTTTCTCCATTTTTGTATGCAATGGCCACGTTCTGTGTTCCTTCCATTTGTATTCAGAAATCTGAGGCAACAAAAACTGGGCTCAGTTTCACTTTTGTTGGACTTGCTCCATGTCTTGTGAATGAGAACATGGCCTATATGTCATGTTCTTAGAGCAGGGGCAAGGGAGCATGAGTAGGAAAAGATCCAGTGGATGCCTCAATATGTCTGACCATAGTACAAAACATACATGTCCGATGAGACTTTTGACACAAGCTGATCCTCCAACTGACCACCAGCACAAAGCATCCGTATACCATTGTAAAGCTGTTCAATCTTACAGTGCAAGTTGTGCCCTTCACAGACTGACACTAGGTTCTACAAGAAAGGATTGAAGAAGAGCTGTGTGACAGCATCTACACTAATTTCAGTAAAGTCTTTGTTGATACTCCGCAATGAACTTAGGGATATCCTTCAAAGATACCGGAGACAATAGCAGCCTTTCTTTTGACATGCCCACGTATTCACTTAGGCTCTAACCTCATATAATATCAAATAAAAATACATACACTTGGTGTGATTTCTGCTGCTCCTAAAGTCAGTCATTAAAATGGATAAAACTGGAGGTACAGGAATCCCAATTGACAAAATCCCCTTTGTCCCTCATCATATATATTGTAAACTTACAAGAGATTGTAAATTTGCTTCACATAAACAGTGAATAATCTGCTTAGCAGTAGTGGCAGAAATGCAAATACTTCTTTAGCCAAGGGCAGGCTAATACTACACCAGCAAACTCACATTCCCCACCTTAGTTCGGGAACGGTTAAAACAGTATAAAAGTGTAACACCAGTGGATAAAGCCTGTAGCATGCTGTACAGCCAAAAAGCAATATTTGAATTCATGTGGGGAAACATTTTGTGTGCTGCAGAAACCAAAACTCAGCTTTGAAGCCCCATGGGAGAGCTGATCTGGAAATGCTGTATAATTCTGTCTTAGTTGCCTCATGGAGCTGGAGTACAAACAGGTGACGTATTGTGTATTCTGGACTTCTCTTTGGAAAACTGGGCTCTAAACCACAAATATTTGTACACAGTCTCACCCTCTCACCAGGGCCATCATCTGTTTAAAAAAAAAAAAAAAGCGCAGGAAATTCAGTGCAACAAGAGGACTGTCAGTCACAGTTTTGCTTCTTATTCTGAGTGGGCTTTTTCTGAGAACACAAAACAATAAAATTAAAAAGAAGAGAAAGCTTCATCTCCTGGAATCTTGAGAATTTCAGTGTTCTTTTCTATTTGGTTTTACTCCACTGAAGGAGAAAAAACTTGAAAACAAGAGCCCTAAAATATTTTTAAGCAAAAATAAATAATTTTAAAACTGTCTTTACTTTTAAGCCTTGGTCATAATATTGCAGGTATTGCTTTGTGATTTAAGGACCCTTAGAAATAACAAGATTGTAGATGAGCTGTCCTGCATATTCCATAGGTCATGATCCAAATCACTAGAATTATCTAATTCACATGTTATTTATTATGCAATATTTTTCCTGCCTGGAAAAAGCTTCCATTCCTTTATCTGTGAAACTTTTTGTTTCTTTTAAATAAGACAATGAACTGCTTTTAAAGACAAACTTAATTCTCTTGGAGAATTCCCTGTTTGCTATTGTACTTCATACCCACACACCAGCCAATTCAAACTGGCTTACATATGGATAGTTGCAGTAGCAAGTACTGTGGATATAATTCAAGTTAAAAGAGCACTTTCGGTGCTGATGGACACACTGCCCAGTTTTCACCTACTATTGTTTTTTCATGGCTATCTGCCCTATGTGAATTGCAAGCCATACAAGTAAGAAGAGTAGTTTAAAGTAGAAAAATTATCCAGATTTTTAAGATCCCTTGTGGCTCAGCAAACAAAATAACTCTCTGCTGATATTCTGGTATCCTCCTGAATTTTGTATCTTGTATGAAGCGTGTTGCATCGTTCTCCAGAAATCACCAAACTAATGACCTTTTCTGTTCATTCCTGCCAAGTAGCAGTTGGCAACTGTGGAACACACTTTAGAGAGCAATGCATTTTACTGATGACATCTTTAGCGTTCAGTTGCATTCTTGTTAATTTAATTGACCAAAACAAATTGATACTGGAACAAGAACATCACCTTGCAAGTTTCAGCATATTGTCAAAGTAAATGGGAACCTGTACATGCAGATCCAAGCAATATTAGAAATGAAAGCTGGATCTGGAGAATCTCTCACCTCATCTGCAAATTTTGTAAGCAGCTCATAGCATTTAAGAAACAGTTAGCAAATTATTTCCCTTTAAAAGAATTTTTTTTGTGCATGTGTCCTAATACAACCTTTTTTAAACTACAGAAACAGCATCACAGTGTGCAAACATAGATGACGTGAGCCACAGTCTAGATGAGCCAATCTCCTGGAGCATTTTTTGCAGGGCAGGTGAGCTAATTCACTTAGCTTTAACCTTGCAGTGCAATGTACCAACAGAGTACAAGTTTGAAATACCAAGAACTGCAAGAGTCTCTCCAGGTTATGAGGCACTGATAAAGCTTCCTGAGCAAACAGCTTCAGATGCTGCTGTTTCATCAGTGTTCTTTCATCTCTCTTTCAATCTCTAGGGATTACTGACTTCTCCAAGAGCTGTGAGCAATAATATTTCTTACACCTTTTGCTTCTTTCTCAGGTAAATGGTGTGAGCTACAGGGGATCTTGCCAGGTTTCACTGCTATTTATCTCCTTCGATTGTCTGGGTTAAAAACAACATTGTGGGTAGGTCAGAGTCTCACATAAACTTGGTCACAATAGCTTCAATAAACTCTATCACTTACTGACAGTCTCATGGCAATTTATTTACTGTTTTCTCTACAAATCCCCTAGCAATTGAAAAAAAAGAGTATTGGAGCACTTTCTATTTAATTTTTAATCTCCACCTCGAAATTCACAGTGCACTTGGATGACGGAAAAATCTCATGCTAATTTGAAACTGACCTGTTTCCTCTATGTATTTGTCTTCAGTACTGTACCACCGCCTGGAATGAGAGAATTGCCTGGAATGAGCAGAATAGGGTTAACAGCAGCAAGTTGAAGCCTGCTTCAAACTGTTTGCAGGATCAGGGATTTCTATGCCTGGAATGCATCACTGTAGTGGAGCACAGTTTTCAAACATGGCATCTGTACTGAAACACTGAAACTCATTGGAAGCTCTTAAACACTCCTTTTATGTAACTAAAGGTCAAAGGGAACTTCCAAATGTGAAATTTCTGACATCCAATTGAGTAGCCCACATTAAAAATTGGGCCAGTATTTAATTATGTCTGGAGAATACATGAGTTCACTGAGACAATTCACACTCACCTAATGTGTTTTTCAGTTTTTTTGATGGTAAAACCAAATAAACATTCTTTTGCTCCACAGATGCAGTGGATCAAGGTTTAGCTTGTTACACTCAAAAAATAAATCAGTTTGTATTTCTTTGACTTCATTTTTCCAGCTTTGTCATTCTGTCTAAAAGCATACGGCACGGTCAAGCCAGGCATGGCTATGCATGTTAATAACCTTTGGAAAACTCCGGATACTTTCGTGCAAAATCCTTTTTATTTTTTCCAAAAAATTGTCAAAGCACACCTGGTGAAATATACTTTTCTCTCTCTCTCTTTTTTTTTTAATTAAAGACTATGTTTCAAAAAGCAATTGAAATTGAAAAAAGAAAAACAAGGCCTTAAGTGGAACCACAACCGTGGTGCTGGTTTTCAAATCAAAGAGACAGTACAGTCTTCACAGGATATGGCTTCCAGCCAGTTGTTTAATGCTTGTAGGTCAATATACAACCAACCCAGCTTCTGCTGCCTAATTGACAAACCACATATCGAACACAGGAAGGTTAACAACTGTTCTTTCTTTCACCTAAAGTCTGTGTTGAGTCCTTGGGCCCTCAGCCCCTTTTTATTTTATCATTCACAAATATCTACTGTGAGCTCCCTCCAGGCACAACAGACTAACTGCATGCCTGAAAGAAATGAGACCCCTGGTAAGCACTGGGTGTCTGGTCAGTCAGGAGCCAAGCTAGCTGTTCATCATGCTCCTTGATTTCAGTCTGCCAAAGAGGTTTAGACCCACTGCTCCAAGCGTAAATTATTTGTGGATGAATGAACCACGAAGAATTTCCTCCAAAAATATTTTTGATTAATGGAGTCGTGACACCAAAAGTCAATGCATCACCAAGCAGGTTAATATCTCTTTTCAAAAATGAATGTTAAATACACAGAATTGTCCCACAAAACACCAATAAAGAAGCAGCCTTTCTTTTATTATGCTTCTTGTTTGTTTTTTATTTATCTTCAGTTTCGTTTTTCTGGTATTCCTGACTGTTTAAAGGCAGAAAGCTCACACGCATAAGTAGATTCCTGGAGGACAGCGCATGAGCAAAGACTGAACAGGGAAGACAAATATTTACAAGATCCAGATATATCTATTTTAAGTGATTATAAAATCACTTTCCATGTGTACTAAATGCATTTCCTCTCTTCTATTCTCTCTACAGCACAGCAGTAAAGTAAAAAGGAAAGACATGGACAATAACAGACCTCCTTTGCATGCTGAATTAGTATAAATGGGGTATGATTCATGCTAGATATGATTCATGCTAGATATTCCAGTACATTAAGGGACAAGAGAAGCCAGTAATCACAGAATCATACAGGTTGGAAGGGACCTCCAGAGATCATTGAGTCCAATCCCCCTGCCAAAGCAGGTTCCCTACACCAGGTTGCACAGATAGGCATCCAGGCGAGTCTTGAACATCTCCAGAGGAGACTCACAACCTCCCTGGGCAGCCTGTTCCAGTGCTCCGTCACCTCACTGTAAAGAAGTTCCTTTGCACATTTGTGCGGAACTTCCTGTGCTCCAGTTTCCGGCCGTTTCCCCTTGTCCTGTCTCCACTCACTGCACAAAACAGTCTGGCCTTGCCATTCTGCCCCCCACACCTCAGATATTTGTAGACCTGGATCAGGTCCCCTCTCAGTCTTCTTTTCTCAAGGCTGAACAGACCCAGTTCACTTAGTCTTTCTTCATAGGAGAGATGCTCCAGGCTCTTCACCATCTTTGTGACCCTCTGCTGAACTCTTTCCAAGAGATCCCTGTCTTTTTTGTACTAGGGAGCCCAGAACTGAACACTGTACTCCAAATGAGGCCTTACCAGGACAGAGTAGAGGGGGAGGATCACCTCCCTCGACCTGCTGGCCACACTCCTTCTAACGCACCCCAGGATGCCGTTGCCTTTTTTGGCCACAAGGGCACACTGCTGGCTCATGGCCAACCTGTCATCCACCAGGACACCCAGGACCCTCTCAGCAGAGCTCCTCTCCAGCAGCTCATCCTCCAACCTCTACCGGTGCATGCAATTATTCCTCCCTAGATGCAAGACTACACTTGCTTTTGTTAAACCTCATCTGGTTTCTTACTGCTCAGCTCTCCAGCCTGTCCAGGTCTCTCTGAATGGCAGCACAGCCTTCAGGTGGGTCAGCCAATCCTCCCGACCTCGTATCATCAGCAAACTTGCTGAGGGTGGCCACTACTCCCTCACTAATATTATTCCAGACAATATAATCATACAGACTCCTGGAGTTACTGCCCCTGCTGTACCATACTAGTAATGCCTTGTACTTCACTCTGACAAAGTGTCAACAAACTCCAGCAATGAAAGCATGGAGGTTTCAATTCTGTGGCCATAAGATACATATATAGCGTCTTATAGTATAAATATAGTCTTATATAGTATAGTATAGAGGCAAAAAACATGTGTGTGTTTCTTCCATTAATACTGAATGGGCAGATTTCATCTGGAAGAGAAATAACCTAAACTCTTACATTTATCAAGTATTATATTCGAAGAAGACAATGAGTAGGTTCCATTAGCACAGGTGAGTCAAGAGAAACAGGATATTATTCTGCCAGCTTCTGCTGACAGCGTTTTCCACATTTGCTGACCTTTGCTGTTTGAAGGTTCAGAACTTGAAGTGTGAGGACTGTGAGCATACAACAGCCTCAAACTAATAGACTACTTTTTCAATCTAGCTCCAAAAGAGGATATGGATAGTTTAGTAAAAATGCTCTGTTTGGGTTTAGAATTTAATTATCCTTACTGAAATGACCTTACGCATATTGACTATGGACAGCAGTTCCCTCTTAGGCACCCTTTCTTGCTCCTAGTGTTTGTACTGCTGGAAGAGGAGATCAGAATAGCTCTGTATCATCCTTCTAGCCACCTGTTTCAGGCGTCAATTTCATATCTTCAAAGTTTTTTGAAGCACATTTTGAAGATATTGCCATTCAGCAAGGACCTCCTCACATATACAGCGATAATAAACAAGAACATTTAAACATTTTGCATTAGCTAGCAGCTTGCAGAACACAAAAGGCAACAGAAGCCAGGTTTTGTGTCTAAGCTGCTCATCTACCCTTGCCAAATCCTATCCTGCTTGATAACCTCTCTCCTTCCCCCCCCAAGTCTAGTTTCTCCTACACACATAGAAAGGTATTGTTAAGAAGGTCAGTACTGTACAAGGAGCACAAATACAGATGTTTCTAACTTAGATTTGCATTGATTTCTGGCAGGAAAATTGCTTCAGCTTAAGTTTATATCTTCAAAGCTTTGAAGGACAGTTACTGTTTCTGTATGTTTGTTTCTTTTCCTTACATGACATTGAGAAATGCAATTCCTCCTGTAAAGGAGGGAAAATTCCAGTATCCATCATATTGAGGGATTACAGTCATTGCCATTAGCCTGCAAATACAGCTCAAGTCTGAATTACATTTTCTCTTAGGGTATTCTGAAAGTGAAACTGAGCATAAGACTTGAAATTAAAACAGATAGGGAACAAAAAGCCTGGGAATATCTCCCCTTTCCAGAAAGTAGCAGAAGTCATTTTACATTGTATACAGCATTGAATTGGCTTGGAAGATAAAGCTCAATTTGTAACTTTGAGAAGGGAAATTTTTATGATAAAAAAGTTAAATAACAAATTCATTTTACTTTATTACTCAAACACCAGTTTTCACTTCCACTAATTTAATTATTCAGGCTTTCTGGTGAATTTAATTTACATAAAACTAAGTCTGTTTGCTTTGGAATTAAGTAGAATATGAATGGTAGACTGTTTTTCCGGTCTTTCCTATTTTTCACATAACTGAGATTAAAAATCCAAAGTTTGATTTTTAAAATAAAATGCAAATCCACTTGTCAAAAGTGCCTTTCCATTTCTGCTCCCTCTGAAATCAATACTAAGAAATTCAATCTTCCTTTCTTGTGATTACGAGAAAAAAAACACAAAGGCATAGGCTGCTGTATTGTTATTGTCTCTAGTCTGTAGATAGCTTCAAATAATGTCTGAGGGATGTGAACTCCTGTCTTTTTCATTCTAGTAGAGAAGATCTAAATCCAAAATATGACTGTATCTGTGAACGTTACTTACTCTTCCACTGCTAAGGATGACAGCAGAAATGCTCACCTGAACTTCTGCAGTCTATCACTTTTTTTTACTGCCATAAGAAAAATCTGAAACTCTGCCATCAGTCCAGCATCTGCCTGTACAACTTGTCTGAAACAGTACAGTAGTTTAAATAACTATTAGCACAGTTAGAACCAACACCATGGAGGGCAGAGAGCAACAGAACTCTCCTCATCTCTTGAACACTCCACAATAGCATCTCCTTCCAGCTTCTATGTCCAAACAGAAGTTCTCCTTGCTAACACCATAACCCAGCCTGACGCATGGGCAATGCAAAACTCACTTTCTCCTACAGGAGAATGAGTGCTTTGTGAGACCACAGAAAATTAATTCCCTACCAAAATCAAAATCTCTAACCAGACAGCAAGTAAAAATAAATGAACAATCACTTATTTGAAGCTCTTTCATTTTGAACAGTTATTTAGCAGCTGAGCAAGATTTCTCAGGCTTCCGGATCTACTGCTTCAAAAACAACATAACTGCCTGAGGGACTATGTAAAGTAATGGCACTATCCTCATTTGTACTCTCCCTTGGATTTCAGAAGTTCATAGACTATAAGCATAATTACATCAGCGTTCGTCTTCTTCTATTCAGAAATGAAATTTTGTCCTGCTAAACAGCCTTGTTCTCAGGTTTCTCAGTAGGCTCTTATGCCACTCTCACTGCCCTCTTATTCAGCTGACATCGTGCCACAGTGGTAGCATCAGAAATATTTCTGCTGTCTTTCTAAAAATAATTTCACAACTCTAGTCTAGGCAGATTTACTAGCAGTTAACAGTCTGATAATTTCAGTGGATCACATATTCAGTAGGATCCTGGAAACAATTTGTTTTCATTTTCATTTTTTCCTCATTTGTTTCTCATTTTCTTCTATCATTTGTTCTCATCAGAAAGTCTGCTGAAATGTAAAGCAAGTCTGTTTTATGCAATGTTATAGCTCTTCCAAACCAGAGCAAATATTTGCAGATATTCTGTGTTTTAATTAACTGGCTATGGTATCCTCGAAGTGTGTACATAGCATTGGTCTATTTGCAGAAGAACTCCACTCACTAAGGAATGTGTCTGTTTGTTTTTTCCTCTTTTGTGTTTGTAATATTTGCCATTACCTGGTATATCAGATTAGGAGTGTTGTATGAATACACTGATTCTGGCAATGAAGTTTGGAAGTAACTGTGTAGATTCTGTTTGTCATGTTTCTATGGTTATTCATAAATATTATGGCCAACCTCAGTCAATATATGTCATTTGCAAATGAAATATGTGTATTTTTTTTTCAAATTATTAAAAGCTGTTTTCTTTCAAAAGTCATTTAAAAGTACTCAGAAAACTCCAGTCAACTTTTTATTAATATAATTTAAAGGATGCCCAATGCAAACACAGTTACTCAATGCCAAAGTCTTCATGTTTGGATCAGTACACTGCTTTTAAGCATTGTTTACCTCTGTGCTTGATTTGGTGGGAAGGAGAAGAGGGAGAAAGGGGAAAGCTACACAAATTTTAAAAAACGAAAAAATCCTCAGGCAATTTCTTTATTCTCTGACAAAGTAGTGCACTGGAAAATTAAAAGAAATCTGAACTGTAGCTCCAGTGGAAACCACTTGTCATCTATTGTCCAGATACAAGAAATGTTACTTTTCTTCTTCCATACACGCTGAAAGAAGAAATACAGCTGAATGCTTTGCAGCGACTAGCAGGCCACTAGAGACCAAATGTAATCATCCACTGGTTTTCTGGATGACACAAGCCATGGAAATTCACCCAGTTATTCCTGCATCAAGCCTATAACTCCTGCTACAGCAACAAGCGCGGTCATCAGCAAGACATCCATTCTTGATTTAAAGACTTTCAGTCCATGTTCCCGGACAAATTTTTCCAAAGTTGTTAAATGCCCTCATTGTTACAAATGCAGCCTTATCCCTGCTCTTGTTGGATCCTCCTTTTTCTGGTGGTTGGCTCTTGTTACACCTTCATCTGTCAAGTAGATAAAACTCCACAGTGCGCTCTTTTGACAGCATAGAAAACTGTATGCCGTGAGCAAGCCACTTCTCAATAAAGTGAAGAGCCTGAATTGCTTCTGTCTTCTGATGTAAAGGAGTACTATTTACTTACTCTACCCTATCTTGCCTTTTAAATAACCAGTAAATGGAAATAGTCTGTGTATAAGGAATATCTCGTGACTTACTGCAAAAATAGCTGATACCTGGTTTAATCTCTCCAGTATTTAATATCATCATTAAGGATAATATCATTTTAAGAATTACGAAGCTCTTCATATACTTTCACCTCCATCCCTCACACTTGCCAGTGTAACTGGAACAGATAAAACACCAGTATAAGCAGACAACATATAGGACTCATTGTTATCAAAAGACCTGCATAGACTTGCAAACATTTGATCCCACCTCACAGAGACTTCGCTCTGGGCCAGACTATCCACAAACAACTCATTAGTCCGTGTACTTCCCTGTTTATAAATTAAAATTGGAAAAGCAAGAAGTGACTGTTCACTTTTCCAACCTTTTGTATAGGAATAGAGCTGAACAATAAAATAATTTTCTTGGAAAATCTCAATTTCTTTTCTTTTGTTTGTGAGTAGCTCGAGATATTATCAGATTCTTTTGAGAGGACTTGTGAACTTCTTTGACATTTTCCTCACAGAACAACTTATGAGAAGTTTTTGTTAAAATTTTACTATTTAATTTAGTACACTACATTGTGCATGCTGTCAACAAAAAACAGTCACTATTTCTATTCAATGATTAGATACTTAGATCAAATCTACAAAGGTTGAATTAAGAACATGACACAGAAACAGTGTTTCAGCCTGTGCTTGAGTATTCACACATAAAATTATCTTCTTATGAATGTTATAGGAAAGTACTGAAAAGAAGAGACCAGAATGCAGGAGGCAAGTTTTGATGTGAGACTTAGCTGAGGATGAGAAGAGACATGCAATAGGGATGCATACGTGGCTGAAACACATAAGAAATCCTGTTTCTACCAGCACTTCTTGGTTGCTGCATGGTACATCACTAATTGCACTATAATTATTCATGCTGCTTCATGCACATTCAAAAAATACGGCTACATAGGTATTATGAACAGGTCTGAATTAAAAGCCATCTTTATACCACCTGCTTAAGAGTAGAGAACAGGGTCAGGATGTGGACAGCCAGCTGGCTCATACTAGAGTAGCATTTAGACTGACTTCAGATTTATTTGGAAACACTTTGATAATTGGCATCTCTATAACTACAGGAGCAGAGCCATGAATTACAGACACATGCTTCTCATTCTGATGATTTTGTAAGTGGAGGATATCACTCCATATTTCCTATACAAAGGTACCCTTTTCAAAAGTGGCCTTCTTTCTACATTTAGAGCTTATTCTGGAACTCTCTTAGCTAGTGTCTGAATACAGTTCAAATACAGTCCCATTGCTGACATTTGTGCATCCTTCTCTTCAGAGTTTTCTCAGGCAAAATTCCATTGGCTTTGAGAAAGATTTTGCTTGAGCAAGAACATCAGATTTGACCTTTCAATTGCACAGTGACAAAATAATAACAGTTCAAAACAGATTTTTATTTTTTTTTTTTTTGACACAATTCAAAAAATCAGTATGTTTGCTGCCACTGAAGCTCTCTTCTCCCAAAAATAACAGAAATAAGCTGTTTTTTCCAAAGCTACTTTAACATCCCTTGAAGAACCTCAACAGAGTTCAAAAGTTATTAAGCCAGCACCTTTGAGAGCCCATGCTTGCATCAAATTCAGCAGCACAGTCAGAAGTATCTTTTTGCTGTACAAGTAAAGGCAAATAGCTACACATGCAATTATTTCTGTGGAAGAGGAAGGCTGTTAACTCCGCTCCTGTCCAGTCCTGTATCTGTTAGTACATGTTTTTTTTCCCCTCCAACATCAAGACAAATAAGGGAGATCGTGTGGTTCATTGTCCAGTCTAATTGCTCTCCTGTGTAAATCTTGTGAATTGCTGTCTAAACAACTGTTCTATAGAGCAAGATCTTTGACTGGCTGCACATACCATAGGGCCAGGTCAGATAGGTATCTCTTCACTTATCCCATGAATGTGAGAGGGAGGTCAGTAAAATTTTCATGTTAAATTTATGCTTCCTTAATTAAACTATTAACCACATGTAACAACAAAACCTGCCAGTGAAAGGGGAAAGGTGACATTACACCAAAGGAGATCACATGAAGTTTATGCAAGTTTATGAACTAGTCCATTATTTCATTCATCCATTCACACTTTATTTTAGGACATTTAAGTCATAATTCTCTTTCCAAAACAGTCTGAAGCTCTTTCATCTTTCCAGTGGCTGAAGAAAAAATACTAAAGTATGCCCAGCTTACCATGCCCTCAAAGCTGAACAAGAGGTACTCTACTTTCCCTTTCAGACTTACCTGCTGTTGAAACCTGAGTAAAATCTTGGCCTTTTGCAAGACAATAGCAACATTCCCACTCATTTCATCAGAACTAAAGTTTCCCATCTCATATGTCCTATTTAGGACTAGGTAGCTTAGAAAAGCTGGAATTCTGGGTTGTTTTTTTCCTTTCCTTTTTTCCTTTTTTTTTTTTTTTTTTTCCTAAAGTCCAGTAAGACAGTGTAACTATCATCACATAGAGGAATTATAAGTCATAATTTTGGAGCCTGCTCTTTTACCAAAAATATTGCCTGGAAGGCTGGAAGTTGTGTCCTAACAAGGAACAGTAAGCCATGAATTTAAACCAACTACACCAATCATCACTTGTAGCTCAGGGAGAAAAGAGTTGTCCAAATGCTACTGAAGTCAGTGCTAGAGTTGTGCTGCATTGTGAGTTAATAATGGAGAACAATACTGCATGGAAGGGCATATCTTTTCCAATTTTCTTGTTTTTTCAGTTTGTATTTCACCAGAAATTGTCATGTTTTAACATTTTTATTAGTTCTAGCACAGAGCTTGCACAAGTGTGACATACCTGTCCTGGTTTGCTTTGCCTATTCTCTCTCTGTCTTGTTAGCATTTTCTTTTAAGTACAAGGAACTCTAACCATGTCTGTATCTGTTTCTTCAAGGTTCTTATTATGTTACTTAGGAAAGAAAGCTGGACCTGTAGACAATGTGCTGCCCCCACATCTCAAGAACTGCTGATGAAAACTAAATCTTCTGTACTTTATATTATTTACTTGATCTTTCTACTTTATGGTGCCACATTTCAGTAGCACATGAGGACACTGATGCATGAAACTCACAGAAAATTGAGAACACTCACAATACCCATAGAAAATTCTCTGTGTCTATCTGCCTTGTCTTTGGAATTAAGAATTCTGCTTAGGCATTTTTTCTTGCCAGGTGCATTGATCCATGATTTTCAGGTCAACTTATTTCACCGCTTTTTATTGTTATTTGGTATGATGCAAGCTGCGTTTCACGGGGTTGGAGAGTCTTGAGATAGAAGGACATTGTCAATACTGAAAAGATCAATAAAGAGGAAGATTTTATAGTGTTTCCCAGTGATGGCCAGATTCTTTGTTGTCTCTGGAAGACCTTATATTGTCAAATCCTTTCCACAGAATGACAGAATTGTAAGCATTGATAGCAATCTCTGGGGTTCACCAAGTCCAATTCCCCCATCAAAGAAGGTTCCCTGTAGCGGTTTGCAGAGGAAAGCATACAGGTGAGTCTTGAATATCCTCAGAGAAGGAGATTCCTCTCCGTGCAGCACATTGCAGAGCTCTGTCAACCTCACAGTAAATAAATTCTTTCTCATATCTGTATGGAACTTCCTGTGCTGCAATTTTTTGCCTGTTACTCATTTTTTAAAATAATGGCTTATTTTCAAGTCTCTCCCTCCTCAGGAACATAGCTGTAATTTTCCTTGCTATCTTCAAATTTATCTCTATGGGTTCATGACTAAAACCAGAGATAGTTGTAGGGTTTTTTGTTTTGTTTTGTTTTTTGTTTTTTGTTTTTTGTTTTTTTTATTAGTGTTACTTACAGTAGCTATCAAAAAAACAGACCATCTCTTCATGCTCTGTAAGTCTGTACAACACCTAGTACAGAGGAGCTTCATCCATCGTATATTCTAGTTACTTCTGTAAGAATTACTTAATTAATTACTTAAGAGTTATTTAATTTGACAATTTCTCTCTTCTTCAGTAATTGTTTGAAATCATGCTGCATTACAGCAGCTAGCTGACAGAAGGAAAGGGGGTTTTAAGTGCTAACTTAAAACAGGGAGAATAAGCTGACTAGGACAGCTCTAGAAAACACAGAGTACCTAAAATACTGCCAAATCAACAACCAGTTGGAAATTTCTGTAGACTTCTAATTCCCTTTCTAGATTATGTTCATCTACACATTTGCAGTTCTACTTTTAATCTTTTAGCTGTTCACTGTAAATCTTGAAATCATTATAACAATGGAACGGAACCATACTAAGGCATACATTTTACAAGATGGAAAGCTGTAGAACAGGAAGTCTTTAAGGTAAGTTGAAAACTCAGAAAGCATCACACAGAGGCCCTAATAACTACTGAGCTGTAGAGTTACCAGGTTTGCCAAAAGCAACAGATTTCTTTCTGATCTCAGTGCAACTGCTTCCACACAAATCACATATGGCTACAAGTCATAGGGATTATGTTATCTATGCCTCCTCTGTTTTCTCCTTGTATAGATTCTTATATTTTGATACTAATTCTCCTCCCCTATGAATGACCTTGTACATGAAATTTATAGCTTTGCAGCTAGGGTTAGATAAGTACTATTTGTTCTAGTTTGGAATATGAAATAAGAAGGAGTGTTCTTTAATGGTTTAGGACAGACATTACTGTTTAGGAATGGAAACAGCCTCCACCAATCACTAGAACAACAAATAGGGAATTGGGAATCCCATATTTTGTCTTGGCTGTCTGAGTGAACAAATCAAGAAATCTTTCAGTGGCTCCAGTTCAACCATCAGTAAAGAGGAAATCTGATCATTCCTGTCTCCTTCAGAGGAAACCAATCTGCATTAAGCACCTACATATTAACATACAAATTACTATAAATGCATAAATCTGTGTCTCAGTAGTAACTTGTAGAAGTTAAATCAGCTCACTGTTCAGGAGAATGGCTCAGAGTCCAACACTCCCATCATACTCTAAACATGTTAATTGTTAAACATGCAGCAGTTGCCAAAATATCTTCGGAAGTGGCAGGCACTTAGCTTGATTGCCATAGGCATAGTATGCTTTACCCATTTCCTATGGTGAACACAAAGAATACTGTAGATGCCATAGCACTGTTCACTGTCAGAAATGGAAAAAGAGTTCTAATAAAAGGTTACTGCAACCACAGTGTTTGTATCAGTGTGTAAAGGCTTCAGGAGAATGGTCAGAACATTTCTGCAACCCCTCTTGAAAAGTCAATTTGCCTCACTTTAAATTTCCATCCCTTTACCACTTAATGATGCACAAGATGCTGAATTTGTCTAGTTTCACAGATTGTTACTGAGTATATATACTGCTCATCACTGGAAAGTTATAAAACAATCAAAAGTATTATGATTATGCAGAGAGAAATGATGAAATGGAGAATTCACAGTTAGGACTCGCTAATAAATTTGGGTGAAGAGTAAAATTCAATAAACAAACACTGCACAGGCCATTTTGTCCCTTGTAGAATACAAATTATGATTATGGCAGATATGTAAGAAGACTAACATGTTTTTTTTCTCTGCTTCTTTCCCATCCATTGCCCACTCAATGATTGCAGCATTTTGGCTTCTATTTTCTTGCTAAAGAAGGCAAAGTTAAGAAAGCAGGACACGAGACCAAGAGTCAACACACCTGGGGTTTTCTCTCGCCTATACTACCGACCTACTGCTTAACCTTTTCCGTCACCCTGTGGAAACAAATAACACCTTTATGTGTCTTTATTTCTGTTCCTACACTTCACATGCTGTATGAGCAGAACTGTCCCTGCATACGCAGATTGCAATGCATAACAAATCTCCTGTCTTGGTCAGGGTCTTGACATCCTCAAATACTAAAATAAAACAAATGATGATTACAAACTATCCAAACAGTGCTCTCTCAGAGAGGAAAATTTGTTGGCAGAGAAACCTGTAGAGGAGTGTCATTCTTTCCATTTTCACTTCCTCTTGCTAGTTCAACATTCAACTTTCTATATTAATCCTACAAATATTCATAAAAAACTAAGAGCCATTTAGTGGTCATTTTTCAGACCTAATACTGGTGCAGTCCTTATCTGGGCAGTGTACCCACTTCTTAAATTGAAAGCTGATTTTCTGAAGGCTCAGTCATGGTCAATGATAATGCAGCGAATAGATCACACAGTTTGAACTGGTAAAGGATGAAAAGCAAACAGAAAACAGCCTGTTACCTTAGAGTCATTTACTTTCTCTTCTCCTACATTTCTCCATTAGACTTCTTTGAATGCTGCCTTCAATTTCTGGAAACTGAAGAAAAAAAAAAAAAAAAGAAACAATTGAAACTTGATATCACATGATTCATTGGAAAAGTAAGTAATAACGAGGGTTATAAAGTAAAGCTAAAATCTCTCCCTAGTAAATACTCTGCAGTATGCTTGGACTTCCAGACTGTCTCCATAGCATAAAGGTGTCCCTCCTGCCCTCCAAGCCAGTGTCAGTTTGGTGAAAAACCAGGATGGATAAATGAAATCTTTGTTGCCTGCATGATTTTTTTCATTAAACAGAGATCTAGACATCTTACAAATAACCAGGAGAAAAGCAATAGCACAGTGTACTTAAAACATTCAAAGCCTGTACGAGATGCTGATTATCCACACCTCTCTGCAGCTTCCCCACAGTCAATATTAATCATACGTTTGTGAATGCTTATGTTTTTAAAAGAGGAAGATATTTTTTACAATAAAATAATAGGGAGTGTGATATACACAGGAAAAGTATGTGTATACACATATACACACACACACCCACACACACACACATACATAGATGTAGGCTGCTCCAAAACTAATGTCTTCTATTATTTCTGCAAAAACTACAGCAGATACAAAGAGCACAGTAACGCAGTTTGATAAACACTCAGCTACAAAACGCTATTTTTTACATAGTCACCATTAAGCCACGCATTTTCACACCAATGAACACGAGTCTGCATACCAGCACTCATAAAAATCTGCAGCAGTAGAAGTAAACCACTGCCACTGTTGCCACTACTAAAACACTACTAAAACTCACCACCCCCTGTGCTCACATCCACTGTTTGATCTCTATAAACATTCAACAAGTGTCAGTGAATGTCAGTGAGTGTGATATTTTTTACATGGAGGAATTCAATTACACAACTCCACATCAGATGCCATTTTGTCAGACTGCCCTTCTGCTGCCATCTGTTGCACAGCAGCAATATGTGACAGAATATTGGATACTGGTGGGAAGATTCACCCTCGACTGCCATTTCACCAACATCCACCTCTGATGTCATGGCTCAACATAATAAAATAAGAGGCATTATTACTTTCGGAGTAGCTTCTGTATATACACATAGTATCATACATACATATATATATATGCATACATAATCCTATTATGAAAATCTCAAATAAAAATAGCATTTTTCCCAGAATTACCATTTAAAAAGAAGCTCTTTTTTCCTTTAATATGTAACAATGATATAACCCAAACTTTAACTCCAAGTGTTAGCAGATGTCAGTCTTCCAGCATAAAGTATGGTTTAGCATACTGAACTCCTGATTCTCAGACTATGCTTTAGAGTTCACTCTTGTTTAAAGCCTTATCTGAAACAAAAAGGGCTGAATGAATCTGAAAACACACTGTACTTATGCAGCAAGGTAATATCTTAAATTCAGTCATCTAGCCAGTGAATTGTATAACAGGAAAATCCAAGTTGAAATATTCAGTCTGCCAAAGATTATAAATTCTTTGTTTTGCTTTGGAAACAAATGCACAGCAGAGACCAGAGTCATAGAGCTAGAAAAACATAACAAAGGCTTTGTTTGTAAGGGGATGAAACCACTGCTCTCTGGTCAGAGATGAGGTTGGCTGATGTGTTTTCCACAACAGTCAATAGAACAATTTCAGCACTCAATCCAAATACTGATCTACTGAATTTATTACATTTGGCTTTCTAAATTAAAATTACCGTCTGTAATGTATGTGCGATAAACAGCCCTGAACACGTGACAAGAAAAGTAGCTTGTGAAAAGCTGGGCAAATTACAGTCTGAAGAGCCCAGAAAACTGCAAAACTGCACACTGAATATTTTCTTCCTGAGAAAAAAAAGCGTAACAGCTTAATGAGGTTATTTGTTAAAAACCCCTCTGTTCACCTCAGTAATGGTCTGTGCAGCCCAGGTCTGGAAATGTCGTTGGTTTGACCAAAGCAATACTATCATCTAACAAAGCCAAATTTAATAGGAAAAATTCCATGGTAGCCAGAAATAATATACATACACGCATACAAAAGAATATCCCAGCTTAGAATTTCTGCTGATTTGTTTGTTTGTTTTTAAGATTTCCACTCTCACAATCATAAATATTCTTAAAACAAAAGCTGATACAACTATGTAGCTGCATGGGCTGAGACGGGTGAGATCCCAGACCGCTGAACACAAGGCATTTGCAGTTCTGCAGCCCCACCGCATCATTCAGCATCTTTGGTCAATAAAGTTTCTGGTAGTCACTGTATGACCTAATTCCTATTTTTTCACAGAAACGTTTTTCTCTTTCACCACCATGTGCTCTCTTCAGAAAAGCAGTCCTGAAAACAGCAAGTCTATTCATGCCTACTTGAATAAAAGTGAATGCCAATTGGTTGCCCATTTCATGCTTTCATTTTGATTTGTGCCAAACCGTTTTTTGACGTGATTTCTACACAGAAATGGAAACAGGTCTGCGCTTACTTGAAACATGCCACATTGTACATACACCATAAAAGAGCTGCAAATTACCCATTTCCAGTGTTGGGTTGGTTTTGTTGTTTTGGGTTTTTTTTTTTTTGTTTGTTTTTGTTTTTTTATTATCGTAGAATGGCTTGGGTTGAAAGGAACCTCAAAGATGATCTAGATCCAGCCCTCTCCTCCCAAACCATCCAGTTCCAAATTTGGTGACTGGATAGCCAATCACTAAATCAGGCACTAGAACAGGTTGCCCAGGGCCCCATCCAACATAACTTAGCCATTTTTTTCCCAAGTTTCTGTAAATGCTACGCGTGAACATTTAAAATAAAATTTTAATGAGGGATTCATACAAAAACTGATCCTGTATTACTGATCCCAGGAAGCTTTAGGAGTTTCAGGAGCCAGTCAGCCAGGGTCTTACCTTCCCACGATATCATTGCTTCCAGGTAATATTTCACAGTAGAAATAAAAACAAGTAAAGTAGGACCTCAGGTATGCTAGGTGTTGTACAGAGTCAGCCCATGTCTACAAACTGCTGTGTGAAAACCAGGCACTAAGAGCTGGTCATAAAGACTACCTGTGCTCTCAGTGGTGACAGGTGAATTCAAATGGCAACTCATCCATTCATGAGATGGGATAGGATGTCTCTGTAGATATCTATCTCTCTTTGCTCTCTGTAAAGTAACTTAGAAAAAGTAGTTCACTGTTTTACTGGTGACTAGCACTAGATAAGAAAAAAAAAAATAAGCCTAAAGCTAATAACAACAACAACAACAAAAAAAAAAAAAAAAAAAAAAAAAAAAGACTTCCTATCCTCCCCTTGCCAGTAAAGACAAATGAGGTTAAAATGGTCAAAATCACTTGCTCAAGGTCACATAAAAAGTTTATCAGAAAGCTATGAGTTAAAACTCAGGGGTTTTTTTTTGGGGGGGTCAGCCCTTCCTTACTCACGGTGAAATAGTGAAGAAGTTCTCACTGCTTTCCAACAAACAGAAATAGGGAAGAAATACACAATAGATTTCACACTTTGTGCTTCCTACCCACTTCTCTGTGAAAAGAACAGTATCCTTGTTGTTTTCTTTCTTCCTGACCTAAGTCAAATACAGAAATGTAGTCCACATTTTCTGTTTCCTTGGCTTTTATTCTTAGAGACGTTGTTTATGTTGTTAATCTCACTAGGGCCTGAACCTTCAACTGAGATCAGTGCAAGACTTGCAACCAACTTACTGAATTCTGTGTAAGGTCTTAGAGCTATTTTAATGCAAGAAGCAGAAATCAGAGCTGAATTTTCAAGGAGCAGGTTGCTAAAGTTCTTATTCAAGCACAATGTGAACATCATCTTTCACATGACTTTTGTTCCAGTGAATCCAGCTTCACAAATATCACATCTAATAGATCTTTGCTCTTTTCAGATCTGGGATAAACAGAATTAAGAATCTGCCTGTATTTTCTTCTATTTGGCTTTTATCATTCTATCTGTTTGGCTGAGAAATCAGCATAGAGAAAGCAGGAGTAGAAGTGCTTGTGCAGAAAATTCTCTGAGCAAGCGTTTGGCTCACTATCTCCAGAAAAGTTATTTAATGGTGAATTATTACCAATAAAATGGTAGAAAAACAAACAACGAAAATCAATTCTTCAAAGATTTAAAATTATATATAAAGCAAGACTGAAACTCATTCTCCAATAGCTAGTTTGTATCAGGACGTCATTACTGATGACATTTAAAAACAGAAAGTTCTTCTCAGCTCCCCAGAGGAGAAGACTCACACACAAGTTCCTCAGAAAGAACCATCTGGACAAAATGCAGTTTGATTCTGGTCTACACCTGTCTTTTTCTCACTCAGCCCCTGGGGCTGTTCGACCACCTGCACTTCACCCACCTCTCTTTCACCTCTGATGACCTATTCTCCCTTGGTTATCGCGTTGTTTCTACCATTGCCCTTAAAACAATCACTCCCAGACTCAAGTAACTCTCAGGGGAAGTCAGAGAAATTATTTTCATAGCATCCACCAATATTTTATTTTGAAGATGAGTGCTGCATGGAGTTCAGGGAAGGGGAACACAGCAGCTATGCTATTATTTGGATTTAGCTGCTAGAAGGTTATGTGGAGTAGAGAGTTAAAAAACAACTGACATTTGTATTAAGTTGACATTAACATAATGGAAACAGTGTGCAACTCCCATCTCCCCAGCCATCAAGGGTCTGTCAGCCTTAGTCAGTGTCCCAACGCCCTCTCACTCATCCTCCTTAAAGTAAATGAGTCGTTTTGAGCCTGACATTTCTTCCAGAGGCAAGCTCAGCAGGGTCCTCCTTCCCTCTAACTTGTCATCATCCAGAGTTTTATGTTTTAGTAACTTGAAACATCCTGTAAAATCTATCAGGATTAGTTTCCAGTATAGAAGCACTTGTACTTGATCCAAGCTAATCAAATGTTCTTTAGATACTAAGCCCCAGGGTTTAAGCGAGCACACCCAACCTATTAAGCAAAAACGACCTTCTTAGTGTGGCTACTATATCCTCCTTTTTGACCCCTTTTGACACAAATTTGGCTGAGATAAGACAGTTCAAGCCATTATGAATAGGCCAAAAATAATACAGTAACTGTGTCCCTGATCTCACTAGAATGTTATAAGATGAAAAAAAGCTGGGCTTTTTCAGATGAAACTAGACATTTTTTAAATACTAATCAAATGAGCTTTTTAATTAATTAACATTTTATTTTTAAACTTTTATTTCAGTCTTTCCCAAAAGAACTAGTATCTAAATTAAGGATTTTAGAAGCTCATCTTATAATCAAACGCAGGTCTGAACTTACAAGTCACACGTGACCTGGCAATCAAGAGGCTATGGTGAGTAAGAAGGTAGACCACAGAAAACCAAGGAACAGGAAACTTCTGGTCTAGTGTTGATGGAAAAGTTTTGGATTAGATGGACACAGTACTGAATAACTTATTTCAAGCAAACAGCTCTCACAGAACTTTCTGACCCTTTTATAGAGGAAACACTGAAGATGTATGATGTAAGATTTCAGGGGTGCACATGTCTTCTTTTGAGTTATATGCAGTGGGATCTGTGTTTACACAGCTATACGGAGCAAATTCCCCTTCTTCCATTCACAGACTCCATTGACTGACTGACTTCCTTGATTTCAAAAAACAATATTTATTATTCCATGGATGTTGCTGTAATACTGAGCATGTCCAAATGCCTAGACAATTTTACAGAATTTCTGGAAGGCCCTGGATGTACAACATCAGACAGTCCCACTCAGTACTGTAGTAAAATCACTCTGCACAGCCACAGAAACAGCCCTTTTCCACTACTGACTGACAGTTCTAAAGACATCCTGGAACTGGCAATCTAAAAAAGGCAAAGCATTTCAGTCACATTAAAATTAATCCAACCCAATCAAGCACTTTCCATATTCTTGATGGAATATGGAAAGAACTTATATAAAAGCGAGCTTCTATCTCTGACAGATACTAAGAGGCAGCAAAATAAAATGGCTTAGAAATGTGCTCTCTTAAAGCCAGTTCTAAGACTGTATGAGGTTGTGCTGCCTTAACTCAGTAGAAGCCTGGATTCTGACGAACAGGAGGTTAATTTAATTCTCCTGACTAAAAAGAGACACAGTTTGTCAATGAAGAACATAGAGAAAGAGGCTGCTCGGCTATTAAGAGGAACTGAATTCCTTGAGTGAACTTCGGCTTGATTAAATTTCTGAAAATACAACGTAACATTAATAGCAAATTTAAACTTTGACCAAGTTTAGCTCTCTTGTTTCCACTGGAATAAAAGCAAATTTGTCTCCAGAGTAAAATGAACAAAATAAAAAGTATTTTTAAATTGGTCAAACAGTCCAATTCTCACTAGGGAGGCTGTACATACAGTTCCATTCACATTAATTGTAGGCATCAGTCTAAGAAAACATGTGTGATCGGTTGCTACAACTCAGCTGATGACTGGTAACTTGACGATGTGCTTGAGGCCAAAATCTAAGGGCAGGCTCCTGTGCTGGCTCAGAGTTAGCTGATGTTTAAAAGGACATTAATTTAAATTAATACCGAGGGTGTTTGGATTAAAGAAAAACAATGAAAAACGAAAGCTGATAAACTCAAAATACATAAATTCCAGGGAGGAGTCTCCTCCTCATCCTTTCTGTTTTGGTAAATCTACCCTCTGTGGTACATTTTCTTTTTGTGACAACAGTGCAAACATTCCAGTATTAACAAATCTGGAGACCTGGAAAAAAGGAAAATGCTTATACAATGGTTTGACCTTATCAACAGTACTATTTAACTTTCACGCTCATAACAAAACTCATCCAAAAAGACCAAACCACCACCAAATGGACAGATTCTCTCCTGTAGTCAATCAGTATAGCTTGCACATACGTATCAGCAGTACACTTGCTAAAATAACAATAATTCTGGAACAAGGCATTTAGAACCAATTCCTTTTTTTTTTCTTTTCCTTCATAAAATAAAGGAGGAAATTATTTTCCAGGCAAGTATAAGATCTATATTGCTAATACTTACAATAATATTTTGTAACATAAAAATTATCACAAGATTTTGGCAAGGAGAGGAAAGGGAAAAAAAGAGAAAATAACTTTTTGTAGAACTTCCATGCTATTTTTCTCATCTTAACTTTGTGGTTTTATGACATGAGATTTATTCCTAGAAGTCAGATGTTAAGAAATATCAGATCACATTAAGAAGCAAATTATCTTTATCTTAATTCCAGATCTAGATCACCAGATCTTGGCCACAATTACTCACGCTAATATAGTATTCTATCATAAAAGTCAATATTTGCTGATACTGTTAAGTTTTGCCTCATTCGGACTGCGTTACTTGTCTTAAAATTCCAAGAAAGCACATGCTTTGTTTGGAAACATACAGAAATAGCATGCTTGGGTGTCATTTATCTGAAGCTAATTTAGACATTAACTTTGATATTGTGGCAACAGCGTAGATAGGCGTGGGATGAGAGAGACTGTAGGATCAACACCATGGATCATTCATTATGCTGCTACGGAGCTACAGGGAGAAACACAGGGTTGCTGTTAGGAGGAGAGAGAATTTAGTGCTGGAAAAGGACTGAAGGGTGTCTTGGAACACAGATCGGTGTCAAAGGGGAATCCTGCTGTGAGGGATTTACTGGTCCCAGAAACTGCCTCTGTTTTTATTACTATTTATAATTATAAATATATGAGAATAATTCTTAAATCCTTCCTTTCATAGCAAAATCCCAAGGTCATGGGAATTATCACCAGCACAGACACATGACGATGGAAGATCCAAAAATCTGCGACCACACAGGGTCTGTCAGCTCTGGCTCCCTCCCATTCCTTCTCCCCACCTCCTCAACATACAAAGCTGATGCAGTACTGGCAGAGAAACCAGCATATCAGAACACAAGTCTTGTGATTCTCAAGATCTTTTCGGGTTACTCCAGGCATTCATTTGACTTCTGCTTGCTCCATTGATGCTAACATAGCTCTGATTGCCATGGGGCCCCTCGTCATCAATAGCAGCTGGGATTAGAGCCCAGTTCAGACAGTGCATTGTAACAGCTGTGCTTGGAAGAGCACTTTCAAGGTGACCCTAGTTTTCAAGAGAAAAGCCCCTCCTTTTCTAGAGAAGAAACAGTATGCTGGGAGACAAAGCCACATCTACTTTAAGAGACAGCAAGGAAAGAGTCCAATGAATCAGATAGGCATGATTATGACAGTCTGGGTTCCGTGACACACTGGCTTTTTCCTTGCCTCTCACCTTTCAGCTTTTTTTTTCCAGCAGAACTCAATCTTCACATCTTTCAGCACTTGTACTCCAACACTTCCCAGGATAGCCAGATCAACCTGTGAGAATTTCTTCCTACCCCATACTGCATGCCAGTATCTCATATTATTTTCACATCCACTGGAGCTCATCTCACTCTTTCTACGTTGAAAGGAGATTCAACTGCTGCTCAAACTACCCAGATCCTGTAAAGTTTGAAGAGCTCTGTCCTTATCAGTACTTCAGTGTAAAGAAATGATTCTGCTAGAAATTTGGGAATCATTTGAGAGAGAGTGAAAGCCTACATGCTACCTTCAAAACATGACAAGTAGAGAATGCGGGTCATCATAACTCTAGTCACTCCCTGGGTGTCTCACTGCAGTACTAATCCCCAGCTGGGACAACAAACCACTTGCCATGAGTAAGCACTACAACTCACTGAAAAGTTTCCTTAGCATTCGTTCCTTTGTCAATGACTAATCAGGATATAAGTCCAGGTATTTTTCCTACCTTTCTGAAATGCAGGCAGTACACTTGATTACATCATAGTGGAAACATTACTCCAGCAACTACCGTTACCAGTAACTGCATGCATTGCTCCTTTCTTCCTATCTCTTCTGAGTAATTCTGTACTAGCAGGTGCCATGGATCGCCTATTACTTCCAGCTGAGTTGGATCTACCCCTGAACCAATGACAGACAAAATTACCTTTACAACCATTGTTCCCTACATTGTATTAGGAAAAATGGTTATTTTTACTGGTCTGTCTTTCAGATGTTTCTCTGTGTACCACGAATCAGGACATTGGCTTGTCCCAACGAAGGCATCACCTTTTAATTCCCACCATCCCGGATAACAAAGAAAGAAACAAACAGCAACAAAACAGCAAAAACAACAAGAAATCAGTAATTTTCCTCTTCTCATTCTTAAAAGTGAACCACATGATATTCATCTTCAGTGTGTTCCGAGACTATTGCTTCTGATCTGGCAGATTTTTTATTTTTTTTTTAAGTAGCAAAAAGATTTTTCCTGAATGTATAGATACTTTCGTGCTTCACAACTGCTGCATTTTGTTTAGTAAGCACAGAGGAGAAAGGTTTATTTCCTTTGAGCAGCCAATCCTCCGCGAGGAATATGACAGAAGTCAAGAAGGTGGCTAAGTCTATAAAAAAGGGCAGAACAGTATTATCCCAGATATTTCTTTTTTTATCACTGAATAACACAAATGATGCAGTGAGAGACTGCAGGTCGGCTTTTCCAAACAATTTAAGCAGAATGCTGCTAACCAGGGTTCTCAAAGGTCTCTATGAAGGTTAAGCATCTAACTGCCATTGACTGTAAGGCAGACACTTAGCAGAAGTAAGGCTACAAAAGCATTTGGAAACACATACACCTTTTTCTGAAATTGTTAAATTTATTACTTCATAATCCCATATCATAACTTGATGTAGCAAAAAGAAATACTGTAGACAGAGTTTCCACAGGAAGCATGAACCTTCTGTAGTCTTGGCAGGCAATGAAGCTCAAACTTTTGCATTTTAAAAGTATTCTGCAGCCTTTCAAACAAAAGAGCCTAAAATGCAACTCAGGAAATGCAAAAGGTGCTACTTGTTCCTTAACTGTAATGAGGAATCTGAGTTTTTGTTTATGGAAACAAGGATTTTTTGTTCCTCTGGTCACAATAAAGCGTTTTAAATGAGAACTGAGCTCAGAAAACTTTTTCATTTTGTCAGGACTCCAAATTTTGCTGTTTAATTTCATGTTCTATGTCCAGATGTAGCTGAAGAGAAAGAATGGTGCATTTTAGTATCTATGGGAATATGAGGCACAGCGGGATCCTGGTTTCAGTTGGGATTTCTAATGCACTACAACCCTTTACAGTTTTCTTTTGTAAAAGGAGTTGGTTTTTCAGTTTAAGTGATCTTGAAGCTAGTTCCCTTTCACTACAGAGAACAGAAGACCTTCCTGTCCAGTTCCCAAAATCTTAGTAGTGACCTTGTTTTTTTCTCATGTCAGCCAAGAAGCAACCCATCCCTGTTACCACACAAGGGCACTTGTTTAATGTTGACGGAGAAGGAAATGTACCACCTACTGAGTCACCAATGCCACATCCTAAACACCTGGCTTTTGCCTTGCTGGGCTTCCATTTAAGTACAAATCTAGAACGAGTAGAGCTGTAGAAAATGTCTATAATAAAACCTCAAACCGCACAACACCTTCCTGGATGGGAGGTATATTGTGATCTAAGTTTGTGGATTTCCAGAAGAAAATTGAAATCCCTTCCAAAGCAGACCTCCAGACGTGAGTTTTCCTTTCTGGTTTTGTCCAGTTTCAGGGATAACGACTGCAAGTCACAGCCCAACACAAAAAAATTAAATTAGTTTCCTTGAACTCAAAAATAAAATCAGAGCTAAAAAAACATGTTTACAGCAACTGCACAAAATTATGGCCAAGTCTACCACGGCTTTAGATGCCTCCCTATTGGCCTAACTACCTTTGTAAGCATTGGTCTAACTTCCTTCTATTCTCAAAAGACTTCTGAAAAATAAAAACAAATGACAAGAACAAACATTTCTTAAAGCCAAATTAAAAACATTTCTTACACATGAAATTTCTGTCTGTTAGACAACAAATAATTTGCCGTTCACAGTACGTCCCACGGCTGATAAGCAAAGCAGTGTTTTACCACTCTACTGCAAAACACAGTACAACAAGTTTTGGGAAACAATAATTCATTGAAAAAACATCCTCTAGAGCAATACAATGCAGCAGGAATCACATGAACATGCTACTTCCTATGACTGGCTCTGAAGGAAACGTGGATACAGTCACAGAACATTGTGGGGCTGGAGGAAGCTCATCTTTTCTGTTGGACACCAGCTCACAGACAGGCCTGCTCACCTCTAGCTTGCCCTGACTCATTCACCACTCCCTTAATCCCCCACACTGAGAAGCTCAGCCTGTTAGCAGCCCTCCCACAGGCAGGAGTACCTAACCAACATTTTGAAGACACTTTCTGCAGTGTGCTGCCACAAGGCAGCCCATGGTTTCCACTGAAAAACAAACGTTTATCTACCTATAAAGCTTCCTTCCAGATGTACTACCTTAAGATAGCTCTGTGCTCAAGCTCAGAGTCCAAAAACATGAACACGTGATTCGAAGAAAGAGGAAAGGGTAGGGAAGAGTTTAATAACACAGAGTGTCAGTTCCGTAACTCCCTTTCTCAATGCATATAAATTTCCTTGCCTCTTTTAAACTAATGCTTGCAACCTATAATTTTCAAAAACCATATATGTTGCAGAAGGTGTTTGCTACAGCTGCTCTGTTTATATATATATACGGCACCACAATCCATCATTCCAGACAAGCACGTCATTGCCTACAACAGGGAGAAACCAAGTCCACGTAGACTGTCCCAGGACCAAGATCACCTCAGTACACACCAACAATAAAGCTGCTAATGATGCTTTAGAGAGACTTCGCAGTACAGACTGGAACAGCAAATCTACTTTTAAACAATACAGACTTGAGACGCTAATGATAGCAGTAGTGAGTTTTCTCAGTGCACATCCTCTTACCAAGAACTACAGACAGCGCTGCATTCATGCTTTAGCAGGCCCCTGCTTAGAGGGCAGTGGGACTGGAGCATTGCCAAGAAATACTCAGCAAACACCACTGGGCAACTGCCCTCCAGCAGAAACACTGACAGTAGAATATCCCGATGAATAAGTCAACTTCATTGATATTTTCTGTTTTATAGAACAGGAGGATAAAGCTCCCCTGTAACAAAATAATTCTCTGTATTAGAAAATACAGAGAAAGGAGAATACATATTTTTAAAAAGTTATATGAAATTTTTAAAATTTCAACACAAAGGCAAAAATTCTTGTTTTTTTTTTTTTTTCTCCTCACATTTTCTCAAAACAATCTTCAGTTTTCTGGGAGACTTACAGAATTTATCATAACTATCCACTTTTTATGGAATTATTTTGATTATCCCTCCTCAGCAGCCTAAAGTCACGCTATGAATTCTGGAAGTGAAAGCTGAAATAAATTATTTGTTCTCCACTCAGAGCTTATCTCTTCATCCCGTGCACAAGCGGATCCCCTGCAAAGATCTATCCATGCCCTGTCTGAGTCACAGTCTCTCAAACTCCTTAGAGAAAGGACACAGACAGGCATGACAGAAAAGGGCAGTTCACAATTCTCACCCTGCAAAAGGAGTGTCAGCACCCACTTCCCACACCAAGATAAAACCCAAAACTGCAGTATAAAACAAATACAAGAGTGACAGAGGAAAACTTGGCAAGGAGAAAAGATGAAGATACTTCACAGATTTTTCCTGAGCCATAGGAGCCTCCAGGACAGCTGCAAGCCCTGACACAAGGCTGCTTCACCTCTACAGCATCCTCTTGCATTCCTGCAGGAAACATGCTTTCTACCAGCTAAATGAAAGCACAAAGACTACAACAAAGACTTCTAGATCATATTTCTAATAGGTTCTATCTTATCTGAGTTACAGATTAACTTCAAACTCCAGATGCAAAGTCAAAGGAACCTGGCTTCAGAAGCATTACTTCACATCTCAAGCTGACACTTCACACTTAACTGAAGATGCAAGGAAGTGGCCATCTTGTCTGTGTTCCTGCTTTATGCTTTGAGTCACTTGTTGCATTAGCCAGAACACATAGTAATTGCCTTTCAACCACTTTTCCCTCACTAAAATGAACAAATTCTCTGTGGGGGCAGGGTCTTTTTTATTTTATTTTATATTTTATTAAGAAAAATAACAACCACTAGGGGCCATCTCACGTACAACCTCCATACTGAAATAAGTCAAGTTACAACAGCCTGGCTTTGCTTCTGTCCTCAGTTCACTCTGGTGCAGTTGTGTGCCAGAGGCATCAGGGAAGAGGCTCTGCACTCCAGAAGTGTAGATGCTCTTCCCTTCCACCACTGTGATATTAAGCCATCCAAAAAAACAGGCGGAAAAAAAGAAAAAAAAAGTTCAATTTACACAGAATGCCCTAAGCGCCTATAAGTGGGACATGCCAGTACTCCCAGCACATCCCTTGCTTTTCAAATCATTTTTCAACTTTACAGCTCAGCGGTATAACAAAAACAGCTGCGCAGCACTGCCGGCTGCCTTCAGAGCACATCTCACCGCCACCCGCCTGCCTGCAGCTCCTCGGTGGTACGGTCAGCCTGAGAGATGCCAGGCCCTGGGTTGGCAGGCAGGGACAGCCACACACACCAAAAGCAAACATTTTGAGGATTTTCCACTGGGGAGGGAAAATAACACAGCGGATCTACACTGCTACCAGCTGACGTCGCCATGTTTTACAGAGTTCCCCCCCATACCCTGCTCACAGCATGTGAGGGTGTTTCTGCATCTCACTCTGAGCTTTTCTTCCTCAGCTGCTCCTTTTTTGGGGGGTTTCCTACAGTTTTTGGTGCAGACGGATGCAGAGGCATCTGCTAGGGAGAGCAGAATTCCACAGAGAGCCAGAAAGTTCCAGAAGGTTCCAGAGGGGCAGTGGGCTGGACTGGCAGCAAGGCTGAGGCGCTGGGCACCGAACCATCATTAGTTGCGTAGTTTTCAATTTCATTTACAAGGAAAAATCGCCCTCACTCAGTACCCTCAACGCTACAGTCAGGACTCACCTCCACTGCGAACCGCGTGCACAAACCCGCCAGGAACAAAACCAACGGACTGGAGGTGAGCTGGGGTTGAGGCTGCCCTCCCTAACAGGCACACTCAAATTGAAACCCGCGCTGCCTAAGGGCCGAACCCCTTGTCACGATAGGGCTGCTAGCCCTGGGGAGCTCCCTCACACAAGAGGCGTGCACCTTCCCGCCAAAAGCCCTCAGCGCCCGCCATGCCTCAGGGTGCCACTGCTGCGCCCCATTGAGCACGGGCAAAACTGGGTGCCTCCGGGCAGCGCTGCGCGGCTCGCGCTGCGATACTCGGTGTCCTGCAGCACCACCTGCCGGTGCCTCTCCGTGGGACGCGGGAGCTGGATTAAACATTGCAAAGCACCCGGGGACTCTGAAGCGGCTGGTCCGTTCTGGGCACTTCTGGGTTTCTGTATAACCAAGGTGAGCAGCTTTAAATGCGCTTGCAGAAAGTCACAGAAAGCTGCTGCTTTCTGACCCTGTGCTCTGAAGGAGGTTCGGACGAGCCACCCACCTGCCTGGCCAGCAAACCCAGCCTGACTTTCAGCAGTTACTTCCTTCATCTGATTTCCTTCTTAGGCTCGATTCATCCAAGCGGTGAAATCACATTCATTAGCATTAGTGAAAGTTGCTCCTTGCTCTTAATTTATGTCTGGTGAAGGCAGAGAGATTTGGATTTTTTTTTTTTACCTCGGTGGCTGACCAGAGATAATATAAATATGAAGAAATACATTACTTTCAAGTTCGATTATATCTGATGTGGGAAGAGCATTAAAGTTCTTTTCTTCCTCAAAATTCAGGTGCAATACTTACTAACCCATTAATACTGTAGACTGCCAGTACATGCAGGAATTATTGTGGAACTATACTACACTACACTGAGAAAAACAGTACGACTTTCATTTTAATCCAATGTTTATTGCCTGCAGCAGCTAAACACGACAAAATATATGTGCTGTTTCAAAGTTTAGCACAGTATAGAGGAATGCATCAGTGTTTTTTGGTATCTCCCAGCTCTGCACTCAGGTCACTTGCTTTCTATTTCTTCTTTTCAATAGCTGTGCAGCAACTTGCAGGATAGAGACCCTGCTTCATATGGATTCCTAGTGAGGGAGATGAGCCTGCAGACACCAACAAACAGCTGAACACAGTCAAACGCTACAGGTCTGTTCAATGACATCTCTAACTTAACCCTTTTTATATCTATTGTCTTATCTGGTTTTGGAGTAGCACGTCCTTAATACCCATACCACCCTGCATCACTTCGTATTCTGTCTGACCCCCTCTTATCCTGCTTACACTTAGTCCCACCACCAATGTAGGAATGACTAAACAAAGGAAATCTCTCTAGCTCTATAGTGTGCTTGATTTGTGGAAGAAAAGTTTCCATTTATAGGGCCCAACAAACCTCTAAGGTTCAAGCAAAGTACAAGGTGCTTATGAACAGAGCCTTGACAAACATTGTTTTCCTGTGCAGGGGCTCAGTACATAATGATTTCATTCAGCATCTACTGTTCAAGCATGGAAAGTGTTGGTAAAGAAATCCCACAGAGTTCAGATGACCATTTTCCTAACTTAAGCTTCTCTCTCTGCTCCTCCCCCAGTTTGACTTCAGGGCCTCTGCCAGGCATAACATAAATATTCATCAGCTGATATTTGCAGTAGCTGCGAAGTTATGAATGAGGCCAAACGCCTTTCCCTCCTGCCCCATCTGCAAAATGGCAGCTTCTGGTCTTAGCTCATGGCCAAACAACACTTTCCAAAATCCCCAAAGTGCACTAGCAGGCTTTTCAAATTCAGTCGGGTTTTTAATGCACAAAGCAGAAATACTGTCTACCTAATATTTACCCTGGGATTACAGAGAAATATATATATATATTACTTCACTATACTTTTAACTTTGTGATGCCTTGACGTAATAGACAGAAGTGTTGGCAGCTCAAAATGTTGGTTGGTTTATTTCAGGGGACATGACTGCTGCAGGTTTCCTTTCTGAATCAAATACCAGACATTTGAACCATTTGTTGTGCAGAAAAGAGAAACAGCTTTAATTCTTAATGCTGGTTTCTGAACCACCTGGGTGCTGTCAGAAGGAGCCACATGCACTGGAAAACACTTTTAATAAGACTCCTATAAGCCTGTCTTGAACTCTCGATCCTGAAAAATGGAATCCCTGCTGCCTGTCACGTGCTTTCCCTTTGCAGATTAGGAAGGGGCTGCTGCTTTACAAATGTTCCCTTGTCACAAAGCCTGGAATTATGCTCTCGGACCTACTATAGGTCAGTAAGACAGTGGGTATCTGGCATGCTCACACTAGCAAAGCCAAAAGCAGAAATGTCAGAGAAGCAAGAAAACAGAGCAGATACTTTTTGAGTCTAATTGAGAAAGGTACAAATCCAGTCAAAAAAAGTTGTACCAATAGACCCAGAAGAGGATCTTGTACAAAGTAGCACTAGATCTTAGAGGCTTAAAAATCCTAAATCACTACTGTAATAGCATAATTCTGATATTGTGGCATTGTAGCTTAGGTCAAACAATGACGGAAATTTATCTTTCTTGCCTATTACATACTGATTTTGCCATAAATAAGACACACACAAACACACAAAAGCACTAATAAAATAAAATAAGAAGTGATAGTTTTGGAAGGTTTTAGAGGTTTGCGATCACCTAATTTGATTTCTACCTTGAAAAACCCAGAACATTTCATCCAACAAGTCTCCAACAGTTTGTGGCCAAAGCAGAGCATATCTTCTAGAGACACATTCATTTATTTTTCATTTAAATACTGCAAGGGATGGACAATTTACCACAGCCCTTGGGAACATTCCAACACTAATAACCCTTGCTGCTAAAAAAAAAAAAAATCCCATACATTGTTTTTAATATTTCCGGCGTCAAGTTTGTATGTCTTTACTTTGAGATGAAACAACCTCAATGTTATCTCTTTGCTACCTCCTAAACAATATCCAGTCCTCTCTCAATCTGCTTAATAAACAGCCACATACACATCTATTTGCACACAAATGTATCAGAAATTTTTACTTTTGAAAGCTACATGCTGTTTTCTTGCAGCAAATTACTGTATTTGAAAATCCAGAGTCCTTACTAGGGTGATGACTTCATTGATATCAACTATTGCTATAGCTGATTACTATTGCTACCATGCTGCTTAGGAACATTTTGCTGGGATAACTAAAGTGTCTGTGATTGCATAGTTGAACAGTAATTAATTGACAACATATCAAAATAGAGATAAGCTGCTTCTAGCATTTACTATGATGCTGCACCAGAAGACAGTCTGCCTATTGCCAGCACTGGAAACAAAAACTAAGAAAATAATAATACAAAAAAATTAATCAAAGCAACATCTCTCTGCAATAGATGAGAAAGTGGAGAAGAGAGTGTTCACCAACTCTGAGTAGAAGAAGAAAGAAACTTCTCTTGTAGTCATTTCCTCAAGACAGCAAGAAGGTGAAATTAAAAAAAAAAGCTAGCTGTAGAGAAAAGAATACAACTTACAAGAACTGTCACCTGAATTCCAAAAAAAAAACAACCCCAAAAAAACCACAAACACATTTACCTTGATGCATCTTGTTGTATGATATGCAGACATTCTGCTTTTGTAAAAATTTCAAATTCTTTGGAAAATGTCAGTCACTGTACTATTCTAACCATGCAAAGCAATTAAGATTGAGACATACTACTATATGAGGACCCAGGAAAGAGCATGTTCCCAGATACATATTACTCTTCTTGTACTCACAGCTAAGAGGCTTCTAACAGGGGCAATAAAAATTCTCAAGGTAGACTGTTCAGTACATTACAGGGAAGATTCAGTCAGAATGAAGGCTTTCTTCGTGAGTCTGCAATGGAGAGCGAACGCCTCTTGGCTTAGAGAAGTTTACTTAGCAGACAAAGTTATTTCTTATCATATAAGATCAAAGATTTTCAGTCACCCCAGTAAACAGTAACACAAGTTAATATAGAACTGTGGGCTTGATGTACTCTACAGTTCCTTTTTCTTTGTATACTCTATATCTTTTGTAATAACTGACATGTTCCATACATATTAGAGTACAAATGGAAAAAGGATTGAAAATCAAAAGAAATACCTTCATGGTAAAGGGCCTTTTCTGTGATAGGCCAAAAGCATGCATCATGTTACAGGAGAAAGGTTGTGGTCTTCTCTGGTCTGACTCTGGTAGTTTGAGCCTTCAGCTTCATCCTCATTACGATGTAGCGGTCAGACCTGATGGTCTGTCTGGGTTCCAGGAAATCCAGAAGAATCACTTCTTTTCTATCCCAAAATATATTACCTACTGCAGACTACGTCTTGACCTTTTTTTCCTGGGGAATTTACAGGTTGCCATTCCATGGACTGCCATTTTGACTCTATCTCATAGAGGTGACACCATATCTTGTCACCAGTAATGATGTAATACAGGAAATTGTCACCTCATGTTGATTCAGTAAGTCCTGACAAAGTTGCATACAAATTCTGCTCCTGTGTGAACATTCATGGGATCCACCTGGCACAACATAGTGATATTCTAACACTGACACCATCATTTCCAAATTCAGCACAGTACAGTTTCCTAGTAATACTCCACGAATGAGTTCAAGATGCTCAAAATCAAGTTGTTCTTCATTTCATGGTGTGACAGCTACACGTTGCCATCTGGAACATGTCTTGTCTTCCACCACCCACCACTTCACTGTGCTCACATCCTCTGTTTGATCTCCATTAACATTCAAGATGTGTTGACAAATGTCAATAGGTGTCATTTTTTCCACGTGGAGGAATTCAGCGACACACCTTTGCTTCATATACACTTCCATGATAGCTACCATTTTGTCAGACTGTCCCTCCGAGTCCATCTGTCTCACAGCAACAAAACGTTGCAGGAATGTTTGCAGGAATGTGCAACTTTAACTGCTATACTACCAACATCCACCTCTAATGTTGTGGACCATAATAATAATGTTTGAGGCACTGCATTTGGAACAGCCCTCTTGTTTGTGAATGACTATCCACAGGTTAACATGAGAAGATATGGTTAATGAAGTATCATGAGGTCTTACAGAGCTTCTCTGGCACCACTGCATAACCAGAAAATAAGCTAGGGATCAGATTGTCAGAGATAAGTTTTAAGCCCACTGCACAGCTGTGGCAGTCTTCCAAGTTAACAGTAAGCACATACAATACAAAGTTTGGGAGATTTAATTCTGGAAAGGCATAGTTTTTATGGGTAGACAGCATAAAGAGTGAAGAAGTCAGGAAGCACTTGTTTGTATGTTAGTGTATATGTCACACACCAGAGCTGTTCACACAAGAACAAGACCTGATATTCAATCTCAGTTCTATAATAGGGCAACTTTGCTTGGGAAATATCAGCAGCATTCAGAAGGCAGTTTGGTAAAGTTTGTACAGCTAAGAACATCTTGGTCTCAGCACAGAACTTGCTACTTTCCTCCAGCTGTCTCATAATTCCTGATAAAAGGTGACAATCAATCACCTTGTATGGTAACTTCAAGTATCTGATTCAGTTATTATGGACCTAAAGAAATTTGTAACAAACTTTTAATTAAATCAATGAAAACTGATGCTTCTTTGGAGGACAGGGAAAGAGACACCTGTAGGTTCAGATTCTCAGCTGACAGAGATCAGAACAACTCTGCAAACTGCATCAAAGCTACACTAGTTCAAGATTTGGTCCTAAACATTTTAGACAAAGATGGAATCAGCGTCCAAATTAATTGGAATAAATGATAGCAGGCTTCTTTATTTACCCAAATGCATAACCCTTGCAGCAAAACTTCCAGAAGAGCAGTCTCCATCTCCCCTGGCCCCTGGACAATATTACTGACTTATAACATGATGTAGGCAACAGTACTTCAAGGTCTTTGCTGGCTTCCTGCTTAACATCTTTAGGTTGTACGTAGCCTGGGAACCAGCATCTGGGATTCTTTGCCAAGATGTGCTTCATTTACTTACGCAAAGTATTAAAGCACCATATGCAACCTATAGCTCATGCCAAATTCCCATCTACGCAGATCTCTTATCTTCTGGGCAAATGCCATCCACCAATACCCACACACATCCACACTTCATTTGGAAATATATGCAAGTGGCAAAGACTCTACCCAAAGATCCTAAGCATCTCTTTTATTACTTCTTCCTTGCAAGGTCAAAACCAAGGATGCTGCAGCAAAGGCTGACATGGCAGCACTAGGCAGGACACAATGAGATGTAAGGTCACAAGGCAGAGCTGAAACCCCTGAACTTGCAACCACTGAAAAAGCTATAGTCATCAGGCAAGAAGAAAATGAGGTAAGTTACTGCCATTCTTTATTTGCAGATGTCTTTATTACCAGATAATATTTGTGTCATTTTAAAACTGTAACCAAGTTCTCTTTTTGCAATATAGACTTCTTTGCTTGTAACTCTTTCTACAGAGTGGAGCTTCTTGTATGAAGGGCATGCAAAAAAAAAATTTTTGCAGGATTCTGGACAAAAAAATGTATGCTTGTCGAAAGGTTTTGACTATACCAAATTCAATATTTTTTGTTACTCTTAATCATCTGATGGCTGTAGGTGTATAGCTCTAGAGTCAGCACTAACTAACTACAGACTCTGAGGAGAGCTTGGGTATGTGAGATGCTGCTGCTGATCACATTCCCATTCATAGACATCATTCACATCTTACCTGTTATGAAAATTATCTCATATCCATGGCAGAATTCTGGGTCCAGTAAAAATACATGCTGAATTCATTTGCTAGCCTCACCAAATAGAAAAGTACACGTATCCTGAATTCGTAGAAAAGTTAACTTTCTACCACATTGGCTTATTGTAGGATTCTTGCATCTCTCTTTGTAGAATTAATGGCCAATCTTGAAAACTGGACAAATCTCATGTAAAATTAGCTTAACCATAAATACCTTGTCTGTGGAACTCTTGTAATGAGCAAAATGTGTTTTATATCCATTACTATTCTTCCTAACAGGAAACTTCAAGGTAAGTACACAGAACTAAAGGTGTTAGCATACTGAAGGGCCTGGGGAGAATCCAAGAAAATCACAGTGTTTGATTGATTTACAGATAACAAGGAAGAAATATTAAGTCTCCTGCAAAGCCACCACAGCCAGAGTTTGTCTGGCTAACTGGCAGAGTATTAGATATGGTCCCAGGTGCATCAGGAGCCCTCCTCTCACAGTGAAAAGTACAGAGGTTAAGAGCTCTTCTGTGACCCATGTCTACTCACTGTTCCAGAGTGCATCTTTGGACCTTTGCCAAAGATGCTGGGTATTTGCACTATGTAATGTTCACCTCAGAGCCATCTGCCTTAGGGAGAAAAGCAAGGTTTATAATTAAGGTGGTGAAAATGACATTAAAGGAACTTCATTCCAGCCTGTGACCGAGTGCTGGTGAAACTGGTTAGTCTCTTTATATAATAGAAATAAAAACATTCTTTTTCTGTATCTGTTAATTCACACTTCAGACTGTGTTGTGCAGAGACTGCTGATGGCATAGAAGCATCTTTGCATTGTACAGTGAGATCTTGACTTTGACTAGAACTTACAGCTGCTGTTGTAATGAAATAACAAATATTAATCATTGTCAAGACTATTTATTTTCCCCTTTCCTGAACAAACCATCTGTATGTATCTACCAGCCTTGCATACCATAAAGGTGCAAGTACAATGGATTACTTACTAAAGTTAACCCCATGAACACCCAACAGAAATGTTACAGAAATGTATTGATGGTCTCAGGGTCATTCCTATCAGGGTGCTCCTAGGCACAGTTCCCACTGCTCATCTGCAATAATGATTTCGGAGCTGAAAACCACTATGAGGAAATCAGATCTTTGAGGTTTGGCTGGGACAGCCTCTTGGTGCCCCTTCAAGAACTCCAGGGCCCTGGAGAAGCATGAGGCTGACTCTCTAGAGCAGTCTAATATTGGCACATAAACAAGAAACCTATGCAAAGGAAGAAGCTGAATGACAACAAAAAAAGGCATTTTGCATCTGGAGGACATGTTCTCAAAGCAGCAAAACATCTTTCTTATGAATGTAACATATGTGATACTCTCCCTCTGTTTGGCAAGAGATAAGAAAAACAGAAGCAATGCAAAATTAAAACAAAATGGAGCATACAGGCATCATGAAACAATTACAGTACCGTGTCTCATTAGTATCCAAATTTGGGATTGGCAGTCTTGTTTTAAAAACAGTTTTCTTCAACACTCAGTGATAGAATTTAAAAGCTGACATATCTTCCTATATTGTGAGGCCACATTCACAGCTGGTGTAAATCAGTGTGAGCTAATGAAGTCAATAGAGCTTCTCTGATTTACACTAGCTGAGGTTATGGCTCAATAATATTAGACTTGCTTTCTAGGAGTGTTCAAGGAAGCCAACTTCTGTGTGTCCTGTGATGAAGTGGTTATTTATAATGGTCTTCAGTGTGGTTTGGAGCCAAATTTCCACATCAAAAGTAGCTTTATAAGAGATATCCTTACAGTGAGGTTCAGTGCAAAATCATGACTTAAGAAGCCAGCTTTCCTCGTGCTCTCAGTATTTGATTTCAGCCTGAAAACCATTTGAGAAGCCAAGAAAAGCAGAGCCATTCCTGCCTACTTCCCCAGTTCTGCTTCATCTTTGTGTCACCTACATATCCAACAGGCCCTGACCTACACTGCCCGTTTATCAAATCAAGTTACTCTGAGTATGTTTATTTATGTTCAGAAATTCTCAGTAAGACAGACAAGTTTCATCCTTCACCTGAAAAATTGGGGATGGAGGTGGAGTTCTTACCAGTCGCAGAGCTATTTGTTTGACTTGGCCATGGGTAAAAAGCAAAATACAATAATGTGTCCCAGAGTTACAGCAAGAGGCGGAGGTCACAAGAAAACAGATCATGTCTTTCACAGCTCTTCAGCTCAAGTGAACTGAATTATGACTCCTATTATTTACTTAGTGGATTCCCCACCCTGTGCGCAGGCTCTGAATGTTCAAAAAGCAGCAGGTCTCTACTTCAAAGAACTGACAGGCTAAGCGAGGATGTAAAACCTATCCCAAAGCTACTCTAATCTCCTTCTCTTTACATCTGAAAAGTGAGACGGTCTCACAATCCTCAGCTGACTGCTGCCATCTTATGCCTCAGTCCTGTACTCCTTATGCTTCAGCACTCTCCTCTGCTGTACTTAACTGCCCATCTCTCACAGCAAATATATTCCTGATACAGCCGAATCTTTCCTCCAAATACACACCCACCTGCTTGTTGCAACTCAAGATCTTCTGCAGAAACATGCTGTCTTTTTTTCCTCTCTTAGGAAGGCCCTGCTCCTTGCATGTCTGGCTTTGATACGCTCTACCAGATGTTCAGACAGTGTCACAGACTGTTTCACTGACCCTGCCACTTCGACACAGACTGTCTTTGATAGCGCTTGTTGCTAGGAATGAGTCTCTGGGAGTCCGCACCAGAGCTGAAGCCTCTCTGCTTCACACATGTATTTACATAGCCTTGCTAGAGAGCTGTGCTCTTCTGTACTCTCTTTAGTGGGTTTTAATCCTCTATGGGCTTACAGAGGCCAAGAAGATAACTTTATGGTGATATTTTCAGAAAATATTTCAAACTGACAGCACCAGAGAAATCCAGACAGGCTGTATATGGGGAAGAAAAAAAAAAAAACAACAAACCTCTACACAGTATATAAAAACCTGCCTCACATCTTTGGCTCTTTTGAGATACCACTTTTTTCTCAAAAGTCCAGGATCCTCATCTTGTACACTCTCAGGTGTTGCTTTTGGATCTTCTCTCTTCACAAAATAGTGGAGAAATCCACTAAGAGTTGCAGTCCTATTTTTTCCACAGAATATTTCGGTCTACTTGAAAAGCAGTTAGAAAACCCCATTCAGATAATGTTCAGTTACCAGCCTATCAGGTGGGTTGATTTTTTTCAGTCACCCAGCACATCAGTTGACTGCTGGCTTCCTGGGTAGATAAATATGACTCAGTGTACTTCCCTTACCACATATTTTTCTATGAAGACATTTTCTTTTGGTATCTATGGCTTAGAGCAAAGGTAAAGTCAGAAAATAATGTTACAGTTAAACAAGATAGTGTGTTCATTATTTGACACAGAGATAGGAAGACATACTAGAGCATCACAAATGCAAAATGTACAAACTGTTCTGTTCTACTTCTCTGCCTCCTATAGGCTTATTATTTTCTTTAGTTATATTGCATAAATTATCCCCAAAAACATTCTCAACCTCCAGAAAGATCCACCACTACTATGTTATGCATGGGGTGCTTCCTTCTCAGCTGTATGTGAAGGTACCATGAGCTAAAGTTTTACTTAGATTGAGCATTGTTCGGAATGGCTGAGTCTCGTTGATCTTCCCCCAGTTCTATGACAAATAATTAAAACACACAAAAAAGTTTCATTAGCATTTCAAGAAGCAATTGTATTTAGTTGTCTCCAAATCTAGTAAAATTCCCTTGACTGTGAAATATATATACTTCTTCTTTTAAACAGAAACGAATTTAATTTCTGTCAACTCTGTCTCACAGCCTTTCAGTACTTGACTCTGTTTTTGTTTTTTAATGCATGTATATTCTTACTAGGATTGAAAAGGAAGACAGGCAATTCTCAGATAACAAGCAGGAAAGAACGAATACAAGCCCATTTGCCCAAAGGAACTAGAAATAGTTAATTTTGCACAAATAACAAAATCAGTTTCCTCACCAGCAGAATTTACCCTGGACCACAGAGTTACAGAACTTTACTTGAATTTGGTTGGGGCTAAGACAGGAAACTGCATCTTCTAAACTTTAGAAATGGATCTTAAACATGTAAACATAAGATATTATCCCCTATCTTTTAAGTAACATTTATATTATCTGAAATAAACAGTCTTTCTGAAGTTAGTCTGTAATTGACATCTGACACAGTCCACATTGCAACAGATATGATAAGTGCAGTAAACAGCAGAAATTATGCTTCTCTATGCTCTGAGAAACATTCATATTTCCTTACACAGATAAACTTTATTTTGTTGCTATGCAACCCCTACACAACACACTACAATCTGCAGTAAATAAGAGAACAAATTTTACAACTGAAGGGCAAGCATGTGGCCTTTTGGGTTTTCTCCCCGTTTTGAGTTCCAGCCTCTGCTTTAGTTCATATTGTACTATTCCATCATTTATGACAAAACTGCCTCTAAAACTCAATACATGATATTTCAAATAAAGCAAAAAGGGAGAATCAGAATGCACAAGTTCTCCTGACATTGATGAGAAACAAATGGTACAGACAGTGATATCAGTGACAGTGGAACAGTGTAATGGTGGCTTAAAAAAAAATAATTCCAGAACAAGATTTTCAAAACCTTTCTGCAATGCTGATGCAAGATGCTACAGATTTATCCAATAGTCTAAAAAACTGTAAAGAATTGAGTCCAGTTTAAAAACATAACGTAGGGATCCAGCTGGGTATACTGGTGAAGGCAATAGACCTACCAGGATTCACACAAGCCAAAGATCTGATGTGTGTCTGATTCACAAGCACAGTGGTTGTCTGATTGCAAAGGGCTTTGAGTCACTTCTCCAATTTCACTTTGCTGTGCAGTTCTTTATAACTAAGAACTCTGAGTTTCTACAGCCTACATGATGTAAGTCCACATACTTATTAAGGAATAGCACATCACTATTAGGGAGAAGAAATTATATTCATAATAGAGCAAGATTTAATTTCTGATCTACACTGTAGTTTCTCTAACCAGTGAGAAAAGTACCTTCTACATTTTAATTTTTTACATTTTGATAGCTGTTTGCCATCAGAACGTGTTCTTTTATGGTTTTATGGTTTTAGTACTAAAAAGGTTTGAAAGCTAATATCAGCATTTATTGCAAAACACCTTCAAGTTTCTATCTTGGTCTTGTATAAAGACTCATCTCTAATCACAACTAACAGCACAGCAGCTTTCCATAAAAGCCTAGCAGAATAGGCTTTAAAACTTGAAGCAAATAACTTCTTCAACAAGCAGTTGCTTACAGAAGACTCCTTTTCAGTCAGAATTGCAGCATGAGACCCAAAGAGCAAATAGCGTTGTTTTTTATCTAGTGTGCTTTCTGTACAACAGGCAGCAAGCGAGGGGATCATCTTCAGATCTAAATCTTGGAAAGTAGTACTTCATGCCTTCGTATCAATGTCCTGCCAATCTCTTTTACAGTCCGGCATCCTAGAGAGCAAGTTACAAAGAATCATAGAATTGGGGACCTTTAAACATCTTCTGTTCCAACTGCCTTGCAACAAACAGGGACTTGCACAGCACCATTGGTTGCTCAGAGCATCATCCAGCCTGGCCTAAAATGCTACCAGGGATGGAGCTTCCACCACATCTTTAGGCAGCCTGTTCCAGTACCACACCACCTTCAATGCTTCAATGTAGAAGACATTTTCCTCATATCCAACAAATATCAGTTGAAATTTGGGAATGGTGGCCAAGGAATATCAGTCGAAATTTCCAATTGCCTCATGCCAAACCCCATGCTAAGCTGCTTCATTTTCTTTTCCATAGAAAGCTATGTTCAATCAGATCTAATCCACCCCTTAGTGACTGAGGATTTGCCATCACTTTTCTATAGACCTATGGCTCTTCTAACCCAAAATATTTTTCATTTTTACTTACTCTTTCTGTCTACATATATAGATATCCTATATATAAAGTTAGGGTTAACATCAGTTTCTTTTTTCATCTCTCTGCAGCTTAACCTGCTTATATTGCAAATATTTATTTCTTCTATAAGTTACTATGGTGCCTTGCACAGGGGAAATGAGAGCTATGACAAAATGTGAGGGAGAGGTGGTTATTACTAAGAGGAAACACTGATGTCTCACCTGTCAGTGCCATTGCCAGTCGAAACTCTTCCTTCAACATGTGGAGAACTTCTTTTGCTCCTTCTTCACCCTAAGCAATTAGGATGCAGCATGCATTGTTATGTGTATTTGTGTCTATAGACAAGCTATAAATACATATCAGGAAAGTTTCATGGACAACTCTGACTCCTAAGTATTTGATAGCAAATTTTAGATTATTGTATGATCTGGATACACACGTAAGAGATTCACATACATGTGAATACACAAAGCGTAAAAGCTAATATAGGCATCTATGAGCATATTTTTCAGATTTTATTCTTTTACTTACTTGATAAGCCAAGCCCCAGATGAGAGGCCTGCCGATGAATACAGCTTTGGCACCCAGAGCTAATGCTTTGAGTACGTCTGTGCCTTTTCTTACGCCACCATCTAGGAACACCTCCACCTTCCCCTCCACAGCCTCAACAATTTCAGGCAAGATATCAATCTAGAAGAGTAAAATCAGAAATACAGTTTCTGTAACCCTATTTATCTTCTGAATAAATTAAGTACAGGATTCAAGCTTCAAAAAAGCTAAGTGAGCAATTAGTTGCCTGATCGTGTGCATAAATACAGCTTTGTGTGTCCTGGGATGTTAGCAGATATATACACAGGTCAAATTTATTTGGACAGCCACTTAAAATGAGAATCAGCAGGGTCACATAAAATGTCCATCTAATCTCATGACGTGCATCCAACACAGGCCTGTACAAGCTATTAGGAAGAATATAAGAAATAGCAGACACGAAGGAGACCCTATTCCTTCATATAATTCCCCTAACATTCAGTGTTCAGTAATTTAGGAATTAAATCACTTAGGAAATCAGTCACTGACTTCTTAAACAGCCATCTTCATTTTCTTGCTTAAATTCACTATTCATTAATAAAAGGCACTGGCTGGCATTAAGGAACACAAAGGTAGGCATTGTGTCTGAAGATAATGAGTAAGAGATCTGTCAGAAAAATAATTTTTTTTTTTTTAATTTGAAAACACATCTTGATCTCAGGAATAGTTGTACAGGGAACTTATTTACCTAAAGAAAAATTCAACTTGCTCTGAGTTTTGAACAAGGAGAGAAACATTTTCTTCTGAACTCATTTACTTCTCTCACTGATTTGCACTTACTCCCTGCACAAGTGGTAAAAGCAAAGACAAATGGATGTTCCTAAGGTACAGGAAAGTAACTACGGAATTAGCTAAAATGTCAACACTGTGCAAGAAGTTTCAAGAAGAGATGAGCCTCTTGAATTCGATGCTCAAGCATTAATTACATAGCAGCTGTTCCTACAACATGCATACAGTTCCTATTCATGAATATCAGGAAAGACACAAGACGAGAAGCCAAGTACTAAGGAGTGTGCAGTAGTAAAATAAAAGGCACACCAATTCATGTCTTTCAAACACGGATGCAATTCATTTCCTTTCTAATGGATAAAAAGTGACTAGGAGATTGGGGAAAAAACTTGAAAGCGCAGTTTGTTTTTAGATTTGGATTAAAATTTTCTTGAAGTTTGGCAGTGGCTGTGATTTTTCCCCTCCCTCTGGTTTTGCTCTCTTGCCAAACATATATTGGATTTATTTCCATACACAGAAACTACTTTCTACATCCTGACAAACTGTATCAACATTAAAGTCTATAATAACTAAAATATGATGCAAACCGTAATTAAAACATAGATTTCCTCAATGTGTAACTATTAACCATTTCATGTTCTGAAAAGCCATGAAATTATACTTCAAAAACAGAAACTCTGAATGATTCAATACAGATATTCTCATGGAAACTGCATTTTGAAATACACTTTTCTCTGTAAGGTGAAATTCAGTGAATACACTGGCTTTGATAGCATCATCTTCTCTACACAATGACATTGTAAAGAAGAAACTCAAAAAAAGTAGTTCACAAGCTTAATTTCAGTTCTGCTTCTGTAGAAAATAATAATTGCTAGTTTTTGAGCTCTCATTTTTCAAAATTTTTTTTGGTTGTTGCTGTTTTTTTTTTGTTGTTGTTGTTTTTAATATCCTCATATTTTTCCTGCTGTGTTACCTCACACAGATTTGCACAAGATTTTCCAATACTCTTGGTGAAACTGAAGCATACATTCTCTGCAGAGAACAAGAAGAGAACAGAAGTTTAAGAAAATTGATTTCTGACGTTTTGGCACCCACACTCCATAAAAAGAACCAGTGGGTCCACTTGAAGACTTTCAAAAAAATCAGCAAGTGAATTCAATTGACCGGGGAAACCCTCAGTTGTCCCCAAGACTCAGTGAGCAGAAGAGCTCTAGAGGAAGGGGTGACACAGCAGTGGGCCTGCCAAGCTGACTGTAGATTGAACTGAGTTGCTAAATCTTTGCATGCAAAATACCCTGCAGTGGAAAAGGGCTTACCTGTCTCCTCTGTTCAGAAAATTCTCATGGAGAACCAGAGGTTTTCCAACAACAGTGCATTAAGGATATTGAAACAGTCATGACCGGGCTTTGATTCTTCTCCCTTCTGCTCTTTTTACTTATGCAGTTTTATCATTCCAAATGAAGAAGGGTGAGCGATGACTCAAGTCTGTGGGGTTTTACTTCAGTCTGAACACATACTTTTTCATTTTCCTTTCCTTCTTTCCCCTACCAGTTGAGAATTTCTCAAATCCCTTTTTACCTTTGGAAAGGCACAGGGCAGCATGACAAGGAAAAGGAAAAAATTCTAGTTTAATCACCCTGAACCTTTTCCAAAACTGGAAAGATTTGAAAGCAGAAAAGGGGAGAATGTCCTTCTGCCTTTAGTTACTCTGTAACTCCAGTTTTTCAGAAGTCTCTGGAGAGCACTGAAAATGAAAACAACTGTAGTAAGAGATTACTTCATGTTGTGTGCATTAAGGCACACAACATGTATTTACAGGTTTTCCCTCTAGCTACCATGTATTCAGTGGAAGGAAGCAAGAAGCCAAAGGCAGAAAGAACTTGGTACTTATTGGCACCACTACTTACCGTTGCAGGAACTCCATCAAGCTGACGTGCTCCATGATTTGACACCAGTATACCATCTACCCCAAGCTGCACAGCTTCTTTAGCATCATCAGCTGAAAATATATTAAAAAAATATTCTTTCCAGAACTGGGATGTTGAACATCATGATGAGGGAAATTATGACATCAGTAAAAAAAAAAGCAAAACAAAACAAAAAAAGCAAAACAAAACAAAAAAAGCAAAACAAAACAAAAAAAGCAAAACAAAACAAAAAAAGCAAAACAAAACAAAAAAAGCAAAACAAAACAAAAAAAGCAAAACAAAACAGTGAAAGATGCTGGGAAGCCATTTAGGGCTTCGTCCTTCCATAGGCTCATCTCATCACAAATCAACAGTTCTATCTTGAAGCAGTACAGATAGGAAGGTCACTTGAAATGTTGGAACAGAACATTTTATCGCTTTGGACTAACAGCAACTTGCATGGCTAGCCTTTCCACCCCTATTCTCCCCCCTCTATCCTGCAACTTCACTAAATTCTTCTGCTGATTTTTTTCTTCCCCTCAATGCCAGTTAACAATAAGATTATGGTAATAAACCACAGCTAATGAAAACACTGCTGTGTCGGTGTTCATTTAACGGAATGGAAATCCAGCTTTCCTTCAAGGAGAACGCAACTTAGAATAGATTTAGGGTTTACAAGCACAATGAGCTGTCCTTCCTGACTGCATCTGAATTTAGACATAGCTATTGTTACACCAACAACTCAACCTGAAAATTTCAAGTGTTGGTTGGGTTGTTGGTTCTTTTGGTTTCTTTTGAGTTTTGCTTTTGTGTTAATATTTTTTTCATTTATGCAGAATCTAAGGGCCCAACACTCATGCTGTTTTTCTCTTCAAACAATTGCATTTTCACAGATAGACAGCAGCAAAGTGAAATGGTCCTTTTTCATAGATCTCCCAGATAAGACTATGGGCTAAGGAAGAACTCACAGCACAGGACAAGGAAATAGGGGCACCAACCACTGCTTAGCCCAGCAAACACCATGGCATGGCAAAGCATACAGGTTACAGGACTCCAATCCCTGCCTACTGAACTTCAAGGTGAGCACATTCTATAGTCCGGTCATACAAACCACCTGAAAACTCCAGGTATTTATTAAAGCAGAGTCTTCACTTTCTTGGCTATTTGGCTCATGTGCATTCCTGCATTCTCTGCAGTTCCATCAAAGCCAGTAAAAAGTACATCCAGGCTTTATAAGCCAAAAACCTTCACCCGTACCTCTGACTGCCAAAACACAAAATCCCGTTCTGCAATTTTTCCCCAGATAGGAAAATAATAATGTTCAGTTTCTGCTGGAAGAAGAGCTTCTCTGATTCAGACTGCCTTCCACAGGGAGAAGCTAATGCACAAAGGCAGCACAATAATCACCCTCACCAGTTCATATTGCATTGATCCTAACCAAAACAAATGGACATTTGGTCATGTCTGCGATCTTCCACATCCTAATCATGCACAAGGAAGAGAACTTTTTCCTTTGTTTTGCAATCTACTTTGGCAAATCTTCCCTGCTTAGCACAGTATACAAATACGAATGTATAACCCGTCATATTTAATGTAAACAAAACAGATGCTTGCCATTGAAATGTAGTGCAATTCTACAGAAAATTCAGCAGCACAAGCACTTCTTTTTCCCTATTGCCCCTGCAAAAATGGATGCCTTGCCCTCTCCATGGAAAAGCAGTAGAGCTATACACCTCTTAGGATTCCTTTTACAACAATGGGCAGTGATGTCAGCCGACGAAGCCATTTGATGTCCTTCCAACTGATACTTGCATCAATTGTGTTGGCTACGTAGACAGCCAGTCCACTGTTTTCCCCAAAGTCTTGCCCTGAGAAGACCAAGTTGTTGCTTGAAAAATTTTTTAACCTAAAATGACAAAAAGCATATAAAATAGTCTGTGAAATATTTATTGGAGCCATAAAATATCAGTCCTTAGTGTCAGCACTCAACACGTCTGCATTAAATGTGCATTGTATTATACAGGGCAGAAGTAAAAAAGCCTACCCAGTATTTTATTTCTGAACTCTTTTAAGTCAAAACCTCCTCCTCGAGAAATATTTGATAACTCTGTTGCAAATTTCACTGGCCCAAGGCAACCCTCCTAATGCTTTCAAAGGAAATAAGACAAAGTCCAAAATCTAAAGGTTCAGCATCAAATCTACAACCGAAAGGAAAAATCCAAAGATGAAACTTAGGGTTTAGGTTCAACCATTCATCCTGCCACAGACATCCTCTGTGACTTTGGGCTGAACGTTTGGTCACTCTCTTTGCCTGTTTCCCATCATAAAATAGGAGCAACCACATTTTCTGGAGCACTGTGAGGATAAACACAGCAGAGGCTGTAGGCCATCCAGACCGTTGAGGAGCAGAGGATGTGTGTGCTGAGGGAATATCAGTCTTTCATAACATATAATTCACTTCCCACTGAAGTTAAAAGGTGCACCTCTACTATCCACTATCTGTGGCAAAAATCTCCTTGGCTTTCTTGCAACAAGTATTCTCTTTGCTTTCGTTTTTCACCTAGTGAATTCAGCTACTGGAGTAAATAGGAGACTACCTAGATGGGAAAGGAAAAGGGACATTTTTTAAAACTCTGTTAAATTAGATGGGTCTGCATGAACTCTTGCAAAGAAACTAGAATTTTCATCTAACTGACAAGACCAACATCCAGGCAATAGTTCTTGTATACAATTCATCTTTTTTGTACATTTGCCTACAAAATGTAGAGGAAAATGTTTGTACGAAAACACTTGGTATTATTTGTTTATTATCACCAAATCAACCTGGGAACTGAATGGCAAACACCAGCCCCTAAACCAGAGTTCAGTCTTAGTAGACAAAACAGGGGAGGGGGAAAAATGAGGGCATACAGAGAAAGTGAGGCTGCATTTATGTTAGAAACTGAAGCAGCCCAAGTGCTCTCAAGCACCAGATCACCATTGGTGACACCAGTACAACCCAGGACTCTGATGTCCCACACTATGTTGATTGCTCCATGCATTGGAGATCGCGCATCAATTCACGTTGTGCTATTTTATACTCATATTCCACATCTTGGGAACACACAGTATTTTTGCACGGAAACTGGCTAGTTTCACTGCTGATTTCATGCCTTTAACAAGCAACATTTCACTTGGGTTTTCTGTTCAACTCCAAGCAAAGAAGAAAATGAGAAAGGAGCAGGCTCTCAGCAAGATCCAGCTTTTCAGCTGTTGGTTTGTGGAGGGTGGGGTACCCAGAGAAAAACAGAACCATGGATAAGATTATATAAATAAACGTTGTTTTTCTTGGACTGTGAAATGCAGGTCAACACTTGAATGAATGTTGCCTTACATACATTTTGGAGCACAATGGCACCTTGTTGTTGCTTTGAAACTGTTGAAAATCTGAAGCCAAGAAAAAGTTATCAAGTAACTGAGCAGAGCCCCACACTACCAAGTTTCACCACTGACTCCGCAACAAAACACTGAATGCCATTCTGAAATCTGAAGGATTTTGAACCTTGAAAGATCGCTCCAACTTCGTATTATTCCATATGGTTCACTCAAACAAAACTGTTACTGTTAGGTCAAGTGGGGTCAAAGTGTGTCAGAAATGCACTATTGCTTTTCTCAAATATTTTGCGTTATTTGACTCTCATCCAGAAACTCTATAACCCCAGGTCTTAAAATGACACTGCTCCTAAAAAAAAAAAAAAAAAAAAAAAAAGCTATTTAAAGCAACTCTCCCTGGGAGTAAAGACAATCAATGATGCTTTGTCAGTAAAAGATCTATAGCAGACTAATAGGTGGAGCATATGCATATCAGTGCATTACTTTTTAATGCCAAGTTTGTTAGGATTCTTTGTATTCTGGTACTTTCCTCACAAGATGGTCCTTTTATGCAGAAATCATTGAGAGAACCCTTAACTCTGCCTATCTTTACCACTTCACCCATTAGCTTCAAGTACTGGCATATTGGGGCAGAGTACCTGACAACCCATGGTGGTACAGTCCCATGGTTTATCTTTGAAACAAAAATTATGAAAATGAAGGAACTTAGGATTTGGCTTTATATTTCTTGCTACATTTTAAAAAAAATATATTTTGTATTTCTTGCTATATTTCATGCTAGGTACGGTATGTATGCAGCATATTACAGTTGTGAGAGACACTGGAAGAACACTTCAGATTCATCAATAATATTCAAAACTAGCTCTCACCTAGAACTCAAACCAAAATTAATCCACTTCAAGATACTTTCAACTATCTTTTACTTTTTCTTTCCTTTTTTAGTTTTCATTTTGATTTCATTTACAGATTCTAAATAAGGGCAGTAGTCTATATATATCATGACCAACTGTGGCCAATATCAGGTTCTTGTAAGCAGAGGATTCTTAGCTCCATTTTGCAAATTCAAAAATCCTGCGTATCCCATTCATTCTTTTACTGTTCCAGCTGGACTGGGTGCTAACAATGTGCCAGCACTTCAGCAAACATTATTCAGGGTGACCTTACAGTATGTTAATTCATGTTTGCAGGATGCAGTGAAATCAGGCCAGCATCAGCACCCATAGAACATTGCTGGAGAACTCTGTTTTAAGTTAAATGCTGCATGGGCCCTGATATAATGAGAAACCAGAATTAGTGCAGAGACCTTTAGCTTTTCCTTGAGATACAGAAGAAGTCCCAGAAGAAATGTAGGGGTGGATTGATTGTGTGATATTTAAGAAAGCTGATCCCCTCCATTTCTGAACTTGACTAAAAGGACAGTTGAAGTTGCTTGGAAAGAGACTCCGCATTCAGTACTGAGATGGTCCCAGATGCACTGCAGTGTCGTTGATTGGGAGAAGTCTTTGATGGTCACTTAGTCCAGCTTCCTGCTCAGAACATGGTCAACCCTGCAGCTGGATTCAGCTTCAAAGGCAGAGCAGATTGCAAAGGATTGTGCCCACTTGAGTTTTGAAGGTGTCCAAAGATTAATTACCAGACACACAAAGAAATGCCTCATCACTAACTTTGTCAGTCTGCAGCCTCATGCAGCATGACATACAGTTTTACGTGGTATGAAAATACCAAGATAGCATACTTCTGCCCCTAAGCCACAGCAATGTACATAAGCTCAGTGTGTGTCATCTGGAAGACAGGCTGCATTGCAGCATGTTCACCCCACACCCCAATTGGAGGCACCTACCTGAGGTGGGGAGGAAGCTGGAACTTGTTGCGCACATCATCAATACGCCTTCCGAGGAACGGTGTGTCCACAGTCACAAAGATTCCTTTGTAACCTGCTCTCTCTGCACGCTTCACTAGGGACTTGGTAACCTCTCGGTCCTTGTACACATAAAGCTGCAGCCAGCGAAGGCCTCCAGGAGCTGCTTCAGCGACTTCTTCAACGGAGGAGGTGGCCCAGGAGCTCAGCATCATTCCAGTCCCCATTGCCTGGCATGCTGGAGGAACACAAGGTCACATTCAAGACTGTTCGAAACACAAGTGTCAGTGCACGTAATTTCACAATGCCTTTCCTTTCCTTCCCTCAGTTTTAAAGTGTTTTCAGCCCTCCAGTAAATATTATGTTGATAGTTTTTGACAGTGGACTGCTTTGAGAGCTCTCTGGTTTATTTTCTGTGCTTATAGGCCAATTAACATTAATTGCTGTCTACATCATGTTTGGGGTGACCCATTTCAATACTAGAAAAAAAAAAAAAAGCATTATAATTAAAATAAATATGATCTCATATTAGCTATTCATCCTAATAGGAACCTATTTGTAAGACCCTGGAGTTTAGCTATCACTTACCAGAATTTTAGAACACACATTTAAATACATGATCACATACTTACAGTCTTAAACAATCTAAAAAAATGCATTTAAGTTTTCCAGCTTTCTGACTGCTGCCGCATGGCTGCACAGGTTGGTATTTTAGGACTGTCATTATTAACACTGTACCTCAATCCTCCTCACCATTGCCACGTATGCTCCCCTCAAGCACTTGCTACTTTGGCAAGTTTTGATCATGGCTTTTTAGCAGCTTTTCCCCCCTTCTAGAAAGTTCACAAGCATTGCACATTTTTATTGAAGGCCTCTCCCACCACTTCTCTGAGCAAGGTGCCTACTTTCATCCCTACAGAGTATTTCAGAACATGAAAGAGAGAAAAGGACATAGTCCAGCAGACAACCTTATTACATACCTATGATTCCCATTATGTCTAGGATCTCATCAAACAAATATTGCTCTTTTTAGAGCTCTTAATGACTCTTGGTAATTATAAAAATGTAGCTGCTGGCTTCAAGGCCGAGAGCTTCTCATTCTCCATAAAGGAACTTCCCACAGATGTAAGCCAAAAGAACCAGCTTAAGTGTATTGTCCCTCTCACTAAGTATTGAGCTGAAAGGATGGTCATACTTACAAGGGAACCATTTCATTTCTCATACACACGCAAGAAAAGGATTTCATTTTCTCTCTCCTTGCATTTTGAATTATGTTAACACATCATTCTGTTGTTCATTTACCATTTTATAAAATGGGCAAAAGAACAGTTCCTGAAGTATTTGCTTGAAAAAGTAATAGTACAAGTTGAAAATGTCTGTGTAGTTACACATTGCAAGTGATAGTGAACGAGTGCGGTAGTACAGCTCTGTGGAAAACAGATGAAGTAGCTACTTGCATTTTCTCCAACTGAAAAACTAAAAGATGAGTTGGCTCCCCCTAAACATTGAACAACGTTCCATTCAGCTCCAAACCTACCCAAGAGTGGAGATAAACTTAGGAATACAAAGCTGATGTTATGAAAACTGCCATCCTCAGAACAACATTTAATATCAATGCACATACAGGATCAATGGGGACTAATAGACTTGATGGGGAGCCTTCACCATTCTTTCTTCTGATATCTCTGCCTCATCACTGAAGGAGGGGAACCCCACATCTATCATGAGATCCCACACAGTCTTTGCAGTCTCCACCCAGCAGTTCCTAAAAGAGAATACGCCAGCAAAGTAGTCTCCAAAAAGCTCCACTAAGGCCAAAATGATGAGAGTTCACACTGCATGTCGGGCTCTCTTCCTCCCCCTTCCTTCAAAAGCACTGCGGCAAAATCCATCATAAGGAGCGAGCAGCCAAAGGTTAAACATCACCAAACAATCCCAGATGAGGTCAAGCAGCTCAAGATTCTGTCCTGGCTACCTCCACGAGGCTGATTTCCAACCTGGGCTGAATGACAAACCAGCTAAACTCATACAACTATATTTCTGAGAATATATTATTACTTATTTTAGGAGTAATCTATTACTTAATGTAAAGAAAAACAATGTAAAACTCAAATATTACATAAAGCCTTATTATTTTTGGTCTGCTATAGTACACATTTTTAATGTAAATAGACTTCTGTTTCAAAACCTCATCTCCAGCCTGTGGGAGGCATTCAAAAGTGGTCTTTATGACAGCATTTTATTGGATAAGAACTACGGATCTCAGAATGGAAATTCACGAAGAACTTGCTCAATCAGATTGGATACACCCTCCTACAGTCACAAGGCAGCTTTCAGTCACTGGAAACAGCCATGCTTCACTCTTGTCTTGCAGATTTTGCTACTCCATGAAGAGCTGTATCTTGCAGAATCAAGGGGGATTTTAAAGAGTAGCCTCAAGAGACATCTAAAAGAGGCTTCAGAAAGTGTTGCCCATTTACCTTCTGCTTCCAAAAAAAAGCATACATGACAAAAGGCAAAATATAAGGCAAACAGATGTAGAAGAATCTGCACTGTCCTAATGGAAAATGAGGTAAGATAGCTTATCACCCACTGCCTACTCAAGAAAAAGTGCTTTACAAACAACTGATTTACTTTCGTTACCAATTCCTTGAAAACACACTACAACTTAATCAAAAGTATGAAGGAGTCAAACTGTTTGTTGAAAAATATCTCACAGGTCAATTGTTTTTATTGTACCAGTAGTCAACCAGCCCGTTTGGAAATGAGTCCATTGTCTAAATAAAAGTTATTTATCTGATTAAATACAGGCATACGCACGTAGGACAATCTCCTGGATTGACATTTCAAGTCAGTGAAGTGAAATAGCCATGGACAGGGGACAGTTCTTCCCACTGGCTATAAAGGCAGCCTCAGGTAAATAGGTGTGTGTAAATGATTAAAGGTAGATAAGCTGAATTACACTGCAGCCATCCACTTCAATCACTGCAAATTTAAATTCAGTTTCGGTTATTCCTGTTGTTGCTGTTCTTGCTTACTGAAATGCATAGGAACAAAAATCTGGGCTGAAAAAGTACAAATATTAACTGACTCAAAATATTATTCAGTGGAGGAAAAGAAATGACTCCATTCATCTTATTAAAATCCCAGGCTGGCCTCATACTAGTAATTAATCAAAAGAACCCCTCTACGATATGTAGAAAGATATGAGAGAGAACAAGATTCCAGTGGTGCAACAAGCACCCACCTAGCAAAAAACCAAGAACATCGCAATCCTTTGATCCATCCCCTTAACATTACTAGGAACAGTTCATTCTCAGAGAAGTACCCAGAAATAAATTTCTTCTAAAAACCGAAAACCATATATTGAATGGGATGTCACAACTCCAAACTGATTTGCTCAGTCAAGCCCATCATGTGATGCTAAGAAACAATGGATCAACATTCCTGTTGCTCTGTCAAATATGAGTTCATGAATGAGAGAGAGTTAACCAATCCAGCAATTGCAAAACCCTCATATCAGATAAGGGAGAAAATGTAAACGTTATGGTTCAATCTCTAAGTATTCATTTATCTATAATCTCTTATTCTCAACTCAACATATACGGCCTTAAGGACATGAGAATTGTTGCAAAAGCGGAAAATTTAATTACAAAATTCTTCCCTTGTCTGACCTATTTAACCACCCTGGTAAAGCAGCAGCTCAACATGCTACGTATTTTGGATTTTCATGGTAAAATTCCAAGTCTTTGCACAAAAAAAATTCTGATATTTTAGAGATCCCAGGTTGACCTGTGCATTACATTGATCCCTTGAAGCTCATTTTGCCATTTTTGTAGACTTTAAAAAAAGATGATAGTCTTGAAGTATTGCCAGTTTTTTTCCTACCTCAAATCAGGATTTGTTAAAAATATACTCAAATTTGTTACATGTCTAACAGTAGCTGAAGAAAATAGAAACAGTTCAATTCCTTTAACAACTATATTTTACATTTCAAATCTGGGGGACTGCAAATATCTCTATTTGTTATTACAAGTCAGTGCAGGATCCATTTTCTCATGGGAAACTCCTTCAGCAAACAGGCAACATTTGCCAAAGTTTAAACATCAGATTTTTTGTATCTTTTTTTCTTTTTTAACCAGCCTTTTTTCGTGCCAATCCAGATAATTACTTTTCTTTTAAAAAGTCATCTTTTAAGCACAAATCCGGAACGTTCCCTGAAGGATACACTTACCTTTGTACACACACTGCAGGTTTCCACTGAGGTCAGTGACAGTGCTCAAAGCTTGGTAGCAGGCACACATGGGCACACAGGAAAGATTTGGGGATGTTGTCACTATCAGGATGGTGAAGCTTTAAGCTCTTTGTGCTTCATACAATTACAAGGCCCAGTGTACCACAAATAGGGATATTATGGGGCGCTTAGGTGAGGGAAAGCTCCACTGACTTAGCTGCACAGGTGCCTCAGCCACATTGCCATCTGCCTGCACTTCGCCTGGGGAAGCCTAGAGACACTGGACGTACATGAACTGAGTGAACTGAGCCTCAAAGACAACTCTTCTCACCAGGTAAGATAAACTTCAATGAAATGGAATTTTCTTCAGTATTGGGTATTTCCACTGAAGTATTTTATGCAACAACAAATCAAGGTTGGTAATGGAACAGGACTGACTTAGGAAGTCCACAGGAGAACAGAGCAATATTGGTGAGGCACTGGCACAGCTGCTTGGAGAAACTGTGGGTCCCCCAACCCTGGAGGCATTCAGGGCTGGGTTGGATGTGGCCCCGGGCAGCCTGACCTAGTCAAAGTGTTCTTGCCCACAGCAAAGGGTTGGAACCAGATGGTTTTCAAGGTTCCTTCCAACTCAAACAACTGCATGATTCTATAATAACATATCTCAACCCAACTTTTCATCCTGAAATTGTGCCTCCTTCCCACCTCTGATGGCATATCACTCCATTAACTGGTATAAAAAGGTACAGTTTATTCCTGCAGGCAACCCAGAGCATATATTTCAGCACAGGATGCCTGAGTAGAGTCCAGTTTGAGCTTTCATATTTTGTCATGGTTACTTTGTATGAGAATGGTAAATCTTGCTCTTTTTTTCTTGTGCAAATTTCCCTTGTTTTCCTCTCAGGGGCATCTCATGGCAGTCAAGATGCCCCACTGCAGTCACTTCTCCCTTTACCCGCTGCCCTTGAATTAGGGGGCAAAGTACACACTTGGGATCCACATGGTGTCCTTTTGTCACAGCAGTATTTCTCAGAAGTAGTTATGTTCTTTGAGCTGCATCTCCTAAGAAACAGAGTTGTTTAAATTACTTAACGTTAGTCTCTTGATGAAACGCACTTGGCTGAGAGATCTCCTGCCCAGCCTTACCTCACTTACCCCTTTCAAAACTTTCTGTGCAAGCTGGGCCTGCAGTTTGTTGACACAACATTTTGTCAGCTGTGCAGGAAAACTGGAGGCAGCAGGGCCAAAATGGATCTAGACAGTCTGGAAGGTCTATCATGCTAAGAGCCTGTGTATGGTTATACCAGAAAGTCTCCCAGCCATACCAAACTGTAATACAGATTATTTTTTTTTTGGGGGGGGGGGAAGGGACATGATAAGAACAGCAGGTGAGGAATGGGTACAAAATCCCACTGTAGTCACTGTGGCTGAGCACAGAGAGCAACAGACAACAAAATCTCTCACTTGGTGTCATGGATGGGCACAACAGATGAGCACAAGGAACCTGAATTCAGAGGACCAGCAGCATTAAAGCAAATGAAAAACATTTCGTTAGTCTGTTAAAGCCAAAGGAATAAGGTATTGCTCCCAGCCTAGGTGAAAATGATAGGGCTGACAGTAACTAAACAGAGTTGGAGAAAGCATTTCAGTCAGTATTCCTATTCTCTATTTGGCAAAGTAGACTGTGCAGATGCTTCTCAGGTGGCGGTGAAATCGTTCTTGAGTCAGAAGTAACTCAAAAACCTACTTGAGAGCAATTGCAGAGAATAAATAAAATCATCAGATCTGAACAACTAACATTCCAGGTTTTCAAAAGATCTGGCCAAGAAAACAGTCAAGCTGTTCAGCCTGATTTTAAGCAAGTCTAAGATAAATCAGTTACTGCAGTACTGCTTCTGAGTTGAAGCAACAGAATACTAGGAAATAAGTCAGTAAGAATTAAGACAGGAATATGTAAATAGCATCAATATATAATAGAGTGGAAGTCTTGATAAAAATAATTGTTCCTATCTGTTAATGATGAATTGAGAAGTCAAGAAACTGCTATTTCTTGTTAAGAAATAAAATCTCAAGCAGTATCCATCTTAAGTATACTGCAAGGTGGATCCCCATTTACAGGACCATGAGTGCTACTCTACTTCAAGGGAGTACTGACTGAAGACTATATGGAAATCACAGTGGTTTGTGAGCACACTGTGAAGCTGGGGTGGCAAATTCATGTCATTGCATGAAGGAACAGTAGACATTTTTTGGACAAGCAGAAAAATACTGTGTAGAATTAGAAAATTTTTGCTGAAAGGGGTTTAGAGAAAAGCCCTTTGCTCTTTAACGGTGGCTAAAATTATTCATCAAATTTGGCAAATATTTTTAGTTAACTGAGTTGAAGTTTGAGTGAGAAGGACAAGAAAAAAAAAAATCACTCTAAGTCAAAATGTCACGCGTTGATATTTTCAAAATGGAAATGTTTTTTTTCCAAGCTAACACTTATGTTTCAAAAGTAAGCTATGGTTAAAAGCATTGGCTAGTAGGAAAATTCAATAAAACATTGTCTTTTAGATAAAATTAAACATTTCAGTTAATCCAAAACTATTTTCCACCCAATTTCTCAGTTTTTCATGAAAAGAAAATCCATTATTTGCAACATTTCCATACACACCAACTGACTGTAACTAAAATCTGGGGAATATACTTAAAGAAAGCCCTGAAAAAAATGGATTAACTTCTGCCAAGATCCATGGAATTGTTTAAAGGACAAGGAAGCATTCTCTATAAGTCCATTTAGACAAGGAAAGCTGAGGAGGAAACTTACTGCTGTCTATATATTTATATCTACATGATCTAGTTAACAAAAAGTATAACAATCTACTCTCTAGAATTTGAAATCGTGCAAGTTCTGACCATAATTACAGCCTATACTGTTAAGAGTGGGGTTAGTTAAACTTTAGAGTGACTTACAAACATTGTGTTCAGTCTTATCATCAGGAACTTTCAGTATTACAATTCAACATTTTTTTCTAAAAAATAACCTTTACCAATGAAACAAACAGGATTGTTGATGAAGGTATGTTTAAGGGAATCAGCCTTAGACCTATTTAAGATCAGATACATGCTCTTTCCCACCAGCTTGGTCACTTGTATGGGGTGTCACTTGAGCAGCAGTTCCCAAAAATCCAACAAGCCCTGAAGCAAAGGGTCTGCAAGAAAAGGGAGTTTAATCTAATCAGAGACAGCATGACATAGATGCCCTCGTGTGTGGATGAAGGCACTGAAGGAATACAGTGTTTCAAAGCAAAAAGTTGTTGCTTAATAGAAGTAGCTGGGAGGATGAGCATTGCTCTTGAAGCATGGAAAAATCTTGTTATTTCTACCTGTACCACCCTGTCCTGCAGGTGAAAATAACATGAGACCATCTCTTGAGGTTTAATCCCAGCCAGGCAGCTCTGTTGTTCGTGGCACCTGCTGCGCATTGCCTGAGCACACAATACACGTGTGTGCACTGTGGGTGCTGCACCGGGCAGCTGCCACGCTCCTGAGTGTGAGTCAAGGTTCACTATGCCTGCTCAGACCAGGAGGGACAAGACTCAGACCACACCATGTTTTCCAAGGGCCATCACGATAGCAGAGGCACCACTGCATGAGTCGCTTCCTACATACCTGAGCCAAAATCCAAGCATACAAGTACATGGTGTTTTCCAAAAGCCACAAGACTATGATCAGTCTTTCTTGGCTTGCATGAACCGTGGTGCAGCTAAAGCAAAAACCAATTTAAAGCAACCAACAATCTGGCCACTTCATTTCTGAGGTATTGCTAAGTTAAAGAGAATTTGGATGTAGCAAAATCCTTGATCCCAAATGTCCCAATTTTAAGGAAAGCTTTAAGCCAAACATGTACTTTACAGCTAACTCCTGTCATCTTATAAGGTCAGACCAAAAGCTTGGCACTGAATGCCCTGCTCCACCTCTAACAGAGCACAAAACCAAAGACTTTTTTCTACAAGAAATGCTAATGCAATACAGAGGGTGTGATTTTAATTGCACTCTCCTTTGAAAGTGATGAAAATTTTACCAGCTCCAAGGATACATTTATTTAGCCACATACTCAAACCACTGCCAGTACACCGAGCTCTGCTGTCTTGAAGATCCAGGAATGTTAAATGCAATAATCATATGTTAAAGTTTGAAACTAAATGCAAAAGAGTCAGGAAATTCCAAAATTAAGTTATCTACCACAGCCGTAACTCAGCCCTGATAGATAGCTTTCTTTTATCACTTGATTGCAGTTACAGATTTACAACTGAAGATGTGGCCAGGCAACAGTGTCAGTGGGAGGTTTTGCTAAGGAACATCCTGGATTTTGTGCATTTCTAATCTCACTCTTAACATGGCATTAATGTGTTTGCACTTAACAGCTCTATGCTTCAGGGTTTTCTTCCAGCATAACCTAGGCCAGAAATGATCTACGAGTGTTGCCAAAGGACAGGACAACACTAACACAGCTGACAGAACACAGCTTCTCAAGCCAGTTCAAGGTATTCGAGCTCCATCGTGTGGAGTGTGCCTGCACATACCATCCGGCTTTCTAATAAGCCTCTTAAAAAAAAAGTAGGAGTAGCACAGAGACACTACAACCAAAGAAACCTTTGACAGAAATAAGATTCAGACTGCTCCTTGCTGACGAGCAAAACGTAAACCTTGTGACAGGGCTGAGTTCGCTAGAGCCCTGGGACAGCAGCACAGAAGGGCTGCGGCTCATTGCAGGGCACACCCCAGCCATGCTGGTTGTTCACAAGGATCGAGATGAGCTCACTGCAATACGATTAGACTACTTCACACTGGCAATTGCTGCATTGATCACGGAAATATTATCAAATTAAATAGCTCACGAGTCTGTATGTTTTGTAACCTTTCTCATTCTGCTATTCTGCTTATTCTGGAGTTCTGAGATGCACGCCCTGACTCTGCCTGCTGCATACAGTGTGACCTCTTCTGGAAATCATTTTGCAGTTTGAGTTAAATGAGCGAGAAAGTTTCACATCTGAATTATCCCATTTCTCACATCCTTTTAGGCTGTAGGCTCCACTTTGAAAGCACCTTTGTGTCAAATTTAGCCCAGAGGACCCTTATCTTGCTGGCTCCCTGGGATGTGCTCGAAGAGCTATATACAAAGCAAAAAACAACAACAAAAAAGATCGTTTTGAGATAGGCAAAAGCTTGTGCATTTCTGGAAGCAAAAGCATGGATGGCCTCTGGGGTTCATAAAAGGTTTTGTGAAAGGGAGCATTTCTTGTCATGGAAACACGTATACATTTATATTTATAGAATGTATATAAAATATACAGATCCTGTTTTCATTTTTTTAAATTAGAAAACTAGAATTCCTACAGGCCAGTGAAAAATATTTTGTTACAAGAAAGCAGAGCAGCTGTCATGGTGTGAAGGACTTGGTGAAGTGGGCAAGGAGAAATTTCTGACATCAGAAAACTCCTCAGCCAAGCAAAAAGTGTCCAAAGCTGCCAAGAGAGAGGCTCAAGCCAGAAATCAGACAGTTTTTATTTTTTAATTGCTATTTTTGGTGACTTCTCTCTACCACTTCATTCCCAAATCAAGACCAAGAGACTATCCCACAAGGGCCAAAGCAGTGCAAAAATAACCTGTCAGCAGATGTTGGACTAACACTGTGCAGTCATATTAGCTAAGCACTGTAGCCCCTTCTGGCCCTACAAACAATTAGGGAACCTATTTATCCACATTACAGATTACAAAAACCTCTTTGGCAGTTCTCCAAAATGACACCACTCTTTAATTGGAAGGCATTTACAAGAGATAAGGATTGAAAAGAGGACTCCTACAGTCATGACTCAGCCCCAATCACCAATACAGGGATGTTGCACTCACTGCACTTTGTCTCCCCCGAGCCCAGATCCCCACTTTGCGGTGTGTATTTGTTGGGTGACCTGGCTTAAAATGGATAGCACTTTTTTCCCCTCCCTTTTCACTCTTGAAAATTAAGAGCTGCTAGACTGACATGTTATCAGACTGCAATTGCAATTCAAGATGTACGGGCAAAAACCACCAAAAAACGCCTTAAATCTGGGATGCAGGAAGCTCACCTCCTTTTCTGATGTCCTGAGCGTCTATCTTCTCCATCTGAAGGCACTGAAAAAAAAAAAGCGCTCGCCTGCCCTCTTCCCACCAAGACTTAACTTCGTTCATTCAGAGACAGGAGCAAGAGGACTGCAGGCACTCTGCACAGTTTACCTTTAGCGGTCGCCGTCTCTCCATCAGGGTGAGCCATGCGCTGCATAGCGGTTGCCGCAACGCAGACCGGCATGCTGATCTTCTGCCCCAAGACTGAGGTTGACAGGTCCATTACAGACACGTCCCTGAGCATCCGGGGGTACAGCTTCCATCTGACACAGAGAAACAGAATAAAACGTCTGCATCACTGAGGTTAGAGCTCCGAATGTCCAAGAGCAGATTTTCCTGTTATCAGAATTAAAAATGGTGAAAGCTGGAGGGGAGGAAGCAGCACAAAGCAGCAGGGTGTTGGACCTCGAGGAGAGCTTCATTGTGTGACCCAGACACATAAAGGGAGCTGCAAAAGGCACAAAGCCAAGAAGAAACAGGCTAGGAGAGATTTAAAAAAAAAAAAAAAAACAACAAAACAATGGAGGGTGAAAGGAAGCAAAGATCCTTTGAAAAGCATTGGCTGGAATTATTTAAAAGAAAAGACAGGAGCTGCAAAACAACGTTTACCGTGAATCTTAGCTTCCCTGAAAGCCCTGTGGCAGAACTAGATTACAGAGGATACACAGGACTCAGATTAGATATTAGGGAAAACTTACCCTCAGAAAGAGTAATAATGCAATGAAACAGCTCCCAGGGAGGTGGAGATGCCGCTGTCCCTGGAGGTGTTCAAGAACCATGGAGAAGTGGCACTGAAGGACATGGGTTAGCGGGCATGGTAGTGATGATGGTTGGACAAAGCGACCTTAGAAGTCTTTTCCAGCCTCAATGACTGTGAGATTCTATAACAGAAGTCACCAGTTCCCCTTTCACCTCCCTCAGTCATTCCCTTAACAGACCAGGGAGCCAAAGGACACAGAATTTTTGGATAAAAGTAGCCTGATCAGTGCTCTCACACCACCTTGTCCCTATGCTAGAGGCGTCTGCATTGAGAGCACACAGAAACAATTTGCCGTGCCTCTTCCTGCAGAAAACAGATAAGCAGGAGCATGCCGTGGCTTAGCTGTATTCAGATGAGATAATTGGGGAAATTGGCTGCACTACATTTCTACTGGCACCTTTTGCAATCCAGTAGCCCCCAGGAGACTCCATCCCCAGCAGTTACAAGCTGCTGTGTGACACATACGTCACTGAAAAGTAACTGCAGGCCCAGGGATGGCCCACAAGGAGTTGAGACTTCCAGGAAAAGACCAAATGCAGGCACTATAATTTGGTACAGAAAAAGACTCTGTAGCACAATTGCTTTCCCGAGAGAGTAAATTATAATCTACTCCTTGAATGACTTGGCCCAAACCCACTCAACTGTTCCTGACCTCGCTTTGCTTCCAGTGTATCCACCATAAACCACACCAACCCAGAGCCACAGCCATATTCTCCTTTGGGGCCTGCAGCTCAGATACAGGCAGAAGCTGACTCCAAATAAGAACTAAAAAACACCCACCTGAAATTGCAATTAGGCAGAACATCACATCACACAAAAATCTACCTTTGCCTTCTGCCACCAACTGGACAACAATTCCTCTCAGAGCATCAGCTAGACAGCACTTCAGTATCTCAAACCATCTCAATACAGATGCATTCATGGGGGGATAGCCATGAAATCAGACTTTTTCTTATCAGTGAGGTAACGTTGTAGCAAGGCATTGTTAGAATAATCCCCAAGAAGGTGTGCATCAGCACGTGCTAGCTCTCAGGGATTTGCTCCGAGCAAGGTGCAAAGGTTCTCTGCAAGCAGTAATAGGCTCACTGTCTCAATGTCTTACTGATGCACCCTTCCCTCTGGAAGGGCTTTGAGTGCAGATTATGGCAATTGAGTTTTAATTAGAAGAAAATAATTAAAAGCTTAGTCTATTGCTGAACATAACTACCTAAAATGCCTGATGGAAACAGTTCTGTCATTAGCAAGGAGATGGCAACAGGAGCCTTCGTTATCCTTAGGCTATGTTCCGTCTGTGAGTAGCAGTCAGCTTGAGCTTGCATACTAAACAGTCTGGTTGGGGTACAGGAAGAGAAGAAAAAAGGGGGAAAACAGACAACACCTTCATTTTACTGGAAGATCAAGAGAAATTTGCATAAGAAACCTGGGACAGAGTCAGGATGAGACCCAAATTTCTTAAGCCATGGAGCACGAGGCCATGCCAGTTCTCCAGAAAGCACTCTCCAGGGAGGAGAAAGATGGTTATGATGCTTGGAAGGGATGTAGTTGCAGGACTCAGCTGTAACATTTGATGCCAAGACACACACTGTAAGTATGCCTCCTTGGACTTGTTTTCATGCTATTGTGTCAGACTGTTATTTTTCAGGGGAAAATAAGCTGAGGGTGGGACAAAGAAAACATGACTTTTATCCCCCTTCTTCTTAATCCTCATTCCAAGAGCTTCTTTCTAGCACTGAGACAACTTTCCCCAGCAAATACAAAGAAAATACAAATCCTTTCATAACCTTGCTCATGTTTACAGGCCAGCTTAGAAGCATAAGGATGCAAAATGCCTTCTTCTGCAGTCTCCTAGTTCTCAGCTGCTCCTGACCCATAGGATTTTTACCTGCTGCAAATGACTGCCACTTCCAGGCACACATTTGAGTATCAGTCCTGAAGCAGCAAAATTCCTTCAGTGCTTCTAGCTCAGAGAAGCAGAAAGAGACAAAATCTTCTATTTCCCCCCAGCAGAACATACAAGACTAATGATGCTGTTCGAAGCAGCAAACACCCTCCTTTCCCACTCACTCTTAAGTGTATCAAATAATTGTCCGCCAGCTTTTTGGTGCCAGATTTGTTAAGCCCCAGCGTTTAAACAAATTTCTCTTCCGATCTCTTCTTCATTTAAAATAAACAAACAACATAAAAACAACACAGCTTTTCTCCTTGCATCTCACTAGGTTGTATGCTTTAGGCCATTAACAAATTAGTCCTCCTAACTGAGCACTGTCTGGGTCTCGCAAAAGCTGACGGGATCACCACCTTGGCATTACACTCTTTGACAGAAGCAGCATCAGATTTTGCTTAACATAATTTTTTCAGCTGCAAGTTTACCAGGCATCTGAAGCGACCTACTTTCTGGACAAACCATGGGGATATACCCTTAACAACAGTGAGCAAAAAACAAGCACAGTACTTCCCAGTGTACAAGTGTAAATCTTGCAGTTGGGCAAGACTCACTTTCCATACTCATTCTCTGCTGTGAAGAACCACTGCAATTTCCAAAATGTAACGTTTTCAAGCAACATCTCCCACTTTTCCAAATTCACAGTAAATCCCTTCAACAGTGCATCACTAGCAGAGTGCTTGGGAAAGGACACACTGCTCAGAGGAAGGCCCTGTCCCAGCCCCTACCTGCTTTGATAACCTTAACAAGAGGTTAAGGTCTCCTCCAGCTCCTAATTCCCAACTTCCCATCATAACAGACACATGCTATTGCTGCACAGGGCCAATGAACAGCTGCTTTTGCTCAAGGAACATATTTGCTCTTCTCAGATGTCTCATCATCCTATGGCAACTTTTTTCAGGGCACTCTGAATCTGAGGTGGAAGACAAGGCAGAAACCACAACAACTTATCACTAAAAGCATTCATTTCTTCTCTTCTCCCTGTGACCTGACATGCCTGTTTGATCCTAGTCAGATTTTCAGTCTCTTTATTTTTTTTAAAGGCCCGTGCCCAGTCATTTTAATACCCTTAACACCCAACTACATGATGAAGCATTTGCAGGAAATATGCATCAATGCTAACACAGATAAACAAGAAACGATGTTCCTTGTACATGACAACAAAATGCATCTTCTCCAAATGCCACTGGGAAGTCAGTGGCAGAACCTGTCACAGCAGATTATTGGAAATGTGTTCCTAAACACACGCACTTACTTTCATTAAAATGCTGAGAGATTTCAGATTGATTTCCTGAATGCCATCAAGCCAAAGGCAACTCACCCTTGTCTTGGAACGTACTCTTTATTCAGGCCCATTGGTTTCCTGACAATTTGAGAGTGAATTTAATCACCAGACAGAGCAGTGTTGGAAGGACACATGGTGTTTTGGAATGCAGAACAAACGCAAGGTGAATCAAGACAGATGCCACAGGGAGTAACGCATGCTCTCATGCCCTAAATAATTGTCCCTATCCTTAATGCCTCATTTGTGCAACTGATGTCTCCACTTCATATGAGAACTGAAAGAAAAACTGATCTGGCTCTAAGCAGGAAAATGCTGATGTTGAGATGCAAGCACTGGTTCTTCACATCAACATCAATCTCAGATAAACTGGAAGCCAGAGGAGAGTTGCTGTAATTCTCGTTAGTCTCATCTTAAGCCTTGGTCCTTTGGGGGCACTTCATACTGCAGTATCTGATTACAGGTCCAAAGTACTTCAAGCTCCTGTGCTGTCGAGAGGACAGGACATTTGATTTTATCAGCAAATGGATATGACCTGCATTGTTCCAAAAATGGCACGAGCCGTTCCAAAGGTATTGCATTATCTATCGACACAACCATTCATTCGCTACATTGCTCCAGAATGACAATCTATTTCTCTTGTAAGTGCAACCATTACACTGCCAAAAAATTAAGAGCTCAAAATTAACAGATATTTTTTCTATATGCCAGCCAACTAAATAACCTTGCAGTGCACACCACAAAGGTCTGGGCTACAAAATTCACACTATGGGTTCTATTTTATTCTTTTTTCTTTTTCATTTAAATACAAACATTTATACATATAAATATTCAAAGACATTCTAAACATATCTAATTGGGGTGAACCCTATGTTCTGAAAAAGCACACGATTAAGCTTTTGACTGGAGAAACCAATGAGTTGTCTGATCATTGATAGCAAAGCTCTACATATGCACTTCTTTCACAAAGTTGTCTGACTTAGTGATTGTTGTGGGTGTAAAGTCCATCTTGCTTAATACTTACCCATCAGCTGCTCTCAGGAATAGGGAGATAATGAATAACACACTCAAAAACACAAAGACTGAGATTCAAGGACTAACCCCACAACAGCAGTCCCACATTCTTGCCATGGTTAGGACATGCCCCTCTCAACATCACCATGATAACAATAAAGGTTTTTTGAAGTTGCTTATGCCAAAGTTAAGTCCTAAAACACAGAATAATCACAAATCCATATACAAGGTTTGCCTTTCTAGATACGCTGCCAGGAAGCCATCAGACACTCGGAAACCAGTTTTATAACAGTTCCCATCACTTACAATATTTCATGGTTAAGTGCTGACCACGGCTGAAATCTGAATGCAGCTCAGGCACACAGAACTGAGCACTGGCCTTCACACCTTGCTCCTGAGCGCACTGCTAGGATGCGCAGCTCCAGTTCAGCAATACTGCACAGACATTTGGGGGGGAGGCCACTAAATTACTAAATTACTACAGTAATTCAATTTAGGAGGAACAGATCAGTCAAAAGTGACTTGGGACCTAAAAGATACAGCAAAACAAGAAATCTTTTGTCTGTACGACAGCTTAAAATATAGAAGCAACAACAATCAACTTTTACTAAATATTTTTCCCACCCAGAAATTTTGCTTCCCTAAACAAACAAAATGCAGGTAAAGCTAAAAGCATGCTAATGAATCTTAGGGAGTGCTCTGATGGAAAATTGTAGCTGGGGGAAAGAAAGGGAGGAACGGATGTTCTGAGAAGGATTTCATTGAGTTTTCTTCCTAAAATTTATAGAAGTTTCAGAAAATATAAGTTTTGTTAGCACAAAATCTAACGTTGTACCACATCTACTAATAATGCAAACAGATACACACACACTCTACAACCTTAAATCATTCTCCTACCTTGAAAATGCTGCTACGTTATCTGCTAATGTTTCTTGGTCATCTGCTCCAGATCGGTAATAATCATAAACTGATTTGGGGAGAAATGTTTTAGCATAATGTTCAAAATCAGCAACACAAACTGGCTTTCCAGACATGTCTGCAGATCTCACAGGATAAGTTTATTCCCTCTTACCTCTCTTTTAAACTCTGTATTTCTGTCTGTAAATCATTAATATGGGATTTCATCAAGATTTGACTTTCTTATCTGCACACAAAAAATATACACCAACTTCTTGTGTCACCCTGGACTTCAATACCATGCTTCATTTCACGTGGTCAAAGCAAATATAGAATATACTGGAATACAATATGGCGAAAAAGAACAGAAGTGAATAATCAAAGAAATATACGGGTGTGATATGTATGACTTAGACCTTAAGTAAGGGATGTACCATTCCAATTTTCCACCAAAAAATACCCTGGTGACAGAGAAAAAAGGTATCACAGAAATCCAAAAAGCGAAGTTCTGCTTTAATTGACTTAGGAATGCGGGTCCAGGCCTGGACTGGCGTTTATAACCCTTAAGACCTTTGCCAGTTATTTATATTGAAACTGTGGATTTGGAATCAAGTTGCAGGGACACAGCTGCCAACCAGCTAGGACAGCTACTGCATCCTCATGCAAACGGCAACTGCTTTTTAATGTAATTCCACCTCCATAGCCCAGAAAGCTGTAGTTATTCTTAGAACATTATGAAGTCAGGTACTTACCGGCTCAAAATAAAGTTATCTCACCACGAGCTCATACTCAACCAAAAAGTAACAGATCAAGGTTTCTTGATTTAACAAATACACACACATACTTCATTTGCAACAGGTGTACAGTAGTTGTTTGACAGGGAGAATTTACAGTGGGTCATAAGTACATGTAATGCAGCTTTGCACTCTTCATTCTTTTTTTTTCCTTTTTCTTTTTTTTTTAAATAAGATTTTTGGAGAGAACAGACAAATCAATCCCTTAAATGGAAACATTCTGCAATGCACACTGTAAGACGTGACAGAACTTGGTGTGCACTGCAGTCACCCCAGCCCAGCCCAGCACACACCTCTGTCACCATGCACAGTGCAAACCAACCAGGGGGCTGCCATTTGTTCATCATTAGTTACTTACAGTGCAACACAACAAAGAAATGCAGTGCAACAGAAGTACATCTGCAGCTTACTTCCTCCAACAACACGTGGCTTTAAGTGACTTGATGTTAGCTAAATCTTCAGTCTTGCTGAAGGCATCTAGTTAAACACAGACAAACCTCTGCTAAACCACAACCTTCATCTCTGCTGCTGGTTTATAAATAACAGGTAGGAACACAGTATTCTGCAAAGACTGAGAGAAGTGCTTAAGGTTCAGATGAGACTGCCAAGCATCTTTGGGGGAATATTTCAGGGACTGCAGCAGGATGGCGCCAACTGGGCGGTCAGGTTCAAGAACTGTCTAAAGAAAACAAGGCTGTCGCCTAAGAAATTTGCAGCCATTTCAAAATGCTTCTGCAGATCTCAGGGCCTCTTGGCTTAAAACGTTCAGGGTGTGTAGGGGGTTCTTTTTCCCAGCCACTTAGAATATTCATGGAAGAAATTAGTGTGAATGATTGTCAATATGCATAGTCACATCATCAGGCATTCATCACACATCCACAACGAATACAATTTAAATGCAAACTGGCTTACATTGACATTTGTCTGTGCTCCCAGCACAAAACCTGGGGATATGTCTGCCTTTCTTACAGTCTGCATTATCTGTGCTGAAAATCAGGTATTTGTTTTAGAGCCTAAAACCTTAAGCACTGCACAATAGTTAAATGTATTAATACATTGCTGAATCCAGTTGCACACAATCATGTTGGAAGTATGCACAAGAACTACGGATCAGACCTACACCATTTTGCTCTTGATCTTCCCCCTACACTTTTCCATCTACTTCAAAACGAGTTGAGCTCTTCGTAACACTTCCCACATCAATCTTTCTCTCCATTCATGTTGATACGCCATCTTCACATGACTTTACCGGTCATTATTTACCAATCATGCTAAAAGTTCCTCTTCCCTCCCTTATCATTAAGTTGCTCACATATCATGCCTTATGGATCCCCCAGGAAAATGCCAAGCATGCTGAAGCACTGTGACTTCTTGCTGCAGCCCAGACAGCACGCCCTGGGAAGCTACAGCCCTCGGCACACCAGGAACCAGGGATGCTTCTGCTCCAACAGACAGCTCTTCCTGCTGCTGGCCAGTTCATGAGTTGAAGTGTGGAGGAAATTGCTAATATCACTACAAAAGAAAAATTATGCTAAAAGCTTAATCTGCTGCTAAGTTGCAAGCATAGCCTCTTTCTCACAGCACGAACATAATCTGTTAAGACAGCACTGCAAATATCTCTCCAGCATATCTGACAGCAATGTACAGACCAGCTTTGACAAAGCCTCCTTCCAAGCAATTGACTCATTTAATGCATCTATCTGGTTTACTGCCTCTTAAAATGAGGAATGTCCTCTGTCTGTTTAATGACACATCAGCTGTCTTAACCTGAACCTCGGAGCAAAAGAGGTAACAGCAAGGAGTTTGCCAAGGTAATCAAGGCAAAGATCCCTGGTAAAAGCCAACGTGCAAGTGAAATGCTCAGATGTGATTTTATTTCCCCTCTGACCTAACCATGACCAGTGTGGCAGTAACAGCCTCTCCCATATCTACTGTTTTCTCATGTGTTCCCTTCACAGGTCACTAGAGAATTACTAAGGGAAAATAGCATCATGCACTCTGCCAGAACCTCTATTCCCTCAAGTTAATTATATCCACCTATCTATCACAAACTCAGGAAGGAAGACCCACAGAGGGCTGCAAAAGATAAAGATATGACTTAGAAGCCAAACAAGTGTTTTACAAATATTGCTACACATCAGTGTTTACGTGTTGTATTTGACAAACAGAAGAACAGAACAACATGAAATTTTAGCTAGAATCGCTGTATTCCTATTGCAGGATTGGAGAAACAACATTGGTTATCTCTTGTGAAGCAGCAACAAGTCCGCTGAGAAAGAATGAGTCAACTGGGATTTTCTCTCTTCACAAAAGTTGAACGGGAAAAGTTAACTGCAGTATATAATTAAGCTATTTCAAGGTACCAGAGACTACTGAAGTGTTTCTCATGAGCGCTGTGGAAAGCTGTTTTATCAAGTAACTTTTTACATAATTAAAAGGCTGTTCTGACTTTCAAATTCCCCATGAACATTCCTGAATTTTCTCCAAACAAAAGCAGAAAGCATGTCTTGATGGACTTGGACGATGCCGCATGAATGGTTTTCAGTATCTCCTCAATCACAGCTGAAGGAGCTGATCTTGGCCCCTCCAAGTCACTCACAAGATGCAACAGAAAATATTTCTCTCCAGCAATTTGTGACTTCAGCATGAGACTGAACCAAAGGCAGGGGATGTAGTGCATGAATGAGGACAGTTTCTTGCCATTTGGCATAGCAGCAGGCAAGTGGCCCTGGAGAGCCCCAGGGAACATCTGCTTTGTGAAGTCACTTGGGAAGTCCAGGACTACTGGAGTGGAAGGAATCTGGAGCATCAATTACACAAACAGTTCTCCTTGGAGGAACTATAAAAGTGGGTACTAAGAAAACAATCCTGTGGAGATGTACAAAAAGGTGTGCAGCACCAATTTCGGCCTTGCAGCTGCACAGCAAAATCCACAGTTCTGAGAAACCCTCACAGGGCTGGAGGGGTGGCTTTCAACCATGTTGTGTAAAACTCACAGGCTTGACCAAAGAATCATAGAATCACAGAACTGTAGGGGTTGAAGGGACCTCTAGAGATCATCTAGTCCAAGCCCTATGTCAAACCAGGTTCCCTACAGCAGGCTGCACAGGTAGGCATCCAGATGGGTCTTGAACATCTCCAGAGAAGGAAAGTCCACAACAGCCCTGGGAAACCTGTTTCAGTGCTCCATCACCCTCACTGTGAAGAAGTTCTTACATTTGTGCAGAACATCCTATGCTCCAATTTATGGCCACTTCCCTTGGCACAGAGCTTGTGCTCTATGCAATACAGGGAGGGACAAATCTAAACCTTGAATTAGACACCAGTATTATTAGACACCACTAAATCAGACACTTGACCTTCCATCACTTTGACTTCTATTGTGCATCTTGCACAGCAAAGCTCAGTATGGGCTATAAAGACCTCCTGTCAGCCAGAAACTCAGTACACCAAACTAAGTCATTTACTACCCAGGCATGAATCATGGACCAGACTTCTTAATTTACATCTTACATTTCCAAATTGGATAACAGGCAGCTGAGAAGAGTTGCAAAAGCATCACAAAGGATGCTTCCTCCAGGGCAGCTCTTTGCAGCCAAATGCACAGGTGTTCAATGAATGTGTATGCTTTGTGTGGGGGGTATTTAATGCTTGGGAAAGGGAGGAAACCCATTTCCTTCCCACTGGCATACTGCAGCCAAGAGACCACCCGCAAAGACACTGGCTGCAGCCATCCAGCTTTTCATTTTGAATGTGTGCTCAGCCCCTCAAAAGAAAAATGTACTACTCAACATCACTACTTCCAGACTTGGGAGCCGACCCAATTCGGTGTTGTTCACTGGCTGCAAAGAATGGGAGGCTGACAAGTCAAAAAGTCAAGACTGCTGCAGTTGTGCTATAAGGAAGCTAGCACCACGTTTCCTCTATAGAAACAGAGCTTAAAAGTAATTTTCAGAACTTGACTGGATTTTCACCTGTAGTATTGCACCTGTTCATTTTCATAGGGACAATTTCAAACTCTCACATAATGAGACAGGAGCAGCTAATTTAGTAGAAAACAAAGTAAACCTTTGTTTGAAACCACTCCCCTTAGAATTCACATCAAGAAATCGATACAGTGGCAAATAAAGAGAGACCTGCACATCACCCAACCCGTGCAGCAATTCCACTCCATGTTGAAAGGCAGTTCAGGAAACTCAACGTCTTGATAATGAACTTGAGTGCATACTGGATCTTGTAGCTGTTCACATCAACACATACACTGACACGATTCCTGGCAGTCACAAAACACCACTTCTGCCTCCAGCATGCCGGCCTTGAGGCCTATTTCTTCAGCAATGGCTGCTCCCTGTGAGCTCTGGAAAGAGGAACCATTTAGACCTGTGAGCTTCTTCACCACGTTAGCAGGAAGACATCCTCCACGCTCTAGAGAGCGAGAACATTGTTTGATGGTTAGAAGACTGCATTACTCATGAGGGGCAAAACAAACCTGACACGCAGGTGACACCAATGGTTCAAAGCCATACTGTTCTGCTCAGCAGCCTCCAATTACCCAGCTGAGTTTTGTACTTACACGAGTTCACCGCTCAGCTCACAGTTGCTATCATGAAAAGATCAACCCAGGTGCTTTTCCAACAGTTAATGGAAAGGTCCATCTTCTCAGGAGTTTGAGGAGTCTCCACAAGCAAGCTACAAGCTTTTATTAATACTGATCTCCTGACTAAAAATAAGTTGTTAATCAAATAAGCCACCTATACTGAAAAAAACCTGAAAACTGCAATAGGATCATAAATACAAATTTATATGAAATTTCAGTAAAAATATCCATAGAATAAATCTGCAGAACTTTAATATAAAAAAGAAGATTCTGTATAACATTTCAATGAAGAAAGCCCACAGAGCAAGTGTTGCCCAGCATATACAGTATTCCAAGACTCATACACACATTTCACACAAACCTCGAGGACAGCAGTTGTTAAAGGCTGTGTTTCTAGCCTCTTTAAAAAGTAACTCATTGGATTTTTTGGGTGACTTGACATCAAGCATTCATATTCAGATCCATCAAGGACTGGCTTTTAAAGGGGCACACATACCTCGTTTGAAATTTACACTGGTTCTCAAAACTCTTCAGTCATGTTTTACGTATAGCTCTAGTTCACAAGCCTCACACTTAACAGCTTTATCCTTAATCAAAACACTGTGAACAGTGTTCAGAGCAGCTTCTCCATGGACATTTTGTCTATGTTGAGATTGCAGGAACTTCCATTAAAAAAAAAAACACACACAAACATCAATCTTAACAGAGGACAGATGACAGAACACTCATCTTGCACAAGATGTTCACACTGACTTTAAAGGAAACATAATGATCAAATACTACTGTAGTATCTGATAAGTACTATATCTGTATGATTCAATTAAAACGTGCTTAGTGGAAAGCAACTGACTCAGAAACATACACTGACAACTGCACTCTTACTGCATACAGAGTGGCTACATTTAGGCTTAACAAAAAGATCTTTACAGAGCATGCTACTTCTTAGTTGTTTGCCAGACACAATATTACAACTCAGCATCTGCAATACCATGCTACAACACTTTCCTGCAAACGTTAAACCAAGTTGGAGATTAGATTTTAGAAAAGCAACTGCTGCACAACCACTTACACACAACTTGTCTCTGGAACAAGACACTGCTGTACATATCAAATACAAATGTCAAATACAGTCCAACCCAAGTGAGCACACTTCCCATTTTATTCATAAAAAACACAGGACCGGCAGCACACAGGTTATGTTGTTTGAGAAGCCTTAGAAGCTTCCTACTTGTGACTTCCAGATTCACATCTATGAATAGATGTACTGCTGTCACTTGCTGCCTGCTTACTTAATCCCTTCACATCAGTGATCCTGTAGCTTGGTTCATTATGATGGAAAACATGAACTTCATTTAAAATATAACAGAGATATGCAAAAATAAGAACTGTAAATAAAGACTCCAGACCAAACAACAGCTTCTGATCTTTCTCACATCATCTCAGAAACCCTGCATCTGCAAGGTGCCATTTCTGTGGGGTTTTTGTTTGTTCTTAAAAAGAAACTCAAGGACATCATATTGGAATACAACACTCATGAGAACATCTTAGTCATATAAACATTCAGAAAGCCCAAATACCTAATCCTGAGCACACACAAGACACAGCATCATTCAATACTTTTTTAATACTTCATATTGTCAGCAGTGTAAGACAAAGCCACTGGGAGGAATAAGGATGTTCTGAATTTTTCAACGTTTGGAGCATCTTTAAACAGCCAGAGAGGAATTTACATGACTGGCTCTACATTATTAAAAAAGTAGAAGGAAACTGAATAAAGCGCAATGCTTACGCATTCTGTCTGACACATTACAAACATCACAATGCTCTACACAGCTCAAAATTCTCTTCAGTACAGAAAGGCATCACAGTCCTCAACTTACACTGGATACAGTTCTTCCATATTCCCCAGTGTACAGCAGCTTTGGACCCATGACTGAAAGGATACATCCATTCTTGTCTTGCACAAGTCCATGGAACACCGGTCCCCGCTCGTCTCATTCTCATTTTAGATAATCAAAAAGGCAAATATGTCCTAGAAACTACAGAACTGTGCTCTGTGCTCTTACATGCACAGTTTTTCCCTCTACAGCAGCCACAAAAGCTTTAAGTTTTGCAAATACATGCTTAGTTTGAGCTTTTTATAAAAAAAATTAAATACATCTCAACTGACATGGAGTCCTGCTGCCTGTGAGATTTACAGCTTCTTAATTACATGGAAGAATACACAGATAACACAAACCAACTGCTCTCATCATAGTGCAACTGTATTGCCTCCACATATGTGAAAGCATGTTTACCTATCTCTACTATCGTAGAATGAGATTTAACTCAACTCAGCTCTCCATAAAAAAATCATATTTAATAGATGCAGAGTAATTTTATCTGTTACAGTTGAAAAAAGAAACATTTAAACTTTCTTCAATATGGTTCCAAGACACAATATGCAATAGTTAAGCTCAGCTTTCTTTGTAAAGTTGAGTAAATACGCTCTCTATGAGCATTAAAAATCAAATTTCAAGACAAATTGGCCCTAATAATATCAGTCTCAAAGGAAACTAGTATTTTGCACTTGCAACTTCTCTTCTAGTAAGAGAAATAATTTCATCTGATTACTCTTTATTCTAGATGAAATTCATGCACATTAGCAAGTTTTATGCAATATAAAAAAGTTAATCTTAAGATACACCTTATACACATGTGATCATATGTCAAATCAGGAACATTCACAATCTCACTGTAAATAGTCTTTACCTAAGAAGCCATTAACCAAGTCAACCAAGGGAGGAAAATACAAATCATTAATGAATTAGTTTGCCTATCATACCTGATGCTGTCTACATAGCAAAGCATTTCTTACTTTATACAGTTTGATACATATTTACTTTGACAAAAGTAGCAAAACCAAAAGCTTCTTGCTTTTCACCCTGCCCATCCCTTTTCCTAATGCACTGAATCTAGTAACAAAGTAGAAAAGTGACAAAGGCGAACCCTTAAGTGCCCCCTCAAATAATATTATTACAGCAGTTTCAGCTCTGCCGAAACCATTCTGGGCTGGAAACAGCAGAACTGCACTGCAGGTGCCAAGCCAGCACTGGGAGGAAATACACAACTCAATGGCTGCCAAATGAGTACTTCTTGCTACAATCTCCAAAGAGTCATGCTTTGGCAGATGTTTTCCCTGACCAAAATAATTTCTTTTAAAACTCTTAATTACAAAGATATTTTTAGCATCTAGCTGTCATTCTCCATGGGCCTGAAGCTTTTGATTACTCAAACTTCTTGGGTCAAAATAAACCCAAAACAGCTGATAAGCCTAAGCTGTGCAGCAAGCCTCTGAATTACCACAGCCTGAAAAATTTGAGGCTACAAAAACCAGGGCACAAAGCAAAGCACACTGCATGATACAATTTCAAAACAAACATTAAAAAAGATAGAAAGGTGCTTCAGTTGAAAGCAATAAGAATAAATCCTCTGTATACAATGTCTTTAAACAGAAGACAGGTAAGGTACCTTCTTCCACTGCTCTATCGCTGATCTGGTGCTTGTGTGCCTTTTGGAAAAAAATCAGCATTCAGACAGAATAGTCACTGGCCTGCCAAGCTACTTCAGAATTCAAAGTCTTTGCCTTATTTAGGTCAGTGCTGAGACTCCATCACACCCCCTTTTCCCTTAGAAGTCTTCAAAAACGTCATAACGCTCACTTTGATTGTCATGGCTGAAGTTATACAATACACAGCATTTATGCTTATAAAATAAATTCAGTGAATAATTACTAGTTTAAAAGAAAAAGAAAAGCCTGCTGAGAGAGCAGAGGTTTTCAGTAAACACAAGTGATAAATCAAGTGTAAGCTTCAGCTTCAGACCCAGGGTCTGATACTTCTTTGGTCCAAGTGTATAAAATTCACCCCAGAAACTACAATCCATGATCAGCCACCTGACTTCGACGCTGCCTTACTGAGCTTTCAGTCTCTGAATCAGCTGAAGGCTGCTCATTCAAGTCTTCCACTTCCTCTTCTTCACCTGATTCTTTCCCAAGTGCCAAGTCCTCTTCAGAGTCATCAACACTTGAATTTGGAGCATCTTCTTCTGAGAGATCTTTTACCTCTGCAGCCTCTTCCGCATCATCTGCAGAAAGCTCTGTGGCCTCCTCCGGCTCTTCTAACACTGCATTCTCTGCATTCTCCACATTCTCCTTTGTAATCACTTCTAAACAAAAGAGTTCCATATGAAGTTAGACTGATATTCAGAACAATGTCTTTTGAAGATACACCATTAAATATGTTAAACACACCTGGTACATTACAATGTATTACAGCTCCAAAATATTCATGAGCTTCACTGAAAACTTTCGCATAGTACTATTTTTCCCCTTATTTTTCAATTCTTTCAAATAAACCTTCCATAGTCTTTCTCTTCCATGATCATTTGTTTTACTTGCATATCAGCCAGAGCACCTTCAAATGGTTCCACCAAGTTACAAACTAAAGACAGGACAGGTTGCTTGGCTCCTCGAAGAGATACCATTACTAAACAGATCAGTGAGAAAGTGATACCGGTCAGCTCCGTCAGGTAACACTGCTGCTGGGTCAGTAAGCCAGCTGGATAGCAGACTGCAGCAGTGCACTTTTTCTATCAATACAGTGATTCTGAAAAGAGTAATTTTGCATATTGAAGAATTCTAAATTTGTCTAAAGTCTTACTACAAGTGTCACAGGTGCATCATCTAACACAGCAAACACAGATGTACGTAGTTACAAAATAAACTTTTAATTACAGTTCATTTTTGACACCATTTGATAGCACAGCTGTGCCACAAGCAGTTCTAGAACTTCACAGACATACGATCTTGACAACAGGCTCTGTTTCGTGTGCAAGCTTTTGCCTCCCACTCCTTATGGAGCAGAATGCTGGTCGGAAGCCCTTCCAATGGGCATCAGCAAGATGTACCCTTTCCTTTTATTTGAAGTAGATGCAACACCCCACACCACATATTATTTCCTTTAAGATTAGTGAGTAACATTAAAATTTCAGAGGGAAATTTAGTTTTACATATGGTGAGGGGTTTAAAAAAAGACATCTAATCACCAGGAGGCTAAATTTCCTCATACAGCTCATACAGGGACCCTCAAAGACTCAATACTGTAACAAAGCCTGATGTATGGCTAATGATAAATTGCAGTGCAAGTTCCTCAACTGTCAGTTTATTTACTGCAGTATCTAGATTTACTTGATTCTCCTTCCTTCTTTGCCCTTCTTTCCACAATACAGATAGAGAATTGTATAGATCTAGAATGTTCCTAAGACAATAGAGAGTAGAAAATAGGACATGGAAGTATCCTACCAAACCAAATCACTTTTATATTTAAGCAACAGATCTAGCAAAGATGCAGCTACACAAAATAAACAAAACCCAGTATATTTATATAAGAAATAGTAATTTTGAAAGCCTCTAGCCACTTGTCAGTTCTGCAAGAAATAAATACTGCTGTTTGTTAGTAGTGTTGGATTTTTTTGTTGTTGTTTGCTTAACTTTCCTCTAAGTAAATGCTTTTATTAATATTTCAGACATACAAATTCTTGCCACTGGGTGATTACAGTGCATACGTGGATTTACTGGCTGAGATTTAAGTGCTTGACAACACACTGCCCTCCCTCCTACAAGCATACATTTAAAACTACAGCATCCCACCCACTTAGGAGTTCTTACCAGATATTTCATTTCTGTAATTTGACTTTGATGGACAAAGGCAGTCTGAAATCAAAACCAGCATCTGGGTGGAGAAAAGCAGCTTTGGTTAACAAACACGTGTTTCATTCCAGCAGCCCCTACACTATTTTATTTGTACCTGATGCAAAAATATAATTGGCAAGCTGGTGATGAGAAGCAATAGTGTGACTTGGGATACATCGTTACTCATCTTCCATCACCTTATTACTGCACTGATTCTGAATTCATTTCTTTTTTCTACTTCAGAGACTTTCAATATACTTTCACTTCAGACCATCTTCACTGGCAGGAGCTCTTAAAAAGGGAACTTGACAAAAAAGATTAGTGTGCTATAATTTGAATAGCAAAGTATTCTTAACAGCATGCAATTTTAGTACTCAGGAGTGCTTTTCTGTAACTCGAAATGTGCAAAAACCTGCTGAACAGCAAGATGTTGCTCAGAGAACAAGCGATAAATGATGGGCTTTACCACCATCACAGATATGATAATTCACTCAACAAGTCTGGATTTTTTCATTAGGCTAAAAAACGTCAATTGAATTTCACAAGATCTCAAGAACAACTTCAGAAAGAATACACAGTGCATATCCACCCCTGCCTGGATCTACATTGAGTGCTTAACACTTAGTTTATACAATACACGTTAACTGCTTTGGCTTTTAAAATGGAAAGTAACATTACTGTCTCATTCAACTTCAAGCTCAAACTGCAAGAAAATCAGCAGATTTCCCTTCTGAAAGTGTTACAGGAAACAAAGAATGCAGTGGTCAGAAAGTCCTGGACAAATAATGTCTCCACGTATTTTTTTCTAGTCGTCTTCATAGCTATCGCGAGGAAATGCCTATCTTACTTTTCATCCTTTTAGATAAAATAAAATCTAGAAAGTTGCATTAACTGGCTCAAGGCAAGAGCTGCCTGAAGGCAGCTTAATTAAGAATCTGGGGGAAAAAGTACAAGCTCTGTATTTGAACGAACATTGTTTTCCATTTCATAGCTTCTGCCTCCTACCTCCTTGAATTTATTCAGAATTGAAATGCTTAGCACCTTCAGAAGAGATGCTCAAGAACCAATTAAGGATTTTTGCTGTATTTCGTACTCCAGAAATCTTCTTGGCCAAGATTTTCTGTGCTTTGGCACGTTATGCAGTTCTGACCCACTGCCTCCCCAGTATACAAAAAGGACTTTAATCCTTCACATTCGATTCTGTCTTATGATTTTGTTAGTTCAGTGCTTTGATTGTTTTCCACAGCAGACTAAGGAAGATCTTTCATCACCATACATTAAGAATAGCACAAAGGAAATAAAAGAAACAAATGATGCAGTGTTGGAACTACATTTCAATCACAAAAGGTGTTAGGTGTTAGGTTGCAATATTAAGTATACATTTTTTTCAACTTTTTTCAGTTTGGGAGTTGGGTCATTGTTTGTTTGGTTTATTTTACAGTATGGGCTTTTCTTTTGTGGAGTGGAGGCTTTTCTCGTGCTTTTGTTTGGGTTGTAGGTAAGTAGAAAAACAATTTAAAAAATTCAACACAGCCATTTGCTTCTAGTTGCCTTGATTTGTGTTCTTTTTTTGATAAAGTAGAATCTAGAAAGATGCAGCTGTTTTAATCGTACAATTAAAAAACATACAAGTACTGCATATATTTAAAAAGTGTTTTTGCCTAAACATATGCACCTGCATTGAAAGAACAGTTTATAAATGTTCATTACACAACTTCTCTTTATTTCATCACAATTTGGACTGAAGGGCAGAGATCCAAGTACCCAAAACAACTGCACTGAACAGCAATTTAGCAGCTAGTTAAGAACCCTTAGGCTCACCCCCGGTTTAACAGGCTTGCCAGTTGCAGGGTTTGCACCAAACCACTGATTTGTACAAAACTCTTGTTCCCAGCTATATCTCCTTTTCCAGCTCACTTTCTCATTTGATGTTGAGATTAGAGAGTCACAGTGCTCAAGTATTACAAAAGAAAGTCATTTCAAACACACAGGTAAAGCAACTTTGAGTGTTTTCCCCACTAAGGGAACCCCCAGGGTTCAGGACACAGCTCTGAACTTTAACATAAAGCTTTCTTTAAATAACCTTCCCAATGTTTTGAAGATTCATATATCAGTGCATTCGTTCTGCTAATAAGACGTCCACTGATTAAGACTTAAAGCAGAAGATCACAGAAGAGAATGTAGTCTGTTTACTGAAGAGTGATCTGTAACCACAACATCAGTGACTTCAAAATAGAGTAAGTAAATTAAAACCCCGTAAGTCTTCAAAGCCTTTCAGATTTTTGTCCTTTCGTTTTGAGTAACAATACAGCAGCATACTTGTGTTGCTAACTCTCACAAATAGACTCCCATTTCAGCTAACAAAAAAATCCCTCTATAAAAGCCCGACTTAAGGAGTTGGAGACTTTACATTGTCATTCTGACCACACACATGCAATCCTGAAGTCTTTAGCATGAAAGAACAACTTAAGTCATTGGTTTGGTATACAGACTAAGCAGATAGAAATTCAAGCATAAGTTTCATAAATAGGCCAAATTATCTGAGTGAACAGCCCTAACCTTTACCTGAAGTAGGCAGCAAAACTAGCAGGGCAATCAGCAGTACTAAATACTTCAGGATTTTAGTTGTATACTGATTGAAAAGCAATTTAGGACCAGGTACTGCATTATAATTTAAAGCACAGTTTTTGGTCCCACTGCCCTTCCCCACCCCCACCCCCCCTCCGAGTTACAACAGACTAAGATTTCTATGTAACTAAGAAAGCAATAATTTCCTTACCAAACCCAGGATCAGGCCAATCAGTAAGGTGGCCAAGATGAAGATTGCGTAAGAAATCCAAACATGAATTCCAAGAGTGTCCGTGAGGTAGCTATGAATTTGCTGGAAATGAGAAGGTACTTATTAACTTCATACCAAACACTGCATGCAATTTATTCTGCTGAAACCCTTACAAAAATCAGCATCTAATTAAGACCCCACACAACAGTATTTATGTATACACACCAAGCTTTTTGCACACAAACCCCAGCCCTTCTTTAAAAAAAAGTCTAGTAGGACAGTTAAGCACACGATTAAGTCTCCCTTTTGTTTTACTGAATTTTCATGTTAATTTTACTGCAGACAGGCACATGGAGTTGTACTACAGGTAGATGTAGGAGATATACTCAGAGCATAGAGTAATGTATTATAGCATTCTCGGGTTCTCTATTTTCTGGAAGTACTTAAGTGAGATTAACAGGTCAGATGCACCTGTGGCATAAACCTGTACAGAGAACTGTCAGAGAACACCAATGAAGGCATTTTAAACAAAGGTACTTCAGAAGTTAAACATTTTGAAACCAAAAAAAACATCAATGTCAGGTTCAAAGCAGGTGTTATCTTATATCCACTTCCCAAGCCCATTGCCAAGCAAAAGACTCCATACAGAGCGTTACCCTCATAATTACACCTGGGAAGCAGAGTGGTGGACACTGTTGCAAGGATCAAAACACACTTCATCTTAGGAATTAATTTGCTAAGTAAAATAGAGCAATTTCTCTCTTACTGAAACTCTCTAGCTCTTAACAGCCATCTATTCTACGCAAATACGAAGTAAGTAGTTTTTTTTTTTTTTTTTTAAAGAGAAAAATCAGACTGCAACATGAAGATTTCTTTGAAATTGAACTGTTATACAAACTTACATATTCATCTGCTTGAACTAAGCACCATATCAAACGGAACAGTCCAATAGGAAGTCAATTATAACATCATATCTCTTCCAAGAGTACATCCATTAGGAAACAAACCACAAACATTTACAGAACCTTTAATATTCCAAAGTCCAAAATTCATCTCTCTCTTCTCCTTAATATAAGAGCATCCAATATTTACTAAAGCTATGCAAGGACAGCACAGAAAAATGAGTAAGGAAATGGACAGTTGAAATACCCATCTGAGCATAAAGCAAATCAGACAAAGTTCCTTGTCAGAATATTTAATCTTTCAGGAAGGAAACTAGGCAAGGACAACATTACACAAAAGAGGAAAAAACAGAAGGCTATAAAAAGTTATTGTTATCCAATGAAAGAAAGAATTAGAAGATAGCTTGCCCAGGAAACCTAACTGAAAGTTTTATTTGATCCTGAGATAAACGCTTACTGGAAGTGTTGCAAATTCTACACGAACTCCCTACTACACTTTTTTTTTGTACCAGATATTACAACAGCAAGACTTTTGCTCCAGATAGTCTTTCAATCTGAGCCACACTTGATGACGGTGAGAAAGAGCATGTTTCCTGGCCAAAATTGGAAAGACCTGAAAATCTTCAGTATTTGTGTACTGCAGGGAAAAACATCTTACAAATGAAGCACCTCAAAATAAGTTTTATAAGTTCAAAACATACTCCAGTGTAAATTGTTTCTCTCTTGATCATTTTTCTGCTGTCCAAGCCTTTCTTTTTTTAATGTGAATCTTGTTGGTAGTTTGAAATACAGATGCAGAGTGAACATTTTCAGTATTGATGATAACCTTTATAATCTAACTGCCACTTTTTGACACAGGGCCTGTTGGCACTGCAAAACTTCTAGCACAAAGATACTACACATCCACTACATTTTAAGCATAAGGAAAATTTCAGTCTTATAAAATGATACAAGAAACATTCAACTACATTTTGACTTCTAAACAGAATATTATTTTAAGCATGTAGGTGGTATGGAATACATTACCACATAGTTACTTACCCTGATGCACCCAGAGAGATGAAATAGTCCTGCCATACCATGCATCCTGAAATACAATGAAAAGGGAAGAAAAGGTTCTAGGACAAATAAGAGTTAAGATACATGAAATACTGCCCAGAAGCCAGAAAAAATATTCTTCCTATGGACTTCTGATAACTATCAGAAGGAAATGAACGCAAATCATGTTTTCCCTATATTATTATTCATTTAAGTTGGCTCAGTACAAAGCACTGAAACAATGATTTGAGACAGCATTCAAATTTAATCACAAAAAAGCTCCCACAGTTCAGCTTTGAGCATCTTTTCCCCACTCACAGCAGCATGCAGCTCTGTAGCTCCTCACCCTATTACTAAACATTGTACACCCACTGGATTTTTCATTTGAGTTTATACATAATAGTTTTAGTCAAAATGAAATGCAGTGCAGTCATACCTCTGTTCCACCTTTTACAACATGCAAGCAGTCCATGCGATTTCAAAGGCAAATCCCAGCAATACCAGATACTAACCCCAGCAATAACAGACACTGTGTAAGCACTATGCTGTCTCCTACTCTAAAGAAAGACACAAGACTTCCTTTCAAACAAATACATAAGAAAAGGTTACAGCTAAATGCTTCTGCCACAAGCAGCCGGAAATCAGGTAATAGTTCGTATAAACATGCATTTGATTTCAGTACTTTGGAGACAGAACTGGCACTTACGTAGTGCTCAGTGGCTGTACTTTTTTCCTCCTTTAACACATTTTCAGAGATATACAAACAAACCTCAGCAGGCACGAACAAAATCAAACACACAAAAAAACTTCACTTGAAGGTGAGAAGCTGCAAAAGGAGGCTGTTGATACAAACTGCTTCTGCAAAGCCTACACATCTTGGGAATAAAGGCTTTTTGTCTTTCAGCTGTCAACATCGCACCCTTAATGAACACTGAGCTATAACATCTGTTAACAAAAACAAAGTATTACATTATAGAAGATGGAGACTTCCATCCTGCTACAGGCTCCACAGCTTCCCATTTTTTCTCTAGAACGTAACTTTGAAGATCTTCCAACGTCCGTGAGCCTCGGTATCTGCGAAATACTCCATCATTTGCACTGAAAATCATAAATACAAGTTGACAAACATCGCTTTAGCTCTATGGCAAAAATACAATCTATTCCTATGCTCCCTCCCTCCACCCCCCAAAAAAAACCAACAGAATCTACATACAGTGATTTGACTTGTCCAGGAAGCTCAACACCTACATATTTTCAGTGTTTCAAAACTTATCTGATAGATAGTTGCAGTTTTTCCACCAGAATTAGTTTCTGCTGTCTATTGCTATCATATTCACTCTAAGGTGAATACAAAACATATGAAGAAACAAACCAATTTTTACACACTTATCAGAATTAAAAAATTCTATCTATCAATACATATGGAAAATACGTACATGTACGGCTCAGGATCATGATTTAAAGGGCTCACTATTTATAAGATGTGATCCTTTACTGAAGAGACACAAAAACCAGCTTTTGTGTTTTGTTTCCATCAGTATTCGTTGCAATGGGATTTATTAAAGCCACATAAGTTAAAGAAATCCCCCAATGAGGACTCTGTTAATGTAATTAAAGCTATAAACAACAAATGGAAGTGAAACTGAAAAAACAATACTCTTTCATTGACACCTATATTTCAGCATTACAGTGTAAAACAAGAGGCCAGAGGGACACAACTGCAACGCAGTGGCACCAAGTCATCAGATTAAGAATTTAGTAGTAACAGAAGCAGTACTACATGATTAATAAAGAATTTCTGTACTATTTTACATGAAGCCTAGGCTGTCAATTATTAAAATGAGAAACTGAAAGTGATGCAGTCCTGTAAGGTCAAGTGTTTCTCTTACAGATAATCAGGTTTCTAGATGGCAATAAATGCCAACTGGATCAGTTCTTGTAAGTTATTAAACAATGCTTTCAGACTGAAAAAGCATCACTTATTTAGGTATAAAATTGTTTGCAAGAAAAACCTTCCACTGTAAGTTAACAACACATTTGATATTCTGTAAATGCACTGCAATAATGAGAAGTGTTCTTTAAAAAAACTCAAAAAAATTATGTAATCCAGTCAGCCATTACATCTCCCATACAATTGTACAAATGGGACAGAAAAGAGACCATGCATTGAAACAGACATTTTTTTCAGTATGATACTTACTGGTAAATTGTAGGAAGTGTTGTGATAAAGAAACGACCACTCAATCCTACAAATGAAGAGAAAACATAAACAGTTGTGTAAAACTGAAAATTCCCCAGCATTCTGACTCACCTATAAACACCTACAGATCTATATTTGCACACTAGAAAGCTGACCGCATAGCTTTTACCACTGCTTTCTAAAAACAAGTTTACAGTTTAATCTTCAGAACTGCTACAAACTAACAGATAATAAATACTGTTGCCAAATCAAGTAAAAATATTTACCTCAAGGAATGTTTGCTACAAGATTTCTCTTCATGAAATTCACTAATGACTACTTGCAAGCTGTTTTTGACCAGACAGACCAGCAATGCAACCTTCCAATCAAAAGGAAAAAGAGTCACAAAAAAAATGCACTTCTATTTCAGGATCCCAAGCGCTTATGTCTGTGTACAGCCTCATCCAGATGACCACTAGAAAATTGAGCCACTAATGATTGTAACAATGACTACAGTGCCTTTCTAACTCTGCCCTGGATTTTATTTCATGCTCCAGTTGATTTTAAATGATTTAGAGCTGTGCATTTAAGACTGCCTGTACTTAAGTCATTAAATAAAGTAATCTCATTTGCTTGTTTGTTTCTTCAAAACAACCCTCATATGCTGCACAACCTGCACAATTTGTGCTGGTATCCGTAGGAGGACAATTTATCTCACAAACACAACTGTAGCAAGACAATATTTTGGATATTTCTAGGTTCTTATCCCTCCTTCCCATATGCTATTCCTGCATAGGTAAATACAAGTGCTATGCTAACATACTGATAATAAAGCTTGGGATGTTTCAACATTCCATTCCGTAAAATATGTTTGGCCATGGGAATAAATTTTCATATCATTAAGAAGGGTGGCTCATAACAGCATTTTGGGCAAACATAAGGCAAGGAAGCACAGACAAAGAGAGGTTGAAGCAGGGATCCATAGGGCTGGCTGGAAGTAATACCCACACCGAAAGCAGGCATTGCACTAATTTACAAGTTAACAGTCACAATGTAACACAACTTGGAGGACAAATTCTCCAAATGATCAAAACGATTCCCTGAATCACCAAAAATCAGCTGTGATGGGAAAAAGTTTGGAGTTCTCTGACCTTGTGTTCAGTAATGCTACAGAGTTATAGGTGCAAGTGCACCCAGCATCACTGCAGCGTTTGGTACAGCAATGGAAATCTCCCAGTCTATAGACTCACTGCAAGAGTCAGCTGTGAAACAAAGCTCCCAAACATCTGGTAAGCAGGCTTTCTGTAATGCTCAACTAAGGACAGTTGTCAAGTGAAGACACCAGCTGCTCTCTGCTTCCAAGACTGACGAGTGTGGGAGCCACGTGACACTACCGCTGCCTGACAACTAGGAAAGGCCACAAAGATGGAGGAAGAACTTGCCTAAAAAACTGTAATATTCATAACTACCAACTTAAAGACTGCAGAGCAAGAAATAAGATATACTGATGCCATCTATTTAAAAAAAAAAACAAAAAAAAAAAAAGCCACAGACTTCAATGGTTATCAATCCATAGGTAAACAGTTTAACTTTCTTTAGTAAGGGCTGAATACCTTCAGCCATTCATACAAAGTTACATTGTAAGGCAGACATGACAAATCACTTCTGTAACTTCTCCTTTTGTAAAGTTCTGAACTATCTTCTAAGGATCTAAGTCATTAATTAGCTTCCTACACCAGGAAGTTGGCAATGGAAAGATATTTCAGCAAGAATATCTGCCTATAGAAACAAAGGGGAACCAGACTGAACTAATTCAGGTATTTTAAAATTTCATTACTAATTATTCTTTCACTGTAAACCCCTCTATAGAACAGAAAAAAAAAAATTAAAATCAAACTAAGCACAAGCTTCTTTAATGTTCCAAGAGAGAAAGGCATCTTCACCTCAATTTTTCAGCACTCATCTTTTATTGCTGTGGGGGGCAGGATGGTGGGAAATCTTATAAAACAGTTTCAAGCCCTGGCAGCAGAAGGAAAGATAAAATAAACAAAAATGCAAGCATAAGAGTAGAATTAGTCAAGCAGAAAGCAGAGCAGCACAAGAAAAACCGAAGCAGAAAGCTATAAAGACCTTAACAAGCTTAAGAGCAGAGAAAGTTAAGGGAATACTGAAAAACTCTGATATTCTAATGAGGACTATCCAGGCAAATGAAATAGTTAGCTTAAATCCCTCTTATCTGTAACCTATCCCTGAGCAAGTACCAATGGTCTTACAATGAGCAATGAAGTAAATAAACCAAAGTCTGTCGCCAAAATGTACTGAAGCATCCTAAAACTTCACTTGGAAGATTTTTTTGCATATTTAATACACCTCCTTAAAGTCAGCTTCAGCGAGCTAAGAACACACTGCAAATTGTTTTGGCACATGCCTAATACAAACTTTAACTGGCTAATAGTTTTAACTGGAAATAAAGTTAAGCATGTATTTACAAATCTAAAACCAACATATGCCATCATGTTGTCAGCAGAAAAATAAGAACAGGAAAAAAAAACCTAACAGCTTTGGTGTTCACCACTCTCAAAAAAATACAGAGGATACAGAAGCTATCTGAAAAATACCACTGCTTTCAACAAGCAAGTATTCCAAGAAGATCAGGTATGGAATGGCAGTGTCTGATCTGCCCCTCTGATTAATATCCTTTATTGACAGTTCTGGCCGGCAGTGATGAGATCACTGACAGCAGGCTGAGGACATATATAAAAAATGATTTTAGGGGACCGGGGAGGGTAGCTCATGGAGCAGGCATACACGTAGTATTTGTGTGTACTCCTACGGTAGCAGGGAAGGACACTGAGACGACCAGAAAAACCCACCCTATAAACACACAGCTGAGAGGCTAGTGCAAACGCAAAAATTTGGGGTCCTTTAATCATGGGGCAGTCTACTCAGCAACTGGCATCAGGTCTGCCACTGGGTATCACCTGTCTCAAACAGGGAAACAGATCCTTGCCCAGGAGCTCGTGGGACTTGTAGAAAGGGCTTTAAACTAGATATGAAGGGGGAAAGAGATAAAACCAAGCCCACTAAAGATGAGCCTGGGGGAGCAGTAATGGGATTAGAGGTGAAGCGAGGGGCTCAGCTGAAGTGCACCTACACCAATGCATGCACATGCAGCACGGACAGCAAACAAGAAGAGTTGGAAGCCATTGTATGGCAGGCAAGTGATGACCTAGTTGCCATTACGGAAACATGGTGGGACCACTCCCATGACTGGAGTGCTGCAATGGCTGGCTACAGACTCTTCAGGAAGGATAGAGAAGAAAGGATGGGTGGCAGCATGGCTCTCTATATTAGAGAGTGCATTGATGTTACTGAGCTTGTGTCTGGGGATGATAAGGTTGAATTCCTATGGGTAAAGATCAGGGTAAGGGAGACATCCTGGTGGGCACCTGTTATAGAGCGCAGAACCAGGATGAAGAGACAAATGAGGAGTTCTACAGGCAGCTGGCAGAAGCTGTGTGATCGCCAGCCCTTGCCCTCATGGGGGACTTCAACTTGCCCAACATATGCTGGAAATACAACACAGTGCAGAAGAAGCAGTCTAGGAGGTTTCTGGAGTGTACAGAGGATAACTTTCTCATAGCTGGTGAGAGAGCCAATGAGAGCTGCCTTGCTAGAGACCTGAGAAAGTCTGGTGGGAGATGTGGAGGTTGGGTGCTGTCTTGGATAGAACAATCATGAAATGGTAGAGTTTTCGATTCTTGGTGGAGCCAGGAGGGGGAGCAGCAAAACTGCTACCTTGGACTTCTGGAGGGCAGATTTTGAATTGCTCAGAAGACTATTAGGGGAAGTCCCCTGGGATTCAGTGTTAGAGAGTAAAGGGGTCCAAGATGGCTGGTCGCTCTTTAAGAAGGAAGTCTTAAAGGCACAGGAGTTCACTGTCCCCTTAAGCCACAAAACAAGCCGGTGGGGAAGAAGACCGGTGGATGAACAGGGAGCTATTCTTGAGGCTCCAGGAGAAAAAGAGAATTGACCTCCTGTGCAAGAAGGAACAGGCAACTCAGAAAGAGTACAGAGAAGTTGTAAGATGCATAGAGAGAAAATCAGAAAGGCAAAAGCCCAGCTTGAACTCAACCTGGCCGCTGGGGTAAAAAGGAACAGGAAACTCTTCTACAAATTCAGCAACAGTAAGAAGAGACTAAGGAGAATCTCCATTCTTTACTGGATGAGGCTGGGAATGTGACCACTGAAGATACGGAAAAGGCAGAGGTTCTGAATGCCTTCTTTACATCTGTCTTTAAAGGTCAGACCAATTATCCTAAGGGTACTCCACGCTCTGACCTGGTAGTCTTGATGGTGGGGGCAGACTAAACCCACACACGGCTCAGGAGGACACAGTCAGACATCTATTACTCCAACTGGACTGTCACAAGTCCATAGGGCCACATGAGATTCACCCAAGAGTGCTGAGGGAACTGGCAGAGGTGACAGCCGTGCCACTTCCATCATTTATCAGTGCTCCTTAATGACTGATGAGGTCCCTGAAGACTGGACGCTTGCCAGCGTGACTCCCATCTACAAGAAGGGTCGTAAGGAGGACCTGCGGAACTACTGCTAGCCTGACTTCAGTGCCAGGGAAGCTTATGGAGCAGATTGTCTTGAGGGAGATCACATGGCACATGTGGGACAACTGGGGGATCAGGCCTAACCAGCATGGGTTCACAAAGGGCAGGTCCTGCTTGACCAACCTGATCTCCTTCTATGATGTTCTGACCAGGGCTGGGTGTTAGGAAATACTACTTTTCTGAAAGAGTGCTCAGCACTGGAATGGGCTGCCCAGGGAGGTGGTGGAGTCACCAACCATGGAGGTGTTCAAAGAACATTTGGACATTGTGTTGAGGGACATGGTTCAGTGAGAACCATTGGTGATGGGTGGATGGTTGGACTGGATGATCTTCAAGGTCTTTTCCAACCTTGGTGATTCTGTGATACGGAAAATCCAAAACATGTTGTTTTAAGAAGAGTGGTGATAAATGTTGAGATTGAGAACTTAAAGGCACTACAGAGAACTCTGAAATCCAGAAGCACGTCCATTATTTGTTCTTAAAATACCAAATGTTTCAATAGAAGTGACAAGGAAGGACTAAGTACTTTGAGATCGGTGTGTCAAGTGACCGAAACATGTTGTAAATCCATTAAGCATTGCTTCTTCCTGTAGCAACTGTAATTAAGCACCATGAATGGTTACTTTGCCCTTCAGAGTTCTGAAATGTTATTTTACGCAAATCTACAGACACCCAGTGTTTTTTCCCTTATTTTATGTATTTCCAACTACTTTCTCTGGGCAAGTGAAAAACAGGAGATTGGGCACTTAAGCACAAGAACTAAAAGAAAGACTGAAGCACAAGACTACAGTAAAAATACCTCAGTTACTTCAGAAAGATTCCAAAGGAACTTGCATACCTCCAAAACATCATCACCGCAAAGAGGTCAAATCTTTAATAAGTCTTTGCTTTCTAATTTGAGTATCTACAGCCTTCATACTCTGTGCTGAATGGGCTATTGCAGGTATATTAGGCACACGCTGGCACGAATGCATCATTTTTGCCAATTCTTTGACTCACAGAAATAAAACACCTTCGGAGAACAAGACTCTGAGCACTACTAGAAATTCAAATATTTGAGGAACTTCTAGTTAAAAGTCACACCTAAGACCGTTAGTACTTTGCATCACTCAAAAGTCAGATAAATTCAGACCCAAAGAAAACTTCAAATACACAGTCCCTCCAGTTCACAACATAAGCATTCAATTCTGTACTGGGAAGACTAATGTCTTCAAATCCCAAATATTTTATTGTTAAAGTCTCACTTTAGGAGTGCAATTCTAAGTTGATCACAGTGAAATGTCATAATCAAGACAGAAATCCCAAAACTTGAATAACACCTAAGCAAAGAAACTCTAATTGGGAGACAATTAGAAGATGGGATTATAATGGATCCTCACTCACAGTCCTTAACTCCAGAGTAAGCACTACTTTATGGGAAGAAGCAGAAATAGGCTACAAATTTTATTTATGTAAAAATTGCTTGTGTTCAAACTCACCTTTATTGAACTGTTATTAATTTTTATGCACACTATAGGCAAGCCTAACACCAAGAGGTCGGTGTGTCGGAACACAGTTTACACATTCAAAACTCTGAAAAGAATCACCAAAGCAGGAACAAGTAAGATTGTATTTATGCTTCTGTGGACTGGTAGGAAGTTGCTTTTGTAAGCATTCGCATACATGCATCAAGACAGGAAAAAACAAGGCTGCACTTTAAAAGCACTAATACAATTAAACAAGACAAACAAACAGCATCATAATGCAAATCACTAAAAGCTTATTAAAGCCAGCTCGCACTGTGGTGGTGGTACTACGCTCTGAAGCACAGAAATTGGAGGCAACAGAACTGTTAACCCATGTACTCTAATAAAATAAAGCACATTCAGATACTGATACTTAATTACTTTTATTTTAAAAAATTGTCTACATACTGTACCTGGCTCTTGAGTGACATCCACCTTCCCCACAGTGATATCCATCTGCTCACTTTCTTTTGCAAAACTCTCCCATATCAATTCAATCTGTTGACAAGCTGGACACCAAGGAGCATAGCTAAAGAAGGCAGGGGAAAAAAGGTTAAAATATTTTTATCTCTTCATACACGTGCATTCAAATTAGTTTACCATATAGAGAAAATACAAACAGATCAATCACAGGAAAAAATGCAGTTTTTCATAATCAAGTCTATTGAGTAAGATAATCAAGTGGTTTTGCATCAAACTACACTCGTTTTAATGTCATTAAAACAAACAGTATTTCTCAAACTTGAGGAAATTTATATCTAGAACCATCACCAGACATTGTTTATTCTATTTACATAGCAAAATAAATTTTCATGGCAGCTATCCAAATTATTAAAACCAGGCTGCCCTCTGAAATGGTATCATTCAATTCAGCTTTTTATATTGATTTCCCACACCTCTGTACTGCTAGAAATTACACTGGCCTCAGCCTGCTACTCAATACGTTAGAGCATGCCCTTTTCAATAGCGCTCTTTAGAGATTTAAAGGAAGTTCACATTAAATGTCTACTGTTCGCACTGTTTTGCTTTTCCTTAGGATTACTTTCAGCAAGACAAGAACACATTTTAAGAGTTGAGTTTTCTACACTATTCGAGCATTAAAACCATTCAAATCAAGTTTGACATTCTGACTGATATTATCAATATGGAGATAGAATGGCTGATTTGAAAGTCCAAGTCAGAAAACATTTATGTTTTGATAGAACCCCATTTGCCAAGTTTATGTATTTTATCTTAACAAGACTGACAAAGCCTGTGTCAAGCTTCCACAGCTTGCAATGCTTGGTTACATATTCCTATTAGGCAAATATACGTGCTACGCCTAGTTTTTCTGCGAGCTACAGCTCATAGAATGGGAGCCAGAATGTATACATTTACAATATTTTAAAAGGTAAGACATCAAAATCAGTTGGCTAGAGACACTATTTGTCACAGAACTCAATACACACAGCCACATTTCTCATCCACTCTTAACAGAAAGAGGAAATCTCTTCATGGGCTGAGTCCAATATCTCTAATAGCCCACATATCCACAGTACTCTGACTGCCTCACCCCTTTGGTCTGACTGCCAGTACTGCTGTCCAGTGCACACAGAGGCACTTCTCACTGCCTGGTGGTTTTCTAATTAGGAATGCTTACTCTCAAGCCAAAAACGTTTCACATAAAAAAAAAAACAAACCACAAAACAAAACAAAAAACCCTGAAACAATTTCTCATGGAAGAGATAGAATCAAACTTCCTGAGTAATTAGTAGGTTTCAAAACCTTTACAAAAAAAAAAAATTGTTTTGGAAATGAAATCTTGTAATTTTGATGTTAAAACAACAGTAGTTAAAATCAGAAGTTTCTATTACAGTAAAATACAATGTGCATTTTTAAGTATTAAAGCTAATATTGTGGGTTTTGTGAAACAGCATTTTTTTATGAGAACATCTGAAAAAAGTACATAAATCTAATCGTGCCAAGAAACAGCTTGTCAATATTGTTTAAAAGGATGCTGGAAAAAAAATCTCAACACCGAGCTGCTGCCCTGTGGAGAGCTTTTATTAATAGTTTGACAGATACTGTACTTTAGAAACAGACTACATTTTATTACAATAGTTTGAGTGACAGGTAAGAAACCACATGTCAGATAACGCTACCGATGCTGCTCTAAAATTAAAGACAGAAGTTTGAATGTTTTCTAAATCCAGCTTCTCTGGATGAGTCAAATTCATCTATTAATCTTCAGCCTGCTTAAGGTGTACCTGAAATACATACTTTCGTATATGTATATGTAAGAAGTCATACACACACACACACACTATAGAGAAAGAGAGAGCAGTAGGAAAGCAGATCCATGTGTGTGCTAACTAGTCTTTATTATAATCTATCAATTCATACGACACAAGAACAGGTCATTTACAAAAGCAGATGCAACCCGAACCTCTTCAGGTACACTCCACAAACAGACAAGGAAACCATTAGCACTTCTGTACAAGCAGTGTTTGGGCTGCTGCTCCTCAAGCTCTCCCTCCTGCACCAGTGGGTATGTTTAACTCTTAACATGTTGTCTGCACCGTGTCCTGTGGCCATACCAGTGTTCTAAGAAAATAGCACTCGGGTCTTCTCTACTTAAATTGAAGCCTATTGGAATTACAGCCAAGACCCGGACAGCTGATTGACAAAAGAAAGTTTCCTATAGGTTGGTGCATATTGAAAAGTAATTTAAAAGAAATCTGATTCAACACCTCCTATTTATAAATGACACATTGTCAAGTTTGTTATCACAAGCATGTACATACCCATGATACCTCATCTGCGGCCTTACTTGGCCTCTTACACAGCAGAGAGCTTTACAGTTTAAATATCCTCATCCATCACCTCACTGCTGTAAAGACAGGCAAATGCCTATCTAATGGTCTGAGCCATTGCAATAGATATAAGTTGATTAAAATCACTGTTTCAAAGAAGCCAGGTGTCTTCCCATCCCAACCCCTTACAGGATTAGAATTTTTCTACGGAGGGAATAAGAATGTCTGGAAGCAGAATGTTAAGCTCTTTAAGTCAAGACAAGCAAAATCTATTTCCATCTCTATGAACAGCTGGATTAGCTCACGTCTTGGCTTTCAAACATCAGCAACTGCATTGATGGCTGCAATAAAACACAACTTGAGGTAAAATCTGTTTGAATAAGCATACCATTCAGTTATATCACTGGAGGCAATTAGTAAACACAGAAAGATTCGACCTAGATTTCCTGACTCACAACGTAGCAGGCCACAGCACTGATCATTTCCATTCTTAACTGTTTGGCTAGGGAAGTGACCTATTCACTCATCTTCAGACAAACTGTTATTCACTATTGCCTGTTATTCACTATTGCCTGTTATTCACTATTGCCTGTTATTCACTATTGCCTGTTATTCACTATTGCCTGTTATTCACTATTGCCTGTTATTCACTATTGCCTGTTATTCACTATTGCCTGTTATTCACTATTGCCTGTTATTCACTATTGCCTGTTATTCACTATTGCCTGTTATTCACTATTGCCTGTTATTCACTATTGCCTGTTTAGTATCATCGTTAGTGACTATGGACACTGAACAGAAGCAACCATGAATACTGTTCTTCACTTTGCTGTGTTGGCAGTTTCAGGTCACAGGAATCTGCGAATAAAGGTAAAACAGCTTGCAACAATGGAGGAGAATTTCAAGAGGAAAAAAAAAAAACAGCAAAGCAGTCAAGATGGAGATCTCCTGTTCATTCTAGCTTCTCCCCACTCCAAAACATACAACTTATCTCTCTCTCTTCTATGAAAGGCATCGTTTAAAATAAACCATGCTATCAGTCTGATTTCAGATCAGAAGTACTATAAAAATCAGAGGCGCAATTGTTGAGACAGCTCCTCATAGAAAGGTACCAGCAACAATAGAGAAGATATTTTTATTGTGTCAACTAGTTTTCTCACTTGCCTAACAAATTCTGAACACTAAAACAAGCTAATGTTTAGAAAAAGTAAAGACTTTGTAACATTGAAACACAAGAATTTAATAAGTGCTCAGCCCTCCATCAGTCATAAAATCATACAACTGACTGACAATACAGATGTTCAGTAAGAAAATACTGTAAAACAATAAAGCACAGTTGAAAGCAGAGGTCCAAGCTTCTCCCAAACCTTCAACAGGTGAGTAAAGCAGATGGCTAATTAGTCCCATGGCAAGACTTCATTTAAAATAATTGAAGCTTAAGTACCCTAAAAGCATGTAGAACAGTAGTTCTCAGACCTTCTCCATTCAAGCACTCACCCAAAAAAGATCACTTGGATCTGTTTTTAAGCTAAGGAGTACTACAAAGTAAAACTGCTATACCTGAGATTGCTTTCTCCTTTGAACCAGGTTTCCACAGCCTTCACACATGAAAATCCTATCATGAAATGCTGCAGCCCAAGACATCCTTCCTCACTAGAGTCTAACAGAAAAAAAAGAACAAGTGAGGAAGGAAGCTACTCAACTATGCCATAAGTCAAGCAGTCGTTGTTTCCTCAAGAGACTAATGGGAGCACACAAGCTGCAAGTGAGCAAGAGGAAAGAACTCTGTAGGAATTGCAGACTGCCAAGAATCAATGTGAGCTGGGAAAGAGGACAAGCAGCACAACTACTGTTCTCAGTGATACACATTTTTCCCCTTCAAATTACACACAGAAACATGCCAAAGGTTTAATGAGTATAGAAACAACATATTTAGGCTAGCTATTCCTCCTTCACATCTTCAACTGCTCTCCTTTATATTCTGTGCACTCTCCCCATCTCCATTATTTCCAACTGTTAATATACGGTATTATGTTTTATCATTGACAACTCTAATTGAAATCATTGCATCATTCATCATCTTATCTGCAGCAAGGGCTACTAAGTAGTACACAGAATTTCCTATCCTCAGAGTCCCAGAACAGATGCTTCACAACAGTTAAGCAAGCCTGCAAATTGCTAAAACCCTAGCAAACATGCTTGCAGAATTCATTACAACATCTGAGAGGAGCCAAATAACTCAACTTCTTTCTACAAACCTATTTCTGTGGACCAACAGTATTTTTTAAAGGTATTGCTGTGTTAGGTTTGAACTTGAATAGGAGCTCACAAAAGCTTAAGAGATTATTTTAGAGACACAAGCAGGATATCTAGACCATTTAATGCAGCCCAAACCAAGGGCTAAGCAGAAGCCAGGCACTGCTGTTGTCTGATCAGAATGGCAGTGCACTAAGATGCTGTTCTGGGGACTTCATTTCAGAGCTAGAAAGCTAGCTCCCATTTTGCTGTATTTCCCTCAGCCACCTGACACGCACATCTCTTTCAGTAACATCCAAATAAAGGGAAAAGCAACTGCTGACCACTGTGGGCTAATACACACTAATCCAATGAAATCAGGTTCCCTAGAAGAACATTTGAAGTGCCACCCACCACTCATTCTACAGACTAATGAAGTGAACTTTAACCTTTCAAGAACAAGATGGGAAGCAAGGCCACATATATTGGAATTATTCAGCTTTCTACTTTCAAGAACAAGAGAACTGTAAGAGTGCCATGTGCAATCCAGATGAAAAAAAATGTTCCATTCACAAGGTTTTATTTTATTTTTCAAAAGGACAGAGCATTCATCTTGAAAACTAAAAGAATGCCTAACAACCCCTGAGAAATGGATGCAAAATCTTCAATATTTCAGCAAACTAAGTTCCATCATTCGGTACAGTTTTGTCCTTCTGACAAATAGTAAAGCATCTGCTACCAAGGATACTGCAGATTCACATTTTACCAGTTTCTGTTCAGCCACTGTGTGGCAAAGACAACGTTCAGTTATTGAACAAGAATTCACAGATCATTTGGTTGCTTCCTCTCAACTCAGTCAAGGTCCGCAGAAGTTGCACAACCAAACAGAAGCTCTAGCATTTGGGTTTTGTTTGTTTTTACTATTAGGACAAAGAGAAGTCTAGAAAGACAGAAGATGAGACCATACTCTTACAAGTGACGAAGTTCCCCAATCTTACTGAGTTCTGAATCTAGGTGAATTGTTGAATAATTTATTGAATTCTAGAGTTTTATTGAGTCTTTTGAGCAGTTTAAAAGCATTAAACCATGCAAACGGCAACACACTCAGCTAGACTTACAGCATGCTCATTTGGAAGTGTAGCTTCCATAGGACGACTGGGCACTGACCCCTTGTAGTAACTTCACCTACTAAGCAGTATAACAATATCTAACTATAAACAACAAGGAAATAAATAACAGGCCTATGCTGTATGCTATGTAAGCTAGATTTGAAAACATGATTTATTGCTTACTTCTTACTACTATGATTATTACTCCCCAAAGCCTTGGCGAGAATTAAAACTGACAATTGTAACATCCATTTTCAGGATCACGTAGCATTATTACTTCACTGAAGGGAACCAAAATATTTTACATCCTGTGTGGGAACTGAAGTAGAGATTTTCTCAGTGGCAAACACATGAAGTGCTGTACGATCAACAGGAGTTACTTTATAATCGGAAGCATAAAGACTACTAACATTTATCTGCTTCAAGAAGAAGAGGAAGTTAAATTAAAATCAATCAAGTGTGGAATGAGCTATGTTCACAAATGCGAAATGCACCAGCCTGTAACACACTCAAGGACAGAGACCAGGAATTAGCATTCCATTTCCCCAACAGACACAACATTAAAAATAAAGACAAAAAGCTCCTCACACTAGCCAAACATTATCATGCAGCTGCAAACTAGAAATAATGAAGCTTTTTGCAACAGTTTATTCCAGCATCATACTTTCAGCATTTCAGCAAAGGTCTGCATGCTATGATAGTAACAGCAAGCAAGAAGTGTCCGTAAAAGACACTGTAACACAAAGTTATCCAGAACATTATCATTCAAATGCAGCAGCGCTTCTAGGGCCTGCCGTTTTATCAGCTACAAATAACTGATTATTTATAAGTAGTCAGTCAAGTACACACACTTCAGCTAGAAGGGATGAAGGAAGAAGAATCCTATTACTCCTACGAATCCTGCATACAAGTTATTTCTGGCTTAAGTCTCTCCATTCGTACAACCAGGAACAAATAAAAATAGTGGCAGCACATGGTAGTTAGCCTACACTACTTTCATAAATGGGAAAAAAAAAAAAAAAAAAAAAGACTTTTCTTTCCTGACAGCTTTTGCATTAAAAAAAAAAAGTAAATAAAGTAGCAGCAGGTTCTCTAATTGAATGAAGTTTGATGAACAGCGCTGCAGCCTTGCCAACAGACCCATGCAGTGCAGAAGTAAGTCAGCAAAGCGCACAACTCCTGTCTACACCACCAGCTCTAAGCTACATAAAAATCATCAGCAGGCAAATCTGACGATATGAGAACAGCTGTAAGAATCACAAGAAACTAATTCTGAATCTCAAACTTCATTCAGAAACAGCAGCATTAAGTTAGCATCCTCATGAGATGCAAAGATTCCTTCTCAGAAGTAGAAGCATTAGAAGTGTGCCAAAGAAAGTAGCATGGAGGACCAAGTTCCTTTCCCACATGAAGCACAGTCCACAAAAAAAAAAAAAACTAACGGTAATTTACTTCACTTGAAATGCTGCTCCATTGCCTAAAGACACACAAAGCAATCTAAACTGCTCATCATCCCAACCACTTCTGATTTCAGTCAGTTCCTGTCTTCTTCCTTGCATGCACCAGTAGTTACTCAAACGCTTTCTCAGAAATACAAGAAAGCGCTGAATCACCTTAAGTAGTTTATGTCCTCCCTAAAATTCACTGAGCTGTGTATTAATAGGCAAGTTCATAGAACTCCCACTAGGGCCTGAATGTCAGAACAAGATAAACAAATATTGGATCAAAAAATAAAAATAAGACGACTCAAAACCAAACCAGCAATCCCCTGTCCCCTGCTACCACAGTGGGTATCCCTGGGCCTCTGAGCAGCCATTTCAGGATCACTTCCATCCATTCACTGATATTGTGAGGTCTCCAGTGAGATCCAGAGCATCACAGCCTGCGGAGGAGTGACAGTCCCTCTCCCTCTAAAAAGATCAGAATAATTCAAATTCAATATTGAAGAAGAATAAAACTTTGAACAGCTGGAGAAGCATTTATGAAGGAGCACAAGTTCAGATGTTGGTGGGCCAGATCCTCTTTCACTACTCAGTCTGTTCAAAACTGTTAAAACACCTCCACAGAGGAGTAAATAGCACACACACCACAATAAATCCCACTCCATATCTGCACAACACACAGCTACCACACACATACACAGCTTAAACTGTTTCTTCCTTTTTTCCCTTCTAAATGCAAACAGGCGAGCTCCCCTCCAAGCACAAGACACCATGTGCCCTTCAGCAAGTTTTACACCACCAGGGAAGTCAGGACACCACTGAAGTAATCCAGCAGCACTCCAAGCCCTGCCCACAACTAGCGAACCTCTACAGCTATCAAAAAGATAAAGCATAGGCAGCTGTGAAAAATCAACAAAGCATAACGCACAACTCTTAAAGAGTAAGAATACTAGAGCCACGCACACCGCGTTATTTACGTAACACCACTCCTGCTAAGCCCTGCCTGCCTGATTCAGCCCTCCTAGCTCACGCGAATCTCAGCGAAGGCCCGCCCCACACGAGCAGCCCGACGCGCGCTGCCTAACATCGTACCCGTGCGGGACCAGACTCGGAGGAAAGGCCCCTTCAGCAGCCCCCAAAGCCCGGCGCACAGCGCGCCCGTCAGCTCGAGGCCACCAAGGGGACTTCGCAGCGGGCGCGGGAGGCGCGGCGAGGCAGGAGGAGCCCCCAGGCCCGCCCCCAGGCCGCGGCAGCCCGCAGGCGGCCAGAGGCCTCCCCGGCTCCGCGCCGGGCAGGGCCGCACAGAGCCCAGACGAGGCCAGACCCCGCGGCCGCTTCGAAAGGCTGAGCCCCCCTATGCCACACCACCCTAACCCTAGGTGGGCGAGCGGCCGTTACTCACAACTCCACCATCCACTGGCCCTGCAGCACCAGGCTCCAGTTGGAGCCGCTCAGCACCCGCATACGGCTCCGCGGCTCGCCGGGGCTGCCCGCGGGCGACGAGGAGAAGACCGAGGCGGCGAGAGGGCCGAGCGCGGCCGCCAAAAGTAGGGCCGTACCGCCGCTGGCCGCCATGTTGCCCCCGCCCGGCCCAGGAAGTGAAGGGAGGTGGCGGCCCCCGCCCAACTGCCGCCGCGGGGGCGGGGCCGCCGCGGGAGCGCGAAGGGCGCGCGGCGTGGCCGTTGGCCGTGTGAAGGCGGCAGTTGTGGCGGCGCGCGCTGCTGTTCGTGAAGGAAAGCCGCCTCGTCACGAGCTCCGGCCTTGCCCGCGCGAATGCTCCGCTGTACTCGAGCGGGTTTATGAGCGTTTGTTGTGTCGAGGGCACCCATAATGGGGTGCCGTCTTCAGGTACTCACTGTTCTTTATAGACTAAAACGAGGTTCCCATTAGCCCCGCTCCTTTAGCTCGCCCCGGGTGGTAGCCTTCCCCTGGAGTGTAACAGCTCCACTCCTCCTAACAGCCAGCTAACTCAGTCTGCTAAATTGACCGGAATAAAGCTAAGGAGGTCATTCTAAACGTTTGATCTCCCTTCCTGCCAGATACGGATTGCAGGATTTCCTAAAATCTTTGCTGATGCCTTGGCTTGTGAGGAACTCTCTGAGAGGTTCTCCAGAAGTTAATCAGCTATGTTGAGAAAACATATACATACGTCAGTTTGTGTGGTTAGTTTAACCTGCTTGAGGAAATGCTAGGACTTAATACCTCTAACTGTTCGTCTAACAAGGCTCTTACACGTTGTTCTTCTCCATGGGAATCAAACCTTCTCCTTGATCAAACCATTCCGTAGAGCCTGGATATAGGTCTGGCCTTTGTTGAAGCTGAAGTGAACTCAGCATTAGCATCCAAACGCAGAAGCGTAACACAGCCCATGATCAGAAAGAGAAGCAGCAGTGCACTTTCACAGACTTCACAAAACTGACCGTGCAGGGAGACAGACCCACCCATAGCACTGCACACACTATGAAGAAGTGAATTGAGAGCAGTTTTCCTCGTTTGCTACTGCACAAGGGTAGGACACATCTCCCAGTGACTCACTGGTGACTTACATTCTCTTTTCACTAGGTTTTCAAAAAGTACCCGCTGTAACCAAAGAAGATTTTTTGTTGATAGCTTCCCAGCATTGTTGAGATCCCTGCCTCTGAGCTGTGAGCTTCCTGCCACTGGGATTAATACCAGCTGAGAATGAAGTAAGAGTCTCATGTGACACATAGTTTCTGCTCTTTCCTATGCAATACACAGAGACTGAACTCTCTCTATATTCCATTTTTTTTTCCCCTAATCAGTTATTTTTGTGGTTTGTAAAAGAAAACATCATAATTTATCAGTACCCTTTCTACTTGAATAAGTAGATTGAATATTGAATGTGGCATTTTAGCAATATTTAGACCTGGAAATATTTGGACCTGAATTATGCAGTAAAGAGAAAAAAAAATACAACAGTGGAAACTATTTGAGAAGACATATACTTAGCTAAAGTTCTTTTGTGAACAGGTAGTAAGAAGAAATTTGCATTGCTGCTCAGTAAGAACTAGGGAAGCCTAAGATAAATACACTCATTTTTTATAGATTGTCTGAGAAAAAGGAAGGGGAAGGGAAGGAGAAAAAGGAAAGAGGAAAGGAAAGGGAATGGAAAGGTAGAGACAAAAAAAAAGAAAGTGGAGCAAAGAAAGAAAGAAAAGGAAGAAATGATTGACCAAAACTGAAAGTAGTTTTATACACGGTGGAAGGATTCACCTGCTGGAACCAAATTAGGTAAATTTATGTGACAAAGAGCTGATGTGTGGAAGGAAGGACTAAGGAACATTTTATTGTGTTGTACCAGGTCTTGAATGTTTGTCCTCAAAGAGAATGTGGATAAAAAAGATGGTAAAACAAGTTTCCATGAAGTGGCTCCAAATATATGAGGAGGGACTAGTGAAAGGAGAGACAGATGTCAGGAAGAAAAAAGCAAAACTCCTAGGAATACATCTAGGGACCTCTTTAGTACCAGGTAGTATAGGTTTATAGATGATTACTAGCCACATGTAGCACAGAGGATATTTAAAGTTTAGATAAAGACTGCTCAGAAGAAAGGTAGAGTTCTAAATGAAAGCACCCAGTGTTCCTAAAATGGGGTAGAAATGTCATGGTGCTGTTAATCCTTCTAAAGTAGGTCAAGCTTGCAAAGATGGAGCAGATACACCTCATTTGAACCTGATTAGGAGCATGAAATGGGAAACGGATAAAAGGAGAAAGCAGGAGGCGTTGAACAGTTAATAAAGACCACTGTCTGAATCAGACCATTTATTACTTTCCTAATTACTTTAATCACTCTGTCCCTTGTTAAATTTATTCCCCCTTAGCTTCCCTGTGTTTTTGTTAAACGTGTACATCTTCAAATTTTACTCCGTTTGTGTCTGTTTCTCATCTGGCTTTCTTAAGAGAGACATATTTTTCCAGCTTACTTACTACCACTTCTGTTACAGAAAGGGTTTAGGAGTCAAGATATCAGTTTAGGTTTTGTCCACTGTAGTGGGAAGTGTATCCATTAACCACAGTTATTTTTTTGATAGAATTTGAAAAAAAAAGATTTATTAGTTAACTTATGTAGCTCCATGTTTTCATACTGCGAAGCCAGGATTAAATACTAGAAGAACTATGGGCATGAAAATATCATCTTTCAAATTGAGAGGTCAGTTTCTTTGGACTTCAAATCACTGTCTGGGGTGGTTTGAGATTTTCTTTATTCCACCTGTCTGCTTTCCCTTCTACTAAAAACCTGGCAAGAGAAGCCAGTTTTTCAAATAGCTGCATTCCCAGCCAAGTTTTTTATCTTCAGTACACAATACCAGGGGAAGCTGCCAAAAGAAATTTCTTTCAGTAGCAGGACAGAGGACTAAAAGGAGCTTAGAAGGGTTGTGTCAGCACAGAGCATTCCAGGAATATAGATGTATTTTGATTGTAAAATGAAAAGTTAAACTATAGTATAAAAAAAATTAATGTGATGGATCTGAATGAACGGACAAATGCAAACATATCTTCCTTCTTCTCTGTGCTGCTGTAGGCACTCATGTCACAAATATTTTTGTACTGGAATGTTTATGTACCTTCATGACCAGTCCGTAATCTAACAAGTTTCCTAATCTTCCCTAACAGTCATTTCTGTGTTTCTTTTGATAGTCACTAGAAAGTTTGTGCTTTGTGCTTCGCAAGTATTTTACTTCTGTGTAATTTTTATGTATGTTCACTGAACTGTGGTTTAGAATTTTCTGCTTGTGGGGCTTTCCTCTAGAAGAAGGAGGGAATTAAAAACCCTTTGATCTTAGGTGTGCGGTACAACAGTCTTTCCTTGTCGAAGACTGTTCCTTGTAAATTTGCTTCTGTTAGCTTTATTTTCTACTTTATTGAATGCTGTCTGATTATAGATTCAGGTGATTGTCTTTTTAAAGGAATGTATTCTACAATTGTGAGGCAATCATGAGATTGCCTAAAGCACAATAAATTATTATAACATTCATCTTTCCCAAAATATTCCCCATTTTAATATCCACATTATTTTTTTCTGTTCCATATTAAAGTTCCAGAACTACATTTTTGAACTCTTAGAATTTGTTTTTGAAAGATGTTTGTTAAACAATGAAATATGAAGTTATTATCATACAAGCAACAGCAATTGACACTTCCAATTTTAACATAATCAGTCCCTGTGCATAATGAAATAATAGTTGCAGTAAACTTTTCACTACCTGAGCAGTAAAAGAGTTTGAAACTTTTTTTCCCAATTTAATGCAAGTAACTTAATAGAGAATAAACAATACATGGCCACAAATAAATAAACATTCCATACATGTTTTAAGAGGGATTTGTTAAACCTAAGGCATATCGTATTGATGGAGAAAGTTTTAGTTTGAAATAGATAGATGAGCAAATCAGCACATCATCACAATTAACTGGCTCTTGGAAATTCACACTGGCTCTGCTTTTGATATCTATTTAAAGTGATTCAAAGCTTTTATATTAGTTTGACTTTTTGACCAGAAATGTCTGTATCTATCCTTCATAGTTTACACTACAAAATTCCCTGAAATATTAAAGAATATATAAAGATTATTCTTCTTCTTGTGAGTCAAGTTTGACAGAACCTTATCTAATGCATCCCACCAGAAGGTAAGTATACAATGAGAACATGAAATCATATTTTGCACCTTCTTCCAGCCAGGGAGAAGACTGAAACCATAATACTTCCAGTTAAATGTAGATTTCAAGAACATTTCTGACTAACTTTGAGGCTTGCTGTCCTGCATAAATGTGCTTTTAAGCACTCTGGTTCAAAGACAGGTTATTGACAGTACTCAGCAATGAAAATGTCCTCTTATTACACAATATATAATGTCTATATATATATATATATACACACAAACAAACAAGCACAAACAAACCCGACCACTCCTTTGTTGTTTATGTTTATCTGTTGTTTCAGTCTTTGACTGAAACTGTACCAGTGTAGTGTAATGCTCAGTATACTTCCCTTGGCTAGGGACATCTGTAACCCCCAGCAAGCAGAGATGCTTGCAGAGAGAAACTGGTTTAGTGAGTATACGATGCTACGCGGGAACCAGAGAAACTGCTGACTTACTGGCTTAGAAAAGACAACTGCCCAGAAGGAGGACTGGATGGACAGAATGAGATCTAGAGCTGAAGGGCAGCCTGTTTTTGGTGAAATGACTCTTTTTGTATCTTCATATATCCACCAAGCTACAAGATGGACAGACAGGAAGTCATTTACAAGCCTTATGTAATCCAGTCCTACAAAGAGTTGCATACTGTGGGACTGCTCTACCCACGTAGCACTTCACCATGCACTCATACCTCCCATCCTTATCTTTGCATAACTCAAGCCCAGACCTCCTACAAGATGATTTCCCACCTCTGATACGCATCTGTTCTTTTATCTGCCTGTCAAGGACATTCAGAATCTAAAAGAAGTTGCAAGAGACAGCAGAGCAAACTTTCAAGTTTGTGCATGAATCAAGGCAGATCTGATAAGAAATGCCATTTTTTATTGCCTGGCTTCTTTTTCTTTCTTTTTTATTTTTCTAAAACTGAATTCTCCTGCTGAATAAGGAACTGATTCTTGCAATATATTGTTCTTCAGCAATCAAAAATCTCCAAGGCAGAAGAACAGTTCTCCCTTTAGATCTGACATCTCCAAAGCCTGAAATATGTGGTGAGTGATCAAGATGAAAAGGAATTATTAGGTTTTTTATTAGATAGTGATGCAAGCTCAAGCTAGCAAGGCTCATCAGACATTACATCTAGTGCAAACATCTATGGATGCACTTTATTCTTACACATGTTGGTGTTTGACTGCAGTCAGTATTCCTCTCTACTTTAACATGGGTTCCTTTCTAACAATTGTCAGAATGACATGGATACACACAGTACAAGATTTAAAACATACTTAAATTGTACATCTTTTGTTCCAAAAGTAAACCTCTTATTTATTTCCATGGAAACTGCAACTGATACAAGGAGCACAATAACACTATTGGATAGAGCAAATTCTCAGCTACATAGCTATTTTTCAATACAGTCACCACCGTTAGCTATACATTTTCATCAGCACTGAACAAGAGCCTGCATGCTGTGCTCGTAACAATCTGCATGGCTACTGGGAGCATGTTTTGTCTTTCACATCACTGTCACCACTGCTGAAACACTCCACCTACCACCTCACTGTGCTAACATCCACTGTTTGGCCTTCAGAAATGCCCAGCAGATATCAATGAATGTCAATGAAAAAAATGCAATTTTTTCTTCATAGACGAATTCAATGACACACCTTTGATCCATATGCACTTCTGTGTCAGACACCATTGTGTCAAACTGTCAGCAAGACAGTTTAATGGAATATTGGCAGAAAGGTTCAACCTCTACTGCCATATCATCAACTTCTGCCTCGTGGGCCAGTGCTTTCAGAGCAGCCCTTATAAACAGTTATTGATGTGGAATTATTCTGACTGTACTCCTGAATTAAATCAGAAATAATTATTTTAAAGGCAAAGAAGCTGTTCTTCTCTACACAATACAGGAATCCAAAATTCAGGCCTTCATCTGGTAACTTTTGTTGGACTTGGCTTTTTACCATCAGTGACTTCTTATTTCAAATATAGCCCTTCTTCCATTCCTTTATGGTGGCTAAGTGTTGTGTTAAAAGTATGAATGAAACCATGTTGAAGTCACATACATAGAGATTGTCCATTGACTTAAGCAGGAACCATATAAGAATTGCATTTCTGAAAGCTACACTGGGTACTGCAAGCACTGAAGTACCTTTTCTGTTCCAGTGATGGACTCACTAACAGTAGGCAGCTCTCTCTGCAGTACATCATACTCATTTTAAACCTGCTCTGAACGCTGCAGAAGTGAAGTAATAAAGCAGGCTGCCCAAAGGCACAGAAGTAAGCTTAAGCTAAGCTTGCAGATATTCTACAGTGGTATATCTTTCATGTGCTATAAAAATTCATGGTGCTTTTTCTAAAGGTCACAATAGCTTCAAAACTGAGCAAAAAGAATAAAACTCACCTGATAAGGTGGTGTGTTTGGGAAATAAAAAGCTAAGTTCTTGCTTGCAGTCAATTTTTGAATGAGTGTTTCAAAGACACTGCAGCAGATCCACAAAGGCAGATATTATTTCACATAGTTCTCAAGGCAAATGTCCACAAATTTCAACTTTTGTGACAACCTTTACATATTAATGTGAATTCAGAGCTAGAGATAAGTAATTTCTAATGAAAACAGGAAAAAAAAAGAGAAAATTTCCCAAAGTAATGCTATATCCACACTAACTTTTCAGAGAATGTGATCAGTCTTTCGGACAGTAAGAAAATATGTCTTTATTTAAATGCAATGAAAAATAATCTGCTCCCCAGCTGCATGGCTATTCGGTGTGTTGGCTTGATATGCATGCTGATTTTTTTTTTCCAGAAGTTCCCTAATCATTTCCAAATTTTGAGAAAGTAATATTCATCTCTTCCTCAAGATGATAAACCAAGTATAAAACACTTCACCTGGACCTTTTTATTTAACCGGTGAATGCCTGCAACTCTGAACACATTTCTCTCCTTTCCCTCCCATTGACTCGTGCATTATATAAAGGAGAAAGGACAAGTAATGCTGTCACTTCCCCACTGCACTCCCCAGTAAGCCTGTAGAGAATGTAAATGACAGCAAAGACAGTGTAAGACACTGGAAAAACTACCTACGCAGAGAAACCTACTGAAAAGCAGAAAGAATGTAAGACAAATGTAATTTCATTACCTTCAATATTCTGCCATAGCTTTGCCAGTGTTATTCTCCTAGTAATTCTACCTTCTTTCTAAGTTAAAATAAGTCTCTTGAAAGAAGAATTACAATGCATTATCTGAATTTCTCATCGTTCATCTTGTATCGCTAGTGTCCAATAGGCATTTTGAGCCTTTTAGAAAATCTTTTAGAAAATCTTTAAGAAAATGATCTCAAATTGTTCCTGGAGTATTAGGAGCAAAATCAGGCACTTTCAGTCATAGTCATAAAATCACTCCACCGATTCTGGGGAGATTTCTTGTATGAAAATTGGATTTGACAAAAGAAGTTTTCTGTATTGAAATGTAAAGCAGGCTGAGTTCAAAATTACTGGTTCCGACAATGTCTTTCCGATAAACAAAAAGCAGATGAATGAAGAGCCTACTAAAGCAAGGGGATTTTATTGTGATAGATGGGCTGAATCACCTCTGCAGAATTGCTGCAAAGTGGAATGAGAAGGTTGCTTACGTTTCATTATAATTTATGTGGCCATAAAAATATTTCTCTCTGCTGCTCAGAGACAGATTATAGATCAATAGGCCTCTGCAAGGATGTATTTATGAATGTGACTCTACTGGTAGTGACTAAATGCTCTTATAAATGCCAGAGAATGTGGTCCACCCAGATAACTGCTTCCAGCAGAAGTTTCCGACCAGCACAGAGCAACAGTGCAGCTGCTTGAATGTGACACTTGCCAGAGACCCATGTGCCACTGGTGAAAGTCTCTGCTAGTCAGTTTGTCATCTGGAGGTTGCAACTACCTCTGATTTACCTGGGACAGTGATCACAGGTCTGCTGTAGAAGTCCCTATTTAGGTTAAAGACTGTTAGTAGAACTTCTGCTTGAAGAGTTACTGTTGGGTTAGACTACAAATTGTTAGATGTAGAAATCATATTTTGCTGCTGGGACTTATGAAAGCAGAAGTCTATTTATATGCAAATTTTCTGAGAGAGAAAGACTTAATCAAGCTTCCAGGAAGCTGAAGTTCTAGTCTTTTATTTGCCAAGGACACAAAAATCTTCAAATATACGATCAGTGACTAATAATTATCATACCATGATTAAATGAAACATCCAAAGTGTCCATAAATATTTGAGCCTATTGCAATTTTCAGACATGTCATTTGATAGCAAAGGTGACCAATATAAAGACAATTGATTTTTCTCTAGGGGCTTCCTGTGCAGAACATCTGTGAGATCTAGTCCTAGAATACAAGGGTATCAAGCAGACGAAGTCAGGCTAACATTTTGCTTTTGACAGAAAGAAGAATAAGTACAGGAGCTGTCTGAAGTGTGGGCTAATGACAGGGCTTATTTTAATCTTTCTTGCAGAACCACTCTTGCCAAAGGCTGCATTAGCAGATATCTAGAAATAGCATGCTTTGTAAGGAATATGAAATATGAAAGTTAAAGTTGGTGAGTGCTCTGAGCCTTATTTGCCAATTAAGAACTGCTCAGCTCCACAAGTAGACGATAAGTGCATTACAAAAGTAACAATCCAAAGGATGCTTAAAGGATATAGGTACACTGTCTTAAATGACAAATTCCAAAAGAAACCTCTTCTTGGGGTTCATTGTTGATTTCTAAAGTATTCCTACTTTTCAGCTTTCTGTGTGGCAACAACTTCCTGGAAAGCATTTTGTTCTTTCAGCTTCATCCATATGCTTTTAAACCAGGCTTCCTGAATGCTTTTTGTGCACTTGGAAAGGTTTACATATCCCCAAACATCTTTTCTTTTTCCATCCATACCAGCTGAAAAAGAAAGAAAAACGATCTTGCTTTAGGAATGGCATATCGTATATTATATCAATGTTACTGAAGACTTTACTGAATTTTACTGAATTTTCAGGGATCCTGATCTGACCCTATAATGAACTGGTTTTGGCATACAGTTAAGAACATATAAATAAGGCAGTTTGCAAAGTAAAGAGCTGCAAAGCAGTGCCTGCCAAAGCAAGTCCTCTTTGGCTTCAGACCCTCTCTCGCCAAGAGGACTGTATATCCAAGTACTTCATTCCAGTCCTGTAACTCTGGTCACTCCTACAGAGCCTTGTCCCTGAAACAAATGCACCAGTTGGCATGCTTGCCTCTAAATAGTTTATGTCACAACTCTTTTACCCCGTGGGAATGCAACTGTCCCACTGCTCAAAACACAGTGAAAGGATAGAATTTGTATTTGTGTGCCTCATCTAGCAGAACAGCTTTTAATCCAAGAGCTTCTGTAGCACAAATGGTGGAAATTTTCTAAGCTGATGTTTTACATTTTGTTCTATTATTTTCTGTGAACTTTTCCATGAAGTAAGATAATGATGGCCTCCTAATACAACTTCTTAATTTATATCTAAAACCTGTCAGGCAGGCATTTTGCTGCAATCTCACTCAGAGATGTAGAGATGTAAGAAAATAACCAGGACTTTAAACCTGAGGACAATTGAAGACAAAACCAAAGGTATCTCAAAACAGTTATTTTAAGTGGCTGAGAAGACATTTATACCAGTAACCCTGACAGAGACTGACTATAATAATGAGAAAATTACTTTCTTCTTTTTGCTTTATGCTTCTTGACATGGCAGCTCTCAGTGAGCAATTACAATTAAAGAACTGTGCTTTTGTGGCCCTGGTCAGCCGCTTCTAGGATCTCCACTTCATACTTACATACGTGTACAGACTAGGACAAGACCTCACTGAGAGCAGCCCTGCTGAGAAGAACTCACAGGTTTTGGTAGACAAAAAGCTGGACATGAGCCAGCAACACATGCTTGCAACCCAGAAGGGCTGCATCAAAAGAGAAGTGGCCAGTAGGAAGAGGGAAGGGACTATTCTCTCCTACTGTGCCCAAGTCTGGGGCCCCCAACACAAGGAAGATGTGGAGCTGTTCGAGCAGGTTCAGTGGAGGGCCACAACCAGATCAGAGGGCTGGAGCACCTATCCTACAAAGAAAGGCTGAAGGAGATGGAGCTGGGCTTGCTCAGCCAGGGGAAGTCTCTGGGGAGACACCATTGTGGCCTTCCAGTACTTGAAGGGAGCTTATGATCAGGAGGGAGATCAGCTTTTTACATGGGCAGATAGTGACAGGACAAGGGGGAATGATTTTAAACTAAACAAGGTTAGATGTTAGTTGGATATTTTTTACTCAAAGGGTGGTGAGGCGCTGGAATAGGTTGCCCAGAACGGTTGTGGATGCTCCATCCTGGAGATGTTTGAGGCCAGTTTGGATGGGACTCTGGGCAGGCTGATTCACTGGGTGGCAACACTGCCCATGGCAGGGGGTTTTGAACTGGATGGTGTTTATTTATGGTCCCTTCCAGTCTGAGCCATTCTATGCTATGATATGACGATATTTCTTCCCAGTGGCAAGTGGGCCCCATTTATATAATGAGCAGGGCAGGGTGCTCTGGTTTGACTTTTGTTGTAGGATTGTTGGTCTTCAGCTATGTCTTACAGGTGTACTTGATGCGTATATAACAGCATTATTTTCTGTCTGGATGGCTATGGTACCTGGTTCATTACCTTGCTGTGCCTGGGGCTGTTGATGGATTTTGTTACCTGCACCTTGTACTGCCTGCTCTGTTCAGATTCTATAGAAAAACGTCCAGGTTAATGGGACTGATCTGCATTGGAATCACCCTGCAATCCTGGTTTGGCTTTTCACTTATGGGCCAGCCCTGCTTTTGCTGCTCCCTGATACTTGGAAAGTGGGAAAACATATGGACTAGGGCTGAAATGAAAGTGCTGAGGGCAAACATCAGTACTATTCTTAAAAGTTAAGGTTAGATTCTTCTGGAATTTTATTAACAGAGAAAACTGTAGTCGTTCTCTGAAAATTTCTAGAAACGGGCTATCCAATATTTTTTTCATTAAAATATTTTAATCTTTAGTTGGTCTAAGTGAGGAAAGAAACTGGTACTTCTCAGATGGTACATGCTGCATGACGTTTTGTTACAATAGGATATATGCTTCCCACAAACTCCTGTCTGCCAATGGAACCAACAGGATTACAGAAGTAGGATTTGATCCTCTACTTCAGAACAGGCTGTTTAGAGAAACAGATTACTGGCTGCTAAGATAATCTTCTGGAAGAACCTACTTACTTTCAGCCTGAAGAGGGATGGAAACTACTCTCAGTTTGTTGAGAGAGCAATCTATAGCCAGAGCTTTCGAATGCCTTGCATGCTTCACCAGAGTGTATAATGTTCTGATTTAGTACTCATTTACAAAGTATCAAGTTTTCAAGACTGGCAAGCATCACCTCGGAGAAATCAGATAAGGAATCTGTATGTACTGCTATACCTAGGCCAGATTAAGTTAAAGCTTTTGAAAGTTTCAGCACTCACTGAATGGATTAACCCAGCTCCTTATGGCTGGATTCTAATTAGAATCGCTGTATTTTTCTGCAGGGTAGCATAGCATATCTGGCATGCTTAATAACGTTTCCATGCTGATTTCACAGCTTTAACTGTCAACTTAACTTTTGTTCTGAAGAAATGGAATGGCTGTTTGTTAAAATAAAATCTGGGAAGGAGAAAAAAAGTTAGAAATATTGGAATTCTGAGCTTTCCTGGGGCATGAGAAAACAGTGGAATATTTCATAAGGATGACTGTCCAGTAAAATGTCTTTTTGGATCAAAGTTTTCCTCTTCTCTGATTTAGAAAAAATCTGTATCTTTGCCAGCACATTTTGCAGCATGTCTTGAGCTGTTTTGTAGACGTTTGCAGCAATTCTTGCTATTTTTGAACTGTTTTGCAGTTCAGTTGCCTGTTTCTCAGGACATCAAGGTGAGAGTACATCGTGAGGAGCCGAGTATTAATGCGGATAACAGTGTCAAATCAGTCTCTTTGGCAGCTTCTTGTTTTAAGAGGCTTGTGAAGAGGTCTGTGTAAGCACTCATCCACAATGCTTTAAAATCTTTAAAAATCCATATCAGAAAACCCCAGTGAGAAATGCTCTACTTACCTAAAAATTGTAAGTCATAGGAAATAGTGTGCAAAATCATCCTGAATCTGTGGAGTTGAAAGGAAAAAGAGAGCTAACATTAAGTGAATTTATAGAATTTCCCTTAGCTTCCTGTTTGTTGTTTCTGAAACCTGACTCCTCTTTCTCATCTAACTAAGCCTCAGGGACTAAAGTCATCCTAAATATAAAAATTGCTGGTCTTGGTTAGACATATTTCTAGCAGCCAAGGCTTCTGTACAGCAACAAATTCTTAGGGAAAGAGTACAAGCTCAGACTGTGTATACAATCTTTTCAGTCTTGGAAATATCTGGTGCTAGTACTTCAAAACATTTCTGGAAGAGAAGCTTTTTTTTTTTTTAAATTTAATGATCAATAATGGACTTCTGTGTGTTTATCTCCTCCTCAAACATGTTCATAGCTCCTAGATCCTTTAGCAGTAGCTTCCAAAATTTGGTCATGCTTCATGTTGCAAAAATTGTTTATTTATTTAAGACCTATGGCTTCATAATCACTGGGTTGCCTCTTACTGTTGTAAGAAGCAGAGAACACTAGTTTGCTTCCCTGTCCTTTTCATGATTCCTTACACTGTTCATCCACTGGCAGCACTGGAATGTGGGCTATTGATTTATGAAGGGAAAACAAATGCCTACTGTTGATGCAAATTCTGCTCACATCTACCTCTCTCTTAGCTACTTGGCATTGTAGTATACTAATGACAGCTTGGGGCAGGTGTGATTTCCTTCTCTGTGATAAACCAGTTGTGCTCTTTTCCTGTGAAAATGTGATGACAGATCAGGAATGATTCCAGTTAGACAGCCCATGTCTCTTCAGCACTTGCTGTGTTGATGGTTGCTGTGCTCAGTCGATTAACAGTTTGTCAACAGTGGATTATACGATACCAAAATTAAGATAGCACCTCCTGCTCAGTAGATTTTGCTTCTCTTAGGATATTGGCACCTTGGTAATAACATTCAGATTCCAGGCTGAGCTCAGTTTCCTTGCCGGTTCTGCTGCCGTCTCTTGCTGCTCAGAGCTGCAGTGTTAAGAGCAACTTTGTTCTACTTTCTGAGACTTTGAAGGTTTTATCAATTTTTGTCATGATGCCAGGGAAGTAACTGCCCCTGAAATTTCTCAGCAGCAAGTCAACTCTTCTGTTGCTCTAAGACAGGATGGAAAAATATTGTTTCACAAAGGGTGAAATGGCTATTTTGATCTTGACTAAACTTTCTTGAGTGGTGGAGGTTTATACATGAGTGGTGTATGTGCTTTCTCTTTAGCAAAACTGTAGTTTGAGTGCTACTTCCCCTGGGTGTCATCTCCACCATGGTTTACTCAGATGTTCAGCTATCTTTCAAGATGCACTTAAGACATGTCTATATCAGCAAGAATGATTGGCTCTTTCTTGCTCAGTCATGAATGCCTGTTCACAAATCTGCTTCAAAATATCCATATTGCTAGAGACTCTTTAATTTTCCCTTAATTTCTGTGTTGCGCATGTTTGTATTTTTTGCCACTTAATATTCTGGTGTGGCCAAACCGTTCTAGCATGTTTCATTTATCTGTAGCATTTTAAAGTGTATAGTTACCAAATCAATTATTTCTAAGGTATAGGTACTAGACAACCATTATGCATTTCCTGAGCTTATAATAAGAGACATACGGAAGTATAAAGCGCTTTGAGAATAAACAATCACAAACTCCTGAAAGTTCAATTTTTGTGCTTACTGCAGGCCTGGAAGGCTGCTTGTGAAGACCCCCTGCATCCCAGTGTATTTCAGTGTGATGTTAAGGGTGGAGGCAACATGCTGAACCTTGTCACTTCTGAGCAGCACTGCAACCCATAGAATAGTTTTGGATTTCAGCAAGCTCCCAAGGGTAAGTTGCCCAGAATACCTTTTCGTGCCCATTGTTCTACCTCTGCACATGCACACATCTGCAAGGCTGAAGGTTATAGGGGACAGTGCCATGTTAGTCTTACATTGCAGTTAGACTTTATTAACCTCAACTATAAAAATGGATGTAAGAAATCCTGGTTAAAATTAAGTAGTATATAAATAACTTGCTATTTTCTTGGGACATGATCACATTCCTGGATTATTAACGGCTGCTACCCCACTGTATGTTTAGAAAAGTCTTCTGCTGCCTCTATAGAAGAAATGAAGTTGTGTCACCTTGTGTCTTTGTTCATATCATAAACTACTCTCCCAATTAAAAGTAAAGCTAATAACATACTAAACAAATTATCTGCTTGCATCTTTAGCAACATTTTCTCTTATTTTAAAAACAAGGAAGATCAATTAAATATGGCAAAATGGGCTATGTCTAGATTTTGCGACTCTCAGTTTCTTACACCCTATCTATTTTTTCTGCCCTGGAGAAAATACAACTGAACATAAAGATAGAAAATAAAATTACTTCTTGGAGGCCTTGGTATTAAACAGTCCATGTTGGCTGAGATCTAGCGGAACACTCATGTGCTTTCTCAACTTTTTAATGGGAAATAATACCTGTCATTATGCCACATGAAAAATGAGTCTTCTTTCTGGAATCATCAGTTAATTACCAGGCAAAAGTTCACGTTTCCTTGTAAAATGAATTTAGATTTTGCTGATAACTTCATAAAGAGCAGTTTCATAGTGTTATCTTTGATTTTCTTGTCAAAACATTACTTCTTAATGCATTACTCCATTAAAATAAGTTGAGAAAAAAAAAAAAGGCAAATAAAAGCAACTTTAAAACTGTGCAAGCCATTGTGAAAGATTGAGACCTGGATTATCATTCACTCTTATAAAGACTGAAAATATCCCTTCACTCTCCACCACCAGCTTCCTGCACAATGTGCATGGAAGAATTGTATGAAGTAAATCTGTTTCTTTTCCCTTGCCAGAAGCAGAAAGGCATCAGAAATACGCAGACCTTCAACTTCCACTCTTGTTCTCTGTCCTAAGAGTGGGTGAACAACCAGGAAGTTCTTATGAGTTGTATAATCAACAGATATCAAGATGTTACAATCACAAAATAAACAAGAGAGTTAGGTGAAGTAGACTATGATAACAAGAGAGAATAAATGGAAGGCTTACCCTTACACTGGGCTCACTCACAAAACACCAGCAGAGTGGATCTCCAGACAAGATCCTTCCCTACTGGTAGCCAGCTCTTAAATAGGTCTAGGAGGGCCAGAGCCAGTCTCCACCCCTTCCAGCAGCACAGGTGAATTGCCTTCACCTGTGCTCCTCTGGCTGACTTATTGCTCACCTTGGGTGATCAATCAGAGATTCAGGCCATGACTCAGTAGTTCTCATACACAGGTGAACAGTTTTTGAAAAACTTACTGAATATGGAGCACTTTGTATCCTGCATCTTATTAAAAGGCAATGGAAATTAGGCCCTTTGCCAAATCTAAAAAAGCTGAACAATTAGAAATGTTTTCATGTGAGAACTTGAATTCTTCTTTTTGCCATGTCTTTGGAAATCACATTTGACTATTTAATGTTACTCAAGGACAAAAAGGGCAAGAAGAGCCAAAATGCTACTGAGGACTGCAGTGTGGCAGGCATGCTCAACCCATAGCCCAAGGGCCATATGCAGCCTGGCACAGCTTGCACTGTGGCAGCCCCCTGCCCGGTGCCATCATGCAGTGGCTCTGACTCGCAGAGTGGCCCAGCCTGGTAGCCAAGCAGCAATGTGCTATGAGCCCTATCTGAGCTAGCTGAAACCAGGGCACTGGGAGGGCACTTTGAATACTAACTCAAGTTATGGCAAATAATTTCAGGCATTTTGTTATATTGCCTGAACAAATCCTATGAACAGCAAAAAATATGCAGCTGTGATTTCCATTTTGATGAAGGAATTTGGGAACTGATTTCAAGATTGCAAAAAAAATCATCAATTTTTCAGTTTATTTGTGACTTCATTTTCAGTCAGCATAAATACATTACTTGTGAAATTTCAAATTGAATGTATAGAGTTGCAATCAAAAATCTGACCATGTCTTTTTACCAGATCTAAGTCCTGTCTAGCCAGAGAGAAATATCCCTCACTTTGCAGTTGCACCTTATTCGTGTCATTGCTTCATGGCAGTACGTACATTTGTGAACAGCTGTCTTAAAGGAAAAAGCACAGGAAAAGCAAAATCTCATCAAAAATCTCAGTGGAACACCTGAGACCTCAGCAAGAGTTACAGCCACTGACATTGAACCTGACTGATGCGTTAGTGTTGCAAAAATAGTTAAAAATCCCATTGGTTTTGTGTTTTTGTTGCTCTTTTAAAATTTGTTTTAATAAAAGATATTAAAAAGTAGGTTTTGTTACTTAAATACATTAACTATCTTGCATATTTTATGAGGGCCTCTCCAAAAGCAACGCCTCTTATTTTATTTTGTTGGCCCACAATGTTAGAAGCAGATTTTGAGGGATGTTTGAAGGATGACAGTAGAGGATAAACCTTCCTACCAGTATTCCATTCCATTTTGTTCCTGTGTGACAGATGGCAGCAGAGGGGCAGTCTGACACAATGGCATCTGGCATGGAAGGGTGTATAGAGCAAAGGTGTGGAATTGGAAAAATGGCACTCACATTCGCCAAAGCTTGCTGAACATTTATGAACACTAAACAGTGGACGTGAGCACAGTGATGCAGTGGGTTATGTATTGCAACAGTGGCAACAGTGATGGCAGTCACCTCTGCTAGTGCAGTTTGTTCAGAGGGCAGCCTGCAGACTCTTGTTCATCTGGTGAAAATGCATACCTAATGGTGGTGAGTGTTGAAAAATAATGCTTTGTAGCTGAGAATTTGCTCTATTAAATGGACTATTGTGCTCTTTGCATTGATTGAAGTCTCCATGGAAATAATTAGGAAGAATTACTTTCAGAGCAACTTTTGTAGCTGCAGCCCTAGACAGCTCCGCTTCATCCAGCATGGCCTAGGCAAGCCAAAAGGTTGGATGCTCGTGCAGTAGGATCTGAGCGGAAAAACATCTGCAGACTACTTGTGAGGCATGTTCCAGGTGTAAAATAAATGTTACTAAAAATACCTGAACATCACTATATAATTGAGTCAGATTTGAGTGACAGATCATACAATAGAACCTATTTTAAAACAACAGAGCGTATTCTAAAAAAAAGAGAACTGAAACTGATAAATTTAACCCATTTAATCCACTGTGAGATGTGTTGAACAGTCTCTTACTTTGAGCCTGCATCGCTTCAAGTGTGGAAGGGACAAGCCCCTGTTGGTATGAGAAGAATGGGTTCAAGACCCTTTTTTGCCACTCAGTACAATTTGCCCCTCCTCTAGGTGCATCTGTAGCTGTATCTGTAGCTGCAAATGGTCTGAGGATCACAGATTGAAAGCTTTTTGTAAAAATGCATAGTGGAAAAATGATACACTCCAGAAGGTTTCACTGCCATTGTATTTAAATATAATATTCATTTCAGAGTTAGTTTAGTTAACTAGCAATGATAAAGTCACTAAGCATTTTCAAAGTAGATGGCCAATATATTCTTTAAGCAAGTAGTGTGATCATCTGTGGGCAGCATCCTAATTTAATTCTGATCAATCTCAAAATACCTTAATGAGACATTCACTGGAAAAGCCTCAGTACAGAGTGACTACATTTAAATCCTAAGAAACCTATGTATTGTTTTTCATTAGCATACCAATGCCTGAAGTATCCAGAAATACATCAATTTTCTGTAAAAACTGCACACTTTTTGTAAAACTACATTTGCTCAATAACAACATGCTCAGCCCTTTATTTTCTGAAAAATACCAAAGAATGCTTAGTAAGGATTTCCTGCTGCTTCTCTCCTGGAAAGGGATAGCACAATTCATTCCATTTCATTCCATGCTATCTGATTTCCATTGTTATTAAATGAAGACAAACAGTCACAAGTTTTCTTAGTTTATGTTCTTGCATGAGCAGTGTGGGACTGGTAGTCAAAACAAATTGACTGTAGGAAAAGTATTTGCTCTACTAAAACCCTATATGCAGATGTTGTAATGAGAGGCATGCTGAAAATGCTAATCTTTTCCTTTTGATCTGTTTCCTTGCAGATTCACTGTTATCAGTTCTACTCATTTTGCTGATGTGCACAAGTTCCTGTATGACACGTTTGAGAGGTACTTAGAAATGAACAAGGGGCGGAAAGGGGAGGGGTATTGCCTTTGAATATTTGAAGAGAAATGAAAGTCAGTAATGAAAATCTGTCCTGACATAGGCTTTCCTGCAGAAACAATAGTTGCTTAATAGATCACATGTTCTTTGGAGATACTGTTCAGACTTTTATTAATTTCTGTGCTCGAAGTATTTATCCCATACAAATGGGAATACTGAGGTACTAACCATTGTCAAACTGAGGTGAATAAATACTCTGGCAAGGTTCAACAGCATGGGCTGGCTGCTCTGCAAGAAAAGAAGCCAGGAGTTTAGCGTGAGAGCAATGCAGGCAGGAGGGGTGACCATGAGAACTTAGAATCAGAGACCAGTGATCATCAGCAGGGATGAGCCAAATCTGAGGCTGAGCCAAGAAACCCAGGCAGTGCCCAAGTCACAGAGATGTGAGCCTGGCTGCAGATGTGCAACTGTGTCAGCATTGAGGCAGGAGCTGGCAGCAAAGCCTCAGTTTAAAATCAATTACCAGGAAAAGGAGGGGCTTTCTTTACAGGAGCTCTTATCAGTTAAAGAACTGACCTTGGATTCAGCCAGCTAAACTACTCAGTCCCCCCCCCATAACAACCTTAGATGGGGAATGCAACTCTGGGCTCTAACAATTAGATTTTCTGTAGCTGAATCAAGTATATGAACCATGAAACTGTTTCACGCACTTTGCCACAAGCCCCAAATATAGATAATCAAAATAGAATCAGATTAACACACTTAGCATTTTGCTTACTGCCTTCTGCCTCAACTGCAAGATACTGAAAATAGTTTCAGTTTTCTTTTCTTTGAAGTGTGCTCGAGATCCAGTTCAGAGCTGATTGAAACCAGTGGAAATGATGAATTTCCATCAGACTCCTAAACTTTGGATGAATACTGTAGGCAAGATGATATTCAAAGTTCAGAACAGTATTTTTTTAAATGAAAGATATTCTGTCTTCTTTTATTCCTGCTTTTGTTTATATGACTACACACACATACACACACACACAAGATTCTGGTTAATATGAAATTGTGTAGAGCTTGTGTGAGCAAGTTTCTTAATGTTTTTTGTTGGTGTAAAGATGATTAATTTTTTTAAAGTTTAAAAAAAAACTTCATAGAAAATGTGAAAGCCAATATAGTGATTTAAATCAGTGCTTTGGACAATAAACAAACTAGGATTATCTTCACAAGTGAGGTTGAGGTTTGGTAGAAGCATTTAATCCCTAAATGATATACTTCAACTGTGAATTGTCATCAAAGTGCTTCAAAATCACTTCTCTCTGGTCCTTCACATGCTTGAATCTGAGTGGTTATTTCCTCTTGTGTATTCATTTTAATCTACTATTTACCATGTTTCAGGCATCCGCTGTTTTTTCAGAAACTGACATTTCTGTCAAAAAAGTCTATGAAAGATTTTAAAGGTCTGGCTTTCCCTTGAAAAATTAACTTTCTGATAAGTTTTCTGCCAGCTCATGAGTCATAGCAGATCTATTCCTTCTGAACAGTAAGACTATTTAATGCTGTATGTGTTTATGATATAATGTGGAATTTTTAACTCCTTAAGCCACTACAGCTGCAGTTCCAGTGCAAAAATATCTTACCTAGGGATAGGAGAGGTTTGATTCAATGTATGTAGTTAACAGCAAGGAAGTACACCTTCCAATGTCTCTTATGCCTCACACAGGTTGTTTTTTCAGGTACACAGAATTAGATCTAAATGTATAGAAAGCTCATGTTGAAAGTACTGGGGACAAGGCTGTATGTGCATGTTAAAAGCAAAAGAAGGGCCACTGCACCATATCTTCTAGTGGGGGAAACTCCACAAGTGAAACCGATTGCTATTGTTATGTATGTTGCAACTCCAAAGGACAATGAGTGGTTCGGTCAGGCCAAAGAAAAGAGGGCATTAGAACTGGAAGCAAGCCGGCAGAATGGTGGGTAGTGGATTAGTCAGTACATGAAAACTTTATTTGGCATTCCTGCAGTCTTCAGTTTCAAAGAAGAACTGCACTGTTCCCCTGGGAGATTAAGATGCCAAGGAATGTATGTGATGTTCTTTAGTTCTGAACAATTTCATCATGTGCCCATCCAGCCTGTTTTGTTGTTATTTTTTAAATTCAGTAGTAACAAGAGCAGGGTAGCTAATGTATAGTTACTGCTCTTCTCCAGGGAAAGAGGAAAACAGAAATGGTATTCTGGTTTCCTGCTCCTCAGTAGCTATTGGTCTCCCCAGATCCCTTTTGCAACACACTGCAGCCCTTGGTTCTCTCACTTATGTTAGTCAGGAATTATCTGCTGCTTCATAAGCAATAAAAATGAAATTTACTGTAATATCATTGATGGCAAATTATTTTAGCTGCTAAATACAAACAATTTTATAATTAATTCAGATTAATGTTGGAGGTTAATTGTCAGCCAGAGGTCTTGACATTTACTTTAAAACAGTTTTATGTTTATGTTGTCTTTGAATTAAGTTGAGCAGTCCGACCTAGGTGGGTTTGAAGCGCAGCTGTGAATAGCATTGGCATTTGAACATGAATATCCAAATACTTGTGATACCTGAAAAGTCCCTTTGTTGTAAGTGGGACTTTTACCAGCAACATTACAGCTGAATTAGATTGCTATTAGAATATCTAAACTATATTTAGGTTATTGCTGAAGTAATGCACAGAAATAAAATTTGAAAGTTCAGTAATGAACATCAAACCTAAGGTCCTTATACCTGATTAGGGCTTAAAATAAAACTGTTGATTATCAAAAACCGAGTGACAAATATGTATGGATTCAAGTAGAGGAAAATAGAACGGGCCTTTTTCCACAGCATTGGAACAAAAGACAGACTCAACATTAGCTCTTGTGGTTGTAGAGATCAGCTGTCTTTACCTGTAAAGTCACAGTCATCAGGGCAAAGTTGTATAGTGTTGTAACATTACTTATTTTCCTTATATTCAGCTTTACTCAAAGTTTGTATGAGTTTGGAAAACAACTTGGAACATGTTGTAAAGAACACTGGCAAGTATTGACTTGTAAAAACAAGATACTGGGTCAAACTTTTCATAAATAATTTCAGTTCACTCTCCAGTTAATCTTGACTGCCACCATGGCTGACAGGTGAGAACAGGCAAGAGAAAGATTCAATAGAACTTTAATTCTGTTAGAGAAGCTTAAGATGCAAAGTACGATTCCAGTACATTTGACTGAAAATTAACTTCTTAATGTAAGATAGTGGATACAATTTTCATGTTAGTAATAAGAGAACAGACTTTCTTCTCCTTTCCCCTACTTCCATCACATACATATGTATAGGAGCCCAAACCTGAAAAAAACAACTGCCTGGATCTAAGGCTGTGACATTCTGCAGTGGACTGGAATAAGTAAAGTTGTGCTCAAAGGAGGCTTCAGAAATTGTTGTTCGAGTTTTGTAGTTGATACAATAGGCAATGTGACAGTGAAGCTGGATAATAAACAGGGGTATCTACAGTCTCTTGAAGAAATGAGGTCCACACAAGCTACCTGTGATATTGTGGGATGAAACTGTAGAGCAAGAACAATCACAGAATAGCACTTCAAAATATGCAGCATCAAGTAAATAGTTGTCTTTCCCTTGAACACTGATAGAATAAGTTTACTGTCTGAGTAGAGTGAATTATTAGCAAGCAAGAGACTGCAACTGATAACAGATTGTTAGAAAAGAAAATACTAAAGAAAGTCACTGACTGTTCATGGGGGAGAGAACTTGGTTTGGGTTATTTTTGGATTTGGCTTTCAACACCAAGACCCCATTGTATGCTGTCTGGTTATGTCTAGTTACTTTGCACAGTGTTACGCTTATGTGTCACAAGTAAGAAATAATTAAGAAACCTCTATGATGAATCTGATGAATCTAGCATCAAGTTGAGCTTTGTAGATAACTGAGTAGTTTCAACTCCTTATAAGACTGGAAAAAGTGCAGAGCTGACTGTGGCCACTGGGAGAGGCAAGGCAGACTCTGAAAAAGTAGTGATGAATTCCAGCCCCTGGGCTGTGGAAGGTACATAATGAGACAGAGCAGCCAATAAGTGACACGTGCCCAGGGCAGCCATGTTGTAGTGGCCAACTCTAGAGTCAGTAGAACATTCTTAGTCTGCTGCAGCCCACGAAAGGGCTCTTTCCCTTCTTTGGTCACTGCAGTGATGGACAAAGTCATTCTGCCCTGCAGAAGATGATGTTGGAAGAGCTCAACATTCCTTTATTTCCCTTTTCAAATCTTTTATTAGATTTTTGGAAAAGCAAGGTGCATGGCAGTAATGGGCAAGAGCATACATGACTTTCTCTTCATGATATAAGGGGAGGATGCTCTAACTAGGTGAGCCTGGCAGTGACAACATGCTGGAGGGAGCAGAGTGAAGGGATTGTATGGTTTCTTCTAGAACCTATGCAAGACTGTTGGAACTGATTAAATCTGGAGTGAGCAAACTTTACTAGATTCACTTTGGGGCAATGATTGACTCTACTTCAAAGCCTATGCCAGCTTTGAAAGCAAAGCACTTGGTCTGCACAGCACTGTACCTGTACTAACACTGAACCCAAGCAAGCCCTACACGGAGCCAAATCCTAAGTCTGCAGCAGGGCGTATGTGCAATAGGTGGCACTGTTAGTTTGCAACTCAAGTGGGAGTTGCTGGTAGCTGCTGTCCAAAAATAAATTTGTGTGCTGGGCTGAATAGCAAGTGAAAACTGCCACTGCCGTTCAGGGGATTGATTGACAACTATGTTTAGCTTCTTGTGAAAGTTAGGTGACACATGTAGAAGCAAGCATCAAGTGATTATCTGAACCACGGATTCTGTGAACTCAATTCTATCTTCAAATACACCTATGATTCCCAAAACTCGGCGTGTGATGTAGTGCAGAATTTCAGGTTTGCCTTTTTGACTTTTAAGTTCAAATCTAGCAAATGTTCACAGTTTATTCTTTCTCCTTGGTGTTTTCTTCTGTGACTTTAATGTCTTCTTATACCCCCTGTCCTTTCCTCCAGAAAGATCACATTTTTGAAGTATGCTGTGATCCTGCTTCTAAGTGACCATATTCTATATTTTCCACTGCTGTGATTGACATAGATGACTTAGGCAGAGGAACTGTGTAGCTCCAAGTATCCACTACATTTATCAAATACTGTGCTTGATTGAAACAAGTAGATATTATGATTTCAGGACAGCTTTCCTAAGTTCTAGGAGCTGAATAAACTTCACACTGCACATTTCAGTAAGTGAAATCTCTCTATGCAGAACAGATACCCAGTGGAGACACTGTTCTAATTTTTAAAATCATGAAAGGCTTTTGACACTTGCTCTATTAATTTTCCACTAAGGACAGCGAGTCCTTAAAATAACTGTTTAGCTAACCTCTGTATGAACGGGCTCTGCTTGTTACTACTAAAATTGGAAGTACTCATTGTACTAATGGATTTTGGCTCTTCTCTACTGCTTTACCTTTATCTTTTAAGCATAGACATTATTTGAGCATTGGTTTTCTAAGCAAAAAGATAAAATGTGCATTTCAAATTAATCCTCCTTATCCTCTTTGCTACCCTTTCCCCTTAGAATTTCCTCTTAGAAGCTCAGAACAGCTAAGCAGCAGTATGGTGTAGGCCTGTCAGCTAAACCAACACCACTGTGAGACTTTGCCTAGTTTTTCTAGCATACCTGTTTGTAGGTACCAGCATTTTTAGCTTGATTTCTTTAAGTCTTCATTCTCAGGACTTGACTTTACTAATCGAGTTAATAAATCTAGAGACCTCTGTGAATTACAGGGAGATGTCTTGACTCAATTTTGTGCTACTATAATTTTATTATTTATAATATATAATTTTATATATACATATAATTTTATATATATATAATTTTATTATTTATAACATATTATAATGTTACCATTAATTTCTGCACATTAAGTATTTCATCCTATTTTGATCCTCCATTCCACAAATTTGAAAGCTCAGTGTGGAGGCTTAGGGCTGCTTTGATAGACACAGTTAATCACTTCAGTGACTTGAGCCCCCTGTGTAACATATCAAGCCTTGAACACATGTACTTGCTAACTTTAGATCCTAAAATGCAAACTGAGGTAGTAGCAGCAGGCTTCGGACTAATTTCCTGACTACCTAGAAGGAGGCAAAAATCAACTGCGGCTCTCGATGTAAGGAGGTGAGCTGAACCTTGGAGCTGCATTGTACATTTGCATGCAATTAATTCTCGTGCAATTTAAGATCTCAAAACTTCAAAAAGCAAAAAGCTTGCTCTTTTGGGACTTTCTATATTATTGCTTATTCTCTCAGGATTTGCTGGGAGGGAGGAAAAAAAATACTCTGGAACAACTGTAAGTATGTGTTGATAAAAATGTGTATAACTATCCAAACATAAGACTATACATTGATTATATTTAAGAAAATGAGATAAAAATGCAGAACATTTGAATTTGAGGTTATCTCAATTTTATTTGAACATCATTCATCTGGAATCAAAAGAATTTCCAAGATTTAACACATTTGGCATCTAATTATAACTGAAATTAACATATTTCAGTAGCCCGTGGTGCACTGTAATCTTTTTTCTCAAAAACATTCAATCTGAGGGTGCTCCCAGAATTTTTCTCCCATTATAATCAGCCTTTAAATGACGTCTTAAAACAAAATGCTGCCTTTACTTCTGTTGAGTCTGTTTTTTTCACTTCTGTCATGCCACTGCCAAATGGCAGTGATGTTTTACATACACAGTCAGAAGCTATTCAGTGCCTGCACCACCCAAGATTGCTGCCTAATGTATTTCAGAGTGTTGTCATTAGTCTCCTTGGTCTTGCGGTACTGTTTGGCCATTAGCCAGTGCTTAGGTACTGCACCCTTGACATCCCCATGCTGATGTAAATGGTGTGGGGTAGGCCTGGTAACAGAGGAATTTATCCTGTTAGCCACGATTTTCACTACACAGCTGTCACACCTAGGAGTTGGTTCAGATCTGTCTCCAGCAGACAAAGCGTGGAGGTGACAGAGGAGTAGGTTTAGTACTTGCTGAAACTCATGAATACTTTACCAAGAACTTCCATGGATGTTACATTATAACCAAATTTCAGCCTCTCACTGAAACTCAGGCTACCTGTTCAGATGCCTGTACATGATTTAGTGATAAATCCCTTGTGATTTATAGGAGATTCATGCTATATAACTGGGCTTGCTAAATTAAATTTGACAGGGTCACCATCAGTAAAAATGTCTAAAATACTCTTCCGCAATTGCTGCAGCAGTTTCCACTTTTATCAGCACTTTCCTGCATGCACAAATGCTGTTTTCCTATCAGTGTCCCTTATAAACAGCAACCATTTCCTGATGATTTCTAAGGCTGTGGACCCTCCTAAATAGAGAAGCAAAAAAGCAGTTGTGGGTGTTGCATTTTGACACATGCAGATGCCAGTAATCAGTCCATGCTTCTGGGCAGGTGCTAACCAAAGCTGTGGGGCACGTCTGAAACAGGCAAAGGCCAGTGACTGACAGTTAGTTGTGTGCAGGCACTACTCACACTGACTCAAGAAATGCCTGCATAGAGAATAGTTTCAGTATAGTCTGACCAAAGTCTGTGACATAGCAGCTTCTGTCATCTGTTGTATAGATGTTAACAGAAAGTTAAGAAATTGAAAAAGCAGGGCTCTTTTGAGCAAACTGCCATGCTGACTGTTGCAAGGTAGTTGTCACTGTGTGTGAAACAGAGCAAATGAATAATAATTTACTTGGTATTCTCTGAAGGTCTAGAAGGATATTGGCTATTTTAGATGTGGAATAAACACTTTGATTTCCAAGGTAAATTAAACTATGTTCCAGCAGTGATAAATAGTTCTTTAGTCAGACACCATTTAGAAAGCCTGTGGCTTCTGTGATGTTTTCTGCCATTGATCCTTCTTCTTCTTTTTTTTTTTTTTTTTTTATTCCTTTCCTAGCTAGTCTGTGATAGAAGAGATCTGATGTCTGCTATTCTTTCTGGGTATAAAAATCATTTGAGAAGGTTGCAGGCTAACTGCCTGAATCTGCAAGCAGGGGAAAAAATATTACTGGCATTAGATGTAGAACTGCTTGTTTTTCATCACCTTGGGTAACTACTTTTCTGTAAAAAAAAAAGGAAAGCAGAAATAGGCCAATAAGTATCTTGTCCATTCTGAAACCTCTGCTGTGATCTCTTGCACCAAAAAAAATCACACTATTTTAGAGTGCCTTTGCCTCTCACAACCAAAGATTGTGTGGCTATTTTCTAGAACAGATTTGCTTCTGCTAGTTGGGATGCATGACAGAAACTATGTTTTTTGTTTTTTGGTTTTTGGTTTTGTTCTTTTTTGCCAGCAAATCAAACTAGGTTTGGACTAGAAACAATAAACTAGCATCTTAAAGCTATTCAGGTAGCACCTCTTCCACAAGGGAAGGTGCAGATGTGCTCTGTCCTACCATCAAAAGCCTGTTTAAATAGGAAAAAATCAAAGAAGAAAAATGCTCAGAATTCACTGTGATTTTAACTTACCACATACTGCTTTACTCAGTGTGCAAGGAGCAAACAATTGATGCAGTATAATATGCGCTAGGTCTGTAGAACTTCACATTGCTGGCACTGTATACAAATCACTGCTTTACTTGCAGTGGTGAAAGCTTAGGATGATCAAGTACAGCTTTTAAACAGAATTTTGCATTACAGTACTATATAAGATGTTTGTTAAAGGCAGACATTTTATAGAGGGAAATGAAGGTTTCTGTGGTGTGAGAACTGTTCTTTTAAAAATTCCTTTAGTGGTTGTTTACACTCCTTTCAGACCATGCACTTAGCACTTAAAAAAGATCTATTCTGCAGCTGACAAATTTTAACAGAAATACTGTTACTAGGGCCTTCATCACTACTGATCTACACTGGTCACAGACAATGCTGGCAGCTACTCAGCCTGGGAAGCAAGTTGGCTTCCAAGATAACAACCCCATTTCCTTAAGGGATTGTCATAATTAAGGAAGTCAGAGTGGAGTTAAGAATAACAGCGACTCACAACAGACACAAGTAGGTATGATCATGGCAAGTGGATTAAGATGGCTTATGCTGTGATATGGTGTATGGGAACTGCTGAGTCACGGCCTGAACTTCTGATTGATCACCTGAGGAGAGCCATGAGTCAGCCACAGGAGCACAGGTGAAGGCAATTCACCTGTGCTGCTGGAAGGGGTGGAGCCTGGTTCCACCTCTCCTAGACCTATTTAAGAGCTGGCTGCCAGTGGGGAAGGATCTTATCTGCAGATCCACTCTGCTGGTGTTTTGTGAATGAGCCCAGGATAGGGGTAAGCTTTCCATTTATTGTCTTTTGTTATCATGGTCCACTTCACCTAACTCTCTTGTGATCATAACATCCTAATATTCTTTGATTATACATATGGGAATTAGCACAGCTAACAAGCAGCTGGTGCAACACTGTGCAAAACAGCTGATTTCAGTGAGACCGTGGTGTAGTAAGATACAGTAGTCTGTTTTATTCATGCTTCCCAGCACTGTAAAACTATTGTGTGTCTTTGACCACGCAGTATTTTGACGTGCATGTTTTCAGGCAGTACCACTGAAAGTACGCTATTTTCCAAATAAACTTATTATATGTTTTGTCAGATCTTTGTTTCACACTCGCTTAGGCAAAAGTATGTTACATGTAGCCCTTTGCTCATGAAAAAAAAGTCTCTGTTTTGTGGCATGAAGGTATTTAAAACAAGAGTAAACTTGATTTTTATTACTGGGATACTAATAAACCCTATCTGTGTATTGGAAGCGCACGCTGCTGTGTGCTGCACACACACAGAACAAAGAAAATCCTAGCTTCAAGAGCTTAAAAGTCTTAAACACACTGGATTTGAAGTTGTCCTACTAATAATGTATTACATGTTAAGAGCCTGTATTTAAAGAAGAGCCCCTGAAGTTATGGTGCTGAGATCAGCTTGATTTCTAAAATATTCAAATATTCTGATCTGCTGCAAACCTGACAAAACTCAGTTGAAACCAGTTATCCTATCCAGTTTGATATCACAGTAAGATAAATGCTTTTTTTAATATAAAAGCTTGGTCTGAAATCGTCTGCTGTTAGACAACCTACAAAAAATCCTTTTAACAATCAGTCTTTTCTTACTAAGTTTTCAGATAGCATCTCAGTTGTTTTAGATGTTATTTATTAAATATTGTTTAATTAAAATTGATTAACTCATTTGGGACCTGAATCAGTCACCCTTAATATTGCTGACATTTTTTATCAACTTCATTAGCTACTAGATCTAGTTCTGAAGCCTTTTGGAAACCACCAGTAAGAATATACTCAGGAAAAGCAACTGAGCTGTCATTTGTTCAGCTACCTGGAGGCTGCAAATGTTCCAAGGTATCCTGGTTTCAGTCAAAACAGTGTTAATAGAGCGCAGATGGTTGGTTTGACTGTGGCTGTAAGCAAATGAAAGTACTTGATAGTCTTTCCTGAAAATAGTGGGCATTAAGTCTACCTTCTTTGCTGGCAAGTGGCATGTCTCAGAAGAGACACGCAGATGGCATTACCCAACACACTGAGGAATCCTCAGAGAGGCCAAGGACCAAATATTCATGAAGAAGTAATTGCCTTCCTGGCAAGCAGCAGTGTTCCATCAGGGTGTAACTGATTGCCAGAAGGTGGGAAAGGTGGTGTTCCTGTCTGCAGAAGTTGTTCTCTGCAACTGGCAGTTTGTGAGACACTAACAGGGTGAATGTTCATTGCATTTTCTGAACACGGGGTTCAGGCTGAAGTGATATTGCCAAATCCTTTGACAGCTCAGGCAAAGATTTAAGGACTGCAGATAGAGGATATCTTGCAAGTTAAAACAGCCCAGCTGTAAATTACAAAGGGGCTGCAATAGATATGCCTAAATTGAATACTTTCTACTCTTAAGGTAGGACACCTTCTGTCTCAGGCAGCAACAGCTGTTGCCTATAGTATCAATCTCAAATGTGGTGACTAGTGGGCAGAGAAGCACAAAGAAACTCAGTTACATTTTTAACCCATTCCTGTTAACAGGATAGTAAATGGACAAGCAGCTTTTTGTTGTCCTCATGTTTCTCACTTAAGTAGCGTGCACAGTATATGGGAATGCAAGATAAAGAAGAGAATTTCTAGGGACTCAGTCTGAATTAGAACACAGAAGAATTTGGGTAGTTCTTGTACTCTGATTCTCAGATATTCGTTCTTGCATGCTCTCCTGCTCCTTGGTAACACCGTAGAAACAAAATTAACTTTGGGTTTGCACCATTTTCCTCTTAAATTCCACTATTTGCTATTCTTTTAGAATATTGACAAAAATTACTTATAACAGAGTGGTCATAAATTCTATCTGGAAATATGGTCATGGAGATTTTTGTGCACCTGGCTTGGGAGTGTTCTGGCTACTGCAACAGCCTGGGGATGTTTGTTAGGTAATCATGTCCTGCAATGAAAGTGAAACAACAGGATGATGGTGAGGGGGAAGTGGGATGTTTTAAAATAATTGAAGGTTTTGGAGGGAAGCTGTGCTTACAGTATCATTTAAAGCATCTTTCTTGACTGTTTTCCTGAAATTTGTGAGGTGCTGAACTGCAGTGGCAAAGATGACAAGAGCCTTCTGTCACACTGTGTGCTTTTCCTTACAGCTAGGGTGTGAGTTCTAAAGAATTATTATTGTAAGCAGGACCAGAAATAGGAGCTGAGTCAGGAAATCTTCCTCAAGGTTTATTAAACCTGGAATATTTGTCTCCTTTACCTCTTTTCCATTGCGTTGTCTGGTTTATTTAATCCCAACTGCAATTTCCTTCTGAGTTGTGTATTTGTGTGGCTACTAGAGATCTTCATTCTTGAAAAATAAGAACAATAGATACAGCGGAAAGGAAGTTCTTCAAAAAGACAGAGCTGAAGGTGGGACTCAATCTCACAACTTAGGAGACTGACCAAACTTTCTACCTCAGTCACAACTTGGTCCTTATTTTCTCTTGGGCAATTCATTTAATTCACTTGATCCTTTTCATAAACATAGGCACAATACTCTTCCATATGCAAGCTGTAATTTAAAGTCCTGGAAGGCTCTTAAGCTGAGCTATGTTGCTATCTGATATCTAAGTACTACTGAGATGTAAATTCAGAATTATGTTATTATTCATTAACCATAATTTTTTACATTTTGTCCAAACCAAATAAGTGTCAATTTAACTTGTGCTGCACATGACCTTTCTGTAATTCATATTGTATTAAAGAAACAACTTGTATTGCAGAACTAACTGCATGCAAAGATAGAGGAGAATAAAGATACGTATTTTACAGTCTATTAATTCTGCACCATCTCAGAGAGAGCAGGATACTTAGTGGATTACTTAGGCTAATAACTTCTCTAGGCTACTCAAGGTCATATATAATGGATGATGTACCTTTCTGTGTACATACGCATTATGAATGGCTTTTGGGCACTTGTGATCAGGTCTAGGAATTGTGCCAATTTACTGTTGAAAAGAAAGATGGTATTTAGCATTTGCATGCTAAATTTTATACTTTTACACTTTTCAAGGGGAATTTTAACTAATTAACCCTTATGCATCTACAGAGTACAAGTGTTATCACAGATGTGGCATACAGTTACAAGAAGATCAGTGATTTTTTTCTAAGTTAGAACCAAAGCCAGAATTAAACCTCAAATTGCTCACTTGGTCTTGTGATCAGTTTATTAGGACACATTACTCCATTATCCCCAGCAACAGAGAGTTCCTAAAGTAAGGAGTAGGTTAGTAGAATCCAAGAGTTTTGATCTATTCATGGGCTTGAGAGTCCAGATACATTGTCTTTATAGGATGAGCAAGTAAATATAAATTGGAAGTATTCTATCATCAAGTCTTTCTGGGAACATCTTGGTATTGCTAGCAAGGGTCCACAGCTGCTGGGTGTTATCTGCTTTTGTTGCTTGTAAGTTTACCCCACTTAATTGCCTTTTATACTAACTAAACACACATATGGCAAGGAATTGCAGGTGATTAAGCAGAAAGTTGGAGGCCACACTGAATGTTACAGAAAGGAGGCACTGAAGATTATAAAGTGTTTTTCTTTTGCTAAAAAAAATTGTGAATTGTCATTGGCTGGGCTGAGGAATATCTTCTGAAAGTTTGGTTTGCTAATTACCTTTGAATGTAGAAATGCTCTTTATAAAGTCAGTTATGGAAAAAAGAGAAATTAGGAAGTTCTGGTTTCAATGGACAGACTTATAAAGCTGTATTACACAAGTGGGAGAGAACAGCTTCAGACAAAGATCCTAGATGGCTCTGCTTTCAACCCAATAACCTGTCTTCAGGAAGCAGTTTATTTTCGATCAAGGGATTACTTTGGTTCAGTTCTTAGTTTAGAAAATATCTGATGGCTAAGAGTTGTTGGTTTTTTTTTTTTGTGGATTCTTCTGATCTTCATTACTTTTTTTTAAAGATTATGCACACTGTCACTTTCCGTTTCTCTTACAGTTTCTACTCATTTGTAAGTATTCCTAAGTGTTAAGTGTGCTTGCTCTTTTGCAGTCTCCTCCTTCAAGCCTATTCCAAAGAGTACTGACTTGCAACTGAGAAAATGGGGTGCTCTTACCTATTATAAGCTGGCACGAACTCCAGAGAAAGATGGGGAAAAAAAAAAATGCCAACCAACCAGAACAATAGATCTTGTCCCCCAGCTTCTGGCACCCATTAAAAAGAGGCAGAAGTAGTAGCCCATATAGACAAATTGTTTCATTCGACTTGCCAAATTTTGTTTTCTCAGGCCTGATATAGTCACAGGTAAACTGAAGCGGTTTTTTAGAATAACTTCATGCGGAGGTTTAGAATAACTTCAAAATCCAGGTTAGAATCCAGCATGACTTTGCAGTACGGTTTAGATCTGTTGCAATTATCTTTACCTACGTGATGATCTGTGTATCAATGAAATCCTACGACGGAATATTTTTTTCCCTTAAAGTATGGACAGCATAAGCCAACTATATAGAAATCTATCTCAGCATTTTATTGGAATTTTCTTCATAAATGCCTTTTATTCTAATCACTGGTAGTGGGCATTCATATACACATCAAAGTCCAATTTTTGTTTTCTTACAGATCAGATTTTAGAATAACTTGTGTCTACTGAATAAACCAAGTTGTAATGAAAGCAAGAAAGACCTCAATGATATAGGATGTGCATTTGAGGTCACTCTAATACTTAGTACTATTTTAAAGTTGTAAAAATGAGAGAATGACAGTATAATGTTACTATGAAAGCACAATTCATCTTGTGTCTTTCAGTTTCCCACACTATCAGGCCTATTAAGCTTCTGAAACACTCTGAAGAGGCTTTAAAACAAATTGTTGATGAGCGAAGTTCCCATCAAAGTCCATTAGCATAAATGAGTGGTCACGGTAGCTGCGGCTGACGTATTCCATATCTTTTTCCCTAGAAGAGTAAATCTGAACTTCTGAAGAGCTTTCAGGCTCAATCTTTTTCAAAGATGATCTCAGAATGCCATTTAGCATTCCCATTGCTTTTCATGTGCTTGTGAGAGGAGCTAGCTTTCTGAGCATAAGGTGCACATTCCTCTTAGTAGATGAAATAAAAAAATGATGGGAGGAAGGGAAGGATCTGAAGCATGGCTGCAGCGAAGACTGTTCCCTGCATTCTCAGCTTCGCATAGCTATAGAACAAAAGGCTTCTCAAAATGGTTGCCGGGTCTTCTACAGAAGTCAAACTCCAATTCTCCTGTAAGAAGTAAAAATATCAATGCAGGAGATATCATAAATTTATGGCATAATAAACCTAATATTAATCATGGTAATACTTTGCATTTCAAAACAGGACTGATCTACTCAGACTACTTATTTAACCCGCACAATTTGAACAAACTTTAGAGAGATTTTAGCATCTCCTTGAATAATGTGGATACAGTATAAATTTTGAAGTTCTTTTGTGGCAATATTTCAGACTTTTTTAGAATAAAGGAAAAGTAAGCATTTAATCTTCGTTCAGAGTTCAAAGGTACAAATGCACTATTTTTTTAATTGCTAATTATGTCTTAAAACTATTCATTTAAAAAGGAGCAAGGTTAAAACACAGATATATCAGAATGCATTGCTTATTCATGAAAGCATAAGCTTGTAAAGAAGGGAATAAAATTAGTGCCCTTTACAGCAGTAGTAGAACATCTGTTGTCATGCCCATGTTCCTTTGCGAGTCGGTTGTATTCTTCTGGTAAACAGCACTTATCAGAAACTGTATTTTATTTATGACTAATGGCTTGATATTCCACACAAGCCTGGACCTTGCAATTTTATCTAGTATCTCTTTGATAATGCAGTATCAGTTAGCAAATGTTGATCCAAGTAAGATTCCTTTCTCTCTGTTCACATAAGCACAAATTTGTAGCTTTGGGATATCCAACAAATTATCTCATTGATCATTAGATATGCATTAGTGGGTGGTGTTATTCCAAATGTAATAAACTAAGAAAAGGTGGATTAGAGCTTGTGATAACATTGAGGTCCTTCTACTGTTCTTGCCCATTGTCATTCACATGATTCCTGAGTTGTTCACAATTACAGTTGATTTTTTCCATAGAAAAATAAAGTCCTGCTGTTACTTAAACTCTGCTGTGTTTTGTCTCAGAAGCTGTTTTTGTGTAGTCACTGGGACTAGTCTGACTACAAGAATATTAGCTTTTGCTGATATTTTGAATCAATGGGGGTTTTGAATCAATGTTGTTTTCTTGGTTTTGTTTTTTTTTTTTTGTTACCAGTTCACATCACCTGGGAGTCTTGGATTATTTTCCAAGAGCAGTGGAAAAATAAGTCTGAAATATTATTGGCAAGAAACTTCTGGTAGACGCTGATACTCACCTCTTCCTTTCCTTGTTATGAAATTCTGAAGCCCATATATGCTTTCACTTTAGTAAAGCTGTTTTTTACTATATGTGCAGTCTTTTTATCTGTTCTGTCAGAATCTTTTGCATTTTGCTCTTGCTGTCTTCTCATAATCTTACAAGCTGATATGGAAGCTACTATTCTGAAGCTGCTCCTTTCCCACAAGTGGACTCTACAAACCTTGTTTTTGCAGTTTGCCTGTTTCTCAGAATAATGCATTTGTCAGGATTTTCAGTCAGATGATGCCACAGGACTTGGAATAAAGCCTGATTAAACAGCTGAGAAACTTGTTCTGTTCTTCTGGAAACAACCTCTGGTTATCCATCTTTTCTTGCACGTTTAACTTTTCTCTTTTGTAAGAGAGTAAATATCTGTTGACTGGCAAGTTATTCTCAGTAAATACGTATTCACCTCTGATTTTATTGTGACTAAATATCTTTTCAGCTGACTGATTTATGGAACTCATTCATATTTCAATCAGATGAAGCCTTGTATGAAATATGAAGTATTTTACATATGTACAACCTAAAAATATATGCCTGAACTACTGAACAGACAATGATGATTTGAGGGGAAAAAAAATAGGTTTAGATCCAAACACCATTTCTAGGAATGCTGTTTTTGAAACATAAAAGGAATTGTTGCTGTGCTGTAAAAGAATACCATAATGTGTGAGTATCTTTCTTTTAAACAGATACTGTTGTCTGTATTTATAATACAGTGCTTGAATATTCACATGTAACTCTTCATGAAGTTCACCTAAAAATCCATACATAAAGGCCATAATTGAGATGTGGCAATTATGGACTGGAAGACTGTCATTTTCTACTGAACACTTAAAGCAAGCAAATCAATGCCAACATATTGCTGTTAGCAAGAAAGTGTATTAAACAGTAAGCGTAAATCACAAAGCTATTACGGTGCCTTAATATGGAGTAGTTCAAGAACAGGTCACAACGAGGAGAGCTACTTATTACAAGTATGATTCTGGCTTCAGACATATTTAAAGTTTTATTGCATGAGGATTTTATTTGATCGCTCTGGTTCATTCATTCTGGGCTGTTTAACTCTTTGCTGCTGTTTAGCCTGTGAACTGTCTTCACTGGTGGCTACTCCTATCTTTGGCGTTTGACCACATCAGGCAAAACTTTTGGACTTAACTCTAGCTTTTGATGTGACACAGTCATCAGGATGTACATAAGTGTGCACCACAGCTGTGTCAGCAGTCAGCCAGGATGGTTTAGGTGGCCTTCAGGGAAGTTTAAGCTTAGCTAGCAGAAGGGTAAAGGCTTTAAAATGCAGCCTCTCCTTTATCTGTGAATATCTCTGATCTCAACCTGTTTCAGTGTACTATGTATTATACCAGTTGCTACAGGAGAATGTGAAGTTCGTTCTTGCTTACTGATGTGGAGACGAAAGAGGAGACATGAGGATACAGTACAGTTTCCTTCAGAGATTCTGGGAGCTCTCCATATGCACTTTGATTGGTAGCCTCTCTTCAGGCAGTAATGGTGCCCAAATGGTTGGCTTTTAAATAACAAATGCATAGAGAGATGTGACTACATTTTGCAGGCACTTTACTATTACTTATCAATTCTGAAAGTTACTTATGAAATATGAAACCTGAAAGACATTGGGCTCAAACGTGTGACACAGGTGAAGCAAACTGAGCTAATCAAGAACGAATGGTAATGCTTTGGGAAATGATCCTGAATGCAATGCGACAATTTCTTGGCGTGTCAGGGGAAATTAATTTGTATGCCATGGCGCAGATAAAGCACCCCTGTTAGCCCCTGTCTCAAATGTGGTTAGCGGTAGAGAGTTGTTGTAGATTGAATAACACAATGTAACAAATGCATTTAAGAGTAAAACAGCCTTCAAGCGTGCAGCACGCCCATTTCTGGAAGTCTAACTTCAGGAGAGGCAGAGAAATGCGTTGATTGCAGACAACTGAAAACTCAAGATCAGGAACTTAGAATAAAAATATCTTCAAAGATGTAAATGCAGCAGCTTTATTACAGTCACACAGTATCTCCAGTAGATACAGAGTACTTTGATAATGCCACTATTTTTCAAGTCCATAGTAGTACGTATTGTACATAAAACAACCATTCTTTTCCTACCTACAAAAATGTTGTATGTATTTCCTTCTCTCAAATTTATAGCACAGAAGACATGTTTCTTTTAAAGTAGCTGTATATATAAAGTACCTAGCAGCAAAGTGGCTTTCAAGTCATTTTTACAGCACTGTAGGGCAGTATCTTTTTAACAGCCTTTTCTCAGACCATAGAAATGCTGCTGTTAGAGGCAGGCTGTGGTTGTTTGTATCTGCTGGAAAGAAGGAAGTCTTCTACTGAGGTTAAGACTCTTCATTAGAGAACACAGCTTTATATATTCAACTGAAAGTCTAGTAGTTTTTGAAGTTTTCAGAGGCATTTAAAAAGAGTAAAGCAGGAAAGCCTTTTTATTCAATTGTTGTAAGCAGCATGGGCCAAATTCACAAGGCTATCAAATTCAGTGTACACCTACCTCTTTGTCTTTCCCCAGACTGTTATAGACCTCCATATGTATTCCCTAGTTACCTTAACAGGTGTTCTCTGACACTCAAACTTTGATCTGTGAAACAAGGCAAACTTATATTAAGGAACACAGCATCAACTTTGGAAACACAGCTCCTGTGCATTGGTATGATTGTGTGAAACACTACCTCCTGGTGACTGTAAGAGTAGCCTTGTGTTCCATCTGCCACCTTGAAGTACCAGAAAGCAACTCCTGTTCAAGTTCCTGTCAGCACACCTTGCTTGTACTTCAGGATCAGACTCCTATCTGAGCAGCAGCAGCATTCAGAATCCTGCATGAGGCATCTCCTGTCCCTTGCAGATTTGCCCTGGGTTCAGGCAGACGTCCCTTCTGATCATCTCAGGATGACGTTTGACATGAATACATGAATAGTCTTAGCCTGCTGCACACATGGTTTCGGACTGATGGCTTTTCTAGTCACAAGTGCAGGTGAACTGGAACAGAACTGAGCCGAGTGTAGCAGACTTGTACTGAGAGAAGACTGCTAGTATAACCACTGCCCCGCCATTCCTACAGATGGCCGCTTGCCAATTTCCATTTTCCCAGTAGGTCCTGAGAGGTGATAAGTGCAGACTGCAGGCAACAGGCATCTAGGAGGCAGCAACTAAATCCCTGCCCCAAAAGCAGGAGCGATGAGAAGAACTGATGGATATTGTTTTGTTTGGAAAGTGGTGGCTACTGGTTTCATAAACTAACAGCTTTGTAAACTGCTCTCACCTGAGATTTATCTAATGGTCCATTCTGCAGGCTGATTTCGTTATGGCAGCAATGAGTTGCAAGAGGCAGGCAAAGGAAGCTGAAATTGGGCTTGGAGATTTAAGTGTTGCAGAAGGGAAAATCAGTGTTCCTTCTGTTGAAAATTGATATTTCAAATAATTTGACTTAGAAAGTGAAGAAAATAATGTTTACAGAAAAAGGTCTAGTTCTCCATGAAAGCATCTGGTATATCACATTCCAGCATCTTTTAGGGGTGAAAGTAGGAATGTGTGCAAGCATGGACAACGTAGTTGTATTGTTTTTTCACGTAAAGGCAGAAAGGCTTAGCAGTTCCCCTTTTTCATACCTCAGAAGATATCTGAAATGATATCATATTTAATATTCATTTTACAAAAAAATGGTATGCCGAGAAAATACTACTCCATAATGCTAATTCTTTTAGAAGATATGTGCATGAGAAGAGTGTTGGAAAAAATTGGCAGCCTAAAATGGAATGCAGTCTAATCTTTGAAACACTCTTCCTGCATGGAGGAATAAACTTTATTTCCTGGATAAATACACTTTTATTAGCTTTGTTGAAAACCCTTCTGAAACGCGCAAAGATATCTTAGAGCACACAATACACTGCCTTGTCAAATGAGCAAGAGAATGCTGCCCTGCACTCCCAGACCACTGTACATAGCACCTGCAAAGAGTTCTCTAAAACATGTCAAATGCACAGCCTCCTCAGGGAGACAAAATCCTAGCTTGCAGGAAAAGAGGGCAACAGAGAAGTTGCTTAGGCTGCTACATCACTGAGAAATAGCGACTTGCTTTCAAATAAGGATTGAAATGAATAATTTGAAGCCCGTCAGTTCTGCCAACCTTGTCAAAGTCTGGAAATCTGCCATCTTCCAAAGCCGTTCAAGATGGAAAATGAGAAAACTACAGCACCTCTGTGGCATACCAGAAGCCAGTTGTTCGTTACCAGTGAGTGGCAGTTTGTCAGGATACTTCTGGAGAATCCTGCCAGGGCCTGTATAGAAATAATTGTTCTTCTATTTTTGCAGCTTGAACTTGTTATCCTCAGTGATCCTAAGTGCTCCAGGGAGCTCTGTGAAACTGCTTCTCAGATCTTTGCTCTTGTTCCATGTTGGTTTTTTTGTTTGTTTGTTTTTCCCAGATTTTGAGCAAATGCTACACATTTTATTTTATTGCCTCCAGTTAATGAAACCACTCCCCTTCTGCATGTGTTGCTATGGCAACAAATTGATTGCGTTTTGTAATGCCTGTTAGCATAACTCTAACTTTTCTATGCAGTATCTGAGATGCACATTAAGATGCACTACAAAAAAGAAATACTGAATCTATCCATGAGCTCTCCCCCATCATCACTGCAACAAGGCTTTGAGATTCAGTTTGTTGTCTTTGTAGGTGGCATGGCATCTCCTGTTGACTATGTAGCTTCTGATCTTCACACACGTAATATCCGGAATCCTTCACCTACATGAACAGTCTGGTATTAAAACATCTCTAAAACAAGATTAAATTTTCTGAATATGGGACAGACCACGAGCAGATTTGCTGCATGTTATAAAAGCTCATAATTGAGGCTCATTCTGTGGCAGAATCCATACGTCCATAGACATGTTTTCCACCACTCCTTCCCACAGTGGTATAAGGTTCTGATCAGCTGCTGATGCAGCAGTACTCTTTCAAATCTTACCGTGCCAATTGTTGTGCATGTAATGACTTCTCAAGGGAGAGGCTGGGGAGGCAGGGAATGAGAAGTTGTGTGGAAAAATACAGATCATGGCCTGAACTTGCGACTAAGGCATGATAAGAGGGAGTGTGAGAGCTTGGGAGCATGGGCAGGCTGCCCTGGCCTGTGCTTCTACATGCAGCTGTAACTTGCTCGTGGGCAGCTGCTCTGTAGCTGCACCTTGCTTATGTGAAGGATATATATCTGGCCCCTGTGCTATGGGGTGGTGCAGATGCTCTGCTGACTGGCTGCCATTGGTGATGAGGGCTTGGTGGACACTCTACTGGCTGGGGGAAATCCGGGGAGGACACTTCACCAGCGAGCCACCACCAGTGATGTGAGTACCTTTCCTTTAAATCTATTCACAGTAACTCACCTCTGAATACTTTGCTGGATCTGGTGAGCCTTATGCAGAAACATTGGTGCTTTTGCACAATAGAAGTTGTGGGGGCAGGCAGAACCATGTGCTCTCCCCTTGTGTAGGAAGGTGCTGAAAAACTTGAGAGGTCTTAAGTGCAGATAATTCCTCTCCATAGAAGGGACAAAAATGCAAATACTGAGGGCATAAAATGTAGGGACCACGTTCCTTACTTTCCTACTCTACTTTGCTATGTAAGCAAAAGGCCTGAATACTTCCATAAAAATGTAACAGGAAAATGGTTTCCTATTACGGAAACAAACTGGCTCCAAACCAACACCTCTGTTTCCACTGCTAAAATTTACCAAGTTTTCTATTTTCATACAATAAAGCAGTGTTTTTACTAACATTCTGTAGTACAATTAGGTATTAATTACAGATTGCAAAATTTGTATCAAATATTATCCGTGTTCCTTTTTTAGATCAGTAATTTGAGGCATGAGGAAGTTTTCAGAGATGAATAACGAGGTGGAAAGAGGGGAGGGAGACCTGAGTTTGAAATGCATGTTTTGCAGAATACAGGTCCTAGTTTTGTGCAAATAGTCATATGTTATTATTTTGCAACTCCTATCAAAAATAGAGGCACCCCATTTGCATGTGGGATTCTGATTTTCTAAATGAATACAGCCTCCTTCAGTTCCCATATCCCACTTCTGACTGTGAAAGCCAGCTCTTATGAACTAATCCCAGGAAAAAAATCAGCATCTATAACCTAATGGAACTCAGCAAAGATCAGGAGATCAGTACTGTATATGATCAGTCACTTGGATCTGAAATTCTTCTGAAGCAGGACTGAAACTGCACTGGCTTTGTAGTTGATGAACTCACACTACTGAATTTCCATTGACTTCATTTAAAATGACAAACTGAAGTCAGATTGCTGTGTTTTAGCTCTGCTTTCTATTATGTCCTGAACTGTTCTGCAAGGCAGCTATGCAGTAATTAAAACACTTCTTCAGGATTAAGTCCTGTTACCTTATTTTGACTTATGTTTGAGATAGTATCAATGGTTAGAATTTTATTGAGCAGGTTGGTACCAAATCATATTAAACACTAATCATCAACTAATGTCTATACAATGTTAATCACAAGATCGTTTTCCCCACCCTATACTGCTCTGTACATTTTTGTTTTTGCATCATATCTGAAACATCTGTCTTTTTTTATCAGTGCCTGAGATATGTAGGAGAGCAGAGAAACAATACTTGGAAATCTGGACTCAGTTCTCAGTCTGTCTAAGACCTTTCATGAAATTGTAATCTCTTAGGGGGGTGATAATACTCACCCTAAGCATGCTTCCTTTCATGTCGCTGATTTAGACAGTAATAAACAGCCCTTGTCCAAAACAGCTAACAAGATGTATCTGGAAAGTGTGACTGTAGTCATAGTTGAATTTTTGGTGTATTACAAGGTTATAAATAAGCTAATATTTTCTTGGCACCGTAAAACAAATAATGTCTACTGCTCTTGTGTTTGTTTCCTACTAAATAAATAAGAAAGAAGTAGTTTGTTTAGTTGGCATTTAGATTGAGATTAATTTTGTAAGCACAATCAGCTTGCAGATGATCTATGAAATACTGGAAACACTACCAGTGGGATTATTAATTCACATCAGTGCATGTGCCAGATTTCTCTATAATTACTGCAAATCTCTGTTTAGAGAAGTAAAGAGGTATTCTTTATTACAGTCTGTGATGTTCTTTTTTTAGCTTGGTTTTGCTCATAGTTCTGTATCTGCTGGCTGCTTTGAAACCCGAGATTTTACAATAATTGCTCTTTCTTATTTGAAATTATATGTAGTGACCTTTATGTATTTACAAGACTATTGGGAAACTAATTGTTGAATTCTAAATTAATCATCAGCTGCTCAATCAAAACTGTTGCATGATGTCATAGAAAGATAATTGTAAGATAAATTATTTGCTTTCAAAAGTCGTGTTTAAACTGAGGGAATGACTCTGACAAAAATTTGATCGGGCCCTTTGGTTTGACCTATTAGTCCTCTTCATTTCCATCTTCCTGGAACAAGAGACTTTTTGGTACTGTGAGCTTAATGTGTAATAGCAAATTTGAGGAGAAAGTGGGAGTAAAAAGATTGGCACTTTTTGTTGGTCATCTCGTACTGTTGTAGAAAATACACACATTGGCTGTTTCTTTCCTTCTCCTGTTAGCTATGTTTTGATCAGGAATATCACAATGTAGCCTGTGGTCTTCTTCAAAAAGGCATTTTTCCTCCTCCACTTAACCTCCTACCTTTCTCTGACAATGGCTTTGTGTTTCTAACAATGTCTTCTGGTTGGGAGGTTGCTAAATGTTGTTTGATTGCTCAGCGGGCAACCTGTTAGAGCAGTTTGCCTCCCAGACTGCTTTACCTCTTAGTGCTTTTTCTTGCCACAGACTCACACTATGATAAAACAACCAAGCCATTCTGAACCTGTATTTCTAGTGTCAGAGTTTTTACTAAAATTCTTGGCTTACAGCATCAGCTATGGTTAACACCTCATGAACAGGTCTATTTGTTCAAGAGAATAAACCAAACTTTACTTACATAGTGATTAAGCAGCATAGGAGTTTGGACAGACTGTAATAGCTTTCGGCTTATTAAGCTTAGGTCCAGTTTTTTGGTCACAAAAGACTTTGGTGGTTACATTTGCTCTGCTAGTAGACTGTAGCTTAACTAGTCCTTTCTTTCATTAGATATCTCATTTGTGACAACAGTATATTTTAGATAACTAATGTTAAGAACTGAACTAAATTTATATCAGCTAATTAGCTTCCGACTTTTTTTTTTTTCCATCAAGAGTTACAATTAATTTCAAGAGCTGTTGTTCAAGGTTTACAGAAATTGCTCCAAGCCTTAGAAACACAGTTTAAAGCAACTGCTTTCAACTACGTAAATGGCGTTCTGTTGCTTTGTGACTAATGTTTTGTCAGTCATGGAATTTCACCCTTTACAACTGCAAGTTCTGTAAAGTAGCCAGAATGGGAATGAGAAGTCTCTGATGATTCAGAATAGTGCATTAAAAGTTCTAAAATGGGAAGAAAGAAGAAATGAAACGTTTGTCGATTACAGCAAGACGTAAAATTTTAAATGAGCTGCTTAACTTCAGCATAAGGCATACCATCAAAATCTTCCTGGCTAAATCTGTGAGAAGTATCAAAAGATATAAAAGCATTTGTGAAATCTAGAAAAACAAAAACAAAAAACAAAACCAACCTTGGAAATGCATCAAATTGCCAATCTAATACACTCAACAAAAAAATTCTCCTTACATTCGTATTATCTGAAATAATTATAAAAACCTTTCTATTGTGCTTCCTTTTTAAGCTACTTAAAACTATGCCATGGGTAGTATCTAGAAATCCTGAGCATGTGTATGTTAGGTTTCTTTCCTTTAGGAACTTAAGAGTCTAAATGGACAACACAGTCATCTGCTTATGGAAAGAAGACTAGGACAGATCTGAGAATATAATTCTGTTTTTCAGGCTCTTAATCTTGCATCCTATCTAAAGACAGGCCATCCTGTCCCAGCTTGTGGGAATTAGAGAAGGGAGTCCTGGCAAAGTTCACACCGTTTCTCTCTGTGTTCCCAAAGGACACCATGAGGGGATTCCTGCAATTCTAAGACACTCCAAGAAAAGAATAAACCAGGGAGTTCCCTCTTATAACTGCATGAAGAACAGAGCACTGTCACATTCATTTGGCAACTGCAAAGAGTGAAGCACAGAAATTTTGGTTTCCAGAAGGGTTGTGGTTGAAGACTGTTTTCATTGCAACGCCTGCTTTGCAACACATCTTATTTTTGTCTTTTAGTTCAACTCACAGCTAAATTGAATGTAAATAAAAGCAGGTGAGATGGGCTGCTTTCCAGCTGATTCTAATCTACCCATACAGTTATTAAGAAACAGGGGAAAAAAAGGTGCAGACACGACAGTGGTGTAAGTAAACTTTGAAGACAGTGAACCTCTGATAGTTTAGACCAGCTGTGATTTAAAAAAAATCTAGTAATCAGTGAAGTCCTTCACAAATAACTTTATTCAACACTCTTAAATATTTTGCATGTTTTACAGGCAAGTTACAACAATCTGCAAAAAAACGCTATTAAAAAAATGCTATGAACTAAATAGAGAAGCAAGAACAGGTTATGTTATATAGCAAAGGGTGAATTAACTCTTTCTTTCCAGGGAACCAAGCTACTGAGTTTTTGACTTACAACTTGTGCAAATATTACAGTAATTGAGTGTTTTTCTGGTAATAGTTTTGCCTAAAGTAGAGGTTAGGCAAGGAATGTCATGGCAACACAAGGACCAGTGGATCCTTGGGGACAACAATGCTGGGCACCATGGAAGGTTTCCCCTGGCAGGGGGCAACAGGATAGGAGCTTGGCAGCCACTGCTCATCCAGCAGAGCTGGATTCTTCAGCATCTCTGGGCAGCGACTGACGGTCCCAGGCTGAGAAGAAATGGGGCCTTGTGCCATGGGCAGGGCTGGGAGAAGATCCCAGCTCTAGTGCTTTCAAGGCCCTGACAGTGTTAGTAGGAAAGTAAGGAAAGTTTCTGAGTAAAAAGTAAATATTTCCATCCAGATCAATTTCAGCTTCTGACAATGTACATGAAGTGCACGTGCAAAAAGTAATATGTGGAACTCCGCTAATTGCTACATAATAAACTACCACGGCATGAAATGTCATGCTGGGAGTCTAAGGCTCCAGAGGGTCAAAAAGTGTGCTCAACAGAATTCTCTGCCCAAGCCATCAGGAGGTCACTCACCCTCAGGCAGGGCATTGTATGGAGAAACCCTGCACGGTTTCCTGCAGCACAGAGATCTACAGGTGCCAGCTGTGTACCAGGACAATTTATCCACTGTAAAATATGGTCCCAGGAAGTGTAACAGTGTAACAGCCATTTCATATACACAAAGATACAGCCTGTGTCATAAACAATTCCAAACACTGTGCATTCATCTTTATTCTCTCATTATTTTAAAGACATTTTATATTGCTGATGGGAAGGAAAAAAAATTAAAATGCTTTTGACAAGAAATAGACTTTTGTACAAGATCATTCCCTCCCCTTCCAATTTTCTTTTTGTGCTGCAGCTGCTGTTGCCAGGCTGTCTTTGTTGCTATGGTGGTGTTTTGTGTGCCAGAATTTTATATTCATTCTTTTAGAGTCACCTGATTGAGTGGCTGTGCTACATAAGTTATCAGCTTTACTCATAAAGATAAAAGATATATCAGCCTGCTGATGTTATTTACCTATGACATCAATAAATTGATCAAACTTAATACAACCATATCTATGGCCACCGGCCATAAATTTACGGAAGTATTAATATAACAAGTGAATTCTTATAGTAAATGAGTGACTTAAAAAAAATCTCACTTGGGGATATTACCTTTAGTAGGTTTCATTTTTTGGCATGACAGTCATCGACAAGGCAGCTTTACTATACCTTGCCTTATATTTGTCTCTCAGTGGAAAGATTTGAGTTCTATAGTCCAAACAAATTGAAAGGTGCCTTTCTCAGAATGATTGTGCTTTTACCAGAGATACAGGGTCACGTTTTCTTTCTTTCTTTTCTGGAAAATTGCTCTGTACAAGTTAACGATCCTGCTCCCGCTGATAATTAAAGCATAATTTGGTCCAATTTAAAATGCAATTAGGATAATATACCTCTGTTGAAGATGAGTTTATCTTTAATCCCAAATCCTGCAAACACTGTCACTCATGTTTAACTCTCCGTACACCAAGTGCACCAGTGTACTTAAGCATTTTCAAGTCAGGGGCCACTGCTTCTTTTCAAAATGTAGATTTACACCAAGAAATTCAGGATAGCAAGTGGCAATGAGATATTTCACATACGTGTCTCTGAAATCAATGTTAAAAAAGCTATATTTTAATGCATAGCTCATACAGTCTTTCAGTGTAGCTTTCTCTGTATTTTCATTTGACCTGACTTTGATCAATGCCATCTGTTACAGTGACTTATCTGCCAACGTCCATTTGCACATCTGAATCTAAACTTATTGTGTATTCATCTTATTTTCTGGAAATTAACTAGCAATACATGAAATATTTTATACAAATGATGGCTTACAAGTACACTGCATTCTAGTGACTTACTTACACTAGACAATCATTTTACAGCCCAGGCTGCAAAACCAAAAACATTCAGAAGTTAATTCCTGCAGTGCAAGATCAGTGTGTATCCCATCCCATAAGTACATTTTTTAATAACTACCTTAATAACTTCACAGCCAAGTTTATTGTTATTAGCCATACAACTTTATTTCAATTTCATGAAACTAAAAGCGGCTGAGTAAAGAAGAAACAGAATACAGGCATAACAATCTTAGTACCTTGTGAGCCTTACAGTACATTTGGATAAAATGTGCCTGCTTCTTCCTGTGCCTGACGTAGAGCAATCACTTAATGATAATTGTACTCTTTATGGGTATAATGATCCTGCTGAACGTAGCCTATTTCCAGGTCAGTGATGCCATGCTTTGCGGAAAAGAGTTTCAATTTAGATGCACATAGAATTTAAGTGTTTGAAATGTACTGTGTAGCAAAAAATGTATTCTTAGCTGGAGCAGAGGCTGATTAAGCAGCACTGATAACACATAAGCTAGATAGCTCAGTTGAAACTGAATTCCCACTGATTTCACTGAGCCTAGGATTTCAGCAAACACTGAATATTAAGCACTTTCCAGAATTGTTGCTTAGTAGGCAGACACACTGCCATTTCCTTTTGTGCTTATTCCTCCTCTGAATGCAAAATCCATTAGATATCTGCCATTTAAAAGGCGTGTTTTCCTTTGGCCAAATACCATGTTCCGGTATGCTTCATCAGGTTAAGACTGAAAAGCCACAAAATTGCTCCAAACAGTTTTTTGTATTTGAAATATCATATCCAAGTAAAACAGCTAATGCTGATTTATAGGGTGACTGACTACATGGTCCTGCTAATAGATTCCCAGGGCTTCGTGGTATCATCAGAAATCAAGTGGTATCACTGTGAATTGTAACTGCTTTTTCCTAACAATTCAAAGAAGGCTAGGTCAGGGAAAAATGTATTACAGCCTTGCTGAGAAAACTGCCAGAGATGCATCCACCTATAGCTGTTTCACATCTTTCAAACAGCTGGTTTTGGCAGACTGCTGTGAATATAAGTATTTAGGTGAGCATGGTTTTAAATGATCATGATACTGTAGTATCTGTGCTCTTTGCTCTTATTTTCATAGGATTTAAATATTTCATTTTTGTTCATTTGTATAATACATTCCCTGTACTCAGCTCAGGTGAGGTCGCGCCTCGAGTGCTGTGTCCAGTTTTGGGCCCCTCACTGCAAGAAAGACCTCAAGGCCCTGCATTGGGTTCAAAGAAGGGCAACAAAGCTGGAGAGGGGTCTGGAGCACAGGGCTTATGAGCAGCAGCTGAAGGAGCTGGGATTGTTCAGTCTGGAGATAAGGAGGCTCAGGGGAGACCTTATTGCTCTCTGTAACTACCTGAAGGGAGGTTGTAGTGAGCTGGGAGTCAACCTCTTCTCTCATGTAACTGGTGATAGGACTAGAGGGAATGGCTTCAAGCTGCACCAGGGGAGATTTAGGCTGGACGTTAGGAAATACTACTTGTCTGAAAGAGTGGTCAGGCACTGGAATGGGCTGCCCAGGGAGGTGGTGGAGTCACCGACCCTGGAGATGCTCAAGGAACGTTTGGATTTTCTGTTGAGGGACATGGCTTAGTGAGAACTGTTGGTGATGGGTGGATGGTTGGACTGGATGATCTTGAAGGTCTTTTCCACTCTTGGTGATTCTGTGATTCTGGGATGAAAAGGTAGTTGTGAAAATGGTACTGAAAAACTCTCTCCCTTGCTCCCATCAAAACAGACCAATCCCATATCTACATCAGTGCAGTCAAACTCTGAATTTGTTATCATTTAAGTCACAGCAAATCAATGGGAAATATCACAGGAGTGAATGCGTGAAGTTTCATTCTGCCCCATATTTGCATGGCAGGCTGATACCAAAACAACTGAGCAAATGGAGTAATTGGCCATGGAACATGTCTGTTGTCTGCAGAGACTACTGGAAAGGTGTGAACTCAGATCCCACTAAAGGCAATCAAAAGTTTCTTGTTGAAGGGAAGAAAGTTGGAAGAGGCCCAGTAAGCCTTAACAACTCAGGAACTAAGAGCATTTCAGGAGTCTGACATGCCACTTTTGTACCTTTCCAATTACAAAACAAATAAACAAAACAGAAAACACCAAACAAAATCAAAAAGCTTTCCCCCACTTACATAATACATATATTTCTAAAGAGTAATTTCTTTAAAACGCTATTCCTTTGAAACAAAACCAATTTTTCTTTGTAGACATTCTTTCTACATCGTTTGCTTTATCTTGTAGAAGTTTGACCTTCTGCCCCAAAATCTTAAGGGTCAACTGAAAACCTCTACAGAGAAATTTGAGATCTCGTGCTGTGTCATCTGATGCTTTCTATCTACTGTGGCTGCACAGGGATGTGAAAAGAGACAGTCATTTTTGGAGCACATATGACTTTGTTCTTCAAAAATCTTTCCTTAAAAACATTGGATTTAGGATTTTGTTGGGTGAAAGGAGATTTTGCCATTGTCGTCTTTTTTGTGGAGCAGAACTAAATTGAATTAAGAAATTACGAGGAAGTTGCTTCATTTTGTGAGAGCACAAAGCTTTGGGAAAGCAATTTAACAAAATTCATGCTGGGAATTGTATGCACCATTTTCTTTAAGAGTCTTTCCTCTTTTGCTGTCCCGTTCATTGCTTGTGGTCCAAGTACTGCCCTGCCATTACGCTTTTTATCCCGGGAAAGTGTGCCATGCCTTTTCCTTAAAACAGTGCTCAGCTTCCCTCGCGCTCACGCCTTGCGTAGCCTGGCATCGGTAGGAGGTACCACTCATCGTCCGTCTCTCCCATCGGTAGGACAAGCGATCGAGACACTCACCTTCGGTCCCTCGTCCAATACGCTGGGACCCTCGGCTGCCTCTCTCGCGGTGGCTTTCGTCCCCGCACCGCCACGCGTCTCCCCGTCACCCTTCTGCGAGGCCGGTGCTTCTGTGTCAGCTCCCCGGTTTTGGGGCCAAGGATAGACCGCGTGCCACTCCCCCGGCGCGCTTCGAGGAAGGCAACTACCGGCCGCCGGGGGCCGTCCCGCCCCACGGCGGCGCCCCACGGCGGCGCCCCGCAGCGGCCCGCGCCGAGGCCCGTCCCTCCCCCCGGCTCCGAGCTCCCCCGAGGGCCGCCCCAGGATCGGAGCCAGCCTAGGCCTCGGCCCGGGGCGCGGGGCGGCGCACCGCCGGGCGGAGGGCGGCGGCCGCCCAACGCAGCCCGAAGGTCGGCAGGGCAGCGCTCCGCGGGGCGGCCGGGCCGGGCGGCCCCTCAGAAAGCGGCCCGAGGCCGGCGCCGGCGCCCCGCCGCTCTCCCGGCCCGACCCCGCGGCGGGTCCCGCAGCGGCGCCGCTCCCTCCCGGCCGCGGCCGGCAGGTGGCGCCGCAGCGCTGCCGGCGCGGCGCGCTGACCTCGCGCGGGGGAACCTCGGGGGCCGAGCTAGGCGGAGGAGGGGCGGGCGGGGAGCGGGCAGCGGCGCTCGCGCCGTGCCCTGCCTGCGCGTGTGAGAGCGAGCGGGCGTGTGCGTGGCGGCGAGCGGCGGTATATAGGGGATGTGCCGCCGCATGGCTCGTCCTGGCTGCCGCCGCGCCGGGTTTCTCCTCGGGCGCCGGTGAAACCTCTCGCCCTCCGGCTCGGCGGCCGCTCCTCCGCCCGCGCCTGGCGCGCCGAGCGCGGTTCCCGGCCTCCTTCCCGGGGCTGTTTCTGGAGCCCCGCCGTCCTTCCTGAGGCGGCCGCCGTCTCCCGCGGCTTCTGCGCTCCGGAGCGAGCGCGTAAATGCGGTGCAGATGGCCGGGGCGCAGCCAGGAGTGCACGCTTTGCAGCTCAAGCCCGTCTGCGTCTCCGACACGCTGAAGAAAGGCATTAAATTCGTCAAGTGGGACGATGTGAGTAGCTTCTTCGCTCGGTCCGGGCGGCACGGGCACGGCGCGGCTCCGCGGCGGGCACGGGGCGGGCGGGAGGCTCCGGCTTCTACGGATCGGTAGTCGGACCGCTCGGCCGGGCCGCCCCGCGGGCGCCGTGCCCGCTGAGCGGGGCAGGTGGAGGTGGCGGGAGCCGGCGGCTGCTCGGCACGACCGGGGCCCTCGTCCGGCTGGCCGTCGCCTCGCGGGGTCCGTGCCGCACCGGGGGGCGCTGCTGGAGCGCCAGCCTCGTGAGCCCAAACTTTCTCCGAAGATTCAAGTCTTCTCCGCGCTCGCGTCCCCTGGCCGGTGCGAACGGTGTTTTCGCTGACTCTCTTCGCTAGCGTCCTGCTCTCCCTCCTTGTCTTATTCTGCACGTTTCCTTCTCTGTGGCTACGGCGTAGTTGTTTTCTTTCTTTCTCTATCTACCCTTCCCGTTGCCTTCCTGGGCCTGGTGGTGTTGCCCGGCTCTGGGCGCCTTATCCTTCAAGTCAAGTATTCCCACCCCTCTCCTTCCTTGGTTAGTTGGAACACAAGATCTACCTTAAAATCGCACCTGCTTGCCACTTGCTGCTTCCTGTCACCTTTGATTTGTGTTTCTTCACGTAGAGCAGCATGGTTGTTGCTTTACCTTCAGTGGGGCAGCTGTTCTGCCTTTCTTTGCTGGCTGTGTCTGGGATGCTATTAGAGAAAGTAGCCCTTCTCTGGTCACCTTTTTTTTTTTTTTTTGTCAGTTCATGAAAGTAAGAATCCTCTGCAGTGGAAAAGAAAGGCAGAAAGGATTGGTCCTCTCCTAGCTTTGCTCTTGCAGTGTTGTGCCTCCGGTATGAGGTTGGGTGTTTGTGCCCCAGTTGCGCAGAGTGCGTGCCCAGAAGTCTGCCTGTGATACAGAGACAGAGGAGCAGATGGGAAGGCAGGCTGGGCACACTGGGCAGTTTCAATGTTGTGGGAACTGTTGAGGTTAACTTGAAGGATGTAACACAGTTCTCACTTCTTCTGTGTATTTGGCTGCACTAAAGACTTGCACAACAGCAACTGGAGGGACAGCGGAGAAAGGGAGAGAAGGGGCAGTGTATGTGTCTGACAGTTGTTCTTGTTCTGCTGTGTATTGCGGTTTTGCCATTGCTCTCAGCCTGTCCAGCAGCCAAATGTGTAATCCAGACCTCTATAAACCATGACAAACGCTTTCAAGGAAGGAAAGAACATCAAAGAAGTGAACAAACTGTAGAGTGGAATTGTATTTACGAGGAAAGACTGATACCTTTCTAATATACTCAGCATTCTGACCTTGTCCACAGTAATAAACAGTGCTCTAAAACAGGTTATGGTTGTTGAGAAGATAGATGGAACTAAGCTTGAATGACTTGTCTGATAGTCAGAAAGATAGGAGGATTTTTTTTTTTTTTTTTTTTTTTTTTTCCCATTAGTATATAGGCAAAATAACCTCAGCCTTTGCCATTGTAGTTTTATTTTTGGTAAGCTATCAAGATGTTTAAACAGATAAATGTAGGGGTCAAGTGAATGGTAATTTATGTCTCCAGAATGGGACTCTGAGCAATTAGGCAACAGTTAAAATTATTTGCCTGCAATTTCCAGAGCATTGTACTGTGTACATGGATTAGCCACAGAATGTCCGCTGCGCATGGAGAGCACCTGCTTCAAGTTCTGTATGTTATAGGCTGAATGGAGCAAGATCTACAATTTTAAATGTCAGCATTGCAGTAGTAAAAAAGGGCTAAAATGCCCTAAGTATGCTGTTCAGGTTAAAGGTGATAGCGAGCAACACATGGGTATTACCTGGAATGTGTTACTGAGGGAGTGCTTTTATCAGCTTATTCAGGGAGCTTGTGGAAATTGTTGTGTATTGAGCTGCACCTGTGTGATGCAGAATACCTGCATTAACTCATTGCTGACTGTGCTCTGTGTATGCATGCAAGTTGCCCTCCCAGTCCTGTGTTTTGCTCATGGTGGTTTTTTTCTCAGCATTGAAAGCATCACAAAATCAGACTTCAAGGGAAATTAATCTCTTCTGGCATTCGGTCTATCAGGAAGTCTGTAGACCAATGCACATTTAGTGACTTTGAAAAGTGTTGGTCGCTGAGTAGCCAGTAACAACTTCAGAGTATTTGTTTTCTACCAAATGAAGCTGCTTGTAGAATTTCAAAGAAGGATGATCATTAATCTGAACCTCTGTGGTCTGTTGTGTGAGTACACATGCACGAACTCTGAGTGGAACAATAGGCTGTAATGAGAAATGGTAAACTGCAAAATGGAACAGTGAAATGGAATTAACCATAATGAGTACTTTGGATCTGCTGTGCTCACGGGGCTGATCAGAAAAGCTGGGCTCACATGCTGGTGTTTATTGCTCACCATTTTGTATTTGTGACTTCAAAGCATGAATGGGAGTCAGTCCCTCATTCCTGTTGTAGGCATACCCTTTTAGTACACCTTCTTGCTGTCTTGTTTTGCAGATGGCTCTACTGATGTTTTTCTTCATCTCATAAAGCAGAGGAGTTTTTTTGCCTGTTCCTATGATTTGTACCAAGAGCCCAGAGCAAAATTTTTTCAGCTGATATAAATTAAAGCACTGAAAAATAGCGCTTTTAAAAAATGAGAATGCAGAAAGAATTTTAACCAGGGCACGAGAGGCGTGTAAGGAATTTCTTGGTGTATAGAGTAACAGTTGTTAAAGAATGTGTTTGGTAGCTTGTGGAAGGATGCTGCAGGGTGCTATGCAGAACACATCTGAGAAATTAGCAGTGCTACAGACTTGGAAACAGACCCACCCATGGACACCCCGTCCTGTACTTCTGGTAGCTGTGCCTAATTGGTAACTCGGAGGCTGCTGATACACAGCTGTGGTTGTGATGTTGTTCCACAAGCGTCCTCTCTGAGGAAGAGCAGGGAACCGTGTGAGAACTTTATCCAGTGCCTGCATCTCCTCCTGCCTGCCCCCCCAGGCATGAAGGTAGGCCGCTTGGAAAGAGAAAAGCCTTTCCTGAGCTTTGCTAAAATCCTGGCAGAGGAGAGGGAGTGGTTGTGTCACCTCTCAAGGTTAAATACAGGCAGGTGGAAGGCAGGCAGTTCAGGAACCTTGATGTTTCATTTTCTCTTCAGACCATTTTCAGTTTCTGGATAACAAAAACATCAGAGACAATTAAAAAGTTTTGGCTTTGCAATTCCAGTCACATGAACATGCATTGGCACTGGCTGTAATATCACTTACATTCAGCCATGTGACGTCTGCTAGATTCTTCACAAATTCAATTTTGGATCAGAATGTAAAGCACTAAAATCTGGCTGATGACTACTAGCCTATTATTTTGCTTTCTCTCTCACTATTTCTCTTTTAATCTATAACAGTCTTATAGTCAAGAAAACACATTTTAGAGTTACTGATGTCTGGATTGGGCTCACAGTGTACTGTAAAGAAATAGATGGAGTTTGAATGAGTGAAAGACAAGTGACTGTTCATAGGGTTTTTGGGGATGTATGTGTGTGTGTGTCTGGCATATGGTACCTGTTTGCTGAGCTTCTTTATGCCGCCTTCATTTGGGATTTTTATCACCACTTTACTACCATAAGGAGACTGAATTTCCAAAGTACTGATGTGGTCTTCAAACAGATGTGCTTTGCTGTTCTTAGAGAAAGCGACAACTATGCAAGGAGAGGGAAGGCTGGAAGAGGGGCTGATTTGTTTCGTTTGGCTGTAGTGAAACTAAGGGTTGTAAGAGCTGCTCCTGATCAGTTTTAAAACAGTCTAAAATGGATAAATTAAAAAACTGCCATTAAGTCTATGGGTGAAGCTGTTCTGTAGGCGGTGAAATTTACTGTAGGTTTGTATGTTGCTAGCTGAGGAGATCAATGAAACTTGAGTATAAAGGACTTCCTCAGCACTGATCTGGCTGAAGCCTGAAGGGACTCAATCCTGCGTTGGCTGTGTCATCTTTTTGCAGTGGGAAGAAGATGGGTATAACTGAGTTAACAAATTGCTCAACAGCTCAACTGAAGTGTGTTTTTCCAAATGCAGTAATTGGCATACTGAAAAAAATTAATATGATGGTGTATATTCAAAAATAGCTTTGTTATTACCTCTTGCTTAAAGTCTTTCTTATCTACACTGCTGCTAATATGTACTTTACATAAAGAATTTGACTGGTTTCTCTGTGGCTTATGCTATTTACTTTTAGTTGTGAGTTAACTTTTAAAGTAAAGTAATGCAGCATTATCTATGTTGAGGCGTGTGGTTGCTTTTTTTTTTTTTTTTTTTTAAAGGAAATTTTTAATTACTGAAACAAAATTACTGATAGGCGGTATTGGTTGGTGGCTGCAACATCAGCTGTTCCAGGGAGGAGCAAAAATGAGCCCAGCTCTTCTAAGCACTATTTTAATACTTCATTTCTCTTGGAGTGCTTCTTTGCCTTTATAAGTGTTTTTGAGTTCAGACCATGAGTGCTACCTGGAGTTGGTAGGCTTTATTTGTTTGGAGTCTTTTAAAGAAGATTATCTGGGGTATAGGATACATTTACTTGAAAGTTTAAAGGAGATGTAACATCCAAGTATCATTGTTAAAGATAAGCTGAGAACAAACAGCAAAAAGAAGACCAGAAATCTTCAGAAGGACTTGAAGATGTTGGAGGGGGGGAAAAAAAAAAGCTCGTATAACTTCCTCCCCCCCCCCCCCCCCCCCATGTATTTTTAAACTCAGCACAAGTCTTTCACTGCAGTATATTACAGAGTCTATGAGAAATAAGCAACTATTGTTCTCTGTATTTAAAACTAAAACAATAAACTGAGAACAGTTTATTTTTTCTGAATGTTTTCAGCCTGGAGGGGAGAAGTTAGTCAAACTCTCCAGATTTTTTCATTGGTTTTTTGTTCTTTGTTTCTCCTCTTCCAGTAATAAACAAGTACTGGCTCTGTGCTATCTAAAATATTTAACCTAAATGAATAGGAGTTGTGGTTTGGGTTGTTTGCAACGTGGGCAATTATCAGATTGCTTAAAATTTCTTAATATTAAACACTGCATGAAGAGGAAAGCATCTGTCCTGCAGAGTGAATAGATGTGTACCACAGAAGATCTGGAGAAGTCTTCATGTGGCTTAAGCTGCAGATAATATCTGCTATTGTAGAATCTGAGCATTTGGAGTGTTGGTAGGCATTAAGGAAAGTGGAAATTGGAACACAGCTCTTGTAAGCAAATGAGAATTCTGTGTGAAAGGGAAGATAACAGTGAATTGAAGTTGTCTGCTGCATGCATACTGTATGCATTCTTGACTTTAATGTTTGAGTGCTTCAAACTTTTTTTTTTTTTTTTTTACTAAAACAGACTGTGGTGAAATAAACTTAATCGTTATGGAGTCTTTAATGTGTTATTAAGTAAATGCTTCCTAAGCATCTCTTAATCTACTTTCACAAGAACCATTAGATGACAAACTGTGTTCCCAATTGTACTGTTTTAGAAAATAGACCAACATTAAAAACTATAATTTTTAATTTGTGATCAGATACCTTGGACCTAATTTTTAGGCTGCATGGCATCATACAGTCAGATGTTCAGAATGACTCCCAAGTGAGTTCGGATGAATTTGAGCTCAGCATCTCTAAAACTTAGAATCGTGTTTCCATGTTTCATTATCTGGTTTTCCCTCAAATCAGAATACTGCATTTATGCCTATGGACAGTTTGGTTTAATTTATTTGCTTATCATCACATAAGAGCTGTCTGGCAGAGATAATATCATCCCAGTTGGCATTTGGCTACATACCTTTCTTTATTCCTTTCTTCTTGACTGCATAATTTGTAACACCTACAACAAAGAAGGACAAATGGAAACTACATGAAATAAGGCTGTAATTAGCCCAAGACCATGGACACCTTGAGGAAAGAGGCAGGGGTTGTTTGCTTCTGAGGAACAAATCCTGCTTGAGGTAGCTCTTAAAATTGCAGGAAGTTAGTCTTAATTACCAGAGAGCTGGCTCCTGTCATGTGGTGCCATCAGCACAGTTGCTCCAGGGTTTAACCACTCTAATGCTGAAGAATATTTCCCTGCGTGTCCCTGTTAAACAAGTAGGATTTCATTTTACGAGTCCTGACTTTCATTTTTAATCCTGTGTCCAGTCCTACTTTATAACTGCATTCCATTTTTCATTTCTTGTCCTGCTTCCAATCTCCAGCTCTTTTTCCACCTTCTCCAGCCTTCTGTTTTAGCAGGTTGTTTCTTTACAAGGTAATCAGAGAGTGGGCAGTTTCTCCCTCCCTTCTTGGTAGTTCAGCTGTCAGACTGAAGAGGGAAGTTGTTGGGGTTAATGAGGCGGTGCTGTGAGCCCCATCTGTAGTAAGAGATGATTGTAAAAGTTGTCTTGCTTTTCTTTTAAAGGTCTGTTGATAAGGATTTTGACTGAAGTGTTTATATGGAACAACAGCAGTATCTGCATGGTTTGTTGAAACTCATCTGACTTGCAATTGTGCAGTTGAGGAGGTACATGCAGCATTTCATTTCCTTGTAGGATCCATTAGAAACTTATTTATGATGGGATTGATTCACTGTTTGCATCATAGGTACGCTATTGATGTTCTGATCGTTTGAACACTGATTTGTGCTTGGCATAGAACATGGTGGCAATAATACGTATGTATTAGCACATAATGAATGAAGTACAGGGAGTTGGCGGTCAGCACTATTAAAGTGCAGGTGGCACTTTTTGCTCACTGGTGTTGGATGTGGCTTAGGAGGCCTACACCTGAAATTAGACATTGATCAGTTGGTTGCTGCACGCTTGCACATTTATGCCTGTGTTCTGCAGTGCCTCGGAAGTAAGCATCTTGGAGTTCTCTGTTATTTTGAAACCTCCTTGTTGAAAAGTATAAAATGTTATTTCTATTGCAGGGTATCAAGCAATCAACTACGAGGCAACTGAAAAGAAATAGTACAGAATAAATCACATTATTTACTTTAGGCTGTGAAGTTGACTGAGAATAGAGAACTGGCCTGAAATTAAAAAAATATGGGGGTGGGGGGATGGGATTTTAAGGTCAATATAAATACTCATTTTAAAAATGCTCACTTGAATTCAGGCTAGTGCAATATGCAGCACAGTGAGACTGTTAGGATAGGACCACTGGAAATCTTTCTGTGTAAGGAATTTGCAGAGCCAGTCAGCCAGAGATCAAGCCCCTGCTTGGCTGAAGCATCTGTGGTGGCATTTAGAAAACCTGAGAACTTGCAATCATTTTCACTGACTGCAGTGCTCTGCTTTTTCTCTTCTGTCTGATCACATTTGATTCTTGCCTTCGTTACCTTATTCTACTTTTTTCCTTCTATTCTTGCAGGGATCACAAGAATCTGGGGATGTACAACGCTACACTTTTTTTTCCTCCCTCCCTATCTGTTTTATTTTCATGTTCTGGATCTGAATGGGTTGGGGAAGAAATTGACCTCTGCTTCTCATCTTTGTCCTTCGAGGCGTTTCTCCTCAACCTTCTTCCTTTATCTTTTACATATCTTGAGAGTATGGAGGGCTGGCAGGTAGTGCAGGTCATTTGTCCTGTCTGTTACCTTCATCTGAACAGGCGTATATGTTTGGTAACTGTTTGGGGTAGTGATGAGATAGGTCAGCTCTTCGGGTGAGGTATTAACATGAATGCATCTCAGGATGCAGGTGTGTCTTCTGGATAGCAAGTGACATTTCTTTCCAGGTAGTAGAATGTTTTTGTAAATAAATGTACCAAACAATTGTCATTTGAAATAAGTTTCTAATTCAAAACCTTGAAGCACTCTTTTTCTTGAGTGTAAAGTACGTTAAGATTTATTTTCAGTGTACCTTGTTGATCTTTGCCATCCCTGATTGCGAAGTAGCATAAAAGCCACAGACCTCTTCCACGTGACCGAGGCTGCTGTGTTCATATGCAGTGGGCAGCACAACTTGCAGGCCTGACTCAAGGGGCTTATTTCCGTTCTGCTCCCGGATCTAAGTGGTCTGGCTCTCAGTGGCAGGGACTTCAGACTTAGCAGTTATCTTTCTGCACGTGGCTTTTGTTGCTGCTGTTAACTGTGTGGAAGGCTTCGTAAGACTTATGTACACAGAGCCACATGTGCAAAGTTATTCTCTGATCCTGTGTTTGTGTAGTGTGACAGAGTGAGGTTCTTGTGTTCATCAGTGTGTTAATTATGTTCTGCTTGATGTCAGAGGAGTGTAGCTAATTCAGAAAACAGATGTAATGTATGGCTGCTGTTTTATAGTTACTTTTAATATTAAATCTTTCTGGAGCACGGTGGATCTTAAATTCACTCAGCATTATCCTTACTATGATGGGGCTTCCTTTATGTCACCTCGAAGATACTAAGGCCGTCTGCCCAGCCCCCGCTTCTTTGAGTCTGATTATAGTTGAAACCTTACAGCCCACTTCTAGGAAAGTATTGCTTTGACAGCTATATGTCATCAGCACAGGCAAATCCAAACAGCTTTGGGGCTGAAGCAGCTGATATGAAATGATAAAGCACCGCAACTGATTAATGTTAGACATAATCTCTTCATGCCTGTCTGTTTCCCATTGCTTCCTTCTACTTTTGTCCGTCCCCCTTGGGTGTTTATGTCTTATGGCATTGCGGAAGGACTTAGTCTTATTCTTTCCTTACTAAAGACTAAGTCTTATTCTTTCCTTGTTTTACATAGTTATGTGTAGATTGCATGGAACATGAAGCAGGAAAAATGAAATAGGATGAAAAAGGAGAGTTATCTCAGAACAGTGTCGGTGGTGCTGTGTGCACAGCCTTGATCCCAGCTGGGATGCGGCCCGCAGCGCCGACTGGGACAGCTGCACTGTTCCCAGCCTCTGAAAGCTCGTGTGGAGCCATGTGGGGTATCGCTGTACTGGGGCACAGTTAATCCCCACATCTTCCAGTGACAACGAGGATTTGTGCACTCACTTAAAAGTTTGAATTTATATTTTTTTCTTGGTGTAGAATTTGCTTTGTGTTTTTCTTTTTCTTTTTTTCTCAGTGTAAGAGAAATACAGACTCCTCTGTTTCATGAATGCCCCTTATTGGGAGTTTGTTATTCCATCACAAAGGAATGCAGCGATAGCATAATATAGAATTGTTATCTTTCTGCCTCAGAAATAACACTTAATATATTTAGTTTTTGTTTATGGTCCTGCCACTTCCAACAACTTTATTTGCACTTAAAATGCACCTTCTCACCTCCCCAAATAACCAACACCAACAGAATCTACTGCTACTACAAAACCGAACCAACAAAAAAGCAACAAAGAAACCTCCACAGTTAAATGCATTTGATTTTGATCTGAATTTAGGAATTTAGGCTGACCTCACATAATGCTGCTTTGGAAGTAGGTGGATGCTAAAGCTGTAAAATACCTATAAGGCTTCAACAGAAGCATGCATCCTGTTTGAGGATATGCTTAGGTTTCCCGTGGAGATAGGGCATAAGCTATTTTTTGCTGCCTCTCTTCCTCCTCTTTTCTGTGCTCTCTCCGTAACTTTCTAGTTCAACGTAGCAAAAAGATAGGAGTCTCAAGGCAACAGTGTTTTTACATATGTAATGAAAAATGGTAGAGCAAGGATAGAAGAGAATCCTGTTAGGAGCAGGCTACATAGGTTTCAATTATTATTGGCCATCAGGGGATCCCAGGGTGAAAGATGTAATGAACGCCCACTTGTGGGAAAGGCTTTAGTTTGAGCCTGTGTCTCCTGGGCCAGGTGCCAGTCAGGAGACGTGTATGTAGGAAATCAGGCCTCCTTAACGTTAGCATTTGCAAAGATGCTTGTTTTCAAATTACCCAAACTATGTATCTTAACATAGCAAACAGGTTTTTAGTTGATCTAGGGGAAGTGTATATGTACTTCCATTACTGAAAGCATCAGTTGTGGGGATTTTTTGTTTTATATACAGTAATCAACGGAAGTCTTACTGTAGTATAAGATACTGTTTGGGTTTTCTAGGCAAATTCAGACTTCAGGTATTAAATAAAGCTCGTAGGCATTTAGCTTGATCTACATATAAAAGTCAATTTGGATTCAGATAGGACTTCTGATAACTGTAGTACTTCATTATATGGAAATGCATTATGTCAGAAAAATGGAAATTAGGTAGGTGATACTAAGTCTTTAGTGGCATCCTGCAAGGGATACCTTGGGTACTATTGGAATTCATTAGCATGGGTGGCAAAGTAGCTGGTGCATGATTACGTGTTCTGTATGCTGACGTGTTGTTTATTTTTTTCCATCTAGGACTCAACTGTTGTGACTCCAATAATACTCAGAACAGATCCACAGGGATTTTTCTTCTACTGGACAGATCAAAACAAGGTAAGAGGGAAAAATTCTTATTCCAGAATGGTTGTTTCTGTTTCCAGGGGTATGATGGACAGGAATTAGGAGATTTTGCATGCCTGTTCTGACACAGTAGATGAGCATTGCATCAGCCTAACAGGCCTGTGGCTCATCTCTAGTGTGTAAAACATGGAGAGAAGGGTGAAATTCTGGAGTTCTGCTGTACACTGGTCATATGCAGCCATGTTAATGGTCTGGCCAATGAGTTGTAACGTTTTTTTAGTTTACAGGCAAGGATCAATTTAGCATGTTGTTTTGTTTCACAGTTGTGGTTTCTCTTTTTGCCTTCTGTACACTGAGGATGTTGGCTGTGGTGCATAACAGGTCTTGGAATACCCAAAGGCCAGAGCTCCCTTTGAATTCTTCCTCGTGCTGCACTATTCCATGGCTGTGCCTGCTAAGACACGTCACTAAATTCTTACTAATCCTCACTGGACACTTACTTACTTTTAAAAACATTCCAGCTTGCTTAGATCACTATTATGGCTGGGGAGCTGTTGGGAAGATCATGGCTTGATTTGTCTCTACTTCACACCACTTTCATATCTTGTCACCCCTTGAAATCAGGACTTGTGTGCTTCTAGCTGTTGGAGACAATGGAGCAGCAGCAGGGTTAAAGCATCGGTACCCCCAGTAACTGAGTGGAATTTGTTTCATAAAGATTATGAATCACATAATGTCAAATTATTGTTGCAATTGTTAGGGCAAAATGCTGTATTACAACTTGAAACAATGTGAGTTTTCTACAGATGAATTTTCAAGCACTTATGAAGTGCTTGTACCTGTTGCCTGTTGGAAACCTGGTGGTGTTGGAGCTTTGGCCTTGTTTTGAAGTATATGCCAAGATGACTAAACATGTAGCTGGGCTATTCTTCCAATAGAAACTCGTTTTTTTCATTTGTGTAGCTGTTTTTCACAAGTTCATGCTGTTTTTATGTTTAGATGCCAATGTAGAAATTATTTCAGGAGGTAGCAACCACTGAATGTGCAGAATGTAGTCAATTTACTGCTGCATTAGGTCATATTTATCTTCCCATGTTTGCTTTTTAGAGGAGATGGAGCACAGTTTTGAGTCAGTGTATTTGGAACTCTTATTGTGGAGCCGCAGTAAAAACCTTGCCTCATTTTGTGCTTCTGCAAGGTGGTGCTGGTTAATAGCATGTTTGTGCACTGACAGTCCAGTATTGTTAAATCACTGCCCAAAGATGGAAAGTGAATTCCCAAAGAAGTTGAAGGATGTGTCTGATTCGTACCAACCCAGAAGCTGTATCAAAACACAGCACAGTTCACTGATTTGTCCCTTGCATAGACTAATTTTTTTAAGTTGAAAAATAATGGCACACTTTGTAATAATAAATGGAAAACCGGAGTTGATTGGAGAGTTTATTTAACTTTTAATATATTTGGCACTGAGACCTACTTCAGTTTCCTACTGTTGTCTGCAAAAACAATGTCTCGAAGCAGTTCTGTGAAGAACAGCTATTTATAGAATTGTTGTTCTCATATTCATGAAAAAATGTATTTATAATGCCCCAAGCATTTTTTAAAAGCTTGGGTATTTGTACAAGAGACGTTAAGTGTCAGTTTGATTTTTAAACTTGCAAATCAAGCCTCTGTGAAGGGAGACAAAAGGGATTTTTCTGGTTAATAATTCATGACAAGTTGGTGAAGCTCATTTCTTCACCCCGTTATAACAGCATCTAGTTGAAGAGAGTAAATGTTTCTAGTGGGGTGCTGATGCTGCAAGGAGAATGGTTGGATTTACTGTGGAATTACAAATATATTAAAAAAGGAGATCATAGGAAATTCTCTTCATTTCCTTCTTTGTGTAAGTGGTTATCCTGTGATGACAGAGGAACCACTTGAAGAAATAGTATGAGAAGAATAGAGCCTCCATGTGATTGCTTTCTCTCTTTTTTTTTTTTTTTACCTAGTTATTATTTTTGAAACAACTGTCTTTTGTCATAAACAGGTCTGTTCCTTTCTGAATATGGATGGATTGATCTTGTGTCAACAGAGTGATAAACTGTGAGAAGAGTGCTTGTGAGCATAGGCTGTCTGACACATTTTCCTGGGCAGTCTCTGCGTACAGATGGGGAGACGAGGCATGAGTGGCAGCTGTCTTTCCAGTCATTTCCTGTTGTAAACAGTTGTCCTGTTTACCAGACACTCAACAAAGTTGTAAATTACCAGCTGAACAACAATGTGGCTTTTAAGTTGGAGATCTAGCTCCTTTCGTTCTGTTGCTTTGTCAGCAAATTACCCTAAAACAAACAAGCAAGAAAACCCCATTAAAATAAATATAAAATACATAAAAGTGATTCCACTTGTTAAATTTTTATTTAACTTAGGGCACAGATGGTTGTACCTGTGCAACTTTCTCTAACTTGCTGAGATGGGCCTTGCACGGTTTTCTTGTTTTCTCTCTGCAAAGAAAGAAGAGTTATACATGATGTCTGGTATCTAGCAGTGTATCTGAAGGGTCCTTTAGATTGAGCTCTGACTACACGAAGAACCAAGCTCCTGAAAAGGATATGCGTTACTTTTCATGTACAGGATGGATGTTAAAATTTCCCTTCAGGCAAGGCAAACAGTAAACTGCCAAAGATTCCTTCAGTGGAAGATACGCATCCACCTGCATTGCTTCTTTCCTTCATGGCTGTGTGTGTTTTGACCATTTGAATACATGTGGACAAAGATGTGTCCTGCCAGATGCCTAGGCCCAGCACTGCTGCTTTTGGACATTAACAGGTTTTATATTAAAAAGTGGCTGATGCTATTTCTCTGCTTAAATGACGTCATCAGCAGAGTAAACAGTAACCTAGAATGCAGTGCATTCTTCTGATCATATGCCATTTCTCTTTGATTTTTATATGCTTGGCTCACCTTCATTTCCTATCCTAGGACAAGTCTCAGCTGCAATGAAGGTCTGCTAAGCAAGTCTGTTGAAGCTGTGATCTTGTATTTGACAGGAGCAATGTGGTATCCTGCAGTTTGATATGCTTATTGTGTGTTTGCATGTCTAAGTAGATTTTATTGTCACCAGTAAAGATAATACTTCAAAATAATGTCATACCTAGCATTTTGCTATATTTTTTCCTGATAATGAGACAATTAAAATGCTTCCATTTTAAACAGGTAGGACAACTTTCTGATTTCATTTGTAGCTTTCAGTATTAAGGTCTTTTTTAATGAAGATTCTGGAATATTTGCTTCACCTATATGCAGAATACTGGCTGACTTTATATTAATTATTCTTTAAATATGAAAAATTAATGTGACAAGCTAGTATCTCTTATTGTTTCAGTAAAATTTCTTTAAACTGTAGGAAAACCAGACAGTATTCATTGTGTTGTATTTTTATGACCTGAGTAAAACATATCTCAGTTCCTTTAGAAACTTTAAAAACAGAATGTCACTTCTTTCATTTGTTCTTATTCATGAGTGTTGAAGAAAGATAAATTGAAACTCAACCATGTGAAGAGAAAGTCTTCCAGAGTAAAGAGGAGTAACAGAAAATGAGAAGATGCTGGAAGTGTTTGATGCGATTAGGCTGCTAGAACAGCTAGAAAAGGACGGTGATTCCTGTCTATGAGTGTATCAGTGGATGAACGGGCAGAATGGGACCAGAAATATGTACTGTTGACCACTTTTGCGTTAATTTTTTTTGCATCTCTTAGCTGAAAGTTGTATAACGTGGTCAGATGGATGTTAGAAGCTACCTATTGACTCTGTAGCTCTGACATTGTCTTTTAAAAAAAAAAAACAAAAACCAAGTAAATGAAGAAAACTACTAATTGTCTTTGAGGTAGAGCCCTTCAAGTTTTTCTAAGTCAGAGGAAGATTGTGTGATGTGCCACATCTTCATCTCACTAGCAAGTGTTGCCTTTTTTTTTTTTTTTTTTTTTTTTTTTTTTAAAGTGTGAAGGTAGGTGCTGGTAGGGCAGCACGCTGAAAATGTGGAGGGTGGAGGCTTAGTTGCATCCCCATGAAATGAGGAGCTGCCTAAGAGTGTCATGAAACCTGACATAGGTACCCACTCTTGGGGAGTTAACAGTGATTTCTACTCTGAAGTTTTCTAATCTAATGGAAGAGCTGTTGTAATTAGACGTCCTCATTTGTCCAACAGCATTTCTGTTGAGAAACTGCTTTAAGAGTTGTTACGGTGCTTGGTAGGAAGAGACGTGTGGCTGAAGTTTCCCTCCTTTGGTGGTTGCAGTTAGTGATAGCACCACCAAACCAAATGGTTTAGCAGAAGAGAAAATGCAGAATTAATGGCTCATGATTTTAAGTGTCTTTGGGAGGTGGGTTGATGAGTCCAACGTGGTGCTGGGTATTTCTTCTAGCTCTATCTTGCCAAGACTACCAGGTGCAGACTATCTGAAGCCAGAGAAACTCAACCTGTGCAGCTTCTTAGTCTTGGCACTAGTTGCAGTTTTCAAGGGAAGGAGCAAGGTCTTTTTTTTTTTCCTGACAGGGATAGAGCTGTTCATATATGTAAACATCACTGACAAAACTGGTGTCAACATGCTGTAGCTCAGCCACAGAATACAAGCTTGCTGCAAAAGCCTGTAGCAAAACTCCCTTGAGCCAGATCTTTCTCATTTCATGAGACTGCACAATGTGATTCTATGTATAATGGGAGAAGAATTTTTTTTTTTTGCCTCAAAGGTCCTTTTCTCCTCATGCATCCTTAGGTGACTGTATCTTTGGGCTTGAAAACCCAGTGTGGATGGCTGAGTGAACATGTGAAGCAGAGACCTGGGGCTGTGCCCATGTAAGTAGGATTCTGTAGGCAGATACCTGGGCCTTTGCCTGCTTTTTGTGGTTATCTTGGTTGACACATTGAGGTGTAATGTTAGGAGCTGGTGTAATGTGAGGAACTGGGCACCAGGGATGTCATTGCTTGAATATGCTATGGATGCAAATATTAGCATCTGAAGTTGCGTGGCTGTTAGGTTTTTAATGAGAAATGGAAGATAATACCTTCAAGGATGCACCTGCATGCTTAGGGACTTTTGAAGCCACTAGGTTGGGCAGTGTGCACACTGGAAGATGAAATCTTATAAGTGAGCTTATCTTCCACCGAAGATGCAGATGTGAAAGAACCATAACAGAGATCAAATTGGCAATAGATAATCTAACTGGTCCGTGAGTTTTCAGGCTGCGGGCACTAGCACTGGCTTGAAGCAGCTGAGGGCAAAGCATTCAGAGGTTGAGCTGCTAGTTCTGATTGCAGCCAGAGAGGCTATCCTGGAAAGTTCACTTGCATGCATGTGCTTGCAATCACAGTCTACTTGTGAGTAGAGAATTAACTCCTATCATGCAGGGGAATCAGCTTAACAGTGATTCACTGTCATCTGGAAGTTGCAGCTTGTGGTTTTTTCACAACTACTAGAAAAGATAGTATGTGAGTGCAATAGAAGAAGGTGAGGAAGTTGTTAGGGGATTGCCATAGGAAAGCAAAATGGAAGGAAATATTTCATGGAGGTCAACTTCCCATCAGACTGATCTTATTTTTCAAAGGAAATATCATTGCTTTCAAAACATGGAAATTGTTCAAGGCTCATTAGGGAAATGGTACTACATCAAATACAGAAGATCTCTAATGAGCATTTCCCACTACTAAATATCTCCATTATTACTGTGAGGGAGGCAGGAATAGAAAATAAGGCTTGGATTTAATTCACAATATAAATCCAGTTTACAGTTTGTGAAATGAGTCTAACGAATGTGAATAAGGAATGGTGATTCCAGGCATTCTACAACATCTGAAATCCAAATTTAGGCACTTTTAAATTCTTGGTGCTGCAAACAATCCTAAGGCATTTTGTGGTATGCAAGAATATTAGTTTTGCTGTCTTCTGGGAGTGAATTACGACTTTCCTTTAGCAACGAGATTCCACATTGTCTCCTGTTAAAATAGGTTGAGGGTGAGGAAGTTCTGAATGCAGCTAAAAGTAAATGTTGAACGTTTAAAAATATGTACACTGTAAATGTGTGTTTTTGTTGCAAGCAGCAGTTGTGGTCTGGCTGAAAACTGCAATTGCAATTTTCAGTTAAATACTATGAAGAAAACTGGTGGCTAAGTCCTCTAGTGAGTGTACCCTGACGCAGCATCTTTAATGGGTATCCATGTCAAGCTTTCAAATGCTTTGTGCCTGAAGTAGGAATTTTCATACGAGTCATATCTCTTGTAGTCATAACACCATCTAATGGATCAGTAGATATTGCCCTTAATAAACAGCAATGAATATTATTAGATTCTGGCTGGGAGTCAGAAGGCAGGGTTACCTGTCACTGTTTGCCATAACTTGGCAACAGGGCTGCTGTTCTGCCATGTGCTGACTTTGTCTGCTATAGAAAACCTTTGTTGGTAGGTGAGAGCAGCCTGTTGGTGCTCATTTAGCCCATGGTACAGAGTGGTTCCAACCTACAGCACTCTGCACCCTGCTGTTAGTTATGTTAATGTATGCAGGGCTTGCGGTAAGTGGAAAAACAGTGGTTTGTAGGAAGCTAGTCTTCAGTCTCACTACTTTTTCTTAATTAAAAAGCCTCGTGTTCATGTCTACAGCTTGCATGTATGTTTGGCTGGATTTCTGCAGCATTTGCTTTGCTGACTGAACTATTATTAGCACGGTTCAAAAAATTGGCTTCTAGAACGTGAGCCTGCCTGATTGCTGGGAGGATAACTGATCTCTCAGAGTGCCTGTCAGATTACTTCTCAGCTCTAGTCAGCAAGCTGAGTTTCTTCTGCTTCCTATCCTAGGTGCTTCCCACCCCAACTATGCTTTTATATTTTTTTTATTCTTAGATGCTTTAGAAGATAGCACACTGAAAATAATGATCTTTAAATAAAATATGTTCTGTCTCTATAAACGTGATCTTCCTCTGTGATTGTCTATACTCCTCTGATAGTCAATTTTGTGTGATAAATGTGTTTCACAGATTCACCAAGGTTGGAAAAGAACTTCAAGATCATCCAGTCCAACCATGCACCTAGTACTCACTGGGGTACTCACTGGGGTACTCACTAAACCGCTTCCCTCAACACAAAATCCAAACATTCCTTGAACTCCTCCACCTCCCTGGGCAGCCCATTCCCTAACATCCAGTCTGAATTTTCCCTGGCGCAGGGGAGCCATTCCCTCTACTCCTATCACCAGTTACACAGGACAGGAGGCTGACCCCCAGCTGAATACAACCTCCCTTCAGGTAGTTACAGAGAGCAATAAGGTCTCCTCTGAGCCTCCTTATCTCCAGACTGAACAATCCCAGATCCTTCAGCTGCTGCTCATAAGGCCTGTGCTCCAGATCCCTTACCAGATTTGTTGCCCTTCTTTGAATCTGCTCCAGGGCCTCGATGTTTTTCTTGCAGTGAGGGGGCCAAAACTGGACGCAGCACTCGAAGTGCCAGAGCTGAGTACAGGGGGGATAATCACTTCCCTGTTCCTGCTGGCAATGCTGTTCCTGATGCAAGCCAAGATGCCATCGGCCTTGGCCACCCGGGCACACTGCTGGCTCAAGTTCAGCTGAGCATCTATCAATGCCCCCAGGTCCGTTTCCTTTATACAGTCTTCTAGCCACTCCACGTCAAGCCTGTAGTGTTGCCTGGGGTTGTTGTGGCCAAAGTGCAGGACATGGCATTTGGCTTGTTGAACCTCATCCCAGTGGATTCAGCCCAGCTATCCAGCCTGTCCACCTGCATCACCTGCGTGTTTGAAAGGGTCAGTTCCTTTTTTTTTTTTTTTTAAGATTGATAAAAGCTCTTGAAACACAATTAGTAAATGTCCATGTAGCTTTCAGTTTTCTAATAATATACACCTTACTCGCATTGAGGTTTTTTTGCCATTAAAAATGTAGGCTTGACCTTGCTTTCCTCTGCTGCAGTCTTGGTGTATTGTACAGCAGCTCTGCAGACTTGCAGTTTGCATCACACAGAGCCAAAATGGCAAAGCCCTTAGCCTTGTACTCTGTTGACAGTGTGCTTTCCTTTCTGTTGTGGAGTTAGTATATGAGGACAGAAGGCCCTCTGTAGAGTCCTTTCTAGAGAATCATCTTTCAGTCCTATTTTCTTTGCTTTAATGACGTCTTTTATATATATATCTCAGTGTTGTGATGACACACAAACAGCCTCATGCTATAAAGAGGTTTAGGTTGACTGTGTGTGACTGGCTGTAATTTCTGAGCATTGTTAACTACACAGATGCTGTTTATATATCCCTCCAAATATTCTGCTGGTTTAGGAGGTCTATAAAATCAATAGGTGGCCTCTGCCAGTGGCATGCATATTATATTGTCTCCTGTCTGTGGCCTGCCTTTAGGTATTTCTGGTATTTTGTGCAGCTGTGTCTCCTTGACAGACAGAGGTTTTGCCACTAAAATGCATGGTTCTGGAGGATGTCAAATCCTGCCAAAAAGGAGGAGACTGTTAAGATGCTGTCCCTTCCTGGTTCTGTTTTGTGTGCGTGTTCACACGTATGTGCTATCGGCAGACAAGCTTCCTTCTTCGTCTTCTTAGAGTTGGGGCTTTTCACCAGAGAGGAAATGAGTGTTCATTACTTCTTCTAAAGATTCTTTCCATGTAGGTACGATCTCCAGTGTATTCTGATTTCATGACGTCATTGTCCATCCTTCACTTACTAAGAAAAACCAGTAATAGATGTACATTCGCAGCTCAATTATGTAATATATGACATTGTAGGTCTATTGATGTCAAATCATACCCCTTGCATTGGAACTAGGAGAAAGGAGTAGAGATGATGACACAGAGATTTAGGTTTTTGTCTCCATTCATTTCCAAAGAAAGGTGATTTCCAGTGCCTGAATTCCTACTGTGGAGATTGATCTGACTCTTAAGACTGGCACGCATCTTTATCCAAAGTGTGCTTTGTGTGTGCTGCTTTTACAAAGAACTCTTTTTGGCTAAAGAAGGCATTGAAATCCTGAATCACTAGATCATGTCAAATACACTGCTATATAATTAGCTCAGTAACAATTTTTCCTTTGAGGTCACATATAATAGCACTATTTCAAGGCTGGCATTATCTATCAAAAGTGGAATTTTCCCTCTGCCCATATCCACAGAGAGATCTTGTACCTTATGGGAGTTAGGGATGACCAGAGCTTCTTCCTGCTATCAGGATAAGTCACAGTGTGCCTGCTGAGCTCCGCTGAGCCTTCTGTGGCTGCAGCACCATGCAACTGGCTGTTAGCTCACTGCTAGCAGTGCATCCCAGGCAGCTCAGCGCTGCAAAGTCTGCTTCTAAATTGGAGAAGCTTGTGAGTTGTTAGCTGATACAGCACAGCTGTGCTGCCAGCTCTTTCAAGTACCGCTTATTGAAAGCTAGCTTGCAGCTGACCTAAGCGAATGCTGTCTTGCTGATAACAGTGTGTAGAATAAACTGTGCAAATGCTAATGTGTTTACCTGTACAATATGTCTCACTTAGGGGGACTATGAATAATTTGGACAGGTGATTTATTACGCATAGAGCTGGTTATTTCTGATTGATAAACAGCAGTAAGTGCTGTTTAACAACAGTAATAATTAAAACATCGATTAGTGGAGTAGCTGCCTGGTACTAAGTGATGCTCATTGAAGCCACTGTTAAAACAGTAGTAAAATTCTGCAGGAAGTTTATCTGTTATCCTAGCTTCTCTGTGCTTACTCTGTGCTGTTGGATGTAAGGCTTTGTTAAATAAGAAGTGCCATAAAACAGAACACAATTGCGTGTAAATTAGAAACATGAGGAAAAAAAAATTTCAGGCAGAGCCATTTGAAACATTTAAATTCTTTATCTTTGGCAGTAACTAGAACTTTTGCCTTTCAATTCCCCTTGCTCAAGATTTTTCTCTTGAAGTTTCATTGTCTTTAGATGTGGATTCACAATGGCGCTGTAGTAGTGCAGGCTGAAAAGCAGTGTGATAGATTATAATAATAAAATGGCCCATAATTCAGTGAGGTGGCTAATAAGTAACTGGTACTTGAAAGCAAAGTAACATGGTTTAGCAACTGTAGTTTAAATAATATGCATGCACTGGTGCACTGTGAAAATTGTACTCTCAGGAACTTAGTTTTCTGTAGGTAAAAAAGTACATCCTCTCTGCAGTGTGTGGTTTTGAGTTAGTTGTAAACTACTTGTTATGCAAAATAAGTTGGTTTATTCAAGTGGTATAAATAGTCTTAAGATTATCTCAAATCACTTTGTGTTGTACCCTTCTGCAGACATGGGAAGATGGAAACCAATAGCCAAATCTGCCAGCAAAAGTTGTTGGGAAAAGCCTGTTGGAGATCCTGCTGGAATACTCCTTGAGCATAGTGATGTCATATAACATCACTGGATGAGGTGAAGAGTGAGACTCATTAGACATACATGCAGTGTATTTTAAAATGTGGGAAAAATGTTTGAAAAATGGTACTGCTTTGCAGATGCCAGGGTAAGCTGTCAACAAACTGACTGCAGATGTCAGTTGTGAGAGAGCTACAGCTCACACCAGTATCTTTTGCGTATCAGTGTGTTACATACTCAAATTTAGGTTCCTGTCTTGCAGACATGCATGTTGAACATGGAATTGATATCCTTTGAAGTCAAGGAGTACAGAAAGATAAAGAAAGAAGGGGAGGAGTATGGGTTATGATGCAGGAAGCTAGACATCAAGCTAGTTGTTCAAACTTGTGATTGAAATATGTCTGTACTTACGCTCATCTCCATAGTATTCCTACATTTCACTGACAGAAATCCTTCCAGATTCATAGCCAGAAGGAGGGGAGAGAGTGTATCTACCCTTTTGTAGTTACAAAAACTTTATTTTAGCCTCTTCAGAGATCCTGTTCCAAAGCAGATAGTGGAAAAAAGATCTCCTACTTCCCTGATAAGGCCTTTGCTCTTGGCTGGAAAGTAACACAAGATGTTTCTCATAAGCTGGAGTGAAGCTTCTCTTTTTTTCTGCTTTTAAATATCTGACGTTTCATGTAGAACTTACTAGAACTGAGGCTAAAATTGTGTTTCCTCCTCACTGTGTCTCCAGGCTCAAGCTTTGCTTTGCAGAGATGATAGAATCTGCATATACAGTTCTGTCTTGATTTGTATCTGAGTTTCCTGGACGTCTCATTTTCTCATGCAAAAATTTTGCCTATGCAGAAGGATGGCTTCTGCCATTTCTTTGTCTCCTAGATGAGCTCCATAGTGCATGTGCTGTGCAACTCTGATACATCCCAGTTTTGTTAAAATGGCTTTTCACAGCCTGCTTCAGAGTGGGTTAAGCAAGTTATGTGGATTTGCTTGTGGTTGGAATGGCAATTACGGACACAATTGTGAATGATATGCCAGCATGTGTCACCATCTTCAGAGTGCTCAACTTGATATATAATAAGAGTAGGTGAAGTAGGAGAGGTGGAGGACTTTCCCTCCATGTTAAAACGTGCATAGGATCTGCTGGTCAGGCTGAGGGGAAAAGAAAAATCGAAAAAAAGACAAAAAGAAAGGATCTCCTGGAAAGAGTCCAGTGGAGGGCCATGAAGATGTTAAAGAGCCTGGAGCATCTTTCCTATAAGGAAAGGCTGGGTGACCTGGGTTCATTCAGCCTTGAGAAAGGAAGACTCAGAGGGGATCTGATCAATGTCTATACATATCTGTGTGGGAGGCAGAGAGACAAGGCCAGTCTCTTTTCAGTGGTGCGTGGTGATAGGGTAAGGGGAAATGGATGCAAATTGAAGCATAGGAAGTTCTGCACAAACATGCATAAGAACTTCATGGTGAGAGTGACAGAGCACTGGAACAGGCTGCCCAAGGCTGTTATGGAATCTCCTTCTCAGCAGATGTTCAAGGCCTACCTGTGCATCCTGCTGTGGGGAGCCGGCTTTGGCATGTGAGTTGGACTAGATGATCTCTAGAAGTCCCCTCCAACCCCTACAGTTCTGTGATACTATGATCAATGACATTGACAGTGGGATCAAGTGCATCCTCGGTAAATTTGCTGATGACACCAGGCTGTGTGGTGTGGTTGACACACCTGAGGGATGTGATGCCATTCAGAGGGACCGAGACAGACTTGAGCAGTGGGCCCAGTGTGAACCTCATGAGGGTAGCTGCTAAATGCAACTTTGAGGTCTTCCACCTGGATCAAGGCAGTATCCACTACCAATGCAAGTTGGGGATGAAAGGACTGAGCACAGCCCTGCTGAAAGGGACTTGGATATACTGGTATATGGCAGGCTGGAGACGAGCCAGCAATGTGCCCTTGCAGCCCAGAGGGCCAGCTGCACCCTGGGCTGCATCAAAGGAAGTGGGGCCAATAGGCTGTGGGAGGTGATCCTGCCCCTCTACTTTGTGCTGTTGAGGCCTCACCTGGAGTACTGTATTTAGATGTGCAGGAGGGACATTGATCTGTTGGAGTGCGTTCAGGGGAAGACCATAAAAACGATCCCGGGGATGGAACACCTCTCCTACAAGGACAGTCTGAGAGAGCTGGGGCTGTTCAGCCTGGAGAAGAGAAGGCTCCAGGGAGGCATATAGGGATATAGGGAGTGGAACATCTCCCTTATGAGGAAAAGCTAAGGAACTTGGGTCTCTTAGCTTGGAGAAGAGGAGACTGAGGGGTGACCTCATTAATGTTCATTAATATGTAAAGGGTGAGCATCAGAAGAATGGAGCCAAGCTTTTTCAGCGACATCCAGTGATGGGGTAATGGGTACAAGCTGAAACACAGGAGATTCCACATAAATACCATAAAAATACTTCTTCACAGTTAGTGTAACAGAACGCTGGAACAGGCTGCCTTGATAGGTTGTGGGGTCTCCTTCTCTGGAAATTTTCAAAACCTGCCTGGATGTGGTCCTGTGTGAATCTTACCTAGATGTTCCTGGCAGGGGGATTGGACTAGATGGTCTTTTGAGGTCCCTTCCAATCCCTGACATTCTGTGACCAGGCTCTGAGCAATCTGATCTAGCTGTGGATATCCCGGTTCATTTCAGAAAAGTTGGGCTAGATGACCTTTAAAGGTCCTTTTCAACTCTAAGGATTGTATGACTGTAAGAACAAGGTGTTGCCAGTGAGTCAGTGCAGTCCCAGATATGAGTACAAGCTGGGTGAACAACTCATTGAGAGCAGCCCTGTGGAGAAGGACTTGAAGGTTCTGGTGAATGAAAGGCTGGGCACGAGCCAGCAGTGGGTACTTGAAGTCCAAGAAGGCCAACAGTATCGTGGTCTGTATCAAAAAAGGGGTGACCAGCATAGAGAGAGAGAGGGGATTGTCCCTGTCTCCTCTGCCCTTGTGAGGCCCCCTCTGGAGTACTGCATTCAGGCCTGGAGCTCCCAGTACAGAAAGGATGATGTACTGTTGGAGTGGGTCCAGAGGAGGACATGAAGATGATCAGAGAGCTGGAGCACCTCTCCTATGAAGAAAGGTTGAGGGAGTTGGGCTTGTTTAGCTTGAAGAAGAGAAGGCTCTGGGAAGACCTTATTGTGGCCTTCCACTACTTGAGGGGAGCTTATAATCAGGAGAGGGACTGGCTTTTAACATGGTCTGATAGTGACAGGACAAGGGCGAATGGCTTTAAACTAAGAAAAGGAAGATTTAAGTTAAATGTTAGGAAGAAATTTTTTACTTAGAGTGGTGAGGTGCTGGATGGGGATGCCCAGAGAAGGCTGTAGATGCCCCATCCTTGGAGATGTTCTAGACCAGGTTGGATGGGATCCTGGACAGCCTGATCTAGTAGTTGGCAACTCTGCCTGAGGCAGGGAGTTAGAACCAAGTGATCTTTAAGGTCCCCTCCAACATAAGCCATTCTGTGATAATACTGCAGCTAAAAATGTGAACCTGGAAATAACATAAGGCTTCTAATACAGACAAATGTGGGTGTTTAGTCACAGCTGTCCATCCAAATTCTGTAGATTTATGCTGATGCTCAATCATGACCACTCAGCAACTTCCCTGGATTTATGCCAGGAAGATGGCTAATGGAACAGTCTTTTTGTGATCTGTTTAGCTAAATGACCTTAATAATGTAAGATATTAGACTAACAGATGCTGTTGACCATCCTGCTGTAGATCAAAGTTTGTATATGCAGGAACTATGCACTTCCTTTCCGAGTCACGCTTATAATTTGGACTTTCTCATTTGTTGCTATGGCGTTATATTATCAGAACAATGAGGGACAGAAATGGTAATTCTAATGAATTAAGTCAGAAGTCCTCGTCAGTAATGATCCTCAGCTCAGAAGCAAAGGAATGGTTCTTTGACATTTGTGGTAAGTCAGTGGGGAGCTCTGTAGATATCTTCCTGATATTATTGGCATTTGAGAATTTCTAAGACTTTGGAACTACTGGTCCAAACTTGTTGTGAGCCAGATTTCTCCAAGTCTTATGACACAGGACTGTACTAACATCTGGAACTGAATTTGCTCCCTGACCTCTTAGACTGGGGCCTGGCAATCAGCTTCCCCTGCAGTGTGCGTTTGATGGGTTGCACCTTCTGCTGCTCAGTGCAGAGGTGATGAAAGAAAGTGAGAGGTGGACGTGAAGCACCCAGCACTTTACTAGAAGACTAGCCCTTCTTCTTGGGATTTTCTCCTGTGAACCTTTTCTTAGAAGAGGGAGCAAAGCTTGTTTCATTTCTCCTGTTGTAAAAAATGAGAGTGACTGGCCAACAGAAGATCCCTCGGTCTAGAAAGGTCTAGATAGAAGATTCTCCAGTCGTGCTTTACTTTGTTCTAAAGGGATATGAGGCATTGAGCTCTATCATCTATGTATCAGAGACTGATAAAGCAGTGTTGAGTTTTTCTGCTGTGAACTAATTTTGCACGTTTGAGTTTAATCAACATGATGACACCAACATCAGGATAATCTCTGAATCATGAGAGCGTTACAGGTTGACAGTAAATTCCCCAGAGACTAAAAAGATCTCAATTATATGGGTACAACTGAGAGAGAAACATTTGCTGCGGGAATTAAAAGCATTTCACACATAATCTTAATGGATTGTTTCAGAAACTGTAAAATCTGCTCCACTAGTATAATATCCTGACATCGTTAGGTATGTTGTTTAATTGGTTTGACTTTGTTTGGAATATAGATTGTTGCATGGTGTGAATGCTCACATTGATATTGTTAATTACGTTGTTAATGATTTACAGAATTAGGGCGAGAACATGAGAATAAGCATGGCATGAGCTTTTAGGGTTGTATTCCAGAGAGAACAGTATTGCTTCAATGGAATGAAAAAGGCTGTGTTTATCCTCAGTTCTGGTCTAGTTACGTAAGTTGCTCCAAAAGCAGTGCCTCCTGTTTATTTCTTTGGCAACTACAGCAGATGCAAAGAGCACACTACCACCATTTAACAGAGCAAATTCCTCCATTGAGGAGTGTAGGGTGTGTTTACTTTACCAGTCAGTTGTTATTGTCCACTTCAGCATTTTGTTTTCTCTTTTTGTTCCGTTCTGCTGATATGCAGGTAGAACATGCATGTGATAATTTTGTATGTAAGTATAGCTCTCGTGGGTAATGATAGTTGATCACTCGCTATTGCCTGCCACTGCCTCCTGCCATCAGATTTATACAGCTGGGAAGAACTCCCAGGGGGCATCTTGCCAGCTGACCTGTGGGTACATCCTGCTAACACTGAGAGCTCATTGCCGCCCAAAGGTGTGCCTTGCCACAGCTGTGGCTTCATACTTATTAGGGAAGGAAGTTCTCTGACCTGTCAGCTGTAAGGGTGGTTGTAAGGAGTAGGCTGCAGTCAGCTGAGGAATGGCTGTGGGCTTTTGGAGCAGGGCTGGTAGTTACTGTGATGGCTGTGGTAGGGAGGCTGTTGTTACCTCTCCTATCACCAGTCGTTGCTGTGGTGGGTACCCCAATGTGTTGTTTGGGCACCAAGTCTTTGATGCTTGGTTCTGTAGCTTTCAGTATAAGGAGGCTTTCTCAGGTTGAATGGAATACTTTCAGAAACTTTCATACTTGATATGATTTCCAGTCATGGGGAAGAGGAGGAGAGGTTAATATCAGTTTATGATAATGTACAGCAGAATGAACATTTCTGGTTTAAATCCAAACTTACTGCTGATTATTTTTTTTTTTTTTTTTTTTAGAAGACAAATATTCTGGTGCAACTTCCTTGCACTTAATAATTGAAGTAAAGATGCAGTAATTCCAACCTGTGTTGGCTTGAAGATTCAGGCCATGTTTGGACATGTTTTGTTTATCTGCTTTGTTTGTTTTAAAGAAATCATATGCTTGTTGTTTTTTTTTTCCCCAGAGACTGTCTCTAGAAAGTCCAGGATATTCTGGAGTTGGCAGTGTGCCACAAACATAGATCTATATGCGTGCTTTTCTTTTTGTTGCCCTCCTCAACTCTCAAGAAGTTAATACATCTTCAAACCTCACAGAAGAGGCTTGAATATCTTTGACTAATAACCTTATGATACAAATGGCACTGTTTGTTCCAGAGATTTAATTCCAATCAGACCACTACTAATTAATAAACTATTAGATAAACCAACAGGATCAAAAAATAAAATATATTGCATGATGATCTATAAATTTTCTATTAACTCTGCCTTCTATCAAACTGATGTCTGCTGATCCTGAAGTAAAATGTGTGTGTTATTTAATACTTGCAGAATGCAGGAAAGCCTTTTCCTATTACATTGTGTTGTTTTGACTTTTGACCTATTCTCTCCTTGAATGTCTTCTGCATCCTCTAATCTTTATTCTGTTTTATGTAAAGAACAAGTGGCTTAGTAATGGTGTATGTGAGAAGTTTTGGTAAACTGGAATCACATCAGGGTTGACCAGTTACACATGGCATGGTGCTGGACTCTGCTGATCCTAGTCAGAGAGCTGGGGTGTGGGCCTGAGGGCAGGAGTGAGGAGCGGAGTCAGGAACGGTGGAGTCTTGTCTGATCCCTAGTAATCTCAGAGGTATAAGGAAACTTGTTTGTACCCACTTCAAAATGTTGTGTTGCTGATAAACAACTTTTGGCAATGGAAACTTTAGTTCAGAAGGCAAATTAAAATTAAAGAATGTATGATTAAAGTAATACAGAAAATAAAGAAAAATAATAATAGTTTAAAAAAAACAAACAAACTTCCCATTGCATGCTGGTAAAGCTTTGAGCTATTTCCTTTAAAGTCTGGGATCTTTTTCTTTTAGATCATTTTCTAAGTATCCTAGAATGGCTTGGGTTGGAAGGGGCCTTAAAGACCACGTACATCTAAGCCACCTGCCATGAGCAGGGTTGCCACTCACCAGATCACACTGCCCAAAGCTCTATCCAACCTGGCTTTGAATGCCTCCAATGAAGGAGTACCCGCAACTTCTCTGGACAGCCTGTGCTGGTGCCTCACAACCCTCTGGTTAAAGAATTTCCTCCTAATATGTAACCTAATTCTCCCCTTTTAGTTTAAAGCCATTCTTCCATATCACTCTCCGTCTTTTTTGTAAGCTCTTTTTAAGTACTGAGGGGTGACAAAGAGTTTTCTTAGAAGCCTTCTCATTTCCAGGCTGAACAAGTCCTGCTACCTCAAACTTTCTTCATAGGAGAGATGCTCTGCCCCTCTGATCAGCTTTGTGGCCCTCCTCTGCGCCTGCTCCAACATCTCCATGTCTTTCTCTCGCTAGGGCCCTTGGGCCTGAATGCAGCATTCCAGATGGGGGCATGAGGGCAGAGTAGGGAGGTACGGTCCCTTCTTTCTCCCTGTTGGCCCCCCCTCTTTTGATGCAGCCCAGGATACTGTTGGCCTTGCAGCCTGGAAGGTTGGCTTACATCCAGCTTTTCATCCACCAGAACCCAGAAGTCCTTCTCTGCAGGATTGCTTTGCAAGGAGTTCTTCTCCCAATCAGTATTCATGCCTGGGAGTGCTCCATCTCCTCCTTCTGTTCTGGGCATAGGTGAGGATCCAGTCTTCCTTGACAGACTGCAGGAGCACATAGGACATCTCAGGGTTGCAAGCTAGTTTATCTTCTGCATGTAGGGATTTAAGAATGGGCTGTTGGTCTTCTGTGTCAGTGCACAATACCATGCATCAATTTCTTGTGTTCCTGGGTTCTGCATGGCCTGGTGATTTCATCTTGCAGCCTGGCTTCTTGCTCAAGAAATTCATTGAGCTGAGCACACTTGTGACTGGGTCTTTCACTGAAACAGATTAGAAAAAAAGCCCTTTTTTTCTTTAACCAAGCATTGTAAATTTCTGTGCCTTTGAAAATTCAGTCATACAGTATTTGAGCCTGCGAGCTTTGTCTAGGCTTCTATATAAAATGGAGAGTCATGCTCTGGGGCTTCTGGCTTTTACCAAATTTGTGCTGATTAATTCAGTGTCTATTTTAGGAGCGTTCTTATTGCGTCATGGCTAGTTTTTGAAATGTGGGCATGGACTGTCCACCTCTTAAGCTGTTGTTTGCATACTGCGTAGCATAATGTTCTGCTGATGAACAGCAATACCCTGTAGTTGTAGTTTGTCCATGCAGATTCATTCCCAAGACCCAGGAGAAGCAGCTGAATGCTTTCATCTAGAAGACACAAGTCGCACCGAGGTCCTAAAACTCCTTACAGGTTCTCATGGGGCATCAGCAGTGGCAGAGGGAGAATAGCATGGGTGATGCTGGCTCTCATGGGAAGCCCGTGTCCTGTGCGGGTGAAATGAAACGCTGTCAGGACCGTGTGTGTTGTGCAGTGCCAGCACCCAGATAATCCAAGATTCGGAAATTGGAAGTGGAGGCAGTTCTGTGGTTGACTGGATATTCTGGATGTGCAAATCCTTGAAGGGTGCTTAATACAGATGTGGCACTCTGTCAATAATTTTTATGTTAAACAAAATAAATGCTTTTCATGAATTACATAAGGATTTTCTTATCAGACAGATGCTGATCTGTATGAAGTGGTGTGACTATGCTGTGCCACTCAGCACAGGCACTGCTCTGCCTGCAGCGTAGGGTTACTTCTGTTCCAAATGCTAGTACTGCAGCATGGTGTGAACCAGAGGTGGCATGCTCTGTTGAGCTTGCTTGTTGCTGATGATAGGGAAAAGTATTTCATTGAGCATGCAGCTACAGTATTAAAGCAGAATTCACTGCATGTTACGAATTCCAGGAGCGGAGAGAGAGAAGAAGGGTTTGATTTTCTTGGCATGGTCTCTGCCCCCTGCTTACCATTTGTGTGAGTGGGGCTTCTTGTTGACTGATGCTGTACCTGTTGTCTGAAATCCTGCCTTTCCCAACTGTCAGCCATTAGACAGCTTCTTCTCTGCTGTTTATCCTTCTAGCAGTAACTCTTAATTCCTTGACAATTTAAAAGTCAATTAAAACAGCTTATTGCTGCTGATTTCTGCATTACTTTTAGCTGTCTAACCATGGCGCAGAAGATGAAGCGGACTGAGTAATTTATATGTTCCTGCAAAACTCTTAAAGCAGAGTACTGACCTTCTTTAGTTCTCTGTAACGTTGCAAAGATTGAAGAAAGGGAAGATCTTCTGGAGCAGTGCTGTGTGCAGTATAATAAATCGTGGAAGATTCTTTCAGTTGTAACTGTTCTTCTGCTAGGATTTTCTGAGCTTCCCCTAGTCAGATAAAAAAAACAGACAAGCTTCACTTGTCTGTTGCTCATCTGTAGAAGGGATTGCTGGGCCAGCAGGCAGCCTCCAGCAGAGGCATGGCATTCTCCAGCAGAAGCTAAATGGTGTTCATTGTCTGGTGCCATCTTCTGGGAGCCAGCATGTTTCCTCCCACCAAGGACTAATTTCTGCAGAGCGGAGGCTTTGTTTTATTGTCTCCTGGCTGTGCAGAGAGCCTGACAGGCTTCTGGGTCTGTGAGATCAGATTTTCCTATCTGAGCTTCTGATGCAAAGTAACTCTTCAGTGATAGTGAAGATATAGCTGCACCACTGCTGTGAGAGCAGCTGGTGTTAAACAGTCTGGTGTAAGCGTTGTTACTTCATGCCCCTGGAAAGTGGATATAAAAGCACCTCAGAAAGTGGGAAAAAGCATCTACTTGGGTAAGACCAGTCTGAAAGCATATGAACCTTTGCTATCTTTATGAAGGCTGGTTGTATTTTCTGGCCATGGATAAACATTAGCTTCGTGTCTGAATCTTCTCCGGAGGGTGTTTGGCTTCCGCTTTCTGCAGGTGAATAGTAACAAGGCATAATTTAGCAAAGGAAAGGATTTCTGCCAGCTATGTATAATCCACACCTGTTACTGCTACTGTAATCATTAACTTGGCCTTTTAAGTACCTGGAAATCATTATCAGCACAGAGGATATTAGGTACTAACAAAAACTTCCAGACATGTCAACTTAGAGTGCTTTTGTTGCTGATTGTGTCTAACACCTGTGACCTGTTAAAAAGTTTTGTACTTACAGGGAGCTGAACTTCTGTAGAGATGGGAAAACAAGAAAAACAGTAAACAGAAGAATGACTTAGCTTGGTGCTTTCTTTGAAGTTATTGCTCTTAAAATTTCTTCAGCAGAAGACTTGATAGTGTGGTTCTTCGCACTTCCTAGCAGCAAGCACTAAACCCTTTGTGGTTCAGTCAAGTAGATTGATCTGCAGCGTATAAAGAGAGCTGGGCTCATACAGTACCTTTTAACTCAGTGATTTAGACAGACAAGCAAAATGATCTATTTTCACTCAGCATTTAGGAGAGGACCTGTTTCCTGGTTTCCATACAGCGTTGTTAAAGTTGGCGGGAATTGGTCATGTGCTAGCTGAGTGTGACAGCAGAGTAACAGAGCTGCGGAAAATGCAAGACAGACAACCAACCATCTCGTAAGCTTTGCAGCAAGAGCAGTTACAAAGTTTTGCACAGGGTAGATAAGAGTCCCTTTGGCATACAGATAGAGTTGCATTTAGATGGTAAATCATGGCCTGGGATTATGTCTTTTGAGTTGTCAGAGTAGCACATGTACTTTGTCCAGTTTGTTTAAAACAAACAAACACAACAAAAAGCAACAAAAACCAAACCAACCAAAAACCCCTCGAGCTTTTTAAAATATACATATAGCTATAGTGGGAATTGTTAGCTTTTCTGGTTTTGTCATTAGGACGAATAATAATAAAAAAAGAAGTCAGACACCAAAAATATGGGTGGATTTTTTAAAATGGTGTAGGTTGACACTTGGAATTATTTCAGCTTTCTTGAAAATGGGGGGAACAACCTGGAGTTTAAATCACTTCCGTGATTCATCCTCTGCTAGTGTGAAAGTAAAATGCTTTCATCGTATGATGAAACATACAAGGTGATCTTGTTTGCAGCAATGCTTCTTGAGATGAGCTTTCAGAAGCCTGTGGCGGAAAGGTGAGGTGGGAATCTGATTGCTGTTTCTAGCTACCTTATGAGTGGTGGTGGGGAATGTGGAATCGGAGCCTTTGAGGTGCACAGCAACAGGACAGGAGGCAATGAGCATGTGTAGTAGCCAAGGAAATTCTAACTAGGTGCCAGAAAATTCCTCACAGTGTGTGCGAGAGAGAAATAAATTGCTCAGAGAGGTGGCGGGATCTCTGTGGTGATATTCAGATCCTGAGCGGATGGGACTCTAAGCAACCTGATGTGATGCTCGTGCTGGCTGTTTTTCTGTTTGAGCAGAGCTTGGGCAGTCCTTTTCTATGTGAATCATGCTGATTCTCTGGAAGCTAGTACAATTCCAAAGCTCAAGACGCAGCCGACAGTACTGACCTAATAAGATGCTGTGTGTGATAAATTAACTCCCTTACTTTTAGGATGAATGAATCCTAATTTGAGGCATTGCCACGGTCCCCGTATCCTGCTAAGAAAAGTAGAAATATTGGGTAGAAAAGTTGACTTTATTGTTCAAGATTGACTTTAATAATTTGGTGAAAATAAATGTACATCACTGAGGCTGACAAATACATGCTGGTGTCCCATCAAGTTTGTTGGCATTACTTTGCAAGAGATTGATTTATACAAAACCTGCAGTGTTTGTCTTAACTTGCCGAGCAATGGTATTGAAAGCTTCCAAGGATGGTTTCTACTAACTTTACACTGTAAAAAGTTTTATGTTATTAAGACTTGAAGGTCCACTTAAAAGAATTTCTTAGCTTGGACGTTAAAAAAAAAAAAAAAAAAAAAAAAAAAAAGTCATGAGTGCAGCTGAGCAAATGAAACTTAAATTCTTTGGGGCATTTGCTGAATGCAGTGATTGTGGCAGACACTGCTATTTCCTTCTCAAAGATTAAAGTGTGTCTAGATTGATCTATAAGAGCTAGAGCAATGGAGTTCAGATCCTTAGTTTTTAGAGTTTTTTTGAGACTTATTTTGATGTTTGCAGATGCTTCAGTAAGTAGGGAACTTTTCTAAGATGCTGGCTTTGAATTCAGTACAAGCCAATTGAGATACTCCATTATCTTATGATCGCTGATACCTGAGATTTAGGAATTACTGATCTGTACTATTTGTTCAGCTCCTGAACATACGCGGTTGAGGTGAGGTTGTGAAAACTTGTCCAATAGTGCAATGCTAAAGAGTTTAATGTGGGCACTTTTAATAGAAATTCGAGTAATTTGGGTCACTTTGCATTCATTCTCAAAGCTGATGCTCTGGTATGGTATCAAGTACTGTAAAATTCCAGGATTTTTAACGCAGTCCTTGGAAATGCATAGCAAACCTCTACTCAACAGAAATATGGTTGAGCCAATCCCTAATAGGGATTCTGTCCTTTAGATGAAATATGAAGCCAAGGTCCCTTCTGTTATGCAGAAATAGCTCCTTCAGAAAGGGCAGGTTGTGGCCTTGGCAAATGGTCAAGATTACCCCTCTGTCATGTTGTGATGTTCCAGGTTGCCACATACACGTGAGCAGCACTGTGCTCCTGCTCTCCTGCAATCTCATGTGGACCCTGCTTGTATACTTGGCTGAATGGGATCATCATCTGTGGCTTGGCATCCTATGGCACTGCAAGACAAACAGGCATTTTATTTAGCAGGCACTGGTGTGTTTACTTCTAAAGCCTCAGTGTGCATGTAAAAAAGATGTTTAATAGTTGCCAGCTAAATACTTTTTCTTGTTGTCTATTCTGCAGCTTCTTACTAGACTTTTAGAAACCAGTGGATGTTTAAAATGAAATTGTTTCTTTATTTGTTTATTTAATGCCAAGCTAAAATATTAGTTCTGGAAGTAATTACTTGGAAGTTGTGGTAGTGTGTGATGTTGAGGAGAAACCTTGAAACTCATCCAGCATTACCCACATTATATAATTTGGAGAATGAAAACTTTTTTCAGTTCATGCAACATTTTAGTTTTAATCCTTTTCTTAATGTCAACTTTTACAGTAGACTCAATATATGTATTTCTAATTATAAAGCATGCAGTTGTGTTTTGCATAGAGAATAGTAGTAAACAAATTACTATTGACTTCTGTTATGCATTAGTGTAGACTTCTCAGCCATTCGAGCTCTCAGCTTGTTTTACTATGCGTATTTGCTTGTGTTGAATGTGTTCCAGCTTTTCATTTCCCAAGGCATTATATTGGTGAAATTCCATGGGAAAGGGCTGTTTTGGGTATGTAAACATGCAACATTTTTAGAGTTCAGGAAGAGCAGCACATAAAAGTTGTGGAGGTCAAACACATCCGGACAGCATGCTCATGGGCCTTCCTCCAGTCAGCACATCATGTCAGAATATCACATGAACCTTCAGAGATGGTCTTCCCCAGTAGTTTTATCCATGTTGATGAAGTCAGGAGAAAACAATTCTGCTGTTATTTCCTGGATGATGTGTATTTACCTCCTAGAAAAGTTGTGCAATAAATAAAGCTAGACTTGGCATGGCCAGAGTTGATGGAAACTTCCAAAGTAAAAATGTCTGGACAGTCAGTGTTTTCCTTGAAGTTTTTGTTACACTTGCTAAAAAGAGAAGTAGACGTGTAAACAAACAAGAGTAAGTCAAGTTAAATATGGAGATTTATATTCTAAATAAGTAGATATTTATTATGAAATGTGCAATTTGCAAGTACTTCTTGCAAGATAAACAATCGTTGCCAGGAAAAAACAGCAAATTGAAATGTGTTCACTACTGTCCCAAACATTTCATTTTCCAACTAGTGCTTTTTGTCCTTAAGCCAGTAACTAAACCTTACCATGACATGGTAATTTAATGAATATGCTTTGTTGTCTCTGTATTTAGCAGTTCCTCAGTTTGGCTGAGCCAGCATGAGTTTCTTCCTCAGTACCTTCTGCATGTGATCATCCAGTGAACCTGTCTCCAGCTGGCCTTGCTGAGCTTACTTGGGCTGGCTGGGTATAGTGGGCATGCTGTGCTGGCAGTATCTGCTGGAAGGAGAGCGAAGTGACCCCAGCTTCATTCTCTGTTAAGGCCATAAATTCTGTCGTGAGAAAAGTGTTTGGAACAGTCTGAATGTGCCTCCTGAGCAGTCTTCTAGGCGTTCTTACAGAGAGAGCCTTCAAGGTGGATGAGTTTGTCTCTCATGGTTCTGCAAGCAGAGACTTCCATCAAAATCTGCACTCATAAATACTAAGAGATTAAAAGGACTTATGTGCCCCAAAGGCTGCCTCTGTGGTCAGGGATGACTTTTGCAAGAAGGAGAAAACAAATTAGCTTATTGAGTATCGAGAGGGCTGTGAAATCACTGCAAAAGGGAGGTGTTCTTTCATTTTTATTTTTAGGGTTTGTGTGTATATGTTTGTATGGGCACTGTAAACATGTGTTGGGTTTGCTTCTTTAACAGTTGAATGGGATTTTCTTTTGTAGGAAGATTTTTTTGATGAGAACCTTGTAAGGTATTACCATAGAAGTAGTATGGTGTTAAGCTCTCTTCCTTTCCACCATCCTGTTTTATTATTTGAGACTTTCTCAAGACCAGTCATGTAGCTCCACCCTTGTATGTCTTCTATATATATGTTATATATATGTTGTTCTGAAAGTAGTACCACCTATTTATTTCTGTGGAAACTACAGCAGATGCAAAGAGCATATTAACACCATCTGATAGAGCAAATTCTCAGCTACAAAACGCTATTTGTCAACTTAGCCACCATTGTTAGCTATGCATCTTCACCAGTGTTGAACAAGAGCCTGTTGTGTTTTTAAAAATCTGCGTGGCATTGGGGTCACGATTTGACTTTCATGTCATTATCTCCATTGCTGAAATGAACCATCCCTCACTTCACTGTCTCAGCATCCCCTGTTTGGTCTCCAGGAACATTCAGTAACAGTTAATAAATGTCAGTGGGTGCAATTTTTTTCCCACATGGGGGATTTAAATTCTGCACCTTTGCTTCATATGCATTTCCATGTGAGATGCCATTGTGTCAGACTGCCCCTCTGCTACCATCTGTCACACGGCAACAAAATGAATTGGAATATTGGTGGAAAGGTTCAGCCTCTACTACCATACCACCAACATACCTCTGATGTTGTGGGCAACAAAGTAAAGCAGGAGGCATTACTTCTGGAGCAGCCCTCATATCTGTGGAATTTGGTGCACGCTGCCTTCAGGACAGTTCTTTTTACTTCTAATCTTCATCACACTGGGCAAGAAGGTGTGTTATCTTTTATGTGCCTTTTGATGAACTTTGGAAATGTTGTGTTGTCACTGATGTCTTCGTTCTTTTGGAGAAGGGTTTTAGAATTGTACCTTGAAAATTCAGTGATTGTCTGTAATGTGTGTCTGCTTTCAGAAGGTGCTGTCTCAGATCTTAACATTTTAAAATGCCATTATAAACAATCCGTCCTCGGCAGTATTTGCTGGAGATATCACTGCCAAATTAAGGTAGAAAGCATGTAACAAACTGCCTAATGTGTGTGGCAGAGAGAATGTCAAGTTTTCACTTTCTGTGGCTTTTTGGAAACCTGGAAGGTTGCATCAGTTTTCAGGCAGTGAAAGAATTTGGCTCCATGCAGCCAAATACCCACCAAGTCAAAAACTTACAGCTAAGTACTAAGCAGGAGAAGGAAAAAAGGTTGTCAGAGATGCTTCTTTCTTTTTGCAGTTCATGGGATAAGCACTTCAGCAGGAGCTCTTCAGGAATGGAGAACTACCTCTCAAATATTGTAGAGCATTCAGTAGACTGCATAGGAATTTTCTGGAGGCAATTTTTTCATTAAAAGAAAAAGAAAATCAATTTTCTTCAGAGTTGGGAAAGTATAAAAGATGCTGACAGATAATCACTGTAAAAGGCAGCCACTTCTAGTGTCTTTTTCTGAGCATGGGTAATGTTGGGACAGTGTCTTGATATTCACAAGAATTTTGACCAGCAAAAAAGACTGTCTCTCTTGAACAGTTAAGGGATTTATGAAATGTAAATAACTTCAGCAGGACTTATTAAAAATAGCCAGGGCAACTGGCAGAAGGAAAACCCTGGAAGCCAAAATGATAGGAACAATTGCGAACGTTCATGTAAAACTGTTTTTATTCTATCAGCAGCCTGGCCATGAACATTTTCAGTTATTTGATAGTTCAGGCTAGAAATAGTAACGGCTGCATAACTCTTACTCCTTTGAGCAGTGTGCCATAATATATAGTCACAGAATGGTTTGGGTTGGAAGGGACCTTTAAGAGCACCTTGTTCCATCCCCTTGCTATGGGCAGGGACACCCCCCACTAGACCAGGCTGCTCACAGCCCCATCAGCCTGGCCTTGAACCCTGCAGGGAGGGGCATCCGCAGCCTCTGGGCACCTTGTGCCGGTGTCTCACCACCCTCACACAAAAGAATTTTGTCGTAATATCCTTAATAACTAGTCTAAATCTACCCCCTTCCTGTTTGTATCATTAGTAGCTGTAATACTGAACAGTGCCAGAATCAAGTTTATAATATGCATCCTCAAGTAGTTTGAACAGTGTTTGAGTTCTTGTTTACTGGAAGATAAGTGCTTCTTGAGTATCTACAAACATGGAATGGATGTGAAGCACCAGATTTAATGTGCCCTTGTACTGACACTAATAATCTTGTTCAACTGTTGGGCGTCAGCGTAGCTCAAATGCTTGCTGCTTTTTTTTTGTTCTCCCTACAGCACAGTAAATGTCAGTAATTACTCCCACATTATTTTAAATGCCATTGTAAGGCCAACTGTTTTAAAATGCCAGTTCTACTTAACATAGCTACAGTATCTTTAAGTTTAACTCTGGAAGGAATTCTAAGGAAATAAGCAACTTGTGGTTCCGTTAGGGTGTAGATGAACTATTTTCTTTATTAGCAGCCCAAATACTGCTCATCCTTGTGTGCCTTCAAAGTAACACCAATACTTGTAGTATGTATTTTTTACCTTCAAGATGGTTTTTAGTTATTTAAATAAAAATTTATAATGAGGGGATCAAATCCTCAAGGTTTTGTGTAAGTTATTTTGAAGACTTCCATTCTAGCATTTTAGTGATAAAACTCTTTGAGGAAAATAAAGCAACAGACAACAATTCTGAGCTGCCTTATTTGGGCGGGCTCAGTCACCTTCCCATTTTTACATGTTGTATCAACAATTTTGCTTGAGTGTCTTCAGATTCTGGAAGTCCTTAGAGGACCAGAAGGTCTTATTCCACACAAAGAATGGATGATGTTACCCAGCTCTCTGTGTTGCTTTCCACCAGCCTTTGGTATGGCCAGAACAAATATGACTTTCTTCCACTACTCCTTTGCGGTGCTGGGTGATGGCATGAGGTATTGTACTTAGAAGAATGTGCTTTTAGTGAGGGGAAAAAAAACCAAAACAGATATAAAAGGGAGCTTTCTCTGGGAAACTCGAAATGAAATGCTGGTTAGGTCGGAAAGGAAACATCCATTTCTCTTCAGAAGTGATGGAAGGCCAAGTTCCTTTGACCAGAGAAATAGTGTGTTTTGCACCCTGTTGTCAATTGGAGCAGCATCATCAAAAGGCTAATGGAGAATGATAGGTTTCTTTTGTCATTACAAGCTGGAGTTCTTCACTCTCAATTAGTAGATGCATGCTTTTGGCAGAATAAAGTAACATATTAATGACAATAAAAACCTCATGAATTGTTTGGGATTTTTTCCTGTAGATGGTGTAGGTGACAAGATGGAAGAAGAATCAAAGGAACAATCAGGGACATATATAGAGTATTTCAGTGACTATGAAAATGACAAACTGCACCTTAGCTACGAATTTGCATCCTAACTCTGTCAGTGGTACTGTATAGACCAGTGTATGTTTGAGTTTTAGTTGGTGTTTAATATTTTTGACAGGTATCCCTTTTCTCAAGGCACAGACCAATCTTAGTGTGCCTTTAAGTACAGCAATTTTATTTTCAGAAAGATGGTGTTTCATTTCCAATGCCCCTTCTATTTGTTCTTCGAAGCCATGATTTAGTTTTTTTCCTATTCTAACAAAAGCTGCTCAAAAGCATGTGGGTCATTGTTTTGTTAATAAAGCCCTGATACACGGCTGGGGATTAATAATGATAAGTTTCCAAATGCTTATCCAATACGATTACATCACCCTAAAAGTGTCTTAAATGTCATATCAGATACAGGCTATTTGTTTCTCTGACTTACTCTTTGACCTGCCTTATGCTTTGATGTACAACAGTCAGTGTCTCATTGCCAGAGCTCAGCAGATACCACTGTCATTTCAGTAAGACTTTATTCTTCTAAAACTGATTTCCACACCGACATCTGTAGAGACTTGTAATTTAGAGAAGGGAGAGCCACTGAGTTCCTTCCTTGCACCACTTTATTCACCTAGACTCCTTTCTTCTAGGTATTCTACGTTCAGTCCGGTTGCTTCAGTTGTACACTATGTCATTACCAAATTATGTTGTCTGCTAGCTTCTAAATGCTAGTTTTAGAGGGAAGATACCCAAGTGCATGACTACTAGATTAGCCTTCCATTAATATCCTTCGTGGTAGTGTCTGTTCATATTCATTCTGTGCTTGTGTTGTTCAGACAAGTGGTAGTCTCCTGAGCCACACTGAACTCCATCCTTGACCTAGAATAAAGTGTTGTTTCCTAGATGTCTACTGTAAATGCAAGGTTCTGCATCACTGAAAAAAGTTTGCTTCCACAAACTTTGATGAAAATCAATACTGGGTTTCACATTGATTATGTGATGTGATATGCAGTATATGAACGCTTTTATACATTGAAATCTGTTCCTTCTCTTTTACTTCTCGATGCTGATAGCTTAAAAAAATCACATCATGGCAGTGTGTGAGTCACTTATCTGTATTCATTATATATAGAAGGTGTGTTCTGTTGTTCAAGTGGCATGTAGAAAGGTTTTAAGGAGAACATTTTAGGAGTTGAAGAATTGATTTATGCTGACAGTGTAGACTACAACTTTTCCTTATATCTGTTTGATATTGGCTACAGTTATAGAAAACTGAACCAGCCACTTCAACTAAAAGGTGTTAAACAGTTAAGAAAAGTTGAACTGTTCAATCAAAAGTGTCAACTTTACATAGCATCGCCATGAAACCCCTTGTCTATAAGGTTGGTTATGCCACAGGGTACTGAAGATACTAGCGGGAAATGGTCGTCAGAGTTGAATTTGAAGAATGGTTCTGAAATGTGACTGAATAAGTTGCTGCCAGAGACACTTTTATTAGTTAGTAGGGTTCCAGATTAGAAATACTGAACTTATTTACTCTATGTTTTTTTCTGTAATATCTATGTTCCAGTGAATGTTGTTGTCTCTGTAACATGGAAAAGCATTGTTATAGAGGAACTAGATTTTGGCCTTCCCCCTTTCTACTGTCTAATGTGTGTTACTCAGTTACATAATAAAATGCTCATTCTGTGTATCTCAAGAGGTAAGTAGTATATTAACCTTCAATCTAGAAACACAGTTGAGACATTAAGCGCCAACTGTGATGACAGTATTAAATAACTCTTTTAGGTGCGTTCAGTTCTGACTCAGTATTATTCTGATGCGGCAAGAAAGACATTTTTCCTTTCTGTTTTACATAGACATTATAGCTGCAAGCACAATGTAAAATCACTCTTTTGCAAGCTACTTTATAGTCTTTGAATTCTGCATCTTAAAGGTGTAAGGCTTTATTGTATACTTGCAATGTAGCACGTCACACCACAGTAATTAATCAATGATATTCTTTTTGAATGTCCTGTTCCATTAAAAAAAAATCTTCTAAGATCACTGTTAGGGACCTTGTAAATCTTTGGTGTGTGGTTGCTTCAGAAGCAAGAAATTTAAGACCAGAGTGGATCTGTGAGGACTTAGCTTTGAATAATTATTATTGTTAAAACTGCCTTTTATTCTTAAGATTATGGCTGTATTTAATGGAATGAACAGCCTTGCTTCCATACAGATAGAAGCCAGATAATAAAGATGCATTTGGTACTGTAATTAGGCCTTGGGAACGAATGATCCAGTCAAGGTTAAATCCAATTGTCTGGGTTCTCTAATAGGAAGACTCAGGTTTGCTTTTATTCCTCCAAGTAGTTGGGAAAACTGTGTTACATTTTGTAATGAGAGATTGTGATATCATTTGAGGATCATGACAGTAACAATAATGAAGAATGCATGTTATATCTGACTTTCTTTGGCCCACTCAGTGCAGCATTTGGTATCTCTAACTTGTTGTTTACACTATGAGGTTAAGTATTTCATCTGTTACATTTGAATGAAAATAAACAGAACCTAAAACAAGGAAAAAGATGTGAAAAGTAAATACTTGAGGAAAAATATTACTGTGTATTTGCAGCGCTTTAATATGTAATAACTAATTCTTGTGATATTTGATTAATTTGTTTAGCTCTATGAAGAGTGGGTTAATACAGTGCTGATTCTAAGAAACTCTCATACAACTGATGTTCTTGTACTTGGCTACAAAATATGAGCATTTTGGGATAGAGCTTCTTGGTGGCAGTCCTGCAATGACCATGCTGGCAGATTCGCATTCTGCCCAGTGCTGCCTCATGACTTAATGAAATACAGGATTTTCCATGCTCTCAACTGGATTTAGCCTGTAGCTGCGAATGCCCTGTAGTGGATGAGTAATGGCTTTTAGAAGTGCAGCTGCCAGCCAGATCTCATCTCTGCTATGACTTGTGGAGACATCGTTAGGAGGCTCTGTGGGTTTGGTACCACAGCCTTGGCTTTGGTTTGGTAGGTGAGTAAAGAGAGGATGGCAGTGACACCTTCTTAACTCTGTGGTTTCAACTGCCTGCTGCTTTTTGCTGGTGATTGTCTGTATCCCTTGCCTCATTCCATTAACTGGTCCAAGCCCCAGGACCATCTCTTGGCTGGCTCTGCTTTTGCCAGGGCCCACTCCTGCTGGACCCTGCAGCTTCTCTTCGAAGTCAGAGTGGTGGAGCTTTAATTCCTTGATGCGAACTCTGGAGAAACTACCTTTTAATTGATTGATTTATATAAATATAAATAAGAGTGCTGAAAGAATCTGCATGTTCTGAGTTCAGGGCAAAATTTGCTCGGTGTGCTTGTTATTGAAGAAAATTCTCTGATGAGACTTAAACTAATGGCATTTGGTAGAAATAAGACCAGGATCTGTTTTAAAAGTACCCTCAGTGCAAGTAACAATAACATCTTGATGACAATCTCCTCATCTGCAAAAGTACAGCATTTCTGCCCTGCTCAGAATTGCAGCTCTTGATGTGGACTAAGACAGAAGACAGCTGTCTTATGTGCTCCAACTAACACTTAGATTTAACCTATTGCAAGTTAGCTTATTTTCCTGGTTGTAGGAAAACTATTGGAGTAAATTACCTTTATTGTACAATTGAATGCAGTGACTCTCATTGGGATAGCTGGAAACTGACAAAAACCATGATAGTGTTCCTGCTCCTGTTGTCAAGTCAGGAAAAAATCATTCTGAAACTTGGCAGCTTGAGCCATTCAGCTGCCAAGTGCATTTTACATGCAGCTCTGGGTATTAGCCTCAGTGTGGAGGAGGATAAAGGAAAGAAGGTGTGAAGGGATCAAATGCATTTATAGTTCATTCTTGTCTTCTACCGAGAGTGATGTTAAGTAACTTACACTCAGCCAGTGTCAGAGTGGTGTTTGCTATAGCATTACTAACAAGAATAAAAAAGAAGACAGTGTTCCTCTAGAAACCAGTCTGCTCTCTTGCATCTCAGGATCTGCAGTGAGATGCAGTAAGAGCTGTGGAGATATGAAGGTGAGAGGAAAAATAAATTGCAAAAAACCAATAACCTACCCATCCTAGTGCTAATGCAACATACTAGCAAAAACATTACTCAGAAACATACAGGATTCTTTACTGAGGTTTCTCCTTTATTACTAAAAATAATTTATTAACCCTTCTTATCACTGCTTTTCACATATGCTGAGGCCACAGAACAGCATGTGTTGAAGAAACAAAAGGAAGTGCGGATCTTGAGACTGTATGGATATAAGACTGCAGTTTAACACAAGATAAAATGTTATCTTTAGAGAAATTTCACCTGCTCAGAAGCAAATGCTCAGAGCCCAGTATTTTCTTAGCTTTATAAATCTGCTCATTTCATAGTTTGTAGTCTAACTTCAGCTCCACTGTCATGCAAGCCCTTTGTATAGCTAGCAAGGCTTCAGACTTCACTGGCAATACTGGCAGCATTGCGTGGCCACAGACTTGACATGGGCCTGCTTGCATTAGGTGCAGTGTGAAAGGGCCTTGGTTTTCATTCTGTATTTGTTGCCTTTACAAATTGGCTTTGTTGTGCTGGCTTTCTGCTGCTAGCTTCTGGTGAGCACGTGGTGAAGCCCTTCACACAGAGCTTCTGGTAGACAACATGAGTCGTCATGGTGAACTTAGTAAATGTGTATAGGAAGTATCTCCTTATGCCAGTGAAATACCATGTTTATCTGGACAACAAACTGTCCATTTTCCTGAACAAACATTAGTGATTATCCTCAGATGCCAAGTAGCCCTGAAGCCTGGAAATAAGCAGCTGTTTGCACCTGTAGGCTGTGACCCAGTGCTTGGTAGCTGTTAATGATTTTGTGTGTCTGCATGCTTCCCGTGTGCTCATGAGAAAGTTGCTCCAGGTTATTTCTTTTTAGTGAATTTGGGTTGCTTTCCTTTTAGAGAGCCAAACATCTGCTATTACTAAGAAATCAGATGAGTACATTTTCAAATTATTGAATAGGTAATTTCTTCAAATTAGTGTTTATGAACAAAGCGTACTTAACATGTGAACTTCAGGCTGCACTGGCTCTGTGTTATGTAGCTGTTCTTTCTGTTGGTAATTGTAACTTTCAGAACAGTGGAGGCATTTCAGTTCAGAGATTAGCACTGGCTAATTTGTATCTCATTTCTAAGAATATTCTGTAATGTCACTTGAAATCAAAATTTCAATTTACTTTCCAGGTACATAAATTGTTCTCCTAAAGTGCTCTCTGCTTGAGAGAAGACCGAAGTGCTGTATTCCTGTCACCTGTGCAGATGAGCACCTAAAACGAGCTAGAATTAAACTACACCTCCCTGAGTTTCAGACTATTTCTTAGAAATTGATCTTGTTTTAAGAACTAAAATCCAGCGGCTGGGCTCTCTGCTGACTGTAGACACCCTCCACCAGTCTGGAGTTGATTTGAGAAGACTGAAGGTCATGATTAGATGGTGCTGAGCCTCAGTTATCCAGTGTATCTGAGAGACCAAGTTGTTTTCCTGGTCTGGGTGCAGTGCTGACAAGAGCGCAGGGGATAGATGGCCCCTTGGAAGTTGAGGAGACCTCTTGAGACTATAAATATCCCTTTAGTACTGAACTCTCAGGTAGGAAGAAGGAACATAAGGGAATTTAAAGTGCCTTTATGCTTCCTATGCCTAGAGTTTTCAGGGCTGAAAAAAGCTGCTGGTGGTGTATGGGAGCTGCTTGTTGCAGTCATGCTGCCTTGCCCTCTTGGGAGGGAGAAAGGCCTGAGAGCCTCTGCCCTGATAGTTGCCCCAGCAGATGTCAGGCAATGGGACAGCCCATATGAGTAAGAGAGTCCGTGGGAAAGCAGCTTGCTCTTCATGGCCAAAAGACTGGAGAAAAACATACAGTCTTTTAAAGGATTTTCAGGCACTAACTTTAGCAGATCTGTTTATTAGGAATTATTGTTATATTCTACAAGATCTTACATGACTCACCTAAGAAATTTCAGATAATGGTGTTTCGTAAGGATGGTAGGAAACTAGATAGGTTTTGCATGTAGCTTCAGTGGATCATGGCTCAACTTTATGTGAATTTACAAGTTATTTTTGGTATTTCTTTCCTCTTTGGCTGTTCTTTTACAATTTAATGGTTATGCTAGTTTCCTTCGTATACTTGGTGACTGATCCCTATGATGCTGGAACATTAAAACAGTGTAGTTTCTGTGGTTTTAAGGAGGATGAAGTTTGCCACGTGTGTTATGTATTTGCATGGTGATTGGAATTATTTGCATAGTTTTCTTTTCATCTGAAGCTCCCAAGAAATCCTAGTTAATCTCCAACAAAAACATTTGTCTGTACTCATACTATAAGAGGCTTTACTGTTGTGACTTTAAAATGTGCTTACAGTATGACTGACTGATTTATGCTTATTTTCAAGGATTCTGCATTTATTTTGCATCCTATTTCCATCTTCAAATGTTTTGCAAGGTTGCAAAGCAGGTTATAAACACATACGTTGACTCTGTGAATTTTATTGCATATATGACTGCCGTGTAATTGCTGCTCACTGTATCAGTGGTGTTATTTCTATAGAGTTTTAAAGTTTTGCAGATGAAAGCAACTTTCCCAAGCAGAACATCTCTCTCTTACGGTCAGGATATAGTAAGACCAATTCAATTGTACATGAGATAGTTCTACCTCTAGATAGCTCTCATTGGCTGAAGTGAAGTTTCCAGTGTCCAGATGCTGACTGTTTGCTAAGCTTTTTCCCATCTGTTCTTTATTGTTTAAATAATAATAATTAAAATGTCTAAACATGTGTATAATATTCTCCAAGGAAAAAAAATAATAGCTTGACACAAAATCTAGACGGTTTTAATCCTATGGAGAGATGTACGAGCTGACACTGGCCATGAGGCACTTCTTGAATACAAGACATTCAGGGTGAGAAACAGCATGACGTGAGTAAATGACAAGTGCTGGTGTACCTAATGGCTTTTGGCAGGCTGCATCGTTTTCCTCTGGTCTCTTGATGCCTAGAAAGGGAAAGAAAATGAAGACTGTGTCAGAAATGGGCTGCAGTGTATGAAGAGCAGCGGAACGATTGGGTGGCATCTGCAGTAGTGATACATATCTAGAATGTTTATTTATAGCTTATATGTCTCATATTTGGGAATAGAAGAACTATTTGGTCACAGTTCTGCAGTAGCACATTCTTGGTAAGATTGAATAACTCAGTCTTTTGAATTTTTATTTTAGTCTCTGTTACTAGTAGTAATTTATAACAGCTTATTAATTTGTTTCTTTTAAGGTGTGTTTATCTTGAGAGTGACAGACACATACTTTTTGTTAATCATATCATTACCAAACAGAGCTGTCATCTTAGTTTTCTGGCCTAAACTTGTCATGTGCTTTCATGTTGGCAAAGGGAAAATTTCTGGACTGTGTTCAAGGTCTCAAGATTTTCCCTTATCTGGACGTCCACTTGCCTGTGTTTGTTCCCCTTTGGCTTTCATTTTTCAACAGCGCTGTAGAGTAACAGCATACTGGCAGCAAGGCTGAAGGATGGAGCAACTTGTGAGTGAGGGATACAGAGTATTCTCAGTAAGTGCTCTTTGATAAGTGAGTACTGCTATTCACATCTCAAGTTGAATTCCCAGAATTTGTCTTTTGGTGAATAAGGACAGTTGAGCAGCTGTGTGGCTGATTAAACCTAACCAGGGCTACACAAACTCAGAGATGCAGACAGCCATCAGTTGCCAGCTGACTTAAAACAGATTGTTAGCCTCTGTTGATTTGATTAGTGACCCGAATCAGTTGTTTCTAAGCATACTGCTGCCAAAGCGTGCTAAACAAAAGCAGGGAACTTTGTGCCTTGATCCTCTTTGCTACCAGATGGAATGGGATGGAGGCTTTGCTGAGCATGGGCTGAAGAGCGTGGAGGAGAAAAGGATATTTAGGGACTGACTGCGCCTCTGCCCCACCCAGGCCATGGGCCTCTTTAAGATGTGGGAGTTGGCAGTGATCTGTGAGGAACCACCTGCTTCCTTGAGATTGCTGAGATGTCTTAGCTTTGCTCTCTGTCCTAACATCTGTTTCCTGCTCTTGGATTTGGAACTGTGAAGAGAGTGTGGCTATAGGAAAAGGAATTTCAGAGTTACTCCGGAAGCATCGCGGTGCTGTGTACCAAGTTTGCAGGGCAGCAGGGCTTCCTCCTCCTTCTACTATGCCATTAGGGAAGTGGGAGAGGAGTAGGACACAACAGAAAAGGTCTTTTAGTTGTGGTGTAGGTACTGGAAACAAGTGCTGGAGAGCAGAAGAAAGCCAAGCTTGTAGAGTGGCAAAACTCTGTCTAATTCTGTGATCGAATTATGAAGTTTGCACCAGCTCTTCTGTGAGTGAGCCTCTTCTGAATCCTCCCAATGTTCCCATGAAAGCTAAAGGAGTCTGAGTGCCCCATTTTGAAATTGTTTATTAAGTGTGTGTTCAGCATTTGCCAAAAACTTCATCTGCTTTAAGGGCATCGACTGAAGTTAATGATGTCCATAGATGTGTTTCTCTCAAATACTTTTTTCCAAGGGTGGCAGCACAGATTTGAGTGTGAGATAACTATTATGATTCCATGACTGAACATCGTAGTAATGACTAGTAGTATTTATTTCCAGTGTAAGTTGATGGTGCCAGGATTGGGAAGCAGCAGATATAGTAGGTTCTTCTTTATCTCCTTTAACAACTATTTCATTTTCATCTGTGTTGAATATTATCACCAGTTTTTATAAAGTACTTTGTATTAAAGAACAGCACTAACTACAACAGTAACAAGTCTTTTCTAAGGCTATTACAAATCTAAATGTGAGGAAGTTTAAAATGTTTTGTGTGTCCCTATCAAACACACTAAACTAATAAAAGAATAAATTACGAAATATTTGGAGGTGAAAGCAATATAAGCAAAAATAAGTATGCTGCGACTAGTTCATTAATTAAATAACTTACCTGTAAGTATTTTCATAGAATGGCCTGGATTGAAAAGGACCACAATGATCATTGAGTTTCAACCCCCCCGCTATGTGCAGGGTCGCCAACCACCAGACCAGGCTGCCTACAGCCACATCCAGCCTGTACAAAGACTTATTTCTTCTTTTCTCTCCTTTTTAGATTTTAACTTCATATTTTCTTCATTTAAGCATTAAGAGCCTTTTTGGTGCACGTTTTTGCCCTTCGTGTTGTTTGTATAAACTTACAGGTTAGTTTTCCTGTGTAACGTACGTTCAGGAACCTGCTTTAGCAGGGGGTTGGAATGATGTCTCCAGAGCTGCCTTCCAACTTCCAGGATTCTGTTAGTCTACTCATCTCTGATTCGCACAGCTTAAACTGATCATCAACCTTTTGTGCTGCTCGCGGAACCAAGAGCAACCAGGCAATAAAGCAAATTGTTGAGCAGGATCAGGTAGAGAAGATTTCCCCTGCCACGTCTCCCAGCACGTGTACTTGTAATTCTCCTGGTAGATGTTTTACAGCTGTGTAAACACTCAATTATGTGCTGCTTCTTATCTAGGGTGCTTTCTTTGTTTCAACAACTATAATGCTGATCTTAATTCTGTGTATAATGTTTCCCCTACCAACTCAAACAACTCTTTCCCTTGAGTTTGAGTTCTTAATTGCAGCTTTAAAACAACTTTCTGATTTAATGTAACATTTCTCTCCTTTTGATCTTGAGACCTGCTTCAAACACGATGTAATTGAGCATGCATCAGCCGCTATTAAACATTTTGTCTTAAATATTGCTTTTAACCTGAAATTGCCCCCCTGTGCTTAATTTGTTGGTGCAGGAAGGTCTTATAAAAATAATTTTTAAAAAAGTGCAAAAAAAGAAAAAAGCTTGCAAACCACCATTTTTTTTATGGTTAGTTTGAGTATTAGAATCTTTTGAAGTCAGCAAGTTTTACTTCATAAGCTATAAGTGCTGCTAACATTTGTCAGACTCCAGAGGGCACTTGTCAGAGGACTTAAAATAGCCCAGCGTCCAATAGTTTATTTTTGAATGTAGCTGTTATGAAAAATTCAGAGAAAATGCATGCTTCCGTAATGTGCCTAATGATGTGCCATTGTGTCCCATTTCTTAATGATGCATGAGCCTGCAGCTACAAGATTGTATTTGTCATAGTATGGGTAGGTGTGGTCCTGTTCTGCTGAGAGCTCTTTATCGTGGTGTCGCTGTGTCTGGCTCTTGTAAGAGTGGTAGGACTAGCTGAGTGCCTTGGTACCACCAGGTCATCTCCAAGAAGCCTGACAGTGTCCCTGAGACATGTCAAGTTCTGGTATAGCTGGAGACCGACAGAAATGTGTGTTGTGGTAAGGTACTATAGAAATACATGTATCACACTGTGCATAAAATCAGTTCTAAGAGATGCTACTTTTACAGCTCCGTTGAGAGACCTTGCCATCTCTAGTGTAACAGTGTTTGCAGATCGTCTGCGCAAACGGGATGGAAGGGAAAGCATTTGAGCGACAAGTAAAATAGTCTGGGAAAAATGCAGGTGGTACTTCTGGAGTCTTAGAGTCTTGTTCTGGATATGTCTTCCCCCATTCTCTTGGTCAGCAGGAAGTACAAAATAAATTGTTGATTGGCCCAGTGCTCTTAAAATAGTGCATGTCAAATCATCCTTTTAGCCTTATAACTGCTGTGTCTTTTCTTCTGAGCTGTTAGCTAATATTTAACCACTATTAATTGACTTTCCTGAATTAGTTTGTTTGGAAGACTGTGGAAGATGCTGGAGGTCTCATTGTAGCTGGAAATTTGCCTCCTGTGAGTAGATATAAAACATGCTGTCTGCTGAATAAGAAGTCATTCTGCCTTAAAGCAAAGCCATAAAGGACTTCAGACCTGCCCTCTGAGCTACTGCACTGGATGTCACTAATCAATTGCCGAGGAAAAGGGTGAAGGTTTTTGTAGTCCTTTCATAAAACTTGCTGTGAAGAATTGCAGCAAAAATACCGTTTCTTCTGAAGCCGGATGAGTTTTTCCACAGAGAAACTTACTTTAATATGTAGCTATTTCTTCACAATAACAACTGTGCCATAACGGTGGATAAGACAGATTTTAATTTAATTGGATTATTTTTTTTTAACTATAGCCTTCTTAAAGGGTTTTTTTGAATGAATGGACACACTCATGGGAAAACCATGAGTTAATTTTCAAAGCAGTTTGTTGTACTGCATCAAAACCGTGTGGATGCTTTTCTTCAGCATTACAGTGGCCTAATTTGATTTAGTTTATTTCACTTCCAAACTTAAGTAACGAAATCGTATTAAAGTCATTTTAATTTTGAAGGAAAGCATCCAAATAAAGTTTAACTACTCTTTTTTAGGTCATATGTTAAACTAATGCCAGTTGACTTTTCTGAGCCTCTGTTAAGTTGTGCCCTGAGAGCTGTAGACCCTAAGAACTTCCACTGTCTTCAGTGAGCCTTATTCTAGATAAAGGTGGCAATCCGTGCCCAACTGTGTAATACTGTCACTAAAATGCAAATGTATTATTCATTTCTATGCTGTATGTATGCTTACTATGCCTTAATTTTTTTGTTTAATACTGAGTTAATGAAGCTCTAAGAAAATGTTTTCAAGTAGTTTGTTGTAATAGTTTGTTTATGCACATTGTGCACATTATGCACATTGACTCTAAAAAATATACCTGAAGTATTTGAAGTACATTTACACTTGTGTTGCAGGTGAGCCAGAGTACCTGGTGGCATGCACTGCTGATTTGAGTGTTAGGTGATGGGTTGCAGTAAAGCAGCTGTCGCCCACCTGTAGGTTTTAAACAACTGCATGCCAGACTCTAAGGAGGTGCTCATATTTCCTTTGACTGTCACTGTCTGGAGAAGGCAAATGCATGTGCATTTTACTAGGTCACTGGACCTACCTTGTTCTTGCAGATACCTACCCACTGTGATATTGCTCAGTCCTGGTATGTGTTTGGGGGACTGTGACCATCCTTATGTTATTTTGTGTGCTTGTCCAGGAGGGAGGAAAGCATGCAGAGGTGAAATACACCACAAGGTATGATGGACTCTTTGTAGGGCCCATCACCTTGGTAGTGCAGACACACTGAATCTGCTGAAGGGCTTAAAATCTGATCAGTTCAGAAATTTGTTACTTGATGTCAGTTTTCCCATGGCTGGAGATCACTTTTGGAATGGGGATACAGTTGTGGAGGGGGTGCAGGAAGGATCCTTTTATCTCTTCACTGTGCTGTATATTCCTTGAAGCATCAGGTGGTGTCTTGGCATCTAGAAAACAAGAAGTTGAAAGCATGAGATACATATGCATAAGTGCATTCATAGATGTCTTTTATATTGGTACGTAATTCTGTGATTCAATGTGAGAAGATTTCTAAAGTGCTACGGTGCAGTCTTAGGAAGGTGTTGCAGAGGACAGGCATGGGTTTGTTTGAGAGGCTGTATGCAAATGTCAAATTTTCTGTCTTTTCCTGTTTTTACCAGAGGCTGAAGCTAGTGCTTAACAAAGTTAAAAGGTGTGTGTTGACCTCAGTGGTATTTTTGAAGTAGATCTCAAACCTCAAGTAAAATCCTTATATTTCGATATTCCTTTCAGGATGCTCCAGAAAAAAAAAGTTTGAGTATGTCTTGGCAAATAAAAACATTACAAGTATATGAAAGAAGCCTCCAAGGCATCCTGGCATTCTGCTGGCCAGCAGAAACAAAGGGAGATGCATGCCATGCAATGTGCATCCCGATCCCAACCTGTTCTGACAACTGCTTTAGTTTGTCTGGCATGGGTTTTCATTTTTGGTTGGTTGGTTTTGGATCCTTGAATTCTGCAGTGCACCACTTCAAGGCAGGTAGTTTTGTGAACAGTTGTTAGGAGAAGGGAAGGAAGCTGAGTTCCGAGATTCAAAATGTTTACAAGAATGCTGACTTTAACATCCTACAACCGTGGAAGACAGCATTTTCGAGGCATCGGTGATATTGGGCTGTATGGAACTGCAGAGTCACGGCCTGAACCTCTGATCACCTGAGGCCAGCAATGAGTCAGTCAAAGGAGCACAGGTGAAGGCAATTCACCTGTGCTGCCGGAAGGGGTGGAACCAGGCTGCACCTCTCCTAGACCTATTTAAGAGCTGACTGCCAGTGGGGAAGGATCTCTTCTGGAGATCTGCTCTGCTGGTGTTCTGTGAGTGAGCCCAGGATGGGGTAAGCCTTCTATTTATTCTCCTTTTGTTATCATAGTCTGCTCTGCCTAACTCCCTTGTTTATTTCATAATTATAACATCTTGATATTCATTGATTATACCTATGGGCATAAGCTATCTGTTTCAAAAGTTCATTGTACTTCTGTTAACTCTGTGAGCATACGAGGGAAACACTGCTAAAAGAATCAGTGAACTCAGGCCCTAATTTAGAATCTAGCAGTATGAAGACCTCTATTTGAAGGGAGGATTTATGCTGTACTGTATTGGCTAAGCTGTTATGGGTGCATCTGTATCGTACAGATTTATATATTTACAAATCTGTATGATTTGTGTATAAAGTATATACAGTATAAGTAGTAGATATATACTTAGTAGATAAATCCATAGTTACATGATGGTGCTATATAATAATGTTAGGTTGTCCTATGGTTTATAAATCTTATGTATCATATCTTAATATCGCTTACGTTATCTGACTTACATTGATTTTATTTATCTTCAGCACATTTGTCTGGTTTTATTAGGCACAGCTTTTAACTGCAAAGTTGTGTGAACTTGCTGCTGGACAGAACCTGAGGGTATGCTTGTCTCTGCCAAGGCAGCACTTAAGTCTTCATCTTTCAGGTCTCTACAAGACGTGTTTTCTTCTCTGGCAGCACTTTGACATTGTGCAAGTGTCTTCTCCTACAGAGGGACTTAGGCTGAGATGACTCGAAGGAAATAGTACCATCTGGATGGATGTGAGGAGTTATTTGCAATACTGAGATACCATTCTAGAGTTCAATCTGGATACTGTAAGCCATAACATTTTTGCAGTGTAGAGGCAATTACAGCAACTGGCCTCTCTCATGAGAGAAGAATTTACAACCTATTAGTGTTTTCTTAATTGCTGATACAAGTTCCCCTGTCTCTCTTCATTCTTCTGTCTGTGTGCTTGTACTTGCTTGAAATCCACGTTTTTTGCCCCAGGTTGTTGACAGCGCTGTTGGCAAGATTAGATTCTGGTGTACAACAACTGCTATTAGAGCAAATATGCACAATATTGTTCATCTGACTTCTAGGAAGGTGCATCAATAAAATTGTAAAGGGGAAGAATGTTGTACAAATGATTCATCATTTGCAGAGATGATTATATATCTTGTCTTCCTCAGAGTCCTCCTAAACTTGTGAGTGAATGTCTGGCATTCTCTTGATTAAAGAGGAATCCTGCTAAAATAAAAGGCATAAAGCTAAGAATGTATGCCATTAAAGTTGTAATCCAGTGATCACAGAAAAGTTAGTTCTTGTAGATTAATCTCTGTGCAAGCTGAAGAGACAATTTTGTTTTCATTTCAGCTGGAGATCTTGTGTTACTTCAACCAGTTCACTTATCTGCAGCCTTTTTCCAAAGAGTGGAGTAAAAATAATGTTTTCTGTTTCCTTCTGTAATTTTGATGTAATTTGTAAATTCTCTGGGCTAGTGATTTCTCTTTACCGTGACCAGGTCTGCACTCATTTCTTGTGTCACATAGCAAGAACAGATAGGAGATAAACACTGGGTGCCCTGTACTAATGAAAGCCTTGATAAAAACATTGCTATACCAGCTTAAACATGTTTTGTTTGTTTTTTCTTATTATAGCTCTTTGTGTTCTGTTGAGTTTGTTGAAGCTAAGCCATAAGCAGTTACGATGTCTGTCTACAATGAGTGATTTCCTGACTGAAGTGTAATGACAAAGTTCATTAAATATAGCTCTCATCCCGGTGTGTACACAAAGCCGAATGAATGCAATTAAGCTGTGTCATGGGTGAAGCTTAATTATAACAACAGGTGAAATCCTGCAGCCCGTTCTGCCTTTAAGATGGTACAGCCATGCTGTGCGACAAATAATCCAGCACTTTGCTCCAGCTGAGGTATTTACCCAGTCGCCTTCTTTTCTCCACAAGAAACTTTTTAAGGTAGCTGTGCTGTTCAGTATACGACCAGAAGCAGGAGGCATCCAGTGGCATGAAGTGCAGAGCTACAGGTTCCCCCTTGTGCGTCCTGCTGGCAGCATGCTCTCCCCTCCCTGCCACAGCACAGCCCAACTTGCTGACCTTTGGTTTTGCACAGACAGGAGTTTAATTGCTTATGGATGAGTCCCAGCTGGTTGCATCTTTAAATAGTTGCGAGTGCTTGACTGGAAATAGTGTGGTTCAAAAAGGAAAAGTTCCTTAGCCATCCAACATGCTTGGCTGGCTGCGATGGCAGCCGGGGCTGTGCGCCAGGGCTGCCAGGAATGAGTCCCTTGAGTCTCAGCCAGGCTGCAGCACTGAGTGCATTTCCCAGGCAGTGACCCAGTGGCAGCTCTAATGCTGCTGTGTGCACCTGAAATGCAGTCACTGCGTGGAAACCTTGCTCACTTTGGGAGTGAGACACTGCAGCCTCCATGGAAGTATGCAGATGGTGTATGTTGTGCCAGTAGCAAGCACAATTGTGGTTGTTGGGCACCACTTAACACAGGACACTTGTCAAGAGGCAAACAATATGCTGTTTCATTTTGAGCCTGCTGATGTTTTATTTATCAGAGGCAAAGTGCTACAGTTTATTCCTCACTGCTGTGTAGCAAAGGTGGAAAGGGCTCTGTGGGCTGCCTCAGAGTTCGGCCTTCTTTGTGCGGGGATGCAAAGAGAATAGTTGGTTTTGAGAAGTCTGAAATGCTTTACTTTATTTTTGTTTCAATGTGTCCAAACCGGGCAGAGAAGTGTTGGTTAACACAGTGGGAAGCTATTAGTTCTGCTGGATGGAGGTGAGCAATTTTTCATAGGGGGTTTAGTGCTTTCTGGACTGTAACTTTTTGGCAGCAAACTACTCGCAGCATATTGAATTCTCCAGCAGAAGCGTGAGATGACACACAGGATTTAATGTATTTTTATTAGATAACATTATCACTCTTTTCCCTCCCTTACCAAAGCCTTTGGTTTTTGCAGTGGATTTTATGCTGTACTTATCTGTTGCATTCAGCTCACCAGAGCGATCCTGTGCTTTCGTTTCTAAAATTGGACTTCACTGACATGCCACAGAGTTCCTCTGTATGCTGCAGTTAGTTGAACAAATATACAAAGCCCAGCTCTTACTGAGAGCGTTTTCTTTGAAAGACATGATGAGATCTAGAAATTGTTCTCATCAAGCCACAAAATGCTGTTTATTCGTTACAAAATGAACAGATAGTGGATGAAGCCTTGGCTGTGTAACAAAACATCCCTTAGAAGGAAGGTAGTGCCTGTGGCATCGGCCAATTCATTGTGCAGGGCTGGAGTATTGAGTGCCCTGGAGTTGTTTGGCTGTCTCTATGGTCTGTGGTGTTCAGAGGATGAACTCGTCCTGCAGGAGGCCAGTCCCTGACCTGATGATTGGAAATAAATGCTCTGAGCTGCCTCTCAGATCCTCCCCCTCCTTGCTGCAGTGATCTCTCCTCTGAGTATCTGCCTGTGGTGGTGCTGCCTGCTTTCACCCGGTTGATCTAACAAATGTGCCTAAGCTGTTATTTTCATTTAAAACACTTAAAATTTAGAGTTTCAAGCAGCTAAAAAATTTCCTCAAACACAAATTATTCATTGTGGTAACTGCTGGTTGGAAATACTGTCAGTGACAATTAGAGGAATGAGCATACGAGCAGTACATAATGTAGGCAGCCTTTATTGCCAGAGTGTTGCTCTAGGAAGACTAAAGGAATGCATTTATTCTTTGCATATAAGTATTTGAATGGACTTTTTCCTGTGTGAACAAACTTCCCATGGGACTTCTCCTGGAATGGGAATCTGAAAGTGAGAACTGTAATATTTAACAATCTTTAAAAATATTTGCTTGCACTTAAACTCTAGAGTTAAAATAATACCTCCACGAGCTCAGCATGTCTGTGTGTTAGTTATGATGTATTGCAAGTTTGATTAATGTTAATTTGTGGATGTAAAAGGATTTTATTTAGTGATGTAATTGTAACAACTGAGATGAATAAATGTCCTCATTTAATATTTCTGTAGGTGTCCTAGTAATAGACATCCTATGTCCTAATTATATAAGAAATCACAGTGCTTGTACTGACCTGAGATCATATGTACTTGTAGGATAAGAACCAGAGATAGGTAATCAGATCTCATTCTTGACATACAGCTCCAATTGTATCTAGTTACATTGATACCTCATGAAATGACCCTCTAATTTACAGCTGATTAGTAGTAATATGTAATCTCATATTTTTGGATAGGGTTCTACTGCTTTTCTGCCCAGAGTCTCTTAAGTTGCTTACTGATGTCACTTCCTTTTTTTGCTTCCCTAAAGGTATTGAGGGTAATCAAAGGAAATAATTATCTTAATGAGTTTGTATGTTAGTAGGTCTTAACTGCCAAGGTACTGAATTTACAAAATTGTTTTATGTCTATTTTTCTTAAGTTTGCTACCTGTAGTTTTGAAATCCAGAAAATAAATCCATCTGGTATTTGCTTAATAAACCAGGAACTAATTGGCTGGTTTCTGATGTACAGTTTTAAGTAATAATTCTGAAATATACTGGGCCTGTATATGGGAGCTGTTTGCTTGTGAGAGAAGAATGTTACTGACTTCAGCAGGCAAACTGGAGGGAGTGAGCATCTTTAGGTTTAGAGAGCTAGCTGTAACTGCCTGGGAATTGCCCCTGTACAGAAACCTTTTTAACTTCTGTTATTTGATATCAAAATAAATCAGGGACTAAAAGGACTAATTTGAAGGATGGAAAACAATTGCATTTTATGAAGGCTTTATGGCACAGAAGACAAGAGGATGAAACAAATGAGGCAGAGTCTTGTGTGCTATTTATTTACTTATTTTTGGTTGGGAGTTGACTAAAGTCAACTTTGACTAAAGTAAATCCTTTTGAGTATTCGGTTCTTTAAACCCTTTGCCTTAAGCAGCGCTCTCTGCTTTGCAAATTGAAGTCTTTCCAATAGCGTGGTGGAGCAGCTAGGTAGTTGTGGCTTTTAATGAAGATAAATGATAATCAGAGCAGGATTTTTGCTTGAATAAGGGTTGGTGCTCTGATTCAATTTGGCTCTTGTGATTTTTAGCGACTGTAACGTCCTGATTCAAGAAAGCTTCCAAATCTCAGCCTGTAGTGTCAGAGTAGAAGTTAGGTTATGCTCTGCCTGTAAATAGGGAGGCAGGGAGGGCTTCCTGCATGCTTCCCTGAGTAGAGCTGGGAAAGAGGAAACCAATTGGATTAAGCAGGTCTGGATAGCAAGATAACTTCTGGATGTAACTGATGATCTGAATCTATCTAGCTGGTTTTGTGCTTGGCTGGATTAGCATGTAGAAGGGACCAGTTAATTTCACGTGGTGTTCTGTAGTGGGAACACCAGTGTTCTGGTTGCTTTGTGAAACATCTTTCAGCGTGGTAAGAGGAGATGAAATGCTGCATTGGGCTGCTGCAGGCTGAGTCCTTATTGGTGCCAAGAAATTCCTGAACGTGCTGTGAATGTACTCTGCTTCTGAAAATGCATTTTAGTGTGTCTCGATAGCAAAATTAACACCAGGTTGGAGGGGAATCTGAATGACAGTAAAATGAAACTGAATGGCAAGGATGCAAAAGGGAGAAGTGTGGGTTATATTGTTCAGTCCCAGGATGCCTGTGAGCTCTGACAGAGCAGGCTTTTGTTCACAGTACTTTGGGTGTACCTCGATACACCTGAAAGACTTTGGGCAGGGACCAGAGTGTTCACATCTTAACTAATTTGTGACCAAACTGAACTTTTCAGTTTTAATGAATATTGCACCTGAAGGGCACTTTTATTCCATAATGGAAGGAAGTCTCACATAGTTGCTCTTCGTGTGGGTCCCATTTCTCCTTTCTGCACTGCTCTAGCATGTAGTCCCTAGCAGGCAGCAACCCATGCTGGCTGACAAGAGGAAATCCATGCTGTATATCAGTTGAGCAATATTGTTGTTCAAATGGCATTTAGAAAGTTTCTGAGTGAAATTAATATTATCATAGTACTAGACTCAATGCAGAGAATACGTCTGTCAGGGTCTTAAAATGCTTCAAAATAATTTCTTTGTTACACAAATGTGTCATTACATGCTGGCTTTAATAACCAAAAAATTGCTGATATGAAATGTCAGTCTACTGTATGCTTCGCTTATTTTTTTGAGATTATTCCTATGGCACATCACAAATTTGATTGGCTGTGCAACTCTAGTGAGAGCTGGAGCTGGAAATCTTTTTTCTTTTTTTTTTTTTTTTTTAAAGTCTTGTGTAATTTCTGCTATGCCTCTTAAAAAAAAAAAAAAAAAAAAAGAAAAAGAAAAAGGAAAAATTGAAAACATGTAAGAGGGAAAAAGAGAAACAGCCTGCATCTAGGGTGCTTGATGTAGCCTTGCTCATCAGTGCAGCACTGTGGAGTTGGTGAGGCTGTGCTTCAGGTGCAGGGAACCTGGAAAAGAAAGAATGTTTAAATTATTTTGCTCCAAATGACTTGTTTTAAACAGCTTTGTCTTGACATACTGTGAAATGGTGGCCTGTGTGTATATGTGTCCAGGTATTTTTATTCGTGTACACGCATTCAGACACAAATATATGCACACATTGCTTAATAGTGTAAGTACTGCTGTGTTAGTGTATACTGTCACAAGACTAGCAGCAACTGCTTGTCTGAGTTGCAATTTCTGACTAATCTTTGTGAAATGCAGTGTTCCTGAATGGGATTGTCTGTGCACTTAGAGGTTTACTGTAAGGTTTCTTTTCTCTTAAGTACAGCTGGTTAGAGCATCTCATCTCCAAATGTTGGGGATGGTAGTTTTGTTTTTGTCTTTTAACAGATTGCTTAGATCATCATAAAGACAGCTTTTGTAAAGCACTTATGGTTCCAGATGAAATATTATGAGGTTACACTGGAAATAATGGAACTGTTCCTTTTTTCAGCCACCAAACTGAAAACGTTTCCTTTCGCAGCAAGAAAATATTTTCTTAGAGAAGTCTGACAACACGTTGTTTTTCTTCAGAACTTCTTGCAAGAATAATTCTTCCTGGCTAATGGGCTCATCCTGTAACTCAGGAATAAGAGCTTCTGAGCTTGCAGCTTCTGCTCTGTTACATGCAGCTTGATCAGAAATGTCAGCGCTTTGTGGTCGGCTGAACAGATGGCTGTGTCCTTCGGTGTGAGGCTGTGCTTTGGCAGTGCAGCAGCTGGAGAAGGCTTGGCATTTGGGTATGCAGACCCCTTGTCAGGCCTGCCCTGACTGTACTCGCTGGTTTGGTTGAGATACGAAGGAGCTTGTTCTGCTGCATCCTTCTATCACTCGAGTGCTGTCATCACTCGTACAGCAGGCAGGATGTGCATTATTTTGCCATAATAAGCAGGCAAGGGCAGTGCTTTATTACCTACTGTCAGTTGAACTTGTCTATCTTAATGTAGCACTGCCCCTCTGCGAGGTTTTTACAGGTACCGACTGTGTGCTACCTACCAATGGCAAAAAGGTACCTTCCTTGGCAGCGAAGATAAAGCGTGTAGGTGTAAAGCTGCCAGCACTCAGGCACTAAATGACTTGGGAAGTGACATGCTGATTATGTGGGTGGTGGAGATACGTCTGCAGTGTGATTTGGCTATGTAAAGAATGAGTACATTTAAAAGCTACAGGAAAAGTTGTGGGTTGGTTTGGCGTTCTTATTTCTTTAATTCTTTTAATCTTTAGCTCTTTCTGATCTGAAATGTACTTCCCCACTCCTCTTTAAGAAGAACAAGGGAAGAGACAGTAATTCACCACAAAATAACTGTTTTTGTCCAGAAAAATCTGTTTTGGCCTTGTGCTGACTTTCTATTTACTTATTTAAAAAGAACAAATATGGGAAATTACTTTGGAAAGTGCAAGACGTTGTTGTTTTTCAGATGAGTTATTGTGGGCGGTGTTAAAAATAAATATTTAAAACTTAAGAAGAACTTGCTAGCATTGCACCAAAAGTTTCATGCTCTAGTTTTTATTTCATTTTGTTGAGGATTTGCTCTTACTTTGTGTGTTGTCTTGGGCAGCTGAAAATGGGTGGGATTTCGTTGGGCCCCTGACTACAAGACAGATTTTGAAGCCCTGGAGCATGTCCAAAGAAGAGTAATGAAGCTGTGAAGAGTCTGGAGCACGAGACTTATGCAAAGTGGTAGGGGAAACTGAGATGCTTTAGTCTGGAGAAGAGCAGACACAGGGTAGACCTTATATCTCTCTACAATGACCTGAAAGGAGGGCCTAGTGAGGTGGGAATCAGCCTCTGCTCCCAAGTAACAGTGATAAGATGAGGGGTAATGGCCTCAAGTTGTGCCAGGGGAGGTTCAGGCTGGATATTTAAGAATTTCATCTCAGAAAGGGCAGTGGGGTATTGGAACAGGGAGGTGGTGAAGTCACTGTCCTTGGAGATGTTAAAGAAATGTGGAGATGTGATACTGAGGGACATGGTTAGTAGGCATGGTGGGGACGGGTTGATGGCTGGGCATCATGATCTCAGTGGTCTTTTCCAACCTTAATGGCTCTATGGTTCTATGACTGGAAGGTAAAAGCATGGTGGGGCTTTTCTGAAGAAGTTTGGATTGTGCAAAATCTTCTTGCTGACAAGATAGTTGTCTACTATTGGTCTTAGGTTTGTTTCACGTTGATGTGATCTGGGTATATGCTATGAAAAGCAGTAGAAACTCATCATATTCATTCTTTTATGCTCTGCCTAAAAATGTTAATAAAATGCTGGGGTATTTTAATTGTGTAAGACAGGCACGTCCAACCCATGCTCACATGTTCACAGGTTGGCCCACCTCTGCTGCTAGACTGTTGTGGTGGCAGCCCTGTGGCAGAGGCTCTGCTCTGCTGACTGTGCACCCATTGCTTAGCAAGAGCCAAACGTTGGTATCCTCTCATTGCTTCTGGAATAAAACCAGGGCACGGGGAGAGTGCAGTGCAGTTATGACAAATAATTAGATGCATTTTAATACATTGGCTAAACACAGTCCTGTGAACAGGAAAAAAAAAAGAAGTATATGCAGCTGTGCTTTCCATTTTCATAAAGGTATTTGAGAACAGTTTTCAAGATGGCCACAAAAAATTGGCAGTTTCTTTTTTTTATGTGGTTTATGTTTGTGACTCCATTTTCAGTCAGCATAAATGCATCACCTGTAGGTTTTCAAATGGAATGTACAGAGTTGCAATCAGACATTCAACTCAAAAATTTGATCATGCCCTTCTTCTAAACTGTTATAAGCTCTGTCTTACCAGAGAAAAGTATCCCTCACCTCACAACCACACCTTGTTCATGTCACTGCTTTTTGGCAGTATGTACATTTGCAAACAATTATTCCAAAAAATCTCTAATGAACACCTTGGAAGCTCCCTAAGAACTGCAACCGCTGCCATTGAACCACCCTGATGCCGTAGTTTCCCACAAACAAGATCAAACATCCTGCCAGTTTTGTTTTTCTCTTTTTTTTTTTTAGATGTTTTAAGAAAAATATTATAAATTAAGTTTTTTGTTACTTAGATACCTTAACAAAATTATATATTTTACAAGGGCTGCTCCAAAAGTAATACCTCCTATTTATTATGTTGGCCCACGTCAGAGGCAGATGTTGGTGATGTGGCAGTGATCACTGAACCTTCTCAATGTAATATAGTGATAATTTGCTAGTTTCTCCTGTTCTCCATTTCTCCAAGCATTTTACACCAATCTACATTCAAAAATAGAGACTGAGACTGGGCAGTTGTGATTTTGCTTGCAGCCTCTGCTCATCAGTCAATCCATTTTAAGGTGACTGTTAAAAACTACAGGGGTTCAGAGGTGGCAGTAGTTCTGTACATTCCCTTTTTTTCTTCAGTGTACAGTAGAACTTGTAGGTCTTACTGACTTTCTAGTTTACTTTTTCTTCTTATGAATGCACTTAGCATTTTTTTCTTAAAAAAAAAAGTGCAAGGGAGTATATGCAGTAAAATCGTCTGAAGTGATTGGAGCTGTTATTAAGTTACTCCATCCCATGGATGAGAACACGTCTTTAAGATCTTGAGTTCAAGTTTTGTCTGGGCATGAGACCAAGGACTTCAAATTTACATCCAAATCTTATATCTGATCCTATGTTAAACGCATCCAGATGGTAGGTGATATTCTAATGTTAACAATCTGCTTCTCCTCCCTCTGCTGCCTTCTAAGAAGTTGCTGACAAGTCTTTCTGACAGTCTTTTTTTTAAGTAAATGAGATCGAGTGTATTGAAGGTCTTTTATAGCAACAACCCCTGAGAAAGGTTAGACTGCAGTATTCCTGCAGAAGACTTTTTCCTACGTGGCTGTGATTTTGGTTCATCTTGGATATGCACTCTTTCATCTGAATTATGCAGATTAATTGATGTTATTCTAGCTCATTGCAAGGATGCGGAAATTAAACATTATTTCTTTGTAATCTGAATATAAAAGAAATGGAGCCTGTCTTTTGACAAAGATAATTTTGTTTGTTTTCATCTAATGATTGCCCTACTCTTAATGCATTTCAGCTCTTTAACTCCTTATGTCTCTAGAGCTGATATGGCAGTGTGCTAGCCTTTGTGCTTACACAAAGTCTGTTTTTTATGTACATATTAAGAGATGTGTTTAAATTACTGCGCATTGTTGACACCCAGCAACTCCCAAACAGATGATATCCTTGGTAACAGGCTTCTTTGCTTGGGTCTGTTTTGTGCGTGAGTCAGGCCAGCCTCCCACCTCAGGCCTCTTTGTGCCATGCAGTCACGCAGTATCAGTGGTCCTTAACCTCCACATAAGTCCTCCGTGCCTGCTGTAGCCTTCCTGTTGTGCTGGCCTAAGCAGCACTTGGCCAACAGGAGAGCTATGCAGGTGCCAGGTGGAGGTGAGTCTGGATCACTCTGATTGCTCTCTGACCAACTTGCTGATAAAGTGGGTTCAAATGCATCACAAATGCTCTGCCTTCACACTGACTGTGCCTGACACTGGCTGCTGCATGTTTTAAAACTGCCCAGTTTGCCTGCGTGTAATGTGAGGTTGCAGAAAAGCTCCCTTCTGTGAAAATACTGTGTGGTGATGGGAAAGCAGTTTCCTTTCCTCAGCTGGTCAGCTGGATAGCCCTGGTATGACTCTTGTTTCTTTTTGAAAGAAATGTATGGTAACATTTATTTGCTATTAGTCAGGAGATCCTCCATAGGAAAGCATAACGTGCGTTTCTTGATGTGTAGCATTTGTTTTATTGCATTAGAGTGGAACTCTTGAGGAGTATTAACCGATTCATAGAAATGTGTCCAGTGTTTCAAAAGTCTTCATTTTAAATTGCCTCTTCCTTGAACTATACAAGTAGCGATTCCCAAAACTCTGAGGATGCTGTTCACTGCTGTTGGACTAGATCCATGTAAGTGTCCAACTGAGGTGAGGGTTCCATCCACCTGGAGAAGCTAAATGCTGGTAGGCCAGGTGCAGAGCTTAGAACCCTTCTGGATTTACTGTGAGTCAGCAGGGTTCATTGGCTGCCTCCAGGTGCACAGCAGCTCCCGAGCAGTCACTGTACCAGGTAATTCCCCAGTCAGGGACCGTAATGTACTCTTTTAATCTCAGTGCAGAGATTTTCACAAACTCAAAACTTATTCTTTACTTGATTGTGTGTTCTCTGTATATAAATAGACACGGCCCTGTAGGAACACATTCTCAGTATGCATGAGACTGTGTCTCCTACCAACAGTAATTAGAGATATGCACTGTGCCAGCTCAAGGTTTCAACATTGCTGTTTGTCACCTTGGCAGTCCAAGGACAGTCTGTACTAAGACCAACTCATGGTGGGCTGTGAGGGTTTGCAGAAGACCGTGATGTTGGGTCCACAAAGAGTTAAAATTCTGTGTATTTTAGAGATGGGCTACATGCAACTTCTTCTGTCAAACTGGAGGGATAATGCACTGACACCAATGTGTCATCTCTCTGACAGTGGGATTTGTACCAAAGGAATATGGGCTTATTCATTCCCGTCCTCTCGGGCCAACTCAGCTCAGCCTGTCAATTAGTAGTGACTTTTCAGTTTAGAACTAATTCATTCTGATTTAATTCAAACCTAGGCCTACAGTTAACTCATAAAGCTCAAAACTCTGCTAGAGCTCTGGAAAGTTACATCAATGATGGGAATTAGAGACACTGTATTTATAATACATGAAAACTTTTGCAATAATTCAGGAGGAAACTCACCGCTTGCAGTCTGCAGAGTGAGCTGCGATAGCTTTTCAATTGCTGAAAAGGTAGCTGCGCTTCAGCTGCGCCCTGTCAGTTTTTCAAACTAATCCATATTACTGCTGTAATCTGATTAGTTCTCTTTTAACTTTAGGCAATTCATTTAGCAGTTTTTGCATCACTCAGTTTGTCTCTCTGAACAAAGATAAAGCAAAGTTCAGTGAGGTTGTAGCAGTACAGGAAGTGAAGTAAGCTGCATGCACGGTCTGTGGATAGATAGCTGTGATTTATTTGCCTGTATGGTGGCAGGAGAGGAGGGGTTGGAGATGGCCAGAAAAGCACTTAAAAGGGGGATCTAAAATAGCATTATCTGCTCCTTTTTTTTCTGTGTACATTTTTTTCTCTGTCTCCTGCTGTGAAAGATTTACTGATTTGCCTGTGTGCAAATGTCAGAGTAGAATTCCTGTAAACCTTTATTAGCTGGAAGGAAGTCTGTTCTGTTGCCAAAAGATTGGACTGGAAATTAGGAGACGGGGACTTGTTTTCCAGACTAGATGCAGACTTCCTGGGTAATCGAGAAAGGTTCACTTAACCTTTCTGTGCTTCAGTCTTGATTTCTAATGTGGGATTAATTTAATTTCCCTTCTCTCTTCCTTAATGTCTTGTCTCAGCTGATACTTTTTCTAGACAGAACTGTAACTGATATAACCTGGGTCTTGTGGAGACCCTATGGATGTAACATCTATCAGAAATGAGAGTTGTATCCAAGAAGCAGAGAAGCCGATGTCTTTCTTGAGAGCAGGCTCCATAAAAAAAGTTTATATTACTTGACTGCCAGTGAAAAAACAACTTTTCAGCTTTCTGTGAGGTGTGGGAGTACCATATGCCAAACTAACGCTCATCATTTGAAAATGTCAGAAAGTTTCTTCTGGGTTGTTTCTAGCTTGTGCCTTTATTTGTGTTCTTGTGTTTTCCTACGGAATCAACTGGTGGCTAGTTGGCATGGATGCTTGTCTGCAGGCAGATTTCTCAGAGTTGTTTGCTTAATGCTCTCGTACAATTGGTTGGAAAAGGTGGCAATTTGAGCAAGATGAGTTTTCTGGCGGTACCTTTACTGTTTTTGCTACTTATCTAGTTATATAAGTTAAAAATGCAATATTTACTTCTGTATTCTGTTGTAATAGGGAGTAATTGTTCTTAACCTGTTGCTGACAAGGAGGGAGTCGCTGCAGAAGCAGCAGCCAAACATCCTGCCAGGCCTCCTGGGCTCTGAATGGAGCAAGGCAGGAGCGTGTGGGCTGGAGTGAGGAAGCAGTGTCCAGCACGCATCTTGCTATGCAGTTTTCATTGGGCACCATGTCCTTTCTCGTTTTAATGCAACAGCAGTGTTGTAGTCTGACATCCAGAGCAGCCAGCAGACTGTGCAGGGCTTAGTTGCATAGCTTCCAGGTGGTACTACCTGAACTGCTGCCTTACTGACCAAACTTTAAGGAAGAAGGTTCTTTACCACTGGATAGATAATGACAAGGGAACTTCATAGTGTGACCAGTAGAGTGTGATTTGGAGCAGGTTTTTTTGATCTGCAAAAGCCTTCGAAAAAAGGCTGAGGTTGTCATACCACTAATGCAAGTCTGATGTCAGTCTTTAATAGGCTTTGATTGGTACTGGTGCAAGGACCAATGCAAATACAGGCAGCTTGCAAGGTAGTTTACCTGGGAATACTCACAGCAGACAAACTGTGTATTTTGCTGTCTTGTGGGGAGAGGCAGTATGGTGCTAAGCGTAAGCTTGGGACCCATGCAGCATGCAAAATTCAGAGTAAAATTTTCTCAGCAAGATGCATGCCTGGGATCTACACAGTGCTATAAATGACTAAGTCAGACTTTATTAAATTAACTCACTGCTGGTTAAGAGGAAAGTTCTAGCCTGCCTGTGTGTGGTAATGCTATGCTTTCAGGGATTCATCACATTGCACTTCTGTCCATGAGGATCTTTTCTGCCTTTGGAATAAAATACATGGAGCTCACATTTAGACAAACCTTTGCCAGAGACTACTGTCTTTCTGTATTAGGTTAAAAGGAACAGTCCTGACTGATTTAAACCAACGCAAAGGGAAGAAATTATCCCCCTTGTGGGCTGGGACCTCCAGAGGAGGCTGGTGAGTAACCACCTCATACAAACCACGAGCAAATCACAGCAGGGTCTGCTGACAGCTATCCAGGCTGGATTAGCAGTGATAGCTTGCAAGTAAAGACCTCTGACGCACTGTTCATCTTTTGAGCCTTCTGATTTCCTCAGAACGTTCCTTATGGTTGGGCTTAAATTAACTGTTCAGTACCTCAGAGTCTTTTCTCAAAGCTTTCCTAAGTCTGCAAACACCAACAGCCTTGAGACTCCAGAACATTTATCATTTTACTCGAGATAGGAGAAGGAGAATTAAAAGCTGAGTTCTTTCATTGGTACTATTCAAAGCATCATCTTTGCTTTGAGATATTCTTCCCAGCGATACTTTCCTTTCCAGTTTTGGCTCTGGGATGAAATACAAATCATTTGGGCTCAGAAGAGTGGTAAGGGTGAAAGGAAAAATAATTAACCAGAGTCAATCAGTGTTTCTGGCTGTCTGACTTACAAACCATTCCGTCCTATATCCTCTGTGAATTATTCTTATGTCCTTTTCCTCTGGGATAGCACTTCATGATCACTATTATTGGATGCTTTAAATAGTGCTGTAAGTTAGTGTATCTCAGGAAAGGGGATTATATGCAACTAATAAGCATCATAATGCAAGTGAAAGCCAAAGATAGAACTGGTTGATTCAAGGACAAAGAACCACTACTGGAAATATTTGAGTTTCTCACAGTATGCAAACAGCCCTCATTAACCAGGTCATTCATCATCCACAGTGATCTACCTGACCCTGACTTCACACACTTACCTCCTTCTTTGGACTCCAACAAACTGTTTCAAAAATACTTTACACTGTGATCAGCAAGATTGAGAAAGAGATGTCTGCCCCTAGCATTTCTTGTCCTCTTGTGTCCTTTTCACCTGTCACAAGCAATCAGACTGTTACAGCAAAGAAGTCGGGAGCAAAAATGCTTCAAGACCCACTGTGCTGATTATCCAGGAATAGACTTTATAATGTGCATCTGCCAGCTGCTGACTGAACTTGAGTCTTTATCCGGACTTCTTGCACTGTGTGAGAAGTATCTTAATGGATTAGGAACTGAAATATAACATCTTTATTTTTTTTCCTTTTTCCTTTAAATACCTCCTCCTAATTCTGCCTTCAAAAGGTATTTGAATTTCTGCCAAAGCATTTCTTATTAATTTTGTAGAGTGTACAAGGTCTTGAGAGATGGTACTTCATTACATATTTGCGAGACTTTTTTCAGTGGGCAAACTTAATGGCCTTGTGGTTTATTACAGATTAGGGGCAGTCACTGGATTTTGATGCACTTATTTTTTTTCTTGTCTGTTCAGTCTTTCTTGTAGATACAGCCTCATTCTTCTATTCAGAAAAGCATCATGTTGCTCTTCAGCTTGTGAAGATTGCATAGCGTATGTATTGATGATTAAACAGGAAATAGCTGAGAGGGAATATGGCTTGGAGAGAGTTCATGGTGCCAAATGGGCCTTTTATATTTCCGGAGTTTGGCTTTCGAAAATATTTAGGCCTTGCATGTGTTTAACTGATGCATCAGTCTGACAATACATTTGCCTGTGTATGAGTTCACTTGATGTATAAGGGTCAGTGCAGTGTTTGTATCCACTAAGCTTTGTCTGTTTATAGCAGAATGGAGTCAGCTTTGGAGCAGATGGTGATGGAGACTGATTGGTAAAGCCAAGAACAGTGACACCTGAGCAGTTCTCTCTGAAATTGGTGGCAGAGATGTGGAGCTACCTATTGCTACCAAAAAGAATCAGGCAGGCTGGTCGTCTTCCAAAACAGTGAGTAGTGCTGTGATAGAGAGCAGAGCAGGCTGCCAGCAGCAGGCACTCTTGTGTTTCATTTTTTGCCCCAAAAACCTGGGAGAAACATGGTAGCAACATAGGGGCCCTTAGGCTTGCTTTGTTTGGCATTCATTGAGCATCCTCTGGTAGCAAACCAGGAAAGGAAGACCAGGACCTGCTGGTCAAACAGAAGAGCAAGAAGAAAATGCACAGGCAGAGAAAACAGGGACAGGGACCATGAGAAGAGTATAAGGTAGCTGCTGAATCCAAATGCAAGGTCTTCCACCTGGGTCAAGGCAACCTCCACTATGAATATAAGCTGGGAGACGGAAGGATTCGACACAGCCCTGCTCAAAGGGAGTTGGAGCTATTGGTGTATGGCAAGGTGGACACGAGCCAGCAATGTGCCCTTGCAGCCCAGAGGGCCAGCTGCAACCTGGGATGCATCAAAGGAAGTGGGGCCAATAGGCTGTGGGAGGTGATCCTGCCCCTCTACTTTGTGCTGTTGAGGCCTCACCTGGAGTACTGTATTTAGATGTGCAGGTGGGACATTGATCTGTTGGAGTGCATTCAGGGGAAGACCATAAAAACGATCCCAGGGATGGAACACCTCTCCTACAAGGACAGTCTGAGAGAGCTGGGGCTGTTCAGCCTGGAGAAGAGAAAGCTCTGAGGTAACCTCATAGCAGCATTTCAGTATCTAAAGGGGAGCTACAGGAAAAAAGGGACGGATTCTTCAGCAGGCTCTGCAGTGATGGGGTAAGGGAAAATGGTTTCAAACTTAAAGAGGGTAGATTCAAGTTGGTTATAAAGAAGAGGTCTTTTACAGTGAGGGTGTTGAGGCACTGGAAAAGGTTGCCTGGAGAGGTGGTGGATGCCCTGTCCTTGCAGATCTTCAAGGGGAGGCTGGACAAGGCTCTGAGCAACCTGATCTAGCTGTGATGTCCCTGTTCACTGCGGAGAAGCTGGACTAGATGACCTTTAAAGGTTCCTTCCAATTCTAAGGATTCTCTGATTCTCGGAAAGGAAATTTGTGCTGGTTTTATGCAGATGCAGGAGGGAGCCTCCATCACCCAGGAGGTGTCTGGTGGTCTTTCTCTGCTCTTCATATGGCCTTCATATGGCCATAGACTCTATCCTTTGTTTTGTGAAGTGCTTGAAAGTTGCTTGTCTAAGTTAACATTTTCTTTTACAGCTGCATGGAACAGCACAGAGTAGTGTCATGGTTTTCTTTTCCCGCAACAGTCAAATGCTCTGCTTTAACAGTACAGCCTACAGCTTTTGAAGGAAGGAGGGGTCAGGAGGCTGGACACCCACCTCTGCCTTCCTGAGCAGCTTTTCATAGTCACTGTGTGGTATTTTGAGGCAAAACTTTAAACTCCCAGCATTGTGATAAATGAATCAGAGAGCTCTGTGATCTAGTGATTTATGGGCAAAGGGGTCCTGTAACAACAATTGGCTGGCTGTTAATGCAGTCACATCTGATTTTGACTCGCGTTCATCTGTCAGTAACCCTAACTTGGACAAGTAGCTTCTCCAGTAGTTGCACAGAGGTGAGATGAAAGGCTCTGGCTTGGCTGTGGTGCATGGTGAGCCACTTTGTCATTAATGGAAGCTGACAGTCTAACATCCCACTCCAGCTGCTCCCAATTTATACCTTGAGATTTATTGTCTCTTGAAAAGATGAAATAAAGACTTGTGAAACAGAATTACTGATTCTGAAAGCTGCAGGGGAAGTATAGTGTAACTGCCCTTCCATGCTTTGGAAGTTTGAAAGCTGAAGAAATGTATTTTTCAGTACAAGCGATATCTTTCTCCGGTCCTGCACTTAAGGTTTGTGACAGTATTTTGGTGGATGCTGCCATCAGGAACAGGGTCTAACAGATCTCTGCTGTTTCTATAGCCTCAGCTTGAGAGTTTTACTCATTCACAGCAGTAAGAGATGCACAATGTATCCTGGCCAGTCCCAGAAGCCAGGATATCCAGAGGAAGGCTACACAGCCTTATGTTCTGGCATTTCTTCCTTAAGGGTTGAACCCTTCAGGTGCTGAGCAACGTAACATCCTCATGGTTCCTTACGGCAGTGAGAGCTTGTGTTCCAGGCAGACAGGAAAACCTTGCTGAAGCTTCTCTGAATCCACCTCCTGCAAGTCAGGAAGTGAGTTCTAGCTCCAGGTGGGGGCATGGCCGCAGAAAAAGCTGAAGGGTCTGAGTAATGTGCTGGCTTCTATAGACTGAAACAGCAGAGGCTGCTTCTGACTCGTTATAGAGCTGTTTGTGGAACTCAAGGACAAGGTTTCAGGGCTGGAAGTTTGCCAGAAGGCTGCATGTGCTCTTGTGAAATGTACGTTGTTGTAGGTAGCCTAATGCTGGTTCAAATGCAGACTTAAGTCCCCAGCCTGCAGCTGTGGCAAATGCTGGCATTCCCAAAGTAGGTGAAGATGGGCTTGGAGTTCTGCTGAGCTGCTCCGTGTTCTGCCCTCTCAGTGATGTAGAGAAAGGCAAGGGCAGCACCGTTAACAGAGGATAATGTGTGTAGTTAATGAAGCAGCAGAGAGAGAGTGAAGGGTGTGAGCGCTGCAAGGGTTGCATGTTTGCTAGAATGACACAAGGAATTTGATTACCAGCATTCTTATACATGTCACCTTTGTTTCAACTCCTTATCCACCTGGTTGTGATGGAAAATTTGATTAGATGAGCCTTTATAACAAAAGGAAGTGGCCTGAAAATAAAAATCCATCAAAGACAGAAATAGGAAAATAAAAAATTGCGAAGGTAAACGATTTTTTTTCCTCTAAAATCTGGAAAAATAAAAGGAGCATCTGGATATAGATATTTGAGAATATCTGCTGTAGCTTTTGCAACCTTGTGGAACAGATCATCAGCAGACTGTTAGTCTATAGTGAGAGCAAAACAGAAAGTCATTGATTCAAATGGCCATACCTATGGAGTAATTACTGAAATTTTGCCATCGGCCATTTAACTGAAATTCTATATAGTATACAAATAAATAGTGAAAAATATCCTGTTGCAGTGTTTAAATAAGTGTGTTATTAGAGAATTTTGGGAGAAAGCTGTTGAACTGGCAGTGTAACTTTTTTTTTTCTTTTTTTTTTTTTTTTGTGGGAGACTGCTTTTCTTTCTCTCGAAAAGGAAGGATTCTGATTTAAAGTGAAAGGAGAAGACCTCATTCATAGAGGTTGTCAAACAAACAAGTGGTTACTGGGTACTAGATTATGAACATGCCTGAACTCTGTGGCTCTCAATTCTTAAGTCTTCTAACTCTTACGTGTGCTTCAGGATTTTCTCCCAGAATCTCTTCTGCAAGTCATTCAGAACACTTGTAAGCTCTGCTGTGGGTCGTGTAGCTGCAGGGTTGGTGTTGCACAAACCTGCTTAGAGTGTAGCTGTGGTTCAGGTAGACCTTGGTGTCCCTGCAGGTTGCACAAGTCTCTTGTTTTCTTTTCAAAAGTATGGCCTCGTGAGCTTAAGCAATTTTTCTTCTGCCAGTCAGCTCAGTGGCTCTCGTTCTCAAGGTGTTTAAGATGAGATGCCCTGGGAAGACCTATCTGTGTGTTCAGATAGTTCCTAAGAAAAACAACAACAAAACCCTTCATTTTCTTTAGCTCTCCTTTTAGCAATCTAAAATTTTATATATGCCCTTTGGAACTTGAAGATGGTAAATATCTTCAGTGGGACTTTAAGTACTTGTGTAACATCTATTTTTGAAGGTATTTTTGAAAACATAGCTAAATCCTATGGAAATTCATACCACCTTTGCAGTAAGACTGGTGAAATCATAGGAAAATTGTTATGAGGGGTGTTTTATGGTGAACTTTGGCATGTGTGTTCGTTAGCAGTTGTCTAGTTGCAAGATTATCACATGTTGTCAAAGAAGTAAATAGGAAGAGACAAGCTTGACAGATGTAGCATCTATAAAAGCCCTTTGCGCTGGGGGAGTTTATTCTTGTTCTATAATACAAGCCACATTGCTTGATGAGGCTCTGACAGAGGTTCTTCAAGAAGCTTTGTGGCGGTGGTTTACACTTCTGCTGCCAGCAGGAGGATGGCTGCAGGTCAGTGTGTGACAGTAAGGTCTTCTCTTTGCCTCTGGCTTTAGGACCTGGGTTGCCCTGCTGGCACCTTGCTGTTGTGCAGCTGGGCAGAAGTCTGTGGGAGGCAGCATGTTGTGCATCCACAGCAGCCTTCACTGGAGAACATCTGCTAGCCTCTTTAGCGTATGTTGCCTCTTCTGGTTTGCTTCCTCTGTATGATATTCACCTCCCTCCTGCTCTGGGCCAATAATGTTTAACTTCTTTCATTGCTGTGATCAGAAGTGATGCTGAGTAATGAAGGAACAGCTTTCCCTAAAGTCTTTGGTTAGCTCTCATGAGGACCTGAGGGGAAGAGAAGCAGATGCTTGCAGCTGTATGCATCTGGAGATGGAGGCTGCCTGGCTCATTGCTAGGCCTGGTGGGGACGTGGAGCAGGTTACAGACTCGCTTTAGAGGATGCTGATATTCCTACAAGCTTGTGTGTTGAAATGAGGTGTGTCTGCTGCTAAAATATTTCCTTGTTTTTAAGTTCCCCCAGTTAGGAAGTGCATGCGATAGGACAACACACATAGGCTGCTTACTTTTCTTTTTATAGGAAGCAGAAGTGTGTTCCTGCTTCAGCAGTGGGGATTGGACTAGGTGATCTTTTGAGGTCCGTTCCAATCCCTGACATTTTGTGATTCTGTGAAAACAGCCATTAAGATGGCATTATATGGAAAAGTATAAATTGACAAGCTCTAGAAAAGAAGTAGAAATAGGCATTAAGACTGAGAGTAAGAAGTAAGGCTGAATATTTTGCACTTGCAAGTCACACCACTGACCTTTTGTTATTTGGCCAGCCAAGCGATAACTTGATAGCTGATGATGAAGCAACAAATTTCTGTCCCTATTTTTTTTTCTAAATTACTATAGTGCAGTATTAATGCAAGCTGCCCTGTGAAATGCAATCTGTCTTAACCATCCTGCTGACAGCTGTTTTCTTCAGCCCTTGATTCATGGCTCATCTGGTGGCTGCCGATTGCCCTCACGGCCACCCTGGCATTTCTGTTTCCATGGCACTGGTTTGCATATGGAAGTAGCACTGTGGTGTGTGCCCAGCATGTTTATGCTAGGCTCATGGTTCACCCGTGAGAAAGAGGTGCCAGGGCGATTGGTGAAATGAAGCTTGCTGGGAATTAAGGATGAATTGGTAACTTCATTTGCCAGTGACAGACGACTTACTGTGGTATCTCTTAAAAAAAAAAAAAAACAAAAAAAAACAAAAAAAAAACCAAAACAACAACAACAAAAAAACCCCCAAAACAACACAATAGCAACAACAAACAACCCAAACACCAACAAAACAAAACAGCATAAAGGTAGCTTTTTCTTACACAACCTTTACCTTTTTTTTAAGCATTTTTGTAGTATGGAATTAAGCACTAAGTTTAGGTTAATATTTCCAAGTATCTTGATGATACAGTAGATCTTAACTCCTATTTTAAATGTTCGGTGTGTGTTTATTATATTCAGAATCCTAAATTTCTGTTTCAGCAGTCTGCCTTAGGGCACCATCCTATGAATGCCCATTCTGTTGCTTGTTGAGAACAGCTGCTATGCTAGTGGGCACACACAGCAGACAGGAGTGGATTCAGTCTTCCCAAATGGAGAGCGGCATTTGTCAGGGATGCTTTGCATCTTCTAAACGTGTCCCAGATCTTTCCTTTGAAGAAGGATGACTGCTTCACTATTTGTGAATCTGCACACAAAACCCTTCACTTATATTCTAAAGCAATACAAAACCAAAAAATAAGATATCTCAAACGATGTAAGATTGTTCAGTCAATAATTTAAAAGTTGAAAATGCCAGAAATGGTTACCTTGAGAACCTACCCATTGACTTCTTATGCATGTACATTATGTCTCAGTCTTTAATTCTTTGACTCTGTATCAGATTTTCTCTGGCTTCTGCTTTATTCACTACAACAAATAGGTGGTGTTCATCAAATGGACAAAGTTTATCAGACATCGTTTCATCTCGTTGTTCGGTGTCCAGCTCGGATCTGTGTCTATCCATTGTGTGTGATGCTGCATTCAAGTTTTGCTGGGAAGATGGTGATGGTAGCTGCCTTGTAGACGGACGTGCCTCATTGTGGAGTTGAAGTGAGCCACCAGAAAGGACTGTCTCTATCCCACTGTCAGGTGGGAGATGTTGTTAGCTTGATTGCGTATTAAGAAAGTAGGACATAGAGAAAGGAGGCAGAACATATCCCCTGACTTGGAGATGTTTAGGTAGGTGTGTGGTTGTTTCATATTGTCTCCTTGAAATCAGGCAGCATTTTTATATTACAAGCACAGTTCCCTTGATCTTGGTTCTGCCTAGAAGTACTGGCTTTGTAGCAAATCCAGCTCTGCTGCGCATGATAAGAATGAAGAATGCATCACTGATAGCCATTTATGCAAGCTTGAAAACATACCTTACTGCAGGCATGTCCAACCTGCAGGCTGACACAGCTGGCAGTGCAGGCAGCAGCTCTTCTCAGCCCCAGGCACACGCACATTGCTCAGCAACAACCAAACCCTCTGTGCACTGCTATCGCTGTGTCGGCTGAACCCAGAACACAGGGAGGGCAGTGCTGACTCCAGTGATGGCAAATAATTGCATGCATTTTAACACACTGGCTAAGCACAGTGCTCTGAACTGTGAAGCTGTGCTTTCTGTTTTGATAACGGAGTTTGAGAATGGGTTTCGAGATTGCAAAAAAAAAACCAACCAAAAACAAAACAACAAAAAAAAACCCAAAAACAACCACATCAATTTATGTTTCCAGCACCATTTTCAGTTACAGTGAATATATTACCTGCAAATCCTGAAATGCAATGTATAGAGTTGCAATCAGATATTCAACTCAAAAATCTGCTTGTCCCTTCACTGAACTTTTATAAGATCTCTCCTACCAGAGAGAAATATCTCTTGCTTCATAACCACACCTTATTCATGTCGTCACTTTTCGGCAGTACGTTTGTGGTCAACTGTTTTCAAGGATGAAGCACAAGAAGAGTAAAATTTCATCATAAATCTCTAATGAAAAACTTACGGCTCACTAAGAACTGCAACCACTGCCATTGAACATAACTAATGTGTTGGTGTCACAAAAAAGATCATATGTTCCACTAGTTTTATCGTTTTGTTCATCTTTTTTTATTGTTTTAAGAACAATTTATTTTTTATTTTTTTATCTTTTTTATTTAGACATTAACAATATTCTGTATTTTGAGGGCTGCTAAGAAAGTAATACCTTCTGTCTTATTTTGTTGCCAGAGGTGGATGTTGGTGGGGTGGCAGTAGAGGTTGAACCTTCCCACCGATATCCCATTGGATATTGCTGTGTCAGATGGCAGTGCAGGGGCAGCCTGACACAATGGATTCTGACGTAGTAGTGCGTGTGAAGTAAAGGTGTGTCATTGAATTTTTCCATGCAGTAAAAATGGCACTCATGTTCATTGGTGCTTGGTGAGTATTGATGGAGACTGAACAGCGGATGTGAGCGGTGAGTGGTGCATTTTTAGCAGTGGCTGCAGCAACAGTGGTGCAGATTTTTACATGCACGGCATACAGGCTCTTGTTCATCACTGGTGAAAATGCACAGCTAATGGTGACAACTTTGTTGAAAAAGAGTGTTTCGTAGCTGAGAATTTGCTCTATCAAAAAGTTACTGTGCTCTTTGTATCTGCTGTAGTTTCCATGGAAATAAATAGGAGGTGTCACTTTTGGAGTAACACGTATATGTGGTCCACAACAATTCTTCTTCACTCAGAATGGATGAGGCAAACCAAACGGTTGTAGACCCATACCTTACTGCAAGTTTTGAAACATTTGGCATCCAGACTGTGTGGCTCAGATGTGCTGAAAACATGTGTTTTAATGCCTGTGTCCCTTGAGGTTCTCTATGTAGGAAGCTGAGCTGCCATATGGTTCTTTCCCTAGAGCAATGGATAAATGCCCTATTTTCCTAAATGCCAGGGAGACCGGCTTGGCATTGGAGGTCAGCAGCACTCAGGAGGACTGATGTATGTCTCTACTGTAGGGAGGGCTGGCTGGGTTCTCCCTGCAGAGAAATGAATTCTTGGCATGTGCTCATCTGGCTACCCAGCCAGCTCCCCAAGGTCATGAAAGAGTTTTATGTGTAGAAGGGGCTTGGGAGCTGCTTCTGAAAACTGGTAATAAGTACAAAGACATGCCTGAAGTGGTTTGCCTGGCACCTCCTAACAGCTCCGGAGAAAGTGGGGATAACAACAAAACATGACTAATTTTGGTAAGATTAAGCTTCCCTTCCTGTTTTTCCCAGCCCCATTTACTTGTTCTCTTTTAATTCCACTACCATATTGAGTAGCAGCAACTCTCTCTGTATATCCTGCTGCTGCTTTCTTCCCCGTTGGTCAGCAGCTGGGCATTAGAGGCTTTACTGGGGCTGACTCTGGGTGCCCAAATCTCCAGTGCAACCTGTGCCTCTCAGAGCAAAGCCATGGAGAACTGCTGCCAGAGAACATTGTGTGGACTGGTGGGGGAGTCTCTAGTATTGAAGTATGACTTTGCAGTTGCCAAAAAAAAAGGATTATTAGTAAAAATTTGTCAGTAATTCTTTAATTTTGAATTAAGAAAACATTAAAAGCCATTTGAAATGCTTTGTTCTCATTGTGAGATCACCCTTATAGATATAATTGCAGTGTGCTTAATTGAGACAGCCACTTTTACTGGGACATCTCCCAGGGAACCATCTTTGCCTAATGATTATCAATGCCAATGGTTGTTGCCTAATCAGGTCAGAGCCATAAATTCTGCTTAACAAGAATGCATTCAGTGAGTATCCAGTGATTCAACAGTGTTTAAATGTGTATTCAAGAAGTGTGGGATGCCATGCTTAAACACAGGGAAAACCAAAATAAAATGGAAGTCAGTGGGCTGGAATCTCCAAACCAGTAAGTGCCATCTTTGTGCCTTCTTTTCATGTAGCCAAGGGTTTCCTCTGATAAGTCTTAAAGCTCATTGGGAATGTTTCATCTTTCTTTTTGGGGAGAGCGCTCCCATGAGTGGAAGCGGGGCTGGTGCTTAGGAGGTTTACACTGGTTCCTAACTGCCCTGATCAGGTTTGCTACTCATGCAGGACTTTCCAGAGACCCTTAAATACTCTCGAAATGTATGTATATTCAGGGATGTTATTTTTGTTGTTGTTGTTCAGTGATAAGTTATATAGCATAGCTGTAAAACAGAGCAGTACACCCTGGAGCCACTGTTGGGAATAGCTGGATCCTTCTGCTACTGATGATTTGAGAGTCTCATGATAATGCAGAAAGCCCCTCATTTTCCAGGTGCTGTGAGAATGCTTGCAGTCCCTGTATCCTGCTGCTGTCTCCTTGTCCTGAATACAAATGGAAGCTGTTGTCAGTTTAGTTTTTTTACCCTCTACAAATGCAAGCTGGACAGAAACATACCTCCGTTTCCCATGGCACAACTTACATTTGAATGGGAAGGTTTACTGTATCAGGATTCCACTGTGCAAGCTGTACTCTCCATTTTTGATTTGATTATGTGTCCTGCAATCCCTTTGATCTGTAACAAAGTATAATTGTAACATTTTGTGAGTATGCAGCACTAAATGGAATTTGGGGGTGAAATTTAATCAGCTCTATGTAAAGATTATGAACAAAAAGCAAGTACTTTCTAGCAGAAAACTACTATTTAACATCTGATATAAATTTTGTGGTGATTAGAAGGAAAAAAAATGCATCTCTTAATCCAGAAAGATATTTATGCATCAAATGTGTCTACTGTAGCAGAATAACTGTTTGGAAACGTACTAAAATATCATTTGAGTTTTCAGTTTTCCCAATGCTTCTCTTCCTTGTTCCTTGTACTAATTTAATGGATCATTAAGAGTTTTAAATAGAAGAAGCTCTATATTCTGTTACATAGCAAGACTGGTGTCAGAAGGTATTTTGGAAATCACAGGAAACAAGGCTGGCATTATAGTAGCTGCTTTTTTTTTTTTTGCTGTGCTTCCCTTGCTTCAGTACATAGCCACCAGATGCAGAGGGACAGGTTGTGATAAATCTTTAATGGGAGCATTACTTAATACTGCAGAACTAAAATAAATAAATAAAAAATGCATAGGAATGGAAGAGATGCTATTGGCACGTACGGCATTCTGGACTGAGTGAATTTCCATTCCAGCACAAAAGTGAAATCTGTTGCTTAAAGCTTTGTCCTTGCAAAGTATTGACTTATTCAGATTTGGTATAGTTTTAAAATTTCACATTACGTTTATTTCATTTGTAGATTAAAAAAAATAAAATAAAATCCAAAACAATAGGATAATAATAGAGTGTAGTTCTTATTCTGGAAAAACTTCTAAATGATAAAGCAAAGCCTGGAACTGAAGAAAATATTTTCATCCTGTAAAGGGGAGACTGAAGTACTGCATAGGTTAATAATTTTTTGGAGGTCCCACAAGATGGATTTAGCAAAAGCAGCGAACGCACGCTGTATTCCTGAATCTTAATCTGTGTTGTGACTATAAACCTGGCTTTCCTTTTTCATATGAGCTCATCAGGAGTTAAAGATGCGAGTGCTGCAGAAGGCTTTGTCTCCAGAAAGGTGGGCACTACAGTACCCACTTCCTGTTCAGCAATTGCTGTAGAAGGAGAGGCCATCAAAATTCATCCTTGGGGTAGGTTTCATGCAGTTGTCCCACCCACAGAGGCTAGCTGCTGTGGCTTGCCAGCCCAGTAACCTCCTTCCCGGGCTTCGCGGTGGTGCTCAGTGCTTCCAGCCTTCAGTTGTTGCTGTTAGGGAAAGGCAAAGGACGCAAATCTCTATTCGTATCTGAGCCAGTCTTTCTTAGGCTCCCTAAGAGGATAGCAAGGTCACTTGCAGAACCTGACACAACGTATGGGCATTCTGCTTTTTCTTCCCCTTCTTGTCTTTATTTTATTCTCTAGTGCCGTTGTTTCTCCATTCCTTCTTTATGCTAGATCTTTTCTAGTGGAAAGTAATTCACAGGCTGCTCCAGTGTAATGTGTCAAAAATGCTTATTTCAATGTTTATTCCTGCAGCCTTTATTAAATAGGACTAGGCTGGGGATGGTCTGTTACCTCTGTCAATTATGATATGACCATGAGGAACTGTATTTTGGGAGAGGTGAAGATGTGGGAAAGACAACACAATTCTCCACAAACTGCTGTGTTATTTGTACAACCCACAAAATAACCTCTTAAAATATGCAGAAAGGTCAGTGCGATAATGGAAGGATTTAGCTACCTGGGCACCAGCGGCTGTGTTCCATTAATGAGGAAATAAAATGGGAGGTAAGTGTGTGCTGCTAGCCTTGGATCTCTTCCTAATTCAAAACACGTGTGAACTGGCAAAGGAGAGAGCATTGCTAGTAATTCAGAGAATAATGAGTGAGGATGTGAGACTAGAAGCTTCTTCACAGCTGTGAAGAGATCAGCAGAAAATAAAATTTGAGCCAAGTGATTTAAATGCACCTGGAAGATGAAATATAGAGGAATGAGGAAGAGGTACAGAATAACACCAGATTCTTCTATCTGGATGTTAGACTAGTTTACTACAAGATGTTGAGTTCCTTCAGAAACTGGCTATTTCATTTTTTGCCTAACTGGGAACTAAATGATCCCCTTTGAAATTTTGGACCCCAGGGTGAGTGTTGAATGCTTTGGTACATGCTGGCCATAGGTGGGATAAATTTATTCAATTTATCTAATTTATTCCAGGTTTGACTTGTTTCTGTTCCAGCAGCCATCCTTTTGGGGCATAACTGGCTTGCATTAAACCCTCCCATCATGCTGATACAGCTGCCTTTTTGTGTTGATGGCTGTTTCACGTTATAATTTATTTGAAGAGGTTTGTTGAGCTGTTGTTTGGTTCCTTTTCTAGAGGACTGATGAAGTTTAATTAATCCAAAGATCAAAAACTGTTTCTCTCAACGTTTTCCCTTTATTATTATTTTTTTGATCTTGTCTGATCCAGCAAGAAACATACTCTCATCAACAGAGAACTGATCACACAGGTCCCCCACAGCAATGTTGTTTTCTGGAGCAGGAGAAAGCTGATTAAAGGCAAAAACTGAATAAGCTGAAGAAATGCAGAACAAATCTTCTGCCTCTAACCCACCTTCCTTTTTGGAGCTGTGTGTTTTGGGATTGTATGGGGAAGTGCAGTGTGATTAAAGGAAGGAAATCAGCTGTTCAGATGGCCAAAATAATGCCAAAGAAAACAGACAAAAAGGTCAGCAAAAGAAAGAAAGAATGGGTGCAATTAACCTGTAGAAATAACAAATCATGGGAATGGGATGTTACGGGTTGCTGGCTGGAAGCAAGCAGAATGAGAGGAAAAGATTACTTCTCCTTTCCTTCAGCTTGATGAGCCTTCTAGTATTAGTTTCGTTTCAGAAAAATCTGGAAGACTTTTTGGCATCCCAAAGCAGGTCTGGATTTTCAGCTTTACTCACCCTTGTATTGCGGGTTTCAGCCATTAATAGATAATACCAAAAACAAAATTAATGTCACCATTTTCAGAAGACCTCAGTTGGTGCAGTGAGGAAGACCTCTTGAAAATCGTCAAGTGAATCCTGAGGTGTTTTGAAAACATAGCCAGTCAGGTTTGCTTAATGGAATACTGATATTTGTTTGAGCAGGCTTATGGGCATCTGTCACAGTGAAGATATGCTGTGATGTTCTTGGAAAACATCAAAATATTCTTAATATAGATGATGTTCCGAGACATTTTTTTCATTATTGAGTTTTTGTCTGGAGATTCTTAGAAATATTTTGAAGTGCTTATGTGCCACTGGTAATGCAAAGACCCGGGTTCATTGTGTTCGCTGGTGCTTTGTGGTCAACAAGGAACAAAAAGGTGGTTATACTAACAGCTGGTGGTGTAACTTTGATGTGGTAAGCAGCCATCAAGCTGGGTTATTATTCTTGAAAGATGTGCTGAATCAAATTCTGGCTTTAGTCTTTTGCATTTGATTCCTTTTGTTCTTTCTCAGGAGATAAAATTATTGACTTGCATTAGTGAATGTAGTTGTCTCTGATAGAGTAGTTGAAGCTCTGTTTTCTTGCCAACATGCCTTTTTTGCTATGCTTTATAAACTGAAGGCTAAGTAAATCAGCTGGAGATACACTGAATAACAGGCAGTAGTAAAAGGGCTCACTGCTGCTCAGAATGCACTGTTGTAAGATGTGGACTTGTCTGCAATACATTTGAATGCCAAGTGTGGAACATTTGAATGCCTTATTGGGTACAGCTCTGAAGATGCACTTGGAAGCAAGTCTCTTTAATGGAGGTAAACTGTAATTAGAAGTTGTCTCTTCGGTGAACAATCAATATTCTGCCTCCCAGATAGCTATTTCATACTTCTGATAGTGTGCATTAGCTTATTTTTAGCCATGGAAGCCCAGGAACTGGCAGTCTGATGCTGCTATCTCTCCAGTTTGATTTTCTGTACTAGGTTTCCTTCTTTTTTTAGACCTAATTCCATCCTGTCTGTCTCCAGATACTCCTTATTAAAATAATTCCTTGTGAAGTGACAGGCACACGGAGACCTGAAAAAAGAAATGAAGTAGAGGGTGACTGAGGGTGCTGATAAAAGGCAGTCAGTTGGAGAGAGCAAAGCACGAGGCATCGGATGTGATCTGCCTGGCATGTGCCTAATTAGCACGTGCCTTCAGGCTTACGGCTGGGCGAGAGATGGGAAGTTCACCCAGCGAGTTCACTTGCCTTCTCTGCACTGATTTTCACATACAGGAAGGAATAAAAAGGTAAAAAAAAATACTCCCTATGATCAGCAATAGGACCCTGAAAGAAAGCGTAAAAAAAACAAAAAGGTTTTACGGAGCACTGAAGCAGCTAATAAGGTAATTAGTAATTAGAACTGTGAAAAGTTCACAAAGCACTTGACCAAGACAAATTGCATCCCCAAATGCAACAGGAAATGGGCAAGGAATTAGAATAGCTTCTTTGAATGAACATTTGACATGAACCCTCATTAACTACAACACAACATGCTCAAAAAGTTTTTCTCCTTTTGAAGCACAGAGCTTCATAGGACTGGGAAGGTGACTGACTTAATGCATGCAGAGGAAGGAATAAAATAATACGGAAGAAATAAAAGTAATACAGATGTATTTACTAAGAGTGAGGGAAAAACTGGGGAAGGAGGAAGTTGCTAAAAGTTGATGAAAAGATTTATTTATCAGCAGTGGTTGAACTGCCATTTTAATAACAAAAGTCAATAGTTAAGTGTTCTCATTTATATGCAATTGGTTGCAATTAAATTAGCATCTACATAATTTGTGTTCTTAAGTGTAGGGGCTGACCTGCAGCTTGTTTGTGTTGGAACTAGCCAAAAACAGCACTGAGTGCCACATAGATTTCCAGGCTCTGTTGTGGTACCAGTAAGAATGCTATCCATCCTTGCAGCTTTTGCTTTTGGTCTGAGGCACCTTTCCTCTCCTGCCTGTTATTGGGCAGTTACTTGGTACATAAACATACTTGCAGTTATTGAGTATAAAAACAAAAAAAGCTGTAAAAGAAATTCCAAGATGTTTATCTGTAGAGGTGCTGCCACTTGCTGCCCTGGGAGGGTGGCAGTTGAACACAGGAGTCCTTTGTAGGCATCAGAATCCACACACCGTTGTTGTCTTCCATGAAAACAGTTCAGGTATGTGTTAAGATGCATTGTTTTGAGCACTTGTCTGTGTGTTTTTGTCTTTCCAAATGTATACTTGAAACCAATCAGGGTGTTTCTGTTCAGAAAATAAGAGGGACTTTGCTTTTTTAAAAACTAATTTTAATACTGTATTTTATTTAGATCTGCAATGTGAACATTGCTTTATAAAAGTGAAAGAATGCACTACACTCAAATTCCTTGCATGCATCCTTCATAAGCACTTTACTTTGTCAATGCATGCTGAGGTTTTTCGGATCATGTTTCAAAATACTTCATACAGTTAATAAGAAGATAATGCTGAAAAAAAAGTAGAGCAAAGATAGTAAATATGTATTTCCTACTGACATAAGGCGATCCCATACTTCATTCTCCTTTCCCCTCATGGATGTACATTCTTTTCTCTTGACCTTATTTTGCTCTTTTTTGATGTGGCAAAATAATCCTTAGGCTATTCAGAAAATGATGGATATCTTCTGCAAGGCAGAATGAATGAAGGCTTTTGCATTCTATCGTTATAAAAGTAGATTCAGCCTCATTAAGATGAATGGAAAGACTCCCATTGATTTCAGTAGAGTTGATTCAGGCTCATATCCTCAATTTAATGAAAAACATTATCCACATGACTCTCATTAACTCTGTTTGCAAAACAGACAGCAAGATATGACTCCAGATTTCTTCCGAGGCGTACTATGATGATGATGATTATCTTGCAGAGCAGGCAAATGCACCTCGTGTTTTGAAGAGTATCATTATACTGCCTGAATTTTTTTACATCACACCTGCTTTCCTCTTACAAAATAATTTCCTTACTGAATGGGTATGTGGGGGGTGGGGGGAGGAGTAATTTCATTCTTTTTTTGTTGTTTGCTTCTTGAGTTTAAACTATTGGCTTGGCCACAGGTTCCGATGGGGATATGCTAGCATGACTGCATGTCTGTGGCTCACAGTGTCGCCCCCACAGGGGGCTGTGCTGCCCTGTGTTGGGGTAAAAGGCAAACAAATCACCTCTTGAATTTTATTTTTAACATTTGCTTATCAGAAGGGTGACCAGTGTGTGCTTTTGGGAAAGCTACTGTAGTATTTCATTGTGGTTTTTGTTTAGCTGTAGGAAATGTCATTTCCTTGCACTTTTTTAACCTTGTGAACTCATTTAAAAAATTGTGAATTATAACAGGGGGGCAAGATGCCAAGGCACAATCAGCTAAGAGAAAGGAAACTGAATTTGAATGGGCAATATGAAAAACCTGGTCCCTGGAATCAGTGGTGAAATTCCCATTGATGTCAGAGGTGCTGTTATTTTACTTTAGATGTTTGTAAGTTCAGTGAAGTTGTGGTTACAGACCTAAGCCTCTTCATGATTGGTTTTTAATTTCGAGGCCCAGTTTCTGCAGCAGTCAGATTTATTTGTGTTCATCAAGGAATTTTCTTGCCACTGTAGTTGAGAAGAAAACTTCTCTGTTATTTCCCTTGTTTTATAATTATTTAGAAGCTGTAATGCACTGAGTTTTAAAATCATGTAATACATAAGCTTGTTTGAAGATTTTCTTGATATCAGCAGACACAAATATAAAATACAAAGTGTCATGTAGAAGGAGCCCTGGGTGAGTATTTGGTAATAGCAGTAGAAGTGAATATCCTAAAACATTATTCTAGCTAATTAAAATGACAGTTTAAGTGAGAATTTAAACTAAATAATATAAAAAGGGATGTGCCAACTTTACATTACTGTGGTCTAATTAAAAATAGATTAAAAACATTAAATGTCTATGAAGACAGCAGATTCCACCAACACTGTAGATCTGCTGACTTTGGGCTTTGCAGACGTGGGCAGGGAAAGAAACTGTTGTTTCTTTTTTTTTTTTGCTAATGGATCTTTAAATCGTCACAGAATCTCCGCATTTATTTCTGCAAAGGGAGGAGATATGATGTAGGTTGCATGTTCCAGTTTCTTAGTTTGAAGTGATTGCCAAACATTCTCTTCAAAGGTGGTACATTTTCAGGAATTTCATGTTTGTTTATTTTTAAGTTGATTTCCTCTGAGCTTTTTGTTTCTTTTGGGACTTGTGTGTACACGACGAGGATCAAGTTTGAAGGCAAGGAGGAGGCAGCTTATATTTATTTTTTTACCACAAGAAGAAATATTTTCTTCTTCTCCCACGTGGCTAAAGAACAAGCTGTGAAATGCTAGGGTAAGTTGAAGCTGACAGTCCATGGCATGCGCCATTAGCTCAAGCAAAACAGAAGAACTTTTTCATGTATTTTTACACTTATGTGAAATTTAAAATTAGCCCCCAGATTATTTTGGCTTGGCTGGTCAGTAGAAGACAAATGTGAATCCGTCCCCTCTCAGAATTCAAATACAGCCACATGTTGTCATTTGCTTCATGTACTACAAACAGAGACAGATGCTGACAGCGGGAGATTTGTGAGAAAATAAGCAGTTAACTCTGCAAAAATAGTAGCAAGGAGGAAATGATCTTATTTTGAGAAGTAGGAAGGAGAATATAGGGTTAATTATCTTTTCATAGAAAATATTCGATCAGCATTAAAAGAGGATGTCTCTCTCTAAGACCTTAGTTTAAAATAGAAATCGACTCTCTATCTTCTGTCTCATTTCCAAATCAATGTTCTGAAATAAAGCTCTTTGGTTTTAAAGGAAGAAGGAAGAGCACCCAAAACTGTGTAGAAACTATAGAAGCAATGCTTTCCTTCCCAGGGAAGTCTGCACTTGACCTGACACCAGTCAGCATGGTAGAATATTGGTGCATCCTCTCTCCTGAAATCAAGATGTTGTGGAACTGAAACCCTCAAAGCCCACCCAGTCCCAACCCCATGCCATGGGCAGAGCAGCTACCCACTAGATCAGGCTACTGGCTACTCAGGGTCCCATCCAATCTAGGCTTGAATGCCTTCAGGGATGGGGCATCCATGGTTTCTCTGAGCAGCCTGATGAGCCTGAGCATTTTAATTTGGTCACAGTGAGCGTCCTGAGCCTACTGTAGCAGTACAGTGGGTTTGTGTGAGGAAAGGAGACTTTAGTTATGTAAAGGGTCATTTGTGGAACTCTAGCCTTGCACACACAAACCCAGCACTACGTCTGTGCACTTAAAATTGCTGGCGGAGAACATTATTGTGGGGTATCCAATGACACGAGCCCTTGCCAGCAAATCTGTTTGGACACTCGAACAGCTTTAAAATGAAATCAAATCTCAAAGCATTACCATACAAATGGAAACTCTACAGCTGTTTAAGGGTCTCCTTTAAAGATAACAAAACCACCACCCAACAACAGTACTACTGCTCAGTCAACAGAGACAGAGCAGATGTTGCAAGATCTGTTTGTTGAGGTCTGGCACTCGAATTCAGGCACCTGTCACTGGGAACACAGCCACTGCGAGCCTGGCTACTTATTCTGTATATCCCAGGAATGGGAACATAGAGGGAGATAAAACCGCAGAAAGGGGATGCCAGATGAATGGAAGCAGGAGTTCCAGATTGCAAGATGTGATGCTGTGAGCGCCCACGTGTAGTCAGCACAGCTATTGTGCTTCAAGGAGTGCCAGTCTGTAACTTTCAACAAATGTCTGGTTCTTAATTTCCTGTATAACCTTTTGAGGATTTCTGAAGCTTACCCACGTACAGAATGGTTGAGTAATTAGGATTAAAGACTGGAAATACATGAAATACATGCTTAGCATTAAACTTCTGTTTACTATTACCTTACTGCAGCTTTTGTTGCTTAAAAGAGAGTGGGCACCTTAATCCTATTGCTGATTTTAGAGCAGTTTTTAACAAACACATGAAGCAGGAGAAAGAAATGAAACATTCTTGTCTGATGATCCACTCTCAGCATCTTACAAAGTGTGGGCAACGTGCTGGGGAAAGGCATCTGTGGCAGTTTGTTACAGTAGTGACTTCTAGCTTTCTGTTTAATGAGGTATCAGTTAAGTGGGCAAATATGTTGGGTGCACAGCTCTGGAAATTAAAAAATGTGGGAGTCTACCTGGGACTTGATCCTATTCTCACTGCTGTTCTTGCAGATTAAGAAACTTCTGCTTGGCTGCTGCCTGGGGCTGATGCCTTTCACCTAGCATCAGGAAGGTTGGCCAGAGGCCGGTGCCTTCCCCTGTACTCAGATAGAATCATACAGTCATTAAGGCTGGAAAAGAGCACTAAGATCATCAAGTCCAACTGCCAACTTTTCACCACCACATCCAACTAAACCCGCATCCCACAGTGCCACATCTACCCTTCTCTTGCCAATCTCTGGATGATGGCTTTCAGGCAGATCTTGCCTTTGCTTAATCCTGTCCTGCTTAGAAGCCATCAAGAAGTGCACAACCACCTCTGAACCCAGCAGCAGCTGAATGTACCAGCTGGTGCTGGGAAGGGGGGGGGGGGGGTGCAGAGCAGTGATGAGCAGCTCAGGGTGAAAGATCAGCTCCTTGTGCTTCCTCCGCCATCAGCTTGAGTGTGCGTGTGAGTTTCCTCTGGCTGTTTGGTTTGTTGTGAAAGAGACTTCACCACACCAGCCATTTGTACATACGTGCCAAGCTTGTAACAGACAACCAGTGGCTTTGCTAGGAACTGACAAACCTGGGGGGGAATGCTAACAAAGAAATCTGTTGGAGGGATGGGGAGGGAGATGAATCAGGTGAGTGCTGTGCAGGTGGATGGCCAGCTCCTGCCTTCAGTGAGTGCTGGGTGGGAATGGAGCCTTCTTGGCCCTCAGCATTTCCTATCTGCAACAAGCTACAAGTATTTTACTACTTCTTTTTTCTTTTTTTTCTTAAGCCATATCCAGAGATATCTTAATTACACAGTGCGAAAATTAAACCAAGGGATTAGCAATCCATGTGGGACCATGACCCTGCCCTCAGCAAGTGGATATGAAACTGAGAATGGGTGTGGTAACAGAATTCCTTAGAAACAGAATCTATTTTTAACTTCACCAAACCCTCTGCTTTATGAGCAAAAAATTCTGCAGTTTTATGAGAAGGAACTGCAGTGTTCAGTGAGCGTGAGGCAGATAGCCTGTGGCTTGAGCACCTGTGGGCAAGGGCTGTGCAAGCATGGCAGTGCTGGCCAGCGCTGAATGCCAGCCCAACCCCTCTGCAGCTCTGTGGGAGCTGAGTGTGCCACCTGGGAACCTGGCTTGGTGGGACACATCGGAAGGTCAGAAGGCTGCCATTGGTTTCAGCCTCACTTAAACCTATCGCCAACAGCACTGAGTCACAGATAGGACCTGTCTATTCAGCAGCTCAAAGAGGCCCATCTTAAATGCTTCTCTCCAGATTGTGTGAATTTTTATTTCCTGCTAGAGTGGGCTCGAGTCCAGCAGGCTACCTCACCTGCAGAAGTAGGGCAGTGACTGCTGGCTGCTGTCATCCTGGCTGTGTGGTGTAACTGGCAACCTGGGGCATGGGGCAGCATCTTCCTGAGGTGGCTGTGAGCTGTCCTGGCTGCCTGGAGCAGTCATACAGCCTGACTGAGCAGCACACTGACCTGCCTCTGCTGGGGCTGGAATAGCATCTCAGTTGTGTTGTCAGTGGCATGCTGAGATGAGGTCACGTACATTTTTTTGTGTCACCTGTTGAAGTCAGGCAGCGAGAAACACTGGATTTATCTGGCAATCTCTGTTTAGTACTGTGCTAGTTAGCCTGTTCCCATGTCTGCCACAGTTTTCCCCGGTTTTGATTCTTGTATTGCTGCAGAAATACTGCGTGTGGCACTGAACTCTGCTGGTGCTCTTCGTTGTGTAGCAGCCCTAGAATTGTTTGTGTGATGGTGTGCGTCCCTGCAACGTTTCATTCAAGGAATGTGAAAACTGGGCAGTGTCTGGCCCTTCAGAAAGGATGCACAAAGAAAGGTATTAAAACAGTATAAAAATTATTCTTTGTTCTTTTGGTTAGGGGTGCAGCTCAGAACAGAACGCGCGTGTTTGTAGTGCAGTTAGCGAAAAGTGAAATGATATTTCTGAAGCTCTTTTTGGTCTGCCACCATTCATTGGCAGTACTTTCATTGCTGCGCTGGCTTGGAGATGGATGTTCAAAGTGCAGCTTTGCCAAAGTTCCTCTGTCCTTCAAGAGTCATAGCAGGATACGTAAGTCATACAAGCTCATTTCACAGAGGAATTATTTTTGGCTGTCTTCCTCCATTAGCACTACCAGTGCTTATACAGTTTATTCCAGTGGGAGCTGTGCAACTCCCACACTTAGTGCATTTGCAAATTCCAGCCTGAATTTTGCTGTTATCACTAGCTAGAAGATGCCTGCAAAAAGGAGCATGGCATGATTGAAAGCAAGAGAGATGTGTTGAGACATGGTTACTTGCAGAGGGCCCTGAAAGTGTGGGCCGTTGGACATAATTTTGTGTCACATGTTGGATAGGGAAACTGCTTTGGCTTATTCTCCTCTCCTCCTCTTTACCTTTCTATACAAAATGCTTTGGCTGTCCCAGGAGCAGAAGACGGAAGCAGAGGTGTAGCTGGGCAATAAACTACAACTTGTCCAACATGCCCTTGGCTAACCTGAGGGGAAGTTTAGGGCCTGGGGCGATGATATGGCTTTCTCATGTACTCGATTATGGCAGCTTATTACAGGTAGTGAAAGTGACAAAGATGGGCTTCCTCCCTAGCACCTGCATAGAGAAAAGAGGAGGTTTTCTCTGCTCCTGAGATCTCAGAGGTTGTTTGCGACATCTCTACTTAGACTGTAGGCACGCAGGTCTCTGATGGTTTTTTTCTGAGCAAGAAGTGTGCTGTCAGTTCTGTGCTTCATGATACAGGAGGGATTTCTCAAGTGTGGGTCCAGGTGACTATCTGTCGCCTCTGATTAGCTTCATTGTAGAAGTAGAAAACATGGGATGTTGAGTTACTGAAGGAAACATGAACAAAGAATTTTGAGCTACATAGGAGTTTTTCGATGCTAGCCTGCTGTGTGAATTCTGTTTATGGAGCTGTGCTGCAGCAGTGCTGTTAGAAATGGAAATTCATACTGGCTAGTATTTTTCTCCTGTATCTTGCATCTGCATCACTTAGTAAATGAGCATTAAGTAATTATGTTGTAAAGTCCTACCTGGGCTTGACAATTAGACTGAAACATTGCAGTAGAAGAAAACAAACAAAAAAACCCACAATCATAAATAACAGACATTGACTGGGTCTGCCAAAACCTGCAATAAAGAAATCTTGCCTCAAGTCTTATTCCTGGCATATAGATTAAAGAAAAAAAAAAAAAGGAATCCAGCAGTGTTCAGTATAATTCGAGCTGCCGTGCATCATTATTTGTCAGCTAGACTTTTTTTTTTCCCCCCCATATTTCTATTGCTGGAGCTCATCTTGATCCCAAAGGTAGAGACACGTTTCTGAAAGCATGCAACCATGGCAGGTCTCAGCCAGCACTTCTTCATGCAGTACAAGTCCTAACACAGAAATGTTAAGAGTGTAATATAGATATCCAAGCTGTTCATCCTTTGGCTGAAAACCACTGCTTTGTTTTTACTGACTGTTGTTGAACTGGGTTTGTAGGTTGCCAGAAGATTGCCTCCAGCGCTCATAAGCTGTAAGAACAGGACCTCTGTAGGTTCCTGAGCTCTCCTCTGGCAAATTCTGCCCTACCTCATATGCGTGATTCTTCCCTCTTTGTCTGTCTGTATAGCCCAGCAGCCAGCCCTCTTTGGTGACAAATGCAGCCCAAAGCTCTGAGTGTGGCTCCTGGGGCTGAGCTGAGAGGGCAGATCCTACAACTCTCTGTTGGGAAGCAGTCCTGTTATTCCTCAGAGAGAAGCCTGCATTCAGTCTCTGCTCAGACTCATGCTGCAGTTGAGAGAGAACAAAGCATACCTCACTGACAGAGCGGGTGATGCAGAGTATTAAGACGATCATCTGCAGAGGAGTAGTTGCAATTGTTTGTGCCGATCCTTGGAGAATAAGTGTGAAATTACAAACGAAGATTGCAGTCTGATTATATATGTAATTTCTGTAATGTATTTCTATGGTGCTGCAGAGCTAATTATAGATGACTCTAAACATGCTGTTGCAAACTTTTAAAACATTTATTTTCGTGCTCTTGAGGAAGCCAGTACCAACTTTAGTAGGGTATACTGAATTACTGACCTAACAAATTGTAACCATGGCCTGCTGTATGGTATTGACATTATGGAATGTAATGTCGTCTTTAGAAGTCATTACAGAATTTAATTCGGGGCATGTTGAACTTTGATATTTACATTGGGTGGGATACTGGTTCCATAATGCACGAGACACATGTTAACCTGTGTGCATAGCAGGCAACTGTTGAAATGTTTTTTGTCAAGGCCGTAGTAACTGCCTAGTAAAGTCAAGTCAGCCTTTTTTACCATCTCCTGCTGAGGGAGCAGTGAAGGCAGATGTATGAAGGCTTGCAGGGAGTGGCACTTAATACCCTGTGCAGTGCAGTGTCTGCTGTGAGGCAGGCTTCCCTCACCAGCACTGCTGCTGGTCTGCGGTGTGTGTGCTGCTCTCTAACGGGTCATTTAGGGGGATCTGCTACCTCAGTTGCTGAAGTCAGAGCATCGTCTTGGGCAGCTGCTCAGTGCAGCAACGTGCTAAGACCGTCATGAGGAGGAGCTCTGTATTCTAGGAGAGTTTACGTAGCCAGAGTAAATGATAATTCTCTGGCTTTTTTCCCAAAGTTTCTCTTTTAAATCCGTTTGGGAAGTGTGAGTCTTTCCTGCTCCTTCATACTTTGTGGCATTCTGTTAGCCTCAGAGTCTGATGGAGCAGGAAAGCCCTTCTGGAGAAAAACTGATCTGGCAGTGAAGGAAGTTAAGAAATGCACGCTGTGTTGCTTTGTCCTTCATTGAGAGTTATTGTTAGGGAGAAGGCGTGCAGATTTCTGTCCCTGTTGTGCGAATACAGACCAAACCAAAACAAAGAAATGCCTCCCGTGTTTCTGAGATGAACAGAGTTGATACAGCCAGCCTACAGTTTTATTTAACTCTGGCTTTTGGGATGGGGAAAACTGTATACTGTCAGCGGAGCTAGAACAATGTTGCATTATTTAGGCTTTTGCTGGATAGTAGATCATTCAAAATCTCAGAATGAGAGGCGAGGAATTATTTATGGAATGATCACATGTGGATCCTATATCCAGGGTGGTAAAAATCTAGATTGTTTGATAGATTTGGTGATGGTTTAGACGTGCCACTCAAATACTTATAGGATTTTTCCTAAGCACAAACAAATTAGTTTGTTAAGCTAACACAAATATTTAACATACTGAAAAATAAAAAAATACCTCTCCTACTGGAGAGATTCTGTGGTTTTGAGCATTGAATTTCGGAAACGCCTTTGGGCCTGTGTTCCTACTTTGGTGCTATAATGCATTGGGATGTGCTTGCCTGTGAAATCAGCTGCTGAGAAGTTCTGCCATTTTGGGAATGTACTTGTTCAAGAAATTAATCTCCTGTTTAATCTGGCTTGATACTGTAACTTAATTTGTTTTGCTGCTGCAATAATTGGCTAAGGTTTGATTATTCATAAGGATAGCTGCAATTGTAGCTCCACGGCTAATTTCAAGTTCTGTAGAAAACTCCAGCTCCTTCAGCTTTTTAATTGACCGCGTTATTCTGTTCTTATTTAATTGAGGTGGTAAATAATCCCCTTGAAGAAACTGAGACCACTGAGAGAGATTAAGCCTCTACCAAGATGAATAAAAACTTAAAAGGAAAGATAAACACATTAAAAATTAAAAAGCCCTTCAGTATTGAAATAGGTAAATCCTGATCTGTACTGGCATGCAAAGCCAGATTTTCAAACAAATTAATTTGTTTCTGCACGTTTTTTTTGTGAATAGAAAATCACATTTGCTTTAGGAAAAGAAGCAGACATGCCGTTTTATCTTTGTTCATGCACAGTGCAAGAGCTGCTGGTATGCAGAGCAGTGCTTTGAGTCAGTTTTGGAAGATCGTTGGAATTTATAATCCAGAATGAAAAAGAAGTCGTTTCTCAATGTCATATATCTGCATGGTGGATTTGTTGTTGTTATAAAAGAGGCAGGTTTCATCGCAGGAATACAGACTGTCCTGGAGTCTTTTTTACATGATTTGCTCTATTACTGTCCTCTGGAAAAAACAAGCAAACAATCCTAGGATTGTGCTGGAAGCATTGAAAGCCATATTATGGTTGGCTTTTTTTTTCTTTTTATATGGTGCACTGGAGTAGCTTCATCCCAGAAGAGAACAGCTTCTTATATTATTCCAAAATAAATGGCAGCGTTCTGACAGGATTGCACCCAACCTGTGTACCACACTCAAAGATGCACAAAACAAAGCAGCCCGCTTTATACATTGCATGGTTGCAGTTTAGGGAGTGTCAGCTGGTCCCACCAGAGGGTCGTGGCCAAAATGGCTTTTTTAGATTTGGCTTTATGCTATGAATTGCTCTGCAAGAGCTCTACAGTGAAAATGAGATGCACAAACTTCTGTATTGCCAGTCATCGGCTTGAGTAAATTACTGACGTAACATCATCCATAATGGATGAACTTCCTGTGGCTGCGTGGATTTGGATTTCCTTAGTCCCATTGACTAATACCAGAAAGTGTGATTCAGTGAGTCCAAAATCAGTGGTACCAGAAAGCAGCTGGTTCACGTACCTAATGATTGTGTCATGGTTTCTGCCCATTTTGAAATAGAATACATTCACTTCAGTCACCTGTGAGGAGGCTGTGAGAAGCCTTGTTGGTTTGTCACAAGTGATTCATTTAAACGACCCAGCAAAAATGAGGGAACATGGCAAGAAGTGGCCTCTGTTTAATACAGTTTGCTCACTGGTACCTTGGGAGAGATCATGGGAACCATGGGAGTGTGGTTTAATTGGATAAAATATTTTTTGCTGAGTACATGTAAAGTTCGGGAAAGACATGTCTAAAATCTCTCGTCCCTCCACGTTCACATAGTGCATTTTTAAATCATGCAATTCCTGCACATAAATTAGGTCTTCTGAATAACGTTTTATAAATAAATAATAATCCCCATATAGAACTTTAAGCATCCCAATTGTCATCGTTCAGCTGCAGGAGTTGGCTACAGAATGTATCAGTCTGACCTTCTAGCAAGTTCCTGTTTATTTGCTCTCTCCCTGGCCATGAGTCTTCTAGCTGGCGTTGCTGTCAGACAGTTTCTCATTCTGAGTATCTTCTGTCATCATCCCTCCTGTCCCGATCTGCAGCCAGCCTTGTTGGCTTTTTTGGGAGGGATTTTTAAGGGTGGCCAAGCTCCAGTGGGAAGCTCATCACTAAAATGCCTGATCTAAGGGGTGCGTGGATCAGAATCACAGCAGGTGACCAGTAACGTAAGCCTCTACCCACACACTGATCTCATTGTTTTTCAAAATAGATGTGTGTGCTCTTCTTGTTTTTCAAAATACCCTTTTTTATTATTATTATTTGGAAAAAAATAAGCTCGCTGATTTGCCTTCTGTTTACTTTCCATAACTTTCTTTGAGGATGCCAACAGAAATAGCTGTTTCTCAATCCATGTAATTACTAAAAGAAGCATCAATTTTCTAAGTCTGCCAGGCTTTTTTCCCTTCTAACTAGCATGCTTTTACCCATTAATAGCACTTTTTAGAGTTATTCCAGAGTCAGCGCTGCCTGCTTTGAAAGACACATTGCTTCCTACGCTCAATTTTTAAAACTGATTTTATTATACATTATATTTCATGTAAAACGAAGTGAGACACTGGCTAAAAAGACATTAGACATACTGAGAGACCACTTAGGCTGCAAAGTCAACCACTTAAAGGCTAGGAAATGCTAGAAAAAACTTGATTTTCTTACACATTTTGAGAATAAGAATATGAACAAGTATTCTTTGCAGTTTTTTTTTTTTTTTTTTTACTACTTATGTGCAGATTGAGAACTTCTGGCTGATGATTTTGTCCAGACAAGGCTGTATTTACACAACTCTGTCAGGAACAATTTGTTTGGCTGTGTTGAAATGCACAGGTATTGCTGCAAGCAGGAAGGCATTAGATCATCCCACGTGTAAGAAGTAGCTGATATTTTTGAGTGAGTGTAGGGTATGTTTTAAAAACAGCTTTGGCTCGCATTCATCTTCTTTGCAGAGATACGCCTTATTTCAGAAATTGCAACTTCATTAGAGGAAATTGGTGAAATTACCCTTTCTGCTACTTCAAGAATCAAAACAAGCAATGATCCCCAGCCCAGGCAGTCATCCGGCATGGTTATTTTCATTTTGAATGGTTAAGGTTGGGCAAAGAATGGAGGAGCTGACGTATCTTTCAATGGGGAGGGCTGGCCAACTGCATGCAGTGCTGCTGCGTGTCTGTTAGAGAGGAGCAGATTTAAGCCAGTCTGCCTGGTGTGAAACGTGTTGGTTGTGCCCGTATGTGCTGCCCTTACGATGCTTGTGAATGCAGTGATAGGGAAATGACTGCATGTTTTAGTAGCTTGGGTGTCTCAGTTGTTGCGCAGATCCACAAATGGTTGGGTCCTAATTTGCCAAAATTGCCTGTCAGTCCTTTGGTACTTCTTCCAAGATGCGTTTTGGTTACCTTCAAGAAGACAAACTGCCTCTTGAAAAGCCGTCAAATATTAGCATGCTGCTGCCGGAGGAGAAGTACTTAGGGTAATTATGCTCTAGAGAATGAAACTTGGAACGTTTGTGGAGGAGAGAACAGAAGATTGCACTAAAACTACCTGCTAAATAAGGAAACAGCGTTAGACAGCAGGGCGAGCTTGCTGCTTTGCAGTTAGCTCTACGTACTGGAAGAAAGTATAAACAGGAAAAAGCAGGCAGTGCCCTGGGACGAGATAAAAATGGCTTTTTTGTGTGTGTGCTGTCAACAAGTGGAGACGACTCACAAGGTGCTCTGCAGTGCAGCAGTAGAACGCTGAGCACAACCAACTGTGCGACTGCAGTGAGTCCCTTCTGAGAAAAGTGCGTTCTGAAGTGTAATTCAAGATGAGACCTAATCACAGCGTGTCTGTGTGTCACCAGGTGTACTGCTGAACTCTGCCTATTCTGTGTGCCTTTTCATGCCCAAAGCAGCTGGCTCCTGCAGGAGAGAGCAGGTGATGATTAAGGCTTGAGCGTGGTGTAGGGCAGAATATTTTGGGAAACATGGCTTGGCAAGAGCTCAAGGTCTTCAGACAAGTTGCCGTTCACTTCTTCTTTGTTTTGTTTGTGGAATGAACCGCATTTCCTCATTCAGTGTAAATTCTGGTTTTAAGATCAGCTGCCAAGACTAGGAGAATTTTAGACATACGCATGCAAATACATTAATAAAAATAATTTCCTAGATGAATCTAGAGATTTATAAAATAATAATGAAGATTATGCATTCAGATAAGTAGAAGATGAATGTAAATTAAAACTTTAGAGATTCACCCACCAATTCTGATTGGGATGGTTTTTTTTGTTTTGTTTTGTTTTTGCTTTATCCATAAATGCTGGGAGCATGCAAAAATAATAATTATCACTTGTATGAAATAAATTAGCAAGAAATTTTTTACTCCAATCTAATGAATTGACTCACTAAGAAATATTGAACAAATAACTGTCCTAAACTACTTATATTCACAAGGTAAGGAGCAAGTGGAGGTATTAAGGACGATTACAATGAGACAACAGCAGCTGTAGGCTACAGGAGAATGGAGTGAGTGTTCTCCAACAAGGAGAATTGCTTGTGTGCTCCTGGAGCCTGGGGAGGACATCCTTGGCTCTCACTGTTCATGTATTTCATCCTCCTTTAGAGGAACAAAGCATCAAGGATTCAACCCAAAAGTCTTTTCTTTGTGTGTTCAACTTACCTTGTTTGTGTATGATGTTGACAGAGCCCAAAACTCTGTCTCCTTTGGGATGAACCTCCTCTGCAACAGCTGGAGTGTCAAGACCTACTGAGTAGCCCACTTTTGGACTAATATATAACAAATTATTCTGTTATCTGTCCCTTGGGATTTTATAAGCAAAACTGCATTGGTTGAAATGGTGAGATTTAGTCAAGGATTTAGCTATAAATAAATAATATTATTTTATATGTTTTATTAGAAAGGATTTTCTGGATCCTGTTCAGTGCATGTATTCACATTCAGAAAAACATCAAACTCCATTTTAAAAAGTGATTTTTGCTTTCAGTAATCTACAGTAACACAGTTGTAAATATTGCCTATAATTATTACTGGGGAAATTATGTAGCTCCATTCTGATTTCGTTTTATACTGAGTAACTCGTTTTGTCTTTGCTGATGCTCGAATAGATATATTTACAGGTGGAAATGGTACTGCTTTTAGCTTTTTTTTCTGTTGCAGTGTGGAAGCCAAGCTCTTTTAGTTTCCTTGAATTAGAGCATACTCCCAGCTCTCTGCTCCCATGTGAAGCCCTCCCCATATCTCCTTCGTGTTACATTCAGCTCTGAGGACTGGTAAGGGTTGGAGGATGCTGTGTCAATTCTGGCTTATGTAGTTCATCAAAATTCGGGCAAGCTTCAAAGCTTTGTGTGCCAAGAAAAAGATGTATCAGCTTAGGTAGATACGATCTGGCTGGCAAACTCATACTGTCTTTCTTTTTTGTGTTTTACCTCCATGTTATTATGCTCCTTTCATCGTACAATCTAAAGCTTTGCCTACAAGGCTGATGTGCCTACAGCTGCATAGGTCAGAGCTCCTCCTTTCCATTTTCTGAGATGTAAATGTTTTAGTTTTTCTCCAGTCTTCAGGTTTGATATGGAGTATATGCAGGATGGTTTATTTAAAAATCCCCTAAGATTTTCATCCTGTTATAGCAAACCAGTGATCCTGAGATATTTTGTATCCTGGGGAGAAATCTTGGCAATGTCTTCTGATGCTCTTTCAGTTTGAAATCTCCAAAACCAAACCTTGGACCATGAATACATTAAGTGCCTTCATTTACAAAGGTTAATTCACAACTTTTCAGCTGTCATCGTTAGTGTCTGAAGCATCATGTTTTAGCTGGAGTCTCTTATTGGAAGCTAGCCTAAATTACAGGTTTTCCAGTTTAGTAATGTGTTGCCAGGGCCCAAGCTGGAAGAACTGGAAGAAAATACACGTTGTGCTGGTGTATAGATCTCAGTTGCTGATCCTTTTGCCTTTTCAGTTGGTGCTCCTTCTGTCTCATTCCTCCATAGAAGTTGCAGATACGTGCATAGGGCCTGTATTGATACCTTGAAACTCTGTGTACTTTGCAGGGAGCAAAGCAATTGCAAGTTTCTAATCTCGCTTTTGCTAAGCTTAAATATATTTAAAATATTTATTGCTTTAATATAAGGAAGCCAAAAGCTTTGGGCTATTAACACTAATTAAAAGTGCAGTCTGCAAACTCCTCCACAAAAAAAGCTAGCCAGAAAGAAAACCATTCCAGAACAGTGCAGTTCTGCCAAAACCGCCCTCATCTGATGAAGTCTCTTCTAAAAACGTATATCCAAACCCATAAATGTGTTGGCATTATTTTAGATGCATCGATCTAATGTGATGTAAATAGAACATTACTTCCATAGCAGAAGTTAAGAGGGTTTGCTCTTGCTTTGTCTTGAAGGAATCTCTCATTCAGTGAGCAGCAGTTGGGGCTCAAGGGCTCTGTCCATGGGTGTGAGCAGGGAGGGAACCCCCTGCTGCAGCTCCATGCTCCATGAGGAGCTCTGATGAAAATAACGTGCTTTGCTTGCTTCAAAAGCAGAGCTGTAGTGCTGGTCCTTTGACTCCTTTATCCCTTGTCAGCATGAAGTAAGGATGCAGGAACATCACCCCCAGAACGTGATACGGTCCGTTCTAGGAAGGCATTTAATCATCATAATCACACATCACTGTGACTTTTCATTTGAAACTAGAAGCTTTTTAATAGAAATGCTGCTTTTTTATCTGCTGTTTAAAACTTCAATTCTGTGTACTTTTCATTGTGGCTCTAAAGCTAAAAATTGCCAGGTTATTCTCAGTTATGTGAATAAAAATCAGTCAAGTACCATTATGAAGGCTGCCTACAATACGCTTTTGTATTTTCTTTGCAAGCAGATCCTCCCTCGCCTGTTTCCTTTCTTGAATACTGGCTGCACCTCATCAGTTTCCCCTCTCCTCCTGTGGTTATTCATTTGTGTGCATGCAGAGAGCAGCTCTGCGAGAACAAGTTCAGCAGAAGCAAACTGATCCCAGCCCTCAGAGGTGCTCGTGGCCATGCAGCACTGCTGTCAGCTGCCTGAAATGGAAGACTTGGGATGAGAAACACCCAGCTGTAAGCACCAAGGGCACTTGTGTTGCTCTGAGTGTAGGAGACAGCAGCTCTTGTGGGGGCTGAGCAGTTTGCTGTGATTAAGGCAGGTGGGGAATCTTTACTGCTGAACTCTCTTCTGCTTCCTGACAATTTCTTGGTCCTAAGAGTTGTGAAAACTGCATCAGTTTATAGACTGGTTAGGCACCATCTGCACATCCGAGTAAGAGAAATTTTCCTTAATGAAGCAGTGAAAAGCTATATGAATAGGTATAGAAGACTTGTTTTGATTTCATTATTAAAAGCATATTTAGCATGAAAATTCCTTCTCATTTTTTTCCCATAATAGCCCAGTGCTTCAAATAAATGTCAGATAGCTTTCCCTGTACTGGCAAATGTTGTGATTTGTAAGTCTGCATATGTTGGGATATGTTGAGAAACTGAGCACTATTAAGATGGCAAAAACTTTTCAGTTGGTCTTGTAGATTTGTAGGAGCACTGCAAGGGCCTCGCAGTAGTGATGTGTAACTTAGCATGTGAGGAAGGACCTGCAAGCACAGAAACCTTGCAAAGTATTTGGAACTGATTCCCAGAGCAGCCTAGCTGATCTGAAATACCAGTTCTGGCCTTGCAGAGGCTGAAGTCCTCCAACTGTTTTTGAGTTAGGAACAGATAATGATCACCAAGAAAAAGCCTAGAGAAAGATTGAAGCTTGCAGATAGAATGACTACTTTCTACCCCAAAAAAACTGTTTGAGTGTTTTAAAAAATAATAAATAAATAAAAAATCCAGGCCCCGTAAAGCAAACTCTTTGAAATGGTTTCTCTGAGGGAGATGGTCCACCATCTGGTTGCAGCTGATGGTAGTTGTACATCACTTTCCTCTTTGTCTGAGGAATGGAATAGATAGTAGTAGCTGCTTCATATTTCTCTGTGGAGGGCATCACGTATGAGGAGCTGTAAGAGGTCTGGTGGCTTTGGGCCAGGTTGGTGAGTTAGAGTATTAATCTAATGCTTTCCAGTGACTCATTAAAAAGGGTAAGTAGGAAGGGAATTAAGTACTTTGGACTTGTGAAGGGCAACTTTATGCAGACAAGGAGAAATTGTCAGGTAGTGATTTACTGTTGACTTCTGATGCCTCATAGCTGAGTTGTGTATTGGCAGGAAGAAGCATGCAGGCAGATTCCTTAGGGCCTGCCTCTCTTCAGGAAGAAACAGCTTACAAACTGTGCAATGGCACTTCCAGGAAAATGCAGTTCTACCTTCGTTCAGCTCCAGTTAAAGTTACTGACAGACCTGCTGTTTGATCTTGTAGCTATCAGCGCAGGTTTCTTTTCAATCTTTCCTCTTTTAAAGCTTCCCTTTGGTATAAAGAAGCAAATTCTTAGTGATAAAGGGGAAAAATATATTTTTAATAGGAGGATTATATACACCTGTGAGAGCAGCCTTTCTAATTAGTGCAAAATATTCTCTCTGATTGTGGAGAATTTCAGTCCTGAAGTAATTTGAGTATGGCTGATTTATAAGTGCATTGTCAAGTGTCTGAAACCTGAATGAGGTTTATGCTGTAAAGAGTTGTAAATTACTGAGTTTGCCTACATATTTAGTCTGAATTTGGAGGGCCAGATATTTATTTTGCGTATCTTGTAACTGTTCTAAACCTCATTTGAAGTTTGACCTCAATATTTTTTTTCTATCCCATTGTGAGAAAATTATAGTAACTTGTGTTTTTATTTTAAATAACACTTTAAAAATACAGAATAATAATAAAGATAATGTAGAATAGAATAACGTTTTCTCGTTAAAGGAATCTTCACTGTTTCCATGTGCAGAAAATGTTTAATGTAGAGAGATGGAATTCCTCTACATTAAAGAAACATTTCATTGTGATTAACTGTTCCCAACAGAAGATGCTGTTTAAGTTTCTTTGGGAAGTTTGTTGCAACCAAATGCTGATTTCCCTTGAAAACTGTTTCCAGATGTTGACATGTAGAAGCGTTAAGTGGTGCTTGTTTACAAAGTGCTCTTAGTTTTTCAGTGTTTATTTTGCTGGATGGTGTAACTCAAACTTTGAATGCAGAGCATTTTATCTGCATATCATTTATTAGTTAGACTGGTAATATTTAGAAGAATTACCTAAGTTTTCAGGTGCACAGCTTTTTTGGATTGAACCTGGAAGCAGCAGGTTTCAAAACTATGTGAAAATTGAATTTTCAAGTCAGTTAATTGAACATCAGTTCACTTTATGGTGCAACACAGCAGCATAAAGTGAACCAGGGTCGCAGCGCAAGGAAGGTCAAAATGGAGATTGGACAAGTGGAGGCTCAAGCACTGCGTGACGGTTCAACCAAAAGGAGCACTCTGAGCAAAGTGCAATTATTTTTGTTCAGGATATAAATGAAGTAATTAGATATCTACTCTACCCTGTGCAGCTGTTGCAGTGCACACCCTCTTTTGCTATGTCTCCTTGACATAGTTTTTGTGAAATTCTGTAGGACACTTGATCCCACTCTTAGACTTCCGTGCCATTGAGGGCTATTTAGCAGAGCTCTCCAGCAAGGTCGGTGAGGAATCCTGCTCCGTAGCTGGCTCTACGTCACCAGCAAGTTCCCAAGATACAGTGATTCACTCAACATCATTCTGGGCAGTTTAAAATAGGAGTGAGCCAGATCCTCCACTTGTACAAATTGGTGTTACTATATTAAATTCAGACAGGCCTAATTATAAGTACTTAAGCAGTCATTGAAGGTTGCACAATCTATTGCTTTTGTTGAGTGTGTGCTCACCCATAAAAGTGAGGTTATGCAACTGAGCCCTATATGAATACGTCTCTGTCTCAGCTGCTAATTGAAAACAAACACAGTAGGATTAATAATTCACTTCTCAGGAATTTCTGTATCATGAATTATGAGGGGAATCTACCAGTTGCATTAAGAAAGATTATTCTGTTGCAATATTCATAAGTCCCAATGGTAATGACTGGAGGTCGCTAAACAGGGAGAAATTGGACTTGTGCAGGGTTTTGTTTTTCTCAGTTGCTATGGCTTTCAGGCCTCCTGCAGCATAGAAAGCACTTCCCAAGCCAACACAGAGGAATTTGGTAGCAAAACTACTGTTGACATGAAAAGGGGAGGATAGACTGTTTTGATGCACAGGAAATGTGGCACTTTTCTGTCTGGTATCTGTGCCTTTTCAGTTTAAAGACTATCTGTGTTTTGTAATAGGGGCTTAGGAAATTGTCTTTTCTGTCTTTGGGGAGGAAGTTGCATTCTGTCTTCTTAATTAGTTGGTTGGAAGATGAAAGCAGGTGCCCCAGGGGCAGGGGATTCCAGGAGGTTTGGAATTTTTGAACCAAGGAACTTCTAAGAAATGGCATATTATGAATTCTGATTTATCTTGGCTTCGCTGAATGCTGCCATCAAAGACATTTACGTGGATGCATATCCTGCTCTCATCTACTTAGATGCTGTACTCTGCTCTAAAGTACCATGTACTGATTTTGCAGTCCTGAACGTACATATAGAAAGTAATTATGGAGACAGTTCCATTCCTTTTGGATATCTGATGGTGGCTGATACCTTGGACTTTGTTTTACTGTGGCTTCCATGATCACTGCCTAGGAAAGAGTCTTCAAAAATTAGATGCTCTTTTCAAATTAGAGTATAAAGAAAGATATGTGGAGGATTTTAAAATCTTCTCTGAGAGATAACACAACAGGTAAATGCACAGAGAGGCCAGAAGATTGATACTTGGTCCAGCCTTCCTGGTAGCTATGTCAGTTGCTATTTAAGCAGTCCCAGAAAGTTCCACTCTTCTGCTCTTCTTCTACAGCTTCCATTGTGGGTCTCAGGTCCAAGAACTGTTGCACTTTCCATAACCAGGTGGGTGGGGTGCAACTGACTTGCAGGCAGGAATCAGGACCTGGAGCAACCTTGTGCTGGAACATTGGGTTGGGACCGCTTGGGCAAGCAGAGCCCAAACACTGCAGCCTGAAGTGGGTAGTCAGCTTGCTGCTATTCATCCTCTGTAGGGTCCATTTTTCTCAGGCATCTTTTATTTATCTGGTAATAGAAACTGTTTTTAGTGTTTGTCAGTTCTTTCAATATACAACATTTTAGTTTCATGGCATGCAATGCATATACCTGTATCTTCTATAAAACAATTCACCGTGGTTCAGAGACGACTTTGGGGCATGAGTGTTGTTTACGGTGCTACATATAACCCCTGGCTTTTCATCCAGAAAGGCCATGCTCCCGTTTGGTGACAGCAAAATGATGTATGTTTGCTCTTTAGTGTGCGGTCTGTAACACTTGTCTCCATGATCTGTTCTGTGCAGCATGTTTTACTCTGTGCAGTTCCTGTTTCTGGATTTGCATCGTGTCACTGCCTTGCCTCAGGACAAACCTGAATGCAGCACTGCCATAAGTCATGATCTTCAGTTCTGAAATTTCTGAATGTCCTTCTATATCCATATATCCATCTATGTATATATAGTTTATAGACATTCCTCATGCAATTATTTCCCTGACAATGGGAGTTTATTTGGACTTCTGTACATGAAGGGCCTTTCTGCACTCAGAGTATTGAGCTCTACCCCAAGTCCCTTGTGGCTGTTGTGTGGAAGAAAGATAATGTGGAAGAAGAATGTTGGTATGGAGTAAGACCGAGTTCAAATTGGACTTGAAAGTTGAGTTCATGAAACATGAAGTGCTCCAGCTGCGTCAGGAGTGCTTGTATGCACATGCCATGGGTATTGGTGTGTTTTGGGTGATTTCCTTAGGGGATCTATAAAATACTAACTTTTAAAACTCTGCCTATTCTTCTTTCTAATCCCTGTAAATTTTCTTCTGTTTCAGTTAAGCATGAGGAAAAATAAATAAGTAAAATAAGCGCAAGTTTCTCCTCAACAGGATACACTGAGGAAAAAAAACAACTGCTCATGTGATTTCACGTGGTACTATACAGGAGGGAGTTGGGATGGAGAGAGCAATGTTGTAGATGTATAGTCACATGGTAGAGCTCATATCTTGTTAGACAGCAAAAGGTTATGAGAGCTTTGCAGCAATGGGTCCTGTAAAATGAAAAAGAAATAAGGATGCAAAGTATTCATTCCCTGGCAAAATAATGTGTCAGTGAGAAAATCTTTTTTCTTCCCCTTGAAATTAAAAAATGAAATGGTTCTGTTCTGCATGGAGCTCTCACATTCTCTGCACAGCATTTGCAATTACTGCTGGAAGAGTGAAGCGCACTGAACTGGTGTAGCTCTAATTGCAGCGTGGTCCCATTCTCACTGAAGTACTTTTAAACTATATTTAGTATGTAATTGAGATGTTCTAACATGGGCTATTAGTCCAAATACTAGTGTAAATGAGGCAGAGAGTATTAAGATGCGTTTAAAGATTGTCAAGCAATGCCAAATAGATCACATGGTCTTGCTGTGTCTTGCGAAATGGTTCTTATTGCTGAGGGAAAACCAGACCTGCATAACATTGCATGGATGTGCATGCTGCTGGGGGAACCACATTCCCCTGTCTCCTTCGTGCTTCCTCCTCCCGATTGCTCTGTGCCCACAAAGGTGAGGGCGCTGAAGCAAGAACTAGCATGGAACCATCAGAAAAGGTTCTCCCACAGAGTGAGGCTGGAGGGGAAGAGATGTTGGTGGGAAGGTCGGTGCTTTGTGCCCATCCTGGGGTGAACACCCTGCTATACTGGCCCTGCTGTGGAGTAGAGCAGGCCTGGGACTTGGCCCTGTCCTTCCTGTGCTGCCAGGGCGATGCAGAACTGATAAACCCCTGGTGACAGGAGATGGCTCATGGTACACATGGGCAGGGAAGGAGAGGAAAGTGCCAAACAGAAGGTGTCATCACGTGCCAGTTTTGTTCCAAGTAAAGCATGTTTTGTATAACCCAGACCTGGACAGATGATAAAATGCTTGTCAGAAGTACGTGTTTTTTGTTAAGCACTGCAAAGTTCCTGGAACATGCTAGCACTGTGTCTGTAGTGCTTACAGAGCTTTATATGGACTATTCAAAATATTCGGAGCATAATACAGTAAGTTTTATATTCCAGAGACAGGATTTTCTGTTTTATAGCATTTTTCACACTGTGACAAGCATCAAAAACCTAAAATTATATTAAAATGTATAATTAAAAAGTTCAGCAATATTTTGTGATCCAGGAAGTAAGCTTGACTAATGTGGCTTCTACAGATTCTATATATCATGAGACATGATCATATTTGAGCAAACTCAGTTATATATCTGAGACATTGTGGTGCTTATAAAATAAACTAAGTGCAACACAGTATGCCTTGAAACTGTCCTCAGTTTGGACAGAAGTCACTGCAGACAGGTGAACCCCTGATATGGAAGATAGGGCGGTGTTTTTTTCACTAATGTAATAATCATGTGTTGCAATTTTTCCTTCTAGGAGACAGAGCTGCTTGATATCAGTCTTGTCAAAGATGCCAGATGCGGAAAACATGCCAGAGCTCCCAAGGTAGGCATTTCTGCTGTGTGATTACTTGTTGCATTGGTTACCTAGGCAAAACAGAATATGAATTACATGCAAGAATTTTTTTATAAAACACTCCTTTAGATAATAAGAAATGTTTTGTCTTTGCTTCATTTATCGTAGTTGCTGATAAGAAGTGCTGTGATGGTTGTGCTGTTGTGACTGATGCTGTATTTAGAATGGTGATGGAAGCTCTGCTGGCAGTGAGTGAACAGAACTGCTGGTTTGTCTGGCGCTGTGGTTAAACTTGCTTAAGTTTCCAATTTCCCTGATGGCCAGGAGCTGATGGTTGTGGAGCTCCATGTTGCATTTGGTATTGCTTATTTTCTTATTTGAGTGCCTCTTGAGGACAGAAAGAGGGATTTTTTAATTATTAAACTGTTCTCAGAGAGGTCAGGATATCAATTCCCTTAGGCCCTCTCTGATACATTGCATACTCGTTTGCTGTCTTTAAAGACAGTAAGTTGTAGACACATGTTCTCTGTGGTGTTTTCATTTGGACAGGAGTGACACATGAAAGAGAAAAAAAGAAAAACAACAACGGAGTGCACAGCTCTGGAAGCAAGAGTGTGCCTTGGGGCATCGCAGGAATGATAAGGAGAAAAGGAGACCTCTATAGGGTCCTGACAGTATGGCCTGGCTGCTCTTTAGCTGCAAGCCTGTGAGCTTGCAACAGCCCAAAGCAATCCTTTTCCTGCCTCCATCCTGGGAGAAGCACGACCAGATCTGTGGGCTGCAGCTATACCTGAGTCTGCCACTGTGCTCCTTGCACCCAGCCCCAGGCCAGGGGACAGCCCCACGGGCACCTCAGGTGTGAGGTACACCATGGCAGTGGGAGAGGTTGCTTTTTCATGCCAGAATGTAACTGCAGTTATCTCTGAACAGACTGTTCACATCTGGTTTGCAGAGTTTTTCATGTAATGTTGGCAGCATTCTAAAGGCTGAGTTATAATTGAAATGCAGCAGAAGTACTTTATGACATCCACATTAATACCAAGTGAGTTCACCATGATTAATGGTTCTATGATGAATAGCAATAAAGTATTAACAATTGCTAGAACATTATTTTAAAATGCTACCCGCTTTACAGAGGACATTCATGTTCTTCTAACAAAATGTTTTTAGCTAAAATTTATGCATAGCTATTGCCTTGGTGACTTTTGTTTATTAGGTTATATAAAGGCTGTTTTTGTTGCCACACGTTATGGATTGACAGCAGTGGTGTTAAATGAAGGGTATGAGAAAATCCTGACTTTTAGGGTGGTAAAATGCACCACCTGTGTGAATGAGTTTGCTTTTTGTCATAGATTTATGTGTGGGCAGAATGGAAACAGCACCTGGGTTGGTCGCTGATAGAATTTTGCAAGTGATATGAAGCAAAAAGCTCATTTTGGGGCCAGTTGTGCCTGTTCTGCTTTGAGCTGTGAGGTGGCTCAGCAAAAGAGTGAGTGTTACAGAAGCCTTGTGCATGTCTTGTACACAGAAGACACAGCTCATGCAGCAGCAGTAGGAAGGCTTGGCCTTAAGTCAATCACTGGCAGCTTGTGACTGCATGGAGGTTTCTAGGAATAGCTTGGTACAGTGGCTTAAGAGAGCAGCATCACTTCTGAGTGTTACTTGCCAAAGTTCCAGGTTTTAGAGACTCATCCACAGCTGTACTTTCAGATGGAGCAGCCCTGGCACTCAGGTGAGCATAAATACTGAATGATGTTTCTGGATGATTTCTGTACGGGAAAGCAAAGCTGTCTCCATTAGCATACAAAGAGCTCATTCATGATCTGCTCACTGTACAGTAAAAGTACAGTGTATATTGATGATTGTGTTGTGATGATGAATCTGAGCTGTATTCAGCATGGTGGGTCTGTTGGGATCTACTGGTACCTGCTGAACATCTTGCCTTGTGTAAAGTATAGCATCCAGCATAACTTCCAGACAAGGCACAGAGTTTTAGCTGCCAGGAACAAATACTTCTTGCTGCTGTGGTACCACTTCACACATTTCATAGCCATCCCAGAAGGTATCTTACATTGTCTGGTGGGATCATCACTGACAGCAGAACTTGCTTCCTTTATTTGCCTTTCCAGATGGAATGGACAGTGTGTTGTTTTGCGCTGGCGGAGCTTTCACTGTACAAGAGATTTAGGTAATTTTCTATAAATTCCTCTGCCAGCCCCCACTCTCATACTATTGTACAGTTTTTATACTATGTTAGGGGAGTTCTGCCAGTTTGTGCTGATTTTTCCATCTATTTTCAGAGTTTTAAGAGGGAGTGGATTCTATATGTGGGTTGTCATTAAAAACTTGAGAAGTTCGTGGGAATTTTTCAACATTATTTGGTGTATTTCTGATACAGTGTTACCTTTTGATAGAAGTGTCATCTTTAATAAGCTTTGACTTTTCTGTTAAACATAAAGCGAGCAATTCTTTTTTATTTTTCTAGCATACTAAATTTAAATGTGATTAACAACACTCATGGCAAACTACCTAAACTGTAGAGGTATACTGTGTCAGAAGGCCATCAGCAAGTAGTGATTTTAAAGGAATATAAGTAGCCCTTGTTATCAAAAACACTTTCTTCCTCTTCACCATGTGGAACGTACACTTCTTTGCCATAAGTCACTATCCACCAGTGAACATTTCTTTGGTTAGCTTCATGAACGTGCCAAACTTTTGTTCTTTTTGATGGCTAGCAACAGTCTGTTCTCATGCTGCATTCAGGGTATCTGCTGTACAGCTGTTGGCATTGCTAATTTCTGAAAAGCAGAGAAATGCAAAGGGTTTTTCAGATAGCTTCTCTTTTAGCCTTGTTGGTTGGCACTTAATTTTCACAATATTTTTCCATAAATCAAGAGAAATTTTCTGATTGTTGTGTCTTATAGTCACTACTGTAACAAAACTAAATACTTTTTCATTCTGGAGAAATTTTCCTCAATTAAGCAGCCAAATGCTTTATTCTTGTTTAGGAGGAATAGTACTCCATTTGATCCTATTTCACATCGTTCCTAAGTAGTTATAGTTACCCAGGCAATCAGACTGAAACCCGTTAGAATAGCCCAGCTCTAGATGATGGCCCTGGAGCCAAGGTCATAATCTTAGAAGTGGAGAGTACTGATTTTCTGCACTGTCGCATTCAGGGGTCCTGCAGTGCATCTGTGGCTGTCACACTTCAGCTTCTTTTGTTGGAAGGGGGCTTTGTGTTCATCCTTCTAGAACACTCTAGAATCCTTTTAGAAAACTAGGGAAGGTGAGACAAGTCCAGGAAGCTTAAGGAAGCTGACATCCTATCTACTTTGGATGCCCAGCTGAAGGAAGTAGAAGGCACAGTGGTTTTACAGCAAAGAAAGTGTGGCATGAAGAGTAAAGATTGTATATGGAAATAAGCCTCTTACCTAGAAATGTAGTTAGCTAATGATGAAGTCATATCTTTAGTAGGTACCTAAGCACGTAACAGCTGGGGAATGCGAAGGTTGTTCTCCAACCCTTAGATTAATAAATAGTGTACTCAGACGACCCTTGTGTTACTGAGAAACTTCAACATTAGCTTCTTTTTTTTCACATCTTGTCAGGGATAAGTTCTTCTGTCTTCAACTGCTGTTTGCAGGAAGAATAACAGATCTTCATCCCACTGCAGTATACGTACAAAGGTATTTTCTTTGGAAGAAGGGCAAGTCTTAGGCAGTACTGAACACCACTGCAGATCTCTAAATGTGAAGATGAATGAAAGTAATGTTCTAAAGAGAACAAGAGAAGATTTACTAATTGTGCACGTTAGAAAAAAATGCCTGAATTGAAAATAAAGTGAAATTTATAAAGTAGTGAGGGAATGATGATCATCAGAACTTAGCCTTTTTAGTAAGCATTAGAATCATTTAGGAAGGGAAGAAGAGAAATTTTGAGAGTAGGAGATTAATATGCAGTTCATTTCTTTCGGAAGATGTGACCACACACAAATTCAGCAGAGCCTTTTGGAAACACAGCATGCTTTTTGTCACAGGACGGCATCAGCAGAGGTAGAGCACCAGCATGCTGAGAGCTCCCATTGTTTGTACTTACAAATGCAGAAGGCCATGTGGAAACCATTAGTTGCGATGAAGCAATTATTTATTTCCTTTCATTTACACGTTACCTGGTAGCACTCTCTCCAGCTTTCTTTCCTTTGGTGTGCAGACTAATGAAGGCTAGCAATTCTTGTTGTAAAGTTTAATGAAGTGGTCTGCAAAATAAAATAACACAAACACTGCAGAGAAACATGTTTTTTTACAATAAGACACACAGGTAGATCTGATCATGCACACAGCTTTATGAGGCATGGACGAGCCACTCAAAAGAATGTCTTAAAATCGAGATGTAGCATTAACCCTTGGTGAAAGGTTAGGCAGAGAAAATGGGTCTGCCAGCAGCATGCTCACAAGACTGTGAAATTCACACTTCTTACTATCTTGTATTTACTTTAGCCTGTAACAGTTTCTATGGAAACTAAAATCGTAATGCAACTGTGCAAGTGTGTTTGGTAACGAGAAGAAATATCGGGATGGGTTGGCAGGAGTGAGGAAATAACCCCATGGCAAATGTTCACATTTAAAACTTTAGATGCATTTTATCAGTATGTTTTCCCTCAAAAAAAATCATAAATCATTCATCAGGAGATAAATTGATTTAAATGACATATACTCTGGAACCTGCAGGAGAGGAAATTACGGATCATGGGATTGCATTTGTGCCAAAATGTTTACAGTGCGCGGTCCCCACTTTGAAAAACACTCTCTGCTTCCTGGCCCCAAATATTCTCATTTAATAGAGGATACTCTACAGAGGAAAATAGTGAAGCCTCCCTAATATAGGAAATTTACCAAGGCCTCAACTACTACAGTATTGTCAGCAGATGCTGCACGTGGTGGGTTTGCCTAAAATCCTGAGCTAGAGTGCAACAACTTCAGGATTACCTCACCATGCATCTTCCTCTCTGCAAAGAGCTGGCTGATTGGTGACATGTTTGCAGAGAAAAACTCAACTCCCTGAACTAGTCTCAAAAACTAACAACATAATCCAAATTATGCAGCAGAAAATCTGGTGATTTTCAGGGAAATTAGGTCTTTATTTGAATGCTTAGAGCTGTCAAGACTGCTGCCTTGCAGTGCCTACTTCTGTGATCATTGCTCTGACTTTGAATCAGGAGGATTCTGCTGGGTTTTGAGTAGAACTGGTGCAGGTAAGCAGGAAGTAAGGCTGCTGCCTGGTGTGTTGCTAATTACTATCTATTTATTTCTCATCTTTCAAACATGCTGCGCGAATTTACAAATGTGAGGGGAGAACTCTTGAACTCACTCAAAGCACACAAATACACAAATAAATAAATTACACATGCAAATAAAATATATTACAGATTGATTTATGTTAGAATAAGATTATAACTTGTTACTTATGAGTACAATGACAAGAAACCTAATTCAGTTAATTGATTTGTTTTTGGTATCTAACTTAAATTTTAGCTAGCAGACATTTCATGGTCAGGGCTTTTTCTTTTTTTGTCTTTCTTTTGCTATCAGAACAAAAGAAGCTTCCATCTTGAGCACGTTTGAAAGCTGTACAGATATTCATTACTTTGTGATAAGGTCTGAGCTGAGGCAAATATGCTGTGTTTAATAATCTTCACGATTAGAGTGCCTGTGGGGAATGGCAGATAGACGTAGGCTTTTCTTTTTTCCTTTTCTTTCTTGTGGTCCACTCAGTAAATTCCCCAGAAAATCCCCCTGCTGCCTGCATGGGTTGCAGGACCTTCCAGAGAGGTGCAGCCCTGGCCTTTGTGGCACACACTGTCTGTTGCTCTGCCTGTCTCAAATGCTGCTGTTGCTGTTATTTTTATCTACTGATAAATGCATGTCACTTTTCCTTCAATAACCTTGGCATTAAATTAGGAACTGTAATGTAAATTATGCCTAAGCAGTGCTCTATTTCTGCCAAAATCAAATACAAATAGAATACAAAACTCAACAAAAATGGGATATGCATGCAGCTCACCTGCGTCCCAGTCACTTTAGGTGTAGCAATGACATCCTCAAACATCCCTTCCCAGTTTTTTCACCATCACTACTTTTTACATAACGGAGAGCATATTATTATATCAGCATTTTCTTAAGTTGAGCTTAATTAAGGAAAGTTAATATGGATTTATGCGGATGATATCAGCACAGCGTTCATGTGGGCACAGCTGTAAGGCAGGGAAGTGGAAGCAGCAGAAATGCTGCAGACACCACGGGGGCTGTGACCATGTGAATCCTCCTGGCCTGGCTCCCTGTGCTTGGCATCACTGTTCCACCACAGCCAGTAGGCTTCCATGGCAGCTGGCAACTCTCCTGTCACACCTCCCCTGCCAGGGCCAACTGCCTCTGCAGAAAGCATCTCTCTGCTGCCCATGGCTAGGATGCTCTAGAATTTTTTTTTTTTTTTTTTTTTTTGGAAGCTAACCTGTTTGGGAAGTTTGTTGTATCTCCAGAAATAAAGTTGTCAGTGCTGCTATCCTGGGAGCTTGGACAGGAGATTTTCACTTCTTGATCACTTAAAAAAAAATCATCATTGGAAACAACATTCATGGAATTGGGGAAGCAAGGTGAAGCTTCCTGAGAGCTCCGATGAGGCTCAGATCCAAGCATTCAGTAGCAGTGCAGAGCTGTTCTCTTTATGCTTCATCAGGTTACAGTTCATGTCTTGAGCACAGAGGCTGCTTAGTGGTGTGGATGAACACCAGCGAGTTGCACCTGCGCTCTGAAGCCCACTCAGATTCCCTCTCTGCCTCCAGGCGCAGCTCACTTGGCTGCTCTTGCCTGAGGCTGAGGCCACCTCAGATACGATCCATGTCTTCTTGCACCACTGGCATGGCTCAGCACTGTCAGGATGCTTTATTTACAGCCTTGGCTCCCTGGGGAACTGGGACCTTTCCTGAAGCCTGGCGTAAACTGTAAATCTTAGCCATCGGCTTCACTATTTCCTGGCATCCAGGTGTAGAAGAAAGCACAGGTTTTTGTCCAAGACTTTCACTATGAATCATTGCCAGGAAGTTGGTTTTTTTTCCTGCTCACTGACTGTTTCAGTTAACTTTCTGTGCTTCTGGGTTTTATGTTTTCGTTTGTTATGTTTATATCAGATCTATCTCATTTATTGTCTGTATTCTTCTGTGCCCAAGTATGTAGCAGAAACCGATTACAAGAAATTCTGTAGTTCAGGAAGCACAGAAGTATTTTATAAATGTGATATTTTAACTTGACTTGTAAATTTTAAAAGCTAGAATAGGAGACTGCTCAGCACATAGATGATAGTGGAGTTGCTGAGAATACCAGTAAGTGTCAGCAAACCTGAGCTTTAAATGTTGCTGCTGAGGCTGCTATTGATTAATCCTGCATGCTGAGTATAGTTATTTCTTTCTACTTTAGTATGACTTTTTATGTGATTGTGAAAAGAATTGTCAGAGACAGCTTTGCGTGCTTGCAAATACTCCTGTAATACTCCAAAATTATTTTAAATCCATACGTGAAGCTCTTGTATGAGCTTTGTGACTGCAGCGGGGGGATTGAAGTAGGGCACTGGGAGGCACAAATTCATTGCTTACTGAAGCATGTACCCCATGCAGAGCAACGCTTGGGTAATGTTTCCTGTCTCCTGGTTGCGATAGCATTTTTGATGGTAATCACCTCTGCCCTGTGTCAGAAGGAAGGTTGAAGCTGGGCTTCTTGCCTTCCCCTCTCTGGGTTGGGACTGGTGGGAGCAGAGCTGGTTGCAGTGTGTATCTGGAGGCAGATGTCTACAACAGTAGTACTGGACAGGGGATTGGAATCCAAAGAGATGGGATCACTGCTGGCACAGCCTGGCATGTCATTTAAGTCATAGTAAAGCTTAGTCAAATCTGATGAATGGCATCTTTACAGTGGTTAGCACATAATTTAAAAATCTAGGATAATACAAAGTTATTTTGGAGATGCTTTTAGCAGTGCTGAGATGATAATATTCATAGAATCATAGAATGGCCTGTGATGAAAAGGACCTCAGAGATCATCTAGTTTCAGCCCCCCTGCTGTGTGTAGAGTCACCAACCACCAGACCAGGCTGCCCAGAGCCACATCCAGCCTGGCCTTGAATGCCTCCAGGGATGGGGCATCCACAGCCTCCTTGGGCAACCTGTTCAGAGGTGGACAGTCTCAGATCAAAAATGCCAAAGCAGAAACATTTTTCTGCGGAGTTTAGAACACGTAATGAAAATTCCCCCATTTGATTGGAATATCTACTTAGTGGATTTCCATGATATCTGTACTTCTAACTTACTGGTTAGTGAAAACTGCTGGGCTCTAATTGGTGGGAAAGCTTTGATCTGTTTCTGATCATCAGTGTATAAAAGACTCTCTCGGTACTTCCTTGTGGTACCAGGTGAAGTGGTCAGACCTAAAGAAATGAATACAAAAGCTGAGCAATGTGTCATTGTCATTGATTTTAAGCAAGTGTGAAGTGTCTTTGGTCACAGCTTGGAACTCTGGAGAAGTTACTGAGGAAATTTAGGAGTCATCACAATGTTCTTTGCTGCTGAAACTATGTGCATTACATTTTTGAAAGGGTGAGGAAGGAATGAAGTTTTTTTCTGCTCTAGTGTGCAGTGGATATACAAGAATAGAATGTGGAGATAAGTACATCCAAAAATCTGATCATTTGTTTTAATGTTATAGTATTTGTCTTGGAAAAAAAAAAAAAAGTCAAGCACACCTTATTATAATGAAAATAGGATTATGCTACCTACTAAAACACAGGAATAATCCAATCTTAAATAAATCCTAATTGTATTTTTGTAGTATTAACAAAATACTTTATACTTTTATTGAATGCAAATTCTCTCTCTGGTTTTTCGGCTTCATTGCCTTTCAGCCTAATCCTGGGTTAACAAATGAAATTATCAGCTGTTACCTCTGGGGAGCTCAGGCTCTGGATTCTGCTCCTGGGGTGTTATTGAGCCAACCATGGGGATCTTCCCCAAAAATGGATGGGCTGGTGGCACTTGCTGTTACATGAGCAGGAGCATGCAGGGAGCGAAGTGGTTATCTATGTGTCAAAGCTAAGGGAATGCCTGCCATAGGCAAGACAAAGTGTTCTAGAGAGCTTGAGGATCACAGTTTGTCCTAGAGAAAGTAGAGAAATAGCAGATTCAATGCTGATCTTAACTAAAGTTCAGTTTAGCACTATTTTTAGGTAGTAGAAAGGTCTCGATTGAATTGCAAAACTAAGCAGAGTAATTGGAAATGACAGCAATCAATTGAAGAGAAACTTCAATCTTATGAAGTCTGATTCCACATGGTTTACATTTGTGAGTTTCTGAGTTGGGTTAAAAAAAATTCCATTACCTTTGTTTGGAGAAGAAACACCCTTGGCTGGGAGTTTGTAGGAGTTCCTGGCTGTGGTGCTTTGCAGTATGCAGTTCTGTGTTCATTTTTGGAATAAGAATGGACTTGCAAACGTGCCATTCAGGAATAGGCTGAGCCTTAGTGGCTGGTATTTTCTCATTCTCTTGTGCCCTACCTCTGGGTCAGGGTTCAGCTTCCCTCAAAGGGGAGACCATTTTGTAGATAAATAGATCATGATGATAGGATAATAGATCATCCTAACACCCATTAAAAGAATGTATTTTTCTTCATTTTTCCTCAGGGAAAACCTAAGCCAAGTATCAGTATACATTAAAAACACTAGTGTTGTAATCCAAATTGGCTGATTTCTGCCATATTCACAGCACCCACTTCCTGGGCTGCAGAACTGCTGCATTGGAGCAGATAGAGGTTCTGCAGCAATTAGTTCTCCTCCAGCAGGCCACGGGTCTGCCAAGATTTTGGCTATCTTGAAGGGTATTGTGGCTGAATTTCTTCTTTACTTGCAGGTAAGTTATGTCTAGTCCTGCTCCTAGCACAGAGTTAATACACAACTAATAAAAGATTGAATTTAGAAAAAGTACAAATTAATGTGTAATTTTTATATAAATATATATATGTCAGAGGAAATTAGGCCTTCTGTTGTGTCCAAATTCCAAAGTAAAAAAGCCACACGTTACAAATTCACAAATTTCATAAGAGGTTTTATGATAGAAGGATCTGGTAGTTCCGAGGTGCTGTAGAAACTGCAGAGTCTGGCTTGCAGTGCACTTAAACGCTTTTTCTGTTTTGAAACTAGTCCTATATTGTTAATGCCATAAGTGAAATTGCATAGATTTTGTTGTTGCTCTGAGTTAACCTCCTTCCTCCAGGATTAATGAAATACACGAGAAAAATCTATATGAGAAATTGTGTTCTGCTTCTGGGATGTGTTTTATAAACAGCTTCGTGATCATATTTGCTGATGAAGTCGCAGAAGCAGAGCAGTAATGTTAGGCAGGGTCATAATATGAAAGGAGGAGGGCATCAAATTCAGCTCAGAAATAATGATAGCAATTTGCATGTTGTTAAAACGCTTCAGGAAAACCAAGTTCAGGTGAGCTGGACCAGAATATTTGGATGGTTACCTTTGAGTTGTGGCAAACATGAGGAACTTGTCTCTGCCAGGATGGCTGATAGAGCAGTGTGAAAACACGAAGCGTCCTGTCCTGCAGAGAAAGACCAATGACAGAGGTGCTTCAGGAGTGTCAGCACTGTGTTCCTTGACTGCCTTAAAATCCGTGCTTCTGTCTTCAGATGAGGAACGCATGTGTGAGTGGGACGGCAGCAGGAGCTTAGTCCTGGTTTTTGGTAGGAGCCATGCCCCATTTTGTTGCAGAACAGCAAGCAGGGTGCTAAAAATATCAACAACAAAAACAAACTTTGCCAAATGACCATTTTGTATTTTATGAGAAGGACAGCTGATTTCTGCTAGCCTAGTTGGTCCGGTTTGGTCTTGTTCTGCCCCAACAAGAATAAGAATTTCTTTCTGTGCATCTTGTCCAAGCTGCCCCAAGGCCCTGCCCAACCTGCTGCTTCCATGGGCAGCAGGAGACCCAGAGCTGCAGCCCTGCAGGTTTTCCTCCAGTGTTTCTTTCTGTTTATGTGCAGCTAAGACAACACTCTGTTTTTGTAGGGAGAACTCATCTTTTTCTACAGACAAATTTATACCTATTTGATTTGATTCTGTTACAGCCTATTCTTCACATCCATGGACTGTTTCTACCTGGATAAATATTAGAATTGTTAGGATGAGAGCAACAGGAGGAGGGGAGCAGAGGAACCTGTTTGTGTCTGAAGGAGAATGTTTGACAAGAAGTGTAGGAACATCATTTCCTGCACTGCTGCGGAGGTTTGATTTTACTTGGTGCTAACTGGAAGAACAGGATAGTTTGGTTTTGGTATCACTGATACACTGTCCTTCTCAAAGGTCAGCTGGGCACTGTGTGCGTTGGAGTTGAGACTGCTGATCATGTAGATGTTCGCTCCTGCTTTGGTCGATACCAACCCATCACATTTTGCTCTCGTGGCTATGCACGGTTTCTGCTTTTCAGCAGTATTAGCCATCCACCTTTGATTCGGACATGGCAATGTTCATGGTATCCTACTATGCAGTAGTGTAAGTTAAAATCAGTTTTTCCTCCTCCTGCATTCCAGTGTTCTCAGTGGGCCCTTGCAGATGGTACCCATTTGTTTTGTTAACAATGTCGGATGTCGCAAATCATATCCATCAGATTGAACTTTGTTTTGCATTTCTCATTGCAGTCGAAGTAGAAATGCTTCTGCATATTTCAAAGGAGCTACATATTGTCATAAACCGTAGTAGGAAACGCTGAATATGTTCTAGCTCTGTTTTAAGACAATGATATGTTTGTGGCGATATTTCAGTTGGGGAAACTTAATTTTTTTTACACTGGATTTTCTACATCCTGCTAGAGTTGGGAGAGCTGCAAACAGTGGGAGGACAAGTAGGATTATTTAACTGTTACTTATGTAATAAAAAAGAAAACTTGAAGGCTCCGCTCAGCTCTGGGCACATTTTGATGATGCTTGCCTTTTCCTTTTGGTTTATTTATAATTTTATCTCTGGAATCATAATCACTTGATATTGCTAATTTAACGCCTTGTATATGACACTTGCAGATTATGTAATTAAAAGAAGGCCTTTAATATATTTTTTTAGCTACCAGATAGCTTGATTTAGAGCATTTAAATGCCCATGCATCAGAATGGAAAAGTACTCTGTTTTCTACTTTAATTGAAAACTTCTCTGTGCAAATTACAAATGCCAAGGTAAAACTCATCAGGCTGTAAACAAATGTTACACAATCTCTATTAGCTTTCTGGCACGTGGCAAGACCCAATTACTGTCATGCAGTTTTATGCTCTTTACAACGATGCTATTCTTGGAATTATGGAAAATGAGTGTTTAATGACAGCCCTGCAGCGAGTGGTGCTCCTGGGGAATGAAAAGGAGTGCTGGAGGCAATGGTCCCCTTGCTGCAGGCCATCCCACTGTTGTAGGTGCCAGTGGTCTTTTTAGTCAACACCGTTGCGCTGACTAAAAAGAGACCTTCTGCTGGGGCTGGCAGATCCTTTGTATTTGCTCTAGTGCTAAGGAAGAAAACTGAAATTGTGTAGCTTCAGCAAATCAGGGAACATGAACCTGAGCATCTTTCTAACGCTCCCATGCTGGTTCTCTCATCCTTATTAAGATTCCCTTATGTACATTACCCACTGAGAGATCATTTTGTGATGAGAACCAGTAAGCAAAGATTCAAAATTGTCTGGGCTGGATTAGCTGGCTGAGCCATGCACATGCCATTTTAAGGCAATGCCTTGCTATCCTGTCTGCTCCCACAGCCTGTCTCATCAGAGTGCTCAGCAAGCGCTTGGGAAGCATTGTTGGAAAAAAACTAGTAATGACCAACTATTTCTTTGGCACATACAGAGAAGGTGTGATACCAGAACTGGAGGGCTGAGAGGCGAAGTGCTGTTTAAGGAGATTTTTACACGAAGTAATCCAGAATTAGGATGAGTGATGAGAATGTAAGAGCACTGTCAGAAGCTTTTCCCTGAGTAGTAACTGTGCCTGTTAGTCATGCAGTTTATTCTGATGATAGATTCCAAACTATTTGGAGGATTATTTAGAGTACAACAAGAACTGAATTATCCTTCACTCTTGGAGCTAATGTCAGACATGTTACAAAACTGCTTGATATAAAGTTATTTCAGTTGCAGTTAAATATGAAAGGTACAATTCTAACCTTACATAGCAAGGGAAAAGATGATGAGAGAATAGTCAGAATAGCGGAGCCTGGTATAGATGCAGGTGAATATTTTTTTTTCTCCCCAGGAGTGCATGTTGGGGGTTGCTTGTGGGCATTAAGAAATGAACGGCATGAAGAAGTGCATGCTGGTGAGGTGAACATCATACAGTTGTTCTTGCTGCTGAAGAGCGGGGGGCTGGCAAGAGGAAAGCTGAGACATGCATCTTTTTGTGAGCCTTTGCATATGGGGTTGTGCTGGGGAATTGCAGCACTGCGTACATGTGAATCACTGTGTACATGTGAATATGGACTTGTGGCTTTTACAGTATGCAGAATAAAAGCAAAGCATGCATAGCCAAAGCACTCATTTTAAACCAGTGCTCTCAGTTTTGGACAGAGGGAGCAGAAAAAAGCATTTCAAGCTCACTTGTGCCAGGAAGACAGTTGTTTATGCAACCCAGTAGGTTTATAGAAGTGTGCTTTTCATGTGCTTTAGACTGGAGCTCATTTGTATCAGTTGCTGTAAACTACAGCTCTGTGTGAAGCCAACATTTATTTATAGGACTGCTATCAGTACTGGCCACACTTCCCAGTTTCCTTGATGGCAAAGCAAGCCCACCCCTGAAGTAAATAAATTCATAAATAAACTGCTTCTCTTGCTGGAACTGTGACCATAGGCAGAAGTCTTAAAACTTCTTTTTTTTTTACTTTTCATTTCTTGCTCTCACATCAGTAAATGATTGCAGTTTGGTAGGGGGATTGATTTTCTTTTGTTTAGTTTTAGGAAGTAGAGGGTTTAGAAATGTCTCCAGGAAATGAGCAGGTGGTCAACAAGCACATCACCAACGGAAAGAAAAAGTCTCAATATCATTTAGTTGTTCTTGAGGTACGTGAGAGTATTCTTTAAAATTCCTGTCACCAGAGTGAATCGATTGACTTACTTCTAGTTTTATGTAACATAGTAAGTTTTGAGCTTGAAAAGCCAACAGGAGTGGTCTCTGCATGGCCACACTCACTCTTTTCCAAGGTGCCCTTGCCACAGCTCTGTGGTACAGCCCACAGAAATGTCACGTTGCAAAAACTGGGCTGTCTTGTCACTTTGTATGTTTGTACATAACTGAGATAGAATAATGCCCAAACTACAAATAAAAGCGGTAATATTTGAAAATGTGGCTGGGGAAAAGTACAGTTGTATATTGTGTTTGAAAAGCTTTCCATTCCTGAAATGATGTGGCCAGCAAATGATGCTGAAATGTTTTTGAAAACACTGGGCTGGGAAGGCAGGGTGCTGACTGGGCACACACAGCCCAACATTCAATATTTTTGTTTTCCGTGTAATTTGCTGTAACATTTCTGATTTCTTTGTATTCATGCCTTACGAGCTTAATTAAAAGCTCTGGAGACTTTGTTAACAAATGCAGAGTAAATTTTATTACTTGAGCATAAGACTGAAGTGAATGAAGTTAACAAAATTCTAATGAGCATTTTTAGTAAACAATATCACAAGGGGACTTGGAGGAAAAAAATCTACATTTTAGAATAGAGCTATTTAAACTCATTAGTTTAAATGCATTGCAAATATTTTTGCTTACTGCTCATCTGAAATAGTCGGTATTGGTGAAATTCTTTTGCTAGGCTCAAGATAGTGCTAGATTAAAATAATTAGACTGGTTCAGTTTTTTCAGCTTTTTCTATTAGTGGTTTTATACATACTATGTCCAGGAGTCCTGCTGCAACACTTCAACTGGGCTGTCTAGAACGTTCTCCTTTAGAAATGTGGGAAATGCTGCTTGCTTGTTGCATCACAACCATGTGTATCCCAAGGGATACCTTGCCCTAGGGAACTCACAGGGCTGCAAATCATGTATGGTCATCTTAGAGTCACCTTCAGTTCAGTTTGGTTCCCCAGCTCCTTTTGCATTGGCAGCGGGCAGCCTGGATGGAAGCCACAGAGCCAGCTTCCTCAAACAGTGCCTGGAGAGACCAAAGGAATTGTGGGGTGCAGCTTCAGCAGCATCGTTTGTTTTTTGGTTGGAAACAGCTGACTAACCTCTGCTGTCCAGCATAAAACCAATACAGTTCATAAAACCAGTACATCTTTAGTACATCTGCATATTTGTTTATTTACTTGTTCTACAACTATTTTACTTTTAACTAGAATCACTGCAGGTACTGCTCTGAAGTGGTTTCAAGTGCCACTTGAAGAACCTTCAGTTGTGGATTTCAATCCATGTCACCGTTTGCTTATGCACAACCTACCAGTGTATTTATACATTGAGTAGCTGCATTTTAGTTTTTAGTGAATGCTTCTCTATTTTGTTTAAAAAGTTTCTTCACAATTAGTCTTGCTTCCCATGAAATCACTCCTAACAAATAGCTTGATTCAATGCTGTGCAGCCCACACCACTCGTGAGTGTCCTGTGTTAACCCACAGTTCACAGGTGGTTTATAATTTGTTTACAGTTCCATTCCTTTATCTGTGATGTGTTTCTTGGAAGAAGAAAATATGTTTGACAGTGTACCTGGGGTTTGAGAGCTAAGATGCAATTTGTCTGATGGTACCCTCTGTCAGTGGTGCCTTGGCCGCACAGCGCCCTGCCCCGTTAGCATCCTGCAGCTCATCTCAAACAGCTGAAGCACGAGCTGGGCCAAAGGTGGGTATGGACAAAGCACACCACCTCCTGCTACTCTGATCTTTTTCTTTTATGTATCCTAATCTAATTACAAATATTTTCATATATTTTCATGTTTTTCTTGGTGTGTTCAAAGCCTGAGCTGTTTTTAGTTCTGTAGCTGCATGATTGTTTATTGACATTGTTCCAGTGATGAAAGAGATGGTTTACAGAAAGTGAAAGATCAAGATATGTTATCTGTAGTACTATAAATGTAGATCTTCAGTTGTGCTTTATAAACTGCAGACTAGCAGGAATGGCACATAGAATGTTTGCAAATGTATGTGTTTTTGTAGAAAAGCCAAGGAGCAGAATACATGTTATTTTGAGCTCTGTGTCTAATGCAATTTTACAGTAGTAACTAAATCAGACAATGCCCTATATGTAGTTCTGCAGCTACGCAGGAATAGTGTGGATATTGCAAAATTGGGAAGAAGAGAACTACAAACGGTGTTTAAAACAGGATGCGTGTTTTGTTTCATTGAGGTGTTTCTTCCCTGTTGCACTCCATTGATTCAAGTATTTTCCTTGCTTACGTTTCAATTTTGTGAACCTGTAGAGCTTTTTTTTTTTTTTTTTTCCTCAAAGTAAAATTTACTCTTTTCTTCCACAATTGTAAATTGAAGGAGAGACTCCTTGTAGGTAGAAGATCCTTCAAATCAGAATAGTAAAGTGTTCTCAATTGATGACTTGCAGCAGAGCTTAACATCAGCTATCAGTGAGAAAGGTATGTAATATCTATTTCCATAAATTTAGGAGGAAAATCCTGACAAGCTCATCGCATTTGATACACGTTATTTTATTTTAACTCTCTAACCTGAAGTAATTCAATCTAATTGTGCCACTCAGACTCATCAGATGTTTATTTTTTGAATGAGAGATCATTGTTAACTGTCAGACACCAGGAAGCACCAAATGTTTCTAAAGCTACAGTAGAAGGCAGAGTTGGAACTCAGAATATTCTTTCCTGCTCTGTGCAGTCTGAAAACTGAAGCAACTGTGCTGTGCCTGTGGCTGCATTGCTGCTGGTGGTGAGCATGACTCCCTGACGTTCCTTTCACAATTATTTACTGTCAAATAAAGACATCTCAGAAGAGAAAGCTGTGGAAAGGCAGCTTCATAAGACAAGGCATTAGCCAGAAAAGTGCTGGCGTTAATGCTATTCTACTGCTGTCATCTGGCTAGGATGATTTACAGCAGCTGTAGATAAGTAAACGATGTAGTGGTTCATGTTCATGGCACTAATGAAGCGAACTTTATGCAAAGTTTGTCACTTTATATAGAACATAAAATGTTCTGATAGCAATTTTTCCCCTAATTACACAGTTTTTGCTACTTAATTCCTTATTGGGAACTGGTATGAACATCAAGATGCTGGGTTTTCCTGCTTATAGAGATCTTTTTAAAGAGGCAGATCGTAAATGAATTTTCTGCAAAGGAAGCTGAGAGAGGAAAGGAGAGTGGAGATCAGTTGTTAAGAGAACAGAGACCAGCCTATGAAGACACCACATGCAGCGCTGCTGTATTTGTTCTCATTTCCACTTATAGGCTCTGTCTTAAGCCTGTCTTCCTTTGCAGAAGGTTTTCTGCATGTGGAGGACAACTGTCTTCTTCAAGCCATTTCACTGTAGTCTTGCTGTGAATTCTGTCCTTGTTAGTCAGGAAGACTTGCCTTATAGAAGATTTCAGTGTCTTTTTAATACCTTGAGTTGAGCAGTAATATTTAAAACAAGATGATGAGGCCGTACCCGTAAGCAAATTCAAACGAGGTGTTTTAAAAGCTCTTGAGTGGAACAATGGCCAAATAAACCCTGCCTGCCCTTGTTATAATGTGTGGCAGGCCATTCAGTGAAGGTCACTCTGTAAATACTTGCCTCCTTAGACATTTTAAAAGAGATATTTCTCTTTTCAATAACTGGGTAATCTCTGACTCAGGATGCTGTTAATTAGGCAGGGGATTTCAGCTCCTGAAAGATGTGCAACCAAGTGCTAATTGTGCAGGAAGCAGCAGCAGTGGAGTAGGCTGTGCAAAGGGCATGGCATGGGCTTTTATTCCTTGGCAAGAGTAGAAATTGCCTGGTGCTGGAATTTGAAAAACTGGTTATGTTGTCAGGAGGTAGGTGTGGTTTGAAGGAGTACATATGAAGATTTGATTTACTGAGAACAAAAGGAGGAGGATGAACCAGTAGGTTCTCCTGGAAATTATACCAGCCCTGTACTGTTGAGGTGCTGTTAGAGAATATGGAAGATGCAGCTGTCAATTCCCCTGTCACATGAATCACATGCTGTATCATTTCTCACAGTGAAGTTAACATTTTGTGTATTTTAAAAACAAATGCAAATAAAACATCCTTCTTTTTCTTGTGCCCCACTCTGTTGGCTTTGGAGCAGTATCCTGGATCTTCTGAGGTTTATTACTTCTCACTGCATCTAGCAATCTAATTCTTAAAATACTAATACACTGAAGAAGGGCTGCATTTCATATTTCACTTCAAAATACTTTCGTCCTCACTGATGTTTTATTTTAATGGTTGGTGTTTTAATGAGAAGATCTTTCCTAAGATTTAAATAAAAGCAGACAAAGTTTATAATGGAAGACTAGCTAAGCAGCTGAGCTGCAGACTTCGGATAATATTACTGCTTACAAATCAGCTTCATTTTGTTTCTGAGCCACTATGCCAGCTAGAAGAATGCAGCTCATCAAATACACTTCACAGAAATCAGAGCGTGACTAATCTTTGTGGGAAAGATTTGTGCAAACAGAAATGGCCAGAGGAGCTCAGGTCTGTAACAAAATATTTAAAAGAATAAAATCTGTGGCTATTCATATATCAAATAACCTTTTCCCCCAAGGAACAGTGCTAGGGCTTCGGCGTAGTGAGAGGAACATAGCCTTTGTGAAAAACATCAGTGAGCAAAATATTCTGCATATTGGAGACATCTACAGGGAGCACAGCTTCTGAATCAAATTATCTTACTCATGCAAGCTGCTTTGTTCCAGATAAACAAAAACAGACAGGCTATAAGCAGATTATTAAAATACAGCACAATTAAAGAAAACTCTTGGAAATACAAACAATTATTTCCATTTTAAATGTTCTCAGTTTAGCCTTAAGACTGCCAGCATAACTGTATTTAACTAGGCTTTGTAAATATGAGTTGCACAAAATCTAGTATCTAGCAGTGCTTTATTCAAATTTAACTTAGTGCTAGGGTAAATTTTCCATCTAAACTAAATGAAGTCATACTGCACCTTGACAGGAGCACTCAGCAATGTTCAAAATCCATCACTTGGCAGTCATCATCATCAGCGATTCTGTGAGAAAGTTCATTTTTATCACAGTGATATTAACTGTATTTCATGTATTCTAAGCAAGCAAGTCATAAGGAGAGGAAGTAAGGGTTCTGTAAGTCATACAGTGTCACACTTTGCATTCAGCACTGTGATTTCTTTTGAAGTGGAGACAGCAGATAATAACACAGATAATTCCCACTACCACATAAAAATAATTATTTAACAATTCTAGCAACAGAAACTAAACAGAAGATACTGTAAACAGCATCCACCATGAAGAACTTTAACAAATCCCTAAGAAGCCTTTTCTCTTGGAAGTTACAAGATTTTCCAGTGAAAAATTGTGCTAGTTTTGAATCGGTGATGGCAAGTCATGTGCAGGTGAATCCTCAAAGATAAAATCAGATTTCAGAGAGAAGTCAGAGGAAAGTCTGTACTTCAAGAAACTGGTTTGTAACACTACAGGTAGTATTTAGGCACAACTAGAAAATACTTATTTTAAATACATACCTACAGAGTTGGTTATAAGTCCTAATGCAGACAGAGGAATTAGTCTTATTTGAGGAAACAACACAAACACTTGAGCTTTTCAAGTGTATTTCTTGCTTTTATGTTAAGGTATGGGTCTAAAAGTTAGAAGTTTGTCCTCCAGTAGCTGCTACTGAAGTAGCATGCTGGTAAATTGGGCAGCTGATAATACCAGAATTCTGCTGAGAAAGCTCTGAGGTGCTGTGCTGCAGTGGGAGTGGGGAGAGCCTCAACTCTACACGGCAAGTACCAAGCATTTGGTAGAGGAGTGTTCTGGTGAAGGAAGTTCTGGTTGTGATCCCAGCACCACAGCTTGTTGTTTGTGATCTTAATAGTTATCAAATGCGATAGATATATTTGTCTTTAAGAACAGTAGGTCTTGTGTGCACTTGGGCATATAGAGCTCCTGTAAGCAGCCACCAAATTGCTAACATTGGATTCTTGTTGAAACGAGAATTTGATCTGTGAAGCTGCGTGGCTGAAGGAGGTGGGGGAATTTAGGCTAATGCTAACAGCATAGTGTTGCAAAGTTGTGCAAATGTCATTGGTTTTATTGTTTAATATATTTGAAAAATATACACTTTGCTTTTGTTGTTTTGGCTGAATCTGTTTGTGCATACACTGACACGTCCTCCAAAAGAATTGGTTTAATTGGTGTTTGTCATGCTCTCAGGACTTTATTTTAGCTTCAGTATTGCTTCTTGCTGTGCTGTTACTCAGCCCTGCAGGGAATTTCAGGCTGTATGACACTGTGATGAGCCTCCACAAATAGATGTGCTTCCTATAAACTGGGAAGAGTACATGTGCCGTTTTTGTCCGGCGCTCTCTGAAAGGAGTTAATATGTCCCTCTGGGCATGGGAAAGGAGCCGAGGAGTTATGTTTTCCAAGAGCTCACAAAAAATCTCCCCTTGGGTCTTCAGTTCTCAGCTCAATAACTCACCTAGAAGTACAGCTTGACAGAGGCCATACAGGAACTCCAAGACTAATGTAATTTTAAAGCTTTTGCTAGAAAAACTTGCATAGCAAAAGCCCTATTACAGATCCAGCTGTAGAAGTGCAACAGTTCTTTTTCTGGTTCAAGTTCAGCTCTTTTAAAGGAGTGGGTCTACTGACAAAATAAGTTATTGCTCATAGGAAGCAAAGCCTGTACTGGGCTGGTTTGCTGTTCCATGCGAGGAGGACTTGAAGATAGGCAAAGGCTTGAGTTTCATGTGTGGCAGGGTCACCTGGAACTGCAGAGTGACAGCAATTGAGAATTAGGGTCTCAAATATACCAAATATGAGATTGTGATTTATTGTTGCTGTCAGTTAAATGAGGAGAAGGATTCTGCAATCTACCCTAATGGAGCTGAGATACTGAAATTGAATTTATGAATGAAAAATGCCCCGGCCTTAGTTAAATTTAGTGGCTCAGTGACTTAGTGGTAATTGTGCACTTGCAATTCCTTCATCTGGACTGGACTGAAAATATGTACTGTAGTGATCAGATTAAATGAAATTTTAACGATCAGTCAGGGTTAGGCAAAATACTAATTAAACCCAGGGAAGTCTATTAATATAATTAGCCTCAGGGCAAGACCATTCAGGAACTGGAAACAAATTATTTGTAATGTCCTGTCATTTCATAAGTAAAATGTTCTTGTCTGCAAGAAGAGATGAAAAATGGAAGCCTTTGATTAGAAATGAGAAGCGCTAGGTGGCTTTTGTATTTTCTATGTGCATCTAGTTTGCTTCTGACCTCTGGCACCAGCACAAGGTCCTGTTCTCAGCTATCAGTGACAAGTGAAAAGCTACCAGAGAACTTGGTGCTATCGTAAACTGTGTTGAGGAATTGTTTTCACTTTTTTTTGAGAGCTACTATCTTAACCAGTGTCCTTAAGTAATAAGGAAGTCTAGAATTGGAATGGGTCCTGAAAAATATAACAAATCATTGAAAGCTTTTATTTTGGTGTTTAACCATTCTCCTTTCAAGTTGTGTGTTCGAAAGTGAGTTGTACAATGCACGGGGAGGGATGTTCGTATACTTTCTGGGCCTGTGTTTTTGGTAGGAGTCTTCAAAAACAAAGTCTTTGTATCATTATCATTATTACTTGTATTATTACTTGTCTGGAGTTCATGTTCTTGAAACTGAGTAAAGCATAATGTTTAGAAGCTTATAAAATCTGAAATATATTGTTCAATGACTAGTATTAAGAATTCAGAGCAAAGAGTGAGAAGTGCTTTTTTTTTCCAGAATTTTTTATACTTTGCTATTTAGCTAAGTGGCCTGGGATTGGTTTTAGTTTAATTTAAAAATCCGATCCCTGTAAAACAGTTCAAAATGCATCTTTATAAGAAGAGCATATAGCAGAAAATGTCTCAGCTCTTTCAGCTCAACATAAAAATGACTATGAACAGCCTTTTAAATTGTTGGGATTGTCTCCTGCCTGCTGCTCCTCTGCTGGTTTTGGTTTGGAAAACAGGTTTATGTTGTATGCTCTGATGATACCCCTGGAAGAGTGAGGAAGTTAGAGCTGCCTCAAGCCCTCTTCCTCTTAGTCTTGTCTTTGTTATTACTGATGTAGGAGTAAGCTTCAGCAGAAGAGCTGCTTGGTGGTCCTCTGGGAAGAATGTTGGACAGGCAACTCAGATCTTTTCCTTGTGCTTTGTAAACAAAGTCAGTACTCAGTTGAGATGTTTGATCTGTTGCTGGATGTCAATGAATGATTTAAAAGTAAAATTGAACTCCACTGTTAAGCAATCTGTTTAGAAGGATACCTGAACAAGTCACAGAGCCAAACATTCACCAGAAGTTTCACCAGCAGTGTGTAAAACTGCAAAAATAGGCTCTGATGTAAAATCTTAGTGTTCCTTACTGCTCAGCCCCACCAGGAAATACTTGATATTTCCTGAGACACATTAAAATGAGGAAACCATAAAACCAAACAGAAAAGTAATGTGAATCAACTGTCTACATTTACTGCAGCTGCTTGATGAAGGATCATAACCTAATTATAGGTTCAGCTCTTAATCTGATAAATTTTTCTGAATTGTTTGTTTTGTGATAAATATTTGGGGAGGTGGAAGGGGAGGGAAAAGAAATGTCATGCTCATTCCCTTTGAATATGAACAAAAGCTTTGGTTTCAGCTGTCAAGATATCTGTTTGTGTGCAACGTTTTGATGACCCACCAGAAATATTTTAATGTAGTCTTACTGTGTAGGAACAAGAAACCACTGGCATGAAAGACTGAAGCATTAGTTCCAAAGGGACTGTGCCATGCATTGTGACGCGTTGGGCTTATTGTATTAAGCACGAAGCTTGGGCAGGCTTTGTTACCGTTCTGCTGGTCTCCCTAAGGTTTGAAGCTGCTACTGTTGTCAAGCCAAGCATAATAAGAAGGGTGAAGCGGGTACCAAGCTGCAGGATTTTCACTGCTTTATCTTCAAAGCAAGGATTGGCATTTACAAACAGTATTACATAAAACTTTCATATGTTTGTTCTGCAGAAACTGAATGTAGAGCAAGAAAAAATGCCAGCTACTCATGTAGATACAGGTTTAGGTGCTACTGATTATGAGCTGCTGTTAAAATCTGCTGCTTAAAAGGAGAGTCAGAGAGCAGTTGTTCTGAGAAAAATCAAGAGGCTATGTGCAGTATATTGCAAAATATATAAATATGTAAATGATATACACAATGTATAATTATATGTATAGCATGTATGTACTCACACTACATACTGCAAATTAAAGGGAATTCAGAGAAGAATACAAATTATTAAGGCATTGCATTCACTGTCTTATGTAGAAAGCAGGAAACATTTATTTGTTTTTCAGTTGGCTGAATAATGACCAGGCAATGTGTAACAAAGCTGAAGTCTATAAGGCAAGCAAAGAGAAAACAACATCCTACCCAGCAAAAAGAATCCAAACACACCTTATCTTCACCTCCTGTTTGCTGTGGTAGAACAAGTGGCAGCAGCGGCAGCCGTCAAAATAAGCCATGCTCACCGTGGACAGGATACGGTTGACGAAGCGATAATTAAATCCTTTTCTCTGGCTGCCTAAGCCTGCTTCCAACTCCGTAACACAGATAAAAATGTCTTTCATTTTCAGAAGCTCCCAGCCTGGTCTCTGCTATGCAAAAAAAAAAAAAAAAGAAAAAAGAAAAACAACCCAAAAAGCTTGCAAAAGCTTTTCATGAAAGTATTCATGTAATGTCTCCCAAGTTGCGGGCCTCTATTTCTCCATTTTTCAGTACTTGTAGACTTCAGGACAAGTTGCCAGCAGCTGCTCTTTTCTGTGGGTGAGTGCATGATGACCCCAAAGTCCTTCCCACAAATTAGACGCTTGCCTTGCAGTGCTCTGGCAGCCTTCGTTTGCTGCTCAGCTGTGGGAGCTCTTTCCTGAGCACGGAGACCCTGGTAGAACAGGACAAGTTACTTTGGGGGTTGACTGTTCCTCTGGACTGAGTGAAACATAAGCTAACACTTGGTTATGCAGAAATGCAATAAAGTGTGCCTTTTTTCTATCATGATTGTAATTAGTTAACTGACCTTATTGTAATCATCAATTAATTGCCAGAATTTTGGATTGTACTTCAGCATCTTAGGCCAGGACAATGCTGATTTTTGTGCTGCAAGCATAATTCATATTTGTCATCTGCTTCATGCAGCCGGATCTGGTGTTTCTGTAGGAGCAGGAATTCTCTCTTGCTGCCCCTGCTTGGCTCCAGTCCCTGCTGTGTGCCCCCTGTTCTGCCCGGCCCTCCTCCAGGAGAGCTTGTGGGCACGGGTGAAGCTCAGCGGTCGTGGCTTCAGTTGCTCAGTGACATCAGTGGGGATACTGACGTCAGGAAAATTAAGCACATGATTAAGCACTTGGCTGAGCAAAGGCCTGAGCTAATTCCCTTTTGTAAGCAGATTTGGACACAAATTAACACTAGATTTCTGTTTTCTTTTGATTATTATAGGGTTTTGGGGGAAGGTAATTTAATCTCCCATCAAAGGCTTCAGCAAACACAGGGCCTTAGAACAAAACATTTAAATATAATTATAATAGGGCTTGTCAAAAACACTTAGCATCATATGGTTAAGACATTACTGGGCCTCACCTCTGCTAGCTTGAGGTACCTGAGTAACTCGGGCAGAGCTGGAAGGCAGATGATAATTAAAATAGCAACAGAAGAAATATTTCATTCACTGGGGTTAATAAATGTAAGCAGTGATGCACCTGTGTGAAGAAGCAAACAAAGCCCCAGTTATGTTTGTTAGAGAGAAAAGCTCATTGGTGCTGGGTTGGTTTTATGTTGTTCCTTTTGTTACTGTGGTGTAGAAAATTATTTTCACTGTTCTTTCAAATCTGCTGTACCTAGGTTCCTATAAAGGTGAAATAGGTATAAGCAGAGCATGGCTCGTAATGGCCGCATAACTATGCGGGTTGGTGATGCTCTCTGCTGATTTTCTGGCCTCTCTGAGTAGGAAATACTTTGATAATAATTTTCAAAAATATTAAGAAGGGAATTTAGCAACAACCTCATCTTTATAAGCATCCCATTCCAGACGTTAATTTATCTTCATATGAAAAAATGAATTGGTGCACAAATATCTGAGCATATTTGTATGTATCTTAACATGCTTGATATGAGTAGCTAGGTTCAGGTCCCCATCTCCCTGCATCATGGGAAGTATCCCTGTACCTTCATGTTTAAATATCAAGATCAGCATAAACTACCAGCGCTCTTAAGGGATGCACATGGTTTAAGCTAGCTGGGGATCAAGTGTATATTCTTCACCTCTGTCTGTAGAACTGCCATGCTGTATGGAGTTGCTGCAGTCTGAGTGAGATGCAGGTACCAACAGTGAAGCTGGCTGCATTTTGCTCCATCCGTGTATGAGCAGTGTGGGTGGGCTGCCTGCAGTGAGTGCTGGTCGTGAGGAGAAAGGAGGACTCATGCACGTTTGATTCCAGGTTCCTCTGAATGAGCACATTCCTTTGTGTGACTGCTCCCTGCAAAGTTATGATTATCTCTGAGATGCTTCTGTTGGTTACACAGGTGTAGATTCTTTCTTTTTTTTTTTAATCTGACAGGCACAATTTTCAAGATGTATGGGCAGTAATTCTGTACTAAACAAAAGACTGGCATAACTGACGTGGGTAAATGCCTATTACTAGAAAATGCTAAATGAATTGGTTGGCTGTCTTTCAAAACTTAAAAGCAGTATTGCTTTCTGTTGGAGCTCTACACTAGCTAAATTGTGTTTTTCTAGCCATTTTTCCTGTTTCACTGATGGCAAGAGAAACAAGCTACATTTATCTTTACATTATTTCATGAAGCAGATGATACTGTTTCAATAAGATGTTTTCTGAAAACAAATCAAGGCTTCATTTTACTTCTAAAATAAGGACATATTTAAATTGCCATTATTCATTGTATCATTCTTCATTTGTCACACTTTGAAGTGGTAAGTTGTCTCCATCAAGAGCACAAAATCATCTGCATGAGGTACAGCTGCACAAGGTGCCTGGAGCTGGGGCCATTACTGACACAGAGTGTGTGCCTCTTTTTTCTTGTAGCTGCTAACAAAAGTGCTGAGATTCTTACTGTATTTATTTATTTTAATTTTGTGTTGCTGGAAGAAATACTTGAGAAACAGTAGAGCTCTATATTTCAGTGCTGTGTTATTTCTTGGTTCTTCCAATGGTTTAGTAGCATTGCTTCTTTACATACTATAGGTTTTATGAGAAGAAGGCATAAAAAATAGTAATTTTTTATACAGAAATGTAGAGGAAAAAAAGGAAGATATTGACGATTTACATCCCCTAAAATGCATTGTTGAGCTTTGTATCCTGCAGTTTTATGTCACTGGGTTTCAGTGTCTGCCTTACTGCCTCCGGATAGCAGAGTGCTGTTGACCAGCTCAGTTCGTATTTGCCAAGCCAGCTCCAGTGTGGTGACATGCCAAGGTGCTCCCTTTTCTTAAGTGCATCAGCGTCTGTGCGTATGAAGCAGGAACCAGGTCCTTCTGCTTTGCTGCCAAAGAGCAGCAGTAGGAAAGTCCATTCAGTGATTCCACTGCCAAACACCTTAGAATGTAATTAAGGCTGGTAAGGTATTTGAAAATTAATGTCAAGCTACATTTAGTCAATAGCAAATTTGTCTATCAATATTAAACTGAGAATGTTGCTCAGTCTCTCTGCTTGAAAGATGGATTGAAAACCTGCATGAGTCACTCAGATGTTCAATTGTCTGCAGAATTGGGACAAGACCTATTCCAATTCTTGGTCTAGCAGTCTTGGTCTCACTTTCCAGGCAGTAGCTGTCGTGTCAGCCTTCTCTTTTAACAGCTTTTGCATTTTTTTCCTAGTTAATTTCCATCTGGATTGCTGAAACTAATACATCAAGGTTTTGGAAAAAGAAGCAATCCTCATGTTTGAGGGAAGATAAAATAAAGTGAGGTGTTATCAGTGGTGCAGCTTTACATCCAGTTGGCTCTCTGTTGCCCACTCTCTAACAGATGTAACAGTGAACAGAGAAAAGCACTTTTCCTAATGTAGCTGTATAAGGCACATCTATCCGAAGTATATGAACTTAGTGGTGAAAGAAGTTATGGAAAAGGGGAGCTGTGAGCTCTCTTTCAGTCTAGCAGTACCTATTAGTTGAAATATAACCATGTCCAGAACTCAGATCAGTGTATTTTTTTGTTTCGTGTAGCAAAGGCAGTGTACAAATTCACTTTTTTCTTTTTTTAAAAAATTTCACTTTTTTCTTTTAATCTTTTTAAAATTCTCTGCCATAGTACTGTGCAGTCATTACTACTTCTTTTTTACTTAATAAAAAAAGAAAACAAAAATGCAGAAATAGCCACATTCAATCTGTGAAATCATTGTTTCTTACTGCTTCCTCTTCTTCAACAGTTTCTTCATTGTGTCATATTTTAAAGTTTGAGGAATGCAGTTCATATTGACAGTCATCAGGACATGGCCTTGGTGTTACCTCGGTTATTTTGAACAGGAGATTATTTTATTAAGCCAGAACACTTGAACTGAAGTCAGCACCAGATACAGATCTTTCTTGCCCCTGTAATACAGAAACAGCTGCTGTGTTTGCCAAAGGATAAGAAACTGCCTCAGAGATGACACTCGCTGATTGTAGGTGAGAAGGACATGTTTTGTGTTTGCTTCGTTTTTATCAGGGAACTTTATTTACTGTTGGAAATATTTTACATTGTTGTCAGTGAGGAAGAAAACAGTTTTTGTGAGAGAATATTCAGCAGTAGGTTGACTTCCCTCAGGGTCTGTTAGAATGTTTTGCAGGAGACAGATGCCAACCCCATCGTGTAAGTCTCACACTGGGCACACTTCTACTCAGATTGCTCAGCAGTAATGCCCAGAGGTCAGCATTAAATTCTTACTTAGTTCTTGAGGAACAATATTAAATCTGCCTTACAGTACCTCAGGGTCAGCTCTGTAGCTTTTAATGGGCACATAATCCCAAATAAATTTGAAGAAATGGTAGATTGTAAGTTTTTTTGTTTTTTTTTTCACACTCTGCCTAAGTTTGAAGCTTCTGAGTTCCTAAAGTCATTCGGCAAGCAGTGAACCTGTGAAGGTCTGTGCTTTGCAGGAATGTGAGGCTGGATTCCATAGCTGTGGATAACCTTAATGCCAACATTTCAGTTTCCCTCCTGGTGTCATCTTGCATGGATTACCCACTACTTTGCCTAACCGGAAGGGTGCTTGTGGTATAGGCATTGACAGTTTCAAAGCTAATGTACTGTATTGTTCAACATTCAACTTAAATAGTCCCAATCATGCCATTTCAGACAAGACTATAGGAATACCTTTTCTCAGCTCTTTTGGAGTATCTCCAAAAATTTCCAAAAATCTTCTAGAAGAACTGGTATGTCTTTTAGGTATAAAACCTGATTGCAGCTCCCACTCAGCACATATGCATGTCAGAACTCCACTATCCTACAAGATATGGTATCCCAGTAGAGTTTACACAAACAAACAAAAAACAACTTGTCTACGTCTCCCCTCCTTTTCTTTAATGTGGCTATAAAACTACACTGTTCTGTGGCAAACAATGGAAAGTTTTACTGTGGTACCTAGGGAAAGCAGCAGCTTCTCATTGCCATTATCTGCATATTCCTGGGCTTGTGTTGGAGGCAGTTGTGGACACATCTCACTTTGTACACTGCAGTGCTGTGAGTCCATCCAGATTTGCTGCAGATGTGGACACAGCATCCTTTTTGGGTAGGGTACAACATTGACAAATTCTGTACAAACAGGCCTAATAAATGTGAGTCACTTATTCTTGGAATTAATTTCTGCACTTAATTATGTGACTAAATTGAAAGGAGCCATAAACAAAATAGCACAGAGAGCTAAGTTCTGAAGGAAGTCATCAACTAGAGTCTTTCCATCAACAGCTTGTGGGAAAAGTGGGTGATACCAGAAGGAGAGATGAAAAAAAGGATGACAAAATGTCAGTTTGGGCTGCATATGCAAGAACAGTGAGTAGGAGTCAGGGAAACAGCATCTGCAGTAGTCCTGTGGCTGCAGATCAGGTAAGAACATGGTGAACCACCTGCAAGTGGTGGTTCAGCACCATCTTTACATGGACTTTCTCTTGCCTTTCCCTGTCACATCATGCTCTGGCTCCACCAGCAGTGGTATTCTGCTTGCAACATCGTGTGGACTGTTTTGCTATAGATGGAAGACCTTATCAGATAAAGAATCTGGAAATACAATGCTATTTATCGATTATCTTGCTTTATTTTAAATGAATAACTTGAGGAGGTTTCTTTTTCTCTCTCTTTTTTTTTTTTTTTTACCCAACTTTATTCTCAGTAGCAAGGTGTGTTATTTGTGAAACTGAGGAATTGGGTTTACATAGCTTTGCTTCATGTTGCCATTCCTGCATCCCTATACAGTGTGAGCTCAGTTTTTTTGCAAGGTGGCTTTGGCTTTTGTAGCAATCTTCAGGATAGCATCACAGTTGCTGAATATGTCTTGTGGAGACTGCTAAGCCCATGTGATAAGTGCAGGAGGGCAGAGAACTGGCAGGTGGGAAAGAAGGAAAAAAAGCAGGGAGAGCTGAAATAGGAGTTAAAAATCATAAGATCTTCCCAGTGCGTAAAAGTGTGGATGCTAAAGAGACATTGTTTAATCCTTGAGGATCGTGATGAAAAAAGATTTGTTATGTTATACTGTACCCAAGCACAGGTAAGCCTCTAACCTGAGAAAGCAGAGCTGCTGTAGTAGGCTGTCCTGCTCAGCAGCACATTCCTGCGGTTCATGATATTCAGAAGACTTCCTCTCCTGAGTCTTTTTGGGAGCTAAAAGAAGGAGCTGGAGCATGGCATGGGTCCATGCATTTATATTAGCATGGGTTCTTTCTTCATTCCCTCAAATCAACATATTGGCAGCAGTCGTGAGTCATGTTTCCCTGAACTCTAGCTGGCAGCAGTGGGAGGGCAAAGAAGTGATTGTGTTCCCTCCTTCACACCAGTTACACTGCCAATAAGGCATTCAGAGAAATACAATGGGATATTGTGCTGCAAGAGTTGCATGCTACTGTTTTGATGGGGTGGGGAAGAGGTCATTATTTTTGTACAGTGGGAGCTAGCAATCTGGAACAAACTGCTTTAGAAAGTGCTCAGCTTTCATTATTACCAAAGTAAGGAATGGATTATATGGCAAAAGGACTGCATGCTGCTTATGTTGTGGAGGGTTGTTTGTTTTTTTTTTTCCCCCACCTTTGTCAAATATTTTTATCAAGCAAAAAAGCTCAGGAAACCCTTTAAGGAATGCTAATTTTCAGTCTTTCTGGGGGTATGTATGTGCCACTACTGGTTGGTAATTATACTTTGTTTTCCAAAAATCTGCAAATCTGACTCCAGCTTCTTTGGGAAGGAAGAAATGCTGTTGAGTGGCTGTTGGACTGGTGTGCTGCAGAGCAACCTGCAGGTGCACTGTTGAGACCCAGGTGCAACCAAAAGGTGGCAGCCACTTTCCTGAGCCCAGATGCCTTTGGAAGTGAACACAGTGCCCTCGTCGGCATGCAGATTTCTTGGGAAAACATCCAGCTCAACTGCAGAAACTCGTAGGAACCCTTATAAACACAGAGATAACCATGAATTAGAAGTTTGAGCAAATGGGAAAATCAGTATTGGCCTAAAAGTGCCACTATTCACTACCGGGAGTGTGTCACGGTCCTTGTCAGCTAGTCTTTGGCTGAGACACCAGCATGTCTGCAGGGGTTTTCCAGCAGGGCTTTATTCCAAACATGGAAATCAAGTACCTGTTCTATTCTTCCTTAAATTTGGGAAATACTTATGAGTTCCGTGTGGCTTTGAATGATGTCCCTAAAATTTTCCTTTGCAGTTGTCACACATGGTATCTCTCTGGCGAGTTACTACTGAGTCTGTGATTTGAGTAAGATTCTTAGAAATAAGCCTAGAAGTAGAGAATGGCTTGGATTGGAAGGGACCTTAAAGCCCACCTAGTTCCTACTCCCAGACATGGGCAGGGCTGCACCCACCAACTCAGGCCGCATGGGGCCCCATCCAACCTGACCTGGAGTGCCTCCTGCTTCTCTGGACAGCAGTGCCAGCCTCTCACTGTCCTCTGATTAAAGAATTTCCTCCTCACATCTAACCTAAGCAGCACTTGCTTGTGCTGTGTCATTCTGAGGATACCATAATACCGTTTCACCCGTCTTTTATATGCATGCATAGAAATGGAAGCCTGCTAAATAACCAAAGTTGTGCTGTTTAGTGGTTTTTCATTTGTCAAGATGAGAGGAAGGTGTTAGAAGCCCTTGAGGTTCTGGAGACAGATCACATTTTATGGCAATGAAGGCAGTAAGGGCTAGGGCACAGCTCCCAGCTGGGGGCTAACGGCTTTGCTGGCTGTATGGGTGGGTTCTGGGCCCTTCTGGTCTTGTGGTTGGAGTCCAGGCATTGTGATGAATTCATCTGGAGCACAGTGAGGGAAGTGGTCTTGGAAAGTAAAGAAATAGGCAGTATTGTTGTGTCTTTAGCACATTATATAAAGTAATATATTCTCCTGCGTGAGCTGTCAGATTATGGTTTGTATTTGTTCTGTTTCCTACATGATGTTAAGTATTAGGTGATTTAAAAGTATCTGAGCGTACAGCCATTGCTGTCCCTTGATGGAGGTCTTCTCTGGCTGCATATTCATGCAGTTGTTCATCCCTGTAAAACAGTGTGGCTGCATCTGGGTGCACGCTAAGGTTCACGCTACCACAGTCATCCTTCAATATTAACACTCGCAGCAGGTTATTTTTCTTAGCAGACATTTCTTTTGTAGGTGCTCCCTAGGTGAGGGAACTTCTTGTAACTCCAGGAATCGAGTGTCATTGATTCTTGGCTATGGCAGCTGCTCGATGTTGAATCTTGTTTTGCTGTTTATCATAGCTTGGTTTGCTACTCGTTCTGCAGCTCTGCAGAGTGAATCCATGATATGCCTGTCTGCGGGACTGGTGCAGCCAGCAGTCTGTTCCATACAGGTATGCTTCACTGCCTCCTTTTGTGCCAGTAGAAGGCTTGTGCACGCCAGTGCTTCAGAAGTGTGCTTTGAGGCAAATCTCCCCTGATTTGTTTCACGTTACAGAGCAGACGTAGCGTACACACACTGGATGAAAATAATCAGAAGTTGTGCTCTAGGTGCATACCTAATGCACTCCCACTGTTAATGGGTGTTCAGCTGCAGTGCTAAAGCAGACATCCGTCCTCAGCCCTGAGATACATAAGGATTGAATGTGAAGGTTTCAGCATGAGCAGCATCTTTGCAGTGCAGATCTGCTCCTAGCATCCTCACTGCTTGCTAAATACTGATAGCCAGAGACACTAAGCCTTTCTCTCCTGCTTTAAGTTAGGACATCCCACGCTAGTCTTCTGCGGAAGAAGTGTGGTTAGTCCCACCTGCAAAGCCCATTTCCCGCAGTGTGTGACATGCTCACCTTACAGACTTTCCATCTTTGGCTGCTTTAGGAGTCATGCTGGATCTTGTGGCTTATACAGGAAAGTAGAGCTGGGAGAGGTCCTGCACACCCTGTTTTTATTTATATACCCTGTACCCTAAAATCCTGTACAAAGACTTGTTATATTCTTTGTGAGATTTCCATAGGTTGGGTCAGCTGCTTCTGCAATCCAGCCTTGGCTGCACCAGGGTCTCTGAATGCACTGTGTCCAAGCAAGTCTGAACTGTACACACTGTGCAGAGAAACAGTGTAGAACTGTCAAATGGTTCCCATAGAAAAGAAGTGCAACTTGAACTGGCCCTTCATTTTCCTTTGTGGAAGAGGCATATCTTTTTTTTTTTTTCCTTAAAATGTTTTTCTTCCACTCCATAAGCATTGACTCTTGACAAGATGTGGTAGCGAAATAGATGAAGCATTGAGTTGGAAATCTATATTGTGCCACTGGATTGGTAAGCTCTCCTGATTGCTAGAGCATAGCTGACTCCCTTTCTTGATCAGATGTTCTCATTTTCCTCTGAGGATGTGGGTCAGCTTGCATACAGAAGGCACTAAACCCCTTGCATCTTAATCTGCAGTCTTTGCCAAATTAAGAAGTTGGTGTCTGAAAAACATGCAAATTCTGCACAAGCTTGCTCTTAGCTCACTTTTCTCTTTCAGTTTGGGTAAGCCACATCTGATTGCCATTTTCATGTTTGATGTATGCCCTGTCTCTTGTGGCACTCTTAAATAACACTAACACCATATTTCAATTTAGAGAGAGAAACTGCTGCAAAGCATATGGCTGATAAACAGTCATAAAAGAACAAAAATTACTAACGTTTAGCAGGGAATGTACAAAGAAACCGCGTTGTTCTCCCTGTAAGGAAGGAAGAACATTGTCACAGTAGCACAGACTCCATGGAAGTGATGCCTTGTTCTTTGCTGCCTGATGCCATTTTAAGCTTTCTTATCAAAGTGCTCATATCCGTGTAATCTTAAGCTGGCTTTTATTTGAAATAGTACGAACATTATTTCTTTTGCTCACTCCCAATTCCTTGTCATGGTGTTGAAAAGGGACAGTTAATAGAGGCATAAGATGTTTTTCATCTCATGGGAAGGATTACAATCTGGCGCCAGTTGAAGTCATTGAGATTACATTGTCTTGTCGTGGATTTACGCTGACGTGGATTCAACCTTTGGGATAATCCTGTAGTTCTTTCTCTGTCAAATAGCCCTTGCCATCAACGTTTTGTTCCCAAAGAAGTCCACCTTTACCCAGCCACTTCAGTCTTCTTACAAATTTGCAGTTTTTCCATGGCTTTAAAAGCACTTTTCTCCCCCACATTTGCCAGTATGAAATAATAGGATTGTTTCAGTGAGAAAGGAAATGTGTTTTGACACCATTGTGTCAGAATGCCACTTTGAAGGTGATTTGTTGAACTCGTGCTAAGTTCCTGTTGGCGTTTCTGTGAGGTTATTATCATTTTGTAAACATTACGTTACAGAGTGCCAGCTGCTTCTTTTTTTTTTCTTCTTTTTTTTTTCTAAATAAAACATACAGTACAGCCCGTTCACATGAACTAATCTCCAGTGCCCACATTGTTTTGCAAATATGGGACCAGCATCTGCAAAAATAAGAACAAAAAACAACCAACCAGAATAATATAGAATAAGGAGCTGGAAGTCTACAAACACTGCCTCTGCAGGGCAGTTTGCAATGCTTCAGGTGTTTCTTCAGAAAAAGAAAATCCATAATTTATACATGTTTATACTCCCCACATTTAATTTCTGTATTCCAATAAGCACACCCTATTTACATCTGAGCCCTAATGATCTCTTCCTGCAGCTGTGGGCAGGGCAGGGCAGGTGTTCAGGTCCCAGCCAGGAGCCCTGAACAGGTGCTGCGTGGCCAGGACTGTGCTGAGACATCTGGGCAGGTTCAAATGAGTCCTTTTGGTACACACTGCCCAGGGAGCACGTGCCTCTAGCACCCTGACCCTGTCAAGTGCCCGTCAGGAGGGCAGAAACAGTAAATGAACTGTACATAAGTTAGTGAGCGTCAAACAATTTATGAGGAGCCGCATTGTCCATTTGGAAGTTGATGTGCTGTAAGGGCTGATGGCAAACAGGAGCAAGTTATCTTAAGTTCTGGCTGTTTAACAGCTGTCTTTGTACGGCGATAGGCTGGTGATGTTCAGCTGTGCTAGCCAGGTTAGCCGTTGGACCCTTGCCAGAAGCAGACAGCTGCTGTGGTGTCTCTCTTCCTCATTAACTGGTCATAGAATCATTGAAGTTAGAAAAGACCTCTAAGATCAACCAACCCATCCCCACCATGCCCACCAATCACATCTCTCAGTGCCACATCTCCATGGTTCTTGAACACCTCCAGGAATGGTGACTCCATCACTTTCCTGGGCAGCCTGTGCCAGTGCCTTAGCACTCCACCTGAGAAGAAATTTCCTAATATTCAACCTGAAACTCCCCTGGCACAACTTGGTATCACTGCTTCTTGTCACAGAGGGCTGACAGCTTTGTGCCGGCATGTTGAGTCTGGTGCTTCTGGGAAGCTCTGGACTGATAGATACTGCAGACTGGATGAATTTGTTCTGCCTCCCCTTGCTTTGTGTCACATAATGATGACAGAAAAAATGGCACAAGGAAAAGGCTGCTATTGTTAAAATAATTAATCTGGCTGATAGCCTCTTCCCAAAGGGCCCTTGGGAAAGAGGACTGCCAAACATAGGCTGCAAGCTGGGTGAATTTGCATAGTGTGAAAGGTGGGACATTGAATAATAGATCTGTATTTGTTATCTTGGTGTGTTACAATGAAATGAAAGTACAGCCAGCACCCTGAACTCCAGGATATATGCCCTATAGTATTCACTGTAGTAAGCTGAAATGATCTTCATGGGAGAACAAAAAGCAAAAAATTAAAAAAGGACATTAAAGCAGGGTATTTTAGAACAAATTTTGAAGCGCTAAAAATAGAGAGTTAGTCTGGTTTTGATTTCTGCTAGTCCTAAGGATATTAGTGTAGATCCTGTTTGAATAAAGGATAGAGCCCTTGAAGAGGTAGTGGTGCGTCTAGTGTGGGATGAATTCAACAGTCTGTTTCTGCTGGTTTTCAGTTTTTTCATCAAGTTCCCTTGACAGAATTATCTGCTCTGACTTTAAGTCTAAATCACCCTCTTCCAGGGAATTAAAGCCTGTCATTGATTTTTGAGCATTAGTGGCTATTTAGGAAGGCACCCAGACTTAGATGAAGACCTTTGATCCTTTATCCTTGGAGAATAAGTAAGTACTGATTATGATATGTAATTAGAATTCTTTTCCAGCCATTGGGCCACTTGTTTTAATGGATCTAAACACAACATATTCCAAGCAGTGAAAGTTTCTAATTGTATAAAGCTGTGTTTGGCTCATGTCTGCAAATACTGTGCCACAATGCCAGTCACTTGTTTCCTGCAAATAAAGCAACAGGACAGGTATTAGCAGTGTGTCTGCCATCAGTGCAGGAAAAGTTGGGCTTTCAAATGCAGAAGGATACTTGCCATGTATGTAGTAATAGGGAAATTGCTGCTTCTAACACCAGAAATGAAATGCATTGGAAAAAGAAGCATCTCTAGAGCCTCTTTTTCTCTTCTCTTCCTTAATTAATTCAAATTTTGTGTGAAATGATGGAGAAAGTATTTTGTTTAAACTGTAGCTGGCTGATGTCTCAAATACTTTCCTACCTGTGATGATTTTGAAGCTGCTGTTACAGCCAGTTAGCACCAGAGTGGCCTTTGTGGGTTCATCAGCGCATGGTTGTCCTGGGTTACATCAATCAGGCGATAGGGAAGGCAAGCAGACCTAATGAGGGCTCAGGGCAGCCACCCCTGGGAAGCCATCCAGAGGTGCAGGAAGGTACCTAGCTGTGAATGGGGACGCTGTCTTGCCAGCCCCAAGCCAGAGTGCACAACAGTTTTGCCACGCAGGCAGAAGCCAATCAGGCACAGCACGCAGAGCAGGAGGATGCTTTATCCAAATGTCTAGGAAGCGGTTTAAGATATACTGGCTGGGCTTCTTGAGCTAAAACATGCATGAAAATTATCTTAAAATCTCCATCTGTAAATGCTTAATCCAGCAGTTAAGAGTAACCGTTGTCTTGATGTTAGCGCAGTCGGTGGTGCGCTCACCAGCTGTCACCGATTGCCATGGTCAGGAACCAGAGGTGCTGACTCAGCCCAAATGCTTAAGCGCAATTAACGCTCAGGTTTTATGACGCAGGGGTTAGAGGGTTGCAGCACTGCTTTGAGTAGAGCAGATATCATCACATCTTGACTGGTCTCAGTAGGGCAGTTTTGAAAGCAAAAAGATAATAAAAATAATAAAGCACAACACAGTCCGTTTTCCACTCTGCCTCTACCTGCTGCAAAGGCTGCCTCCATGCAGGTGCTCCCGTTGCTTATTGCTGGGCAGTCACTGGTCCTGAGCTGCCCCAGCTCCTCTGTGCTGCAAACCAGCTCTGCCCCCTTTTGTCCCATTTAAGAGAAAGGTTAAGCAAGAAGTGTTGATGCTCTTAAAGTAAATGGTGGTTTTATTGTTGTTTTGATGAGAACCAGGTGTCGCCTGACATCTGACTTTCCTGGAGATAAAATACTGCTTGCTCAGCATGCATCACCATACCCAGTAAGTTAGCAGTACTGCTTTTTGGCTTCCTGGCCTCTTTTCTCTCTTATTGTGTGTTACTTTGACATTCTTCATGCTTTGCAAATCCCCTCCCTCTATAATTGTCTAATGTATTGCAAGTCTCTTGACATTATTTATAAGAAATTCCTTTCCGTATGCATGTTTTTGATTCCCTGGCCCACTTCACTGGCAGATGCTTTGGGGCAAATTTTCAGCTGGTAAAAATAGAGCTCCCTGCAAAAGTGATAATTTACACCAGCTGAGGATCAGCCACTTGTTCTCTATCTTAAAATATCCATGTCTAAGAAGCAGTTTGTTTCTTACCGCAGAAAATGCTCCTATCTCCCATTTCTTATTTCAAAACAGCATGAACATTTTTTAGACCAAGCTTTGTTTTTAATAGAAGCAGCATTGTGTAATCTGGACTATAGTGCATCTTCATGAAAGGCGTTTAAATTGGTGTTGTATTTCTTTTAAAAATATTTTAAGGAGAATGTTCTGCACTTTGTAGGTATTTTGCTATGAAGTAAGCATAATGCTTCACACTTGCCAAATCTTTCCGCCACATTCTGGCAGAATACGTGCAGTTTTCCCAAGCCGTTTTTCAAGTTGCTCTCTGGAAGCAGCATATTTCAGCTAACGTCAACTGTATCCTCCATTTTAAAATGTTGATAAGTGTGATCATTTTCTATACAGCTAGAATTTCGCATCATAAAACATAATGGATAAAAAGAGGATTTGCATCGTTGTCTTTGTAAGCCTGTGGTGCTCAGAGCCCAGCTTGTACTGCCGGGAGCATCACCTCCTGCACTGCACGGCCGTGCCTGAAGACAGCTGGGAAGAAGCAGTCAAATCTGTCTCATCCAAATTTTTAATTCTGTGAGGAATTCGAAATTGATCATATGCACTGGAAGCCACTTTTCAGTGACTTTTGTTGGGTGTGGTCTGAGATGTTCTCAGTATGGTATGTCCTAAACACCATTATGCTCATATACTTGTGCTGATTCTCCTGCTTGCTCATAAGAGGTCTGTGGTCAAACCTACCCCATGCCAAACACACCAAACTGTGATACTTATTTCTGTGGCTTAAAAAGACCTATTTTTACCCTCTTCTTGAAAGGATGAAATGTTTGCTTAGCGCTGCTGCTTTTCTTCCTAAAACTATGTTCAAGGAAGCCTTAAGAAGTGAGAAGTCAGTTTTAATGTTCAAAGTAATCCAGACTCCTGAAGCTGACTTTCATTCAGCCTTTTAGATCTCAGTGTACTTGAAGTTTTATGCTCTATGGGCTTTGCAGTGGGGTTCCTAGAAATGCCCTAGCTCTGTATCAACATGTAACCTGTATAAATATGAAATAATTATGGGTTTCTTTTACTACATAGCTAGCAAATTCATATCAAATGTCTTTGAAAAGGAAAAAAAAAATCTGTTTTAAGGGAAAAAGCAAACAAGTGAGATGGTGAGGAGGTAGAGACAGGGAGTTCAATACCGTTTAGGATGCTGTGACTACATTAGTTGAAGTCTGCCTTCTTGCATAACATGCTATAGTTGACAGGCTCACTGTTCTTTCTGAAGGACCTAAATTTTATTTCAGTTGCCCCACAGAGAAAGCAAAGTTTCTACAAGTGGGAAAAGCTACATTGGCTTTGCTACTGTTTAATCTTGCAGTTGTCTGGTCAAGTTTTCTGCGGATTTTTTTGTTAGGTTTTCTTTTTTTCCCCTCTCTTCATTCTTTTTTCTTTTCCCCACAGCAGTGAATTGCTTCCCTTCATCAAAAGAAAAAGGGTGGGGAGAGGTGTCAATGTTGGAGTTAGCAAATGAGTGAGATAGAGGCTGATGCTTTCTCAGCACTGTCTATTTGTGCACATCTGCTGGTGGCATATGAAAGGAGAGGAAGTTATTGCTACTCCTGACAACCGTCAGTGATAATTGAGCCTGACTCTTGTGTTACTAGTTGATGGTGCTTGTTCCAACTCGTTTGGACCTACTTAATAATCATATTTTATCCTAAAAAATAACCTTCCCAGGGTATTAAAGTATGTAGCGGTTGGTGAACTCAATGTAAAGGTTATCTTAAAGCCTTCCTGTATTAATCCAGTTAATTTTCAGATTTAGGATGCAGTTGGGAATCTGATCATTGTTTTAAAAGCTCCCAGGTTTGACTTCTTTATTTTATATGTCTTTCAAACTGTACTTAGTACAAATCACTCATGCAGTAAGCTACAGAGCATATGACCTTTGCTTGCATGAGCTCCATACTGAATACAGAGAAGGAAGAAAAGATGAAGACCAGAACATAAAGACTGTATATGTTACCACTTTTGTGCAAAACAAGGTATAGGCAAGATGTAAGCAGCTGCAGGAGCAGCATCTCCTTCCACTCTGCAATGGGGAGAGACCCCGTATGTTGGAGGGAAGTCTGTCCCTTCCCTCCTTAGAGCCTGCACAGGCCACAGTTTGCTTCTAACTGTTTAATATGCTGTGATGTTCATTTTTTTCCAGCGTTCATGTAATTTTGTTTGCCAGTGGAAAATTACTTAAAGGCATTGCTCTGTTGAAGCCTAGAAGTCTTCTGGTCTGATGATCTGCCTGTGGCTGGACTGCAAAGGAAGTGGAGAGAATTCTCCATGAGGTCTGGATCTTGTCCCCAAGTGCAATGCTAGCTTGCATCTATGCCCTGAATATTAGCGCTGTGGTCAGGCAAATGGATTAAAAACAAGGCCATTATGGAGCCAGAAAAAGTATAAAGCTATATCTGATAATCTCATCTTGTTTGTCTTGTTTACTGGTATTGTTTTGATAGGTGTAATTTACATGCCAACTGAGAACCTTGAAGCAGATGGGGAACATTAATGGGTAGCGTACAGTTGGCCAGCAATGCAGCAGCAACTTCTGAAAGAAAAATGACAACGTATAATCCATTTTGTCTGAAATGCCCAGTGTATGAGAGTGTCTGACCGAGACCAGTCAAGATGTGATGTCATTTTCATGGAAAAGATGTTTGTGAAGCGCACTGCGTCTCTTGCATTTGGTATCTCTCTTGCTCTTCTGTGAAACATTCTTATTACAGTGTCCTGTTAAAATCAGTTATTTGGGAATGTAATTCTGAGAACAGGATAAATTTTAAGTACTTATGTGAAATCTTTGTCTCTCAGAAAAAACATGGTTTTCAAAATTGGTGCCGAGCAGATCAACCTTTAGGCACTTAGGCATTAGTATATCAATCACTCTACTAGTACATGTTGAAAATGCACATATGTCAAAGCCTAGGTGTGTTTGCACAGTCACAGATGCTCAAGATGCACATCAGTTGCCTAATACAAGTGACACAGTCAATTTTCATTAGTGTTTTTCTGCCGAATTAACAGTGTAAATGAACTAATTCTTAGCTTTAAACTTGACCAGTACACGTTGTCAAGAGAAACGGAAAAATGGATTTCTCTAAAGCACTATGAGCACTGGTTGAAATATTAGAAACAAAAATTACAGTTAATGGTATTCTTCTAGCATATTAGTTGGTATCTACATTTCCCAACCTTTTGCTTCTCACATAGGCACTTGTCCCCAGCTCAGCACCAACAGCAAGCACTAGAAAATAACTACAGAACGGTCGTGGCCCACCATTTTAAAATCCAATTCAAATGGGAACATCCAGTGTACCATGGATACTTCAGGTTTCCTGTGTTAATTCATTTTAAGACTGTGTTATTTAATGAAAAACTGAATCTAAAATGTTGGTTTTGCATAACTGTGTAACAGGACAACTGCACTTCTGGAGACCATGCCCATTTAAATACTCTGCCACATATGGCCTGCTACAGTGGCTGTGGAAATGCTCTTGAATTGTAGCTGCCTGCTGTCATGATGGAAGATTTGCCCTACCATTTCATTCAACCCATGGAAAGAAGTCAGACATGAATCTAAAATAAATTCTGCATGTGGTTGTTATATGGCTGCAAACCTTTGTTTGAGACGTTGCATTGAGTCAGCCCAGATCACTGAAACAGCATGCCTTAAAATAAAAACTGAGCACTGGGCTGAGTAGAATTTTTTGAGTTGTTTTTCTCTGCATCTTAGGCTAGGGGAATAATTGTCACCTACTTGGTTTTGAAGCCTTTCTTTTAACCTTTCTTTGGTACACCTTTACCAAACAGCTGCAACTTCTGCAGTACCCAAAGTCTGACTGCTGTATGGGCTGCTATTATAACATAGTGATGTTTATAAACCATTAGCTTGTCTCTCATATTATTGGACATATGTTAAAGCATTACATGTGTACATATCTTTAACTGCCTACCTTCTGTTTATATCTGGTCTCAGGCTTTTCCTCGTAGTGAGAAGTCTTAATTTTTTTACTATGATTGTCTCTTAATTTTAAAATGCATCATCTTGATCTTTTAGTTGACAGTGCTTTGAGATCCCCATTTTCTTTCAGAAAGGAAAAAAAACATCAGTTTGCATTGTAAATATCAAAAATATGATTTAGTGAAAACAAAAAGGAATAACTTATCGGAAGAAACATTGCAACTTTAATATTTCTTCATTTGTGTTGTAGTATTGATATTAAATGTTATCATAGATTATACTGCAACCTTTTTTTCTTTTCTTGCCCACAAAGAGTATTAAATAAAAGAAAATGCCACAGAATCTGTAAAACTGTCTCTGTATATTTGTCAGGAAAATGTAGTGGAGTGACATTATGTTCAGGACCCAGTCAGAGTGGTAATTATTCTTTCAGCACTTTAAAGCTGTACCTGTTCCCTGCGTGTTAAGTGGCTGCTAGAGTACAAGACAGCACAAGTTAATTAAATATTAATTGTGACATGGAAAATTTGTCTTGTATTAATTGCTTGGCTGCATTGATCCATAACCTGTATTTAAACAGCACGGTGCTACTGGTTAAATCTGTATACAAGGCAGCAGTTTATATAAAGCCCATCAACAACTGTATGGAAAAATACATTTTTGCCCTAAGTGCGTCTTGAGAGCTTGTTCCAGGTTAGCTGTGCTCACAGTGGTAGCACTGCTATCAGGCAAAAAATTCCATGCTGTTCACACAGCAACTGTGTGAACCTTTCTTGGGTAAAGTTCTGAGAGCTGTAACAGAAATGTGTTGTGTGGTTAAGAACATGGGTCAGGGCAAGTCTTCCGCTGCAGGGAATGTGTCGATGGCATGGCTACCTTAGCAGCTACTGCGCATCCTGAGATGGCTGTTCTGTCGAAGACATTTCTCTCTTGCCTGAGACAGAAGAATCAACAGAGAATTTTAACAGGGTCTGTGCTGGTTTTGCAAAGCTCCAAAGTTTTGTATCTCTGCTCCATAGCTTCCATCATTCTGCCTAAGGCATCCCACCTAGCTCTCAGAGAGTGTTTCAGATTAAGTGCGTATTCGAGCTATAATAATTATTTGTAATCAGTTTACTATAGATTTTAATGGAAAGTAATATAGTTTCAAGTTCAACAAGTGCAACAAAAATTACTCCTAGTGTAATCTTACCACCAAAAAAGCTTTCCTATGGCTTGGTTTAATTTCGTATGTTTTTAATCACTTTCCTTTTCAAAGTGCATAATTTTTCATGAATGTACTACTGAGTAATTTGTTCCTCCCTAAAAACACCAGCAGGTTTAATGCTGAAGTGTTTCACTGTGTGTCCTGTTGTTTCACAGCACAGACTATGTTTTCTGAATGTTACAGCGCTTAGTGCAAATTTGGTTTTGGAGATGCATGGCACTGTCTAACCATAGGACAAGTCATGCATATATAAGTGTGAGAGTTGCTTTGCATGTGTAGGTCTCTCGAACACATCAATTGTTTTGATTTCACTCTGAACAATAACACAAGTGAGGGCACAGCATAGCCAGAAGTCAGTGCAGCAGGTCATTGCTTCTTGGTGCTTTCAGCTCCCATCCAAGTGGCAGTGATGCAGCACCTAACCCGTTGCTTGATCGAGCTGCCATCCATGCTGCAGATGCTGCTCCCTCATCCGCATCATCTCACCCAATCCTCCTGTGCTTCTCTGCTTGTTTAGCTTCATTTTTTCTTCCTCTTCATTAAGCTACTCCTTTTAATTTCAGAGCTGGAGTCTTAAAAGCCTGCCATGTTACCTTGTTTGTCATCAGCATTGCAGGAGTCTCACATCTATCCTACTACCTTTTCCCTAGCAATTATTTTGTTCCAAGGCATTGACTTTGCAATCAGCTCACTATACTAAAACCAGCAGCAAAATCCTTAATTATTTTTCTCCCAACTTAGTCCTTTTTTGAAGTCACTTTTCAAGTGTCTAAAGCCAAATATCAAGGTCTTTAGGCATATCAGCACAGATGTGTGGACACTTCTCGCAGGACTAAACACTCCCATTTGGTGGTAGGGTCTGACACGTTGGAAATTCAGGCAGAATTTCTTAGTTCTTGGCTAATATGGAGATGTCTCACATAGCTTGTATGGTGGTTTCCAGCAACTGAATGTGGCAGGGAGGAGCACAGTGCTGACAGAACAGCAGAGGTGGCTGCGTTCCTGATCAATTCACTCTCCCCAGGCAGAAGGCGAGGAGAACCCCTTTAAGATGTTGCTGGTCATGGGAGGGACAGAGCAGCCCTGAAGGTGACGTGAAAATTTTCTGTGCCTTCTGTGCATAGGAGTGTGGCTTAGACAGGGGCTGGTCTTGTGTGCTTTTATTTGCAGCTATGTAAGAAATGGATATAGCAGTCAGACCTGGATATCCTTTAGAAAGCAGATGCCAATTATAATGTGTATTTCTAGTATTTATCCTAAATATCCTGTATTTTCTTGCAGCATCACATTTTCCAATAGAAAGGAAGCTATCATTTTTCTTCATAAGCAATTTTATCCTTGTTTCTGTTTATTAACGTTTTTTCCTATATTAATCTTCTGTTCATCATTGAAACTTATTCGTGCAATCCTCTGTAATCACCTATTCATGGCCCATCAATTTAGCAATGATTATTTTTTAATATTATTAATATAAAGATGATGTTATACCGATTCATCACAGCTGGCTAAAAGTGATTCACTTCCACTGTTTAAACACAGCATTTTCCAAACTCTCTGTGTTTGAGCACATTGTTGAATAGCCGTGGGCAAATTCTGTGCATTCATTTCTCTGCTTAAAACTGCTCAGTCCCAGCAGCCTGCTTCTCAGAAGGATCTCTCTTTGCCATTAACTAATTACCAAGAACTGTAACTACTCCAAGCACTCAGCAGAGGTGCATAGGGCTTGGCCGGTGGGCCCAGACACTGGTGCTCCACATTAGATGTGGCAGAGAAGGTGTTAGCAAGAGAGATGACTCTTCCTTGAATTATATGATATGTAGGGGTAGGTATTTGAGCACTGTCTGGGAGCTGCTGGGCGTTGTTCCCTCTGTGTCATGGACACCGGTGCACCTGCACCACTTCTGTGTCTTCCTCCTGAAGGCTGCATGTCTGCACCATCACAGCTACAGGCTTTGTGGTGTTGTACTTTTCTATCTCCTGGATTTTCCTGATGCCTGTGATGTTTCCCCTGCCCTGCAGCCACCATTAGCATTGATCAGATTCCGGACCGACTCCTGACAAGTGCAGACTAAAGGGGAAATAGAGAACTGGCAACTGAGATGCTGGGAGAAGGGGAAGAACTATTTATGCAAAGGGCTGTGGCAGATTCCACACTCAGGACATGCAGGACTTGCCTTTTTTACAATTGAGTTTGTATTTTCTGTAAATAAAGCTCAGCTCAGCTGGTTGGCCAGCTCCACTCATTTCTTTTTGTAGCTGGCTTCCAGTTTCAATATGATGGAGCTGATTTTGGCACATGTTAGCGGGTGGTTATTTTGTCATCACTCATGGCCAATATTTTTCTGTTGATCATTGAGAAACACTAGGATTTCTTCTAAATGACCATTTTGTAAGGCTTCTCAGCTGCCTAGCTGCAATCTGTGAAAGTTAATAATCCATTTAATAACTGAAATCCTATTTTGCTAGGATGTGATTTTCACAGGTCGGTGGTGATACTCAAGCTTTGTTGTGTTCTCAGCTGGCATAGATGAAACACAGCTTCTAATAGAACAGGAACAAACCAGCTTGTCCCTCTGCTTTTTTGGGGGTCATCTTTATTTAAATGAAACTGGTCATTGTCATTCCACATTTTCACTTCTGTGAATAATTGGTTTGTAATGTGTCATATAAAACTGCAAGCTTCCTGTGACAAACCTGCTTGGTTTTTTTGGTTTTGTTTTGTTTTTTTAATTTCAACCTCCATCTGTCATTCTCTCCATTCTCTTTGGGAGGAGAAGGAAAAAGAAAAGAAATTTAGAGAGGAAAATTAATCAGGAAGTTCCTTGTCTAGCTCCTGTCCAGTCTGTAACAAAGGTGTCTTCTCACATCTACACCAGTGCTTGTGCACAAGTTTTGTGTACCCAGCTGAAGGATTCTGCATGGTGCTGCTCAAGCCCTCAGGCAGCTCAGGGGCTGAAAAGGGTGCCTGGGCAACAGGGACAGAATATGCAGGTCTTCTTTTACGTATTTTGGTTTGCTCAGCTATACCACTGCCCTCATCAAATAAGCTACATACAGATGAAAGCTCTATCTTGCCAAAACAGGATGGAGCTTTTATTGAATATGGACTTGAGAGATTAATTTAGTGTTCCCGGGAGCTAAGAGCATGAGAGTATCAGCAAATAAAATTGTGGTTTGGGATCCAAATTGGATAATGAAGTTGCTCCCATACTGGCTTGTCTTAATTGAACCAAATGGCATATTTAGTTTGCTTCCCTTATTACAAAATATATAGTATACTTTCTATTCGGCTCTATTTTCTGAGCCTGGTCGTTTTCCTTTGTTCTTGAGGTAGTGAGAGCAGAAAAGGCCTTGACCAACTGTGAGCCCAGCAGCAAGTTGGTTTTATTCCGCTCTCTGGGCTCATAGTCAGGAGCCCTTGACAGTTAGTGTGAAGTCCAGCCCAGCTCCACAACCTTCAGGCTGGGTCCTTTGCCTCATCAGGCAGGGGAAAACAGGGGAAAGCTTGTTCAGATACATCAGAGCTCCTTCACCTCTGTGAGGTAACTGGCATACCTTTTTCACTGTACTGAGCATGGTACTGCAGAGATTTCACAGCAACATCACTGCAGAGTTAATCAAACTCTTCCTTCAGTTGGTTTTTATTAGTCTCTTTTTAAGATTATTTTTTTTTCTTTCCCAACCTTTTGAAGAAAATACAGGCAGGAGTAATTTAGCACCCTCCTCCCCTCCCTCCCACAGTGCCCACTTTTGCCTCTGTTGACATGTTTTGTAGCACTCTGAAAATGAGTAGTTATAATAATTTCTGGAGTCTTTTTTCTGACTCTAAAAAAGAAGGAAATTCTACCACCCTTTAAACTAAGTATGTCAAACTTCATCTAAGTCATCTGTAGGCTAGATTAATGCTGGGCTGAAAATGGCCCCTTACCTCTTCAGCACAATCCGCTTACTTAACCGAAGGATCATTCCTTTCCACTGCTCTTTGAAGAAGAAGCCTCTTGTACTGATCACATACTCGTGGCCTAACATGTCCTGCTGGAAGGTAGGAGGAAGACTATGAGGAGATGGGGAGTAAGGTCGTTGTTTTTGTGTGCGGTTCAAGAAGAAATCTGTGAAATGCTTCCAGCAAATTTCCTGACTTTTTTATTGTCATATATGCAGCAGCTGAGAAATGGTAGCCTGTCACTGTCTGTGCTCTATGCAGAGTTGGGAGTGGATAAACACCATTCAGCTGGAGCCCACTCAGCTCAAACCCCCTCCGGCCAGCCCCAACCCTGCATGGCACCCTGTGGATACAATGGATTCCTCCCCTGCAGAACCTGGGGCTTTATTTCAGCGCAGGAATAGGCAAGTGGCAGCCTACAGGGAAAACAAATTCAAATTCAAACTTCCCACGTGGCAATACAGGGACTTACCACTGAGTCACTGAAGCTGCTTACGAATATTGCTATAATATTTACTGAAAAGAACTTTGCTGCTTGCAAAGCTGAAGAGTTCAGGCTATGTAAAATTCCATTTTCCTGTTTAACGTGTCTGTTTTCAGCCTTCTTTTCAGAATTTCAGACTTTTCTTCAATATGAGGTATTCAGCCAGGAGATGGCACGCATTTGTGGAAGTTCATTTTTGGATTCTTTTCTTCAGATGCTTGAGAAGAGTGAGTTACAGAGAGGACTAAAAGTCTCTCTTTAAACAGAAGACCCCTGGTGTGTATGATCTTTTGAAAAATGAAAAATACTTGAGAGGGTGTTTTGTTCACATCAAAGTGGTCACAGTATATATTCTATCTCAGCCCAGTATTACTGAATGCATTTCATTTCAATCCTACAGAAACACTTAAGTGCCTAATTAATTGTCTAAGAGGTTCTTTTTTTTTAGGTTTTGATTTACTTAGAGTGTTGATTTAGTGTTTTGCTTTGAAAGACAAAGGAAATACAAAACTTGGGAACATCAGAAGTTACAGGTTTTTCAGTAGATGAATTGTGCTCTGCTATAAAATATAATCTGACAATGAATGAAAATAGGATATTTGTATTTCTAAACATTGCTTGAGGGGTTCTAGAATGAGCCAGCAGAGTAGATAGCCCTGGTCCTTGGCATGGGACACCCCAAATCAGAAGCAACACTTATAGACATTGCCCTTCCCCTTACCAATGATAGGATCCCACAGGGTGCTCCAGCGCAGACATCTAAGAGACAGAACATCAGTAACCAGGCTTGTTCTTTCAGCCTCTAGCTTGTGTATACAGGAGTTGGAGTGCAACTGTGAAACTGCTTGGTGCTAGAGCACAGCCTCCAGGGGAAGAGATGATGTGGAGGTGCATGGCTTGATGTAAAATAGAAGCATTAATTCTAATGCAAACACAGGATCAAATTTTTTTAGAGAGTTTTTGGATCAGAAGTTGAGCACTCAGCAGCCATTGCTGATTAGACTAGTAGTTAAGGTTTTAGGAAAAACCCATTAATGTACATATTTATTTTTCAATCATTTGTCTATGGATATTAGAATGTGCAGTGCAGAAATATGAGGTCTTAAGTTCTAGTGCAGAAAATGTTGATGTACCTTTACTTTACTTTAGATGTGTTGTTGGTACAAGTGTGTGCCACCACATGAATAACATCAAGTGAGAAAAAATGTCAAGGAGTGTTTTCCCTAAAAACATAAGTATCAGTGTTTCAAGATTTGTATGCCTTTTCTTCTGTTTTGCTTTGTTTTTGTTTTTGAAATATAGTTGCTGTTAGTGTCAACTTTACTTGCTACAGAAGACCTTCTGTGTTAGTAGGGAGTTTTATCCTGTTAATTGCTGGGTGAAGTTAATTCTACATTACATGCCTGACCTTTATATCTGAGGACAAAGACATCTGGAATTTGTATGCCACTTAGGACCAGATTCATCGAATCAGACTTAGACCTAATTGCACTCTGTATTGCAGAATGCGGTGCTCTCCCCGAGATACTTTCATATTGGAGCCTCTTTATAATAGTGTTAATGGCATGGTGCATTGAATTGATCTTGGTAATTGTATTTCTGCAGCTCTACAGAGTCTTGCTGAGTTTTCAAGCGATGCAAGAAAAATTGAAATTGAATATATTTAAATTCTGTGGTAATAGTTTCCTCATTCTTGTGTGTACCTGATATTTGTACTTTCTATTGAGAAAATCAAAGATGTAAAGTATTTGTTCCGGACTTTTACCCCACGATTCATATTCACATCCCTTGCAATAATGCTGGCAGTGATATAACTCTCCCTAGAACAAAATCCCTAACTTTCTTAGTTACTGTCTTCTCTAAATGATTTATAAAAATAGAATGTGTTATTAAAGTTAGGCTTCAACTAACTGAATTTATTTAAAAAACAAACAAAAAAAAAACAAAAAAAACCCAACAACCTGATTAGATACATATATGCTTAGTTGCCGAGATTACAGAAATCATTCTCAGTTTGACAGAAGAAAGGACAGGTATAAAAACAGCTCCTCTTACTGGGGCTGAGTTTGTGTTACTCCCAACTGAAGGGCCAATTTTCTGCTCTTGTAATACTGCGATAGCTGACCTCTAGAGGACACCTGTGATTTTCTGTTAGGGAGATGGCTGGTTTGGGGAGTGATACCTGTGGTTTACAGAAGACCTGAAAAGTTTACGTGATGAATTCCACCAAGATTTTAATGGTAGTTGACTTGCCAAGTCACAACTGTTAGGGGTTATGTCGGTCACAAAATGAGTATGAAAACTAAGAAGCGTCAGTTTTATGTTGCTCTTTTAGTCACAACGCTATCATTTTCCTAAGAATTAAAATGGAGATTATTTTTAACACTTCGCAATTAAATCTCATTAAAATTCTGCAGAAAAAAAGTTAGCATAAGGACTGTCTCTTCACTTTCTATAGAAAATGTTTGCAAGCAGTGGAGAAAAGACTTAGTATCTCAAGTAGATTCTTCTAATGCACAAAATAGGCTCCTGCTCAAGCTAGTGGGGATTTGGCACGATCCCTCCTGATTTGGCAGTATCCTTAATTCTGTCAGAGCTACTGCAGCAGCTAAATCTGAGGAAAACTGTTCATATTTTGTGTGATTTAAGTTGTATGTTACACTGAAAACTTGCATGGAAAAATAAAGACTATAGTCCTTGAATCTAGAATCAGAATTACAAAGCAAGTATCACCACAGAGAAAGTTCATCTTGACAGGAACGTGCCGCCTCTAACACAGGCTGCCAATAATAAAGGGTTTTGCAGACAAGAATCAAGAATCCACTAAGGTTTGGGAGATTTGCTGCTGTACTGAGACCATAAGATGCGTTGTCCTGATCGCCACTTTGCTTCCTTCCTTTATTTTCTTTTGCTGCAAGTTTTGATACAAAGAAGAATTATAGGTTTAACTAGTGCTTAGACTCTTGTTTTTCCTTTACTCAAAGCAAATACATTTGTACAAGAGGATTAGACAATGTAGTCATCTGCAGAGTTATATAACGGCATAACTGTTTTGTTATGCTGTTTAAATATTTACCTTGGACTTCTGGTTCCACCTGAACAACAACGTAGATGCAAAAACATGGCAAACACATTTCACGTTTTTGCCAAAAGATAGAGCTAAAGAGGAGCAGCAAATATGTTTAATAACGCTAATGAAAGTTCATTAGGCGAGAAATAAAAGTGACCGTACAAAGAATTGTAAATATTTTACAAAATCAGAAAAATTACTTTAAGGTACAAAATCACCTGCAATATTGAAATGCTAGAATTGGAAGAAGGCAGCAATTTTTTTTAAAAGAATAATCCAGAGCATGGAAATGGAAATGAAATTTTCAGGTAGCTGGTTATAGGTAATGTGGGTGTGTGTTGCTCCTTTTAAATTCTGGTTTGAAAGCTGTTTTACTTCAGAGCTTTGGAGGGTCTGGCTGGGCAGGTTTTCTTTGATAACTGCTGGTTTTTTACATCTTATCCCTTGCTATCATACGCTTGTCCTTTACAGATTCTGATCCAGCTGTCCTTTGAACTTCGTGTGGATCTACTGTTCTTAATGGTTCTATAGCACAGTAAACAAAATTAGAGTTGTTGGTCATTTCAGAAAGCGGTAATAATAGTCATCTTGTGCGTGCAGAGTAGGACCATCATGGTTTAACTTCTCTGTCACACTAAACACTGTGTTGTGTTCTTCATGTTAAGGTCTTCATGCTTTCTTCTTATTAAAAATTACCTGGTTCATTTGCTTATTCACTACAGTAAATCTATAAATGAACCTTTTAAAAATGGTTGCGTCCCTTCAAAATGACTCCTTCAAGTTGTTTCCATAGCTATTATGATACACAATTGAAACTACATCCTTGAAAGAATGAAATGAGTCTTGGTTAGGCAGCTCTGAATTGAAGAGAATAGCTTGCTTGTAATGAAGAAGAGAACAATTATTCTGAATTACTGAAGCCTAAAACCTAAAGTTCTTCCTGAAGTTTGAAAATGTCTCTTAATTTCCTGTGCATACTAAATAAATTTCTGGAGTCCCAGCCCAGTGATGTATAATTCTGAAGGTTGGAAAGGTGTTCATGTTGGTCAGGGGTTTTGGCAAGTTGATGCTTATACAGCAACAGAAACCAGGTCTTCTAAGAATACTTAGAAAGTATGCTGTACATCCAAATATGCAGGATTCTCCTAATTAAAAGCTGTCAACCTATTCATTGAGCCAAAACTTTTTATGCCTTGATTAAATGCAAGTTTTCCACTTATGCACATATCCCCAAAATGTATTTTCTTTCATTCTCCATTGTTTATACTTGTATATGAATGCAGATGGATGCAGATTTTTAAAAAGTGCACTACACAATTTGTTGTTTTAGATTTGGGTTGAAAGTAATTTTATGAACAAAATAAGGTCATACCTTGTAGAATTTACATGGGTTTTGGATAAACATCCCCTAGTGTTGCAGAGATTATATGAAGCACCTGATTGGTGATGTTTTGCTTTATTCAAAATTTACTATCTGAATTTTAAACTCACCTTTCAATTTATAATGATAAAGCTCAATAAAAGGCTGGTTTTTTTCCACTCAGAGCTATTTATTTTCAATCTTAAAACTCAGTCTTAAAATTAATGTAAGTACGTGAAGGAGCTGAAGAATCATAGAATGGCTTGGGTTGAAAGGAGCCTTAAGGATAAAGTTCCATCCTGCCTGCCACAGGCTGCCAACCTTGTTGATTACTTCTCTGAAATATTAAAAATTAGAAGGTGTGTGATAAACAAAATGCTCCCATGTTTATAGGAAAGCAGACGTAGGAGGTCTCCAGCATCCTGTTTGTTTGCCAAGACAGATGAGCAGCTGTGTAATCAATAGAGCGATGTTGAGTTATTCTGGATGAAACTCTGGCTCCCATGAACTTGAACTTAATATGAACTGGTTTCAATAGTTTCAGTGTTGACAAAAATCTGATGTATGGAGCTCTCAGTAAATACTGTCAGTCTAAAAATAAATCTGAAGAATTGCTCAGAAGATAATGTTGTAAATATACACATGCCAACAATATTTAAATAGTCTTTGTGGAGAGACTGAACTCCAGATTACACAGCTCATTTCAGCTTTACCAGAATTTGGGAAAATATTTGTAGTTATTATAAGGCTGCTAAACAACAATTAAAAGCTAATTGATTGAAACGGTTCAAAGGTTCAGTTTTGCATGCATTCATGAAATGAATGACATTCTGGTGGCTGAGCATATTTGGAGAGCTTGAGACAATCTTGTGCAGCTAGAAAAAGTTGCTGCAGATACTTAGGTAATTAAGAGAGAATCTTTGCACTTTGAGTGCAGAAGGAAATTAAGCCTATTTCTTGTGGAGCTGGGAGGTCATCAGAAAGAATAAATAACGCATGGAACCTGGGAAGTAGCCCTCGGGGCATTATTAAAGTGAATGTGTCTGGATTGCTCTGTATTTTAGAGCCAAATAAGCAAAGCTGAGCTGGATTTTTATCTTCCTCATTTTTTATTCTTCTGGAGAGAAGGATTCTGCTTGGGGCCGTGGCCACAAGTTTCTTAGGAATTATGGCAGTTACTGTGCTGCAGACTGTGGGGTCAAGCTGCCCTGCCCCGGCTTCCTCTGCCCCTGTGGGGTCACCAGACTCCCTGCAGCCATTCTAGGAAGCAGAACCTTATGAGCTGGAGCTCTTGTGGGTTTGCCCCCGAGCTCTTCTTGAGACTGCCAGCTGAAGGAAAGGGTGACTCAAAATGCTTTAGGCATTCTTCATCTTCAGCTTCTGCCAATTAGCAAGGAATCATTCCTCCCCCCCCATGAATTGGATGAATTGCAGAAATATATTTTGTTCACAAGCCTTATTTATCTTTTCTTCTAAGAAATGGACAGAATTGCTCTTACAAACACACAGCATAACATTTGAAAGTCACCCATCAGAACTGTTTCTTCCTTGCACGAGGATTTTGGTTTATTTCATTTTGCTGGATTTTATGAGGATTTCAGTAAAAATGACAATAAAGGGAACAACGTGCTTTGAAGTAGTGTTGTACACACACTGAGGAAGCTATAAGTGTCATTTATCTGGATCTTAAACTGAAGCATCTTAAAGAATATTTTGAAGAGCTGTGCTAATAGGAACAGCATAAAAGCAGTTTGGGATATTTCATACTGCCTACTTAAAATTCTACCCATGGTTTAAATCCTCCCATATTGTTTTCTTCCTATCTAAACTGCATCATCGCACATTATGTGCAGCATTATCAATGTTACTTTCTGAAGTACTGCACTTCCTTAACCTGAGGTTTCTTTGCAATTTTTCAAGGCAGAAATAGCCTACTTTGGAAGTGCCTCAGCCATAGGTTGTTATTCTATATGTGCTGCTTTATGGTCCTGTGCAGACATTTTGAAATCTACTTTTAAAAGTTAGCTGAGTCACATACACACGAGTAAGAAAATAAATCTTTAAGAGATCAGGTCGTTCAACTTGCTGTTGTGAGAGAAGGGAAATAACATCTAGAGCTTTTATGTTTCAAACACAGATTTTCATAACTTAAGGTAGGATTTGGTTTAATTTTTAGTAGTTTCTTTTCTGAGTGATTTATAGAAAACTTTTCCCTGCTTTGAAGAAGTTACTGCAGTGATACAGAGAAATATTAATGTATTTTTTTAGTTTGAAAGCCCAGCTCCAGATTGTGTAATATTAATTTTTCATTAAATTTTGTGAAGGCTCTCAAAGTTCTTGAAGTTATATCTGCACGGATTTTTTTTTCACCTACTTCTCTTGTACTTCTGGAATTTATTTGATAGGTAGACTGACTGGAATTTGTTTTTGTTTGAGCATGATCAGCTCATTATGGGCTTATGAGCCTTATGAGCACAGAGCTCTCACATGACTCATAGAATGGTTTCAGTTCGAAGGGACTTTAACCCCCACCCAGTCCCACCCCCAGCCATGGGCAGGGCTGCCCCCCACCAGCTCAGGCTCCCATCTATCCTGGCCCAGAGGACCTCCAGGGATGGGGCACCCACAGTCTCTATGGGCAGCTGTACCAGGGCCTCACCGCCCTGATTTGAAGCCCATTATATTAAATTGGTATGAGAAGAATGGAACGATTTCAGTGACCTTAATCTTCAAACTCCTGATTTCTCATTTAGTGTGTCTGATTTCTTTCTAATATCCTGGTTTTAAAAGTACTTTTTGGAGAGCAGTAGTGGGGTACTCAGGAATCAAGAATACAATGTAATTTGTGAGTTACCTTTTGATATTTACAGACCTCAAAGACAAACCAAACTGTTTACTCTGTACAAGCTGAAAAGATAAAAACGACAACAAAAACAACAAATAGAGAAAGGCAATTAAACTGTGAGGAGTCTGTAGCACAAGTCTGATGAGGAGCAGCTGGGGGAACTGGGATTGTTTAGTCTGGAGAAGGGGAGGCACAGGGAAGACTTTATCATTCACTACAACTGCCTGAAGGGAGGTTTTGGTGAGGTGGGGGTTGGCCTCTTCTGCTACCTAACTAGTGGTAGGATCGGAGAGGTTCAGCTTAGATATTAGGAAAGGTTTCTTCTCCAAAACAGTGGTCAGGTGCTGGAACAGGCTGCCCAAGGAGGTGGTTGAGTCACCATCTCTGGAGGTGTTCAAGAAGATGTTGTACTGAGGGACATGGTTTAGTGGGGAGATATTGGTGGTAGGTGAACAGTTGGAGTAGATGATCATGGAGGTCTTTTCCCACCTTGGTGATTCTGTGAAAACAAAAAAAACTCAAATCACTGAAATGCAAAGAGGGATCTTCATATTGGAGTATACTCATTAGAGAACAGCAAGAAAAAGCAAACTAAAAAATGGTTTGCATGCTTAGTCTTTAATAGGAATGTATTTACAACACAGGTAGTACTAATGAAATGTGATATTCCAGCTCGTTTTGTTTTGCCTTGTGTTTTTAGCAGTGGAAATAATACACTACTAACACCCTGACAAATAATTTGTCTAGAAGCCCAAAGATGTCTTGGGACTTAGTTTAAGTTACAGTGATGTTACTGAGATCTCTGGGCTTCTCACAGTTCCCTCTGTAAAATACAGTGGGCATGCTATGTAAATTTGAATAGGACAGTGGAAGTGGTAGGAAAATAAATTGATTTTAGGGTTTTAGGATTCACAACTAGTAAAAAAACATGTTTGTTTGTTTGTTTTCCCAGGGTGCTTACAAGCTACTAGGAATTGGGGCTAGTGAAAACCCCCATTCCTTGGAGTGGGATTTGCCTTCAGGTACATTGCAGAACTCACAGTGAGTGGAGCGTGAATATGGCTCTAAGAGACTCACATCTCATTAATTAAAGTGTCAAATCCTGACACCACTGTATGATTATTATCTCCCCATTGCCATCCCCCTATCTAATTAGGCAATCAAGGGAGGCTGTGAGTTGTTGCCCACTCTCTGGTTGCTGGTGATGTGGAACAATGATTGGGAACTCAATAGACTGGGAAGCTGAACATCTCAGTATCCTTCAACACTGCTGCTTGTAGCGGGCAGATAGGCTAAATGACAAGTTCTTCTATTGCTTTGTGAGAGGTCAGATCTAGCTGTTTCCTGTTTTCCAGTTGTGAGACAGTTGAATAGAGTGAGCTCTGAGTTTGTTGTCTATTAGCAAAACTTGTGTTTTCACTTGAATTTTTATTGTTGAGATTGTATAAAAAGACCGTGAGTATCAAACTGGGCAAAGGAGAATAAACAATTTGCAAGCATGAGGGCCAAGTATAAGAGAGAGGCCAGCACTGCTCTATATCTGATGCTGGTAAGTGGGCCAGACTGCTGACCTGCTGATCACATCTACTGGCCTGACAATTAAGAAAGAAATAGGGACTTTCAGTGTTGCTCTGACATTGTTCTCTTGCAAAATCTCCTGAGCGCTTCCAGGACACAAAACTACCTGCCAGTTCCCTGACCTAACATTTCTCTCAATTACCATCCTGCCTATAGCGACATGTAGTAACTTGAGCAGCAACGGCAATACAGAAACTTGTAGTGATAGCAGCTTTTTCTTTGCTAAGCATCTGTTTTCTGTTTATCTTCCTCTAAAAACAAGAATCAAACCTATCCAAAGGAGAGAGACATTTTTACTCTTAAAATAATTAAGGCAGGTTTGAAACAACTGTCATGAAGGAAGATGTGTAAGGATCAAGTAATTTTTTTTGTTTTGTTTTTGTTGAGTATTTACAGGTGCTTTATGAGCTCATATTTAAACAGACACTTCAGGTGTTCACATAAAGTGATGCATTTTAACAGGCATGATCCAGAGTACCTCATTCAGGGTGGGTAAGTTCCCACATACCAAAGCATCCTGGGCTCCTTATGGCAAACTGGTTGTGTGCCTCCAACCAAGGCAGCGTAGGTTGTCCCAGCACAGGAGATAGAACATGCATTCACTGCCCTTTGGGCGTTTAGTTGCTTGGAGAGTTAACAGAACTTGCTATAATAGAATTGACAAAATATTTTCAAAGACTTTGTTTTTTTAAAAGCTGTTTCTGTTTAGTTGTGTTGTTTTTGTGAAATTCTTGCTTTTTACAACTTATTTCTTATCCTTCCCCTCCTCTTTTCTTTTTTTCTCCATTTCCTCTTTCATTGAGAAGCTAAAAAAGAATGGATGCAAAAGAAGGAAAAGAATGAACTCACCAATTCTCAAGGATCTATTTGGAAAGACAAGCAGAAATTACAAAGCCTTCCAAATTGCTAATCAGAAAAATTTCCAATCCCTATAAATAACATTGTTCACAGAAGCAGTTACTTTTTCTCAACATGTGAATCTTCTCTGCTCTTGAAGAGGTAAATAGAAAAAGCAGGAAGTAATAGGTGCCAGCAGAGAGGAAATCGAATGAAATTTTAATAAGAGGTTATGAGAACAGACAAGACCACAGTTGTGAACTTGGGCATTAGTTTGGAAATCGTGCAGCAAAACCATTTATTACTGAGTTGAAATGACATGGGGAGGATTTTCTTGGGAGTGCTTTTAGTGATGGAAGGAAGAAGAAAGTGGGAGGCTTACAGGGGTGCTTGGCATCCAGGCCTGTAATTGTTTTTGCTGATTGCTCTGATAGGACTTTGGAAAGAAGTTTAGAGAAGAGGCATAGACATTGGTTTAAGACATGGAAATAACCGTGGGAAGGACTCAGCAGGATAGCTGCTGGGGCTCAGTTCTGGGCTGAAGCTGCCCAGACAGCATTGCTGCAGTGCCCAATGAGGGAAAAACAGTGTGGGGAACAGCAAGCAGGAGAAGGCTTTGTTTTGTAACAGCAGGAAAGCTGGGTTCACCTTTCCTATGTCTGATCTAGCACCTGAAACTAGTTCTGCAATATGGTGGCATTATTTCGGAGCTGAACGTGTATGGAAATGATGGCTATGAAAACCTAATTTTTCATGCTAAATTTGATATTCTTATGTCTTCATCCATTATGTGTTTAACTCCAGTATGAGGAAAATTATCAAGAATGTTCCCATTACTGCTTTATTTGCACATGAATTTAAAATTGTCTGGATTAATTTAAATCTGAAAAAAACTGTGTCCATGATTCTTTATCATACGCTTCTGGAATGAGCACTAAAATCTCTTTTTTAAAACTTCAGCAGAAGGCAATGGATCATCCTGCAGTTGGTAGAGTACAGCCTACAGGGAGTTTAAGGCCCTCAGTTTGCATACATCTAAGTGCAGTTTGTGTTATCAGCTGCTAGCATCCTTGATACTGTCTCATGAACTTCATGTTCCTACAGCTCAGCATATATGGTCCTATTAAATTTCTAAGGAAGCACATGTGAATCTGTGTCTGTGGAAACAGAAAAATACTGCATATAGGGTTCTCTCTGCAAACTTTAAGGCTTTGTGCACAGAGGGTTTTACTGTCTTTTGGGATACAGAACACCACTGTACTCTTCTCCTTGGAGAATTCAACCATGAGTCACAGACTAAGATGATTTTCCTTTAATGTCCATGAACCCTATGGCAGTGTGAAGGAGCCACCACTCTCACCACCTCTGCAGCTATTTTGGCACCTCCTTATGTGAAGCGAAAGCCCAGGGAACTGGATGCAGCCCCTGCAGGTGTGAGGGACCAGAGGAGGGAGAGGAGAGAAGTGTTAAAACATATTAATTTATGAAACTAATCTTTGGGGAAGGTACTGCAACCCTCATGTGGACATCTCATAGGTGGAGAAGGAAGAAAACAGAATGCAGTGCTGAGATGGAAAGCACCAAGAGAGAAGCAGCAGGCATGGTTCAGCATACAACAGTGCTCATGACCTTGTCTTGTCTCCACCGCTTCCGCCCTGTGCAGTTCAGGACAAGGAGGGGAAGAGCTTGTGCTGTGCTGACAGATGTAAGGAGGCTGCTTCCTTCTGCCATAAATGCTTCTAATGGCCTTCCCGAATAAGGTCATTAGCTGGAGGAAAGAAAGCTGTGCTGATGGCTGAATTCTTGGGGATCAGTTCAGTGGCGCATATGGCTGTAAGAGTTTTGGAAAAGCACAAGGGTGTCGTTAGAATGAGCTTCACAGCTGCCGTCAGCAGTGCACATCTCTGCAGGCAATTTTGGGGAGGCTGTGCCCAGCAAAGCTCTCATCTCCTGCCTGTCACCAGGCTGACAGCGACAGGAAGGAGGCAGAGCAAGCACGGCCCCGGCAGCAGCATGGCTTGGCAGCAGGCAGACGTGCCGTGGGCTCCTGGCTTCTGCAGAAGTATTCTGTGGAATGAAGTTGGACAGGGCTTGCTTTGTGTTTCTATTTGAGAGATCATGAATTTCTTCTTTGTAAAGGTGTCTGCATTATCAGGTTTTTTTGTTTGTTTGTTTCAGCAGGACTGCATCCTGCAGCAACACCATTACCACTTTGTGGCATTTCCCCCCCAGTATGCACTGTTCTAACTGCTGGCAACCAAAAGGCTTTCAATCTGTAAAAACTAAGCAAGGTAGTTTTCTGGAAGAAGATAAGCAGATGTCAAGGTTAGTGTTGATCTTGGGATGGCAAGTCCCGGTAATAAGCACTTTGTTCTGAAAGACACGCTCGGGCATTCCACAGGAAATTCTGGCAGTAAGGTGTCTGTTGTGACTCACAAATCTATTGTTTTATCTGAGGCAGTCGATCTCAAAGCTGCACTGTATCCAGGGCAATGTGCCACTGCGTTGAAGTTTATACAAGGGGCTGAGTGCTCTGTGCACTTGTCACTTCCCACTCCTATGCTGTGTGTGCTTCGTATTTGCTACATCTCTTCCTCTCTTGCACTGAGATCAGCATTCATGTACATTGCATGATTTTTGTAGATTTTTTTTCTTTTAATCCTGTGCAGGTTATTACTTTGCTTCCACTGCCACTGCATTCAGAAGTGTCCAGGCTTGCATTTGAGAGAAGCATTCTGCATGCATGCCCAGGGCTGTGAAAGCTTTCGCCTTCTCTAGAATTCAGTGACAGGAGGGAGGCTCTCAGCTGCTCACTTCCAGAGCCTCCTCCTCCACAGGATGACTGAGCCACCTTCTCTCCACTTCTCCTTCCCACTCCCAGCCCACAATGCCCAAAACTGTGAGACTGCAGCCCCACTGCCCTCCAATCAAATTCATATGATGAATATTTACATACATATTTCCTGGGCTAGTTATGAGCTTTCCTTGATTTATCATAACCAAAAAGTAATGTGAAACAGGCATCTTTTTTTGCTTCTTGAGAAACATTTAGAAAATATTTCCCATTTTTTAAAATGACCATTTAACCAGACGGAGTTTGTTTTTCTTCTTTGGTTTTAATGAATAATTAAATATAGAAAATTCAATGAAAGCTATTTTAAAAATCTAACTCCAGAAGGATTAAAAGATTTTTTTCATTTAAATAGCTTTTGGTCAGTTACAGTTTTATGTATTTTCCAAGATTCAGAAATGGAGCTGTGACAGAACAATAGGGTGTTAAAAGCATCAACTGAGTGTCATAGGAAAGATAAATTTAGGAAAGTAGACAGTTATAAACAGGCGTGGCACACAGTGTCATCTACCAAGTGTTTTGACAGTCATGAAGATGGCTTTTAGCAATATACTGTGGGTTGGAGCAGCTTGTGTTTTAGGCTAACTACCCTGAAAATGAGAGCCCATCTTAAACTTCTCACCTGTCTTGTAACAGCTTAAATCTCACAGATGCAGTTGGATTTGGTTTTGATACGATCATCATGATGGGAAGCTGATCTGTTAGACTCCCAGGTCAGTCTGACAGTCTGCCTTTATCTCTCTTCTGTTCTTGTTCTTCTGAATATCCCTAAAATGAACTTTTAAGGGAAGATCCCCCGTACTGGAGGTTCTGTGTTCCTCCAGGAGCTTTACCAACACTTTGCTGCCCTTGTGCTTTTTCTCCCAGTGCTTCATCACAACCTTCCCAGCTGCTCTGAAAGCTCAGCCCTCTCCATCTGCCTGCAGTGAACCTGGCAGACACGTCCTTCTGTCTTTCTGCAGCAGCCTTTGTTGAGCCTGAAGTGCTATTACAGCTTCATTGCTGCTCCTTAGACTGGAGACTCCCAGTTAAAGCAGATTTAGTTTGCATACTGTTCAATTTTAGATTGTAAACAGAAAGATACCTTTTGAGGTAAGAAGTCTGAGAGTATGGTCTCTGGCTGAAAATGTTGAGACAGTTTTTGAAGCGCAGATTTGTTTCACCATGTGTGTTTATGATGTGAAAAAGCTGGATTTGCAACTTCTTTTTATGTATTTTTGTACATATGATACCAATTTCAAAATAAAAACGATGAAAGACAGAGAAGGTGAGCAGCTGGCCTGGAGCACAGCTTTGTAACTCCAATTAACATATGGCTGCTTCCTCATCTATCTAAGATACTGTGAGCAACAGAGCTGTTAAAATGCTAAGAGGCTAGTGAGAAGTAATTATTTTGGCAGGGCTAGGATTGGAAGGTTAGTTCTGCACAAAATACTCCAGTATGCAAAACCAGGAGTAACTGCCCATTTTCCAGCTGGATTCACAGTATGCTGTGTTAGCTCATTCAAAGGATTGCCTGCAACTGGGAAGGTATCACCATCTGCTTTGTTTCCTGTGAACCCGCGCACACATCGCTTTCATTTCACTGGTATGATATGCATTATGGGATAGCTAATGACCTTTATTGCAACTCATTGCTTATTGCAACTGGGGAGCAAAGGCAGGCTTGCACTCAATGATGTGCTGTGCAGGGAGATGCAGTAATCTGGAACACCTGCTGCTCTCTAACCAAGCAAGGGGAATGCTTCCCTCATTTGGCTCTTGTCTCCCTGCGGACTGTTATCCCACTTGCAGAAGGACTTGAGTGTTTCATGTGTTCCTGTTAGTAGATTGTTTATTTTGCTGATTTGACAGTGTTACAACAGGCAGTGGGGATGCTTCCCATTATAAATAATTTTAATTATCTTGGCAAAACTTTTCCTTGTTTAGTAACAGATTGCATAACGTGGTTTGCCAGGTTACGTTGTGTTGTTTTTACTTCTGAAGTGCACTGTAAATTGCTCTGTTTCTAAGCAGCTAGTAAATCTATAACATTGTTTCTGGCCCACGTAGAAATTGTTTACATCAAAAATCTACTAAAATGGGGTGTCTCACATCTCTCATGCCATTTATTTTGCTGTTGCCTAACCACGTTTTTTGCTAAAGTTGCATTTAATGTAATGGAGCTTTTCAGTTGTAATTGCAAATTGTGTCAGTCAAGCTGACCTTCATCTGCTAGATTTAGGTGCAAAAAATGTAAATATTCTTGCCAGTTTTGTTGACTAATCAGTAAATCTGATTGATTTATGGCACTGTTGAAAAGTGCCGTAAATTAATTTAGCAAAGCTATCAGTTGCCTGCTTACACATAGAGAAATCTGTGAGCTCTGAAAACGTGAAGCTCTACCCTGACAGGAGGATACTGCAGCTAATCTTCATCTGGGCTGTCCTAGGAGAAATGTTTCCCTGAATTTTCACCATCAGTTTGTAGCAGAGGGACATATGATGCATTGCTGCTATTAGGAAGCCAGACATAAAGAAGATTTTGATTTTAAATCTTATTGCAGAGTGCTTGCAGGTTTGAAATAAAATTATTGATTCATGTATACACTGAGACTAGACACTTAAATGTTGCGAAGCAGAAAAAATAGTCTTACCACTTCAGATCAGAAAGTTGAGACTATAAAATACGTGTTGTCTAAATCTCTTAAGCTTTGCTTGCATTGGTTTTTATGTTGTCAACCTCTTGAACAATGCTTGAGACTCCTTAGTAGGGCCACAGGTTTTCAGGGCCTCAGTCTCTTGGTGATACATAGAGAGAGACTGACATGGAAAGGTTCCACAGAGGAGAATTGCCCAACTCTGTTAAATCCAGGCTGTCCAGGATGTTTGAAGTTGTGTTGGATGTTTGAATCCAGGGTGTTTGAAGTTGTGCCATTAGATTGAGGAGAGGTTCTCCATGCAGAGCATACCAGGGAGTTACACAGTCAGTAGCAACAGACTGCAAATCACATTTGCAGTCTAAAAAATACCCTTAGTATTCCTCTATTGTTTTTCAGAGGGAAATAACTAATTTCTTCTTCAGTTTGAAAGTGTATCTTCATAACATTATTGCCTGTTTAACTGCAGTTCAGCAGCTGATTTTTTGTTAAATATCGAGTCATCTGCAACAGTGTTCCTACCTCAATTTCTCTTTCTTTATTCCATATTAAATAAATTCTTGGAGAAACTGATAGGATTCAAGTAAGCAGAAAGCAGAGATTTTGTGTAGTTGGTTGAGCAACTCCCTTATATGTCATGTTATGAAAGATACTTAATGTGATGGATACTCTAAAGAACTTGCATTTGAAGGGCAGAAACCCAGTTTCTGTGACTGATACATATTTAATGGAGAAATTTAGGTCTGCTTTCTTCATCTTGCCATCTAAACTCCAATGCTGTTTCATCAGTCTGTCCTCAACACTTGCATAAGCGATTAACCAGTTAATACACATCAAAAACCATCCAGTTTTAGGCAGGAACCTCTTCCCGTCTTCCTCTGACTTCCCTGCTTTGCTTCACAGTCACAACATGTGCCCAAAGGCAGCAGAAACTGCAAGACATGCACAGAGGGCTGGGCACAGGCAAAAGACATTTGAATAGACTTCCAAGGAGATAAGGCTCCCTGCATCCTCAGACACGGGGGAGGCTGTCGGACACAGTGGGCTGTTGGTGCTGAGTTACAGCAGCATGGCTGCCTGCAGGGGGCTGCCACACTGACACTGTCACTGTGTCTCTTTCCTTGATTCCCACTCCTCATTTTTTTCTAAAAGTAGCAGCAGAGTCATAATATAACCACAAGTAACTTCAAAGAGTAGCTGTGAGATTTTTTAATGCTATAGAACTTAATGCTCCAGTTACAGAGGAATTGCTATAATAAGAATTCTTGTGATATGCAGTGTTTTTCTGTCAAGTATCATCTCTCTCAAATAAGTGGTTTTATTATGGAAAAGTCTTGTTCGCACACACACATTACTGAAAATTGCTTTTAGATTTGAATTTCTAAATAAACCTATAAGTATTGAAGAAATTTATTACTAATTTCCTGGTCATAAACTCCATAGAACAGTAGGATTTAGATTTTAATGGCAAAAGTGTATTCATTAATAAAATCATGGATAAATAAATTAATTTTGGAATGTTTTGAAGAGCGTACAGTATTGGAGCGGTGAGCTTAACTAAGAAGGCACTGTCATTTGTCAGTGTTACTTGTTACATGGGGCCTGATTCTCAGACTGGAATCAGGATTGTCACATTCAAGTCAAAGAGAATGTATGTATATGTACGCAGCACTCAGCCTTGCCCAGGTGAAATGCTCAGTCTTCATGTGGCCATGCAGCAATCTCACTTAGCAAAGCCAAAGCTTTTCATCACAGCATTTAAAATGTGATTTTTCGCACTTCAGTAACTGTAATGACAAAGCTTGACAGAAAATCATCACCACATCGCAAAGAATCCAGGGTGTTCCTGTTTGAGAAATATCTTCCCCTACAGAAAAAATTCTTAGAAACTGCACTTTCTGAATGGAATTGTGATTGGCTGTTTAGTTTACAGAAGCTATGAAAGTGAAAGGTGTGATTGTGTTTTTACAATGGTAATCGTAGGTGATGTCACTTTGCAGGGAGGTGAGTATTCTTTGTGTACATCACTGAACATTTATGTTTTTGTGTTTACAGACTTGGCATGGTGGAAAATGCTGGAAAAAATAGCTGTCATTGATAAGCTGAGTTGCCAAGCTGACAGATTACATAGCAATCACTGTGTTAACACAGTTGTAGGAAACAACATAAACTTTTTACTAGCAGAGTGAAGTATCACTTGATATTTTCTGTCAGCTTCGTTGGTGGGACCTTTTTCATTTCCAAAATATATTTAAAATGTTTCCTGCAATGATAAAATGTGTCTTGTGTCTTTGATAGCTCTCAAGGTCGAAGTAACCTTTGTATCAGTCCTAATGCTTTATTCATAGCCAAGGAGTCAGAGACTCAATTATAAATGCAGTAAACTCATTGAGTGAACATGAAACTGAACAAGGGACTGTATTGACAAGAAATGCTTTGATTATCACCATACAGCGGAGCTCTTCATCTGTGCTGTGATGAGGCTTTGTGTTCCTGTTTGCTTGCTCATTACCAAGTCACTGGTCACTCTTAGCTTTAGATGTTAGAACAAATGGAGTACTGAAATTGATGGATTAAGCCAAAGGCTTGGGGCAGAGTAGGGAGCCTTGAAGAGCAGTAACCTGTTAGCTAGGGAAAGAGGAGGAACTGGACTGTGTTTTTTTCCTGCTCAGGGTGCTATAAAGGCTTTTCTGGCTGGTGTAGGACATGAATAAATGGCTCATTGCCTTACCGTCTTTGCCAGATGTGCTGTATCTGATGAAGCCTCAGTAGTAGTTCACTTTCTGTAAGAGGTTTGTGTAGCCTCCAGTGGGTTTTATTGCATCAGGAGTAGAAGGAGCAAAAAGAAAACAGGGAGAAGAAAAGGTTTACTGGGAAATCTCTGAAAGGAAAAAACTTTTTTTTCACTTTTTTGTGTGGGGTTCAGGAGTTGATCCACCTAGCTGGCTCAGGGGTTGCACAAGGCTGGCAGGCAGCTGGTGCATGGGCAGCACGTGTGCCAAGTGCAGCGTGCGGCACCTGTGACAATGCAATCCCAGATATGTACAGACTGGGAGAAGAACCCACTGAGAGCAGCCCTGTGGAGAAGGACTTGGGGGTTCTGATGGATGAAAATCTGTACGTGGGCCAGCAGTGTGCACTTGTTGCAGCCCAGAATGCCAATGGTATCCTGGGCTGCATCAACAGAGGGGTGGACAGCACAGAAAAAAAAGCAATCTTAACAGGTATACAGTGCAAAATATTCTTCAAAGCATATGATAAATTGAAATGGAAGGTGCTTTTGTATCATAGAAGTGGCAAAGGAGGGCTTTGCAGGTGGCATTTACACACTGCAGTCCAATATCTTAAGCTGAATGATGTTGTTTTGGACCTTTATCTGACTTTGTGGGTTGGTGATTTCTTTTTTCCTGTTCTAATTACGATTTCAGCTTGACTGATACTACCATGTTTTTGGAAAACAAACAAGCAAACAATTTCAAACACTTATTTTCATTGTATATATGTTAAACTGTGGCAATCTATGTACCGATAGCTTATCTCCACCTTGTACATCAGAGCAATTTCTAAAATTGCTCTTTGCTGTTGGGATTTCACGGCATGGTGTTAATATTTGGAAAGTTCACACATTTTTTTTCTAACGGAAAAACTGTTGATATCTGTTACTTAACAAGTGCATAGGAGTCTTTGCCATGGAATATTTCCATTTTCATTATTTTATTTGATTTCCATTATTGTATGCATTTCAATGGCTGTGCATCTCTTAATGTAGATAACAGCTCCTAATTCCGGCTATTACATATACATGAAACTGTATGTTAGTCAGCACGCAGATAGCTTCATATCTACTCAATACGCAGCACTACAAAGTATCCATACGTACAGCGATTAAGGGCAGGTTCAGTCACACATCCCTCTTTAGCACCTGAAGCCAAAATTCAAGGAAAGGGCCATTTAAGCTTCTGCCATGCTTGTCCAAGCCAAGCGTGCCAACATGGTGTTATCCCAGGGATGCTCTTGGCTTAGACTTCAAGGGATTTTTTTCCCAGCTGCATTGAAATTGACTGCCATCTCCATCTATGAATGGGATGTGGACACATGGAACTGCAGCAACCACCTGAACATCACCAATTTATGACAGGAGTTCCCTTAAATATTTACCTGCTGTTAAGAACAAAACAGGCAAAGAAAAGGAAAGCGTATCTCAGTGGCTATGGATAAGGTGCAGCTGCTCTAAATACATAGCAAGAAGCTGTGATGTTGGAAATTCCCTTTGATGTCACAAGAGCTCTCTTTGCTGTCTGGAATTTGATAGACCAGGAGCAAGATGATGTTTGAGGCAGGAATTCTCCTTTTGCTGAGCAGTAGAACTGCTGGAGTTTCTCTGCTATTGCAGAACATGTCGTGTGTGGCATTTTGTTGCTAGGCATTTGCTCGGCCGAGTTCTAGTTTCTAAGCTTGCTTTTATATTTAACTCACCCCTTCACAGCTTGCCAATGATTTGGCCCCTACAGATTCTCATTTTCCCTTCCTTGTGTAAAGAAGTTTCCTTCTTTCACTCCATAAATTTAATCAAGATGAGGTCTCTCAGCTGAGTGTAGATTTACATTTTCTGTCTCTAGAGAAACGGTGTGCAAAAGTGCAGCTTGATTGGTGCAGCTGTCAGAGAGGGTGTAAAGAAAGTTCAAACGAAGCATTGGCTTATATTTAGCTTCGTCATTTTTTATTTTTTCATCACATAAGTAGCATTTTAAAAAAATCGTGCAGTTATCCCTATTTCCTCATGACTGAGGAAAAAAAAATCCAACAGAGATTCAAGGAGAAACTGCAATAAGAGAGCACAGAACTTGGTCTTCCAAGAACAAATGCCATGCCCCTTTCCATTTATTGAAAAGAAGTAGGAGTTAACTTAAAATTGCCTTTGCACTGTTTAGATAGCCTTCTGAAGGGAGGTCCGCTCCGGGATGTTGTTAACTGGGGTTTACAAAACAAAACAAAACAAAACAAAACAACAGAGCTTTTTTATTTTTCCCTATTTGGAATTACCATGAGGTTCTGATTTCATTTCCCCCTAACAGGGCTAATAAAATGGGGATGAAAAAATCAATTGCTATTATGTAGCAGCAGCCCAAGTAAGTGTTTTGATAAAATTCTACTAAAATATTTTTAAATAAAACCAGATATTTATTCTCGAGTTTGTTGTTCTCATTTAGGTATGAAAGTTCGTACTAGTTACACAATAGGGGATACAACTGCCTGACCAACAGTAAAAATGTTCCCTGGAAATACTCACTGGAGTGTCGAGCTATGAATATTGCAGGCAGCTTATTCTTAGGAACTACAGTATGGAATGTGATAACAGAAGCTGTCCTTTCCTGAATCTTGTACAGATCTCATCATTAGCAGCCCTGCTCCTGGCAGGGAGGTGGAACTAAGAGATCTTTGTTACCTGTATGATCAGTGAATATACAGATGTTAGCATTAAGAAATAGACAAGAAAATTAGGCTAAACAGTTTATTTTGCTAAAGAAGAATGGACGGAAAGTTTACCCTGTCCTGAGAAGACACCAAGAGGAGCAATCTTCAGAAGAGATCCTTCCCCACCCATAGTCAGCTTGTAAATGGGTCTAGGAGAGGTGCAGCCAGGCTCCACCCCTTCCAGCAGCACAGGTGAATTGCGTTCGCCTGTGCTCCCAGGGCTGCCTCATTGCTCACCTCAGATGATCAACCAGAGGTTCAGGCTGTGGTTCAGCAGCTCCCATACACAACCCAAGCTACTCCATGATGACTCTATGATTCTGTGATCAAACTTTCAGCAACTCCACGATTAAAGGCAAGCGCACATTTAAACTGAATGTACATTTCTTCTGTCTCACTCTTTGTGTTCAACATAAATAACTATGATTGATTCTCTGGTATAATTATGATGGTTTCCCTGACTTTTATGGAGTTAAGCTGATTTAAAATATCTGAAAATTATCTTTCAAGATCAGTTGCTTGCATTAGGCCTTGACCACTTATGCTCATACTCCATTTCTCTTGTCCTATTACTTTTCTAAAGCTTGACTCTTCTACATGTTCTGAAATGACAGGATATACTGTGTGGTTACTAAAGGAAATAGATCGCTGGCACCTGCAGTACTGCTCCGGAGGAGAAATTTGCCGTTCAGAATGGGTTATGGATGACAGTATTTCTCATGCTTTCTATCAAGTTGCACTTACACTTTAAGTGCCTCTATTGTATTTTTCACTAGATTGTAATTAGAATGGTATATGCAGCAAATCAAAAGAGGAATCTGGGTCCCAGAGGCACACTCCTCTCATGCATCTCTGCAGTGCACACGGCAACATGCTGGGCTCTGGTTTGAGACCAGGAAACGGCTGCATTAGAGAGAGAATTTATTTTAGAATCTGGAACTCCTTGGGAAATGCTAAGGCATCCAAGTCTGTAGCCCTTACTCGTGGAAAAGTCCTATTCTTTCTGAGGTTAAAATAACTATTTTGGAAAGAGGGAGAAAACTTTTCACAGGCCTGTATGCCAGTTAGAAAACCAGAGCCAAGTCCCTCGGTAATAAAAACATGAAGCTGAAATCAGCAGAGTTGCCTTTGTCCAGGAGAGCTTTTGGCTGCTTTCTCTGTTTCCCAGGGCTGTAGCTGCAGGGAGTAACACACGTTATGATTTTGTGCTTTGGCTCTTACTCAGTGCACAGAAGCAGTGATCTGGGAGGTGCAGCCTGAGATAACCTGCATGAAGTGGATTGCCTGACTTGTTGCAATGATTTTTGGCATGCTCACAGAAATCGTGGTTGATCAGCAGCTCGTGTGAGCAGCATGCAGCACTTATATAGGCACCATTGCTGGATTTAGGTTAATCCTAGGAAAGGCCACTTGAGCATAGGATGTTAACAGAGACAAGTAGATGTTTAGAGAGGATCACACTGAGGGGGAGTTGTTCTTTATCCTTACTTGGTCCTGATGGTACCCTCCAAATACATGCAGCAGTCCTGAGGAAAATGTTTTCATTTTTTGGGAGAGAAGGTGGCTGGGGATTTTCTTCCTTTTCTTGCAACTGTTTGTGTATTGCAGATACTTTCTTGGTTTCACTTGGGGAATTGCATAGAATTTTTTGATTTTATTTATTTATTTATTTATTTATTTAGGCTAAGCAATATAGTACTATCATCCAGGCCAGCTTTGCTATAAGGACTATTTAACAGCTGACTGTGTGTGGATTGTTTTGGTAGAGGCGCCTCTAAAACTTTACCTCTCAGTTACAGTTACTACATTGCTACCTGTGTAATGTGAGATTCTTTCCAAATTGTATCAAACTTCTTTAGTGAAGCTGTGAAGACTTTGGGTATGAGAGTAGTAGTGGTATGAGCCAGTGATAGAGACTGCAGCTGAATGGCTCAGTGCTGTGAAGCAAGAGTATTTATTTGGTATAAGTAGTCCATGTCCGGCCAGATAACGTTCAGTAAATTCACCCTTAGTATCAAATCCTGAGTATAAATCTTTTTGCTGTATGAAATACTCATGAGAGGTATGTATCAATCTGCAAATACAGAAAGGTGAAGAGTACAATGCAGCATTACAAGGTAGGCAGACATCCTTCCAGTGGCCATGGAAAGGTTGTTCTGTTGTTTTCATGGAGCCAGTTGTAGGCAACCAAACATATTGCAGGGGTTATCAGATATGATGCTCAGTATGCATAGTTCCTTCTTTTTGTTTTTACTTCATTTCTGTTGTCTCACAAATGATTTCCTTAATCCTTTTGGTGATAAAACCAAAATAGAGATCTGTCATGATTATTGTTTACTATGTTGTATACTTTTTGATGTTTTCTCAAGTAAAGTTTAGGTAGGAGTAAAAGCAACACAGACATACTTTCTTAGTGGTACTTTTTTACTTGTGAGGTGATACAGGCTTTGGAGAAGAACCTGTTTCTAATGTAATTTCATTTGGGTAAGTCCACAGAAAACAAAAATGTCACCTATAGCAGAAACAGCATAAGGCTGAGGTTTCAGCTATCTTTAAAATAAAGATTCTTTTGAGTCTATTCTACAGCTGCTTGCAGTTTTCAATCCAATAAATAAGATGCAACCATTTAAAAATAAATAATGTCTGTGTCCATATCCCAAAGTATAGCACAGCAACATTGCTGAGCTCAGCTTGCAAATTCAGCCAAATTGAAATACATTTAATTCATCTAAGTTAGATAATAGTGATAGTTGCTACAAGCAGCTTAATCAAAATTAATAAACCGTGCGTTGTATTTTTAAACCAAAATACTGCTGTGTTCACAGCATGCTGCCTTCTTCTTTCCCAGGAGATATTAAGCTATTACGAGTCCAAAGTCTATTTCCTTGCATTTCTTTAGACTTTAATGCTCTTCTGTGTATGGCACCCCATCTCTGGCAGTCAGATTATTTATCAAAATTGCAAGATTACAACTTAGAAGTATACTGAAATTTATTATTTGCTTGGCCTGAATGTATACTGGAGCTGTCACTGCATGCTTTGAAAGTACTCTGGTATCCACTGTAGTTCAAAGAGCGAGTGGAGGATTAGAGAGAGGTGGCTGGTCCTGGAAGGCTGCTGAGATGCAAAATCTCATCAAAGCCATACGGTGTGTGCACACCTTCAGAGTTAAAATTATTGCTATAATAAAACGCTGTTCCAGTTTAGCCCTCTTGTCCTCTTCTTGCGTGAACTCATACCTGAATATATTTGTAAAAGTATGCTGCAGTAAGAGGGGCTGGACCCAGACCTTTGTGCATGTGATCCTTGCTGGGAGAGCTACTCTTCAAATATACTAAGTGTATGTAATGTATTACTAATCATCAGTCTGAATGTTCTGGCTTTCCTGAAAAGTTCTGCAGGCCTTTTACCCTCTGGGTCTTGTAACTGTAAACCCAGACAACACCTGGATGAAGACTGGTCTAGACACTCCTTAAAACCTTGTCTCTGCTAAATGGTTTTCAAACTTGAAGTGAGAACTCAGTGGAGAGCAGGCTGTCTGAGGACTTACTAGCTATAAAAAGAAACAGTAAGCTATCCCTTATTATGTAAGAGATTAAATGTGAATGAAAAAAACTTTCTCACCTTCATTAGAATTTGATCTTATCACATATTAGCTAGCTGTGTGAAGTGCTTTTGGCACAGATGTTTATTCCATGTTGCTGCTGTTTGTCATTACTCCTGGAGCTAGTAGGATAAGTTCGTAGTTAAGTATTTAACCTTCCTTAGGTTAGTTAAACATCTGAAGCAGTCTTAAAAGAAAACTGTTATGTTCCAAAATTGGTTCCTCAGAAGTTTAGAAAAGCTGCCTGGGGTATCCTGGCACTGACAGCAGTTGGGCAGAGGTGGATGCATGAGCTGGAGTGTTTTCTGTCCCTTCCCCTTCCTAGTTAAGTCTACTCAATGGGGAAAAGCTGCTCCTTGCAGCTGGTTAGCAAGTGCAAACTGCCACCTCTGGAAGCTTTGTCTTGGTTGGAAAACTGCTTATAGAAAAATCTAGAATGTAAACCTCGAAAAAGTAAAAATCCAATAAACAAGCAAAACCAAACAAAACAAATGAACCAATCTAAACTCCCAAGCACAATTTAGCAAAATTAACTGGAAGCGGGCTCAAAATGATGGCATCACTCAAGTATACTCAGGAGGGCCCCAAAAGTGGCATAATTGAGTTCAAGTTCCCTAGGGAAGGAGAAAATCTCTGTGCTCAGGAGTGTTCAGGCACTGTTTGACTGCCTGATGCCTTCCTCCTACCTTCATTTCTGTTACACCTCCTTACTCTGACAGACAAAACCTTTGTTGAAGTTCATGCTCACAAAGTCTCCCACTCTTTCTAAAATAAGGAAAACTCTCAATAGAAGACAGACAGGCTTGTTGATAAAGCACCAGCAACCCCTTCTGTCATCGTCAAGATACTTGTGAAGGCCTGGTTTCATGCTGGAGTACAGTTTCCTCATACATTCTGCTGCAGCACAAAAAAATCAGTGCAGGCTTATCAGCCTGGACTGTCAAGAGATCAATCCTCTGAAAGTTTTATCCTTTTTAAAGAAGTGTGAATAAATTGATGAATTGACAACACCTTCCCCAGTTCGTTGTTCTGCTTTTAGAAGGACAGAGAAAAACTCGCCCAGAAAGGAAAACCTTCATTTCCAAGTGTGTACCCTGATCTGGCTCCCTTAAAAACATATCTGCAGAGACACTTGTCTTCTGTTTTCTAAGCCATGTATTTGCTTTATTATGTATATGTGTATGTGTATATATATATGCACTCACATGGACACATTTATGTACCCATGTGCATTTTTAATCCACCATAACATTCACTATTAGGTATAAAGAAATTGTATAAACTTGATATTAAAGCTGTCATTTCTCCTTCTCCATTACAGTCTTTCAGAACTTCCTTGTTCTTTCATTATGTGAGTTTTTAATTCCAATTCTGTGCTTGGCTGTGTCTTTCCACTGACACTTGTTGCAGGACTGACAGTAGATTGCAGGCTGTTTGGATTTAGGTTTACCTCTTTCTGCAGTAAGATGGAACTTGTGGTAATAGTAGTAATAAAGGTGACTGTATTGTGATGTCAGTTGTGGACTTAAAATTGAATGAATGATGTACAGGATATTTTTATTTCAGTTGATGAGCAGCCAGCTACATCTTAGTATAGAATATATTCTCATTGATAGTATCTGCACTGGGTTATTGCTTGAGTTTGCAGTGTGCAGCCAAGTCAGGACACGTGGGATTTATCATTCATTTATTTATTGAAATAGGAAAAGTGAATTTTTTTCCAGAAGCAAAGTGGATCACTATGTAATGGGTTTCGTGCTTTAGCACTGGTCAAGAAGTCAGTGTACCCAGTTCTTAAAAGGCAAGTGGACGTAGACTTGACATAATTTTTTCCCTACTGAATGTGTTTATGTAGAAACAGTGGAAAGAATGAATGCGTGTAGTACAAGTTGTCAGGGAGATGCAAAGATGTTTATTTTGTTTCCTTCAGGTACTTTTTTATTTTTGGCTCAGTTATGCCAATGAGCATTGCAGATCAAAATGCTGTTTGTTCAGGAAGGAAGCTAAAGGTCTCAAATTCAGAGCAGGAATAAATGCAGGGTCAGTGTCCTTATGCTGATCCACTGCTTTCGAATTCCTGTGAATTAATCTGTATTTTTTCCTACTTCAGTTGGCTTCAAGTCTTTTCGAACATATCTATTCATCAGCACTGAATAAAAAGCTTGGCAGCTATTTCTTGATTAAATAATTATTCCCAAACTAATAAACATCGCAGCAGGGTTTAATTAATATATGCCAGGCATACAGCTTTTTTTTTTCTTCTAAAAATACAATGCTTTGAAATTAGTACCGGCAGAATAAAGGTGCAGGCTTTTTTTCTGCAGTCAGCCATGAGAAGGGCAGGTAAAAAGCAAGCTGCTGATTGCATCCACTTACCCCTCTCTTTAGGCAGGAATGTCTCATTTTTAAAACTTTCCTGCAAGAAAAAATGCAAAAAAGAAAGCAATAGCATCCCTTTACTTACCCCATGGGGCTTCTATTACTATAATAAATAAAATAGGCTTTCCAATTATATTGTTTTTGCACTTATTTGTTAGCAGTGTTGTTAACCTTACTATATATTGACATAATTGCTTAATTCTACTACTTAATAAGCCTTTGAAGATACCATATGCTTTAAAGATAAGGTTTAGGCATCTCATTAGAATAGAATATATGTTATTGTCAGTAACATGTATGTGCAATCTGTTCAGCTCTTTCCCCCTCCCTCACTGGTATTTTTGACCCTGGATTACCGAATAGCGGTTATGAAAAATACTTGATTATTTTTACATTTCACTTTCTCTTTGGCATCATTAAAAATGAATCTCCCTATATGGATGAGCTTCAAACTAATTTTAGCTGCTTACTGAAATGCATATTTAAGAACAAAAGACAAAACCCCACAAATGATGTTTGACAGTTTGACAAATGATGTTTGGCAGCTCACATGTAGTTTTCTAGCAACTAAGGAATTCTACTACATTCTTCATGTTCACAGTAAGTACAGACTTACAGAGTGATAGAGAAAAATCTTTAAATAAATTTTCCAAGCGTATCTCATTTCATGACCTTGATAAAATGCCTATGTTTAATGCACAGGAGGGATGGATAACCATTACCACATTTTGCATGAAGTATGGTCTGCTTTGAAGTAGGCAAAATCTTTTCCTGGAGACTTTGTAGGATTACGATTTTTACGTGAAGAAAATTGCTTCCTCTGGAATGTATTTCCAGATGAAGTGATATTCAGCTTACGCACACTGAGGTGTAGCATGACTTCAAACAACTCCGAGATACAATGGGAATGGATATTATTTATAGACTGATCGACAGTCATGGAGATGAAGGAATGATCTCATCTTTTATTCAGACAGTATCATCAGTTCTGTCTTCACTGGTGCTGTCTGTAACGTTGACTGGCTGAACTGATCAATTCATTTTCAATTTGCATAAACATTTCCATTCCTGGACATATTTACTGCTTAACTTTGCACTTAATTGATCCCTTTGAAGGGAATGGGACAAATTACTATTTTATTTTGACCAGAAAAGAAAATATTCATAAATGATTTGAATTTTATTCTGCAGCTTCCTTGGATACTGAGTCCTCTCTTCATTGTAGTTTTTGTTCCTGCTTGTGTTACATCTGATGTTTCCAGGAGGGAAAGATTGTTTCCTTAAGAGAAAATACATCATGTAGTTGAGACCCTTCAAATGCCTTACCTTCTCAACACTAACAGCTTGAAAAAGTCATTGCCAATTGCAGATCCTTACCAGATAGATATGTGTGACTTCACAACTATTTATGAATTCAGATTTGCCTTTTAAGAACAGGAGCTTCCTGTCTCCTGTTGAATATGTATTTCCAAGCAACCTGAATAGTTCTCTGAACGATCTGTTTCTGAATGAACACACATGCTTTATGACAGTCAGAGAAAATGTTCCCAGCATTTGTCAAACAAAGAGGGTAGCAACAAAACCCTGGTGCTCACACCACAAGCTCATTGCCAGCTTCTGCAAGAGCCTGCTGGGCCTGAGGGCTGAGCAGAGCCTCAGAGGGACCACCAAGAGACAGGAGGAAACAGGATGATCTGAGGTATTTTGAAATGTGTATGTACACATATACATACATGCTTTCTGCTTAAAATTAACCCATGTGCCTTGGCTGGAAGCCCTTGACAGTGAGGTGTCCTGTGTGGAACCTTTGTGCCCTCCTGCTGGGGGATTTCTGAGTTGGGCTGCCATGGATGTGAACCCATGGGCCACCTCGAGAGCTGTGTCCATGTGAGGGTTTCTGAGCCCTACGTTATTCCTTACATGTAGCTAGGAGTTTCAGACTGGTTTTCTTCTCCCTGTTCATTTCATTTCTCCACCCATTGCTCTTTTCCTGTGTTTTGAATGGTGCTAGCAAAGTGGTTCATTTTATTGGATACAGACAAACTTTTGTGCCTTCTTATCATGCCGGAACAGATGCCTACTAGCACCATTCGCTGGCTTTGCCAGGGCTGAGAAAATAGCATTAGCAGCTGCTGCTGCTGCTGCAGAACAAGTGGCTTTAACATGTGCTGTATAGTGTGGAAACCGAGATGTCTGCTAAGTAGAAAGGTTCAGAACTTGTTTGCTTTGTGACAGCAATACATGCAATGTCTTTTCCACATCCAGTCTGGAGTGAAGCTTTCCTGAGTGCACGCAAATGGTCTTATAAGGCCAAGTCAGAGTTCAGGGTTTCCCCTGTTAGGCTGTGCTGAAAGTCCCACTGTGGAGACTCACAGGAGGTGAATGCTACTGGAATCTTGCTTAACCCCAACCCCTGCCTCTTGAGAGAGATTGAACTATACCTTGTTGAATGCAGGAATGTTCTCCTCATGGTCAAGTTTTATAGCAAACCTCATTGGAAAGCTGACATCAGGCTAAGGATTCAAGAGATCTGGCTTTCCTGATCTGAATTCCTTGATAAAATGTTTCTTGAATTTTCCCTGTATGATTGTCTATGCCATTTTACTGCCAGATAAATTAATTGGCCTGAATTCCCCAGCCCTTGAGACTCTTTGCAATCTGGCTCTGGGCGATGGTTCATGCAAGCAGATGGAGGTGTTCCTATGGAAAGCAGGGACACAGGATCTCAAGGCACATCATATCTCCCAAGAGTGTAGCTTTTAACTTCATGAGCACACTCAGTGTCCTGCAAAAGAGCTGTACCTGGCTATAAGACTTGGTTGTTGGCTTTGTTGTTTTGTTTTTTTTTCTCTCCATTTTCAGTAAAATAATGTGGGTGACTGTTTCCAGCTGGGTTCAGCATGAGCCATTGTTGCTTGATTCCAGGGAAGCATGTGGTTCTGCTTGTAATCACTGTACTGCATGATATTAGACACAGTCCTTCAGGTTGGAGTGTGTTAAAGCATTGTAAAATGCATTGAATCCCTTTCCTCACAAAGTATGAAAGATAGTTAGGCAAACAGAGCACATTTTCATAGCATAGATACAGGCAAAATATGAGGGACCGGTGCTGCAAAATGTTTTGTATAGCACTTAATGATCAGCATTCTTGTGCTAATCTCTCCTCTCTAGGAGTATTTCCAGTTGCTCCTGAATGGTGCACATTCGTTTCATTTTGTTTCCTCTGCTGTCAGACTGTGGCTTAATATCAACTGGCAGGTGAAAGTATTCTGGGCTCCAAGGTAGCAGAAATGGATATTCCCCTGGGAAAAGAGGCAGATGTGTGATCACCATGTCAGGCTAAGGAAAACCGGGGAAGAAGGTGTCATTTATCAAATCCCATTAACTTTAAAAGTATCTTCTGCTCTACAGATGAAAGTGGATGTTTTCATTATGTACAAGACAATGGATGGGATAGACTGCATAGCACAAAACACTTCAGAACACTTTAAAACATTACCTGACAAAAGTCCTTCCAAGAAACAGATCCAAAGAGCATTTCTCTAAGCCGTTTGTCATTGAAACAAATAATATTTGTGTCCACTGAGAGACAGAGGAGAGACCATTTTATTTTCTCTTTGCTGATAGGGATTGTTGACTTTTCCCTATTAGCAGCTGTTCTGAAAAATTAAGTATTTTCTTTCTAAATCAGCAACATTACAATAGGTTATACTGAAAAGAAATTGGCAAGCTTTCTCTTCTCAAAGCCAAACTGTGAATAAAATAGAAAAGTGCTGCTTTTTAAGTGTAATTTCCAGTTACTGTTTTATCAAGCATTTTAATTTTAATTTGAAGCTTTTTTTATTATTTTTTCCTATGAAAAAGCCCACAGATTGATCTCTGTGAATAAAAGAATGGAGATAAAACTTTAAGAAAGGTTAAGGTTGAGAAATACAGTGGGGATATGGAATGAATCTTAGCAGTAGCCTACATTACACACTGTGGAGTTCATGCATTACAATATTAATGCCTATCTGCAATTTTTATTTAAAATAAAATGATTTATGTTTTCATAGGAAAAAAAAATCAGATACTTGTTCTTAAAACTGTAATCACAAGAAAAGTGGGAGCTAAAGCCATTAACTGGCTCCCACTTTGTTGTTGCAACCGATTGGTAGATTTTTTGCTTCTAGAAATGGATGTCAAAAGCACCAGCTGAAGTTGGTGCAAATAAAGGGCATTAGCAGGGTGGATGCAGATTATGCTCACGTTCACTGCATGTCAGTGCCCGGATCAAGTCTGCGAGCCAGCCTGCCATCATCAGTATCCAGATGACAGAAAACGGTCAAAGCAAACACGGGAACATAAGTTTGCTGTGTGATATTGACACGTGTGCCTGAGAGAGGTGACTGGATAGAGTGAAATGTTCCTGCTTTGTTCCAAGGCTAGAATATGTTGTGAACATGAGAAGTTACTTGGTACACATTTATGAAGTGTAGCTTATCTTAGTTTCACCGTTTGAAGGTACAGACTGAAATAGATGCATTATATAATGTGAAAATCAGAAAGAAAGCTGAGCTAGAACTGAGAATCCAGACACCCCCACAATGTGGGTGTCTACAAGTCGGGGGCTGCATTTGAATCGCATGATCAGAGCCTTGAGGTTCTCCAAAATGCCAGAACTCCCAGCAGCAAAATGAAGCGCAGCCGCAAAAGGGCACCCAGCCAAACGGATGGATGAGAAACTGCTTTACAGCTTCTGCCTGACCCCGAAGGGTGCTTGATCTGTGTGCATCCAAAAACACTCTGTTTGGGCCAAGGCAGTCTGCTTCCAGCTGTGATCCATGCACATAAGGGATTTTGAGATTTAAGTTTAAATTTGCAAAGGTGTTTTCATGGCAAAAGGAGCAGATGCTTGCAGGAATCGCAGTGGGCATCTGTCTTCCTCAGTGGACAGATACAGAATTTTGAAGAGTGACTGGAAGTTACTTTAGAAGATGTTTATTATATATTTTTCAAGTTAGGGAGAGACATGTACATATGAAGTCTGCTGCTAAACTGTGGTCTGAATTCTACTGTGTGAAAACTCCTGAACTTAAAAGGAAAAAAAAAAAAAAAAAAAAAAAAGGTAAATGAAAGAATTGGATACAAATGCAGGGGAAAAAAAGCTAGGATTTGTTCTTCTGTTGTTTTTTGATTTGTTTTCCCAGTGTTGCTCTTTCTATGTCTGTTCATTTATATTCCATCTTGCTCTGTGACATGAAATCCATCTTTTCATTGCCTGATGAAGATTGGAATGCATGTTAAGCAAGATGAAGGTGTTTCACAAAGATCCATTAATTATTGAGGCAGCCAATTAGTTAAACTGACTGGTGTTCTTAAAGGAAGTCAGGTGCACAGTGCAGAAAATACTTGGTGTGTGGGATTACACAGAGGGCCATATCTCAAGTGAAATACATGTGTGTAAAGCATGTACCAAGCAGAGGCCGGTGTGATGCTGCTGGGAGGAGATGCATAATAGCAAGTTCATTCAGCCATAGCTTTTGTGTTGCATTTCCTCATGTGCCTGTTTCATGAATTGAAACAGGTAAGAGAGAAGGTGCAGTTGAAAACACAGTGAATAAAATTTATTTTCCCCGCGTATAGGTGGAGGTGTGTATGTGCTTGGTGTATGGACTGGCCTTCTCCAGCAGTAGCTGGGGGTTCTGTCCCCATTTCACTTCACGATGAGCTCAAACCCTGTGCAACAGTGCTTTCCTCCAGTGGTGGCAAAGGCCTCTGCCCTTTGGTATTGCCATTCTCTTTTCTTAGGTACTTGGGATGTAATTTGGAACAGCCCAAACCAGTTAATATAGATGCTGTCAGAAAAAGCTGAATCTCCAGAGAGCTGAAATTTTCTTCAGAAAAATATATATTCTGTCAGATGTTTCTGCAGTTGCACAACTGATGAAATAGTGAGGTGTTTTTCCTGCCTTTGAGCAATTTCAGCTCTTTTCATCTGAAGACAGTAACTACCTTCTTCTCTTCCCCTGAGGTCTAATCCTGAATCCCAAGTCAGGCAAAACATTCAGGTCCCTTTGTGGTAGCTGAGGCTAGAGCACCAGCTGAGAGCACATTGCCTCTCTGGGCCTCACCCTAGCAAAGCTGGATACAAACCCAGGTTGGGATCTGTTGTGAGTTAGGTTCATGTTTTAGTGGACCAGTACTAGAGCAGTCAGTCCTGTTTGGTTAAAATTCAACAGTTTCACTGTGCATCCTGCAGTGCCGAAGTTTCACACCTTGTGGCTGAACTTCCCTTCCTCTGTGATTTGTAAGGATCATAGAATCACAGAATGGTCAGGGTTGGAAGGTATCTCGATGATCATGAATCTCCAAACCCCCTGCTACATGCAGGGCCACCAACCTCCACATTTAATGCTAGACCAGGCTGCTCAAGGCCCCATCCAATCTGGCCTTGAACACCTCCAGGGACGGGGCATCCATAACATTTCTGGGCAGCCTGTTCCAGCACCTCACCACTAAAGGACTTCCCCCTGACATCCAACCTAAATCTTCCCTCCCTCAACTTAAAACCATTTCCCCTTGTCCTGCAGTTATGAACCCTTTCAAAGAGTTGATTCCCCTCCTGTTTGTAGGCTCCCTTTAGGTATTGAAAGGCTGCAATGAGGTCACCCCACAGCCTTCTTTTCTCCAGGCTGAACAAGCCCAGCTCCCTCAGCCTGTCTTTGCAAGGGAGGTGCTCCAGTCCCCTGATCATCTTCATGGCCTCCTCTGGACCCTCTCCAACAGCTCCCTGTCTTTCTTGTACTGTGGGCTCCAGACCTGGACATAGTACTCCAGATGGGGCCTCAAAAGAGCAGAGCAGAGGGGGACAATTACCTCCCTGTCCCTGCTGGCCACCCCTCTTCTGATGGAGCCCAGGATACCATTTGCTTTCCGATCTGCAAGGGCACACTGCTGGCTCATGTTAAGCTTTTCATCTATCAAGACCCCCAGGTCCTTCTCTGCAAAGCTGCTCTCTAGGACCACTCCTTCCAGTTGTATGGATGCCTGGGATTCCTCCAGCCCAAGTGCAAAACGCTGCACTTTGCTGTATTGAACCTCATTAGGTTCACTGAGTCCACAGTTCCAGCCTGTCAAGGTCCCTCTGAATGGCATCCCTTCCTTCTACCGTGTCAACTGCACCATTCAGCTTGGTGTCGTCAGCAAACTTGCTGAGGGTGCACTCGATTCCGTCATTGATGTCATTGATAAAGATGTTAAAGAGCACCGGTCCCAAGACAGACCCCTGGGGGATGCTGCTCGTTACCAGCCTCCACCTGGACGTAGAGTCATTGATGACCACCCTCTGTCTGAGGCCTTTCTTTCCTTGTTTTTGTAAGACACCACTATCAAACTGAAATTGGTTCCTTAGAAGTCTGATATTGATCAGTAATGGGATTCTGCTTGATTGTAAACTTCAGGACTGATTGCTGTTTTCACCTTTATTAAGTCTAAATATTGCACTGGCAAGCTGTGTATAACTACAAGTTCCTATGTTCAGAATGCAACTTCATGAATATAACCTCCATCGTGTACTACAACAACTGTGGGTAGAATAAATTACTTAAATAATTTGAAAATGATGAAAGTTCATTAAGAGCAAGAGTTTATTTCAAAGGTTACAAAAAAATCTGTCTCATTATTGTATTGTTTGAACTTTCAGCCAGCAATTATACTGGCCTAACATGGAGCTCAAGTTTAGAAGACTTCACTGATTTACAGTGAGAAAACTAGATATTGTGTATTTTGGATAAATAGTTCTCATTTAGTTGCAGGATAACTCAGTTGTCTAATTTGATATGACTTTTCACTGAAGTGGGTGCTCTAGGTAGCAGTTTGGCTGCAAGCCTACTGGGAAAAGTGAAAAGAGCACTGCTGCCAGGCACGTGCGTGCCCATCCCCATCCTGTGCTTGTAGTTACTGTGCTGTAGTTTCTCTAAGAAGCTCTGGGTGTGTCTTCAGCTCCTGCAGATGCATTTCAGAGATGGAAGAAAAGCATTTTCTTTAGAATGCCAACTGGTAGATTTATAGCACCCTCTGGAGAGTATTTGCCAGCTTTGGTGTGATGGCAGGTTTTAAGGAAGGACACCTTATTATGCTTTTAAATAGTTTTATGTAGTTAAATTGCAAATAATGCTTAGTTCTGAGAAAGATAAAATGGAAAGAGTCTCACTGGTTTGACTATTTACTCTTTCAGCTTTAGTCCTGGCCTCAGAAACCTGAAGACTTTCTGTGCTAAACCTGGCCAGGGTGAAACAGGAGGACATTGCTGCTCCCTGGAGGTGATGGAGATGTCCCATCTTCATGCCCAGAGGCAAAGGCATGCACACAGGGACAAAGCCACTCACTGCAGTCACAAAGTGAGTCATGTCCTGCACTTCATGGACAGCCTGGTTGGCTGCCTAACTCCCCTTGGTGTACTGCTCTCCTGGCCACAGCTGCTGGGGACATGTGAAGGATTGTAGACCATGGGTGCCAGAGCAGGGTGCCTGGTGCCCACAGGATGGCTTGCTCTAAACTAATTGCCCTTTTGGAAGAGTCCATCAGCAGCCACTTCTACATATGGGGAGCTGAAGCTGTGGCCTTAAGGCATAGTCCTGAGTTTAGAGAAATTCAGTGGTTTGTTTTTGTGCCTGCTAGTTGAGAAATGCGTCTCTCTGGTTTATCAGTTCCCTCGGGGAGACCTGCCACTTACTATTCCTGCTCCTATTTCTCCTCCAATATTAATTAATCCTTGTCAAGTGAAGCCACAAATTACTTGTTGGATCAATGACTGGGTTTCACCTGCTTTCCCCTGGGCTTTCGGTAAGAAAACAGTATAGCTTACCACAGGTGGATTACCACAAGGGATCAGACTGTCGTGGGTGTGCACTGTTGCTTTTTCTGCCACTGCAGAATAAGAAAAATCAGAACTGACAGCTGCAGGTCAGCACACGTTTCATATTAAGCTAAAGGTAATGAAATGGGTTGTCAGAAGAGATGATTGAGATTGGGAGCTAAACAGGAATCTGAGTATCTGAGGTTTGAAGTGCAGACATGCACTCTGTAGGAAAGTAGGATTACAAAAACAGGGAAGATATTGAACGGGCTGTAAATATTGTGCTCCGTTGTATGTGGAGATTAGTTGAGACCTACTGCTGGAAGTGGCTCACAGCTTCATCTTAGAGCCCGATTTGAGCATCTTATAGGGGGATATTGCAACAGCAGAATTGCTATTGTACACAAGGTTGTTAATTTATGTCCTTTTTACTTTGTTTCTCTTATCTTCCAGTTTTATCTCTTCCTTTATGATATTGCAATCCATTTTAAATAGAGTCTGGTGAAATTTGAGTAGAGAAATTACAAATGCAGTGTACTGATTTCTGTGGTGCTGAGTGCTCAGCAGTGGCCTGACAGCTGTCAGTGCCCAGCAGCACCGCTGTCGAGTGCATACAGGTGTGCTGCTGATGCAGTTCTGGTGGGCTGGCACAGAGACATGAGAAACAGCACGTTTGCTTCTTTTGGGAGGGAGAACATGAATAAGATTAGAGTCATAATTTAAACATCACTGAATAAACATCATTTTACTGCTGTGTACTTTTTAGGCATTTATAATCAACAGCGTATATTAAGGCCTTGTCAAGCTTGGGAAGTAGGTGCTCAGGATATTGAATTTATTAAATTGGAGTTTATTGAATTTCCTTTGAATTCTTTCAGTGATGTAATGTCACCAGCATGCTTATCGTACAGCTGGCTGCTGCACAGGAGGCTTCGTTCTTTGTAGCAGAGAATAGATCCATGTGCTGTGGGCATGATGTTGATAGTAGCAGATGCACTGAGCAAGTTAAAATGGACAAGATACTGATCGCAAACTTCTTCAGTTCCCCAAGTTAGACCTGAAAGTGTGGATTAATTTAGACCCCAAAACATAGCTATCTTCTTTTACCTGCCATTACCAGAGTCTTTTCCAAGCCCTGTCATAATCATAGAATCATATAATGGTTTGTGTTGGAAGTGATCTTTAAGATCACCTCATTCCAACCCCCTGTTATAGGCAGGGAGAGCTCCTGCTAGACCAGGTTGCTCAGAGCCTCATCCAGCCTGGCCTTGAAAGTGTCCAGGGTAAGGGCATCCACAGCCTCTCTGGACAGCCTGTTCCAGTGTCTTATCACCGTGTAGAACATGTTCTCTGCTTCTCACCCCACAGGTGGTCACACTTTTTAGCTAACAGCATTTTCTTTGCAGTGTACTTCAGATACAGTCCTTTGCTGACCGACATTGTATAACCATAAATTTTTATCCTACAGTCTTACTTCTGATCTGCTGTGACTGATGCTTTTGCCTGATCTTTTGGGTTTTGCAGCTCATGTAACTTGTGTCTCTGTGGCCTATCCTACTGTGCTGAGCAGTTCCTGTGAGAGGACCTCAGGACAAGAACTTATACATGGCACGAGGCTGCAGAGGATAGTATGATAAAGTCTTGGTTACTGAGATTCATTGCCACTCTGATGACATTTGTAAGTCAAAATAATTATCTTTGTGCCACTCTTCCTAGTCTGAAGATATTTAGACAGGAGATAATTCAGCGTGGCTGCAGCTCTGTATTGATCTGCTATGAAACTCTGTCAATGAAAAATTCAGTCCTGAGCAAGCTGTTTGGCAGATAGTAGATTTGCCTTTGTGTTGCTGATTCCATCTAGTTATCCATTATACCTCATTGAAAGAATGAAATTACTCAGCACTAAAAAAGATACCAGATTGGAGCCTAGCCTGGAACTTGTACTAGGTCCAGTGTTCAGTCTGGAGTGTGATTGCTGCTTAAATGTTCATCTTCAGGAGAAACTGAAGCAAAATAACCTAGATCAGTTGAGAAGAAAGAAGGAAATGGAGATTTGCGGAGGCCATCCAAGGAGTCAGCTGAAGAAGCTTTGGTTTGTTAGTATTATTTGTAACAATCCAGCCCTGCGTTGCCCCATAAGACAATAACTTGGTTTGCTTTTATTACTTTGAGGACTTTGCCTGAAAGAATCAACAGGATTTTGGAAAGCTGTGAAATCTTTGTTACTGTTGTTGACTTTAATCATTGCAGTATAAATTTGCAGTCCCTGGGGGAGAATTTCTGTGCAATACCTTTCTGTATTTATTACTAAAAAAAAATGATTCTCAAGCTACAGGTTATTATTTCTGCATTAGTCACTAACTGCAGGATGAAACTGGAGGTAAATTTAGCAAAGTCTTGTCTTTGAAGTGTAATAAATGTATTTCTGCTGGATTTTATTAACCTTTCTCTCTAATTAAAAAGATAACAGCAATGAGATCTGAAAGTGAGGTTGGTTCATGTAATTCAGCTTTCTGACATACAGTTTTAGGTATCTGATTCTGGTTGGTTTCAGATTTCTCTGCAGGTATTTGTGGGGTGCATCCCGTACCTTCCTGGGTTTATTGAGGGGTGTGGTTGTAAGGACTCAAGGATAACCTCATCATGGATATTGGCTTAGTCTTTGTATTTCTCTGCTGTGCCATTTACTATTTGGATTTCTGATAGGCTCTCTCTGTGGAGATGAATACATTTTCTCCATGCTGCCCTTCAGCGAGGCCTAGACAGGCTGGAGAGCTGGGCAGTAAGAAACCGGATGAGGTTCAACAAAAGCAAGTGTAGAGTCTTATACTTAGGGAGGAATAATTGCACGCAACGGTACAGGTTGGAGGATGAGCTGCTGGAGAGGAGCTCTGCAGAGAGGGTCCTGGGCATGCTGGTGGATGACAGGTTGGCCATGAGCCAGCAGTGGTGCCCTGGTGGCCAAAAAGGCCAATGGCATCCTGGGGTGCATTAAAAAGAGCGTGGCCAGCAGGTCGAGGGAGGTGATCCTTCCCCTCTGCTCTGCCGTGGTAAGGCCTCATTTGGAGTACAGTGTTCAGTTCTGGGCTCCCCAGTACAGAAAAGACAGGGATCTCTTGGAAAGAGTTCAGCAAAGGGCCACAAAGATGGTGAAGGGCCTGGAGCATCTCTCCTATGAGGAAAGGCTGAGTGAGCTGGGTCTGTTCAGCCTTGAGAAAAGAAGACTGAGAGGGGACCTGATTCGAGTCTATAAATATCTGAGGTGTGGGGGCAGAGTGGTGAGGCCAGACTCTTTTCAGTGGTGAGTGGAGACAGGACAAGGGGAAACGGCCGGAAACTGGAGCATAGGAAGTTCTGCACAAATGTGCGAAGGAACTTCTTTACAGTGAGGTGACGGAGCACTGGAACAGGCTGCCCAAGGGGGCTGCAGAGTCTCCTTCTCTGGAGATGTTCAGGTCTTGCCTGGATGCCTACCTGTGCGACCTGCTGTAGGGAACCTGCTGTGGCAGGGGGGTTGGACTCGATGATCTCTGGAGGTCCCTTCCAACCCCTACAATTCTGTGATTCTGTGTGATTCCTCTGAATTTCTTACGAGTCTTGAAGTTCTTGATACTTGCTAAGCTACTTTGTTTAGTCTTATGCTTTTGTTCAGTGTTACCAATGGCTGCAAACTTCCCCAGGAGCAGTTCTGTTCAGCGGCACAAAGATGCAGTATGTGAGTTGTAGGAGATGCCTTGGAGACCCATACACATTCAGCCCACTAGTTTTATGTTTTTGTTGCCCCACTCCCCTTTAAAAAAAAAAAAAAAAAAGTTTTAATAAAAATACAAAAAAAAAAGGAGTTTTGTTACTTATATACATGTATATTAACTGTATGTTTTATATGCTGCCCGATTCAATTCCTCTTTACTCAGTGCAGTTGGATTACCTAGGATTATCTTTATTGACATCAAATAGTGTTGTAGAATTGTTTGAGTTGGGAGGGACCCTTGAAGCTCATCTTGTCCAACTCCCAATGAACAGGGACACCCACAGCTCAGCCAAGTTGCTCAGATCCCAGTGACTCCATGGACAGGGCACCCACCACCTCTCTGGGCAACCTGTTCTGGTACCTCACCACCCTGATTGTAAAACACTTCTTCCTTATATCCATCTTTTAGTTTGAATCTATTGTCCTTGTCCTGTTGAAAAATACTGCTTTCAGTGCTTATTATTGCAACAGCTTTATCTGACACTATCCCCTTAAGGTGTCTTTGAATATTCTACCAACCTAAAGAAGCTTCTGTTCTTTGAAGGGTTTCAGCGGTCAGATTGACATTCAAGTCTATTTTTCCCGAATAAAATTACAGTGCACATTTTAGAAGGAACTCAGAGCCGTAAAGATCTGCAGATGTTCAAAGTCACTACTTTTTTAAATTCTAGAAGTGCTGGCATCTCTCGGTGAGAAGCTTCGAGGCACCAACTCTAAGTAGCAGCTCATTCCCGAGCAAAGCATCCCTTCTTCTGCATGTTCTGCATGTGAAGCACTTCCACAGTCGGCCTTTAGTTTGTTGGGTCTCTGTGTATTAGGATGTGCCACAACACTGCAAAAAACGCTATTACATTTCAGTTCCCATAGAATATTTGAGAGAAGCTTCTTTTTCTTGCAGAAAGCAGTAATATTGTATCTGTTCTAGATATTTTCTTTCATTAAAACTTCTTTTTTCTTTACTTTCCCTAGTCATTCATTGAGGAGCTGTCTGCCTGTTTTGTAACCATGGGTGCAACGGTGCCTGAATCGCAATTTATTCACTGGGAGTGAAGGGAAGCAGAACAGAGCATTAACCTCTGCGAAGACAAATAAACCTTATTCTCTGTGTGGGAAATAAGTCTCTCTGAAAAATGTCCTTATTGAGCACGGCTTCCAGATGGCTGTGGTCATGGCTTCTCTGGCTCTGCCTAATGCGGAGTTGCACAGCGGTTGCTTTGAGAGCCTGGTGAATTGCTGGGGTGCCAACATCCCAGAGAGGGTTTAGAGAGCAGCATCAGGCCCACTGCATGCAAAAGCTTTACAAATGGAAGCTTTTATTTGTAGGAACAAATGGTGTCTTGCTTCGGACTTTCCTTTAGCCACTATGAGTAAAGCTACTGAGAAACTCCCTGTTTTCTGCTCAGATGCGGAGTTCTAATCTTTGCAGCCCAGTGACATAGATCTGTTTATATGCTGGGAAGCTTTTGGTTTTGTTTTGCATTGGCTCTGCAGGCTGTTGTACCACATGAAGCAGCCAGTGATCCCATGCTGAACACTGCTATCCCTGGGAGCACTGCAGGGTGCAGGCAGGTGAGCACTGGGTGCCTACACTGCAGCTGCTAGGCACATCGTGCCTCACTGGTCTTACCTGCTTGCTTCATCCCATTCATCTGTAGAATGAAGGAGAAATAAATAAACAAGCAACTACTTGAACTGTGTGCTAAGGCAAAGCTACCGTACTGCTTTGGCTATGAAGTTTTTAGAAATAACATTCAAACACTTTTATTGCTGTCTGTATTGCTTTAAACTTCCTGATTTGTGACTCGTGGACAGTTTTATTGCTTTCTGTGAGCTTTGTTTCTGAGGCAGAATGGGTTTTATTGTTTAATGAATACTGTTGATTTGGGGGAAGAACCTCCCTTGGATATTGTCCTACTAAAATAAAACAATCCTTTGAAAACCCACAAAACTCTTATCTCTTGACTTTTAAGTTTTTATGGCTGTGGGCATGTCTGCCCTGCGCCCTGGGGCACAGGGGTGCCCAGGGACTTGAGCTGCTGGTCACTGCCATACCAGGAAATTTTCAGCTCAGGTTGGAAAGCATTAAAGGTTTTCAGGCACTCTGGATTTTTTTCCTCTGCTTTTTCTCTCTTGCTGTATTGCTTTTGAAGAGTTCCTTCTCACTCTAGACCTTCCTTCTGGCAATCTATGCAGGAGGCCCAGATATTTACAATTACAGAAAAAGTCTACTTTTCTGTGTGACAACTACAAAAAGTTGGCTTGTGGTTAACACTAGATGCTGTGAAAGCCAAATCTGCAAAGTTTCTTAAAATCCACTTAAGTCTCTATCATTTGCAAGCATATCTTGATAGAAGAAGTAGCTTTTCATCCGCTTGTTGTAGTGGTGCAACAGTTCTGAGAGCAAGTTGAAGTTAATGTACATTTATTGATTGTGTTATCTGGCATATGCAAGTATGTTTGCATTTAATCCGTGTGTCATTTTCCCTGGGCAATTGCTTAGTGTTGAGTGCTGGAAGGAGTTTGCTATAGAAGCATAAGAACAAAATGTTGGTGGCACAGTTGATGCCCAGCCTTCTCCACTTTCTGTTGTTGTTTTTTTTTTTCCTGAAATACCATGATTATCAAGGTCTTTTCTGTCTGCTGGTAAATGCCTTAGGTAAGGGTCATTCTCTGTGAATTTTTTCAATTTACAATACACCTCATTAGACCATGTTTAGAATTTAAATGAATTACTACAGAGCAATCAGCTACTGTAATTGCACTGGGAGCAGCCCCAGCACTGCTGCTGCTTGTTCCTGAGGATCAAGACACTGAGAAATTATCTCGCCACATCTTTCTTTCTGGTAGCTTTAATTAGCTTAGGTTTTGTGTCGCGCACTGAGCTTGCTCGGCTCACAATCAGTAAAGTGCTCAGAATAAAACAAACCAGCATGGACATCTGGTAAGGTAGTAAGTGTGGAGCCCCGAGCTTCGTGTATCACAGGAACATCATGCTGTTGCTAAATCCAGAGATAAAGCCTTGGATATAAAAATCCCTGTGAGGCAATTTCTACAGTCATTTAAGATGCCAGTGTGATTTATTGCATTTTACAACCTGTGCCATTTAAGTGAAATGAGCATGAGATTAGTGAAATATGAATTGAGTTATAGAGCTGAAATAGGAGTGAATTTGAGATCTTGGAAAAAGTGGAAATGAAATAAACTGCAGTTAGAAGCAGAAACGATGTTAAGATTGTCTCACACTTCTGCATGGCCTTGAACACTACGTAGGTTTTAAAGACAGGACGATTCAGAAGATACTTGGAGGAGCAGAAATGGAAGTCTGGTCTTTTCACTTACCATGGACATGAGAAATGGTCATCTAGGACAAAGCCGGAATACAGTTATTGTGGTCGGTGTTTTAAAGTAGGAGTACTGAAATCTTTGGAACTAAAGGAAGCTATCTCATTATTTCAGTGGCTAAATCAAAACACAGTGGAAGATCTCTCAGGAGATGCTGAGAAAAGATGATTTCTTTGGTAGTAGATGTCCTTCTCATTTAAAATGTGATTAATATAATCACAGATTAGGATGCAGTCATGCAGTAGGAATATCATGCTACTTTTTAAAAGGAACAGAAATATTGAAGACATGCTGAATTAATGAAGACTTCCAAAACAAATATTCCAAATTTGCATTCATTTTCACACAGATGAAAACTTTTTGGGTACTACTCTCCCTTTTTTTCCTGTCTCCAGAAAACTGCTAGTGCACCCTGAATCCCGTGATATGGGAGACAGGCTGCGGTGTTTTGTCCAGAAAGGGAACGGCTTACAAATTGCTGGCTGCAGTGCTTGTTACTGATAGAAAGTTGTATAATAAACAGCATGCTCTTGCAAGTACAATTTAATAAGCAGGCATTGGTCTTCCATGCTAGTAATCTCATTATTGCTTCTGATGGGTTATGTTTTTCATTATGTATCACTTGCACTACCCATCATTTACAAATATATATCATGTCTCTATAGGCAGAAATATCGCTGTCCTTGGGCTCTGTCTGTTAGTCAGAGACTTTGCAAGATGTTAAGAAAAGTCATCTCTCTACTCAACAAATACTGAGAAGTTTATTTAAATTAAAAAAAAAAAAAAAAAAAAAAGATCATGTCTCTCACGAAGTATTTCCAAGCTGGAATCTTCGGTTTGCTGTTTGTATTACTTTGCTTCAGGGTGATTAACAAAGAATTTCTTTGGTGTGGGGCAGCCTTTTCTTTTTGTCATCTTTGTGCCAGTCTGTCTGCCCTTCCTCGTTCAAGCATCAGAAGATAAGAAGATAAGATAAGAACAAAGTCATAGCCTCAGCTCCTGGCTTCTTGTGAGCATCAATCATACAGGCATCAATCTGTTAAAATGAGCTTTTGTTTAGTGGGGTTTCTTTCGTTTGTTTGATCTTCATCTTGCTTTTCATGGCAGGAAGATAGTTTCTACTGATACCAGCAGTATTGTAAGCTGCAAACTGAGGAACAGTTTTAGTCAGTGGAAATTCTGCAAGGGGTATAAGCTAGACGCTGCTTAGCAGACAGCTTTGTCTCAGTGTAAAGCCAGGAGAGGCCCTGCAGAAGAAGAGGTGCCAGTTACATCCTTGCAGCCCTTTTGAGTCAACAAGCAGGCAGGTGAAATTATCTCCTGGCTAACATTTGCTCTGAAATGTGCAGACCAGCTGTATCAATGCAGCAACAACCACGCTTGTAATAGATACCCTAGGGCACTTTCAGGAAAAATAGCACTAGCCTACTTGCCAAGTTCTGTTTTCCTTTGATCCTGCTTTTAACACTTTTCCTTGTGGCTGATTGAATTTAATACCAGAAGATCCAAGATTTCGGTTTTGGCAAAGTATGTGCAATGACACAAGTATCAGTGTAGGCATGAACTCAGATGTAAATAGCTTTATATTGAGGTGACTGTGTAGATACCACCCTATTTAGTTAGAGCTCACTGATTTATCTCATCTGCTGTCAGTGAAAACTGTTGAATTACTGACATCAATACAGAATGCCTGACCTTCTCAAGCCTGAGGAGCTGCAGAAAAGTTAATCATAAGAGCAATAAAGAAGCCGTGTCTGGCTTTGGTCCTGAATTAACCAGGAAGCTTTACTTAAGATCTTACGCTCTTTGTTCTGCCCCTCAACTGCAGAAGTATATGAAAACCCTCAAGTTACATCTCTGCCCTGGGATGACATGAGACAGGGGAGGCTTAGGCTAGATATTAGGAGGACGCTTTTCACACACAGGGTGGTGACGCACTGAACAGGCTGCCCAAGGAAGCTATGGATGCCCCATTCCTGGATGCATTCAAGGCCAGGCTGGATGTGGCTCTGAGCAGCCTGGTCTAGTGGTTGGCAACCCTGCCCACGGCAGGGGAGTTGAAAACTAGATGATCTTTGAGGCGCTTTTCAACCCGGGCCATTCTATGATTCTATGATATGTGAGAACTCCAGACAACATAGGCAGTAGGTTAGTGAAAAAATACACTGGGACAGAAGCACCTTGAGAATAAGAGTCAAAATATTTCAAAGGGAGCCTAACAGATCCAAAAATGGAAAAATAAATAACATAAGAGATGAAGAAACCAAATGAACTACGCAAGTTAATTTGTAAATACTGCCAGGTACCTAAAGAGATTGTTGTGCAAAACTTGTGTGGGAAAGTGTATTACAGAGGCATGACAATCAAAGTCTGTCTTAGTTTCCCTAGTTAAAAGAATTTGTTAGATATTTCCTTTTTTTTAGCCCTAGTTAGAACTCTGCCACGCTTTATTTCTTTACAATATTAGTTCCTCCTGCGATTTGTTTTGAAGATCTGTAATGTGAAGCTTTGGAAGTGCGATCACATGGCTACAGGAGGCTGCAGAGACCAGAAACATGGAAACTGCAAAGATTTAAACACTGATCAGAATCTTCCATGGGGAAGCAATGGAGTTATTAAAAAAAAAAAAAAAAAGGTTACTGTGAAATTGTGGCGTACACCAAAAGTGGAAATTGTCGAATGGAAATTAGAGAGCTTCATGTGAGCTGCTAGTGCAGCAGCAGCACTGTGCCTTTCACGGGTCCTTAGCATGCCGCTGTGCTCTTCTGCACAGCTCTTCTATCTGCAGAGATCCAGGAGAGGGGAGTGCAAGCATACAGGGCAGCAGCTTCAAGACTTGAAACCATCTCTGCATTTAGATTTGAATTGCATTACCATTACTTTATGCAAGTCCTTCAAAGAGTAGGCTGCAACTCTTTAGGTGATATGAGAAATACTGTCATCTTTCTCATTTAGTAAGGAAAAAAATGCAATTTGTTAGATGTTATACAGGCCTTGTGTGGAAAATGCTTACGCTGCCTGTATGGTAAGACTTTCAGACGACGAGAAAACAAGGAAATAATATCAGAGAGTCATAGAATCACAGAGGTTGGAAAAGACCTACAAGATCATCCAGTTCAACTGTCCACCCATCACCAACAGTTCTCACTAAACCATGTCCCTCGAACAATGTAAAAAGTTCCTTGAACACCTCCAGGGACAGTGACTCCACCACCTCCCTGGGCTCTAATAGAAGTGGGCTCTTCAGATGGAGAAAACTGTCCCGACATGACTCTTTGTAAGTGTACTTGGGGAACTTTGCCTCAGCATTGAGGTGCGTGTGGTTAGCAATAATAAGATGGACTTTTTACTATTTAAAAAGCACTAGTTAAATGCAGAGGCACTGTGCTAAAGAGAAGAGATAGCATGCAGGCCCTACACGTAACCCTGTCAGCGTTCAGTAGTTGGACTCCATTCCTACAGTTTGATCTCAAGATAGAGCATGTCAGCTTGAGAACAACTTCATGTTTGGGATAAATATTCCTGTACTCCTCTTTTGGAACATTTTTGCTGGTAGAATTCAGAAGTCAGATTTTGACTACTTGTGAAAGAATAGCGTGTTCTGTGCCAGAATCTGGCAAGAAAGTAATAGGCTTTTTGTATGGATGCATTCATTGCTAAGAATATGAAATTACAGTACAGTAGAGGTGTAATTGGAATACTGTGAAAGAAAGCATGAGAGTTCCACCTTTGATAATTTTGGTAGACCAGTTACTGTATGGATGTTCAATTTACTGAAGAAAAATTTTTCTGGTGTTAACCTTACGTTTGACTTGTGATATAAAGGATTCCACTGTTCAGTTTTAATGCTATTTCCTACAGGTGATAGACATCTGAAATTCCTTTGCGAGACTAAATTGTACACTCTTATTATTCAGTACAAATGTGCTGGTACTGAACAGCATTACTAGCATTTCTGTAACATTGCAAAAACAGCCTCAGACTGCACTGAATTCTCGGATAGATCCCCAAACGTGTCTCGTCAAAATTTTAACAGCAAGTTGCTGCAAAAATGATTTCCATATTCTCTTTGTATTTATTACCTGAGTTTTTCATTATTTGGTGCTCATATTCAGACTTCCCGTTCAGCACTTCCAGTGCACAGGGGCAGAGCTGTGCTGGGATGTGCTTATTTACCTCTCAGACATGTGGCCATCTCATCCAAGGACAGACTCTGAATTTTATTCCCCATTTCAGTCAGCTGCAGGTCAGAGGAATCTCACCTTCACTATGCATTTCCCTTATGTGTGAAAAACAGATTGAAAATGTGAGTTACAGAAGGTACAGGAATCAGTTTAGAAAAACAGAGAATTTACAAGATTTTGTTATTAATAATAACAAGGATGACAACAATAATGTATAGCCTGGATTTTTAGTTTCATTCTTGAAGAGTAGGCGGCTCGTGGCTCTTGAATGCTTGGGGTTGACAGTGTGAATATGAATCTAAAATGTATTAAACAAAGACTCAGGTACAAAAAAGTGGATAAATAATAGTAAATTATGTTCTGATAACTCAGTATAATTTGCTGAAGTACTTTAGAATTCATATTTTCCTTTTAGAAATTAAATAGATATATTAATTTAATCCAAAAGCTACTAGAAGTACTAAAGCTACTGAACCCATCTTGATTCCACTTAATAGCTGTCTGTGTAGCTAACTTGCCTTGCATTTTTATGTATCTCTATTTTGAGAGCTGAACAAACACCATATTATTTTATCAAAACTAATTCTGACCATATTAACAGCAAATAAAGGCCAAGCTATTGCACCCTAATAGTTAGCAGAAAAGAAAACTGTAACACAGGCTGATTATATGGCGTGCATTTAATTTTCCTTTCAACTAAACAAAGTCAAGGATGGCAGCTGCTCGAATTCACAGAAGAGAGAGCCACATAGGCTGAAACAGTGACCAAGGAAAATGAACTATTTGATGTCTTTTAAGAGAAATTTGAACAAAGAACTGGAATTGTTGGAATTAAAAAACAGCAATATTAATGTGAAAACTCTTATTTCTGTCTCTTGTGTCTATGGTATCATAGAGCAATTTGAAACTTTGGAAGTTTCATTATGCCCTGTGTGAGTGTCATGGTCTAGCACTGCTGGACCTCTTCCTTTCCCTTTTTCTCTTTTTCTTTTTTTTTTTCTCTCTTTTTTTTCCTTTTCTTTTTTTTCCTTTTTGTATGGGAGTACACAGATAAAGGTATTACCAGATTTGACTCAAACAGAAATTAATTTTTCCCTAAGCATTATTTTTCTCATTCCAGAAAATGGATTGTACTGATTTCAATTCCAGGTCCTTGAGGATGGTAGTTCCACTGGGTCTCTGATTTATGAGAATCTGTTTAAAAGTATATTTAAAATTACACTTAAAAACCATGTGGAAAAAATGGTTTTAGGCATGTGAGCCCTCATTTCCTACTGCTTTTGCACTGTTTTGTTCCCGAACCATACAAGTTAACAGAAAGCCTTTCTGTTTCTCCTCAGAAATACTTCCTTCTTTGTGTCTTATGCTACGAAGAATCTTCTTGCTAACTTCAAGAATAAATATTTAAAATAAGACTTACAAAGGAAAAAGCAAATGTCATTGTTGCAGGTGGCATTGTTTTGCAAATATCAAAGCCACTTACTCATTTCTTCTACTGCCCAAAAAACAATCTATCTTCTCAGTATTTTGTATTCGAGCAGTACAATTCTTCAAAGATTTCAAGGGCTTAATTTTTACTCATTTTAAATAAGAACTTTTACAAAAGTGTATACACTTCCCCTAAAAAGCATTTCTTATTTCATAAGCCCACATTATACTGTCACACCTTTGGTAAAAAACATGTCATAAAGTGGTACAACAAAACAACTGTTGTTCTTTGTGGGAAAGCCCATTCCATCTGTATTGGAAATGTCAAAGGTTCTTACAGTACATAAAAGAATGTAATCCTTTTTAAAAACAAAAAATAAAAAAGGTGAAATTTCAGCATACCTTATATGTGAATCTGCAGTATGTTGATTTTAATGGGATCACTCGGGTACTTTAGTTAAGCATCTGCTGGCCAGCCCAGTAACACCTTGGCTGTGTACATATCACCCCATCAGCATGAGTTACACCAGAAATTTAGGGACTGTGTGCAACTGAGATACCAACTCTAGTTTTGTTCTGTCTTAGTCTCCTCTTAAGCACAGCTCTCATCGAAAGTCATGAGAGAAATCAGCATCACTAAGAGGAGGAAGGGGCACACTTCATTGCTAGACTCAGTATTGTCTAATTACTCTTCCATCAGTGGGAAGCCATTGCCCCATTACTATTATATCCCACCTGGGAGCATTACATGAGAGCAGCCCACACCTACCAAACTCTTCCTCTATTCTGTGGGTATCTTCATTTCTTTGTTGTCAGCTGAATGTGAACTTACTCATTCAGGCTTTCGTGTTTAAAATCAGTGGGATTATTCACAAAAGCAAGTCTTAATGCGCTCTGTTACACATGGTACAGCTTCACTTCTGGGAGTTAGCAGCATAGCATAGCAGATCACAAATCTTTTTATTCTCAGAGTACAACAGTTGGTGCAATGAAGTCCTGATCACAGCTCTTCCTGGCCACTGGATGGGATGGTGACACATATGCAATTAAAACACCTGGATGTCACAAGAATTGGTGTTCTAAAGTTGTGTTTATTTTGTAGGACAGCTGGGTTCCCCATAGCTATATGATGAGAGCAGCATCCTTTCTTTGAAAGCCAACTGAACCTGTAGGCAAGGGGGAAGCCATGGCAGGCTTCAGCAGCTACTCTGATCTGATCAACCAGGGGATCTGGAGGCCAAGATGAATCCAGGGGCTGTCTTTTAGTGCACACTGAATGTATATTGATATTTGAGCCACACAATCTACAGATAGTTAAGCTGCCTTTTGAGCAGTGCTTTGCATTCATATTTTGTTGTGTAATCTTGATGCATTATCTTGTAAATGTTTTGTACTTGCTTCAGCACTTCTGCCAAGATATAGCAAAATGATCTAGAAGGTACATGAATATGGCTTACAGCGTGGCTTGCTCACACTGCAGGTAGTCCATAGGTTCTGCCTGTATGTTATATTCAGCATCTCTGAAGTCCACGTATCATGCTTCCATTAGTGGCATTAATTTAGAATTTGGAAGCTCTTTTAAACAACTTTCAGAGAAATCCATTTAGGAAAATCCTTATTTTGCTGTTCTTTTTTCCCTTTCTTTTTGTTTGTGGCTGTGCATTTTCTCAGTCAGAAGAGAATTTATTTGACAGTTGATCTAATAAAATATGTAGCGGTCAGGTATTTCCTCAACCTCTGCTGACACCTGATCTATGGGGAGAAAACATGTTGAGTTGCTCTGAGCTTTTAAAAAATACGACCTTGTTTTTTCAGTAGATGTTTTCTTTGTAACAGTAAGCATACTTCATTGTCTGGAAAGGATCCTAGAGAAGGTCTCTAGAGGCTGGCTTACTTTCATTTTGATATGTGTAAGAGTGTCTTTTCTCCTGCACAGGTGCAAATTTTCGGTTTTCTCCTTATCTCCAAATTAATTGAGATCACTAAATCACCATTCATAATTCCTCTTCTTAGTTCATGAAGTCAGTGGGCATCCTTCCAGAGCAGCTTGCTCGTTCTAATGCTTATTGGTAAATGTTGGTAAAAAGTTGGTAAAAATGTTGGTAAAAATGTTGGTAAAAGTTTGGTAAAAAGCAAATAAAAAGCACTAAATAACTGGCTGTGGCTGCTGCTTTGGGACAGTCACCTCTCTAATAGGCTCTCTAGTGTTATGTGCCCAGAGTTGGCTATATCAATATTCTCCTTGCAGGCTTAGAACAAGTGTGGCCAACAGTGAAGAATTGCACTGTGATTTTCCTTGACTTCTAAGATGAACCTTATAGATTTATTTTTTATCAGAAACTTTATACATTCTGACTAATTAGAATAAAACATAGGCAAAGAAAAAAAAAAACAAAAACAAGTTTATGGAGAAACACTATGAGGAAAATGAAGGAAGAAGGTGTTGAATCTCTTAAGAAGAGTAGAGATTTTGTTGGAACATGCATATAAATGACAAGCATGGGTAGCACTTTCCAGCTTTACTGATCATGAGATGCTTGACAAAAGATGTGGGTATAATAAAACCTGATTTACAGATTGGACAAGAAAACAAGAAATCAAGGACTTGCAAAATGACAGCAGAGAAGAGTCAGACTGAGGCAAGAATTGTCTCAATATTCTTCTCAAAAATTTCATCCTGGATTGCTGTCAACTTGGCTTTTGCAAGTGCTTTTATTTTTAGGAAATGCATATGTTTAAACAACTTCAGTCAGTTTTTCTTATTTATTTTAGTATGTTATTAATTTCAATTCGTTGTATTTGTCTATCATGCGTCATTCTTTGAAACCATCCAGTAAGTTTAGTAGAGTGGCTTTACTAATTTTTCAGAAGGATTACCTGCAGTTACTGTAAGGAGGGGCATCAATGTTACATCCAATTGCTCTTTAGACATCTGAATCAGACTCTGTGTACTACACTTGTTTAAAGGGAAATGCAAACCTGACATGGCATCAAAATAAGAAAGACGAGGTTTCCAGAGTCTGATGTTTAATAAAGATAAATGAAGAACATGGAAATTTCCTTTTATTTAGGACTGCATGATAAAAATTTTGTCAGATTAAGCTGTAACCTTCCTATCAGGGTGCCTACTGATGAAAAGTGTCAAGAAACTAAATCTGACCTTAAAATAAGTTCTCTAAAGATTCCGTCAGAATAGTAGGTTATAATCAGCTGGTTTAAGGACAAGAGTAAGTTTGTGTGTGTTGATTATCCTAGTGTTCTATAATTGAAATTTTCTCCAGTACTCAATAGGTCAGATATTGGGGTAGATTACAACAACTGTGATTTAGAAGATCTTGTCATTCATGTGAATTTTGTATTGTTCAGGATATTTATACCTATTCAGTAGCCTGGTTGAAGAAATAGATTAGAAACATGATGAGCAAAAATACATTTACTTTGGGAGTTCTGCCCAGAACTTTCCTTTGTAATACCTCCATTCACAATTTGTTTTACCATTCACAGTATTTTCCCAAGGGAAAATATAAGGCTTCACTTTTTTTCCTGCCCAAATAGGAAGCATCTCCAAATTAGTTCTTTCAAAACTTATTGTTTCCATCCTCCAGAAGTTTAGCAATGAAACAGGATTAAAAAACAAAATCACTTTCTGGAAAAAAAAAAGGATGAAAAAAAGGACATTTCCAAATTCCTGAAAATTTACTCCCTGCCCCTGCAAAGCGGCCGCTGCCACAAGCATCATTACAGCATGCTGACTCAAGAAAAAACAACTCTTCTGGCTTTTCAGAGCAGCATCCTTGTGTACATAGTGATGCAAGAAAAGGAAAGTCTTAGCTCTTGAGCTTGTATGCTTCATCACTTCAGAGTCTGTTTAGCTCTGTAAGTATGACACATGGACTTCTCCTTCTAGAAAATATTTAGGGGGAAAAAAAGGGACTCTTAAGTGAAGCAAGAGCAGCTGGTAAATTCAATACACTTGACTTAACTAAAGTAGGAGGAAAATGAGGAAATGAAAACACTGAAAATCAGTGCTTTATGGCCTCTCAGAAAAGATGTCTGTTGTTTGTGTTTATTTCCTTATTTCCTGGTAAAGGAGAAAAGGAGAAAAGAAAGGAACTCTAGAATTGCAACATATCTATACATTGCACTGTAAAACATCAGATCCACCTTGTAAAGTTAAATTACGGTTCCTGCTGGGGGTTAGGATCACTCTGTCTTTGCAGCACGGAGGAATTGATGTGCATTTCTGGATAACCACTTGTAGCAGCATCAGGAGTTAAACCGTGCATCTCTTTCACTGATGGTCTGATCCAAACTTGTTAAATCCTTTCAGCTTTAAACTAGGACCTGGCTCTTGTAAATCTTCTTACAATTGCTGCTTTCTCGGACAATCTTCCTGTCTGCTCTCCTTGATGGCGGCTTGTTGAAATTGGCTTTGCACTGCAAATACAGCTGTTCCTAAGCTTAGCTGGAAAGTCAAAACAGTGCTTCAGAAGCACACAGGTCTTTGAGAGCAAAGGCTTATCTTAAATTATTCAGTGTATTTAAATACCATGATAAACTGTTTACAAAACAGCTTTCATCGTGGTCTAATATTAAAGCTCATTGGTTCATCGTGTCAGAATGACTGTGTGTCTCTCACTAATGCTTTCTGTGGGTAGTGCTTTGCACTGTTTGATTTATCTGATAAGCCTAAATGAAGAAATTACAAAGTACTGGATAAGGGCCAGGCCACTTTTAAAAAAGCTTAAATTGACGAAAACCATCACAACTGAAATGTTGTATAGAAGCTTTTAAGTTCTGTATTGAAGTTATTGCACACTGATAAGTTGTCTTTATAGAAACTGTACATGGAAACACATAGTGTCAGATAATGTTGTTTTGGGGAAGTGACGCAGAGGATATTCTCATATTTGCAGAGTATTCTTCCAATTTTGTACATTGCAGCTATTTCTGTGTCGGAAAGGAGCTGAGTGGATGAAGTGTACCCCAAGTGCAGTAATTTTATGTGCCTGGAATAGTTTTAATTCGCTTTTCAAAAAGCATTAGACTTTATGACCTCTCAGAAATATTTTTGTCAGACCCTGCAGTGCATGATTTTGCTCACTCAAATGCTCCGCTGCGAATCTTCAGGAAGTCTGACAAAACAGGGACTACAAAACTGCCCGGGACTTTGCTCAGCTCTTCTCAGCCCTTTGTGTGCTCTTTGGCTGCAGCCTGGCTGTCATGTCCATTTGCTCCACTTTCTGCAGCTAAAAGCTGATTTATTGAATTAACTAACTGCTTGGATAGTTTATACACATAGGGATATATTTTATTTTCCACAGTTTTGAAGGCTGTTTTATCCTTTAGGTTGGAAAGCCTCTTATCTAAATGAAACAGCCTTAAGTTGTTGGATGCAGTTCATTAAATTCTTGGATAACTGAGAGTCTTTCTGTCATTTAGCAATTGATACTAGGAAGAAAGATTCCCTTTCTTGGTGTAAGAAATTGAATTCTTTGCAAACTGGCATGATTTGAACAAGGCATGTTTAAAAAAAAAAAAAAAAAACAGTTAAATTTCCTCTGCCATTTTTTCACTCTTTCTCAGCCACAGTAGGTCCAGGTCAGTATCTTTGATGTGAGGAAAGTTGTTAAGGATGTAAGTTAATGCAGAATTCTGGTTTTCTCTTCATTTCTCTGCATCATCTGGCATTTGTATTCAGGGATTATCAAAGTTTTTGTGGTTGTTTTTGAGGTTTAAAACATCCTTTGGCTCCATGAAATGATGTTTAATTATTTCCACCTTGGGAAAGAGTAACGAATTAATATCAAGGATGCAGCTATATTTTTAATTGAAGATCTCTTCACTGAGTTTTGTCTGCTTTTGTAAAGAATGTCAACTACTGATCTTGTTGGTATTCCTCCACAAGAAAAATTAATAGGTCAAAGAAAATAGGTACAAGAAGAACTGATATGTAATAAAGCAGTTAAGGTTTTCTGACAATTGTCAGTGCGTTAGAACCTGCCTTTGGCAGACAGTAATGAAATGAGTGTGCCAGTGTGAGCAGGATCACTGCCTGATTTGCAAAGGCTGAGCAGCTGGCACTGTCCAGAAAGTATGCTTGGAGCTCAAGCACAAGCAGCTTGTACTTTTATTCCTGCAAGTCTCGATGCTATTCCCTATTATGTCACTAGGGCAGAATCTGTTGCTGCATCATTGAATTTGTTTGCTATACTACTAATGAGTTTCCTGGAATTAAATATTTGAACGTAATGGGAATAGTGGTTGTTCACAGCAATTAAAATGAGGTAAATTGAAACCTTTACTGATATGCATCCCATATGACTTTGTAATTGGAAAGAAAAAAACAAAAAATGTATAGCAACTATTATAACCTGCAGTTCTCCCAGTGACAACAGAAAAATATGTCCTACAAGCAGGTAAGAAATAATGCTGGTGTGAGGAAGCAAGATGTCTCATTCTGTTACATCTGTGTAACTGAAATGGTGCAATAATAAGCAGCTTGTTAGTCAGATATTTTGAATTATAGCTTTCTGTGTTTCCTCTGTTATTTTTATACCTGCCAGATAGTTGATGCATTCAGTACTACAGACCGTCTGGATATGCATAGTTCCACCAGCTGAAAAAATACATTAAAATGAAAGCTCTAGCCATTATAGAGCACTCATAAAAACATAGTAGGCATTCATGCAGTTCCTCTCATTCAACTAGTTCCAAGCATTTAGATTTTTACAAACGCTGCATAAATAAATAGCTGAAGGTACCTTTGTCTCTGAAGTAACCCTATTAAAATAACTCTCCGCAGCGTTTCAGAATTGGGAGAACAATATATGGAAATTCATCTGTTCTTCCAGCTGTTCCTGCTTGTATGTGGTATGTGAGCCACTATACAAATCATTTCATTCTAAGACTTTATAGTTCCAATAGTCCTATATATATATTTTATGCTATTAATTATATATATATATATAAATATAGACTCAGGAAAATGAATTAACGGACGAAACAAGAAAATTAGAGATGTTTCTTTTCTCAGCTTTCTTTTCATCTCTTTCTTTAAAATTATCTTGGAGAAAATCTCAGAGCACTCAGAGAATGGAAAAAGTGAAAGGAAGAGTGTGTGCTCAAGATTGTTTTTAAAGTAACAAACCACTTGCAGCTAATAGAAAGGGATAAAAACTTCAGAGAGCTAGAAAGCATCTAAATGAATATTGTTCATGATAGTAGATTTCCTCTAAATATTTTGCCTTTTCTAAGTTGTCATTTAAATTAACATTAAACTGAGACATAAAGTATTTTCATGCTAATCACAGCTAGATCAAAAAGGACTGAAAAATACCGCATGGTAGGTTAGGAAGTTTGTATTTATACTTGAGTTTGGTTAGAATGCAGAGTCTTTAAATTGTGCTCAGTTTAAAGCTGGCAAAAGTAAAACTCTGAGAAAAAAATGGACATTAGAAAGCAGAACCATGCACATCTGCAGGATCAGTGTTGGTATCATGTCTGTCATGAGAACATCAGAGGAGCTGGGCAGGACTCTAGAAATATTCCATGTAATTAGCGGGGCAGATGGTCAGCTTGAGTCCAGTTTGATTTTCTTAGGGTCTTCTTTTAAGGAACGTCTTTCTTGTGGTTTTGTACACACTGACATAATTTACAGAAGAACGATAGTCCCAAATGAAGGTTTCAATTTTAAAACGAGACATTGACTTTACATCTGTGCATAACTAGCTATGGAGATACTGTGCCAAACTGGAACACGTTTTTGAGCCCTGGAAATGAGAAACAGTTTCAAAGAAGAAGTGTTTGCAGATATTTTGGTTGTTGATTGATCTGATACACTTTTGCGAGACATATGAAAACATTTTGTTAACAGAAAAAACATAGCACACATTTTATTTTTACTGGACTAAACATTCATTTCAGGATTAATGATCATGAATTTGGTAAAAGTGAGTTGATCACATAAATGAATATATTTATATATCAAACATCCTGTGAATTCTGTGTAATAGTACAGAACACAGTTTGGAGAACACTGTTTTGAGTATCTTTGATGTACTAATTGGAGTATATTCATTTCACATGATTGTCATTAAGAAAGACAAAATCCTTTCATGGAGTTCTGTAGGTGTGATTCTCACGTATGGACATTCTGTCTAGTCAGTTGATGAAAGATAAACTATTGATAGTTTTTACTTTGGTCTCAACAAAGGCAGGAGAGAGAAGAAATGCATTACTTTGAAAGGCAGGTCTGTCAATCCGCTTGCTTGGAAGTTTTCAGACCCGTAGTGTTGCTAAGGAGTGTGTGACAGGAACGGTATCCGAACCAGCTCTGAAATCTGGATGGGGGTTGGTAGTGGTAAATTTAATTCACTTAGCAAGAGCTTTTGGTTTCTGAGGGTTACACTGCTGCAGCTGTTTGCTTCCTAAGAGGCAGCACAGGGGTTTGGTCTCTGTGTGGATGGGGGTTGGTGTGTGGGGCCCCTGAACTGTCTCCTGTAACCCACTCCCACCTTCTTCTCATGTGCTCTGTTAGGGGGAGAGGAGGCTGTCAGGTGGGTATTTCATTCCTGCCTGAGGTAGCTGGGAAATTCCTGCCTGGGAAGGTGCTTTGTGGGCCAGCAAGTCAGTGCTTGGCAAATCTGCTGAAGTCCTGAATTATCCGTAGTATAAATGGTCTGGAGAAGTTCAGTATTTCTTACTCACTGTGCCTCTGCTGTAGCTGCTTGTGCTTCAAGTGTTAAGATCTAGCATTTGGAAATCTGGGTCAAATATTCAAAATGTACATGCTGTATATATGTGTATATATATATACATTTTTGTTGATGAACACTCTCTGATAAGGCATTCTTGAAGATAAGACTTTGTTCTATTTCAAGAAAATCTGTGGGAGTTGTTTCTTGGCCAGAGTTACAATGTAAAATCTTGTTTTAACAAGGTTCTTTGTTTAATTTAAGCATAATGATTGAATGATTCATGGAAAACTCTTTGCATATGAAGCTGTCAAATTAAGCTTCTTTTTTCTCTCCTCTCCCTCTTTCCTAGGATACCTAAAGCACCAGAAAAATTGTTTAAAAAAGCAATAAAACAAAACAGTTATGAATAGTTGAAAATCTTATTCCATACACTGGAACTGAAGTCTACTTTAAGTTTTATTTCAATCTTCTCTAGTGTTGAGGTCGTCAGGACACAAATAAAACAATGTGGGATTGTTAAAAGCTTTGGAGTCTAAGGAATATAGAAATAAAAAACATGTAAAACATTTAAAATGTACAGCTAAATGTGCAACTCTAGCTATTCCTGTGTAACTGAAATTTTCTCTTCATTAAATACAATGTTTTGAACTAAGAATGTTCCCAGATTTTTAGTGCCAGAAACAGAGAATGTTTGGAAATCATAATCAGAATGACAGAAATGTTGGAAATAGCTGATTTACAAAAAGTTTGTGCATAGGGTTTGGTGGGTGTTTTTTTTTTTTTAGCCATCTGTTTTTTGGAGGCTTTGGGATCCCTTGTATACCTGTTGCTTCAGTAGGACTCCCGTATTTAACTGACATCTTAAAGGTAATGTTTTACTGCATGGAATGGAGAAGAAAATTGTTTTGACTGGCAGCTGTTTGGGAGTAGGGAAGATATGACATGTTACACGCACAGGGCTGTTGTACACAATGTATGCTTGTGTAATTTCATCTATATGCAGTCTAGACAAAGGAGTCCTGGTCTATGCCTGCCACACAAAATGTAGTATCAGGACAGCACTTGTAAATGAGAAATAGGACTGTATACTCTTTTGTTACTGCTGTACAACTCAGGCTGTGGTATTTTCTACCATCACTCATTTAGATAATTTGCATTTTAAATCAATATCTTCAAACACCAAAAAAGATTATCTTGCAGCACTTGAGTTGCATCACTTTCAGGAACCTAAAAGTTCTGGCTGAGTCTTCTGATACTCTTCCAGTTGGCCATCGTGTCATCCATAACTGTTAGGCCCTGAGGGAAGTCTTTAGGATCTGCTCATGCTTAACGTCCTCTTGACAACAGGCAGCTGCTCCCAGGAACACTGCCATTGCTCAGTGAAGCATTAGGAACACGAAAGGTTGCACTGCATCCAAGGTGAGTCCTTGGGTGAGTTCAAGTCAGTGCTTGAGAGCTGCACAAAGTGAATCCTGAATGCTTTTGGCTTGGAAAGGCTAAACAGGCAGAGACAGGTTGTTTGGAGGAAGCTGGGTCATGGTCATTTTCCGTGGGAAGTGACTGTGCCTCCTTTTTTATCTGATATCCAAATACTTCATGCAGCATGAGGTGACCCGCAACAGCGGTAGAGCTCCCAGGCTGCTGCCTGTGTCGTGATTCTCTGCATCAAATGAAATGTTGGTTAACTGGGCTAATCTGTAAAATCTCACAGCAGCGTTTTGCATGTATGTTTGGCAGTGTGTTTTTAAAAAAGCAGCGCATCCTGTCAGACAGATGGTGTGTAGCAAGTTTTCAGAAACAAGTTGAGAGAGATGGCAATCGTATTAAAAGATGTGCGGCACTTGCTGTATGCGCGGAGGAGAGCATGCAGTAATTGGAATTTCAGCACTGAGCTACATTCTCATAACTCCAGCCACAGCTGAACACAGTCTTTGCAGAGATTGCAGTTAAAGTGTCATTGTCATTAAACTCCTTAGGTTTACATTATTTTTATGATTTCCAGTGGAAGAAAATACAGCAGGAGAAAGTTTGGAAGTCTGATTGAAATCTGTTTTTATCTGTCTGTACACAGGATCCTGGTTTTTAACAAATCATCTTTATTCAGTGATTGCTCGTGAACGTGGTAGAAAGTCCATAATCCCTTTTGTCATGTTCCTGGCTTTCTTTTTCTTCTACTTTCTATTTTTGTTTTGGATTGATTTATGGTATATTTTCCCTGGATAGTTTTGTGAAGACTGCAGAAACAAATAGGGAGGGTTTTTGGTTTTTTTTCCCCCTAAGGAGCTGAGGTGGGCTCTCTGCCCACCTCTTGCCTCATTTTGAGGTAGGCCGTCTGATCTTTAGTGGATTCTAATGCTGTTTGTGCCATCGTTGTCACCTCCTCTGCACTCGCCTGCTTACACTTCCCATCTTCCCCTGGGAATCTGTCAACCCTTTAACTGCAGAGAGGTCATGGAATAAACACTGGCTTTCCTGGCCTGGCTTCAGGGCCAGTCTTCAGGCAGCTCTGCTCCTTGAGCTGGAGTTCCTGCTGGATCTCAGTAGGAGAGAAGATGCAAGCTAACACCCCAACCTTTTCATTAAAAGAGGTGTAAAATGTGTCTTTGTCAGAAATCATCAAATCATTGTGTTGCAAAAGGAAGTGATGTGACTTAGATGGGGTTCATCAATAGCCTGCTGCTTATTGAGCATCCCATGGACACGTTACCTAAAGTGACAGAGCTTCTGTAACTTAGATGTTTAAAAAATTACAACAACAATCAATATTTAATAGAATTCTCTCTTCTGGATGTCTCCCTAACAGATTAATATGTTCATAATGAGGCCCCAGTCTAGCAAAGAGCTTACTCTCAAAGCCAGTCTGCCTGCTCATAAGCCACTATATTAAATGCAGCTGCAAACAGCAGCAGACTTTCAGTCTCATTCCTCAAAATGGAATTATCAAAATAATCCAATTTACATAAAAGAAGCTGAATTTGGTCATATTACTTGGGTTGTTTTTTTGTTTGGTGGTTTTTTTTTTTGTTTTTTTTTTTTTCCTCCCCCATATGCTTTCCTATCAGCACAAGATCTTCATCTCCACAGGAAAACCTGCTGACATTTTAAACAATCTTTGGTTTGTAGAGCTTTGATAGTCTTCAAGATGTTGGCAAAGGATATTTTGCTGATCTGCTCAGCAGCATTTGCAGCTACATGTGGTAATAAAGGAGCAGAGCTCCTTTGTTGTGGCAAATACACCCATGGCAGTGGTGAGAAAGGACCTGAATTCTATTAGTATCAAGATTATCTCCTTTCACTGAACCCATAGCAATAGATAGGTAATAATCTATTTTAAGTCTGTGCAATGGAGCACATTGCAGATTATGTTGAAGTGCCTTAGGATACATAGTGGATGCCCTTTATTAATAGGTGCTACATGGCAGCTAGATAATGTGCTGCTAGAAGGGATTGTGTGTTTCAGATTTTGTTAGAGAAGTCATAAACAGAATAGAAAAATACCCATCCTAACAAGCCAATCCAAAGAGAATGATCTGTCTTATTTCTTGCCATTAAACCTGGAGAAAAGTTTTGTGATTTGGAAGACCAGCTTCATATTGATACTGCCTGGTTGGAGACTTGCTGTTCACTTCTAAAGCCCTTACTGAGCCAGCTCCAATTTTTTTTTTTTTTTTTTTTTTTTTTTTCGGGTGGGGGGAGAGGGCGGGGGATGATTTTACTTTGAAAAGTAAATCATCCAATTTCAAATATGGTTCCATTTTGTTCTGTGATGCATGACTAATGTGCGTTTTAGACAAACTAGAGGATGATCCATCAGAAATGCATCTTATATTTGACTGTAAATATGAAGGGAAAAGGTTACCTTCTTTCTTATTTGTTGATGTGATTGCAGTTCATCATTAGCAGTGATACTGTGAGCAATAGCTTCAGCCAGAGAAAAGAAGAAAGGAATGATAAGTATGTGAAAGAGAATAAAAACAGACAATCCTATCTGAGATCATAAAGAATGATTTTCTTCCCAGCCAACCAGTTTAGCAGAAGCAAATATCAGTTTCATTTTGGGTTAGAAAAAATAGGAATTAAAAAGAAGGTGAACTTTCATCTCCCAAAGAAATTAAGCAGTGCTTTATAACATCCAGACCGTAAATAAAATAGAAAGTAGCCCATCTAATAGTACTCCATCACTAACTTAGCATCTTCAGGGCATTTCTGTAGCTTTTCTCCTAGCTCCTTATTAACACAGTTTCTTTCTCCAAATCTGCAACGCTGGAACACAACTCCTACTTTTATATCCCTCTTCTGCCTTTCTGTTATGTAAAAACAAATCATTAATTTGTTTATTCATTAAATCTTCTATGTCTCAGAGCACATACATATTCCTCCTTTAAACCCACAGGTAAGATTATTCTGTTTTCCTGCAACACTTGCCATTACACCTAGTATTTAATGAGGCTTAGCATTCTATGATAGACAGTCTTGTAGCTTCTTTCCTATTAAAGCACACCATACTTCAAAATGTTCTCCCAAGCCCTGTGAAATACTTGGTGAATGTATGTGTAACTGTTGTCTTTTCAGTTCAGGTCTCGTGGATGTGCAGTTTCATGTGAGATCCATGTGAAATGGCCCTTGATATCTTTTTTCCTAAATATAAAATGTAATTTGTATTAGTTAAAGTTTTGATTGTTTTTCAGAAGTTATTGAATATGAAGAAGTACTGTAAATGACAAATGTCAGACAGTGGTAGGAAAAGGTTCATGAGAGAATGAATTGCAACCTGCATTATGGATTTGTGAAGTTTTGAAATCTCTACGCAGAATCTGTTTCTGGATTAGTGAAGAAATTAAGTGTAATTCTGTGATGATCTAATTTTCTGGCCATTTAAAATATTTATACCAGACTGCAAAATCTTGCTTGATAGGAAAACTGAGCTTTCAAATTATAGTGACCTTATTAAAGGGTTGAATCCAGTCATGCAAGAGTGTTTTTCATCTACCTTTGCCTTTATAGACTTTATCTTGAGGTCGTCAAGCATCAAGCAGTTTTCATGTTTTGTGAGTGCATTTCTTGGAAATGCTACAGCCTAATCTGATAGAAACCTGTAAATTACAAAATAACCTGAAATTGTTTCTCACATGCTTAAGCTACCAATGAAGTTGAAGTTCAGTCTATTCTTAGCTAATAAAATAGTGAATATGTATCTTTCCTTCATGTAAGTGTTATGTAGTGAGATAGATGTCATAATATAAATAATGCATAGCCTTTTGGACTTGGAGAAGGAGAGCGTCACCAAGCTTATATTATTCATTTTTTATAGTTAAAGTAGTCAATTCCAGGCAGTGTTTTTAATTTGCTATGAAAAGCTAAGTTCTCCTTTCTTGAGCTTTATCTATAATCTAGTAAAATCAGGGAGAATCCTTTTGCTAAGGCCAGTACCCTTTGAACAGATGGTATAAATTCAGCAAGTGAAATAGTTCACATCTGCTTAATAGCCAAAATAACTGACAATAGGAGGCTGCAGTTTTTCATCTGTTCTGTGCTAATACAGACCTCAGAAGCTTTGAAAGGTTTACAGTAGTGATTTTGTAATACTATGTGCTAATAGCGTTACGATTTTTAATCAAGAATTGATAGACCATAATCCAGTATGAGGTCATTTAAAGTATTTGGACTAAGACAAATTTTCAATACTGAAGTATTTGCAGAAGAACTTAAGTATTTTGTGATATGGTTGCTTGCAGGATCCAAAGCTGCGTGAGCTGTTGGATGCTGGGAATGTTGGAAGTCGACTGGAAAATCGAATGATAACTGTTGTCTATGGACCAGACCTGGTGAATATATCGTACTTGAACTTGGTGGCATTTCAAGAGGATATAGCAAAGGTAATACACTTTTATCTGTGTCATATGAAATTTATCTTTTTTGAAGTATTGCTTTGAGATATGGATAAATGAGATAAAAGTGGAGATTGCTATGAAACGAGCCTCAATTCTGCTATAGAGCTATGCTGTTCCATATGAGAGAAGAAATGTGCGATTATAATTTTCCGGGAATATATTCAGCAAATTTTATGTCGCAGATGTGTGTGCTCATCTTCAGAACATTGCCTGTTACTCTATCTAAAGCCCAAGTAAGAACTGTGAAAATAATCATATATGCAAATTATTACTCTGCTATAAGGAGTATAAAACATATTGATGTCTTTCAGTAGTTATCACTCTTTTATGCTAGTTCTGTGTGTGAAAAGTAGGGACAATCTGTCAACTTATTGTGGTTGACCCATGTCAGAGCAGTGTGAGTCTACAGGTCTGCCTTGCATCCTCAAGTATGTCAGCAAGCAGACACTTAATATAATTTGCTCTCATGACATTTTCTGTGGGTGCTCAAAATTCAGTTTTACTCAAGCATTTTGCCTGCCAATATCTCTTGAAAAGAACCGTACCTTAGCAAAGTAATTTTTCCATGCAGGTAGGTAGTACTTTCATTTCTGTTCGACAAACCACAGCAACCACAGTTGTGTTTGACAAACAAGTCACAGTTGTTACTTGTACACATTTACTTTTTTCCTTCTTTCACTTTCTGTATGACTTAGTTGTATTTAATGAAGTGGAAGCTCTTGAGTTTATCTATCCCAAGATGGCATCCAAAAGCAGCTTCTCTTTCCACTTCTGTTCATGTAGATAAACTCAGATGGTAACCTCCAGATAACCATGCACTGAACACACTTTTATACAGCTTTCATCCTAGAGTCCAGTCGATTCTCTGAAAGGACAATTTTCCACAACTGACTGCTATTTAACAACAGTGAGGAGTTACTCTGTTGTTACACAGGTTCCAGAAGATGTCAGGACAGTTGAAAAATGATCAGGATGAAAGTTTTAAACATAGATGGATTAATTTTTGCTTGCCAACTTTCTGTTTCTGCGTTCTTCATTAGCCAATTGGTAAATCTGGTGGGAACACAATTCCCTCTGTTTCTCTGATACGAAAGCATTAGAAGCAGAGTTCATGGTGATCCCACTCTGCTATGTGGGAAGTGGTGTTCTCACAGTTGAGATCACGTAGCTATAATCTACAGGCATAGTTAAGAAAATCAGCACTGCAAAAGTGAAGGTAATTGATACAAATCAAGAGGAAAACTAAGCATATGACAGAAAATTAAAACGTATGCTAAAGCTTTCATAGCAAAAATTGTTAGCCCTTACTAAGGGAGAGGGAAAATCATCTAAATCAGAAGCATATGTCCTGTCTTGCTTTCTTGTTTAGCCAGCAATCACAGAACCATAATCTGCTTGCTGAAATAGTTCAGAAATTGGTATTTTAGAGCCATTTTCTGTTTGTTAATGGAGCCTTGAAATGCTGTCGACAAAATCATGTTTTGGAGAAGCTTTTCTGTCCTAAATCTTGAGTAACTTCTGTGATCTCAGTAACAAAGAATCTGAGTTTTCCTTGTTATTAGAAAGTGTGGCGGGCTGAATAAATGCATTCTTTATCAGTCAGGCATTGTTGCCTGAGGTAGGTTTCTCAAAGCATTGCAGATTAGCTTCACTTATTTTGAAATCTCACTAAATATCTTGATTGTTTCAATTAAAATAGTTTGATTGCTATTGAAGACATCTAAGAATTCTTCCTTGTTTAACATGTTTTCTTATTTTATATAAACTAGACCACAGAATTTGGTCTTCAGCATCTTCAGGAGCCATGGAGTGACTCAGATGTCAGTATAAGTAAATACATTAAGCAAAAAGAATCTCTTTGGGGAGCTTAGATGAAGGCATTAAATGCAAGAAGTTTTCAATGTCACACATGCAGATTTTGACCCTATTTGCTGACATTTGGGGAAGGGAAGTGCCAATGAATAATTCCCCCACCTTTCCCTTTTCAGTGCATGAATACTTCTCTTTTTAACCTTGTATTTCTGATACCTAACTTTTCAAGCTGTCTGATCTATTAGACTGATCTATCAGTCAGCCATCCCTTATAGGAGAGAGGCAAAGTAAACTGTATAGATCTTAACAAGGCAATTAAAATAATTCAGTTATGAGATTTCCTTCCTTTGCAGAAAGCTTACTGTCCATTACCTCCACTGTTTAAGTTGTGGGAAAATTATGAAGACCTGAACTGTGGCCTTTTGAAGTTGCTTTCAGTGAGCTAAATCAAGAGCTAAAAATTACAATGTTTTTGTTTCATTTGCATTCCTCCAGGAGAAGGCAACTAATATTTAAAGTATGATGAGCTGAAGGGTGCTGACCAGCTGGTTTGCTTAGAGAAGGCAGCTTGAAATCCTTTAGGTAATGATTTGAACAGCACACTGCAAAACCCATCTGGATGATGAACAGAAGTAGCTCTGCTGCAGTTCTTGCTCATTTTCAGCATGATATGTCTATGCTTGTCTCAGGACGGGGTTTGTGAGCATCTACAAGCACTTAGTACCATAGAAGCCAGGATAAAGAAATAATTTTACTCTTGGACTTTTTCTGAGCAGATGTTCTTTTTCCATGTCTGTTTTCCAAGATGAAGTCCAACCTGTGAACCTCTGTGTCTCCTGTATGATATTTTATTCTCCTGCCAAATCCTGTAACTTCAAAACTGAACTTCCCATCTTTCCTGTCTCCTTCCTGTTACTCTCTTTCCTGACTCGCACATCAGAACTGTTCACACAACTCTAGCACATCCTGGCCATAGAGATCCCTATTCACAGCCCAAGGCATTTTATTTCTCTTCAGTTTTCATGAGCACTGGATCAGTTCCATTGATAAGAACTGTGAATTCCTCTGTAAGTAAAATAATACCATCAAAGATGGTTCACAGGTTGATTGTTAACATGCTTCCCAACATATACATCTTCTTTTTTTTCCAGCTTTTTTTTTTTCTTTTTAATATTTAAGAGCTTTTTCTGTACAGCAAAATGTTAAAATAAGATAAATACATCTTTTTTTATTTTTAAGATAAAATTAGTAATGATATTGGAAGTGTAGGATTTCAGTAACTTTCTTTGTTATCTTTCCACCAAAAACAAGCATGCAAGGACATTGTCTCTCACATAGTCAGTTCTGATTTGAAGAAAATGTTTTGAAGAATCTGTTCTATCATTTCTTATGAAAGAAATTTCATCTCTCCCATTGAGATAAATGTCTTAGAGTATGTATCATGATGCATGTAATGGATGAGAGAAACGAGTTCACTGAGCAACAGATCTCAAAATGAACTGTTGCTTACACGCTACCTACCGAAGCACAGAGCAGTTACATGATTTGTTAGTTAAGTTAGCAGGAACTGTATAAATATGAATTAGTGCAACAGAATGTAGCCAAAAGGAGAGCAGGTTCACGAAGCTCTTACTGTGACGGATGTGACTCGTTCGGAATTGAATGTGTTGGAAGGCAAGCTTCTTCCCGTACCAAAAGGAATCAGTCTGCAAACAGTTTGTTGGCATTGCTGCAGCCCTATTTCAAAATACCCAGATTTATATTTTCCTTTTGTGTTGCAACTGTACAGGAGTCTGCTGCTACTGCGGTGAATCAGAGCTGTTATAACCTTTCCACAGTAGGCTGTTTTCTTTCTACACATAACAGCCTTCTACCCCGCCGAGCGCTCTCACCAAGCGCTACCTTCTGGAATCGCTGCTGCTGGTAAAGGAAGCTGCACGGAGCATTGTGCATGGATTTGGGGGGCAGGCTTTACTCTGCACTATGTAGCAAAACCAAGGAAACGGAACCATTTGGTGGTGAAAGCAGTGAGACGCATCTTGGCTCACAGCTTGCTGCAGCCCATCAAAGTCAGTCAAAAACATCTTTATTTCTTCGGGTCTTTGCTCAGGGCTGTTGTTTCCCCCCTGCTGAGGGTTCAGACCAATGCCTGGGAAGATGACGTGATCCTTGGCATATTTTCTGATCTTGGTTTTTCAGTTGCAGCTCTACAGTGCCTCTGTAATGAAATGAACACTCTAAAAATGTGAGAAGCAATTAACAAGTATTACTTGCGATGTGGTATCTGTATCATTAGAAACGGCCCAGCCTGCAGGTAGCCCTTAGAATGTTTCGCAAGGGCAATGCGATCACTAGAAGAGCCCAGAAAAGCAAGCAATGGAACATGGCAAGGCTGTGTTTATAAATAACATTCGTGACAGGCGTGCAATAACTGAGTTCCCCTTAAATTCCTGTGAACAAGCTCTCAGACAAAGAGAAGAAAGAGCTGGGGCGTGGGTTACTCCTGAAAAGTCATCAATCAATCTATTTTTTAGAAAATAGTTTTAAGCCCAGCAGAGTCAGTGAGATCAAAACAAAGTCAATCAAGATCTGCTAAAAGATCTGTTTTTGATTTCTCCACAGTATTTTGTGTTGCCATTAATCTTTGTAACTGTTAGTGTCACAAAGAGAAGTTTTAACTGCTATTATTAGTGCCCAAACAAAGCAGTGTTTACAAGATGAGCCTATTTTGAGCCTGGAAAGATGAGTTGCCAAGAAGAAAAAAGAATTCTGCACTTATACATGTTCTGTTCCAGGAGTCATAGAAGAGCAGTTGCACTGCTAAAGAAGCTGACTTTTTCTCTAATTATTTCTCACACCCCTGTGTTGTTTTTTTAAATTAGACCTAAGAAGGAAAAACAAGTGAAATAAAAATGGAAGTAGTCATGAGAGGTGGAGGGGAAAAATATCTCAGCAGCAATTGTTTAACTCCTGAACAATGTGGCTGTTTGGAAGGGAGGCAGGAATATCCGTATTTCTCTGCCAGGAATATCCCTCCTGTGCAGTGGCTGAGGTGTGAATTTGTAAACTGCAGATCTATGGCTCTGGTAGTTTAAGGATATCAAAAGCCTATATGGAGGTACGATTACAGGTATCTCTATCTCATCCTCATTGTAAATGACTGCGTGAGACTGGTTAAAGACATCAGATCTGATAATTTTAGAGAATAAATCTGAACACCTTAAAAAATGTATGTGTATAAAATACTGACTTTGTAAACTGCCTGCAATTGATCACCTCATCATGTGGAAGCTTGAGGCTTTTTAGGTAAATCAAGCTGGTAAGCTCCAAAGTAATGTAATAACATTTGTTTCATTTGAAGCCAATTGTACTCTTCATTACCAGTAATTTCTGTCAGAATGAAGTTCCCCTCTTTCATATTTTACCTCAAAAACAGACGAACAACAACAAAAGAAGAGGTTGAAAACTCCTGTAGAGTGTACATCTAGGAGGGTGTATGGTTATGGCAGCTCTGCATCTGCACTGATGTGAAAGAAAACTCAATTTTAGTATCAAAGAAAACTCAGAAAATTTCATCAAGTCGGGAAAAAAATCCCATTGTTTGAAAAGACATTGTTTATTTTGTTCCCTTCTTTAAAGGAGTGAAACGTAGGTAATCCAAAACTGCACTTGTGATTAAAGAGAACTGCTATTAAAGTTTGAAAATAAGTGCTAAGTTAGCAAGAGAAAAAAATGTGCTGAAGTTGTTAAGGAAAAGCTGTAAGGGAAACGAGCAACAGGACAAGCTGAGAGACTCTGAACTTAAAGTTATATGCATGGATCAGTCTTGCTGGAAGCCTGGAAAGGGACTGGGACCGCAGGGAAGGATTTTAGGAACACACTTAGGAATGAGGAAAAAGATGAAAGGAGAGGTGGAGATCTGGAAGAAGCGCTGTGCTTGCAGGCAATTTTTCTAATTGGAGTTGCGCCCTTTCACCCAATATCTATCTGAATTGAATTTTTTTCCTATATGCATCTTTTTTTTAAAAAAAAAAACGTTTCTCATGTTGGCGGATCAGATCTCAGATGGAGCCTGTAATTACAGTTCTTAATTCTGTATCTGCCATAAGAGATGAGGTGTGATACTTGTCAGAATTGTTTCCAGTCTGTAGAGGAAGTGATGAAGAGGCCCTTATAACAGACTTACAAGGTGAGGCATTGCAGCAAGAGACATGTTATGTTATGGTCTGTACCCTGTGCTGTCAAATTTGTCTGGCTTCAGACAGGTGTAAAGCCTTTCAGCCTCACCTTAAAGGATGGTTGTGTAGAGTCTCTTTCTTTGCTCCTCAGTATGTCAACCGGAATATTCCCAAACACACAAGAAAATGTATTTTTCTGGGGTGTGTGTGTTACATCTCCCAAGCTCTTGAACATGCTTTACATAGGACATTTGTCCATATGACTTTTTTCTGATACTGTGGAATGAGATATCTTTAAATATATATATATGTGTATATATATATTTGTAATAGTCTTCATTGTTTGCAGAAATTCTAATCCCACAGACAAGGAGGGAAACTGGCTGGAAAAATCAAGTTCAGACTTTCATTAGGCAATTCTTGCTAACTGTCACTTTTAAAAATATGCAAAAGCAAAGTAAAGATCTAAACTAAGCCTCACTTAATCAACTTTTATTTCTGTAGGAATGGTCAGATGAAGTGTTCAGTTTGGCAACAAATTTGTTGGCACAGAACATGTCAAGGGACGCATTTCTGGAAAAAGCGTAAGTGGCCATAGTATTTAATGCTGTGGGTGTTGCTCTTTTATCTGCGTCATTTTCCTTTTCTCTTGTTAGTCACATTGTCATCTATTGTTTCTGCTTTGATGAGTTGTCAGTTTTGTAAACATAGGCTGTCCGTTCTTATTGTTTTTAAAGCTTGTTATCTAAACGTCATTTAAAAAAAGTCTTGGTGGTGGTGTTCTTCTCACTAAAAAAAAAGAAGCAAAAAAAAAAAGTATTAAATATAATCTTCCTGTTGTATGCAAAAGTAGCAACTTCAGCTATAGTCTGAAGATCTCCATTTAATATTGAATAATATTCTGCTTCTGGATTATTTATCTTTCTAATCTCTCTGATTTTAGCATGCTTTAGAAAGACACTGTAAATCTGCTCATTGAGGTTTGTTGGCACCATGCACAGATTCAGACTTGTTTTCAACAAAGTGCAAAAGCACATTTGGAGTGTAAAAACACATCTCAGAAAAGAAAGAGAACTAAATCTAAGAGCAGCAAGACTCAGATGATAAACGCACATGCTGAGATGACTTTACTTAAGTCATCAGATTGAGAACAGCATAAAAAAGCCTACCAGATAATTAGGATACTTGCTGACCTTTTTTGTTCTTAAAGAACTACAAGTTGACTGGTTAAATGCAGCTCATTGTTTTCCAGTTCTTGCTTGTAGATAGAACTTCATTCCAGCAAAATACCCAGTAGAGGCTTAGTTTACTAAGACTTGTCTCTGTCCAAGGAGTAAGTTAAAAGCCCTGTTTTGTGGACCAGGTAACGCTACGCATACCTAGTTTGGCTATCTGCACTGTTTTTAGTCAGAAGATTCCTGACTGCGTAACTTCCAGGAGCATACTTTTAAGTTACTGGTTTGTGAGGAGTGTATGTTTCCTTCTCACAGTTTGGGTGGTGCAGATGGAAGTCAGCAATAGTTCTAGAAGAAACAAACTTTGAAAGTTGGATGTTAAAGGAATTCTAGTTTTGTATCTGATACTGCTCTGTTAGGACAGCAATGAAATGCTAGGCAAACCAAATGCCAAATGAATGGAAACATTTAACATTTCCTTCTGGTTCTGCTTGCTGACACAGTATGCTAACCTAAGTAGATCGAGGTATCTTTCTGGAAAGTCTTCTAAGTTCCTTCACGATCAGTGGAGAAATGAATTTGTGTAAAATAGGGAAAATGTTTTTTTTCCTTCAGGTCTTTCTGGATGTCTGCAGGCCTTGGAAGGGCTGGGCACCCTTTCCATCTCCACCTTTCTCCATCATGAAAGTGCATATTAACAGTCAGCATTGCAGGGCTTATATTGGACTCCTGTATTTACTCCTGAGCTGCTGAGGCTAAATTAGATTTCACTTTATCAACACAGCTCTGTGTGAAAGAAAGAATAGACATTGCTTCTTTCAGCACCGTAGATTGTAGATCAGGGCTGATTTGCTATTGGATTTCCATGTCCTTATCACTTAAAGGCCCAGATGGCCAACAGACTTGGTTGACAAGTGTGTGATAGGGAGGACTAGGGCTGTGCTTAGTGTGTGCTTTCCTGTGACATTCAAAGAAGTATGTTGTCACACAGTATAGTAGAGCCAGTCTTATTTGAAGCCATTTTTCTATGATTATTCAAGCTTAATATTAATTAAAGTCACTGAACACATTTTGTCAATTCAATCGCAAACAAGCATGTTATTCCTGTGTCTTTTTTCCACTAATTAATAAATCACTTGGGAACTGTTGGGCTTCCAGGGTTCTTTGCACAGATGCCAAATCAGAGTCACTTAAGGAATCTTTGAAGATTAAAACTATTTTCCCATTATAATTACTGTTTTGAGCAAAGAATTGGTTGCAGTCCTGTCAGTAACCTTTTGATGAAATAGAAAAGCAAATTGCATTAGAGCAGATTTAGAAAGGAATGTTTTCTTTGTGGCATTTATTTCCTTTTAGTGTTTGAAGTGCGTTACTAAACAGATTGAGCAGCGTCTCTGCTTTGGTCAGATGAGAAAAACAGGGTTAATTTGGGAGGATGTAGCTAATAAATCATGACATTTTGGTTATACAGTACACATTCCGCTGTTGTAATGCTGCAGTGTATTTTTGTGTTGGGATACAAAAATCACTGTTTCGGTACAGTAGTACTGGAGTCACAATAACTGTGATGTGAGTGTGTTCAAAAGTTTCAAAAAATGGAAGACAACAAAACTCCTTTAACAAACCACTACGACTTTTTTAAATCTAGCTCAGTGCTGGAAGGCTGGGGTGGGTAGTGTTTTTCTTTGGTGACACAGTAGCACAGGATATTTTAGTCTTCAGGAGAACATAAGGATTTGTGAAAATGTTCCTACATTACTTAGGGATATTAGCACGTATTATGTCTTTGAAGTGGTTACAAATAGCATTTTTGGTTGGGAAGAACAGGAAAAGTTATTAGAACCATGCAATTTCTTTTTCTTTTGGTATGCCAGTGGATAAAGTGAAAAATACATTTTAAAAAAAAGAAAGAGAAATACTTCAACATTGCCGTGTTTCTCAACAGATCACGTTACAGAGACACTTATTTGTAGTTTTACTTAGATTCAAATGGAAGAGATGAAGCACTCAAAAAAAAGTATACTTTGCAGGCTGCTGCTGGTGAGCATTTTGCTGGTTACCAGTGGTCCTTGCGTGCTAGGAGGAACATCAGATGATTGCTGTAAACCCAACTGCTTCCCATTAGCTACTCATGGCTACTAGTGGACTACTGTTTCACTTACTTAAAAGATGTGAACAAAGGAAGATACCTCCTTATCCTGCTGCCTCAATCAGCATGAGAGAAATCACCTGAGATGCTTTTAAATATTCAATTCAAAAGCTGTATAATTGCCAGCCTGTAGATGGTTTCAGCATGTAATTTTTATATTGCCGCAGACTGGAAATATAACGGGCTTGTCCAGGACTGCTAAATATACACTACTCTCTTGCTAGTGCAGACATTTCATTTACCAGCAATTTGGCTTCTTCCCAGCTGAGGAGTGGCAATATTAAGAGTCAAAGAGAGAAACCTTCAGAGCTGTGTAATAGGAGGGTTTATGGAGGTAGGTGTAGTTGTGTGCAACATCCAGGGGCAATATCAGCCTCTGGGAGGAAAGTAATACAGCCACCATTCCAGTCAAGTTCTGCAGTCTGCATGCCATGCCAGAGAGATCATGAGACAGGCAGGTAGGTGGATAGACATTTACCTCTGTCTCAGCTCTACGTCCAGGTGGAGGCCACTGGCAAGACCAGGAGCTGGTCTTGGGACTGCTACTCTTCAACATCTTGATCAGTGAGATAGACAGTGCAATTGAGTGTACCCTCAACAAGTTTGCTGATTACACCAGGCTGAAAGGTGCAGTTGCTACAATGGAAGGGATGTTGTTCAGAGGGATCTGGACAAGCTTGAAGAATGGGCACACATGAACAGAATGAGATTCAACAAGGCCAAGTGCAATGTGCTGCACCTTGTTGGGGCAATCAGAATACACAAAATATGTGTACTGAATGGGAGAAGAACTAATTGAGGGCAGCCTTTGGAGAAGGACTTGGAGGGTTCTGATGGAAAAAAAACCTGGACATGAACCAGACATGTGTGTTTGTAGCCCGGAAGGCCACCAGTATCCTGGGCTGTATCAACAGAGGGGTGGCAGCAGGGTGAGGGAGGGGATTGTATCCCTTTACTCTGCTCTTGTGACACTGCATCTGGAGTACTGTCCTGGCATGGGGCCTTCAGCACAAGAAAATGTGTAGTTGTTGGAGAGAGTCCAGAAAAGGCCAGGAAGATGCTCAGAGGGCTGGGGTATTTCTCTTATGAAGAAAAGCTGAGGGAGTTGGACTTGTTTTGCCTGAAGATGGGAAGGTTTCTGAGAGATCTCACTGCAGCTTTCCACTACTTAAAAGGAGCTTATAATCAGAAGAGGGACTCACTTTTTGTATGATCTGATAGTGAACAGGACAAGGTTTTAAAATAAAAGGGCAGAGATTTAGATTAGAAGCAAGGAGGAAATTTTTTACTCAGAGGCTGCTGAGGTGCTGGAACAGATTGCCCAGAGAGATTGTGGATGTCCCATTCCTGGAGGCATTCAAGACCAGGTTAGATGGGGCCCTGAGCAGCCTGATCTGATTGCTGGCAACCCTGCCCATGGTGGAGGAGTTGAAGCTTGATGATCTTTAATGGCTCTTCCAAGCCATGTCATTCTATGGTATTACTCAGCTAAAGGGATATAGTGTGTCCTTGATATGTGCTTATGCATTACTTCAAACTGAGCATCTTTGTGTGGTTTATATAGTGCATACTGCATGCCTGTATTCAGCCACCAGGGAAAAATGTTTTCATTGAAGATAATCAAAGGTAGAATTAGTATTTTGAAACAGCAGCAAGACAAAATGCAAAATTGAAACTGTCATTTGGTCCAGTGAGAATTTCTTAGTAGTGTAATCTGTCAGGTTATGGATTTGAAGATGCTGAAGCTGAAACAGTATTTATGCCTGCACTGGGCCTAGCTGAAAGAAAGAAACCTCCTTCAGCAAAAGGATAGTGAGCAGCTGGCAGCTTGGGTGAGAAGGAGTTTGGGAGAATGATAGCTATGTGCTTTAATGGTATTTGCAATGCCCTGTTGCAAGACTGACGTTACTTGGCACTGTAGGTGCATTATTGTTCGTGGAAAAGATATTCACTTATCTTTGGTATCTCAGAAGATTTTCATGTTGGCAAAAGACTTGATTGGAACTTAACACATAATCACAGCAAAAGTGTTGATCTGTAACGTTAGTGCAAAGGTACTTTAAAAAGTAAGAATAAAACGGTAATAATAAAACAGCATGCTTTTATCCCTGCAGATACACAAAACTTAAACTACAGGTGACTCCAGAAGGACGCATTCCTCTGAAGAAGTAAGTGTTGCTGTCCTTTCTTACCATGTAGTCTTATTTAATCTTTGAGTATGAATAAACATCAGGTATGAACATGTGATCCTTCTGTTTAGAATAATCTGTCCATAGCATATGTTTTGACATACTTCAAGGAAAGAACGGCCAGTGATTCTCAGGATGATTCTGTTCAACCACATTTTGGACATAGATTGCCCTTGTGATTTTCAACAATGTTAAGCTTCTCTGCTCTTGTTCCACTTGTGACTAATATTTTAAAAAGCCTAACATCATTTCTTTAGTTCATAGACACATTGTGAGGATTAAATATATTCAAATTGTGTATCACTAAGGCAATGTTTTAAAGAGAGCTGCGGTGACTTTCTCAAGTAACTATCCTTTGTAATAGGGGCTTGCGTGGGGTAGAATTAAACTCATGATGAGCACTATTAATCTCACCTGTATTACTAAGCAGCCTGCTAGTGGAAGTAAGTGGCTAAAGACATGATAAACTGGGAAGCAATATCCAGCTTTTAAGCCAAGTGAGCCATTAAGGCATGTCTTAAAGCCGATTAATTCCCTCTGGTTTGTTTCCATTTTGCAGCATATACCGCTTGTTTTCTGCTGACAGAAAACGTGTAGAGACTGCATTAGAAGCCTGTAATCTTCCATCTTCCAGGGTAAGTATCTTAATTTATTCCTAACCTGACAAGGTGTTGCATTCGTATTTAGTGGTGTTTACTCTCTGTTGAGTATGATTTGGCCAAGGCTGATTGTGCTTCACTGGATTAGCTCCTGTATGGGTCCTCAGCAGTGGAACTGTTTTTCCCACAGAGTTTACTGTTATCTATTTGAATATTGGAGTATCTCTGATCTGAAATATGGACCAAGAGTGCCTGGAAGAAGTGGAAATGGATTGTAAAATAAGCTAGAAGGTTGTGTAATCTGCTCTGAAATAATCCTATGAGAATGTTTTAAGCATCAGTAACCTGCACACAGTTTTCCAGGTGCAATTTGAGTGCATTGTTTGGCTTGCCATGAAGATAATGGTGTAATGTTTCCTTCTCACAAAAGAGACTATTTAAACTCATCTATTTAAAATAAAAAGTGTACGAAATAAATGTTGAACTGATGAAAGTGTCAAAGCTTTTAATGCTGCAGGGATGTCTCATTGTATGTTGCTCAGCCAGGAGCATTTGCAGGTTGGTACTTCACCCTTAAGAAGGCTTCTTCAAGCAGAGTGAAATCAAGTGATTCTAGTTAATGCTAGATTCTAGTTAATTCTAGTTAATGACATCCTTAGCCTTTCCTTCTGGGTGAAGAGTCTGCTTCAACAAGCTTCTTGCAGATAATTCCTACTTACTAAGTGTAAGACATGGGACAGAACCAGCGTGTAGCAGAGGAGTGCCTGCATCTCCTAATTTCTTCCTCTTGTACAAAGCACTGTGCCATGATGTTCATTCAACCTTTGTTTCCCCAATGCTGTCGTAATAGAGATAATTCCTGCTGCTCCAGAAGTACAGTTGTTTGGCCTGTGAAGATTTTGCACCTTAGATACCACTTGCCACTGAGAACTTCCTTCACAGATTTCAGAATATTTGTGTAAGAGATTACAGCAACATTAGCTGAAGGAAAGTGCTTTGAATGTTACAGTATAAAATAGGTGTTTGTCTAGTTGAAAATGTACTGAGGTTAGAAACATGAAAATATGTATTTTCAAGGTAGATTTTCATTTAATTGTTAGCAAACAATTTTTTAGTAAGTTATGCAAGAAATCAGTGAAGCTCTGCTTTCAAAATCAGTTGTTTTATTGCTTCTATGTATTTGATGCCAGGAAAGATGAAAAATAATTTCTTATTTCTCACTGCAAAAAAAAAAATCTAAACATCTCTGGAGTCCTTGAAAAAACTGCAGTCTTTTTCTGCTGTTCATTTAAGCAAAGTCAATTTTACATAGACATTGCTGGATACTTGTTGCTGGGATACCATCATGAAAATGTATTTGTAGTGTAAGGTAGATCCTTTCTTTGTTTGGGACAAAAGAGATACACACTTTTGTGTTGATCACCTTGGGAAAAAAAATGTCTTAGCAGCAAAGCTATCAAAAAGAAGGGATTTCTGAATCTCATAGAGGTAAGAAAGTAGAAGAAAACCAGTTCTTCATCTACAGCTCTTTTCTTGTTCCTTCTTTTCCTGTTCCTGGAAAGAAGATGATCAAATTTATTTGATCAAATACATTTCTTAATTTCATCTTATAGCTTTTCTGCCCTGCTAACTATGGGACAAGTGTTGTTCCTGTAAAGACTTCAAAAATGGGACTCCAGGCAGCAAACAAGAAGTGAATATAAGAGATTCTTTCTCAATGAAAATGCACCAGATTTTTCAGAGTATTCAAGAAAATGTCTCAAGAAGATTAAACTGTTATGATTTTTGTTTTGTCTGTTTTTGTGTTTTTTTGTTTTTTTTTATTTTGTTGGTTGTTGTGGTTTTTTGTTTTTTTGGTGGTTTTTTTTTGTTTTTTTTTTGGGGGGGGGAGGGGGGCGGGGGTGGTTTTTTGTTTTGGATTGACATTTTTTTTAGTCCAAGATGCCTTATAGCTTTTGAAGAATTGTATTTCAGTTTCCTCTTTGGTTGTGAAGACTAGTTTCTGCACTGCAGTTAATGTAGAGGTTCACAGTGAAGCACCAGCAAACTTGATTGTTTACACAAAATAAAACAAGCTACTGTTGAATCCTATCTGTGCAAATAATCTGAATTGGCTGTTGTGCTGCCAAATATAAAACAGAAAGGATATAGATGTTATAAAAACAGAAGGGTTACCAGGCAAATCGTAAATCAGCAGTGCTTGAAATTAGTAGAGAGTCTTAATCACAAAATAAAATTGCATACCAGTATTTCACAAAGCCAGAATTGAGAGATGCTGTAATGTGTAACAGAAAGTTTGTGATTCGGTCTCAAAAAAGAGATTAGCACATAAGGTGTGTGGGTGGTTCCAGTGAGATGTGAATGGCTCAGACCAGAATGACGAATGGGGCAATGTATGTGAATTGCTTTTGGCAGGCAGAATTTTGGAACCCAAGCAGAGTTGTCCAAAGTTGTGCCTGGGGTGGTGAATGCTTACAGCAAGGCTTTTCTCTCCCCTCTGTATCTTTATAGTCCATTAATTATGTTACTGGTAGGAAGTAATCTAGAAGAGTCTATATTTATGGCTGATGACTTCTGAGGTATATTTTCTTAACTAAAGCTAAATGAGAAATAAAAGCTTAGATCGCAGATTGTAAGAAAAGACCCACTTTTTTTTTTTCAGTGTTGAGTACCTTCAAATCCTTTGAAAGGGAGAAGATATGTTAAGTCAGTAAGAGACTAATTCTTTGGTGATCACAATATTAACATCAAAAATGCCCTTAGGAGAAGCATGGGTTTGGGACCAGTAGCCTGTTGATCAGTGATTGTAGTAGCTATTGTGGATATTGGGATGCCATCTTGAAAAAGAAAATGTGCAAGCTGTATGTATTCCAGCCTTTAGGAAAACAAGTGTTGGTGGTCCTCTCACCCGAAAGTACAATAGATTGAACTGATCACAGTACAGCAGATGAATTTCATAGGTAGAGCTGTGCCACCAGGAGTCATCTCCAAAAGCAACTCTTGCCATCCTCCAGCTTCAAGCTTCACACTTCTTCATCCACCACTACAGTGGATTTAGCTTTTATGCCACTGGGGAGTTATCCAGCTCAGAAAGCTGATCTCATGGCAAAGCGTTCAGGGTCATTTGTGATGAGTGAACTCTGAAGCATCTCACCCTGCAGCAGGTAGGTTCTGAGCAAGGGATGTGTGAGGTGAGTGGAACAAGTTACTGCCTGAACTGTTCCAGCTGAGTGTAGGGAAACAATGGTTTTCACTGATCTTGAATGAGTGTTTCTGCGAGCTAAAAAGTTAGCAATGGAGAAAACCATCATTCTCGTGACATAATGCTAGGAAAAATCTTTGGTTTTACAATGTAATCTAGGAATAACTGGTTTTCTCTTTGTGAAGACCCAGTTGCCAGCATATGGTTAAGCTGTTAAAGCTGACCGTGGCACGCTCTGTATAGGTGCTGAGGACATTGCTGCTAGCTCCTGTTTTCCCTGCTCCTCATTTAGAATCCTGCGCTGGTGAAACTGCTGCTTACAGGTTGTGCTTGCGCAAACAACTCATTCTCAAAACTGGGGTTTGTCCAGGATTCTTTGCACTACTCGTCACCGAGCTGCCTCTGCTGATATGTACCTCACTCTGAACTGCAGGGCAGCAGCTGTGCAGGTGTTTACTCTGAGCCTGTCTGAGTCAGGGAGAAGATGCTACAGGCTTTGCTAGGTTTAAGCAGGTATAGCAGCCACTCATGTAGTCTGCCAAACTAAGGAAGGAGTAATGGTGTGAGTTCTGCTGCCCTTCTTTTCCATGAGCTGGATGTGGAGCCTGGGGATGGCTGACAAGGGGGAGCAAGGAGCTGCCCAGTCTGCATGTGTGAACACAATCACTGAATGGTGATCGTGGTACCAGACCCATCTGCCCTCTACAGATTTTGCAGATGAAAGGAGAGAGAAAGTGACGCCCCCAGCTTTTTTTTTTTTTTTCAATTTATTTCCTTTTAACTTAAAGCAGGAAAAGTATTGCAGAATTTCCTTCCTTCTACCAAAGACTTGAATTGACACTTCCGGTTCCCTTGGCAACTGCATAAAAAGGCGGAATAAATAAAAGCAATGATAGCCTCCATCAGCAGCTTGCTCCCTGCACAAGTCGGCTCAACATCATTTATAAGCAAACAGCTTTGTGTTCAAATTAAAATTTTCTTCCTCTGGTCCATTGGATTCAGGCATTATTTTGGAGCCATGGAGAGGTTCACGTGCTTCCAGAGATGACATTTCATAGCTTCTGATGAAGTTCACTTGCATGGAAGAAATTCAGAATCAGATTTTCTGTATGTGCATTCCACAATTTTTGTGGTTCTGTTTCTCTTATTTCCTTATGAGATTTTCTCTCCGTGAAATACAGACTGCTGTGCAATTTTGTTCTCAGTGCACTGATGCAAAGGCAGAAGCTGGTGGGCACATCATTATTGTTCTGCAAGGACAGAGCTGCTCGGATTGCACCTTCCCTGGAGTCTTCCTTTTTTTTTCCCAACCTCTCCAAAAAAGCAGTCCATGCTGTCTCCTGCAATAAGTGTTGGGCTTTAAGTCAGCACATGCAAGGAGGAGGAGAACTTTTGAGTTTGCAAAGGACTGTTTTCCTTATTCTTTTCAAAAATCCTCTCCTTGAGAAACAGTTGTTCTGTTTTTTCGGAGAAAAGTCATCAGGCATAATGAGATGATGAAAATATCATCTAGAAGCAAGACTGAATGTAAATTGTCCTTAACTTTAGAAAAGGTGAGAGAAAGTGCTGGTATCTAGTTTAAAGCATTTCTATCAATTTCTATAAAAGCAATGTGATTGCCTAATCAGTGCCCTCAGTGATTAGGGCAAAGAGGTATGGAAAAGCTACAGTGCGTGAGGACATTTCAGTAGTATCTTGAACGTGTATCTTCAGGAAGGAAAAGGAAACATTTCTGCTGCTACCAGAGATCAGGATTGTCAATTATGACTCAGTGGCACAGTTTGTTTCCTGGTTCTGTAAAAGCTTTGGGAAAACAAGTACAGTGTACTGCCATTTTCCTCACCTAAGTACATTGGCCAGCTCGCTGGCTTCATTGGGATTTTGCTGTCTATAGATAACACAGTTATACTGGGAGATGTTTCTTTCCTCTTCATAGGTGCTCCAAGAAAGAAAGAACTTTGCATTATGGAAAGAAGATGGATAATTTACTTCTAATTTTTTTTCAAACGTACTTCTTAACCTGCTCTGTTTTTCACAGGAATTTCTTATTATGTAAAACTTACGCTCCTCTAAGTTGCAGGAATGATATCGGAAGAAGAGCAGTAGCAAGTGATCTGTTTACAAAAAAATATATTAAAATGTCATTTCATTCTTTCACTATTTTTTTTTCCATTTCACAGAATGATTCAATCCCTCAAGATGACTTCACACCCGATGTGTACAGAGTGTTCTTAAACAACCTCTGCCCTCGACCTGAAATCGACCACATCTTTTCCGAGTTGTAAGAAAAGACACTCATTTATTTAATTTTTCCCCTTCACTGGTTTTCTGGGATAGGGGTGGTAGTGAAGTAGCTTATTTAGTCTGTAGCACCATGCATTGACTACCAAGAACAGATTTCAGTGTCAAGCAAGAATAGTGTTTGACTTAGGATCAAAGTTTCCTCTTGTCCCAAGTTTTTGCCTCCATTTCTAATTGCCAGAATTGACTTGTTAGATGCTATGCGAGCTTAACTGCTTAACTCTCATTTTGTAGTTTGGATGAAGACAGTTTAGGCTTCAGTGAAAATAAAGGAAGAGTAATAAGCAATAAAAAGATGCAATAGGCATGAGAATATGTTTAACCACTCCCAAAAGCTTAATTAGGAGTAGGAGAAAAAGCAGTAACTTTTAGGATTTGTACAACTGGAACTGCCGCCATGAAATTAAATTATCAGCCATCTACAACTGAGTGCGTGCATTCAGTTACAAGCTATAAAGCTCATGTTGAATTATTCTGTTTCTGGCCCTTAGAGCAAGGCATTGTGCTTCACAGTTTTAGCAGAGCCTGATCAATGGAATCAGAAGATGAAGCAATATGAAAACAATTTCTGAAATACATTGCAAGACCACCAGAACAATTACTGTATCTTTGCAACATGTGTTCTCTTACACCTCCCTGTGCTTATTTTCTCCAAGGCTGAGATATTAGAAGAACTCAGCCATGACCTAATTTGCTTCCATTGACTTTCCATTGCTTTCTTGAAGAGCAGAACTAGGCCAGTCCCAAGTGCTGTGGAAAATCCTAAGCACCTGGCAATGTGCCTTCATAGATTTGCATCTGGGTACAAATTGTACCAAAACTCTACTGTTTTTACTAACTCTAAATAGACATCTTTTCACTTACTTTGCAGAGTGCTTAGGGTTTTTGTTTTTTTGTTTTTTTGTTTTTTTTTTTGCAGGTTTATAAAACAAGCAAATACCGGAATAATTAAGATAATTAAGTCAGGGCTGCTGTCTTTTAGCAGTAAAACCAAATAGGTAGGCCAGGAGTTGCAATGGAGTGTTTGCGGCAAGCTCAGGACTGAATGCCAGATCTTCTCTTTTACATTCTCAGATTGCTTTGTTCCAGGAATTCAGAGGAATGAAAAGCTTTTAGCATTGCTCTAATTCTTGCCACTGATGTCAATAATGCTGAATGCTTTTAAAAATCTTGCTCCTAGATGTTTAATGAAGAATGTTTGTCATTAAATGCTGGCAAGGTAAACTAGTCTGGAGACCCAGTGGAACATCAATTTTTTCTATTGTATGATTGTTTGAATTTTGTTTCAGTTTCCCTGGGAAATTATAAAACATTGAACAAGACTTCAAGGAATCATATTTTAATTGCCTTGCTTTTGCTTTAATTTTCTCTAGTGGTGCCAAGAGTAAACCATACCTTACTGTTGATCAGATGATGGAATTTATAAATCTTAAGCAACGTGATCCACGATTAAATGAAATCCTTTATCCACCATTAAAACAGGAACAAGTTCAACAACTGATTGAGAAATATGAACCCAACAGTAACCTAGCGAAGAAAGGTCAGTGGTTTATCTTTTCTCACCATGCCCAGTTTCTGATTTGAAACTGTGAATCAATTATAATGCAGTACATACTTGAGCAAAATTTGGTTCAGAATCCAACTGCTTTTCCAACTATCTGCTGTTGAATCATACAGGCCTGTGAGACATCGTGTGGTTAGTTTTTACATGTATTTAGTTGGAATCAATTTAGAGAGGTTGATCTGGTTTTGGTATTTATTTTTCTGTATGTGTAATTCTTCTAACCAGTTGCTTTGATATGCAGACTTCAGCAGAAACCATACTGTCACAATGGCCAAAATGTGAATTTTACAAAAGCAATTGCAATTGATAACAACAAAACTAAGATGATGATGATTCTGTCCTCTATTTTCCTATAAAGTGTGCCATAATCACAGAAAATGCCCCTTTGAAAATCTCAGGTGCTGTCTAGGGTGCAACTAGGACTATTGCCAAATAGAGTGAAAGAACTTCTGTGTACATCTCAGCAGATTTTTGTTAGAAGTGTAATAATAGCATTGAATTTGTGTCTGCATCCTGTTTTATTCCAGTCCACATGTCCCGATGGTTACCCCAGCTTCTAATATATTAATAACGTAGAAATTCTAGGGGTGTGGGAATGTCCTGAAAAGCAGATCTGTATAAAAATATTGCTTTGGTTCAAAGATTTCAGACCCATCCTTACTAGCTGCTAAGCATTCTCCTTTGAAGAACCAGGGTCAAAACAGCATAAAAGAGATAAAGTCTTTGAATCTTCAGTTAAATAAAACTGACAAGGCAAGATCCTGTCAGTAGCTTTTTATAAATAGAATTTTTTCTTCTACTGTTAGAACGTTGGCTGCAGCTTCTGGCCCAAAGTAATTACGCGAAGGCTGTTAGGTCTGTAGTAGAGTCCATGGTTACAATTACAGAATTAGTCAAAGTAATACAGCCTCTTTGTAGTCCAAGATTCGTCAAGTGCTGCATCTGATTCTACCTGTTTTATTCCCAGGCTGGGATCCCTGTAGTCAACCTAAGGGTCTTGATACAGTCATCAACATTGTCTGAAAGCAAAGCACTTGTAATTTTTCTCATAAGGCTTCTTATTTCTGTAGTCCACATAATTTTGGTTTTGATGGAGAGCTAACTCCTGTTTCTTTGTCATGCTTACACAACCCTGTCTTTCATTGTCAGTGAGAATACTGGCACGGGATGAAAACACTGTGACTTGTGTGTCTTCTGTGCAAATACTAGAATATTGCTCTGTGCTTATCTTATTTCACATCAGCTGCAAGGAAATCTGTATATAAAAAATTATTCTTATTACCCAAATATTGGCACTTCATATAAGGCAAATTAAAGATTTACAAGAAGAAAGTGTGCTAACAACTCCTAAGTCACAGTGAAACCTCCTTCTGACTAGCAATAAGGAGGGAGCATGAAACAAACCTCATAAAGAAGTGTGTTAGGATAATATTTGCCAGCACCCTCTAAGTAGGATTTGTGCGACTTTTACAGTTTACCCCTAATTCACGTTGGTACACATGCTTGGTGCACTTACTCTTCTACAGGTGCCTCCCTCCTGGTATACGATTTATATTGTTCTTTCAGAATCAGTTCTCTCAGAAAAGCTTGAATTTATAAAGGGAAAGTCAAGTCAGAGAGTCTATTTATTTTGTATTTATTTTCTCTCCAAACTCATGCAGCGATGTCCAGCAAACTCACACAAGGCTGGCACAACCTGTCATCCACCTCAGTATTGCAAATACCACCTTTTTCTCTGCATCCTGCCGTCAGCTGAGTTGTGGCAACTGGCACGTTCTGCTAATAATGCCCCAGTGCAGATCTTGAGCACATTGTCTTAAAATTAAAGGAAATGGCTGATCGGGAGCAGCATGGGGACATAATATTTTCAGTACTTTAGGACTGAGTTGGGAATGTATATGAGATGAATTGTAGGTATATACTCAATCCTACACTTGGTGTGTGGAATAATTGCCAACAAATACTGCATGCCTGTAAAATGTCACCAAAATATAACTGCATATTGAAAATAATGTTAAAACCTTATATCGTGTTTTGTGAAAAGAATTGTTGCTTAAGCTTTCTGCTGTCATGAAGGTCTGTTCAAAGGCTGAATTGCAGATATTGGAGACTGAAGCAATACACTTCAGAGATGCACTCCCTACCATTAAAGCTATACTGACTTGGACCATTGAGGAGAGATGTTATTTTCTACTGACTTGAATGTAGCCAAACTACAGTCAGGTGTGGCTCAGTACCACACACCGATGATCTTCTTAGCCTCAACTTCCCACCTCTGCTGCTCAGATATTGTATTATATTTTGTACTGTATTACATAAGTGCCCTTATTTGCTGGGGCCAAGGTCAGTGGAGAGGTAGGGGTGGAAGCAAGATGTTTGGAATAGCCCCAGTACAGTCACTTAAAATAATTAGCGTGGGTAGAAACCTTAGAGTACTGGAATAACCAGCAAAAATTTGTAAGAAGACAGCAGAAACCTTCATCCAGCATAGTTCTCTCATAAAGCAAAACCCAGCAGCTCTATGAACAGAAAGGAACTTGGGGTAATTTCCGCATAATCCACTGCTTTACCAAGGGCATTTACCAATTGTTCCTGACAAATCTTCTGGCCTTCTATGAGAGAGTGACAGCACTGTTGGACAGTGGAAGGGCAACTGATGTCATCTATCTGGACTTCTACAGGATGTTGGCTTTGCACCACATTCTTATCTTGCAGTTGGAAAGATACAGATTTTAACTGTGTCTATAAACTAAAAGAGAGGAGATCTAGGTTAGACGTTAGGAGGAAATACTCAGAGGCTGATGAGGCACTGACGCTGGCCCATCGAAGTTTTGGATGCTCCGTCCCTGGAGGCAAACAAGGCCATGTTGGATGGGGCTCTAGGCAGCCTGGTCTGGTGGCAATGCCCACTGAAGGGAGGTTGGAACTGGATGGTCTTTTAGTCCCCTTCCTACCCATGCCATTCCATGATTGTAAGAGGTCCCAACTAACTGGCCCCTCTGGACAAATGTGGTATACCAGGAAGCAAAGAACAGCGTGGGAAAGATGCGGCAAGGCACACAAGCAGAGGTAATGGTGTGACAGAATTACATGATAAGCAACAGCATGGGGAACCAAGTTACGGGTGGCCTGAGGATGATTTCATCACTGTAGTACCAGACCAATGCAATTAAATAATAGGAGCAGGGAATAGTGCGTTTTGAAGAGTTTGGGTTCGAGAAGCAGCCCAGAATTTCTGACATTGCAGTATATGTATTTGTTCTTTCCTAGCAATGAAAAACAACTCCATAAAAATAAATCACAGATAAGGTCCAGAACAGAGGAAAATAGCTGTAATTTAGACCATGTCTTGTGAGTAATGAATGATTTAAAGTACTTTGTGGTACTAGGGACTGTAAAGGCTTGTTTGCAAACATTGGGTGATATAAATTGCTAGCCTTCACTCCAGTTAAATCCTTTTTCTTCAGTTTGTTCTGGAGTTTGCACCTTCACACTTGCTCAGCATGTGTGTTTGTGTGCCCATGCCTGCTGACAGGTATATTGTTTTGCTTTCATAAGCTGCCTTTCTGACCAACTCTGCTCCTTATCTCATTTCTGATTAACTCTTTATTAGAACGTCAGGCACTTAGTAACATGCACATAGTGGTGAAGGTCTGACCACTTTCACTTTAATTTCTATAGTATTTCTACATTTATTTATTTAAACAACCAATCCTGTGTTCAGACGTCCCACTGAAATAAAGGAATTAATGTTCAGCATTTTTATGCAATAAGGCACATATATTTGTTGGGCTCTCACTTTGTATGCTTTTTGTATCACCGCCGGAGAAAATACCTTTTACAAAAGGCTTAAACAAGTGTAGTGACAAATATCCTTGCTTTTCAGGTATTTAGGGCCGCAAGACCTAGATTTCTAATTGCCTTTTACAAAGATATACAAAGTATATATTGCTACGTATTGTCTCTTTCTTTTTTTTTCCTGTGTGCAGTATCGTACACGTCAAGTTGCGAACATGAAATGAATAGCTTCAGTTCTCAGGGAATTAAAGTATTTCCTGAAAGCATGTATGCTGTGGGAGTAAGATTTCATGTTTGCAATACACAGAACATCCTGGCCTCAGTGAAATAAATCCTTTAAGCATATGCTTAAGTTTATGGGTGGTGTGGGAAGGAGGGATAGTTATACAAAATCTCTTATGCTTCATTTCTTAGAACATCGTATTAATTCTTTATTGAATCTTAATTGCTGTAATTACTTCTATTTCTTTCATAGCAGGTTAAATGAATTTCTAATGAATGGTCATACTGAATCTCAACTTTCACATCAAACGAGTGTAAAACACTTGGCATCTAATCATTCTCCATTTTCTAATCACTGTTACAGCTCTTTTTCTGTACATGTTGCAGCTATATTTTGAAGTATTTTGAGCATGGGTAAGCAAGAACATATCTTATATTTTATACTGCTGAAACATGGCTTCTTAGGTACCTGGTAAAATCAAATGCCTATGAGCTTACTGGATGAGGGCCTTAAGTTGCACAGTTTTGATCAAATAGGCTGCTTGTGTTTCTGCATGCTGCTTATATTTGTAATATTGTATATGGAACGTGATTGAGCTTTTGAAACATCAGCACATACATGGGCTTGACATCTACATAAGTTAAGCATAAGAAGTGGTATTTTAGTGTGGTTGCAGCAAGCTGTTGTGATTAATGTTTTGTTCTGTACAGTGAAGGAGATTATTGTACAATGTATAGCATGTTTCCTTATCAGGTGGAGGCAGAAAGAAGTTCCTGGTACTGCTGAGAGTCTCTTGCTGTCAGCAAAAACATGCTGTGTGGCTTTTAGGCTTGGTTAAGTAGCATTTTGTAATTTGGCATTTTCAGGTTACAATGCATTTTCTTTGGGTAGATGGCATAACTAATAAAATGGTTTCCTTTTCAAATTACCGTGCAGATAAAGGTATTAATAAATCAGCTGCAAGTTTGCTGACTGAGAATTTCCTTATTTGCTTTTACTTTCAAGAAGGCTTGATTAGAAATTTTTTCAGGATCTTACTACATTATGGGTAGGAGAAGGCACATCGATGTTGAATTTCAGGTATCTCTGCTTGTAGTGCCTCAGCTCTTGGGAGTGATGGCCCTTAGATTGTAACTCTAAGCATACAAGACTAAGAGTGATGAATACAAGAAAAATAATTACTGGTGAATAGAGTAATGAAAAAACTGAAGTCATTCCAGAGCAATAAGATATGCTACCAACCATCCTACTTGATGGGAGCAAAGAAAAAAAAAGGTTATTAATAGCTATTATTTTAGAGTGTTTTTAGTGGGAGAGATTGTCTTGACTGTAGTATAAGCTTTAAAATGGTCTGAAGGGGCTTTGGAGATTTTCCTGACCAATGGGTCTCTACATGGCTTGTATTTATTAGGGGCATTTTTGAGATAAGTAGATGTTTTGTCTTAAATATGCGTTTGTTTAAATTCTATTTTTGCCTGTTTTATTTTAAAGTGCTAGACCTTTAGATCTGCAGAAGAAAAGGCCTTTTCTTCAGGCTTCTATTCATACATCTTGCATGTCCGTTTTATTTAGGCATGTATTTAGAAAGATTCTAGGGCAGCTGGTTTTTTGACTTCCTTTGAATTTCAGTATTAATTCTGTTTTTCTAGTGCATATTTACTGACAGTTGTGCTGTTGTTTCTTTTTTTCTTAGATAATGAAGTAAATTAAGCAATTAACATTAGATTAAGATGCATTTAATTTTATGCAGCATTCACTACATGTGCTTTTCTGCCTTAAAAACAGGCAATATTTGCTTCAGGACAAATCTGTTTTTCCTTCTTTAAATATGAATACATTTTCAGCATTTTGGTCCCACTATATTAAATTCACCTTTTAGTAACTGCTTTAACTGCTTAAGAATAATTACACATTGGAGTTCTTTCAGTGGCAGAAGGGGGTCATTCCCTAGGCAACAGATTGTAATGTCAAAAACAAGTACTATGCAATTGTGGCTGCACTTCTAAGACATCCTTCATAATATTTAAAGCATAAATTCTGATGTATAAACCATTCTGTCAAATGGTGGAGCTTGCTGGCACTGAAGCATTTGCAGAAAGTGTTCCAAACCCTTCAGCCTTCTCACTGCAACACTGGATATTAAGAGTATTTATCAAAAAGCCCATTAACTTTGGGATTTATAGTGCTTTCCAGCATTCCAGTTTTCAAGAGGATTGCTCTCAGCATTGTTTCTCATTTTTAAATGGCAACAATCGCCAATTATTACTGTTTCATAAGTGTAAGCCACACAAAGTCATAGCCTATTGCATGTTGTCACCACACAGAATTCATAGCCAATCCCATGTTATTCCCTACAAGTGCCATTACATAGCTTGCTAGAAAGCCCTTTCACATTATTTTTAAGTATAAATATATTATAATATAAATAAATCTATATACATATATGCAGCAACTGTTGGTGTGAATGATGCATCACCAAAAATAAGTTCACGGAAATTATGAAAATAAGTAAAATAGGTAAATTTTGTAAATATGTAAAATATCCTCCTATCCTGTATTGTGCTTCCTTTTTAGTTTTTGTTTGTTTGTTTTTTGAGTTATTAGTGAAGTTTTAAAAGTCATGCAATTATCTGGAAGATTGCTTTTCAAATGAAAATATGTTTTAGAATGTTAAATCCTTAATTATGATATCCTGTAACCAACTTTTTTGTATCCACTTTACAAGTAAAGTGCTTTATCTTCCTAACTGGAGTGTAGCAACTTTATAACATGAAATTAAACAGTGATGCAAACTAGTAATAATGGATTTTGCAACAGTGAACAATAACACAGCCGTATTTGGCTTAGTAAGAGGAGCTAAAGTTTTTACCTTCTCTTCTTCGATTGCATTCTAAAAGTGTAGGACCTGCTGTGGTTCTGAGATGTAGCTGCTTATGCATAGAGTTATTTTTTGCTATTGCCCTGGAATTAATGATAGCATTCATAAAAAAATAGGTTTAGGATTCTAGGGAGGAGGTGTCTCCTAATCTTCTGTATGTGCTGTGGATACTTTGAAAGAAAAATAAGCTTTGCAGAAATGCATTTTGGGACTAATATCTGGTACCAGGAATAGCTGCACTGATGTCAGTAAAACTGTGACAAATGTCAAATGGACAGACATATTGTGGAATTCGTATCTTCAGCACTGCAGAGCATAAATTAGTCATGATAATGTATGTTCAGCAGTTTGAGCACACCGGTGTCAGTACGTGAGCTAACCATAGTTACTTCTGGTTCATGTCCAGGGGATGGGCCCCAAAATGAAGCCTACAGGCAGTCCCCTACATCCTAATACTGAAAATGATTCAAAGAACCTGGAGTGGCAAGACCATGAACCCAACATAAAAGTAGGTTTTGGACTATGCTTGGGGCTGCATCATTCCCTTCATCTGAAGCTTTTACTCAGGGATGGGAAAAGAGAATCTTACATCAGTACTGCTTTGCAGGGGGTCTGAAGAAATGTTTTTCTACTGCTGTTGCCTGTCTGCATTGTGCTGGAGTCAGCCTCGGACTATCAGAGCCCATAAATAGAAATTTCACTCTGAAAGTTAAACAGCGTGGTTTTTTTTTTCTTGTTGCTGTGCCATTGCCTCTTTTATGGAACACAAGGAGGTATTCAGTCTCAACATTAAGGATTTATGATTTGAAGATGAATATCAGATAAAGTTTACTTCTGAAAAAATAAAACAGCATAGACTTGAGTGCTAAAGGAAACAAGCACAGATAAACTTTGAATAAACATTTTGGGTCTTGGCTCTTCATTGTGATGGCTACTAAGGCAGTGCTTTGCAGCTGGAAAGGGTCTATGAGGACAAATGGAATACAAACTGCTGTGATCCAGTTGGTGAAATGTAGAACTGGTGACAGAATAGCACAGTTTTCTTGGCTCTGCCACAAACGAGCTCAGTGACATTTGCCCATTCTCTTTCATGTGCCATTTTTGGGGTTTTTTTTTGCCTCATCCTTTTGTTGACTTGGATAAATTGAGAGTTTTTTCTTTGAGAAGCTAGCAACAATTCCCTGAGTTTTTCTGTATGGTTGGTAGCTATCAGGGCTGTTAACATAGTTGGAGTGTGTGCTACTATAATTCAACAACCATACGAGGAAGTTTCCCTTGTAACCTCAGATGTAATCATCTCCTATAACAATATTCTTTAGCTGGAATATGACTGTTGCCCATAAATACATCAGGGTAACACTGGGGAAGCAGAAAGAAGTGGTAAGCTAAGACAATGTTGGCAAAAGAACACAGAAGTATCAAGTGGCCTTGAATAAATTTGAGCTGGAAATTAGGAGAAGTTTCCTAACATTATGGTTCTGGCACAGACTATCAGAGGTAGTAATGAGAACAGGAAAAAAAAAAAAAAAACAAAAAAAAACAAAAAAAAACCAGTAACAACAACAAGAAACACAAGAGCTCAGTTTGTTCATGAAAGGGATTGTATAAAGCAATTAATGCAATGCCTGCAACTGCAGGACTGAGTTTAAGGAACAGACAAGGAAGTCCTTTCTAAGGAGCTGAAGTCTTTTATTTTATTTTTTTATTTATTTTTTTAGTTTAGTTTACATGAACTGGCTTTGTACAACCATGCCTTTATTCTTTCCCATTTCTTTTTAATATTAAATCTTTTCTACAACTGGAGGAGTTTCTGGAACTAAAAATAGTAACTGTTATGCAGGCTTTTCCAAGCATATTTTCACACCTATAGAATGCTCACACTCTTCTCTCTTCCCATTATGCTGCAGAACAGCCTCTTTGGCAAGTGCAGCAATAGCTTATGTAGGCAAGTGTCACTTAAGAGAAGAAAGATCTGTAGATTTAGATGTCTTTTAATGCAACTTTGCAATTGGAAGTAAGCCACCATTTGAAGTTATTACGTCTCACCGGATCACTACAAGGCATTCTGCAGATCATGTTTTCCAGAGGTCTGGGAAGGCAGTGATGTGTTCCAGTAGTTGCCTTCATTCAGATTGTGAGGAATAACTGTAGTATTTCTGGATTAATGGTTGTCTTGTCTATTTTTTTTTTTCATAATTCATTTAGTTCCCTGACTATCAAAGAAATCTGCCATGTTGTAATGTGCTTATTCCACTGCTAGAACAAGTAAGAAAGTGTTTTTGTAGTGTTTTTAGATGTTTAATTGGCTCTAAACTATCTACTTTCCCATAGCATGTAAAACATACCCTGTCAGAAATTATTTCTTACTGCATCTGGGCTGAAAAGCAGAAGAGAACATACTTCTATCCATAAAACCCTGTAACCTCGTAGGCTTTCTGTCCATAGTCATTATTTTAGATGATTGTAGTTTGAGGCTTAAACTGCTTAGAAATAGCCAAGCTTAAGATTTCTGTTGGGATACTGAGATGTATCTCACTGTGTTCTGATAGATTTAGATGTAAAATTTCCAACTTAGAGATAATGTTGATCATCATGTCAGTCTTGAGACTGAGGAGAGCGTGTTTGCTTATCTCTACCACAGTGGATTTTCCCACGTTCCCTAAAATTAGGAGATCTTCAGATACATATGATACATGTGTGCTAATACTTCAGAAATTATTTTACTATAAGGAAAGAGCTGTCTGTGATTGAGTGTAAAACAATGTAGCCAAGCTGAGTGTGGATTAAAGCAAAGACTAATGCATTATTACAGCTTTGTAAACATAGTCTTAGGAGTTTGTTTAGAAGTTAGATACATAACTGGAGTCTGTGGTTGAGCGTATCAGTAAGGTAAGTAACAAGAATGTCCACAGAACACTCAAAAGAGATGAGAACCAAGGAGAAATTTTGATGCATATATACAGGGATCTGATTAAATGTGTATAGTGAAAGAGCTGTAATAAAAAAGTGCTTGAATCACAGTGTTGGACATTTGAGAACTTATTAGCCATCAAATTTTATATGTGTATGCACATTGTTTTCTAGTAATAAAACACTGCTTTACAATATGGCAATTTCCAACAACTTTACTTCTCTACGCATCACCTCTGCTTACCAGCATATCAGAGCAGTGTCCATGCTTTTATACAGCAGAGGTTTTTAAAGCTGCTATGAGAGTTTAGAGAATCAATATCCATTAAAAGAAATGTTTTCTACATTCAAATTTTGAGGAAGAAAAAATGTTATTAAGATCTTGAAAGAGTAGTCAAAATCTCCCCTGCTTATATGTGTTGCTGCTTTCTAGCACTACTAGTGCCAAACACGTGCATTTCATAGACTGTAGTCCCCTACCTTACAACTCTTCTTTTGTGGGTATTTGAAGTGAGCTAAAAACAAAGGTTGTTTTGACTTCTAATAAAATAACATAGAAGTAGCATGCTTAATATTGCAAGATCACTTTAAGGTTTAGTAAAATTGATTGTTCGTACCAGCAGACACAAGTGAGATTTGGAAACTTCTCTTTTTTCACATGAAACTCTATCTTCCTATCTCTGTGGAGATTTCTGCATCCTTGGAATGCTTCCAAGTTTTTATTCTGGTTGAAAAGAACTCTTTATTATAAAAATTTGGGGTTTGCTATTTGGGATGGCTTGCCTGAAAGCCCATAGGAAATATTTAACTTTTAGGAAATACTTCAGCTTGGAGAACGCTCCAGGGAGACCTCATTTTGGCCTTCCAGTACTTGAAGGGAGCATATAAACAGGAGGGGATATGGCTGTTTACAAGGATGGATAGGACAAAGAGGAATGGTTTTAAACTAAGACCGAGGAGGTTTAGATTAGATGTTAGGAGGAAGTTTCTCACTCAGGGTGGTGACACACTGAACAGGCTGCCCAAAGAAGCTGTGGATGCCCCATTCCTGGAGGTATTCAAGGCCAGGCTGGATGTGGCTCTGGGCAGCCTGGTCTGGTGGCTGGTGACCCTGCACGTAGCAGTGGGGTTGAAACCAGATGATCATTGTGGTTCTTTTCAACTCAGGCCATTCTGCGATTCTATAATTTTCTCTCTAGAGCAAACTAAGAATCTTGAGCTCCTCTAAAACTCACTCCAAGAAACTGACTTCCCTTTAGCAGCATTTTATTGCAAAAAATATCAAATTGTATCCAGTGTTTGTTTCCTGTCTGCATTTGTACAGATGATTAAGTAGATGTGATAACTTCATTTGAATGACAAACCTTTCTGATTCAAACATTTAATTCTGCTTTACTTGCTTGATGATCCTTACTCTGCAAAATATTTTAGATCTCACTGTCCTTGGACACGTGATATTTCTACATGGATTCACTGATACTGAGCAAACTTTTTTATGTGCACTACTTAAGCACAGCATGTTTTCCAGCCAGCATTTTCTCTCTCTGACTGCTTTTCATTCAGTAAACATTTATTTTGGGTATCGTATATGAGATGCAATTTTCTATTTATATTCCACTTTCCCTGTCCTACCACAGTATCCCCATTGAAAGAGCAATGAGTCTTGGTCTCTTCCTTTTTGACTGGATTTTCTGTTGTTGGGTGTTTGGTTCTTTTTTTTCTCAAGAACACATTGCCAAAGAAAGCTTGTTTTATTTTCTGGCAAAGTATTATATGCATTGAGTCTGTAGGAATTGTGTCTGTAGGATAAGCATCTTTATGGATATATATGTTGATACATTTGATGCTGTGCATGTTTACCTCTCAATCGCTTTTTTTTTTTTTCTTCCCAACTATTATTTTTGGATGCTGCTGCAAATAAATACATTTCCATACTCTCTGTCTTCTCTGCGTTTCAGGATGATGGATTTCTAGGCATGTTCAGCTCTCCATTTTGAATTGTTGTTTTTTAGAATTATTAACTACCATTTTGCATGTTCTGGTTTGATTTCTTTCACACTTACCTGGTTTGTTACAGCTTTATCATCTTGTTTAGATGTCAGCTCCCAGAGAACTGTCTTTTCTTTAAACATTTTGATATTAATTCTACTTTTTCAGATTATAAAAGTCTGTATGAAGCTAGACCTACTGCCAGTCAGAATGGCAGACTCTGAACTTCTTTCAAGCAGTTCAGCTTTCAGATTCAAAGGGACTGTGATCTTCTAACCTGACCCCAATTTACTTCTGTCTGTTCTTTTTGCAGATTGTTTTTTTCCAATTAGGAATAATTTGAATTTAGAAACTCTGTTAAATGCTTCACTAATATTCAGATACAGCAATTAAAATGTATTGCTCTTCCTCCCCTTACTTATTATTTGATAAAACTGTTTGACTAGTACTGTGAATATTTTGCCTTGCTGATCGCTGAGAAAATTGCTACCATGGAGGAGATACTGCCTTCCCCTGCTTGTTATGTATAAATGATGGTTGGCATGTAGATGCTTGGGAGTATATGCAAATCTGAATCACTGAACTGAAAGTCTTTTCTGTTCCAAGTGATATTTGTGAAGTAGAGTAGCATCGACTTTCCTAGGGTGCAGTAATAAAATCGTAGGGTTCAAGCATTTTCTGTCTGGGCTGACCTTGTACCATATTTTCTTGTTGTAATGACTTTGCAGTTAAGAGAGTGTTAATAGACAGCGGGCTCCTGTCCAGCCCTAGTTTACAAAGTTCTGTACTGACTGAAATTCCAGTTACACCATAGCAATATTATAATATGTGTTTTTAAAGCTGAGCGGGTTTCAAATCACTTCCAAAAGAGCAAATACTGCAAGTGCTATCAGAGTCACTATGGCACATTGTGTCCCACACTGTGAATGTTATGTGAGTTCATTCTTGTGAACTTCTCTGCTTGCACACAGACCTAGGAGGCATATAGTAACTGAAGTGTGGCCAGTGGCAAGAGGTGCATCGAGGCACAAGAATTTTGAGCTGTAAAACGTAGAGCTGGTTTGTGCAATATAATTGAACATATTGTGCAGATCTCTCATAAGATTATAAAATACCTTTTGTCCCTGGTGGATTTTGATCTTTGAGTTGAGAGGACTTGCTTAGTTGTATGCATTTACCATGAATGTAATTAATTTTACAGATTGCATTGAAATGCAATGAGATTAAATGAAATGAGACTTGATTTCTCTGTTAGACAAAATGCCACAATAATTATCTGTTGCTAAGTAGGAGATATGCCAGTTAATTGGTTTTTTTTTTTCCTTTTTTGTTTATTTGTTTTCTATTTTCCTTTAAGAAAATGTGGCAGAATTGAACCTTCTAATTTTGTTATAGCTGAGTAAAGAACAGAATAGACATAAACAAATGGAAGGTTCTATTAGATTTGCAGATATATGAAAAAAAATGTTAAAGATCCATGCAGCTAAGCCTACTGACTCCTTACAAGGAAAGGGGCATTTTAATTGTCATACAAAGACATCCACATTCACAGTTGTGAAGGAGCAAAGAAAGGTTGATTTTAAAATTGTGTGACTGAAGTGCAAACACAAATAAGAAAATATGTTATATTTTCTCCTCTCTGTTGTGTCTCTCTTGCTATCCTGCTCTGTCACAAGAATTTACCGAAAGAACTGAAAGGATCCTGAGAACAGACCTGAGCTTGCTGCAGGTCAGGGGAAAATTAAGTAGCAATCAGGTAGCTGTGCATACAGCTTGCCTTCTGAAATACGGGGGACCAGACAAAGTTTAAATCAAACAGTTGGGTTGAGAAGTTGGCAGGATTAGCTTTACTTTTACATTTCCTTTAGACAGACTGCTTCAGTACTGGGGTTTTATTCTGTGCTTCTGCAGAAGGCACTGACCCAGTAAAAAAGCTTCTAGGATGCTTTGAACCTCACATCTCTTTATCTTATGCTTGGGAGGGTGCTGGAGGTGTTGAGTGAGCAGGGCTTTGTTTACATTTTCTAGTTGCTGAGCTGGCAGGCTCCCAAGGATCCACAGGCACTTCCACATCCAGAACAGTATGCTGGTCATGCTGGCACGCTGGAGTGGTTGGGTAAGCAGGAAATTTTCAAATTACCTGTCTCATTAAAACAAAGATAGTTGTGTCAAAAGCAGTTGATGTTTTTGGCAATCTTGCAGACTGCATGAGAACAGTTTTACATGCAAATATTAATTTCTAGGATGGCATGGGAAACCTCAAAATGTCCTACCCCTGCAAAAAAACTGTCACAGGCCCCTGATGTGAGGATCTCTAGTTCTTGTCAAAGAGGACCACAAAGAGCTTTACAACAATACAGTAAGTCTTCAGATAGAATCTTTGAAAAGCATGTTCTCAAAGTATGGCATATCCTATCAACCAGGTTAATTGGCAGACTACAACTCCAGTTTTCTGACAAATTTACAAGCACCATCTCCCAGGAATGGGAAGATACCAGGTCTCACAAGCTGCAGAAGAGAGCAGTTAGATTGGTACTTCAATATTTTTAACATTAACCATAGAACAGAAGAAATTGATGGGTTGACTTCAATACCTCTATAGATTCTGTGCATTTTCAGTATGACCATCAAGAAAAATATGCCCTCTGCCTGAAGACAGCTTCCAAAAAAAAGTATTTGAGATGGCAGAAGTGAACTCTCGTCTTTTATGGCTGACAAATGTTGACCCCAGGGAAGCCTTGTTTCTTACGGGCAAAATGGCTGCTACATTTTAAAGTGTTTTTTCTTTAAGCTGCTGTCCAAGAGCATTTACATCTTTGATCCTGTATAAAAGATCTAGAAAGTATGCAATCATGTAGTTGTAGCTGTTAATAAAGTCTTGTGGAATCCTCAGGGCTTTTCACTACCCTTGTCACTGTTTTGAAGCAATCAGATGGAGCCAGAGATGCAGAAAAAGATCAAGCTGCTGCATAAGCACTTCACGTTTCACTTAATGAAGCTGATCACAGCCGAGAAATTCAAGTGTCTGTCAGCAGCCATGTTAAATATATCATCCTTCGCTAAGAAATCACTTCTCTTTCCTACCAAAATTTCCTGAAAAAAATATCAAGTTTAGTTGACTTGACTGTGAATCTTGTGACTTTTCTCTGCATGGATTTCACAGCCAAGCATGTCATCAGGAGCTATTCAAGATATGTTGTGGAATGTCTTGCTCACAGACTGCTTCACGTTTTGTTGCAGTTGAAACACTGAGCATGGGAGCATTCCTAAAGTCCCCTGAATGGTCTTCCTCTCCTTTTCTGTATTGGAGAATGAGGTTTGAAAACAGCTAGCAGGTCAATCACTGACAAATTTCACACCAAGTGAATGGCATATGATGTTCAGCTTCTAAGCATTAAAAGTGAAGGGGAGAAGGGGACTGTAGAGGAAGGATGTTGTGGCATGTGCAACTGAAATGCAAGCAGCTTTTAAATCCGCAACGCAGAAAAGAAAAGCAGGAATAACCCAGGACCCATGCAGAGTAGGAGTCAAGGTCCTGTTCCTTCAGCAGCTTCCTTCTCATTTGGGGAAGAGGCTTTGAAGGGCATTAAAATTCTTAAATGTGAAGAGAGGGAGGGAAAAATATTTTCAGAGCTTCCAGCACCTCTAGCTCTTTTAAGTTATTGCTCAGATTCATTTCTGTAGTTATATAAAAGTTGAGGTGTGTATGGAACTGCTGAGTCACAGCCTGAACCACTGATTGAGCACCTGGGGAAAGGACCGGTCAGCCTTGGGAGCACAGGTGAAGGCAATTCAGCTGTGTGAGCAGAAGGGGTGGAGCCTGGCCGTGGGGCCCCCTATGAGGGGAGCTGGGGCTGTTCCCTGCTGCTGACTGTGGCTGTTTCCAGAACGCTCTAGAAGGTTCCAAGACTGCAAGTGGGGCTTAGCGTTCAGCAATGCCTGCAGCGCCTCTGGGAAAGAAGGTTTAAGAAAGTGCAAAGTGCTGCAGGTCTGCAAAGCACTTGTTGAGAAAAGTGTGCAAAGGAGCCCTGTGAGCCCTGAGGGAGGGCTGCAGCCTTGGGGCAGGCGCTGCCTGGCCGCCCCCCAGAGCCTCCACCAGAGAAGATGGGTATCTTCCACCTGCAGGATGTTAGGCTGGAGCCATCTGCATTCCCCCTTCCCTGTGCCAGATGGGGGAGTGAGAGAGGATTGGGGAATGAAGCCAAACGTGGGAAAAGAAGGTGGAGGGAAGGAGATTTAGTTTTCGTCTTTGCTTCTAACTATCCTACTCCGGATTTAATTGCCTAACATGCTGTTAATCTCCTGTAAGGTGAATCAGTTTTATCTGTGGCAGTAACTGGTGAGTTATCCCTTACCTTTGTTTTCACTCACAAGCTTTAGCTTTTATTTTCACTCCCCTTTGACCTCCTTTTGAGAAGGGGGATGAGGGAGAGGCCTGGCGGGCAGCCGGCAGCTGCCCAAAGCTAACGAATCTAAAGTACATGTGGTGATGAAGGGAAGCTTTGTGCATGTGGCAAATACATGGGTGTTAGTGTGCGATTTTTTCCTTAGAATGGTAATGTATTTAGCAGTAGGAGATCCAGTGGCACTGGGAGAAAAGGTGCTGAATGTATAAATCAAGCACTACAGGAAAAAAGGAGTAATTTCTAAATTTCTGAATATTTTAATGAAGCATTGCTGAATGACCGTATTGTAAAACTCTAATTAATCAGATAAATTACAGAATTAACCTCATTAAGAACTTGTGGGCCTGCTTCTCCAACTTTGTCCGTGTCCCTGGGGATGGCATCATTTCCTTCTGTCATAGCAACTGCACCTCTCAGCTTGGTGTGTTCAGTGAACTTGAGGGTGCGCTCAGTTCCAGTGTCTGCTGAAGGGGACAGTGCTATGTCATACTCGTGATCTGCCTCTCTTCTGGTGCCATCAGGCCAAATTTAAAAGGCATCATTGAAAGAGAAAATGGCAAGCCATTTAACTACAATTTTAAATACGTAAAGCACGCAAATATTTAAAAGTTGCTTTGAAGGCCTAGCATTTAGATGATTGTAAGGCAATTTATATATGTGGTGAAAATAAGAAAAGTAGAGAAATTAGTCTGTCTTTTCCATGTGTCTTTTCCTATTATGTGTCTTTACTTGCTTTCTATATCTAATCATACCATGAAATCTTTGTAATATGTATCTGAAGATAAAGGGTGACAGGTGTCATTGAAAGAAATGATCACAGATTATTTTTTCTTGGTAATGTCTGAGGTAAATTTGTAGTATGCCTACAAAAACAAAGAACAAATCATACCAATAAATTGAGGCGATTTCATTTCTGATTGCTTTCCACTGAGGATCATCCTTGCTGTAGTTGGCTTCAGAATATCGTTGACATTGGTCACAAACAATCTACTCTTTAATATCCAGGATACAAAGTCTCTCTGACATCTGCCGTCTCTGTTTCACAGTCAAATTCTCACTGGTGCAATATCAGCTTTGATACTTGCAAATTGGATCACTTTATGAAATGCGTACTGCTTAATTATGACGTGGGAAATAACATTCTACCACCAGAAGCTCAGATAACTGTGCAGCTCAGAAAGTGTGCAATTATACTTGTGAATAGTTTTTACTGTGCTTTATGTTATGAAAATGGAAACAGAGGCCCTCAGCCTTGCTTCCTTTTAATCCACAGGCACCCAAACAGACTCGAAGAGATTTTGCAGTCCTCACTTAATCCACAAGTTTACCTTGGTGTATTGTCCACTAATTAACCTTAGCTTCAGTTCTCTATTTGTAAAACAGTGATGGACTGCAAGAACACAAATTATTCAGGTGAACTCTTGAGTATTAACAGAGATCACTTTGAGATGTTTGAACATCACCTATAGGAGCTAACATGAGCTTCTATACAGTGAAAAGAAGCTTTTCTTTCTTGACGTTGTGTGATTATGATGCCACTGGGTTGGGTTTTTGGAGGACTGATACGTACAAAAGCCACTGTGTTTCATTTTGGCCTGGAAAAGGAATGACAGAGCAACTTTAAGAATCTTGCTTTGACAAAAAGCAATGTTCAAAACAACATAGAGATACTGAAATTAACTCTCTTTGAGCTGTTTAGAACATCAGAAGTTACATGTCAGTGTAATGTAGCAGCCATCCCATTCAGATCTTACCTTTTTTTTTTTTTTTCTGTAGGATGTTGCTTGCTTGGTGTGAAAATACACAGTGTTTAAATCCCTGTGAACTTGGTGCAGTGCTTATGTTAAATGGATTTTAATTCAAGCAAACTCCGTGATGGCAGTTGATACTGTTTGCACCCATAATGTCTCTCTGGTAGACTTATGCAACAGATTGGTTGTTCATAAATATTTGTTCCATTAAAAATCTCAGTGGAGGGATTTTTTTTCTGATTTTCTCTTTTTTTTTTTTTTTTTTTTTCTGGTAAACATTAAAGTACGTAGATCTCTGTCTGTGGATGATTAATTTCTCTATAACAAACCAGCTGTGGAGCCTGGCAAGAGTGCACTGAGATTACAGTCTTAACATTGTGGGTGGACTTGATGTTTTTCTTTCCAACCAGTTGTTTCATACAGTTGTTGTCATAAAAATGAATGGTAATTGCATTGCTCTGTATTATGACAAGAAATGCAGTGATATGGATAGGTTCATTTTAATGCTGCCATCTTAGGTTGTTATGAACATAAGAATGTTGCATCTCTTCCTCTCTGATCAAGAGCCAAATCCCAATACAGATTCCAAGTAAAAGCTTTATGTACTATATTTGCATGTGATTATAAGCTTTACAAAAATGACTCCAGATTACCCATTGCTTTTCAGACATTAAAAAAATCTGAGGTTAAAAAAATCTGAGGTTTATCTGTTCTACAGATAAAAAAAGAGTTGACATTGAAAGAGAGAGTAACATAACTGTGCTAGGAGTAGAACTGAACTGTTCCATTTTCAATGCCGCAATCAATTGACTAAAGATTTTTTTGGGTAGAGATACTATGCTCTACTGTTTTGGGGTAGAGGCAAGAGGTCGAAATTGTCACTGTTGGAAGTTATCAGTCATGTATCTTTGGAGAATCTCAAGGCAGCTACAGAAGTTCTATTTTACTATGGGAAGTAACTGAATTAACTGAAGCTAAAAAACTAAGTAAATCCACATGTGAAATCCAAACAAAACTGCAGAAATATCAGGTAAAGAAGAATGTATCTGATTGGTTCAGTTCACTAATTATGTTACGTTAATGTTACGTTAATAATTAGAGACTACTGGATTTTTTTTTTACTCTGAATATATAAATCAGCACTAACACTACAGTAGTAGAAGATTTAAATAAAAAAGATTAGCTCCCAGTTGAAAAGTAGTTCATTTAGTTGGTTTACTTTGTTTTGCAGTTTAGTAGCCATCATACAACACACTGAGTCATATTCAAAAGTGATTGAAGTTAACTGGTTTCTTTTAGTGGTTCTGTTTGCTCATTTCTTGATTTCTTCCATCAGGGATGATTTCTTTGCTTCCCAGGATACCTTCTTCCCTCGTACACCATGGTTTATTTTCTCTGTTCTTGTAGCAGTTTGTAACTCTAATTTTCCTGAGCGTTTGATTGTCACAGATTATGAAAGGATCTTTCTTTGGTATAGGTAAAGAGATGTGCGTAACTGATGTGGCTGAAAATTAGATCAGTTTAAGAAGAAAAAAAATTAATAACTAGATAAAGACCAGTCTGTTGCATACACCATTGTGTAAGTGTGTTTTTGCCACAATATCTGTATGTCATAAAATCTGTACTTGAAAGTAATGGCTGCTTTCCCTTTATCTGTTTCTCTCAGGGCAGATATCAGTGGATGGATTTATGCGATATCTGAGCGGAGAAGAAAACGGCGTTGTTCCACCTGAGAAACTGGATTTAAATGAAGATATGTCTCAACCACTGTCACACTATTTCATCAATTCCTCACACAACACCTACCTCACAGGTACATTATTTGAGAGATCTGATTTCTTCTCTTACAAGAATTCATAGTATATTTGTCTTGATACCATAAAGAATACCAAAAGTGACAGTGCTTAGTCTTCAAGGAAGCAAGGGTAACACAGTTTGTTTTTCTAGCTGTTCCAACTCATACATTAAATATATCTTCATTAACAGATGAGCTACAGATGTGTTGTTTAGATAATGTCTGATGAAGGCTAATGAGGCTCCTGATTCCAAGAACGAGTTCTTATTTAAGAAGGAGAGGCAATGTGCTTTCTGTGGCTACCAAGAATAGCCAAGCAGGTATGCAAGATCAATAGGAAATATCTCTGTAGCTAATGAATTTGCCTTAAACATTAAATCTCACAGTTTTGTGAGTTCAGTGAAATTTGCTTTGATTCAGAGATTGGAGAGGTCCCAACATGGCATGTAGCTTTCTCACAGTCAGTTCATTTCTGCAAGGATTGGAAATCTGGTCATTGACTACGTATCTAATGTCTGAGCTAAGATTTTTAGGTACCATCAGTACCACTGATAGCCAGTACCATACTACAGATATTAAAGTTGATCAGGGCAGTAATGCCCTAAAAGTCCACAAGTGTGGAAGTCAAAGAACAAAGAATTAAGGATAGAAACTTGCTATTAGTCCAATCCTTTCTAAATTTTTAATTGCAACATAGATGACCTAACGTAGTTCTTTTAGCAGAAAGTTCACCTTAGAATCATAAAATTCTATCAATTAGAACCCTGAAATTGTCCAAATTCCATTTGATTTTTATGTGAAAGTCTTCAAGTTGTCTCAAAATTGCATCTCAGATTTCTTCACCTGCATGTCCAACGAATTGCAGAAATTTCATTTGGAAGTACGATCCTCGGACTTAAATTAGCATAAAATTCCTGACTTAGTAAACTGGGGGATGTAAATCAGAATAAACCCAGGGGATGGAGAAACTAAGTTTGAATCTCCTTCAAATTCCAGTGAAGAGTGTGTATTTTCATATTTAGAAGAACACATACCCTTGCCTTTCAGTGGGTTCATTATGTTCAGTAAGCGTGTTGCAGCTGGCTTACAGTGAGATTTATGATGCGATTTTTATCCATGTATTACAAAAACTGACAGCCTTAGATTTTGCATTGAGACTAGACCCAATACAGCAATAGACAATATGACGTTTTCAATCTTCCAGAAAGGAGTTAATTCAGCTGAAATCTGTGAAATTAATGATGGCAAACTATTCTTTATCCCAAGATTTCAAAAGGCCAGCTGAAGTGCTTATGGCATTGGAAGTGAAGCTCCAGTAACACCCTCGCAGGAGCTGTGAAATAGCAACTAATCTTGTAATAATTATTAGAAAAATAAGAAAACCGTTCCATCCAACCTTACTTTATTATTTCTGTTCTTAATATTCTACCAATTATTTTCCCTTTGTTGTTTTTAAACCCAGAAAAATAATACACAAAGAGACAGTATTATAACATAAAAAGAAACATGTGCACACTCTGAATTTATTTTTAATTACAGAGATCATTTTCCTAGCCTTTAGTAGAAACCCTTGGCAGTACATCAAGTCCTGATTATTTATTTAGAAGCGTCAATGCTTTCTTTTTCTTAGGGAAAGGTAATTTTTCAGGTGAAAACTCATTGATAAAGAAGTGATTTGCAGTGAACCTAGGCTAGATTAGAGGATTATCTTTTAGAAACTTTTTTCCCTATCTCTCACTGGTGTCACATTTATTTTTTTATTTACTCCTCTGAACTCTCAAAGTGCAACTGCTTTTTTTTCTTTTTTCTCACCAGCCTTGCTTCAGGTTGTCACAGTGGGGAGTGAAGTTGCAGCATTTCTCTCAGCAGCACCCAAAGTCTAAGAGAAATTTATGATTATGTATTGTTGCTAACATTGTACACATTGGCTATGCAACTTGTTGCATATATAACATGCTAAATACGAAAATCACAGGTCTATAACATGTTTTTTCTTTGAAAAAGAAGAATAGCAGCAGTAGATGGTGGAGCTGTCATGTCAGAGCACATAGCCAGCATGGGACTATGCCACTCACCCTGAGCATGAAATCATAGAATGATGGCCTGGGTTGAAAAGGACCATAATTATCATCTAGTTTCAACCCTCTGCTACGTACAGGGTTGCCAACCACTAGACATCTGCTTCCCTGCTTACAGTCTGGTACTTTCAGATATTTCTGTAAAGGGTCTTGTGAGAAACATGTTCTCTTCTCCTTTATTGATTCTATGGTCGCTCCTGTAGCATCCTCCAGCTTTTCTGTTCTTAGTGATTTCTCAGTCACAACTGCTGTCTATCATCTGCGGTCAGCCTTTCCCTAAAGCCTTCTTCACTTTAAAAGTCTCCAGAACACTATCTCTGCAGTTTCCAAGTTGACAGCAGCATATGGAAAGGAAGAAATTATGGGCAGTACTCAATCTGAGCATGAGCTTGTTCTAAGAGCAATTTTTGACTGGCTGCTTCATGCCCCTCACGCTGATCTGAGCTCAGGTGGTCAGCTGAGAAGATCAAGGTCTGTGGTGTCTGCCAGCCCTACCAAGTCCTTCCCTGTGAAATAGAGGGTAGGAGAACTCAAGGGGTTGTTTCATTATTCCCCTTTGGAATATTATGAAAGCTTGTGCAACACTGAGCGAAAGAGCTGAGTTTTAGAGATGAGGTTGATTTGAACACGATGACTTTGCCTCAAAGGAGGGAAGCTGCAGACCTCCATCTGCTTCCTGTGGCCTGTTCTGTGGAAGCAGCTTCCACAGCTACAGTGTTTTACTTCAGCCCTTAAATTAACTTAGCAGTTAACTTTAACTAAAAAAGAAATTAGTGGTGAGTAAGCTGTTGCCTCACAGAGGAAAGATGATATTTGTTGAAGGTCTTAGGAGTTTGCTGAGGCTCCAGTTTGGTGCCCCACTCTGAAAATAAATTCCTGCACACCTGTGCAGAGGACTTTCTCTCTCCTGAGAGGCAGGGTGGGCTGCAAAAGAGTTCAGGTGAGGAGGAGGGCTGGATCCTGCTGATCCATTCCTAGTTCAAAGATGGGGCAGGAAAAGCTACTGAAGTTTTGAATGATTAGACATTATCATAAGGAAGATTGGTTTTTATACCTTAAATGGACAAACTGATGGTTTTGCATATGATGTGTCACCATCTGGAGTCAGATTATCAAGGATTAAGATTAAATGAACTGTCAGTGTACAGATTTATACAAATTTCAGCAAACACTGCAGATCTTGGGCATCTTCTGTAAGTTGGTGATTCCTATCTGTGTGAAGCTCTCTTGCATCTTCCTCTGAGACAACTGGCTTTTGTGAGAAAGTGATTGCTCAAGCAGACCTCTGATTAAAAGTTCTTTGGACGTCCTGCTGTGTAAAAAATTTTTGTATACTTGTTCCTGTTTTGACAGCTGGATGCTTGTACTTGTCCTGTTAAATCTCAGTTTACCTTTTCTTGTCCTACGGGGTACATGTACCAGTTTCACCCATGCCAGATCGAATTCTCATTCTGAAGCCATATTCCAAATAAGAGAATTTCTAGATTTAAAGTGAGTGGAAGCCATGCAAAAAGGAGAGAAAAAATTGAATAGATTGTATCCTTAAGGCAAAACTAATCATTACAGTCGTGATCAGCAGTTGGCACAAAAATTCGTAGAGGAAGTTTGCTTCCATTAGCAACAGAGGTCAACATAAAGACTAAAAAAAAACCAATTGTTTGATGAGATCGACTTTGGATTCTCAAGAAGAAAAATAAAGATCATTGAAGTGTTTTGTTACCTACCAGTAGTATTTCATTTGCTATCACTCTGTGAGTTTTCAAAATCTTCTGTGCCTTTTACCGTCTCTGTTTTTTATCTTTTTTTTTTTTTGTGTGTGTGTGTGTGTCTTAAGGCCAACCAATGGCAGGATAGTGAAATAAGAGAACTGTTATTTTCCCCCTCTTTAAGGAGGATAAAACTGTTGAAAAGAGCAGAGGAAAGTCTCCTTTAGTAGGTCCCTGTGGGTGTCTCGCCTTCAGTGCAGTTGGAGAGACTCAGCTAGGTGTGCAGGAGGGTTGCAAGGATTCAAGGTCTAGTAGGTCCCACTGCTGGGAGCCCATAATGCCCAGTGCCAGTTCTGTCATGTAGCCTGGCTGCAGCAGTGCAGCTGCCTGAGTATGACTGACAGCTAAACACAAATGCAGACTCAGACTAACTAGCCCCAGCCCTCCTGCCGTATGCAAGAGTTACATCTTCCGCTCTGCTGGACCTGCATTGCTACTGATAAATGTATTCTTGCTGCTGGCTGGACCAAGCTAGACACATATCCTACTTTGGTCCAGTGTAAAGCATTAAAATTAACAGTGTAGGGCAAGAGCATTGTTTAGGCTAACAGTAGCAGAATAGCCATGCATGGGTTTTAATTCAACAGTCATGTGTGTGGTGAAATATCTTGAGAGGAGAATAAATTTAGATAAATGTACTGAGCCTGGAAAATCTGAAAAACAGCACCTTCTGTTACTGCTTGAGTCAAAAGCCAAACTCCCAGTAGTACGGGGGTCTGAGTTTACATGTTGAAAGCTACAACGTATGATCAAGAGCAGAGATTGCTTTTCCAGGACTTCCCTGAAGAGATGAGATCTAGCATCATGTTTATTTAGGGCAACGGGAGTGTGCAGCTGCTTTTTCATGCTGGGAGAAAATGGTGTGGTAGGTGGTTAAGGTGGCAGGAGCAGCTTCCATTTCAAGAGTAATAAAGGGACAATAAATAACTGGGACCAATTTTGGGGAAGATAAACATCTGAAGATCATAATTAAATTTTAAGTTCATGCATTCCTAGTGTCTTGCACTTAGAAAAACAGCAGTGAATAAATCCAACGAAGATGCATTTGCTAAGAAACAAGTCACTTCAAGCTGTGGAAGTATGGAACTGGCGCGTATGGGGAAACATGGGTCATGTTCTCAGCTTGAATGAGTATAGGCTTATTAGCCTTAGTGTCCTTTTTTGTGTCGATTATGATTTGGCCCCATGTTATAATATGTTATAATGTTATATATGTAATATATGTATCTGGCAAAATCTGTTTCTACTTGATAAATGAGGTGTTCAAAATATTGTGGCGCTATTGTGGATTCTGTAAGTGTTATAGAAGAGCATACATAATATTTTCAATTTCCAGTATTACAAATTTGATCTGTACTCAGGATATTAAAAATATCATTCTGCAGCTATTCCCCTTAGTGTCTGTGTTAGCGCACTTTGGAATAGATGCAAATGACACGACAGAAGTTTATAAATAATGTAGATTAAAAAATTGAGCAAGCATCTCTAATAATCTAAATTTAGAAAAATAAGCTATTGAGAGTATTGAAATCCTTGCTATCATTTTGTGCTTGGACTAGGAGTGTATCTTAAGATTGAATGTTTTGGAGGTTAAACATCTTCTTGTCCTTAGCAGGAATCCTTCCAAAGGGGTTGCAGCTTATTAATGAGGTAGTGTGCAAAAATTGTTACATGGCAAGTGATGCATGTGGTGATTTACTTAAGCACTTTTGAAGGTTATGGATCTTGTAGACCAAAATGCTTAGCAATAATGACCGGTCATCTCTCAGCAGATGTAGTAGTTTGTTAATCATAAAATAATTTGTTAATCAAAATGCAAATAAAAATGTTTTGAGACCCAGGGAAGAGAACATGAAAACAAGATTTCTAAGTGGATGTGCTTTTTTAGGCAGCAGAGCTCAGTGGACCCATTTAATGTCAGTTGCTTAGATATGAATACATGGAAATGTGTGCTGTTGTACCCTGATCTGTGCTACTGCTTGTTTGTACCCTGTAAAGACAAAGAGCCACTGATTACCACAGGTACTGAGATAGCACCAAGGGGGTTATTGTGTGGGTAGAGATAATCAAAGGAGTGGCACACAAGAAAGTGAAGAATGAAAGAGACGCATCATCACTTTGCTGACTCCATTTAGATTTTCAGAACCTTCCAACACTAGCCAAATTATGTTATTAGCATGTATTTCCTGTTGGTTCCAGTAGGTGCTGAGAAATTTTAAGGATTTCAATAGGAGTAATGTTAGTATGTTTTGAGTGTTTATAATTGTTTCAATTCACGCATCAGACACACAGAATAAACAGGAACTTTCCAACAAGAAGAGATTTGTTACTGTTTATAGTGGAACATAAAAACACAGAGAAAACACACAGTACTGTTGGTGAAGCCAACTGAAACATATAGTTCTCAGCATAAAACCTAAACATAGAGCCAAAGAGACTATAAAGCCAGGATTAATCTGTACTGTATTATATGCTTGTCTGCATAAAACATTCTGTGTAACTCCCATCAGTGAAGAATCTTCAGCATAAATGAACTCACTGCCTCCTTAGAATGCAAGTGAATTCCCTCCAAAGGATCCATGAAAACCTTCTTGACGCATCTGCTAGAAAGCAGGAAGCTGCATCCATTTTCTTAACATAGAAAGCAAGCACTAGGCTGGTCTTCTGTTATCTTTCTCTCTGTGCTTGAAGAAATTTGTATCCATCCAACTGGAGCCCAACCTATTGAAACAGCAGAGAGCACTGTGGCTGTAGATCCTTCCCTGAACGCAACAACTGGACTTGTTTGTTTAGTGTTTAATACTTCTGAAGTTTGGGAAGAACTAAGTTTTCCTTGTTTATTTTTAGATTTATATTATGCCACTGTTGGAAGTCAGTAGTCTAATTAAACTTCTTCCTACATAATATAGTATCACATCATGAAATTTTACTGATCAACTCAGTGCAGTGGTTACAGTGTTAAGATATAGATTTGAGACCTGGTAATGGTACCTACCATTAGTGATTGTGCAGGAGGTTGATTTTTATCTTGCAGTGAACATGGCATAGTATTTGAGAATTGCTGTCCTGAGTTTTCTTTGGATTTCGCATTGTTTGGTTTAGAACTGATACAAGTTATTTCATATTAATTCTGTCTAACAGAAGTTTATGAATTGGCTTCGATAAAGTTATTTTTCCTCACTCACAACGGTTTAAGTTATGGCAGAACGCAAACCATGACATTGACTCTGCCTAAGTCATTTCCATGAAATCATTATGTATTTTGTATGCCTTGGAGTGTTATTCCTGTCAGCCGAGGGTAAAAGATGCTGTTAACTCTAATTATCATTAGATTATTTGTATTTATTCCCGGGGCCTAAAATGACTCTCCTTTTTCATGTCCTTGTTATGTTGTCTCAGCTGGACAGCTGGCTGGGAACTCTTCAGTGGAGATGTATCGGCAAGTGCTTCTGTCAGGCTGCCGCTGTGTGGAGCTGGACTGCTGGAAAGGGAGAACAGCTGAAGAAGAGCCGGTCATTACGCACGGCTTCACTATGACAACTGAAATATCTTTCAAGGTACAGCAGTACAGCGTGCTGGGGTGGCTGGCTTCAGCTAGGGCGGTTTTTTTTCCACATAAAAAGCGTGATAAGTTCCTTGCTACAATATTGCTGCAAAGGTAGAAGGGAGGAAAAATTTACAAGGAAAAAGGTGTTTTAAGTGGAGATTTCAGAGTATGTGTGGAAGCATTGGAAGAGGTGAACCTTGTAGGGGAAGAGATTTTTGGTGGTTGCGCTTGTCCCTGATACTGGGGATCAGATCTGAAGTACAAGAGGAAAAAAATTAGTAGCTTTGGAGAATGTGAGGAGATATTAATGCCATTCAAACCTGTATTTCTGAATTTCATCTTCCATTTCCCTTTTCTGTAATAAAAGGTAAAAGCACTACCTTAGCAATAACATTAAATTGTTACGTGGTTGCTACTGTCAAAGATGTTTTTGATCTGAGGTGTTCGAGGAATGCGATAGAGATATTTTGCCATAGTGTTAATATTGGTAGTCAGCATAGGTTGTAACGATACCTCGAGAACCATTTTTGAAGAGTGAAGAAGTAATTCTTGTTCGAGACACTAACTCGCTATGGAAATATATTTCTAGACTTACCGGTGTGCAAGAAGATGTGGAAAAATGTCGATTTCTGAATTTGGTTATATTGCAAGGTGATAGATGTGGTTTTTCTACAAATTACAAATTTGAAGCATGTCTCCCACATCTGAAGCATGAGTTGCTGTTGTTTTTTCTTCTATCTTATATTTCCTTCCTTGAGGAAAAAAATAACAGTACTACCACACAGACAAAACACCAAATTTCACTCAACACCAGAACATTCCTTATTTTTTGTCAATTTGTTTTCTCTAACTCTCCACTGATTGAATTAATCACAGGAAAATGTAAAACACAACCTTCTTTCACTTTCGATATTAACTTTCTCCTGAAACTGATGAAAACCATTTATGTTTATATGCAGAGTTTGATTGCTGAAAGTCCTTTAGTTAGGGTAGATAGCTCTCAACTTCTTTGGCCGTGAGTTGGAATTTAAAACAAAATTAACCTGATTCTTAAAAGGAAGGTTGGTAGGAATGAGAATCGCCCTGTTGGCGACCATCCTGGTAGCTTAGAAGTTCAACTCTAAGCATTGTTTTTGCAGGAGAAGCGTGGAGTGGGTTTTAAACCAAATCAAGTTTATTTTGTGTGTCAGTTCAGGGCAAATATTTTTCTCCACACAGAAATTGTAAAAATGTATTGACTGCTGTTTTTCTTTTCAACACTCAATGTATGCTGCTTGGATTAAGAGGAGCAAAATGATAGTGAAATAATGTGTCAGAAGTACATGAATCAATTCAGAGTGATTACTGGGTCTCGAATATTAAATCATTTGTCAGTTCATGCTTTTGGCGTGACTGCAGCACACAGTGTCTCAGACATTCACTGTCTCGCCTTTCACTGCCTCACACAGACTTTCTGAAGCACAAAGAAAGAAGCAGTATGTGCTGCCCATTCCTATGTTGCTGGAGTTTTTGTTCTGAGGTTTTAGTAGATTTTTTTTTCTGTTTGTTTGCTTTTTGCCTTGCTTCATGACATTTAGAAGATTTTTCTCAGCAGCAGACTGCAAGCTGCTGGATGTGATCTTATAGGGAACCAATATTTTTCATGCCATAAACAGGAATCTGTGTACTTGTAAATACCTTGGGGACCTGTTTCAGGTGAGTCATTCTGCAGCAGAAGTAAAACGTGGCACTTACCATGTTGTTCTTTTCTGACCATAGAGAATTTGCATTTACATTTGAAGGCATTGTGAGACTGAATCACTGTTATGCCACAGACCCTGTATCTGAGGTTTTTATCCACAAATTTCATCAATGTCATCCTGGTTTTTACTCTTGTAGGCTATTCTTCTTTGTATGTGCTGAATTGTACCCCTTTTTGCAGCTGAGAATGCAGTTGAAAGTGACTTCATGGATCTTCATGGATTTATTTGCAGCTAAAGCAGTGCATAAGAGCCTGAAAGGCCTCCCTCAGGACTGCTCTCAGCAGTTCTTTCATACCCAGTCTCCAGTCTTCTTAAGCCCTGGGTCATGCTCTGTAAGCAAAGGGGGTAGGATGTAAGTGGGTGGAGACCAAGCCAACACCAGTGATGTGGGTAGAAAGCATTTAGATGAGATGACTTAATATTTGTAATCCTATTCTCAGTCTTGCTGTTCTCTTGCAATGGCAAAACTGCCAGAGATGGTCTTGAGAGTCCCACATTACAACCAATGTAAGGTGCCATCAGCATTTAGTGATTTACTGGTGCTGGAAAGAGCGTGCAGCAAGAGTCACTCTGTTGTATGTTGTTCGCCCATGGGAGAATCACTGCTGCGAAACAGCAGCTTCCTACCTGCTTTCATGCAGCCTTCTGCACCACTTATTGTTCCCTCAGTAAATACTTTGCCTTTCTGCTTTCTTTAAAGACTTAGTTGAAGCATGTGAATTGTTAGTGATATGTGAGGCATTCATATATTGGATGGTTGCAGTTTATTAAATGGAGTCATTCATCACCTGTTGGAGTGTGCTGAAGAAGCTACTTTCTCATCTTGTAAGACATGCTGTGACAGTTCATGCCTCTCGTAAAGGCTGTAAATTGTGGACATAGCATAGCTTATATCAGCAGATTTTGAGATGGTGTATGCGTTACTTTCAGCCCAGAATCAGAAGGAATGGTCCAGAAGGTCTGCTTTCATGTTAGGAAGTGCATTTCTTTTACACTTTTGAATCTAGCATTTTCAAGTACGGAAAGTGAATAAAAGGAATCGCCATGGAGTGCTAGTTTGAAATAAATAAATCTTAAAATTTTAAGTCATTATTATGATTGGGGGTGGAACAGGCTTATGAGATCTTTCAAACTCCAGAAGTTGACAGAGAGAACAGTAAAACCTTCAGTACTCAATAAGTTGTCATGAAAAAAAGATCAATATTCCAATAGGAAATTGAGAATCATTTCTAATGCTGAGTGCATCGCTGTATCATGTACCTCACTAAAGTTAGTATCACCAAATGATTAAGGTATTATATTTACAGTTGTTACTTTCTAGCAAAAGCAAAATGACACTTCTACATAACTTTAAATTTCTGAGCCCTTTGTGATTAATACTATGCTGTTATAATTGAGTCACTTTCTCCTTTCTTTTGCTCTGGAGAGGTTTCTCTCATTAGAAATCACAGAGAACTAAAACTGTAAGTCAGTCACTAAGGATTTTAAGGGTATCTGCTTGTGTTGATTATATGAGTGTGATATGAGATAACTTTGTAGAAGATATGAGTTTGTCAGTGTCATTATTATTATGCAAAATTCATGAAAACTATAGCTTCAGGCATGGAACAACACTGTGCAAAGACCAAGTTTTACATTTGAACTTCTGATTTAGGCAGACATAGGTCTTCTCTGGAGAAGCATCATGCAGGAGATTCATCAGACATTTTGGAGGTGTGGTTACAGTTCAGGCAGAAAAAATTGGTTGCTGCAGAAAGCTCATGTATAGCTTTCGAGGATGTTTAGGATAGAAGATCTGAGTATGATTTTAGGTAGTTTGGATACAATTTCTGTTGGGTTTATCTGTTTTCAAACACCAAAATACTTGTTTCTATGGAGACATGAGTTTGTAACTGTGTGTATTTTGATTCTTTAGGAAGTAATAGAAGCTATTGCTGAGTGTGCATTTAAGACGTCGCCCTTTCCAATCCTCCTTTCCTTTGAAAATCATGTGGATTCGTAAGTAATTACCCTGTTTCCCTGTATGGTGTTATATTTTTGTAACTAAACACAGGATTGTGAATGAAGTTGAGGCAGGTTTATTATCTGATGTGATCAACAGCTCTTATCCAAACTAAAAGGTTGCATCAATTTAAGTAGCTAAAATTATCAGAATGATTTGGATATGTTCTTAAAAACCTTCCTGAATTAGAATATTTAGATTCTTTAGATGGACAGAGAAAGCTTAAATAATTATGAGTCAAATTTTGTTAATTTTATAGGCTCAGTATGCCCTACTGAAATGAAGTGGTACTTCACCAAAGAAAAAGAAGCAATGTTTCACCTGCTTGTGACCCTGTTCTGCACTACAAACATATTCTATGCACAGTATTTGGTCTGTTTCTTATGTTAGAAATAAAGGCCAGAATTGGCCTTTACCAGAACTAGTTCTCTACCGGGACTAGGCCTAGCCTAGCTAGGATTGCAAAATAGGGAGCATGTAAAGCTAGCAATTCTTCACTTTCTAAAAAAAAAAAAAAAAAGAAAATATCTATTTGCATAAGCTGTTTTCTCTTCAGGGAGCTTTGCTTGTTTTAATTGCAAATGATGCATGTTTTACTGCAGAAGCGAAGCAAAAAAAAAAAAGTGAGAACACTTATGAATTTGTCCCTGTTACCTATGTTGTTATTACTAACTTAGATCTGGTTTTCATTTTTATGTTTCACATGATCTTTTGTTTGATTTTGTGTATAGACACCACAGTTAAAAATGAAATGACATTGGCACATATCATGTGCCTTAGCTTCGCTTGCCTTGCTCCCTTTTGTTTTCTACTTTGAAAACATTTTCAGCACTTCTGGGGCCAATTTGGGTTGAGAAACATTTCTTTCATTTAAAAGAAAAAGTAATCTTCAGGGATTTAATACAAATTAGAAAAGGTGTTGGCACTTTTTTCTTCAAAAAGGAAAAAGGTGAGGGCTAGCTGGCTTTTCCACTGTTTTAGGAAGAACGTTCTTTTTAAAAGAAACTGGTAGAGGAAGCTATAAATGAATGTGTTTAAGAACAGAGTGACAGTGCTGATCAAAAATGGCTTAGGTAGAAAAATTTTAAATCTCAGAGCTTCCATACAATGCCCTTACCTTCACAACATGTTTACCATATAATACCATACGATCCATTTTTTTACATGGGTAGATAGTGATAGAACAAGGGGGAATGTTTTTAAGCTGAAGGAGGAAAGATGCAGATTATATGTGGGGGAAATTTTTCTCTGAAAGGGTGTTGAGGTGCTGTGGTAGGTGGTTGGAACTTGATCCTTGAGATCCCTTCCAACCCAAGCCATTCTATGATCCTATAACCTTTCAGAATAAACTTAAGCTATGTTTTGTTGACAAACACATGCTTGCATTGTGCGGTTTATAAGACAGTGTGGTTATTTAAAAAATCTACCTAACTGTTAAATCCTTCTCAGTTGGTTCTGTCTTCCTCAAAAAGAGCACTCACGTGCTGTGCTATTTTCTTTCTCCAATCAGTCCCCTCACTCTTCTTTTTGGGTTGGTTGTATCACTTCCAAGGCTTTTATACTCACGTACTGCAGTAGGTTTTAATTCACAGTGCTTTTCACAGTACTTCTAAATGCAGCTTCTTGTCTTTAGAAAAGTTCTCAACCATCATTCTTAAATCCATTTCATTTTGTATTCATTCTTCTCTTTCTACTAAAACATATATTTGGAGAAGGTACTTCTAATTTATCTTAACCAGAACAGTTATGTTTTTCTTCTTCTAAAGTCATTAAGACTTAAATCTTCCAGAGTGGCTTGTTGTATGTTAAGAACATATAGTAAATAATTGCATAAGACAAACTTGGCTCAGATGTGAGGTATGTGCACAAAGCTGTATGATGAGACTTCATCAGAGTCAAAGGTGTGGTGACGCTGCGTGAACGTATCAGAGATACCAGAATTACTGCTGCATTACTTCAATCTTAAGAATTCTGCCCCACAGAAAGCACTGTATCTTCCTCTTCAGAAAACTCCAGTCATAAAAGAATGTTATCTCAATGTTTTCTGTTTTGTTTTTTTTTTCTTATTTATTTCTATTACATACATTTTTAGCAAAGGAAGTCTAAGAAATCAATTTAAAATATTTTCTCTTTTTGAGCTTCTACTGTTGTTTGTGATCTTTTGCTGCAGTAAATCATCAAACTTAGTGTGTGTGAGTTCTAATTTTGCTTTGGCTGAAAATAATTTCTAGTTATTTTACTGACTGCTACAATTATCCCTTCATTTCTTTACTGGTTTCTACTGAAATCTGCAATTAGTCATGCCACTCAAAGAAACCTTCATCTAATTCCATGGAATGCTCCCTTTGTCTTTTCCTTTACTTGGAATGTTGTTTTTCTCCTAGATCTTAAAATTGAGTTTGTGAGTATTAACAAACACTGCTAAGTGTTTCTGTAGAACTGTCAAAACAAGTCTTAATGACATCAATTCCTACTTTGGGGTGACCAAATTTTCTCTTCTGATTGTCAAGTTGCAAGAGTCAGTCAGTGTGCATAAGTGAAATGCTGGTCCCCTACAAATGGATGGAAATGTTGGCATTGGTTTAAACAGAAGTATGGTTTACCCTGTGATTTTTATGCATGGCTGTTAGGCATTGCAGTTATCAGAGTTAAGTGAGTTATATATCAGCAGCATACATATGACAGGATTCATCACCACTGGACTTACAATGCAGTTTTTCTTCCCCGGGTTTCTGTTTACAGGATTATTTTTAACACTTTTTGTTCACCTAAGAAATAAATTGTTTGTTTGTTAGCACATAGTGTTAGTCATCTAGTTTTGCTTTCTTTCAGATTTTGTTGTAGGATTCCTCTCAAACACGTAGCATGTAAATAACTTTGATTTCCTTTACTCTGTGTATTCGTTCTTTTATTTTTATACAATGAAAAGTTTAGAAAAATAAATAAGTTGTAGAATTTAGATTATATACAATGTTATGCATACCATCATTTTTATTAAAATCTAAATATGGATACTGAAAAAGACGGTAAGAAGAAAAGACATGCTTCTCTCAAAAAACAGAAAACTGACCTGAAAATTCTTAAAAGACCTCAAGAAGACCTTGATGTTTAAAGCTGAGCTTACAAGAAGATAAGGTATCTGCAAATCTGAAAGCAGACAACCTATAATTAGAAATGCACTGATGACATAGCAAAAAGGTTAAGTGATCCTTGAGCAATATCCGTAGATTTCTTCCAAGATTAAATTTAATTACAGTTATTCGTACAGCTGATTTCTTGCTGGAATTGTTTCTTCAAATATTAATGGAATTATTATCACTTTTTCTTCCAACACTTCAAATTATTTTAAACTCTTTTGGGAAGGATCTGTGTCTTTGTTTGCTTTATGCAGAATAAGGACCTCTGCAGAAGCGATAACACAACGTTAGGAGTAGTTGTGTGGTAGTATCAGAGAGCCTCTGTGAATGACCTTCATAAATGGCATAGCACCAAGACAGTCAAATAAAATACAAGCAATGCAATAAAGTTAATGAAAACATTTCTTCAGATTCCCTGTACTTCCATATCTCCGGGTGTCACGTTACCACTTTCTCTTCCCTTGCCCTGCCACATTCTAAGGGCATATGTATACATTCCATGTGGTAACCATCCGTATCCACACAAGTGGAAATCATCCAGCAGATAGAGTTGTTTTGAGGCAATCAATTTTCATTACGTTAAATGAACACTAGGAGAATTTCCAATAACAATAGATATGGGCGTTTTTTTTCCCTCTGGAATTAGATGACTTGCTGTTGTTAACAACACAGATGAGGAAATACATTGATATAGAAAAGTTGGTTGCTCTGGTTCATAATTTTGAAAAGAAAAGAAAATAAAAGGAAACAAATACTCCAACTTGTAAAGCACTTTAATAGTAATAGTATTGCTAATGATCTCTCTCTCTCACTTAAAATGAAGTATGTATTTGTGGGTATCATAGAAGGTACCACTTGTTTAAATACTGAACTCCTACATAATTCTTATCTCCTAAATGTATCAAGTTCTTTCTTGGGGGCTTTTAAAAATAACAGTTCATATGATCCAGCTGACAAGAAAAAGTAATTCTGTTATGTCAAGATTTTTGTTCTTTGACATTGTCTAGTATTGCAAGACTTTATATTTGTGATTTATTATTTTTATATTATTATTTTTTATGTATTTCTATATTATTAACAACTGTTAGTTCTTATTTTTCCTTTTCTTCCTTTTTTCCCCTCTGCAAAATGATTACATTGGAATTTATGTGCTAAACCAAAAAGTGCTGCATAGAATTTTTCTCTTTTGCAAAAATGGAAGTCCTCACTATTTACTCTATGATGTAACCATGTATAATTAAACCTGGAATGACAGAAGAATTTGTTCTGAATTTGTTCTAGCTGTTTTATATGAAAGTTATTAGATAAGAGTTTTGCATCCTTTTTCTATTTCTTATCAGAAGTTCTTTTTTGGAGTCAGTGTGGCCATTCAGAAATGCAGGTGTCACAACTCACATCTAATTTGTAAGACTTTAACTACTGTGCTCTTGTGATTCAAGGAAATGTTCCTTGGACTTTCTGGGTCCTAAGTCCATGGGTGTATTCACAGGACATACTTATGGGGATGATTGGAATAATCCCCATAGACCCCTTGTAGGCGATAGCTGTAGCAAAATACTCAGTCTGCTTTCTTACTGGAACAGAATGTGGTGCCTTTATTTTTCTTGGTAGCTGGCAGTTAGTAATAGCTAAAGCATTGTCACTGCCTGATCTATTCCTCCCGTCACCATCTCCTTTGTGGGTTCTTAGTTTCACTGCCTTGCCTGTCTTCATCTTAATTTTCCATCCTCAACTAAAAGTGGCTCTTAGCGTTTTTGCAGAATTGGCTGCAAGTAAAAGAAATTAATGAAATACTGTAGTGATTTAAATTGCGTGCAGCACTTCTATAGCTTGGTGGAATAATTTAAAACCTACTCTCGGTATGTTTTGTAAATGACTGAGCTAATGACCAGTTCACCCTGTATCTGCTTCAAGGGACAGCCAGCATGCTGATCTCGGGGAAATTACATTTTCTGATTCAAATGCCACCCACCTTTTATCTCAGCTCTGGTTTAGCCCTGCTGAACTCAGGAAGAGCTCCATTGCCAAGTGCTCAGTTGGTGGCTAATGGCAAAATAGACAGTGAAGTTGCTGTATTCCTAGTTTGTAAGAGAAAATGAACACTACTTTTTTCATACATATTCTGTTCTACTTTGTCATGAAAAATAGCTCCATGGTAACGTAACATACGTGCTTATATCATTTGTGTATCTTCCATAGTATGTGGTTCATAATTAATAATAGTTGAGGAAGTTGTATTAAACAAACTTTAATCAAAACTTCTCCAGAGAGTATCAAAAATGAAAATTTTGGAAGAAACCTAAGCTCAGATGTTCCAGACTTTGTTAGACGTATATAACAAACATGCACAGTTGTCTAAAATTAGAGAATGATTTTAGCACTGCACTGTATGTTAAGATGATTTGGGTAATATTTCTAAGTGATGTAACCTATCCTCAATCCCAGAACTCCTATCACTGTGATACGCAGCAATTTCATTATTGTGTTGCACTTTGGGAAAATTGATTGTGAGTAAAACTTGCTGAGATCGAGTTTATTTCTAGAGGACGTCAAGACAACCACTAAAGTAATTTATCGTGGTAAAATTCAACACCAGATCTGATTTGAAAATAAGGAAATAAAGAATCTGACTGTTGACCCAAAAACAAGCAAAAATAATCATTGGCAGTTCCACCTGGTGTATTTATATTGGTCCCAGCTACGTATGCATTACAGGCATGCAGTATTTAATTTAAAATGCAGTTACACCAGCACTTACTACAGCAATTCTCCAAATTGACATAATGCCTCTTAACATTAGGACTAATTACATCTATGCTATGACTTCTGCCAGTGAGGATGCAGCAGGAGGTGGGAGCAGCACAAGCTGCTGGTGCTAACCTCACCCATGAGGTCTGCGAGTGGGCCAGCACCACCTGGGGGAGAGCATTGCAAAGCTGCTTCTGGGAGTAGGGCTTGAGCAGGAGAGACTGTCATGCTACAGGCACAGCACCCAAAGCACTCATCTCACATAGGCTGAAACAAATAGGTTGGGAATGTGGGCTGCTGAGATGGAATCTGCAGTGAAGCTAGCTGCTCCTCTATCAGTACCTTTAACTGATGCATTTTTGCTGCTTTTGAAACTCAAGTAACGTCTTCTCCCTATTTTTCTTGCAGTTGTGCCCTGGAGACTCAAGGGCACGACCTTGTAAGATGACAAGTTTGGGACGCTGGCAGAGGAGGCTGCTCTGTGTGTAACTGTTAGGGTTTTGATGCCTTAGGTCAGGTATGATGAGAAATAAAAAAATCCAAATGGAAGGAGGGGTGTGAGAAGAATGCCTGGCGTGTGTGTAAAGTAACACAAGGAGGAAAATATGCAATCTTTGAATAAAATGTTGTCTGAAAGAGGCAAATTCATGCAAGTTATTTCCCCAAAGGTGATAACTGATATCCTCATTTTTTTTTCTCCTAAGTGCGTGGGTAAAATACAACTCCAAAGTTCAGTTTTACCATTATTCAAGTGCCTAGTGACTTCATGTGTCATCCTTTTGATGAGCTTTATCAAAAGAATCAGAATAATTGCATGATATATCTATGTCTCTGTGAACAATTCACAGTGATTGAATCAGGAAATTATATCTTGTTTAGGGATATTAGGTATTCCATTACTGCTGCTTTCAGTCTGTAGCATTAGTAGGACTCATTTCTTTCTTTCTTTTCTCCCCTTTAGCCCTAAACAACAGGCAAAAATGGCAGAGTACTGCAGATTAATATTTGGAGATGCATTGCTTATGGATCCATTGGAAAAATACCCGGTAATATGGTTTGGTATTTATAAGATCATAGATATCTTGTGAATTTCTACTTTGTTCAGTCCAATGTCATTCTTTATATGCAGCCTTCCAAGACAGAGTCTAAAAGAGGGCTTTAAACAATTTGTGATGTTGGTGACGTAGTCGTATCATTTCTGATCCAAAAGTTGTTTTGATATACTGCTTTGTAATCCTCTAATTGCAATTGATTCTTATAGCCACTGATTTATAATGTTTGCTTTCACATTTGAACTTACCGAAGTTATTGCTATAGACATTTCATAAGGTATTTTTCTTCTCTTATATGCCTTCTGTAGCCCTGTTTCACTTAATGAAGATTACCTGTTGTTCAAGTGGTTGCATTTTACCAGGGTTCATAGAGGTTACAAAATTATGCACCATGTAGGTCTTAAGAAATTGCTGTAAGCTTGTTTCTTGTTTTGTTGTAAAAGATTTCTCTTTCTTTTCTGAAAGCTTGAACCTGGGGTTCCTCTTCCAAGCCCTATGGATTTAATGTACAAAATTCTGGTGAAAAATAAAAAGAAATCACATAAGTCTGCAGATGGAAATGCCAAGAAGAAGCTCGCAGAGCAAGCTTCCAACACTTGCAGTGATACATCTAGTATGTTTGAGCCTTCCTCCCCAGGAGCAGGTATGAATGGAATCTACAAATATGCTTCTCACTAAAACACAAATACTTAATTACAACTGTGATTTTCAAGCCATTAACATTGCTCTAGTAGGGTAAAGGTACACCAGGATAGGTTTTGCTCAACAGGAAGCAACACCAAGTCTCATTACTCTAGGAGTCTTCAGAGGTCTCAAGGCTGAGGGATCATTTATAGTGTGACCTAAAAATCAGTGAAGTACACTAACATTTACCTGGGCTATTTAGGAAATAGAACAAGCTACTAACTCCATATACCAACTATAATTCATTGCATATATACTAATAATGCTTAGGGTATATGCAGGGGACCACTGTAAGTATTAGTATACAAAAAAATATGGTAAGATGTGCTCTGAAAAGCCTAAAGTTTAGCTAGAACAGAAAAATAAAAGTGCATGGAAAAAAGATTTATGCTACGTGATGGGAACGGATCATCAGCAGGACAAGCAATAAGATGTGTGTATCCCAATTCCCAACCTGGTGTCTGTTCCCAGGACCACAGTTTCTACTTCTTCATAGGACTGAAATTGTAAATTGCTAAAAGCAAAATAAATAAATAAATAAAGTGTTTATGCCCTAATAGTGGAATACTTTAAATGTGGATTGAAAGCTCTTCTAGAATATATACTTCATGTCATTTGCCATCAATTTTTTTACCCTCTTGTTTATAACTTTTTTCAAATTCCGATTAATCGAGCTGAAAGTCTTCATGCTGGCAGTTTGCCTCAAGCTCAATTAAAAACAAAACAACAATCCTGTTGTATTTGTGGATAACATTGTTTATCCTATTAAAAGCAAAGACAGAATGAGTTTTCAGCCATTGTGTTAAGAAACTTTAAAAAGGTCATGCTTTGGATTAGAGCTTAAATTTCAGAAGATTCATCATGGTGTCAGGAATGATTTACTTCTGTTTTCATGGTTCGCTCTAGACAAACCAGAAGCAGCAGAAAAATTAGCGAGCATATGCCAACCTCTTTCTCCTCAAAACCTGAGGGGAACTGGTTTGCTCTGGTTTTTTCTCTATCCGATATGCATGGAAGGTAACAGCTGGGTACTTCAGGAGCCTCCCAGGAAAAGGCTCGGGCTGTGAATCTTGGGTGTTGATGGTTAGGGAAAGACAGAGGAGTAAGTCCCATAGCAGAGTTTGTAATTTTAAAAATCAGTTGTGAATATTATGTCTGTATTACTTATGTAACAAATGGTGTTCCCTATAGATTTCAAAGGTGAACACCTAGAAAATGCAAGAACCGAGATGGCAAAATTAATGTGGTCATTTGATTCATCTGTGAATGGGCAAGTGTATACTTGTAATCCTTGACAGCCATTGTTTCTCCTGTGCCTCTTTTGGAAAATGACAATAAGTCAATATTTTTTCACTCTCTGTCATTCATACGCTATTCCAGATCTAGCATCTTCACCTTGCAGTGTATTTCTGTGGGGATATCCATGCTGCATATGAGCACTTGACAAACAACAGTGAATTTATATTAACAATACCTGTGGGGAGTGAGATAGTATTAATCTAATTTTAGCGAAGAAGAGCAGAGTCTGAGAGGCTTAAGAACAATTCAGAGGCAACTGACAAGGAACATTCAGGATTTGCTTTTTAAGACTATGCTAAATTGAGAAGTATTCAGAGTGCAGAGATTTCTGGAGATCTCAGCTACAGCTATGAGCACTGAGCACTTCTGTAGATTAGAGAACCATAAAATCTTTTCAGTTGGAAGGAACATTTAAAAGTCATCTCATCTAGCTCCCCAGCAGCGAATGGGGACATCTGCAGCTAGATCGTGTTGCTCACAGCCCTGTCCAGCCTAACCTTCGCATCTCTCTCTTGATCATCTTCTATTCAGTATTATAGTGTCAACTTCTTCTACTTATCAGCTGGGATTCAGCCTCCTTTGGCTGCTTGTTGTGTTGTCCACTGAGCACTCTTATTCCTCCACTACTCTGCCCCACATTACTGATGATTACAGGGGAAAGTTGTGCTGATCTGGCCTTCACGAGATTTTAAATGAGTATTTTCATGCAGTGCAAAAAATACAGAGATTCATATGTCAGTTAATAGCTGATTTATCTGTGCCTTACATTGTTTGAGCTCAGGTTTAAATTAAGACCAAATAAGTCAATTTTGTGATAAGTTTATAAAACATACTGTATGAAAACTCAGTGATGATGATATGGTAGCAATGATTAAAAAAACAACTCTAAAACAGGAGTTTTGCAGAATGGTTCACAAATTGTTCAAGACAGTTGTAAAAACTAACTTCAGTAGGGTGTAACATCTGTAAGTGGAAAAAGCTTACATCCCTAAAGCTGGCCCCATAGATATAGCAATGCTGGCAAAGCAGAAAAGGAATTTCTGAGATAACACTTGTGTAAATCTCATTTTGGTAAATAAGAGTCTGAGATCCTGGTTACATAAAGAAGGAAACAGGTGCAATTTTCAAATAAGTGTAAATAGTTAGATCACATTGCCAAAAGAAAGTGTCAGTTCTGCTGAATGTGTGTCTGTATGTTGCAGGCCTTTGCTTCAGGAAACCAAAACTTGTTAATTGAATAGTATGTACATTTTGGAGCAAATTGGTGAACTCCCCGTAACAAAATCAAATTTTTCTCTAAGTAGTGGCTGCTGTAAGGAAGTCACAGGAAGACAGAGAGAAAATAGAATCATCTCCCTGGTTTCTGTGTGACTAACTGGAAAACTGAGTAAGAAGTTTAATACTTAGTTTTCATAAATACTTCGATGGCTTGATAAATGCACTGCTGCTGCAAGCCATTGAGGCAGTGACCCATTGCTATATAGTAAAATGTTCTGGCATCTGAGTAAAGTTTACTTTTCCTTTTCAAAAATGGTTAATGCTTATGTACAGCTTTTGCAAATAATGAGAGGTGATTTCCTCCACAAGGTGTTGGTAGCTGCGTGAATACCGTAAATCCAATTCACGGAGTTATCAAGCAGCATCAGTAGATATCACACTTACAATCCATTTTGACTGTTCTTTTAAAGGACCCTGACGAAGTAAATTAGCAAATTCTCCTGAATTTTCCAAGCAACATATTGCATTTTATTAAGTTCTCAATATCTGTCACTTTTGTCTGTCAAACTGCTGAGTCGTGGTGGGATTAAATATTCTTTAGTTCTTTGATTCCCTGCCCTTAGTAACGATGATTTGGCTTGTCATTCCCAGCTCTCCTCTCCCGATCATCTTCTATTCAGTATTACAGCATCGACCTCATCTATTCATCAGTAGGGATTCAGCCTCCTTTGGCTGCTTGTTGCATTGTCCACTGAGTGCTCTTATGCCTTCACAACTCTGCCCCTCTTAGTAGTGAAAATATCCTTGAAACTAGTACTGTTACTCCACTGGGAAGTTTGCTGTGTAGTTCTTGGAGCTGTTGAAAGTCATTGGTCTTTGTGTGTGATAGGAGTATGATCTTTTTATTTCCTGATATTCTTCTCTCTGCCCTTGTCCACAGGCTGGCTCTTGTCTTATACTTGTACAGCAAGCTTTTGCAGCAGGAACTCTCTCTGTATCTGTCTTACACTTTGCGTAGGGATGTCCTGTGCTGCTGTTTGGAATCCCATCTAGTTGTCCCCTGCGTGCATGCACACACACGCATGTACTGGGTCATACTGCATATGCCAGCACATGTACTTTAATGACTAGAAGTGATGGCATGGAAGAAATCTCACCAACTGTGTGGGAAGGTGAGCATAGAGGCATCTGTAGCACAGACATCATCTCTGTCTGATCAAGGCTTGCTCAGAGTTTGTGTCCCAGCAGTTTAACAGCGAAAAGAAGCTTTGGTCTGAGGACAGAGCCATGCATGTGAGGGAAAGTCAATGTGGGCATAGTCATAGGTTCAAAAACTCCTAGTTCTGTGCTTGCAATCCTGTATATTATTTGTGCTGGATTTGCAGTCTGATGAATAACTTGAAAAAGAGATCTGATCTCCTTGGGAGTTTTCCTGTTAAATATTTTTTAATAAAAGAATACTGTGTTCCCTCCCTGAACACTTCCAGCAAGAACAAGCTGGTATCTCAGCAGTGCAAGTTGGCTGAAATCTGCCCATGTCCCCCTTGTAGACTATGGGGAGTATTATTTTGCCAGTCCAGATGAATTGATTGAGAGCTTCCCACCCAAAGATTGTCCCTGTAAATCCTGTGAGAACATGGCTAGCTCTTTGTAGTACACTGAGGTTCCCTGAACTGTCCCTTGAGCCTGTTGAGCAATCATGTTATTTTCTTCAATGAAATGTTCAGGAAGAAATGTGTTCATGAATAACAGCATGACATTTCAACATCTGCATCTGCAGCCTGGGTAGTCATCATTTCATTGTGAAAGGCACACTCGTTATTTAAATCGTATGTGATGTACGTGGCCTCCCTAGACATGATTCAAGGCCTCTTGGAACAGAGAGGAATTTCTAGATTCGGTGGGCTTTGGATTAGACCCTGTGGTGACAGTAGAAACTGAAATACCGTTCTCTGGAGAGTTGGGGAATGCTGCACAGTGGTTAAGATTTTTGTGCTGCCAAAATAATTGCCACTGCTGAAGAAAGCTGAAAGGTTTGTGAAATGAAACCTTTAAAGAAGTGTTGTCGATCTCAAAGGTGTGGACAGGTGACTGCAGTAGAAGTTAAACCTGCTTTTCCAGAGTCTTCTAAAGGTACATGGTGTATACCTTGTGACTGCCAAATACACAGGAGGAGTTACCTAAGAGAAAGATGGGTTGATTTCCAACGCAACCAAATCAAAACACTAGGGAGGGAAGGATATTCATTCATTAAAAATAATGAATCTATGTCTTACCTCTAGGAATTTGTTAGTACATTGCAATTGGGAACAAGTCTTAAAAAATGTTTCATTTGCTCCTATTTACACTGTCAGTGTGCTTTCAGGGGAAGGATGATCTTTATGCATCTTCATCACATTACTCGATTTGCACTGCCCTCAGCCGGTGCAGCTGAGCAATGAGTCCAAGCAGTCAGACACACCAGCGGTGTATCAGGGGAGAGAAGTGTGAGCAGACTCCTGCCAGCTGTGCTACCTGGGTGCACATGCTGTGGTATCTTCAGAACAGATGCATTTCTCTGAGCAGCCCTCATTACTGCAGCATGTGAATGTCAGTTTTTATGCATGATTTCTTCACCCTGTGAATGCTGTGATGTGTGTGCTTTGCCAGGAGGACAAAAGCATTCACTGAAGGTGACGCTGGGATCCTGTAGCAGAGAAATCCTAAACCACAGAGCTGTGACCCAAGCATGGGAACAGCTCGTCAGAGTAGTTTGTAATATTATACCTGCACACTATGCACACACCGTGATGCTTTTTTTGGTGCTGAAACCTGTCCTGTGATTTCCAAATAGTAAGTGTCCAGCAGCTGAAAAGCAAGAATCTTTGTTTGATTAGACAGTAGGAACTTACCAATGATAAGCAAGGATGAATCCCTCTAAACAGTTTGATTTGTGCTGTGACAAATAGCACATGTATAACGTCTTCTCTTTTAAGCAGTGTGCATCTTTCACAGATTTATCCCTGATATTTATAGCTATTGCTTCAACCAGTAATTGTCTTCTGCTAAAAACATTTCAGGAGAAGCAGAGATTGAGAGCGATGATGATGATGACTACGATGATGATTGTAAAAAGTCGTCGATGGATGAAGTAAGGGCACAGATTTGTTTTATGGTGATGGATCGATTCCAGCAGTTCTGGGTTGGCTGTGTTACCAGGAGTGGGACTGCCATCTACTGGGAAAAAGAAGGCAGAGCACTGGCAATCACTTTCTGAAGTTGGTTGTCAATGGGTTTGGAATCTTTATTTTGTTTATTAATATTTCAATTTATTGAAAAGTAAGATTTGATAACACTACAGATGATCTGAGGCAACTGTTTGTGGTGCATTTGGCACCACTGGAAATAAAATTGGATGTTGAAAATGTAGAGCTAGGTTTTTTATTTATTCAGCAGTACAGGTAAGCGTGGTTAATACTGTGTGCATATCACCATGCATATGTAAAGGTAATGCAGTTTTTTTCCTGGATGCCAGGTAGAAAGAAATAATACAATTGCATTTTAATTAAACGTTTACATTGTATTACATCTTTCCTTTATTAGTATGTGAAGCTCCCATGTGAGGCATTGATGGGATCACACAGAATCACACAGAATAGTGAAAGATGATTCTTTCATGGTTGATAGAAAAAAATGGGCTTTGGTTTTTTTGACCCTTGATGGCCATCATGGATTTTGACCAGCCAGAATGTCAGCATTTTCCCATCTCTGTCCTTAGGGTACTGCTGGAAGTGAGGCTATGGCCACAGAAGAGATGTCTAACCTGGTGAACTACATTCAGCCTGTGAAATTTGAATCATTTGAGGTATCGAAAAGTAAGTAAGCTAAGCATAAATGATATCTTTTACTGAAAATTATCTAGGAAATGTTCAGAAGAAAGGTCTGGAGAAGTGCTTGCTTGGGTTCCTCTCAATTAGATATGTGGACCCTTGGTGTCCAACCATAAATCCATGTTTATTTTGAAACGTGCATTAGTGTAAGTATTGGGGCTTTGTCAACTATGCTGCCACTTCAAAAACAGTTTAGCTGTTTATTAAAAAATGTTTAATCAGGTTGTTTTTGTTATCCATAGGTGAAGAATAACTTAGTGAGCTTGAGAAAATTGATCATAAATATTCCTTCAGATTTAACAAATGCTTAATGTTTTTTTCTGCACTACTTTAATGGAGGATTCTGTGTAAGCAGAGAGTGTGCCCTTCCTCATATACAAATTCACTCTTACCTACCTCTGTGTATTGTTTAGAAAAAGCCGTTAATTCATCCCCTGCTGGCATTTACAGAAATGCCTTGCTAGGAATGCAGTCTTTGGCATCCTCAGTAAACAATGCAGCATCTTTTCCTTGCAAAACCCCCTATTGTTTGCCTGCCCTTTTTCACTTTGTTTTGACAGATTGCAATATGCCTTTTGAGCTTTTTAGTTCAAGAAGTATATAGCATTTTAATTTGTTTTGGATTTGTGGAGGCCTTAGCAGAGGACATGTAATTGATGCCTAAGTCCGTATCTGCACATACAATTTCACATTTACTCATTTTGAATAATAAGCATAGAAATAGTCATCTACTGTTCACGTGTATTTATGTATAAACACATACACATAAGCGTTCACAAGCTCATGTGGAGTTGTGCTTGTCTCCTACAGTAGCATTCCTTGGATATTTATAATATCCATTAGCTTTAATGAGAGTTATGAGTACTCAGTGGGAAGGAGATACTCCTACTGGAAAAGAAGCCATGTGAATCGTAGCAGGACAAGTTCATCTGCTGTTAGAAAATTCTCTTTAGAGAATGTAGATTTCTTCTGTTCCCATGCCTGTGCCTTTCCAAGTTTTGTCTTTTCTGAAGAACTGCTCATGTCCAGATTTTTTACATTGTATTCCTTGTTTTTGTGAACTCGTTATGTTAAGTGATTAATATTTCAGGTGTTTGTATTAAAAAAAAAAAAAAAAAAAAATCATAGTGTGCAAATACTGCTATGTGTTTCGAGCATGGCCACTTAAGCTTACGGGTTCTGGTCTTAGTCCTGGCCTGGAATCTGGAATCTCAGCTGAACTTTTGTTAAGTTCAGTGAAGATAAGCTAAATAAGGAAAGAGTTAAAATTGTTTTTTATTTGGCTGCTTATTGAATTTTTCCCAGATTGTATTTTTGTTCACTTTTGCTTCTTGTCTTTTATAAAGTTTTATCTTTTCATCATAAGAAATTTTGCTAATTTTGAATTATCTAATTCAGAATTTGTTTTGATCTGTGATCCTCACCTCTGTTGGGGTAACAGCATCTCACTGTTGCTATCATTCATACATTATAGGGAGTGCATTTTTGGTCTTGAATCCAGATTCATAACAAAAATGTTGAATACAACTAGATCTGTAACAGTTCCCTAATGGCCCTCACTAGGTATATTCCCTCCCTCTGACAGCTAATAATTGCAACTGTTTCAGGACATTATTTCATATTGGAAAGTGTTTTTCAATTAGTTTATCCATTCTATAGTGAATTCTGATAAGTAAACAAGTTTCTCCCTCATTAACGTATAATGAGGGAGAAATGCCTCTCCTGGACAGTTTTTTCTTCAAAGGACAGCTTTCTTAAACCTTTCCAGGTACTGTAGGGGAATAAGTTTTTGTATTTTGTTTAGGAATTTGCTTAAGCTCTGAACATTTCGTGACATTTGCCAGCTACTAGTTCTGGTTTCCTGCAGATTCTACTTTAAGATAAATACTGGGAAATACTGCATACTACTACTAATACCAAAAAAAAAAAAAAAAAGAAAATAGTACTTGTATTCTAAGAGGAATAAAAGATATGTTCTTTGTCTTTCCTTGAACATTTTGTTCATGCTTTGTGTAGCAGTCCTATACTGGTTGAATAACTGTGGAGATAGAACACATCTAGTCGCTGCTTCCTGGTAGGGCCGTATTTAAGTAGCTACTGAAGCAATGAGATGAAGAAGTAGAATTACACTGCAAACAGAAAATCACCAGTTGTGTATTTCAGTGGTTCTTTATGAGATTTCTTTTGACAATTGAAATGAAAGATTTCTTTTTTTTTTTTTTTTTTCTTTTTTTTTTTTTTGTCTGGTTGCCATCAGCTGAAATGTTTTTCTCAGGTGATGCAAGCAAAGTGTTTATTAGGAGCTGCAGGAGAGCTTCCTTTCATGGTATGCTCGCAGGAATCAGTGATCGTTCCTAAATGATTCATGAGAAACACGTAGTTCAATTTTAAGAAAGTAAGCCTCAGAACATTCAGGGACATAAAAACTTAGTCACCAGCAGCACAGTGACCTGTTCTTACACAGGAGATAGTCTGCATTAGCACTGTATGTGCACATTGCACACAATGTCCCATTAGTGAGGAGGGGTGGAAGAAGAATCTCAGTGCTATAAGTGCGTTGATGGGAATGAGCTGTCTGGAACTGAATTTGGAAGGAAAAGATCCTGCTTTTGGAAAGGAAAATGACTGATAAGAAAGTAGCCTCTATAGAATGGTAGGAATCTTCTACCATTTGGAGATACTGCTATAAATAATGGAAGTAGCATGAAGTACCATGATGGTTGCTAATTAGAAGTAGGGGCCACTACAAAGTATGAGGTCCAGCTGCCCTAGAGATAGAGAATAATTTTTGAAAAAGCACAATATAATTATCCTCTGGCTCTTCAACATACAGTGAGAATAGCTGCAGCCATCTAGTTTGCAGATTAGTATCTGGCAGTACGTTTTCTTCTCACCTTGGCTCAGACGTGTTATTTCTTTGGAGCCACTGCTTCCTTTTTGACTTCCTATAATGGAAATGCCCACCTGTTTCTCGTCTCCTTCTCTCTGCAAGACAAGTGCTTTTGTTCAGTTTTATCAGTCTCCTGCAGCTTCATGGTTTGACTTCAAGGAGCTGGCCATGCTGGCCTTCAGGCCATCCCTGGATCGCTGTCATGATTTCTTCAGGAATTGCATGAGGGCAAGCATTTTCTCCAATGTTTGCTCTCATTAGGGCGGTTAGGGGAGAGAGTTCGTGTTCCACTACATGGACTGTTTATCTCATTTTTAAGGTGAGCAGTGCTGAGATATTTAATAGCTGTAATCTCTCAGTGCTGTTACCCATTCTGTACAATCTGCAGAGCTGATTGTGATGAAATGGGAAGCTGTTATGTTACAGGAATCCTTACCTTCTGTATAAAATTTAAAAGAAAAAGTACTGAAGGTTGAAGGGCCTTGACTTAGGCTCTGGTACATGTCACATGGTACTTTGAAAGGCTGTGCAAACATTAGGCAAAGTGAGTAACATGATACACAAATGAATGTTCAGTACCACTGAGTTACATGCTTAGCAGGAGCAATACATCATTTCATGTCGGAAAGTTTGACCAGATTAAAGAGGTTATGGTTGCTCCAGAAGAGTCTATCATTAGGTCTAAAGACCTGCTGAGACACAGGAGTGTGCCTTCAGTCATGATTAGGTAGCAGTGTTTCCATGATTGTTTGAGACAGATGTGAGTTTCCTCTGACATCATGAAGGTGTCAAGAAGCCCTGTAAGCACAAGTAGCATAGTCCTTAGTTTAATCTGATATGGACAATTAGCTATTAGAACTTGAAATTGGCTCGGAGCCATTATATCTGCCTGCAAAGAGTCCAGACATCTGGTAGGGTTTTGTTTCCAACAAAATTTGCCGTAATACCTCTGTCTCTTGTGTGAGCTTTGGGCAATACCTGTCTAATGTATGAACACGGTGCAAACAAATGAGAGAGATCTCTAACATACACTGACTTTCTTTTACCAGCATCCATTACAGTGGGTATCTCAGGCAGTACAATTGCCCTTCATTTGGGCAATGCTAGTATGAGTTTGGATGGTGCCTTTGAGTATATGCAGAGTGAGTTTACTGCTGTTCACAAACGACTGCATATATAAATTCTTTGAGATTAAGGTGAAGTGAGCTGGTGAACAGTTGGTTAGAGGACTGAAACTAAACTAGTTCATATATTGCATATGATATCATGCTCTAATATGTCACTGTTTTTCTCCCTCCTTCAAAACTGCAGAACGCAACAAAAGTTTTGAAATGTCTTCCTTCGTGGAAACCAAAGGGCTTGAGCAACTTACCAAGTCTCCTGTGGAATTTGTGGAGTATCCTTGACATTCAGAAAGCTGCTTTCCTAGATTTTCTATATCTGAGGTCTATTACAGGGTTTTATTGAAATTTGAAGATGTGAGCTGGAAAAATACGGAAACCAAATGAGATTTGTAGACTTAACTGTCTTCATAGATGATTTAATTGGGTTGGACTGTTGTGCTAATTTAAAAGCTGGCAAGAGTCCTTGCACTATGGGCTAGGACTGCAGGGAATAGGCTCAAACTATATCTTGAAGATCTATTATTTTGTATTCTTTTTGATAAATTTATCATAGGTGAAGTGGTCTGAATTACAGTAAGCAAACTGGCAAAATGTGGCTGACTTGCTTTTTGTAAAATCATGCAAGAGAGTTTTCTTTCCCACCTAGTTCCAGGAGCACTGACTTTATTGCCACCGAATTCTATTTTTCTATTTAGTTTACTTTTTCTCTTGTAGCTTTTAAAGAAAAGCTAAGGAGGAATCTGTTTAAACCTTATGATGCTTCTCAGTGTCTCATCCTGGCTGCAGTTAAGAAAAAAATGACCAAGATAAAATAGTGCCTTAAAGAAGATTAATGGAAAGCAATTTCCACAGATAACCTGCAGCATGTTCTCATCTCTGAGATTTGTAGACTGAACTATAAGAAGTGCAAAGTCATCATTTCTGTCTTTATGTAGAGGCCAATTCTGATGCTCATTCCAAAAGAGCAAACACTTCTACTTTTTAACTGAGAACCTCTTTCCCTGCCAGAGTAAGATTCACTGCTTACAGTTAAAAATGCAATCTTAGGAAAATTCTGAGTTAGGAACTATAATTATAAATGGAATTTTATGAATGCAATCTTTCTTAAGCATATACCTGTGCTACTTCTTTGTTTATTCTGAGTATTTTTACAGCAACATCACCTTTAATTACCCCATTAATTTATATTATCTACAAAATTGTGGGTCTCTGCTATTATCGTTGCGGAAATCCAATTAGGAACCTAATGCCTTCTGTAAAAATCATTTGCATTTAAATATTGCAGTTGTGTGACCTCTCTGCAAAGTCATTTTTGATACATGTATAAAATCTTAACTGCCCACCATTTAGATACAACAAAATGCAGCTAAGCCGAATTTACCCAAAAGGAACACGTGTAGATTCTTCAAACTACATGCCACAAGTCTTTTGGAATGCTGGCTGCCAAATGGTTGCTCTCAACTTCCAAACAGTAGGTAAGTTGTGCTTGTCTCTTGATTTTGTTATCTGTACTTTTCTACTTCTCTGATACAGTTCCTGACTGGTAGGTAAGAAAGGCTTCATGCATCAGAAGAGTCCAGTGGTTTGAACTACAGGGCTGTAAATTTACCTTTTTAATGAAGTTTATCCTTTAACTAGAAATAGTTGTAATTAATGTTCTGTAGCTAGTGTAATCTGTATACATAGTGGTCTCCATATTGTCATCATTTCTAAGTGGCTCCCATTAAGCAACATTTAAGAGTTAGCTGTGATTTTTATCCAGTCCTGCAACATGTACAGGATCTCAGTACATCAGGACATAAGGGATGTATGCAAAAAAAAAGTGGAAAGAAAATTCCACTTTAGAAGTAAGAATTAAAGAAACAAAGACATTTAGGCCCCTGTATGCACAAGTCACTTTTGAAATAGGTGTGGTGCCTTCAAAGAATATATCTGTTCTGAGAAATATGAATATTTCCAGATACTGGATCCCAGGACAAATCCTGTCCATGGTATCATGTTATCATTCCCTTTTCATTTCCAGTAGAGCCCATGCACATGCTACTGCTCCATGGAATTACACAGTCTGGAAGTCCACAGAGTAATGAAAACTTTTCTGAGCAGATTTCAACTAAGTATCAGGGTCCTGTGTCTGTTTCTAAAAGGGGTTTGACACGTTAAATATTCTGCTGGTCTGGATACAACAGAGCAGTTAATACAACACTGAAGTATTCAGTACCTAATCATTAACACTTCTTTTCAAATTTGAATTTTATCTTTTGAGTAGTCTTTGAAAGGTGCGTTGTGGATGTGATTCCCCAATGGAAAGAGTCCAAAAGGGTGGATGCAATCAAGTCTGAGAGTTCTTTTAATAGATATAGCACCATAAATAGCTTTTGTATTTGTTGTACTTGTCGTAGTTCATTTGAAACTAGAATAAGTAGTACTGTTTTATTGCTTTTTCTAAATCGTTATCTATCCAGAAAATAATTCTGATCAATATTTTTAATACCTAGATTTGTCTATGCAAATAAACATGGGAATGTATGAGTACAATGGCAAAAGTGGATACAGGTTAAAGCCAGAATTCATGAGAAGACCAGACAAACACTTTGATCCATTTACTGAAAGCATTGTGGATGGAATCGTAGCTAACACCTTGTCTGTGAAGGTATGTACGTACAATGTTGAAAATACTCTCACTATAATGTCAGAGCATGGATAAATTTCTGTTGTGTGGAGACCTAGCAAATAGCCACATTAATTCAGGACAGTACGTTTCATTTCATGGAGTGATGTTTAAGTTTTAAATGGCAGATAATGCTCTGCCTCATATTTCATTGTAGGTTAAATAATTGTGTTTTTACGGTATATATATTTTTTTTTTGTAGAAATATTTGAATAGTTGGCGAATTTAAGAGTAGCTTGTGGTTTTATTCGTAAACGACTGAATTTAAAATGCTGTGTTACAAAGCAGTCACTTGTAGTGGAATGGTTAGAACAGTACACTGGTATAAATAAATTTTCTGGTTCTCTTTAAGTTCTCCAGCAATACTCTGGAATCATAAATGACAGCTGCAAGTCATTGCCAACTTGCTTTCAGTGGTTCCTGTTTTAAGGACATCTAATGAAGATTAAGGACTGCCAGGAATCTGCAAATTGAAAACTACTATGAATGTTTGTAGGGATAGATTGCATTGGCTATGACACAAATTTATACTCAGTATAACTCTAGTTATGAAAACATAAACTTTCTGAAATCCTGTTCTGCTTTTAATGGACTTCCCATTAGGCCAGTGTCTGTATTATAGAATCCACCTGCAAAATATCCTGTTTTCATTGAGGAAAAACAAGTATTTCCTCTCGAGTTGCAGACATCAATAACAAATCGGTGCTCAGAGGGCTATGAATAAAGCACTAACCTGCTGACATGCATGGTAAAAAAGAAAAAAAGACAGCTCTGGAAATGACCTCCCATGGTGACCTGTAGTCATCGAAGCTTTCAGTTCCCCTTGTGGGTTTAGAGGCTCATTTTTCTGCCAGTTTACTAAATAGAGGTGGATGTCATTTGACAGTTATTGGGAAATGCAGTGTTTTAAACAGGAATGAGAATCCAGGAATCCAGAAGGCAGCCACTTCTGCCTGCTCAGAGTACGCTCTACTAGGTATAAAGACAATGTCCACACTGATCCACTTGAGAACAGAATTAGAGTTGCTTTCAGTAAACACGAATTTCTTATGTTACAGAGGCGATACTGTAAGTGCTTCTTCAGTTTTCTGAATTAATTGCAGAGCTTTCTTACACTTTTTAAAGATGAGAATTGTGTTTCCTGTTAAATTAAGAACTAGAAAAGCCTACTATTTTATAGTTGTGTTGTGTTCAAAGTCCTCACCCTCTATGAAGCGCCTTTATTAAAATATCTATTTTAGCCTTTTTTTTTCCTCCCAGTAAGGATCAAACATAGTTACTCTACTGCATATGCCTCTTTCCTTTCAGCACTGTGTTTTAAACCTGTTGTTGAAACTGGTTAAAAATTAAAAGGTCTCAAAGATACTGTGTTGTGCATAAAGACTGTAAGATTGGGGAATGAGATCCAAATGACTGTTCTTGCTAAGGGAAGGGCAGTAGCATGATCTCAACCACATTATTGCTCACAGGGGAATTCAGGGTCACAGGTCCACAGGAAATCGGACCTCATAAACTGTTTTTCTGTGCCTGCAGTATTAAACAGTGTTTTTATTTATTTATTGTTTTAGATTCTTTTTGTTTGTTTGTTTTGCTTTTTGCTTCTTTTGTTGTTTTTTTTTATTTTGAAAATACATCTAATAAATAATGAGGATTATCCACCTGCATCTTAGCCACTTTCCTAGTTCACCAAAGCTCTCCAGTGACATCCCCTTTGTTTTGATCTTAGATTATTTCAGGTCAGTTTCTTTCCGATAAAAAAGTTGGTACCTATGTAGAAGTTGACATGTTTGGCCTGCCTGTGGATACAAGAAGAAAAGCTTTAAAGACCAAGACCTCGCAAGGCAATGCAGTTAATCCTGTCTGGGAGGAGGAAACTATAGTGTTCAAAAAGGTTGGTGTAACACTTGCTTCTCAAACCAGCATTGAGTGTGTGTAGTTGCTGCCCAGTTAGCTAGTTCTGTGTTCTACAGATCTCGTTTGTTAAAAAAGATAAAGAGGTTTTGAACAGCTACTTCTCCAACTGTTTGTTATTAACTATTTCTGGTATAATTTTGCTACTATAGTCATGCCAAGCCCATAATGAAATAAATCAGTTTCAAGTCACCTCAGCTTGAAATAGCAAATATGTCAGTGGAGTCATCTGCATGGGATGATGCAGTGCTATCATATAAATGAGCAAGTGCAGATTCTTGAAACGTTTTAGCTGAATTTCCATGGCATTTTGGCTCAGCTGAGCAGCCCTGAAAAGCAGATCCTGTTAATCTGCAAGTGAGGTGATGTGAGTACAGCTGTGAACAATCTGGCTGTCCAGGCTGTCCAGACTAGCTCGTTCAAAGCAGTCTTGTCTCTCCTTATCTCTAGTGTATGCCACCTAAATATAACCTAGGTTATAAAGTTGCATAAATCCTGATCTACCCAAAACATGCGATGTAGGAGCTGAAAATACTGAGCATGTTTCAGGACTGTACAACATGGATGTCTTAGTGTGCTTCACAATATACCTACAGCAAGTTTTCTAGCAGGAACTGTACTGTCATCTGGATTGTATTTATTGGTTAGTTGGGTCCTGAGTCCAGGTATTTGAAAAAAAAGTAATTTAATTTTTCTTGGCAAATATACAGCTCACAGAGATGTTTTTACAATTGGTCCTTGCAGCCCTGCTTTCTTGGGAGTACAGCCCTTTTCCCAGAATATTTTGCCTTCTGAATAACTTTCCTTTGGCAGCCTGCCAGAGCTTAAGTTTGGAAACATCACTAGGATTTTTCTTCTGTAATGAACTTCTAATTACTGTACTTCATTTCTCTGTTTAGTTACAATTATGCCCTGACTGCCACTCTGCTCTGAGAAGCATAGATCAGTACTTTTAGTTGCATTGAAAATAAATTGTAGAGATTCTTAGTTTTGAATTGTTGCTTTTGTTTTTCTTTCAATGTCTATGTCAATTTTAGCAGAATGTGTGTAAAAAAAACACTCCCCTGCACCCAGCTCTAAAATACGTGTAATTTTATGTATATTTACAGAGTAAGAAAATGAGATTTTTTTAAAATTGTACTCTATTTTTTAGAAGTAATATCAAATATTTCAGTCTTACTAAAGTAGCTCAGTAGCCTATTTCAATTTGTTTTCTTTTTTCACTGTTTGGCCTTCCTTTATATTTGGTGGCAATATAGCACCCAGTGCTAGTAAGCATCCCACCTGATTAGACCTATTTCTCCTTACAAATGAGTGGACTGCAGCACTCAGAAACGCTGCTGAGGTTGACATGGTTCATCTAATTCAGACATTAACACTCTGCAACTTGTGTTGAGTTGCATGTTGAATTTTCAATACTAAGATACATTACCAGAGACTTTTTTGAGAAGCAAATAATCCCTTTGGTGCAAACACAAAGGAAAAAGAGAACATGCAAGACTGACAAATTAAGTGTAAAGCGTTGGAATGTGATAAGAGTTGAGCTGAGTCCCTTGTATCATATTGAAAATGCAGGGCCAAATTGTTGGATTCAACGTATTGTGCTAACATCCCACCTCAAGTTCCTTGAAAGAAGCACAGTTCTGTGAGAGTTATTTTTAAGCACAGGTGTATCCACCCTGATCTCTTGTATGGTAGAATCTCCTGTGGATGTGTAGATGTTACCATCTGCTGGGCTTAACTTTATCTTGCTATCTGGTATATTGCTAAGTTTTGTCTGGATGGAGCTGTTTCATTCAGAGCAGAAAGTTAATAATACAGCAATATTTCTTTTTAGGTTGTTTTACCTACCCTGGCATGTTTGAGGCTAGCAGTGTATGAGGAAGGAGGGAAGTTTATTGGCCATCGGATATTACCAGTCTCAGCAATTCGACCAGGTAAACCCCTTTCTCCATTGAAGCACACATTGTGTAGCAAAAAGAAAAAGCAAATCCAAATTCCAACTACTGTAGTTCACCAGCAACATTGTATAGATTTATACAATATGAGAATTTGAATAATATCTTTCAACTTTGAAAAGGAAAATACCATATTTCACCAGAAATGTAGATTTCTAATCAACCAGAAAAAACACCAGAATTAAATATCAAAGGTCTGGTTGGCACTTGCTGATCTTTAGTAGATTAAAAAAAAAGAAAATCATATTTCTGAGAGTGGAGATGGCTGGGAATGAAAAAAAAAGATTCTCCTGTAGTTTAATTTTAATATGCATGTGACAACTGACCTATATGCAAGTTGTTGTAACTCTGCAAAGCCTTTAAATCAGTCTCAAATTACTTAAACTGTTATTGTCAAATATTAAAAATATATATAAAAAATAATTCCTGGCCTCTTCCAAATCATATTACCACTGTTGTAATTAATGGGCGCTTGAATGAAAATTGTAATTTTCCAGATCAAGAGACTTGTTAAATATTTTGCTTCAGAAAGGTACAATGACATTGGCATTTTGAGCAGAAAAATTGTCCGGCTTCAATACCAGCTTTCCAGTGAGGGGAGGGGAGGAACCTAATCTAGGGCAAGCATATGGGCCATAAACATACTTCCAGTGGAAAGTATCCAGTGGATACTTTCACAGTGGAAAAGGAAGAATATCTTCCTACACTATACCTGGTCTAGTTGATTACAGCAGTAACATACAACTTACGTGCCCCTGTATCTAGCAGTTGTTGTCCATATTATTCCTGGAGACCTTAGCTGAGGTACTATCTAAATCAGTATCTAAATCTCTTCCAGTACTTTCTAGATCCCCTCTCATGGCCAGTGGTGTCAGGGCTTTTCTAAGAAGAGCTCCAAGCCATTCTGCCTTGGCTGCTGTGGATCATGTGGCCTTGCTATGAGCATGGTCAGGTAGATGGATGTGACTGCTAGGCATCCACTGCTCTGAGGATTTCCTCAGTGGTCATAATTTCTCTTTCCTTTCACCCTTCCCTCTTCTCTCCCACTGTTGACCACACATTCCTGGCTGTTGTGCCAGCTCTGCTGATTTCCATACCTCTTTGTGAGCAAGCCTAGATTATCAGGACAGCGGAAAATTCCATTTTTATGCTAGGTATATTTTGTGCTGGGTTAATGGATAAGCTTGCTTCATGGTGGATCTGTCTAGTGCCAGAGGAAGGCATGTGATGGGTGAGAAGAAAGGGAGTTGTGAAGGATTTCCATCATCTGGTGGAAGTAAGCTCTTACCAGGCCTGATCCCCTTTTGCGGCACTTACCCTTCGTGTGGCACAGAGTCCTTTCAGCAGAGGATTAAATCACATTCATGCTTTTAAGTTTGTGCTTTTTAGAACAGAAGCCACTGTGTTAAATCATACAAGCACTTTTGAGAGCTTTTATCCTCAGGCATTTTCTTCTGTCCTTTTGACTCTGGTATTTGTTTACAGTGTAAGATGGAGAACAGCATGTTGGTTTTAGTCTTTTGTACGTGCTGAAAATTTGGTGCAGGAATTAGAGAAGACTGAGAAACCTTTGTAATATAAAACTTAACTCTTTTCCGAGACACTATTGAAAACCATCATACTGTCACACATTATTGTCATTATTCCCAAAGCAAGAATTTAGCTGTTACTTGGAGAGGGAGTTGCTTTGATCAGCCAAGGATCCCTCTAGATAAACTCATCCTGCTTGTGTCTTGTATCTTACAACTACCCATATGTTTGGCTCCATACTCATCCCTTTGGACAACAGCTTCAGCCATCGTGTAGGAGACAAAGGATGCAGCTTTGCCACACTGAAGACAATTCACTGGGACTGGAAGTACATTTCTCCCATTCCTACCAGCAATCTCATTGCTGTATTTAAACTAAGCAATATGGTGAGGCATTTGAAGGAGCTGCACTAAAGGAGGACTCTTGAGAAATTTCTGATGTTTGCATTTTCCAAAGTTTAGGTTGCTGGGCTGTCTATCCACAAAGTCAGGCAAGTCAGGCAGTGGGTGGCTGGGAGAAGAGGCTTGGGGCTGCCAAATCTGTGATTCTTTGCCATTAACTTGGCTAATCTGCACTGCAGTGCTGTATATGTACATGTGTTACAGGACAACTGTCTTTCAAAACTGTCCGAAAATATTCCTTGTTCAGAAATATTCCTACAGTTTGTCACATGACAGGATTCACCACTCACACACTTTGTAGATACAGTGCTACATTGTCTATATTTTTAGTTAGGTATTACATCACTGATCTCAATTTCACTTGTCAGTTTGGATTCCTGAGTACTATAATGGGTCGCTTTTGAAAACATAGCAAGAACTATGAAACAAACAACCAAATAAAGCTCCAGTAAAAACCAATACAGGACAAAACATTCAAAATTATATTAATGACAATGTTTAGCATTATTCAGAGATGTGAAAATAAAGTGTAAATACTATTTTAAGCTGCAGTGTCATGTGCCTTTCAAACAGTCCCTTGTCTGCATACTTATCTCTGACACGCTTTGCGTAAATCTTATCCCGATAGAAGTCCCTGGGGTTGCTGGCTCATTTGGATCCAAACTATAAATAATAAATGTTAACACAATTGCACTGGACATACCCATTGAAGAGTTCTTGCTCTGAGCTGGTTCATTCTTACTTTACAGGCTACCACTACATCTGTTTGAGGAATGAGAGGAACCAACCTTTGACACTGCCAGCTCTCTTTGTGTACATAGAGGTCAAAGACTATGTGCCTGATACTTACGCAGGTAATGCTGTGAAAAAAAGATATATACTGTACTGTACAGTACTGTACTGTATAGTACTTCTGTTGTTTTTATTTCTAAAATGACAACATTTTTAGTAGTGTTCCTTTCTATGCCTTATATGAAGTAAAATCCAAATTGGGTGTAAGCTTTGAAAAGCCATCGTAAAACACTAAGTTGAGAAAAATGCACATCCACATGACCCAAGCAGAAAGTCAGAGAGGGTGCATTAGAGTACTTGCATGTGGTGGTACACTGTCATTCACTACTGTTTCTGTGTCTTAGAAGTATCTCTCAGTGGCAGATCTGTAGGAAAAATACAGTATCTTACAGCCTGAAGAGCATATAACATAAGAGGTTTGGAATTGATATATTTGCATTATTTCTAGATGTGATCGAGGCCTTATCCAATCCAATCAGATATGTAAACTTGATGGAGCAGAGAGCTAAGCAATTGGCAGCACTGACTCTGGAAGATGAAGAAGAGGTAAAGAAAGAGGTAAGGGAGGTTTTAGAGTCTCTGCAAATTACATTGCAGTGTTTGAAGTTATCTACTTTGCTTAGAAAGTCCTTGGAATTGTGTGTGTCAATTGCTTAAATATTTGCAAACATCTCGTCCAGAATGAGACTAGAGTATATGAGTGCACAGCAGCACTGTGCTGTGTGTGTGCTTCCACTGAAAGAAGCATGTTGTGCAAGGCACACAGTACTGTTCAGAGGTAAAGACAAACTGAAAGCTGACTGGGAAACTGAGTTAGCTTTTTGCTGATGTGCAGCATTTTATGTAGCAGATTAAATAATTATATCATTGCCTGTTGTTTTCCAGGGTGGTGCTGAAATTGCCTTTACAGAAATAACAGTGCTGAACCAGCAGCTTTGCCTGAAAGTATTGTACAGTATTTCAGGCTCTGTTTATTGCTCTTTGTTGTACATACAATTGCATAGATGTAATTTTGAGTGTAATTCATCATGCTGACAGTTTTGCTTTCACTTCCAATGAAGTCTGTGTTCCTCCAGATGTTCAACCTCTCTTCCAGACGTTATCACTCTGACACCTTCAGCATGGTTTGAGAATATCAACCTTGTATTTTGAATATTGCTTGTTTCAGACATTGGGCGTGTTCATGAATCAAAGGGCATTCTGCAGGGGTCTCTAGCAAAAATGAATGCTTCAAAATCCTAAACTGCCCTCAGCTACTCACTCTGACTGCCTTCTACAATTCTCAAATGTGCTAAGCATCATTGAACTAGATTTTGTAACCAATAATACATTCCCAAAGCAGACCAGAAAATTGGAAGTCTTTACATTTCAGTGGCCAACAATTTACTCTTTGTGCAGTGTCACAAGTTCGGCTGAATGAGGACACTATGAAATGCTCAGTAGTATCTTAGATAGCTATCTAGGACACTCTACACATGAGATTCTATTTTAATAGCAAAGTCTTTTTTTAATACAATCCTTTAAATACCTTAGAGGTCATTTTTACTTTTGAAAAAAAAGTCCAGATTTCTCTGGTCTGTACAGGCTTGTTTGTTAGAAAAATTCTATCACGGAGTATCTTCTTAAGTAAGGGCAAAGCTGGAAAGCTGAGTTATAGTGCTTTGGTAGTGTCAAGGAGCTTCAAAGCTTTTGGGATAAAGGAGCGAGCTTCAGAGTAGTAGAGAAATATTTTTTAAAAGAAAAGTGTAGTGATTGTAGCAGAGCATTTACTAAAAATGTATAACGATTCAATTAGATGCAGTAGAAATGGACAGATAAAAAATTTCCACTCAAAATGGCAATTTAAGTATACCATTGTTACTATCTATAAACTGTGATTGTGGATAATTGGCAGCTGGACTGTGCTTGGAAATCCTGAGTTGTCTGATCATATCTGATGAAACATTTTCTTCAGCAGTCAGTAGGGCTGACTGGTTTGTTTGCTTACACTTGCCCACGAGAACCACATTGATTAATAATGACAAGCACAATCACTGGCAACATAGCTAAATAATTCTGAGTATGTTTGCCAGATAATGTACATGTAAGTACACCTGGATTCAATTTCCCAATGTACAGTTTCTATGTACACCCTATTAATGTTTGCATCTAACTCTTTGCTGCCTCCAAGCACATGTCCTCTCCGCACACTCCTTCCCCTCTTGTCACTCCCATTTATATATCTGAGCTGCATTCTTGCATTTATCAGAGGAAAATTGAACGTTTTTCTTTGCTACCTAGAAGTTTAAGCTGCAACCTGCTTGGTAGGAAGTTCCCCTGACTTCTTACAAAACAATGGTCAAAAAAGATATCTAATAGTGAATTGTTTTGAATGAAGAAGTGCATCTTTCTCTAAGCTTCAAATTATACTGTTTGTTAATTGTCAAGTACAGCATCTATTCTGTTTGTTTTGTAGTATTCCCATTATGAGTTACAGTGGTCAGTAACAGAAATTAACTACGTACAGTAAGGGAAATCAAATTAATCTGACACTTGTCATAGAAAGATTGCTTATACTTTGCCAAGAAAGAGCCAAACTGATTTCAGTTTCCTCTTAGTTTGGCAGTGCAGCACAGATGTACTCAGTACCAGAAGAGGATCTGCCAATCCCAATACATTGCAACTCTTTTTCTCTGCAGAAATAAAAATACAGCCCATATAAATAAGTACTTGCATGAGTGTGTATCTTTCAACTTAGTAAACATACTGTCTTGCAAAAGGCATGGCAATGTGTGGAATACAAACCATTTTCTGTGAATATTGAAACTATAAATTTTTGGGCTGGATTGCATCATATTTTTAAAAGGGCCTAAAATGTTCTCCACTAGGGGAAAATCATGTTTACTTTACTATTCTGTATGATGAGTTATGAGAAGAGAAAGTGCTTTTTAATGAGATTAGATTGCTTGGTGCATTGAAAATTACTCTTTATTCACTTCCTGATCCTGTCTCACATTTCTGCCTTAGTTTCTGAAATCAGCTGTTTTATGTCCCAAACTGACAGCCTATTAATAGTTTCTCAACAAGCTGCAATGCAGCATTTCACATACAGATATAGAAGATGACAGTACCCATTTTCCACATAATGACTTTTAGAGTGCTAACTTGCCAGAAGATAGGAATCCTAGCATTATTTATTGATATTAGATTATCTATATAGCAGTATTTTTTTTTTCATACTAATGGATTGCATTCAGTGAGAAATGTATTTTAAGAGGAATTGAGGGGATAACCATGTCTCTGTGAGTTTGTCACAGCTGCAGCTTTTGCAGTCACATTGTTCTACTGTCAGAAATGCTGGCTAGGTCACATTTGTCCTTATTTTATTGCAATAATCACTGCTTTAAAGAAGTAAGGTTTTTGTTATTAATTAATTTTGGCATTGTGTTTTTGACTACAGAATCTCTCTCTTATAACTTTGGTAGAAATAAGCTGTAGAGACAATTGTTTTTGCAATATAAACAGTGTAGTGAGGGCCAAGATGAAGGAAATCTGCAACAGGAGCAACACAAAGCAGATCAAAATATATTTTGTCTCAATTGATGCAGTGCAGGCTGTTATTTTGCAAGTGTGGAGTAAATCAAGAGGTAAAAAAAAACCACCAACTGTGGTATCCTGCCTCTGCATGTAATGTGATTACCATCAAAGACTGAAATGGAAGCAGCTGAAAGAACAAATCCAAGACTACCCGAGACACCATGGCAACTGGTCCCTTGCAGGGCCAGCAAGAAGCAGGGCTTGGTCATTTCAGAAGTGAAATTGCTTCCAGTGACCTTCAGTTTGTTCTGTGCTCGCCCTGTCATTTACAAACCTGATGGCCATGAAGAAAATTGTGGTGTTTAGTGCATAATGAAATGTATACTGTAACCCTGAGCTTTTAGAAAACTAGAAAGAAAGATTGTAGAAAATGCTTAAATATTTGGATACCACAGGTGAATTTATGCAGCAGGATGGAAGTACTGTTTACATATTATCCTTGCAGTGTAATTACAAGAATGTAAGATCTTGGGAATCGCAAGTATGTCTCTGTGCTGTAAAAACAGTGAATAATGATTGTGCTGTGGATGTATGAAATTTCAAAGTAATTTTATATGCTCATTTTGTTCACAGCAAGAATCTAAGTAGCATTTTTGTGCAACCTTCTCCATTATGCCTAGAAAAGCTTTGTGGCAGAGAACAGTGCTTTTCAATAAAAAACAGATTTCATATCTGGTGCAGTTTATATATACTGTACTGAAAAATGTCCCTGATGAGTTATACCCGCTTAAAATACTTCTGAAGAATAATACATGCTCTATTTCTTCTTGAAATTTACCCTGAAAAAATGTACTGCCTGGGCTACTGTGGCTCTTAAAGATACCTTTTTCCTTTTCCTTTCGCTTTCCCTTTTCTCTTTCTTTTTCTTTTTCTTTTTCTTTTTCTTTTTCTTTTCCCTTTCCTGTTAAAAGTAGTCTGTACTTAACATTTATAGACTCTTACCATTGTAAAGTAGACTAAACTAGATCTGGAAATTTTTAAGGCTGTTAGTTGGAAAGAGTAATGTAAATCCTCGTGTGTTTTCAGGTGGATCACGGAGATGCACCATCTGAAGCTAATAGTGAACCTAGGCCAGCACCAGCAGAAAATGGAGTAAATCACACTGCCTCTCTTACACCAAAACCAGCAACTCAGGTTGTCCATAGCCAACCAACACCAGGTAAAAAAAACAAACAAGCAAAACAAGCTAAAAATCGTCTTTTCAAAATAAATCTGGGTATTAATTTTTATGTACTTTACATTTCAAGAACAACATTTTATTTGGTGTTTTCTAACTTTGTTTTTTTTTGTGGGGGAAAACATGGTAATCTTTGATTTGCTTTTTTTTGCTGTTGTTTGCTTTGTTTTTATAAATTTGGTGGACAAATTCCTAGTCTGCTGTTAGGGCGAATTTTCTTCAAATATAGAAATATCTTCTATTTAAAAGCTGCTTTTCTGGTATATATTCTGTATTGATTTATATCCTGTAATAAATGTATGTTAAACCACAGTGTTTATAGTTTAATGACTGAAGACTTCATAGCCTTGTTCAGTAGCTTCCTCCTCATAAATGGGATAAATGTGGTGGTGGTCTTTGTGTTTCTTCTCTCAGATAATTTATCAGTATATGTCCATATCACATAGCATAGTTTAATATGCATTCAGATGACACAATAATGGCTGTTTTTTTAAAGGAGTTGGTATTAGTCATCTCTTTTACTTCTAGGTTTGGTGAAAGCACCTGCAAAGACAGAAGATCTTATTCAGAGTGTCCTCACAGGTATTAAATATACAGCTTATACTGTACAAGTGATACACTTTTTGCCAAGGGAAACATATTTTCTGAAATGGACCATCTGGTTTAGATAATTGACTCCTTTGAATAGTTGTGACTGCAGTAACTCATAGAAAATGTACATAGTGTGTCTTATTCCTCAGCTGTGAAGCTGTGATGCTATTAAATGTTTGAGCACATGCTTCTTGATATCACTGGCAGGTTTTCTAATTATTATTCCATTGTTGCATTCTCGTAGGCCCCCCTCAGAAAACCAAAACAGCACTATTATCTGAACAGAAGCTAACTTTACACTGAATATTGTCAATATTGTGCTGTGGGACCCATCCAGAGAGAAGGCAATCCTGAGGTGTTGGTGAAGTTCCTACAAAAAAGAATAGTGTAATAATAATTCCCATCAGGCTGATGAGAATCTTTTGCATCTGAAGGGGATGAGGGAAGAAAGTATGTGGTTTTTGTTTTGCTGGTCATGTTGGTGCTTTAGTCTTTCAACTCATTTCCTACTCTTAATCAAATTTGTCTAGGTATTTTCAGTCAGGTTAGCTTCTTTTCAGAGAATTCTGCTTGGTTAGTTTCAGCTAGCACATTTCACATGCCAGCAGTAAAACAAGCGTTCTTTGTTCCATTTTCAGCTGATGGTGTTCTCTGATTAAAATCATACGTTATTAGAAATTGAAGTTGCTTTTGTTATTGTCATTGTAGAAGTGGAAGCACAGACTATTGAAGAGCTAAAACAACAGAAATCATTTGTTAAGCTTCAGAAGAAGCACTACAAAGAAATGAAGGACCTTGTTAAGAGGCACCACAAGAAAACCACTGATCTTATCAAAGAGCACACTGCAAAGTATAATGAAATCCAAAATGACTATCTGCGACGAAGAGCAGTTTTAGAAAAAACAGCAAAAAGAGACAGTAAGAAAAGGTAAATGCAGTTTTTTTTCTTTTATGATAGATAATTACTATGGAGGTGACTCTAAAAGCGCAGAAAAAAATCAATCCAGAAGATTTGTAGATAAAATCAAGTCAGAGAATTTGTAGTTAAAATGATGTCAGGTTCTTTGATATGAAAATCATCAGATAAAAAGCCCTCTCTGATATCTTGCTTCTCTGCCAAAAGTCAGATAAGTTGTTCAAAATTTTAAAACTCTTTTCCCGTAAACAAGATCATACAGTATTTATCTTGGGACTTTTCTTAGATCTCTGCTATGGGTGGGTAATTCAGCTCTACTGGCAACAGCAGCCAGTAGCTAGGTGGTGAATTTAATCACAGATGGTGACATTGAGCTTCCCCTACATACTAGTATAGTTCAGGAACCAGAACACAGTTTGAAAGAACTGAAACCCAACTGGATAACGCATTTTACATTCCTAATCAGATCAACTGTGGCATGTTTTCTCACAGCACCCCATCATCTCCCATCCTGATCTGCTTTAGGAGGAATATCAGTTCAGTACTGATTGAAATCAACATCAATAGCAAAACTTCTGCCTCACACTTTATAATGCAGCTTTATAAAGTAGCTCTTTTTTTTCCAGCAAGGAGAAAGTTTTGCAGTCCACACACAGTCTTGCTGATACTGAGCAACTGATTTTCTCTAGGCAAGCACAATGTGCTGCCAGGTGGTGGAGCAAGACCCAGGTGTTATTTATATTTAGAGCAAATATTCTGAACTTCTGCATGGCGAGCATCGTCTCCACATTAGGATCTTGGAAAAAAATTATGCTACAACAAAAAGGATCAGCCCTATAGTTAGGTATAAGAAATACAGTTACTAGCATTTGTGGTTTAAGTGGTGATTGATCCTGACCATTTGGGAATATTTTAATGATTGCGTTGCTTTGCATCTGCATGCACTCTCCTTCTGTTCTGTCTCTCTTTCTCAGTCTCTCGCTGCCATGTGTCTTTGGGTGTGCTGATATCAATTTATATTATTTGCTTAGATAATAAAGAAGTCATGTTTATATTATCAGTTTGAAATGTTTGACTGTTGGGACTCGTTAATTTTTCCACAATTTTTCTCTTATTCACATGATAAGGGACTATGTGTTGCAAAAGATCATTCTTAGTTCCTGGCAAAACAAATGCACATGTAGGTACAACCTGTGTCTAACACTGTTAAAACTTAATGGCAGTCAGATAAGGATACCATCCTAATTTATCTTTCTCAGTCTAGCACAATCTATTTTTTAAAGTAATTAAAAGAAAAAAAGCCCTTTAACTTTTGCATAGAATTGTAATAGCTGCAGTTCTTAAGCACAAAGACATTGAACAAGTGTTAAAAAAAATTACTTGGTGCATTTGGTAGGGACTGTTGGAGAAAAATGTGCAAGTATGCTCTGGCCACTGCTGCTGTACTCTTAATTGTAAGTGACTATGATTCAGTCCGTAACTTGTCCCTAGGAAGGAGCTCACTCATTTAAAGACTGGCTGCCAACTGTAAACACAGTGGTATTTATTTGCTGTATTTTCCACCATCAATTTGTGTGTGACAGATAGTGGCAGACAAAATTATATTATGTTACTTTTTTTCTTTGGCATACTCTACTCAACTTTATGCCGAAAAACAAACTGAATAAATAGAATGACTCATCTGACTTTGACTAGAAAGGATTTTGGTTTTTTATTTTGTTATGATCTGACCATAAATCATTCATGGTATAAGGCAATAAAGTACTGCAGTCTGCTGTGTGGAGCTGTCATAGTGATTTCAGAGATGTGTAGTTTTATGTGCAGATATTGAAGTATCTGAAGTTTAAAAAATCTGATCTTCAATTTTTAAAGAGCAGGAGCATGTGTTGAAGGCTTTTCAGATTTGCTAGTATATATTGTCCCAAGCAGAAGACTTTTTATAGAATACTGTCTCCCAAGGAATAAGGTAGTTTTTACTATTTTAAATCATAACTCTAGCTGTTTACCTTTAACTGCAAAGTACGAAGCACTATTTCAAAGGAATTCCTATGCCAGATTTCCATACAGATATGTTGCCTCTGATCAGAAGAAATCAGTGCTTTGTACCCATTCCTAAAATTGGGCCTAGATTCAGTAAAGCCAGTATCTGTGGGACAGTGGAAGTATTTATTGAACACACAGGTACTATGCTGATACACTTCGGAAGTTTCTATTTAATAATCATGTCCCTTAGAAGACAGTCTTAGTATTTTAGCCAGCATTTAGAGACTAGCCTCATTTCTTTTTCCCAAAAATACAAGAGAAATGTCAACTTGAAAACATACAGTGCAACGGCATTATTTGTTGATTAACATTCATCAGTGTTGTCCTGTGCCTCTGCATGTAAATTATCCCCACCTACCACACTGATACCACTTAACTTCTTAGTAGAATATTCAAATAGCAGTACAAGAAATACAAATAGGCTACCTTAGTCTGTATCCTCAGATTGATGGAAGCAGCTTCACATTGTTTCAGTTAAAGTTAGGCTAAGTGACAGCAACTGCAAACTTGAACCTGGAAGAGGAGACAGGCAGCCAGTGCAGCAAGTTCTCTGCATTGTAATCTTGCAAATGTCTGAGCAGCAAACTCATTTTTCTCAGTCAGCCCCCTCTATTCAAACTTCAACTGTTTTGTCCATCTCATGCACTGTTCCTGAGGTTTCCCAGGCAACTGATTTAACACCTGAGTACAACAGTAAACACAGCAGCCAAGCAGAGACGCAACATCATCATATTTTTTAAGAGTGTTTTTCTTGGGTTTAGTTTTCTGCTGGCCTGAGAGCGATACTGTTTCTGCTGTTTATTTTTGCCTTGAGCAATTTAGTGTCATCATGTTTTCTTTCACCATTGCATCTATACTTCTGCCTTGAGGAAGAAAAACAACCTATTTCTCAGTGTTTGCTTTTTAGCTTTTTCCTTACATTTTTTTCTGCGCTCCTGTGTGTTGCCTTTCTGAGGTTTATTCCCCACTGGGATGTTAAGTTTCCTTCTGAAGTGAGGTGTCCATAGAGCACTTTCCTCTGTGTGTGCTATGCATGGCATTTCCTGAAGGGGGGAGAAAATACTAAATAAAGGAATGCTCCTAACCATTTTAAGCTTTTTTGTAAATGTAGATGTAAATTATGTTTTTAAGTTTGTTGCTAAGCATATGCAAGGATGACTGTTTTCAAAATACTTAACATTCACCATTTTTACCGAGGACTGTGAAGCTTTGAAATTCAAGTTGGGTGCCTGAAAGTGGGTAAACAAGTTCTGTGGGCAAATGTTTATATGGGAAATCTTGGCAGTTGTATTTATAGCTCAATTATACTAAGCCTGGTTCACCCCACCATGGCAGGTTTGTATTACAAGGTTTAAAAGCAATATAAATCCCATTAGTAACAACACTGTTTTTCCCTAAAAGATTAAATTAGTGGATTTACCACAGCTAGAATCATTATCTTGCCCTGCATGCGATGCCCAGAAACTTACTGATGAACTAACTCCATGTTACCAGGTGAAAAACAAGTTTTAGATATGGGGCAGAACAGGCATAGTGGTGTAAAGCCAGTGTGTATGTGTGTCTTCACAGATCTGAAACGGGCAGCCCAGACCATGGTTCATCAACTATCGAACAAGAATTGGCTGCCCTTGACTCCGAAATGACCCAGAAGCTAGTTGAGCTGAAGGAAAAGCAACAGCAGCAGCTGCTAAACCTCCGACAGGAGCAGTATTACAGTGAAAAGTACCAGAAGCGAGAGCACATTAAGCTGGTACGTTTGTTACGGCCTCTGCTTTTCTTTAGTGGTCTCTGGGTTAGTAATGAAACTGCTGTGATGTAAGAATGGAGTGTGGCTTACTCTTGCTTGGAGTCCATTTCAGAGCTTGATTTCCTTGTGATCCACTGCAACTCCAAGGAGTTGTTATGTCATTTGTCACCAACACCTCCAATGTACTTGGACAGCCTTGGATAAAAGGCAGAAAGGCAACAGGTTTATTATTACTACTGTGGAACTGAGTGCTTACCTCTAGTTATGTAAGCCTCAATTTATTGCAGCTTTTGGATGATGTTCTCATTTTGTTCTGCCCTTTTATTTTTTTATTTCAGTGTACAGCACTGAAGAAGGCAGGATTAGCTGGAAAATAAATAGAAACACCATAAAATAAATAAATGAAAATAATTTCAAATGTTCTCCAGGGCATAGAGTTATGCCAAAGAGCGTTCCTACTGCAGATGAATGCTTCGAGGGGATACAGGACATAATCTGTATATGGTGAAAAAATAGTTTTCATGCATCAGTCTGAGCTGGCTTGTGTTTTTACAGCTGGAGTTTGGCTGACAACTACAGCAAGATCACAGCCCTCTCACTGCTATAGAAGAGTCTGGACAGATGGCAGCTAATGCTGATGGATGTTCTCAGGCAAAAGAGAACATTTTTAAAGAGTGTTGTGAAAGCATAAACTGTTTCTCAGCTCCGGACAATCCTATCTCACACTTTTTTTTTTAATATACAATGTTTTACCTCTTCGCTGTTGCATGATTTGTCTGCTCTGTCTTGCCATCCAAAAAGCAGGTCATAGGAGTGATATGCCTGGCAATTGCTCAGCAAGGCCTTCTCACAAATCCATTCCCGTGGATCATAGCTCGGAGCTGACACTCCCAAGTGGTGCTCTGTTTATCATCAGTTGCATGTGAGACATTTCAGTGTTACCCAGCAGGAGTAGCTCCAGTGTGGGTGCGTAGAAATGGTTACCTGTGCTGCAGAGAGAGAGTTCCCATTCAAGTAACAATTGTTGGCTGAATCACAGGAATTTTACTTTTCATTAAAAACAACAACAGCAACAACAACAACAACAACAAAGCATTCTGAACCTACATAGTTGGGCTGATACTGTAAGTTAAGTAATTTCTCATTCCAAAATGGGAATTGGCAGTTCCCAAAGCCAAGTCCCGTTTTCTACATAATCCAGTTAGGAAGTATCATGATAAATTCTTTTTTTAACACAAAATATTCAGATGGTTTTTACCTCGGAGCTCTGCTGGAATTAATATTTGTTGCATATAAAATCTGTCTTGCAAATGAGAGATTCTTTCTGATTTATTGTAGAGCAGAGCCTGTTCTCAGCGTCCTTCTTCTTTTATGTAAGGAAAGAAGAGCTGAATGAGACCAGACAGACATTACTGTGCATTTCCTGATTCATCTGGTTCATGTGATTTATCACAGGCTTTTGAAGAAACTTAGATGCATATATGATGTTTAGCTGAAAACACATTATTTCTCTTTCTTGGAATTCTTTTTTTAGCTTATTCAGAAGTTGACAGATGTAGCAGAGGAATGTCAGAACAGCCAGCTAAAGAAACTGAAAGAAACGTGTGAAAAGTAAGGTGCTATTCCCCTTATAATTGATTACATCTCTTTATGATTTTCATTTAGATGCATTTTGAAACTAAATTTATTTTTTGTGCTTTAGAGAAAAGAAAGAATTGAAGAAAAAAATGGACAAGAAGAGGCAGGAGAAGATCACAGAAGCAAAATCCAAGGATAAAAATCAAATGGAAGAGTAAGTGTATTCCTACATTCATATCCTTACACATTTGGGGGGAATTCAAAATTTTTCACAACTGGAAAAATCAGAGTCTCAAGCCTAAATCCCAGCCAGCTTTTGTTCAGGCTGCAGTACCTCACCAAAGCAGTGGAGTGCCTTACTTCCGCTGATATTAATTCAATTTTCTCAGACAAATCTAATCTCCTATTGTACCAACACTGAGAGCCTGTGTGAGCTGCAGAAGTGCTGATGTGTGGTATGGGGACATGCCTTTGAGTGGCTTGATGGACTCAAGACGCTTTTAATCCAAATACTTTTCCTCTATGTGTGACTATAAATAGACTTAGTGACCTCAGTTTTTGAAGGGATTGATTTTACTTTAACTAAGTTTTTATTTCTGATTTATCCTTTCTTCTTAACCATCTTAAAGCCGCTATCTAAGAGAAATAGAATTAATACACTGGAAGGTTTGCTCTCTTTGTGGTAAATTACAAGCCGGAATTACACAAGTTGGTTATATTCTTCCCAAGGGCATGGCATCTAGGTTTGTTTGTCCTAATTAATTTGTTTTGGCAAGCTGCACGAAAAGAAAATGGGACATTTTAATCTTTGCCTGTTTGCTGGGATATTCTTTGTTACTGGTCTCTGTTGTAGTGACACTTAAGAGGAGTTAAAATTTCACAGAATCTTCAAGTATGGAAAAGACCTCCAAGATCCTTTAGTCCAACCATCCACCTACCACTAATATTTCCCCACAAAACCATGTCCCTAAATGTTCTTGTATCTAAATATTTCTTGAGCACCTGCAGAGACAGTGACTCAACCACTTCCCTGAGCAGCCTGTTCCAGCACCTGACCACTCTTTGCAGAGAAGTAATTTTTCCTGATACTCAGCTTGAACCTCTCCTGGTGCATTTTGAGGCCATTCCCTCCAGTTCTATTGCTAGTTATATGGGAGAAAAGTTGACGCCCACCTCGCCACACCCTCCTTTCAGGTAGTAGTAGAGAGTGATAAGGTCTCCTCTGAGCCTCCTCTTCTCCAGACTGAACAATCCCAGCTCCCTCAGCCGCTCTCGATAAGACTTGTGCTCCAGACCCTTCACGGCTTCATTGCCCTTCTCTGAACATGCTCCAGGAGTGCCATGTCTTTCTTTAGTGAGGAGTCCAAAACTGGACGCAGCACTTGAGGTATGGCCTCATCAGAGCTGAGTACAGGATAGTCATCACCTCTCTGCTCCTGCTGGCAGCACTATTTCTTACACAAGCAAGGATGCCATTGTCCTTCTTGGCCAGCTGGGCACACTGCTGGCTCCTGTTCAGCCAGTCATCGACCAATACCCCAGCAGGTCCATGTCCTCTTCACAGTTTTCCACTCTGTCACTTTGCCTCAAGTCTGTAACTTTACCTGGGGTTGTTGTGGCCAAATTGCAGGACCCAGCACTTGGTCTTGTTGGACTTCATCCTATTAGCCTTCACCCAGCAATCCAGCCTGTCCACATCCCTCTGGAGGGCCTTCCTACCCCCAGGCAGATTGACAGTTCCTCCCAACTTGGTGTCATCTGCAAACTTACAGAGGGTGCACTAAATCCCGTTGTCCAGGTCATCATGAAAGGTATTAAAGAGAATGGGCACCAGTACAAACCCCTGGAGATTACCACTTGTAACGAAACACCAGCTGGATTTAACTCCCTTCACCACCACTTTCTGGGCCCAGCCATCCAGCTAGTTCTTTACCCAGCAGAGTGTACCTGCCCAGGCCATGGGCTTCCAGGTTCCCTAGGAAAATACTGTGGGAGACAGTGTCAAAGTCTTTGCTGAAGTCTAGTAGACAACATTGACAGCCTTTCCCTCATGCACCAGGTCACCTGGTCATAGAAGGAGATGAGTTTGGTCAAGCAGGACCTGCCTTTCATGAACCCAAGCTGTCTGCACCTTATCACCTGGTTGTCCCACACATACTATATGATCTCACCCAAGATGATCTGTTCCATAACCTTTGCTGGCACTGAGATCAGATTGACAGGCCAGTCGTGCCCTGGATCCTCCTTCCAACCCTTCTTGTATATAGGAGTCACACTGTCAAGCTGCCAATTCTCTGGGACCTCTCTGGTTGACTCAGTACTATTGATAGATGGTGGAAAGTGGCTTGGCAGTCCCCTCTGCTAGCTCCCTCAGTGCCCTCAGATGGATCCTATCTGGTCCTGTGAACTTGTGACAGACTAGGTAGCAGATCTCTGTGTTTCCAACTGTGGAGGTTTATTCTGCTCTCCATCCCAGGCTTCCAGGATAGGGGGGAGAGTCTTAAAGACAGGTGTAAAGAAGGCATTGAGAACCTCAGCCTTTTTCTTATCCTCGTGGTTACGTTTCCCACCACATCCATGAAAGGATGGAGATTCTCCTTAGCCCTCCTCTTACTGTTAGTATATTTGTTAAAAAACAAAACAAAACAAACACTTTATTTATATAAATTTCGGAGCATCTCCATAGAATCTATGTATTTGGTAACAATAGAAGAAGGTCACAGAAGCTCGTGCAATGAACAGCATCAGATAATTTAAGAATCATTATTAAATTTAGAAATATCTTATAAAAATGGTAACAATGAGAACAATTGATTTAAAAAAAAAATGGGAGAAATAATATGGTTAGAGCTGACAGAATAGCATGTGCTCATGTAAGAAAAATGTGGTTAGTTGTTACAAAAATATTATAGCAGTAAAATCAATTGCAATAGGAAATTATTTGCTAGCTGAGAGGTTAATGAGACACTGGTGAGAAAAGCTCAGAAACAGACGCATGAAAATTCACTTCTGTTTCCCTTTTCATTTTTTCCACCACTGTCCCAAGAACTTTCTTTCTCCAGGCTTTTCAGAGAGCCCTTGGGAGAGGTAGGATGGGAGCAACATGGGAAACTTGGCTTTCCTCTGCCAAGTGACGCCATTTGTCCTCACTTTTGCAGTTGGACAGGGAGTAGTGAGACCTTCTGGTGAATCCTGTCTGAGTCACCCGTGCTGCACTGTTGCTTCATTAAAGATTTTCTTATGAAAATTTGAAGGAAAAAAAATACAGAGAAAGGAAGCATTATGTTAATTGTTCTTAATTATTTTTTTCTAGTTCTGCGCATGACCAGGGGTTGTATAACCTTGAACCATCAGATTTTAATCCCACCAGAATAGATTGCAATTCACTATTAAGCAATTAAGTTTTAGAGCATTGTCATGAATCTGATCAAATATCCACAAAATGTTATTTTATGTGCATGTATCCTTTTGAGAGATCTTGTCTTTACCAAAAGTTACCTAATAGCTGTCTCACTGAATCACTTTTAAGTAATTCTTTTGAGTTCTGCTTTTTGTAGTTTACAGGGCAAAACTGAGGACCAAAGTTAAGTCCTTCATCAGCAGTAGCATCTACACACTGACAGCTTATTTCACTGCTATACAAAGTGCCACTGTGTGGCAGTGTGCATCTGCATGCACTTCCCTAGGCTGACAAACGGGTCTTAACAAATGCTACCATCGCCTTGAAGATATGGCGCTACCCTATGGGAAAAAAAATATCATGAAAGAGCAGAGGTGTTGTTGCAGTATGTCATGGGATAATTGAAGCCTGTTACAAAACAAAGCACACTAAGGAAAAGACACAATGTTAAATGGGCAGACCTATACATTCAAAACATTGCCTTACTCTCTTTGAAGGAAGCTGGGAGCATTAAAATGTGATCTTATGGACTAATGTAACTTGTTGATTGCTTTTTCCAGAGAGAAGACTGAAATGATTCGATCATATATCCAGGAGGTGGTGCAATACATAAAAAGGGTATGTCAGGCTGTGTTTATTTTTCATTTTGGGGCAAAATGTCACCTTTCATGTGTTAGGTTCTATTTTACACTACAAATTCCAAGCTTCTATGTAAACACTCCACTAGTACAGATTTTTAACAGATGCAGTGTAGATTTCTATTGACATTCCACTCAAAGAAAAACTGTAATTTTAGACATATCTTTGTAAGTTTTAGTATTTAGAGGAAGAGACAGTAAAGAAGACATATTTCAATAAAGTTGTAATTCTTTTTTTTGATCTGGTGTTTATTCATGGAATATATACTCCATGGTTTCTTTCAGATACTGAGAAGTGTCTTAATTTTGAGGCTTTTTTAATTGGCATGCTTTTTCATAAATGTAAAGATTGCATACAGAACTTTTAAAGTCAATTAACAGTTAATTGTAGAGTATATTTTAAGCTCAAATAGACCTGTACAGTTACTGAAGTACGCAGAGCATTCTGAGATCTCTGTAAATCAAAGTCACAGAATTTCATTACAGATGTTAGTATTTCTGTAGCTATACGTGTTTTACATTGAGATGACAGTACAAGCAAGAGTGCTTTGATGTGGGAAGTTGTTATGAAACATGCTGCTACTGAATGTTCTCTTAATTTTATTTCAGAGAGAGTTAAATTCAAAAGCTGGCCCATTTTTGCCTACAGAGGCTTTGATTCAGGAAACAACATAAAGAATTAGCAAGTGAAGTGTGCTTAATTCCTATTGCAGTTAGGCATATAGTTAGGAGCACTGTATTAGATGGGGCCCAGAATTTGTCAGCGTGTTCATTTAGGGCTCTAGGACTTTTCTTTTGGGAGCAGGATTCATCTCACACAGCTCACGGGATAAAAGCTGAAGCAAAATAATACAAACTACTGCTAGAGAAGGGGTGGGAAGAAAAGAGTATGCAGTATCTGAAATGATTCTCTGCTGTTTTCTTACAGCTAGAGGATGCTCAGAGTAAAAGACAGGAGAAACTGATAGAAAAACACAAGGAGATTCGTCAGCAAATACTGGATGAAAAGCCCAAGGTAAAGAGTTTTAAACAATATTACAAAAAATGATCTTCAGGAAATAAAGTATTCTATATAGCATGTAAGTTTATATTTAAACACGTGAAAGTCCATACGTAACATTGTGACTGTTTTCTTTTAATACTCAGAATGTAAAAAAGGTAAATCAAATAGCAGCCTAGTGAAGAACACCACTACAAGTCAGGTGTCATAAAGCCAGGTTTGTTTATTAGTACTCATGATATCATTAAAAAGCTTTTAGTGTAACTGGTGCTTCTGACCAGCAGAGTGTGCCCTTCCCTCTAATGTACTTCAGCAGTACGAAAACAAAACACAGTTTACATTGAAACAAAAGAGATATCTTTTTAGCATACTTGCCTCAGATAATTATGATAATTGATGCGTTTTTGTGGAAAACAGAAAGAGTTTTCATAGTGTTAGCTTATAATATTCTATATTGCTTGCTGGATTTCCCCTATTTCATTTCGTACAGCTGTGGTATCTGCATGCACTCTTCTGAAATACTGTTTCTGATCCAAAATGTTGTGGGCTGACTCCTGCTCCTACTGAAGTTGGTGGTAGTTTTGCCAGTGACTTCAGAGGAGAAGGTTTGGAGTCTTCTCTTGTGCATGATTTTTCTGCAGGAAGAGTAGGTTACTGTATAACCAGACTGTCACACAGAGACCTGTTTTGAGCAGAGCTCATATCTAAGTATGGTTCTTCAAAGCCCGTTGTGTCATCTCTGCTTTCATTATTTCTCCACTTGCTCAAGTACGTGTTCTAGGCTTCACTTTAATTTCTTGTCTGTGTCTGCAGTCCTGTTGTTTACATGTTTGTATTACAACTTGAATTTCAATATTGGGTGTCATCTAATTGGTGCTGTCATGTCATTTCTGTGAGTTATCAAGAGAACAAATTAGGCTCAGGTCTGCATAACTAGAAATTTACAGCAACTTAGACAAATAAATATGTTTGAGAAATATGAGAATAAATATGTTTCTGATTTCTTACTCATTTTAAAAATGAATTTTGTAAGTTGCCTGGAACTTACCATGTTATGGACATCTGGGTCTGAAAAACACGCAGAATATTATGGTGTGCATTTGATGTTATAGGATTGTGAACTAAGAAAAATGGAATTTAAATGCTGAATGTATTTCAAAGAGTAATCTTGTAATGCTTCACAAATGCTTGAACACACTTCTCTGTGCATCCTTTTTAACTTGATGCTTTTAGAATTTATTGATTCACTCACAAATAGCAAATCTGCACAAAATGTGTTGCTCAGGACTTGGGTTGCATTTTGAAAGGTTATGGTGGACTGGTAGCATTAAGCTCCTCAGCTGTCCATGTGCCAAGCATTAGATCATGGCATAGAGCAGCTCCAGATCCCTTGTCTTTGCCTGCATCTGCCATCAGTCACAGCACTACAGCAACCAGCACTCCTGAGTCAGTTCTGTCAGGTTCTCCAGAGTAAATCCTCTACTGTAACGTGCCTAACAGACACTTTTTTTTTTTCTTTCCTTTCCCACCTACTGAAATAGGCAGAATTTTACTGAATTTGTGATGGTATGTGCTGCTGTTTGTTGACACATGAGGACTTAGGCAAAACATAATTGCTCGTTTTATTAAGGTGTTATTTTTTTCTTCATGTTCCTATTTTATATCCGTATCCACCTCATAAGCTTCCTTAGTAACGGGGCATGCAATATAGAATAGATCAAACTCATTCCCAGCTGAGAACCACGGGTGTATTTTATGCATACAGCAGCTTGTCTAGGGACAGCTTTTTTAGTAGGCTGGGCTCGGATGCTTCAGCGTCGAAACACCCACTACAATTTATGCTAGTTGTGTCAAAAGGGTTTTCTGGCAGTATCAACAACCCCTAAACAAAACGTTAAATATGCGGGAAAGAATTTTTAGTATTGTTACAATAATTCCATTGGAGACAGATTGGCCATCATCAATCACTGTCCTGTGGTTATTTATTACTGACTCAGTTTGTTGTGCTACGACTTTGTGCACAGCGCTCTGTCAAAGCCGGGAAGAACATCGTTTCATTTCAAAAAGTGCTGGCAGCAGACTGCCATACTACTGAGATAATTTATTTCTTTTTCTTTTTTTAAGTATGAGTTTGCAGCCTCTTTTGTCATGGTGCATGTAGGTCACCAGAGGAAAGCTTGCTTTAGAGTGCTGACTTTTAACACAACAGCTTAAAGAGACTGCCCAAACTTGATGCAAATTAGTTCCCCACACTGAAGGCAGGCACTCTTTGTTTAATTTTAAAATCTTGTGCTCTTAGATGAAAGCACGAACGCAGAACTGATTCACATTTTGAAACTCTGCCTTTTCATCATATATGTAATTTCTTTCTAATGTTTAGATGTGAGACTGTTTTTGAACCTTGGTCTGCTGGGCTATTATGTAAAATATAGCTTTTTTTCCCCTTGGTAGAATTGGAGAGTGGATAATGTTAGGCAAAAGTATGGAAATAATTCTTCAAGTAGTGGTGCCGCTGACAAATGAGCCCTAAATCTCCTTCTGTGTCTTTGTGAGTAATTAGAGCATCTTTATAAGTATTGTCACCATTTTGTTGTTGTCAGTATTGAATAACATTATCAAATCTCTTTTTATGTGTGTAGAAACAAGGTAACCATTTGCACAACCATGTTTACAAAAGGAGAAACATTGCTTAGAAAGTCAAATAGGTTAAAAAAAAAAATCTAACTTGAGTGCCATTGTAGCGAACACACAGTGGAAACGAAGTTCAAATGGTTTCATGCTGTCTTTTTCCTAACAGCATAATTGCCAAGAGAAGCCATATGTATTTTCTTTTCTCCTTTTTTCTGTATGTATACATTATCTCCTTGCTATTTTACCATCGGCAACAGCTTGTATTTTTTTCTGCTCTGTTCTAATTCTTTGTCTTCTTTCTTAGTCATTAATACACCTTAAGCTTGTCCTGTCCATATCTTCTTCCCCTCGATCATCTCTTCTATGTCCTATGGAATTGCCATAGATAAAGCTCATTACACCACAGTACTGAATTCTGCACATCAGTGTGATTTTTAGATTCTTCTTTACAGCGCGTTTGCCCCTCATTACCTAAGCACAACAGAGTGTGTTGAGGATGAGTATGCATCTCAATTTTTGCCCTTGACAGCCTGTGCATCACATTAAACGTAAATCCAGTGCGTTTCCTTCCTCCCATCCTTGCCTCCAATTTCATTGTAATTACAAAAATCAATACACATGAGGCATGACAAGGAATTAATTATTTTTCCAAGAATTGACTGAGTTACAGTAAATAGACCCAAACCTCCTTTAATTGAAATCAGTGAGACTTTTGTTATTGAGGCTCGTGGGCTAGAGTTACACTTGAATACCAACACTAACTTAGACTCTTGTGCTCTTGAAATCAGCCCCAGCTCCGCATTGCATTAACTGGAGTGTTTGAGCTTCAGTGGAGCATGGTCTTAGATCCAGAGCTGTCAAGGGCAGTGCTAAGTACTTCCTGGTTTTGTAGCTCATGTTTGTGTTTCTGCTTGCACTTCTGCTGCTCACACTAGCACAGCTATGGCCTGCCACATGGTGTGGGCTCTTCTAGCAACGTGGAAGATGCACAATTCTGGATAAGGCTTGATCTTTGGAAAAAGGCACAACAGCCACGGGCTGTGCAGACTTCATCCTGTTATGTCTCTGTGGTCTTTTACCAAATGAAAAAATGTAGCCTTAAGGTAGAACATTTCTTTTTCCTTTCAAAAAATACAGTGAGAACAATTCTTTGAAATTATAGATCAGTTATTGATAATGGAAAATAAAGCCCTCTGCTGCATACTAACTCATTTCAAAGAACACGCACTTATTATTTCACAGTTTGACATGTATAGTTGTGCCCAATGAGAGTTGCCACTTCTGTATCCAATCAAGAATTAATATTAGCACCATACCTGAAAAAGTTATGGGTCCTAAAAATGACACATAGTCATATTATAGCAAAAATGAAGTGATGTTCATTCTTTACAACAGTAAGCCACTTCAATTCTAGGGTATTCCTTTCATTCCATCAGGCTGGGAAGAACCTCCAGGGTCTTTAATCTCAGGACTGGCTGCTTTTACAGTCACTTATCCTCTAAGCCTGTTTTTGAAATACTACTCCTCAGTGACTCCTTCCGACTGATTATATTTGAAAATTCAGTGAATGATTTCATAGATTTCAGACAAATGCTTCTTATTTCCTGAAAATATATTTGCAAAGGTGAAAGCTTGCCAGATAGGTTTTATGTAAAGCTTTGTGTCCATCTTCATGCAGATAGTGGTGTGAAATGATTCTGAAAGTCGAGTCAGCAGAATCACCTCTAACTTCTGAAAGGCAAATACAGCAAATGCATTTCACAGCACTCTTAGATTTGATTTCAGTTAACCTCCAAGTCTAGAGCAGCTCTATTAGCTCATCTGGAAGAGAGCAGTTCTTAGGAACTTTGATGACTATTCCAGTGTCATTTCAGCTCACTGCATAATTCACAATAACAATGCATTGTCCACCAAAATCCCTTTTTTATCCTTTATACCTCTGTAGGAAGCCAAAATGTCTTTTGGTTTAGCTGTGTTTCAATTCAAACCTTTCCAAATGCATTCCAGTTTAACCATAGGCGATCATTCAAGAATTTCAGAGAAGGCATTTGCAGGAAAAGTTCATTTCAGTTTATCCAGTTTCATGGGACCTTGTACTGTGTGGATTTGGTTTAGGTAAAAGTGATTTCTTCTGTTAATTCTTTCAGTTTAAACATTACAAAGTTTGAAAGGAAATTTCTCTTGAATCTGTTGCTGCTAAGCTAAAAAGATTGATGGCAGTAACTGCTGGAAAAAAAATCAACACTGATGTTAGAGGTTTGAAAATAATTTACTGTTTGTTTCATTGCTTGACTTTGGGTTTTGGTACTTGTATATTCATCAGAAGGGAGTAATAAAATGCTTTTCTGCCTTATTAAATGGGCAACAATATGGAGAAATGCATGGAATTTACCCTCATTGAACAAAAAGTATTTCAAAGGACTGTTTTTAAATGAGAATATTTGGACTGATATTTCTAAAATCTTCCTATGACTTGATCTTTAAGTATCTGGCATCTTCCCACTTCAAGAGCAGAGACTGCATTTATGTTGGAGGATGCAGCTTTCATGCAGCATTCACTAGAGGATCTTTGCACATTGCTCAGCATCCCTCATCAAGTTCTAAGTGGCAGTCAGTCTAATTATCTGATCAGCTTTGAGTGGTTTACGCCCTGATATTTCTTTAAATGCTTTATTAGTGTGACTGTGAGGCAGTCCCCTGTTGCAGAGTGGATTTATTTTTCAGGAAGCAAGGGTTGTGGTTTGTTTTTTTTTTTTTCTGTTTCTCCCGGTGGATGAAGTGCAGGATGCGCTTACCTTAGGTCTGTGAATTGAGTGGTAAATAATCTTGCTTCACTCGTTAAAATGGAATAGGCTGACCTTTATCTTACATCAATTTGATGCCAATAAAACTTCGTTAAATTCTCTGAAGTGACTAGCTCATGAGTAGGCCTGAGATCAAAACATTTCAGTCAAAATAACAGCATGCTCTAAGGAATATTTTTGAGTAAGACCTTGCTTGCTTGATTGCTTGCTTGTTTGTTTATATTTTTTCTTCACAGATTGAAATTTTTAATGATCAGTTATTTTTCCAGCAGAATAAATATTGCAGAGTGAGCAATGAATATCAGGTCACAAAAGATGTATCTAACAATTTGAGGTGATGTTTATTGTGTTAATTAAATGTCTTCCCATATTAGTCTTGCAGATACTCATATGTCATGGGAACGCACATGAATACTAACTTTCAAATCAACAGCATCACGTTTCCAATGCAAATATGCTTTTTAAATTTAAATTGATTTTAAATGAATTAGAAAAAATACAAATCTATTGCAGTAAGAATGTAAGTAAGTGTGCAGTAAGTATGCAGTAAGTATGAAAAAGCATTTTAGTGAAAAGAGACAAAACATAAGAAATTTAGGTTGCTGTTTGTTGGTAAAAAGTGACAGATTTCACACATATATTCTTTCTACTGGAAACCAGACAAAGTATCGGGTGTCGTATGGGGCTGAAACAAAAGAAAATAAGTGATTTGAGAAAGCACACTTTTTTTCACTTTACCCTACTGTGAATACAAAAAAATGTTATAAAGGTAGCAGAGTCAGTGGTGATTTAAACTGGTATGACTGGAGGCAGAGTATGGCGTATAATGGCGGTTATGTGGCAACTTTGCTTTCTGAGGGTTGGTGAGATTTTCCTGGACGACATGCTGATATATGGGCACTGTGATCTTTTATTTTTTAAGAAAAAGAAGTTCAGAGTCCAGCTCCCATCTGTGGGCTGAATATGTAGAAAAAAATTAAGCGGCACAAATTTGAGAATTCTTCCTGAATGAAAAAAAACTCACTGATTTTCTTTTGTCTAATTGGCATAAGTGAATGGATTCCTTATTCATCTCAGCTGAGCACATGGCTCACATCTCAGATACTGTGGTTATCTACTCAATTAGCCGTCCTGACAGACCTCAGAAAGCCAAAAACCAAAGCAGATTGCCATTTCCCCCTTTGCATGGTATACAGCCCAAGATGGGGAGAGGCCTCACCTCTCAGAACCTCCCCTTTGGCTGTAAAGAAGGCAAATAACGTGAATTCAGAGGCGGTGCCCCCTCGATTCCACCCTTTCATCAGCAAGAAGTGCTGCAGCACTCAAACAAATCTGGTTTGGGGACAGCGCAGATGTTCATATGTGGCAGACCTATTTGAGCTTGCAGAGGGGCATCCAGCTTTGCATCTACTGATGACCACAGCAGCACAGGGTGGCATATAGCAGATATGCTGTTTCACTAGGGAAAGCTGGAAGACTTTACCATCCTTGTGGCTTGTGTAACATCATGGGATTGATAGATGGGGAGACAGATCAGCCCAACGGGGGAGGAATAATAAGCAATGAATGTGCTATTATTTACCATTAAGCAGATAAAAAGATGTCCCATCCTCCCATCTCCCTCTTCATAACGGACTACTGCAGTGAACATCCATCAAAGTGACAGAACAGACCGTGTTTTCTTGCCATTAGGGATGCAGTTTCAGAATACTATCACCATTTGCAAACAAAATCACTTGGTTAAAGAAAATGACTTATATTTCTACAGTAGCTGGTTTTACTATAATGTGTTGTTACTTTGATCATCCAAAGTGCTTAATTTGTGTTAGAAAGCTACTCAATTAAGGGGAGGGGGGGAATTCACAAATTGCTATACGCGTGGTCAGCTGAGCTATGTAATAAAAATTGAAAAGTAATAATTATCTTTTCTCCCTTGGAAGATTAATTGCTGAACTAGACCTTATTTCTGATGTTAAGATTAGTGAATGGTTAATTCTTCTTAACAAAAGTACATTTTCTATGCAGCAGTGAGCACAGTGTATTTTCCCATAGGCTGAAGAAAACAAAAATGTGAATAAAATGTGAAAAATGTATGTATGGCTTCTTCCTGCAAGGTCAAGTTCAGGACGATAAACGTCCTAGACAGAGCACATTGTCTCTGCAGAAGATGCTCTTCATTGTACTGCAGGTAGCTTAGGACAAGAAAATAACAACCCAGAGTAAGCAGTACAGCATTAAAAAGCCCCTTATCTGTTCTCTGTAGTCTTTTAAACCACTTCGGTCTGCAACATCCCATCCCATCCTCTGCTCTGCAGTAGAATGAATGAGTGCCAGCTGCTACCTGGTTACCTGTGTCCATGTGGCCCACTCCTTTGCTGGTTTCTGTTCTATATTTATTGCTTTCCAGAGCTGAAATTTTCTGGAGAATGGATGGGTGGCTTCAAAGTAGCAACTGCCTGCGAGAAAAACTAGCCTGTATGTTAACAGTGTTATCTCTGAAAGAGAAACAGAGGCCAGACGTTTTGTGTCGGAATGTGTAGCTTAAGTTGAGCAATATTTAGATTTGCCAAGAGAAGTCACTGCTAGAAAATCAGTTGTGATTCTGCCATGACAAGTGTTGTCCATGGTAAACCTTAGTGAACAATGTAACCGCAGCATGCTGTTGACTTCCCTTCACCTTTTCCTAAGTTATTCTAGTACTCTGTGTAATAGGTATTCTAAATATATGCATTGTATGTGTGTGTGCATATATTACATTTGAATGTATGATGACACAGAATTCAAATGTGGAGGCTTCATATGGCATCTTATACATCTCCACATCACTCTGTGTCAGGATGAGAGAGAACAACAAATACTGTGAAGGCAGAAACCTGTGCTCTTACACAGCTGCATTCATCACTGAGCAACAACAGCGACATATTTGTTAATTATCAGATTTTCTGTGCAACTTGACAAATGATTAGAGATTGAGTCTGACAGAGCTAATGGAAAAATGTTAGGAGAAATATTAATGCTTACTGTGTAAACTCATTAGAGAGATGTTTTAAAATGCATGAAGTGAGGAAAAATATGTTCCTTAATGAACAGAGAGATGAAATCACTGGTCCTGCAAAGATTGTTTTATATGCGTAGCTTTGCATATGTAAATGGCTCTTAAGACATTGATTCTATCCCTGTGCAGGATCAATCTGCAAAATAGAGCCAGTAGTGGCAGAGCTGCTGTGTATCTGCCCATGAGGTAGCAGCATTGCAGCACTCGTTAAAGACACAAGTCGCTGTTATTAGTGCAGTCGCAGGAGAAGATGGGTCCTGAATTTATCTTGCAGTGCGACTTCAGGATGACAAATGTGTTAGCAGAAAACAGTTACAGAAATTTCAAAAGCAAAGTGGGTTTAAATGAAATATATTGACTAAAAAGTATATTGAGAATTATAAAGAAAATCGCAGGAGTTTTGTTGTTTTTAGAAATTGTAAAAAAAATCTGCACCAAGGACATGTTGTTGCTTTGAGATGCATTTATTTCCCCAGCAGTCTGAGAGTACTGAGTCTAGTGGGGAAAGAAAACTCCCTGCACATCATCCAGAAGGAAAAGAACGTGGACTCCCAGCATCTCAGCCATGTCAGCATGTGCTTTCCTTGCAACACGGGTACAGCTCTCTGGGGTCTGGCAGCTTTCCTTAGTCAGCAGCAGAATAGTGGGGAAGGGATGCAAGCAAGCTGCTCCTGACTTGCTTGTTCTCTTGGAACATTAGTTTTCATTATATTTCTTCTATGACTCATTTCTAACAAATCAGCATTTTCTGGCAGAAATACATTACATTAGTTGTGGATGCTAGCATATAGATTTAACTATAGTGACTCAGTACATTTCCTTTTATTCAGCCATTTGATGGCAGAAAAAAGTTCTCGCCAAGCGATTGAGGAGTGTGACTAAGCACATAAACTACAGCTAAGAACTGTAAATGATCTCTTTTATGGAGTCCTAGTGATTTGTAAGCTTTGTGTGGAATAAGTGGTTGTGTCCAAGAAGGCAAAACGTAATCCAGAGATGGTGAGATATGGAGCCTGGCTTAAGGATGCTCAATGCTTTTAAGCTCTTGTAACATTGACCTTTCCAGAGATTGTTTGTAGGAAAATTATCACGAGAATGGTGAAAGTCAATAGTTTTCTTCCATCACCAGCATCCCACGTCCCTGCCCCCACAACATTGTTTCAGAATTTAGGTGACCATCTAATGTAAAAAATTCCTTTTCAAACCTACCAAATATGGGACGGCAAGTTGCAGTCCTGGTTAATTTCATTCAGTTGCAGTCCTCCGGGTTTGGCCTCCAGCTTATAGAAATGAATGAAGACATTCACTAGGGAGAAAATTGTTATCAGGCATACCGTACTGGCCTGGCAATAGCAGACAGTGTTATCTAGTCTTTTTTTTTTTTTTTTTTTTCCCTTTCTTCTTGTATTTCTCTGCTTTCCACATTCCTCAGTTTTACAAACTCTCTCACTGTCTTGCACTGACCTTCCTTTCACAGTATATTGTTTCTTTTTATGTTCTCTACTTAAATATCCTTTACTTATACTTCATTTCTTAAACTCTTTTCTCCCTCTTGCTTTTTGCCATCACTCTGCTGTTAACTTTGCTATTAAATTTTGAGGAGTGTCTACAGGAACTCAAAGAAATAATGTTTCTTAGAGATTACAAGACTAATTAGAAGAAGAAACCTGAAGGGAAAAAGTACTATAGAGTTGACATGCTGTGCAGGTCTGTGAGCTTGACTGTATACCTGGGATACATTCCAAAGTCATCCATCAGGTGAAAGATGAGATGCAGAAACTCCAAAGGTGTATGAAAAAGTAATTTATAATTACTCATAAGCACTCAAAAACTGGGTGATGTAATAGGAAGAGTAATATTTAGAGTGAAGTAAATGGAAAAAAATGAAACTGAAACCAGAAGACAATAGAAAAAGGTGAAAATGGGTCTAGAGAATTTAGATGCAAAATTGAGAATGGTTGAAGACTTCAGAGAGAGAAAATGTGAAATGTAAATGAAAGAATCTGTACTGTGGAATGGAGTATAGGATCTTGGCTCCTTTCCCATTTTTACAATTTTTGTTTTTTATCCAGTCCAACACAGCAAAAATGCAATGAAATTACATCCAGCAAAATGGCATTCTTAGTTTCTGTGCTCAGTCTGTGAGCAGTAAGAACAGCAGGTTTTACTGTGATGAATTCTGAGCAGTAGTGTCAGGTTTATGCAACAGCATGCAACCTATAGTCTGCTGCAAGGTACAGCTCTGATTGACAGTGTTCCTCTGGTACACTTACAGTCACCTGAGGAGGAAATGAACATTTACAGTTTTGCTTTGGAGACCAAGGCCAAGGGCAGATGGTGGATTAGATATGGATTGCTTAGATCCTTTGATTGCTGTCCTTGGAGGAGACTAATGGTAGGTTTTTTATAGAGAGAAGGGCCACTAGACCCTGTAGCAAGTACTGGGTAGATGGACATGAGCAGCACAGGACTGATGGCAGCAGGGAGCTTAACAGCGCTGCACTCAGTTTTCTAGGAATGTCAAGCCAGTTGCCAATAAATTGCCAACAATTTGTTGGTTGTTCTGGAATCTTCATTGTGTTGAGTCCACTTTGTCACATTCTGCAGATATTGTTGGACATTTCAACTGCTGGACCAAATGTAAAAGATGCTGTTAGTTAACTACAGATGTATTTCTAGAAAGAGAGACTAAACGGCAGGTACTGTCTGTGCAGCCCAGCATTGTAATCACTGAGAATTGGAAGTGGATTGTTTGGTAAATAGTATAGATTATATAATATAATAGATTATTGATAATAGATTGTTTGGTAAATAGAGAGTGGTGGTAAATGGAGTCAAATCCAGCTGGCGAAGGAGCTGGGATTGTTCAGCCTGGAGAAGAGGAGGCTCAGGGGAGACCTCATTGCTCTCTATAACTTCCTGAAGGGAGGTTGTAGTGAGCTGGGGGTCGGCCTCTTCTCTCGTGTCATTAGTGATAGGACCAGGGGGAATGGCTTCAAGCTACAGCAGGGGAGATTCAGGCTGGACATGAGGAAGTATTACTTTTCAGAAAGGGTGGTCAGGCACTGGAATGGATGCCCAGGGAGGTGGTGGAGTCACCGACCCTGGGGGTGTTCAAGGAAAGACTGGATGTTGTGTTGAGGGACATGGTTTAGTAGGAGCTATTGGGAATAGGTGAACGGTTGGACTGGGTGATCTTTTAGGTCTTTTCCAACCTTGGTGATTCTATGATTCTATGATTCTATGATTCTAATGCCTACTAAACCTTGGTTGGCAACAGAAACAGACATCAATTAAGATGAGATAAAAACTAGAAAGTTGATTTCTGTGATACGATACTGTTGCCACCACTCTTTGTTGGTTTTTAAAATATGCTTTACAAGTATATGTATCATGGAACAAACAAAATGCATGTATTAATGTACAGAGATCCTAAATGATTGTATTTTTCAATGATCTGGTATCCAGCTCAATTCAAATCTTCAACAAGGTTGGAACAGGAAGGCATTCCAATAACTGGAGGTATCCCACGTGTAGTTTTAATCAGTAAATTCCTCTTCAGTGGTGCTTTAGTCAGAGCAGACTGACATGCTGGATGGGCCCTTGGTTTGTGATATGAGCGTGTAACTTTTGCTCTGCTACAGGAAAGAGCAGATTGTCTGCACTCTGAATCGTCTGAGCATTAATAAGTGAAGCATTGCTCAGGTCAGGCTGTTACCTATAAACTCATTAACCCCTTCTTCTGCTACTACAAATTTTATAAAAGGGAAATATAAGGAAATTTCACGTGCAATAGATGTAGTCCAGTTGTTTGTTATATTTTTGAATGTGTTTGAGTCCATGCCTGACAATAAATTTTTTTATGTGTACTAGATATATTACGAATGCAGATATGCTATATCCATAGAGATTTGTTTGATAAACATATTCTGGATGCATCTGTTAAATTAGTAACAGCCTTGTAGGATATGAAACACATTATTAAAAAATAATATTAATGATTGTAAAACTGGCCCGATCAGCCTTCAGTTAATTACAGTCTGATTCAACCCTCAAGGTTTGGGGTTTTTTTCTGTAATATCACCTGCCTAGTATGCTGGTGGCCTTCTGGAAAGACAATAAATGAAAACTACAGAGAAGGAATTTTATTCACCTAATGGGAGCCTTCATTGGCAGCAAATATAGCCAAATGATGTGAGATAAGGGACCTTGAGAATGTGTTGGTGGTGGTTAAAAGTGTAAAGCCACATTGATTTGGTTTGATACACCCAGGAGAAGAAAACCACAGCTCTAAACATTAGTGCATGCTTTTCACAGCTCAGGAAGGAGCCTGTGCTTGAGCATGTTCAGGATAGCGAGTGATTAGCAGTTCTGTAGAAAACTCAAGACTAACCTTATAGCTTCAGTGCCTAAATTAGAAAACATAAATAACCTTCAACTGTTTATCCATATAACACTTCTCTACTGCTCCTGCATTGTTAGGGATTTGTTGGGTTAAGCACACCTGAGATTAGATAATAAGGGCACATAAATGCTTAGGTAATAAATATAGGAAAATGTCATAAGAAGAGAGTTTCATTGTAAATGAGCTTCTAGCTAAATTCTCTTTTCAGTAGTCTTTGTGTAAATCGCAGTGGCTGTTCTGTTCAAGGAGAGTCATGGCAGTGCTTGTACACTTACAAGTACTTGTTTCTGCATACGCTCATAGGGAAAGAGTTGAAACTTTTATTTTCTCACCCTAAAGGTTGACACATTGCAAACAAGAGAGATGAGCTGGCAGGGGAAGTGAGAAGCGAAGCATCAAAATGTCACTGTGCATTTGTCATGTACGTGGCTTCCCAATGAGTGCATAGACTAGTCCATTATAAGATAAAGCTCTATCTCTAGAGCTACATAAACCCAACCAATTAACACCAGTTTCTCAGACAATTTTTCACTCTTGTTTTTTGTGAATGCCTGTTTTCACAGATTGAAAACATTCTTTTTCTTCACATCTCTTTCCTTTTCTATTTTTTTATTTGAAAATTGAAAATTGTCATTTGCTTTTGTGTTTAGTTATCTGGTATAACTGCCTCCTGGGGTGATCAAGGTGCCCTGGCCTCCCTACCTGATGAGGAGCATTGTGAACTACTTCTACTTCACTGTAAAACTACTTCTAACAAAGTTCAGATTAATGGTGATAGTTTCATAGTTTGAAATACTTTGAAGTATTTAGGGTAGTTCCTACCTTGGGTGTTTGTTCTGGTAGGTTTGTGCTCCTGTGGACTAAATGCCAGACTGATACTGGACTAGATACGCTAGACTTCTTATTACCTTAATTATGTAATTATTGTATACCTTCTAGAACTTGCTTGTTAAAGTTGTGGAGATCCCGTAGTGATCTAACTCCCACATTTTTCTTTGATTCTTATATTTTGCTAACAGACTGTGTCATAACATTTTGCATCTTCACCACCCATAGAGTACAAGTGCTTCATGATTAGCGCCTTGACTTCCCGTACAGCTGTCATTACTGCTCACCTAGTTAGGCCTTTCCCAAACCAATTGTCAGATTCATTCATAGAGTATTGTAACAAAATTAATCTCGTGTTACTTTTCTAGCTCACAAAATACGGACTTTTTTTTCACATTTAGTGTTGATATAGTGGCAAAATTCTGCACCTCCCTGAGTTGGTTTGTTAAGACTGTGGTCTGCCTTGCTTGCACAGTTACTGACTGTGCAGGGGGCACATGTGACTGTCCTCTCTGGTGATTTACTGACAGTTTTCCCGATGATAAAGGGTATTGTTGCACAGCTTCCACTAAAAGCACTATTCACCATTAAGTTTTATGGTGGCTTTTCAGGTCAAAATTTCTGTTTCTCCTTCAGGTATCTGAGCAAAGTTATTGTTTGATACATAAACCCATGAGAACATGCAATATTAATAATAGTGTAAAATTACAAGTGTATTATGTTAGGTGGGTATTAACAACTTGACCTTCTGTTTTATATGAAAAGCTGCCTTCAGAGAATTATTTGATCCCACCTCTATTTCCTTTCCAGATTTATGTTTCTCCAAGGAAGCCTCTTGGTTAGGATCATCTGTACAGTTCTGTACAATATACTGTTATCACGCAATATAAGCCATAAATTATGTTTTTTAATACTCTGATTTTCCCTCTCGGGAGTTTCCAATCAATAGCCATAGGACTCTACTGCTTCTTCCTCAATATCTCTCAATTAGCCTCTCAATCCTATTTGCAGCTATTAATGCTCTTCCTGTTTTAGCCTGTCACTCACACTCGAGTCCTTCATACATAAAGCTTAATGTAATTTTTGTAAGAGCACATGTGGAGGCAGCAGTCCTGGTGTTGTTACCACAGTGTGGCTCCTGAGGCCCTGGCAGCCAGGGGAGCCTTCCCACCACACAGACTGCATCACTTCTGTCAGCTTCCTTTACAGCTCAGGAGGAATGGAAGCAATATCCAGCAGCAGTTCCATAATGTATGTTTCTTTCTCATTTCACATAATAGCTTTTAAAAACGTTTTAATTACTTAGCAGCTACCATTTTTGTTACGGGCAATTTTAACACACAGTTAGATATGGGCTTTTGAGGCATTCTTTGTGTCATGAACATGGTAATTTGTAAAGAAGCAGAACTTCTAACTCATTTTTAGCTCTCTTAAATAGTGTTTAACCCTCATCTTAATTGTGCCCCTTCGCTTTCTTTCTGTAGATGTGTTGCAGTTCCCTGTGGTGCAGAATACAAAACAGGGAGGTGCAACAGAATGTTCTCATAGAATATCCTGAGTTGGAAGAAACTCACAAGGATCACAAGCCTCACAAGCCCAACTTGCAGCTCCATCCAAACCAAACTCTGTGTCTCAAAACATTTTGTGTCCAAACACTTCAGGAGCTCTAGCACTGGGCCCATGCCCACCGCCCTCTGGGGCAGACCCTGTCCCTATCCCCCACCTGCCCCTCTTCTGACACAGCTCCATGCCATCCCCAGAGAGCAGAGCTCAGCGCTGCCCTTTACTCCCTCAGCTCCTTTGCTCTTGGCTGAGCAACCCCAGGGGCCTCAGCGTTCCTCACACACCTTGTCCTCTAGACCCTTCTGCATCTTCATAGCCCTCCTCTGGATGCTCTCAAATAGCTTTACATCCTTTTCGTGCTGTGGCAGACTGCATCCACTGCAGGAGATGAGGCCACACAGTGCAGAGCAAAGGAGTCAGCCCCTCCCCTTGCTCAGTGGCAGCGCTGGGCCTGGTGCCCCCCAGGTTGGCCCTCTTGGTGCCAGAACACACTGTTAATTCAATTGAATTGCTTGATTTTTTTTATTTTTTTATTTTTTATGTTCTCATCCATCAGTGAAAAAAAATAGGTTTCATTTTCTCAGGGGTTACATTTGCGGTTTCTTTCTGTAGAGCTATGAGCAATTGTAGCATTAATCATAAGATCATCATAGAATCATAGTTCAGCTCAGATTCAAAGAGATCCATCCAGTCCCACCCCCAGACATGGGCAGGGCTGCCCCCACCACCTGAGGCTGCCCGGTGTCCATCCAACCTGGTCTGGAACACCTCTGGGGTTGGGGTACCTGCAGCACTCTGGGCAGCCTTAATCCATAGAATTGTTGCCTATTAATATTGTGAGTCAGGTTTTGGCATGAATGCCAAATAACCCTTTTGGGAGGCTATTGAGTGAACACATTGAGCAGGAAAAAGTGGCTCCCTTTGTCCTTGTTCTACCTCTCTGTAGACATTTATTTTCCTGTCCATTTTCTTCAATAATTTCCTTTCCCTGGCTTGCACTTTCTCAGGACATTGTTAGAGGCATTGGATAGTTGCAGTGCAACAGATGCTGTTTGCAAACCTCTGACGTATTCACAGGGCTCAAATCAGCTTAAGCTTTCTCTGGGTATCAGCCCATCAGATAAAGTAGATTCTTTGCTGCCAGAAGTCAGGCTTTCCCCATTTCTACCTTTTTCTTGTTCTTGCCCAGTTTGTAGTCTTTCATTGCCAAACTCTCTTGGCAGCTTAAGATGATGTATAGTTGAATAGTCTTTCTCTGTTGTTGCAGTAGAAGGGTGATTTGCTTTCACCTCTGCCACCATATAACAACATACAGATTTGTTTTCAGGGTGTTCTGAGCTATTGCAGACAGACCTTGCCATCCAGGAGACAGCTGTACAGGCAATATAAGTTTCTCAGATAATGATAATAAGAACCACAGAAACAGATTTTCTCCTAGTTTTGCTATTTTTACATAGAATAACATTGTGGCTTTTTGTTGTTGTTGTTTTGGATTTTTTTTGGAGATGGATGTTATGGATATTTTATTGTAAATTCCTAATTCAAAGCAATAATTTTCAAGCTGCTATCTTATCTTAATTTATAGTACGTGAAATATTATTGAACTTATGTTTACTGTTTTAGGCTACAGTACTTTAAAAGCATCCAACACATCAAACCAAGGTTGTTGGGTTTTTTGTTTGTTTGTTTGTTTTTGTTTTTGTTTTTTTAGGATATTTGGGCTTATTTAGAATGATAATTTGATTTCTTAACATGTATATTCAAGAGTATAGTATATACTCACCATGTAGATGACTGCAGGATCAGCAAATTAAAATATCTTTTCATTTTCCTAACAAATTGATCATTACATACAAGCCTTCGGAGTTAAAAAACAGATAAAGGTAAAATTATAAACATGAATGACATTTTTTAAGTACTTCAGTGAGTTATGCCCTTTTGAAACTGTTACCTGTAATGACATCCAGATGCCCACTTGCAGTGTTACCACATATATCTTGCTATATTTTGAATGTTCACTCTTTTTATTGCTAAAATTTGATCTGGTGCTATATGCAGCAGACAAGCACAGGCTGTAATCATTCCATTCTGCATTTCCAAGAGATGGATTAATTTTATTTAGTGGCTGAAATCATTGCATCCTATTGTTACTTTTTTTGGCAATCCTAATTACCGTGTCATTGATAGACATTGTCAGTGTTTTTGAGGAAAACCATTGTTGCTTTGCTTGGTATTCTGTACCAGTGATTCTTTTAGCATCCTTTCTTGAAAATAATTGCCTTTATGTCATTAGGACTGGATTAAATTTCAGCATAAAGGAAGTATTTCACTTCCCTGTGGTTTGGGGATCTTAGTCGCTATAGATACACAGATGTGGAGTGCATTCTCTAGGTCATTTGTTAAAGTGTAATGCTGCTGCTAACTAGCAGTACAAAAAGATGCTGGTACCCAGGGAATATTTTATTTCCTTCACCTCTTGCTATTTTCATGGATTGGTGCAAATAAGTTGAAAAACAATTTGAGAATTAACCAAATGGGATGCTTTATTTTTTTTCTGCTTGTTTTAGACTTTCATTTTTCCATATTTCTGCATTGTTTTAAATGAGTTAAGCTAGATTATAAGTCTTTTAAATTTATGTGTGAATTAAAGGGGACGTGATGTAATTTAAAGAGATGCAAAACTGGAGGTGGCAGGCACTCCTCTCTTCTAAACCTAGATAGATATCTACAGGAAAACCACCTACATGTTCAAGTCCTTTGAGAAGCAAGTTGTGCTAGGAGGCAACTCACCCAGTCCATTTTATACGCACCCAGATTAACACAGAACTCCTAGAGATTCCAGTACGACCTATGATATATATTTTGATTGAAGATTGTAGCGTATGTGTGGATTTTAAACAGTGTCAGCAGATCCAGCTCGAACCTCTGTAATGAAGGAGACAGGCATTGCATTATTAAGCAAAGGGTAAATTGAGATGAACTTTTCTGACAGACGTGAAACTTCCTTCATGTATGAGAAGAACAATTAGGGAATTTCCTCAATATTACTGCACCTGATTTTGGTCTGCAAAAAACAACTTTTTTTAGAACAGTTTTGGGGTTTAGAGTATCTGTTAACAAAGGTGCTTTTACTACTACTAATAGTATTGCTGTAGTTCTGAACTTTTCTTTAAACCCCACTAAGCCTTGTACAGAAATTCTCTGGTCCCAGGTGTCCTCTTTCTAAATGGCTGCCTATGCCCACCCCACCCACAGACTGTGAATGAGGCACAGTGTGTGCCCTCAGGAAATTTCCTTTCTTTCCAAATGGATGGATAGCAAACAAATGAAACGGCATCTTTGCTCAAGAAGCCTAAGGTTTTAGTCCTATATAAGAGATGAGAGAAGGCAAATATTTCAATAAATGTATTAGCTTTTTTTAAAAAAATGCTCTTCAGCTTCTAGAAGAACTGAATCAAGAATGGAAGGAACACAAGTGTATCAGAGGACAAGAATACAGACAGTTTGTGAGTGATGTTGTGGAAGGGAATGCTTAGAGATGCAGGAAGAAGATGTAATTTGGGAGACATAATCAGCTGTTTTGTTGCCTGGCAATACAAAGCAGTGCCAATATGCTGTGAGTCTTTATGCTGTTCTAGAGGAGCTTCAATTACCCCGAGCATACTGGTGAATGTGAAGTTGGAGTTGAAAGATTTATAGTTTACATTGCATGCCTTCAAATCAAAAGGAATAACAGTTTACCACCATTATTGAGTTTCAATAATGAAAATAACACAAGGAAATAAATGATAAAGGATAACATTAAATGTTTTGCACTTGTATCTCATTAATTTATGACTGTGGTTCTGAAAGGAGAATTAAAAAAACATAAATTCAGACTTTAATCATGAGCTTAAATTAAAGCCAACCTTGTTAAGGACTGAATATTGACATCCTAGTTACCACTCATCATAAGACACAAAGTGAATTCTACAGGGTTTATCAACAGCTCAGATTATTTTCTTTTCTAAGACTACTATAGGAAGAATTATTCCACTTGAAAAAGCACCCTTTCATATATTGATACTTACCCTGACAGCCAGCCAGAGCCATTACAGATGTACATTTTATCTATTCACATCTGAACTTTTCTGTTAGATGTTTCTATTGCGTATCTTCAGCATGGTGCAGATAAGTGTTTTGACAATTTGAGATATCTCATTACCTTGCCATGATTACTGAGCTTGAACCTAAGAAATCTGAAGAATGGTTAAACAAGAAAAAGTGTGTTTTATGGTGAAGGAGATATGTCAGATTTCATCTGCCTTTTTGCTTGTGTGCACAATTCAAAACTAAAGGTATGCATCTCAATTTTGCTTTCCCGTCTTGCTGTTCAGTGCAGTAAGAATAAAAGCTGTGTTCCTGCTGCCCTGTATTTGCTTAGCCTCCAAAACTGTCTGTAGCAGCTTGCACTCAGACAAGAAGAAACTCAGTAGAATTTCAGTTGCAGCTGCTGTTTGTCCGTGAGGAAGCACTGCTTTTCTGACAAGGGAAAGAGAAAGGCTGAGGTTTTAAAGTACAGAACGGCATGCTCTGTGGAAATTGAATCTCAATTCCGGAGGCCTGTGAGAGTTTCAGTTCCCGAGGAGCTCACAGCGAGGTGCTCGGCACAGAGCCAGGTGGCAGCTGGACAGAGGTGCTAGGGCCCTGCTTGCTGGCTCTGCCAGGGCATAAATTAAGGTCATTCCCCGTCACTTACAAAGGCAAGTGTTACTGCTTCCCTGCTTCCCCAAGCAGAGTTTTTCACAGCAGTGCACAGCTGATGGTAAATGAGGAGGTATGAGTGGGGAGGGAAGCGTGGGTGATCAAGGTTGAACCTGCCTGCATTTGTGCTTTCAGGGAAACATTTGCAGTGCTTTTAAGTCCCCGGGAACAGCTTCACAGACAGTGGAGAAATGAAATGAAAGGAATCTTGAAGCAGTGCTTTTGACTTAAAAATCTTGTATAGCTGAAAATACATGGTGGACTGTGACTTTTAACTCTGGAATTCATTCTGCAGCTGTTTCAGAGGAGGCAAAAACTGTGCTTTCTAGTCTGTGCTTATTTTCCCCATTTGCCTTCATCCATTACTACCCTTTAGTTTTGGGTATTTTTTTTTTGTAGACTCACTGACCTATGCTTTGCTCCAAGTACATTCTTCCAGAGTCTGGTTTTGATTGTGTTCTTATTCTGCTCTCAGCCAGTTCCAAATTGGGAGCTGTTTGAAATTACTGCTTCTTGGCTATAGGATTTCAGGCATCTATTTTCTTCTGGCTTACTCCTCATTATAACCCTAAAAGCTCATCTGGACTTCTGGTCAAGAGTGCAGCTATGAAAAGAGCTGGCATCAAGCTTGACAGCTTTGTAGCAATTGATCATTTGAGTTGAAAATTGGTGAACAGCTCTGTTTAGCTGCAGTATGATTAACAGAGCAATGCCATGTAGTATATGCCCAAGCTAAGGTTTTGGATATCATAGATCATTGTGCTCTTATGACTTAATTTAGATATTTCATGTGGTACTTTAAAATAAAGAATTCTCCAGTGCACCATAATGGCAAGAGTTTCCCTTGGTCTTTGGCCAATATTATATTAAGTGATCACTTTTAAGGTCATTATTGTAGTCACCACATATAAAAAAGGAGTTCAGCCTCAATTGATTGATTGTGCACTTTCAACAGCATTTCACATATGCATACTTCTAATTTCTGATTTGTGCTCTGTTCAAAATGAAACAAAACAGAAAAAAATAGCACTTAAACCAGGCACCAATGCAAATAGAACTGTCAAGTGTATTACTATTCCTAGTTTACCTCAGTTCCGTACTATTTAAGACATTTTTCCCTTTTGTGATCACTTAGTGATGGTCTCAAACCACAGCTGACTGATAAAGCTAATGATATTTCCTAACATACTCTGCACCTCTGAGAATGTGATTAAAATATAATGTCTAATGCCCATCAAGTAATCTCAACTTATCATTGCTGTCTTTATTCTGAACTCAAATGTAGCATAACAGAAAGACAGTCACAACTAAACCTAAATGCAGATGGGCTTTTAAGAGTACAAGGTTTTGCCTGCGCCAGGTCTTACAACAAGCATGATATTGTTAAAGGTCATCAAAAAGCATTGAAGTCTGCTACATTAGTTTTGCTATTATTTACCATTACAAATTGTGAGGGCAAAATTCAGAATTTCAAGTAATGATCTCACTTCGTTACATTTAATGCACTTTTTATCCAGTCCACTTCCTTTGTTTTCTCCATGATTAAAATGTTAATATCCCATCATTACAAAATTTGGAAAGAATTTAAGGAGTGTGTATCTGCTTGGGAACTGTGGCAGTTTCCTTTTTCCTCTGTGATCTCTAAAGCAAGACATGATGTTTTGTAGACTAATGATAATTGGAGTGAGGGAATAGTTAAGCTTTTCTCATATTTCCTTCATACATTGCAGGCTTTCTTTTTTCATGGTGATGAACACCAACAACAAATACATATGAGCTCGTGTATCCCTTAAAACTCGAATCCCTTAAATGCTCGAATCCCTTAAAACCATGTCATGCTTGCTGGTGCTGCTGGCACTGGCTGCCCAGGGAGGTGGTGGAGTCACTGTCCCTGGAGGCGTTCAAGGAATGTAGAGACGTGGCACTGAGGGACATGAGTGGGCATGGTGGGGGGGGGGTTGGTAGTAGGACACAGTGGTGTTAAGAAGTCTTTTCCAACCTCAGTGATTCTATGATTCTCTGCCAGTGGGTAGCAGATAGATACCTTCAAAAGGTGTTCTACTGCACTTGGTAGTTGCAGATGTTACTTTTTAACACGTATCTATTAGTATGGACCATATTTAAACATTAAGCTACAGCACACACAGAGCAGTTACAAATTGCTGTTTAAAGGCTCTAACAAGCAAACAAGTATGATTCTTACTAAATTTATCTCTTTTCCTAGGGACAAGATTGCCAAAAGAAAACCATTTTCTTCAAAGTATTCTTAACATAACAATTTGAATTTTCTATGAAAGATAATTAATTTGTAAATTGAGCCAAAGGAAAAAAAATCAGCAGACTTGATAGTAAAAGCAAGGCTGGGGATGTGACTTCTAATGAAGCATCTGTTTACTTTGTTCCCGTTTGAAAAGCCTCTCTTCAATTATGTTTGTTTTTAAGCATCTTGCTCAAAAGTGCAGGCTTTTCTAAGCACAAACTATTTCCAAGCATAGCATAGTGTCACAGACACCTTTGTCTCTTTCCCACACAGCAGCAATAAAAAGACACTTTCGCAGGCTTTTAAATTAAAAAATAATCAGACCCAGCAAAGGAGAATGATGCTCTCTACTAAACAGACCCAAAAGAGCTATTTAGATTCACTTAATCTGTGCTTTCAGGACCGGGCCATGTTTGTTATTACATTGTACAGCCCTAATAGACACAAGACACTGGAATTTTTAATCATTAGTAATCAAGTGTTATCCTTGCTATGTTATCATGTTTGATGTGCAGCAACCAGGAAAATAATAATGTGTGCTCATAAAGAGTGTTCTTATTGCATAACAGTCAGGCCATCTTCTGGTTCTTGGGCAGATCTCTGACTCTGCAAAGCTGTGAGAGCTTTGCTGTGGATTATGGGGTATATGCAACCTTAAATTTCTAAGTGGGTCACTGGCCACAGCTAAAACAGGCTTTCTGCTGTGCATTTACTGCCTGCAATTGAAGGCACACTGTATGAAAAGACTGACGCAAAACAAACTCTGGAAGTAGGTCCACCAGATGAACATAGTGACAGGACTTGTGTCACAAGGGCCAGCTTCTACAGAAGTCTGAAGCTGATGTGTCCAGGACAAAAAAAACCTTTTTTTTTGCATGATAGAGTAATCGTAACCATAAGCATTTTAAAAATGTTATTCTTCTATAGATAGTGGAAGTTCCAATTTACACAAAATTTGGAAATTTGGCTTTGAAATTTGGGGTTGGGCTTCCTTTGATTTAAAAAGAAAAGGGGATTTCCCTGAGTTTTAATTTTAAAGGAAACCAGGGATGCCTGGCATTTTCTCCAGAACTGTTGTGGGTTTCTCAATTGTTACATAAATTCTAATTTTTTTAATACCTACTTTGAATTCTGTATGCGTGCATTTTCTTTCTCAAAGCTTTAATTATAGCAAAGTATCCGAACTTGATGAAATACCACTTCCCTAGGTAAATCTATTTTCTAAAGCTTTTTGGTTTTTTTGAGAAGACAGTAGATGGAAACTCATCTGTTTCTTTTCTTTAAATATATTTCTATTCTCTCTCATCAACAACTGTAATGTCCATTCAGGGCATCTTTTGAGTCTCAGAGGGGCAGAGAACTTCTTAGTAAAACCATGTCTGGCTATGTGGCATATGCCGTGGGCACAGCAGGGTCAAAATGTTTGTGTATGGTCCCCCTGTGATTGCACCAGTGAATGGCAGAGCCTTCCAGAGCTCTGGAGAGTGGGGAAGTACTTATGGTGCTAAACAAAATTAGGCTCACAAGAGCTGTAAGTTGGAGCAAAGCTTCTCAGAGGATGGCCCTTCCTCTGTTTGGTACGCTTCAGCCTGAGTTAATAACTGCTTTTAGATTGTATTCATCAGGAGAGCCTGAGAACACCAAATTATGTAACAATGTGTCTGGGACTAACTCTTCACTTCTTTATTCAGTAATATTCAGTTCACTGACCAAACTTTATTGTAGTCAATGTCCAACCATTTATTTTTATTTATACTGTCTTAATACTCACCCCATTAGCACTGACTGCATTGAGATCATAACATTGCCACTCCCTGTGTCTGACTTTCCCTTCTCATTTTCTCTAGGTGTGATGATACTGATATATAATGGGACATTTTCCAAATAGCTTCTTTGATTTCCTTCTCAATGTGTAAAACAAAGGTCACTCCAAAAGTAATGCTTCCTACTTATTTCCATGGAAAGTACAACAGTTACAAAGACCACACTAACACTATTTCATACACCTAGCTTCATACACCATGCTAAACTCCCTGAATGCTAAACTGAGGTTCTGGCTGTGAACTTTCACAACAGGAGCTGCTGAATGCTCAGGACTTTTAGCAGTTTGGCTTCATTTAGAGGTGCCAAGTGCTTGAAAATATATCAAAGCAAAGTAGGTTCAGAGCTAGTGTGGAGATCACTTTGGAAATGAAAAATGTTCAGGATTGAAATTCATGTTGATGAGTAGTTTGCAAGGAACTTGAGGCTTAGAAAAACTTCAGCAAGACAGGGCGAATCTTTAAATATTAGAGATCAGAACCAGGCAGGGCTATTTGAAAGTGGGAATTATTTTCTCTGTGGCTGCTTTGTACAGCATCTGGTAGTAGCTGAGGGCAGAGGCAGCTGCAGGTCTTAGGCGACGTCGGGTTTGACTCATTCTGGCAGTTACCATGTACCTAAAGCCCTGAGCATTGTGGGGAATCTGGCCTATGATGACCATCATCGTTTCTACTACTCTTGCATATCTTCTCTTTGTAGATGAAACAAAAAAAAGTTTGTCCCACTTATCCCATGAATGTATATGAGACTATGAGCATGAATGGAGAATGTCCCCATGACTTTCCATATATCTGATTAGAAATCCTACATGAATTTTGTGCCCTGTTTTCATTCTTCTCTGTAGCTGATACTTTACCATTGTCATTATTTGTTTAAGTGGAGACAGCATGTGAGTGTTTGGCTGTTCACTAGATGAGCCAGTGTTGATATGTAAAACAACAACTTGTAATTACTTCTGAGAGTGCCTTAAGGAAATGAGGAAATTACTCTTATTTATTCACATGCGCTGTTTTAGAAAGAAGTCAGAGGCATCGTACTACTTCCCTGTTGGAACAGATGCGTCTGGTATGCAAAATGTACATGCCACATGTGGGCTAACTATGAAACAAAATTAAAATTTTAATCAAAGTCTCCATGCTTTTATGAAGTATTAAACAGCAGATTGTTAGGAGTGTAAGTAGGTCACACATTGTGTTGAGCGATTGTGCTTTGTCCTTAGCCATCTGGCAACATGAATCAACGTCAGCTGGATGCAAATATAACCCTGCAAAGGTGACCTTGGTAACAGGATTGGTCCATTGAGCAGAGACTATAGGAGGGTTACCTGCAATCGCAAGTATACATTAAGGGAAAAGCCAAATGCAGAGTTTCTTGATTCTAGAAATCTCTACAAGCACTGCTACTGGGTAGGCAGCCTGCTGTTTGTCAGTGGTAGCTACGTTTAGTTTCAAATCAGAGAGAACCTTAATCACTACATATAAATCTAGATTTCAGCGGGTGATTGAGAATCCACTGAAATTGTGGATTCTCAATTGTGGATTGTGGATTGCAAATGCAACTGATTCCTTTGGTCAGTTGCTGTTAGGGAGAATGCAGATGTGATCCAGGGATGTGTTTCTGAGGAAACTTAGTTTTTGAAGCGCTCCATTTTAAAAGTCTCTGAAGCATAACCCAGCAAATAGACAATACTTGTAGCTTAGTTGAAATGATACTATCAAGAGGAATCTATTCATGGGTCTGAAATCTAAAAGGAATAAAAAATTCCAAGAGGAAAACATGTATAATAAAACTTCCCTACATTGTTTCCAACTCAAAACAGCACAGCATTTTCCATGCATTAAAGGTTTGCTGGATGCAGAATTAATTCTGTATTTCACTGCCTTACTTTGGGTGTCAATGTTTGAAATTTTTGGCTTAAACGTCTTTCATAGTGACATGCCTGCATGGCAAAATTAGAATCTGGTTCTGATGGTTCCCAGTCCTGTTCTGAAACCACTAATCCCACAAAGTACTTTTGTGGTCTACTCAAGTTTTTCTAGTTGATTGCATTTACAATGAAGTCAGAGTTTCCCTTGTTCAGAAAAAAAAAAATAGAAAACGCAGATTTAGGTATTTCTAGGTTCCGTGCTATTGACAAAATGGATTTAGCATATGTCAAAGCTACAGCAAAGTGGTTCACACTTACATTGTCCTGAACAAAGGAAACGTTTTCCTTCTCAAAAAGAAGAAACACTCTGAAGTGTGGGAGCCATTAGGTTTCCTCAGCCTGCCTTCCCTGCGTTATGACTCATGTGGCTCTGTGGTTAAAAGCACCACTACAAAATGAAAATACAATGCTGTTGTCTGCACACAAAAATGCTAATTTAAAGTACTGTCAACCAATTGTGTTCAAAACTTGGAGTGATTCTCTGGTTACAGCTAGGCTCTATTGGAGTTCAGAGCTTTATTATTATTATTATTTCTGAAAGCATTTTCTGGAACATAGAAATTACTCTTTTTGCACAATAAATGTATCAAGCCACATTTGTTTCTCTTTCTTTCATAATGGAGCAAAAAAAACCCCAAAAACTTGCTGCTTAACTGTTGTGTAGAGCTGTTGTAAGACAGTTAGGATGTGAGCAGGATTTAATGTATGTTTATACCTTCCCACCGCAAAGAATGTCAGGCCAACATCCAGGTAAAGCTACAGGAAATGTTACTTTTGGTCCACTCACCTGAATGCTCTGAGGATTAGAATTTGTTCAGCTATAAGCAGGCTGGCATTACAAAAGGAAAAGCAGCAGATGTTGAAATATTACTGATGATCGAAGGGCTGGAGCACCTCCCCTATGGGGACAGGCTGAGAGAGCTGGGGCTCTTCAGCGTGGAGAAGAGAAGGCTCTGGGGGGGACCTTATAGTGACCTTCCAGTACCTGAAGGGGGCCTACAGGAATGCTGAGGAGGGACTTCTTATAAGGGCATATAGTGACGGGACGAGGAGAAATGGTTTTAAACTGGAAGATATTTAAGCTAGATATCAGGAAGAAATTCTTTACTGTGAAGGTGGTGAGACACTGGCACAGGTTGCCCAGCAACTTTATGGATACTCATCCCTGGAGATGTTCAAGGCCAGGCTGGATGGGGCTGTGAGCAGCCTGGCCTAGAGAGAAGTGTCCCTGCCTATAGCAGGGGGTTGGAACTAGATGGTCTTAAACCCAAACCATTCTGTGGTTGACCTTCATGTAGTCTAAGAGTACTCTTGTCTGCTGAAGATCACTTTTTCAACATATAGAATCAGGTTTAGTACTAAAACTGTTAAGAAGTATATTCATCTAAATTGCCAGGTCTCTGAGAAGGTTCACAATAACCCATAGCATATGACAACTATGGAAACATGAAAAGTGTAACATCTGATTTTGCTCTAAGCTTTTCCTTTAAATGTAAGGATTATAAATTGACCTACAAACACAGGCTGCCTTGGGTATATCTTGATTTGCAATCAGTGTACAGCATAAGTTATTTTTAGATGTGAAATATCTCTGCATCCACAAAGTGTGGTTATTCACTTGGTATGAATGCACTAGAGAAATAAGTAATTTTACTGTTCTAAAGTGACTTGTAATCATCTTTTTGCTCTTTATTAGATTTAAATCTTCAGCAGTTATGATCCTTTCAGTTGGATGAGTGTTTCTGATTGATCACCGGGTCAGACACAGTAATGTGTCTTCGGGTTCTCATACATGAGGCTGCTTTAATTCCAAAGAAATAACTTGAAAGATGAATAATGAAATGAAATCTTTGAATCCCAGACCATCCAGAGTTGGAAGGGACCCACAAAGATCGTGGAGTCCAATTCCTGACTCCACAGAGGACCAGCCAGAATTCAAACCGTATGCCTGAGAGCATTCTCCAAACATTTTGTGAACACCAGCAGGCTTAGGGCTGCGACATTGTAAATTTGTACACTGATTTCTAAAGATAAGTCTAAATGACAGGCATATCCTAGGATATTACTGGATTCTAGCACAAATTCATAAAGTTGGAACTCCACAGAGACTCTTGTATTCAGAGCAGAACTTAAAGGTAAACATAAAACTCATTAAAGCCATTACTTCTAAGCACTTGTGTATAGCACTGCTTAACTGAAACTAACGGGAACAATAACTCCTTAATACTATAAAAGAACTCTGGAGGAAATGAAATTGGTTACAGATCATGTAAAAATGAGCATTCAGAATGCCAAAAAACATGCTGTAACACTTGGAGATTGAAAATTTGGATCATTGCCGTTAATACTTGCATAGCTGCATTCTCAACAATTTCCCAGAATCCTAAAACTTTGTGGTTTTAAATAAGATTATTTACAAACCAACTGACTCTAACTTTTAATTAATAACATTAATTGGAAAATGTCCTTACAAATTGAGTTTCTCCCTTGACGTACTTGAAATAAATAAGTTATGATGAAAAACAAGAGAGATAAATTGAGGCACTGTTTCCACCTTTCAAAGAACAGGAACTGGGTGATCTCCTGAATAACAAAAGTACATTTCATCCTCTGAATATCAGCATATGTATTGATATTGATACGCTCATTTTATCGTTATTAATTTAATTGCATTCTTATAATAAGAAATGCAGATAAAGGAAGTGCTATTGCAAATACTTTCTTGCATTTGTATCATTTCCCATTACTTCTGAATTTCAGCAGTTATCTGTTCAACATCCCCAAAACTGACCCCAGCTGAGGCAGCTCCTCAGAGCTCTGGTAAAGTTGTCAATTTAAGCAGCTGCAGCCCCTCCCCTGTCAGAGCTCAGATATGCCCTGGAGGGAGATAGCAAACAACTGTCGTTTCCCTTCTCTAAGTATTTCAGCTGCTGGTTTTGTTGGGGGTGTTCAAGTGCCTGCATAAATGGGGTTGAGGAGAATCAAAAACGGTTTGATTAGTATTCTCATGCAGTGTATAAGGTCTCACTTGATGTTTGGATCACCTTGAGAACCATGTGTAGAGGCAGCTGCATCCAGCACTAACCTCAGCTTTGTGCCCTACCCTTCCCTACAGTTGGCAGAAGGAGATGTGTGACCCTCAGCTTGTTTCTGTGTTTATGGTCCTGCCTGCTAATGTAAGCTCTAGTAGGCAGCAGATGATATTAATGCGCTTAATTAATTTAAGCCACAGCAGCTAGCAAGCAGATACAGAATTTGCTCAACTATGCCTGCAAGAATGGCATAATCTTCAGGAGAGAAAAGGAATATTGCTAGGGATACTGTCTGCTTCAGCTGTACCAATTTAATTTATCTGTGAATTTGTACTGAAGTCCTTCTGCTAGAGCTTGAGTAAATGTGAAATACTTCAGCCTCCTTGCACTTTGCTGAAGTAGTAAGGCTCCATCTCTACAAGAGATGATAGTGTGTGTGAATTTGCAGAGCTCAGTGCAGAAACCTTAGGAGACCGTAAAATACTTGGTACTGCAGCGACCCGTCGCAAAAAGGCAGTCCTGCCCCATTTGCCTCACAGTTTTCAAGCAGATGAATGATACAAATATTTGTAAAAGGTTAAAGCGAAGCACTTGTATAATGAAAGGCAACTTGAAGTACTTCTTTCTTATTAAACCTGTTGAATATACATTCAGCATGACTGTTATATTAATTATGCACCTTTTATATTTTTTGCAATGTGATAAATTTCTCCAAGTACTGCTATTGGGGAAAAAAAAAAAAAAAAACCTTAAAAAAAAAGATGAATTAACAATAGTTACTTGAATTAAACTTTATCCCAGGAAAAGCAAAATGAATAAGATATTCGTCTCAAACCTGGGGAGAGATTAACAATGCTTTGCAGGGAGTAAAGAAGAGGAGGCTTTATTGCTGGGTTTAGGAGAATGTAAGTGACATAGATAAGACATCAACAACAGAAGAGTCATTGCACGGGGGAGACAGATGCAAATGCACGCCCCACACCAGCACAGCTCTCCAGTAGCTGCTGTTGAAATCCAGCAACACTGAGACAGCAAGGTACTCATTGGTCAGACATACAGTGACACATAACAGGAGGAGCATCTGCCTTCTCTCACCTTACAAGAACAATGGAAGATTTTTCAACAGTTAATGCACTGAACAGAAACCGCAACCTTAAGGTACAGGATTTCACATGACTCCAGACCTTTAAGGGAAGTCTGACAGGTATCTTTGGGGTGTCAAAGAAAGTGCTAGTAATAAGGTTGGATACTTTTAAACTGCAGATAGTTCTGAAATTGTGAATGTTCAGGCCTAGTTTTGTAAAGCTGTGAGATATTTTTGTTTGCCTTTTTAATCTTGTAATCTTAATACAGCATCTTAAAATGCAGAAGTAGCCTAGCACAGAAGTAGCCTATTCACCTAACCTGGTGAATAAAGAGATCTCCGGTTACTTTTGGTACGAGAATTTTACCTGGTGGCCTGCTATTGCAATAGTTTTGGTCCAGGTCTTCTTACAAGTGCATCAGAGTGGTGCTGCTGAAATGAGCTCCTCTGCACCTTTGAGAATTAGGAATCTTCCAGTCTGATGTTTGTTAATGTCATTTTTCGTAACATTTACCAGTTGCAGTTTAAACTCTTAAATTATTCACACACACAGGGCTCAGACAACTAGCTTATTTGTTTTCATAAAAGAAGCTTTAGAAGAGGCTTTGAATGAGATATATGCTCTGCCTGTTGACTTTTATCTTCTGACAGAGTGCCTAACAAACAACAAGGCTTTGCAAGATTCAGTGCAAGTGGAGAGGCACTTGATTGCCAGCACTTGATTTGCCAAAGCTCTGAATATCTGTCTGTTCAGAAATCTGCAGAGCTGCTTTCTAAAGTTTTTTTTACATTTGTACATCCTTCTCGCCATAGCAATCTTAAACTTCTGTGAAAATGCAGTACAGAATGCTTGGATTGATTAGATCTCCTTAATAAGAGCCTAAGTAGATTTTACCTTTTTGCTGTGGGAATCAGGCAGAGATATTTGGAGAAGAATAAAGACACTGATTCATTAGTAAGCAAAAGCAATACACACACCTCCTGTAGTTGTGTCTTCTTTCAGTTTATGGCCATTAGTGAAAAGAGACAGGAACTGCACAGCTCTTAGTCTCTGGGAATGTGGTATGGTGATGGAGCCTCTTTTCTGGCCTGGTGGATGCTGGTTTCCTGGTAATTCTGACATTTGAATTAAGGTTTAAATCTCAGGAACGTGAATGCTTGGAAGCAACATACCAAAAGCCTCGGGTGACTCTTCATTAATCGGTGCTGCTCCCCCATACCCATTTTTCTTTACTGTTCCCATTCTTGTGTACTCTCCTACAACCATGTTCCAGAAGTGAAATAATTGGCCTATATCTACCCAGCACAATCAGGAGAAAAAATGTTTGTATAATTCTGACAACAGAAGTGTGGGTGGATTAGGTCAAACCCAGATGCCACCTGCAGATATCCTGCTTGGCGCACAGCTAGAGTATTATTCTCTTCAAGGCCGGAAAGGGCTGGAATTCAGGCAGCAAGGCTGGGTGGTCCCCAGATTTATTGTGCCAAGAAAGAGTTCCAGCCTACTGTGCTCTCAGTTCCTCAGGCTGGAGATAAAATCACAGTTAAGCCATTCTGCAGTTCTGTAACTTAGAGAAGATAAATCTCAGAGTATCTCCTACTTTTCTCTCATCACCTGGCCTCACTGTTGCTTACTGCAGCTGTTCTTGTGAAGCTCAGAATAAGTCAGTAAGTCTAGAAGTAGTCCACCAGCTGAGTCAATAACACACTGGTTTTGTAGCTAATTCTTCAGAGTTATATGCTATTTGTAACAGGAAATCCATGATTTTAATTAACAATAAGTAGGAAATAGTCTGCTGTGAATTGATCTTGAACAGGTACTGCTGTACTAAATTAGTTCAAAATTACCAGAATGTTCCATTGAGCAAATTGATATTAAGGCATCTTGAGTTTATCAGCTGTTATATTATCTGTTAATGCTAACTTTGGGTTCAGAAAAGAGTGAAACTGAAAATTTTTTCTTGGACACAAATTAATGAGCTTAATATACAATACTGGGCATAGGGATAGAAGGGATTTCTCTCACATACTCATGTGGAAGCTAATTGGCATATGTATTACATCTCTCCAAATAGATAGAACTAATAGCAATTTGTCAAAAAATAAGATATGTTTATTTCACAGTCATTTAATGTTTAATGAAATTTGGATAGATTATGTTTTCTTTGGTGCTTGAGAAAAAGATCCTTTTATCTGACACTTCATTAGAAAAAGGACTTGGATTCTAAACATTCTTAGGAAATAAACCTCCTTTCACTACGGAGAAAGCTGTGCGATCCTCTGTATTTAACAAGAAAAGGATTTAAAATTGCCTATGCTATCATGCTAACTCTTCAAGACAGTACTATGCTATTGCTTTCAGATTCTAACAGTATTAAAATTTGAGCTGCAAGTTTTTATTTCACACCATTTTGCAGATGGGAGAGTTGAGACCTTAGCAGCAAAACGACTTATTGGGAGTTGCAAAGGAAAGCAATTTGGCAGATAAGAATTGTAAAATATGTAATTAATATGAGGCATTGAATCAGTTTGAGGCACCCTTTTACCTGATGCTAATCTCAATTTCACTGGCATTTGCTCATAACCATTTCAGAGACACTACTGAAATTACTTTGGATATGTTAGGAGAATAATTTTCTTTGGTTCAGAATCTTCCAAATTTGAGAATCCTTTATGAAACAGGAATGTCTGTTTCACCATCAAGATCAGAGGGCATGGTCTTTCACATCCCCAGGGATGATTTTCATATAAAATCCATGCATAAGTACATTACAATTTAGAACAGTCAGATATTGAGATACATTTGCCAAACTGGACCAATGAGTCTATTTCTCTAAAAGCATTTACTCTCTTTGACCTGTTTCCTATGAGGACAGAGGGAAGAATACTGTGGCAGTCTCTGTTGTTACAGAAATAACTAGGTTAGCTGTTGCTTAACCAGGCGTCAGTCATGGAGTTCCAGGCTTGGGTGCTGTGTACTTCTGCTCTTCCTAGTAAAAATACAATGTATTCTTTCTTTTCTTTGTTTAGCCCATTCCTAATAGGAATCTAGGTCTTTTTTGCTACTATTCTCATCCCCTTTAGTTGACCAAATTGGTCATTTTTTCATAACTGCTGATGAACACTAAAATAATCCTTTGCCAACCTGCTCTTCTGGATTAGCTATAGTAACACCAACTCCCTTGAGCTTATTTGTGACAAGCAGTTGATTTGCAGGGGTTGTCTGACTAGCTCTCAAACTAAGGCAGATGGCCAATTACATTTGCAGAGTGAGGAGTGTCATTCAGTGTGCTCTGACTGATAGCAGTAGCAAAATTCAGATTGACTCTGTGTCCTAAATGAGTGTGTCTTTGAGATTTTCAATTAAAATCATCCACGGAGACATTCATAGAATCTTGTTGGCCTCGTTAGCGTGGCACATTAACTGTTCATGCTTGACCAGAGGAATATGAACTCTGGAGGAAAGAGCCCTCAGTTGGACTTACTGTATCTTACTGACATTTATTATATTAATGGAAATATGTTTCTGAGAAACAGATTTTAATCTCTTGATCTTTGTCCAGCCTGCAAGCTAATAAATGTTGTTCTACATCTAGTAAAGTTGATAGTTATAAAGGATCTTATGTATGGATCTTGTATTGAGGTTAAGGATTTTTTTCTTCAGCTGAAAAATATATATTCTGACAATCTTTTGGCATTTACAGAGCTGTTTTGTAGAAACAGTTGTGTTTTCTTTTTTTAAATGATATAACTAAAGTAATCAGTCATAAGCAGGAATGGAAAGGTACTTTTGCCCAGGAAGAGAAATAGTGCATGTGAAGGCTGTTCTTGCTGCAGTTGCATTGTGTTTGTGTGACTTCAGTGCAAAATTGCAGTGATTGGTTTCACTCATGTTATTGTTAAATAGTGATTTTCCACAGCCACACAAAATAATTAATCTGAATTTTCTCTTTCACTGAGATCAAACCCAGAGCCATTCTTTTCCTCCTGCATTTCTTTTTCTGTCTAATTCACAGTCAGATCAATTAAAAAGAACTTTACCTGTGCATTGTCCTTCTGTTAGAAGATGCAGAGGATCTTTTCTGATCCAAGGAAGATAGGAATACAATCAAGCTTCAGAACTTACTAAACATGACAACAAGTTGCTACCTTGAACGTTTTTTTGTCCTGTTTCCATGTTGCCATGAGCTAGATTTTGTCCTAAATGTCTGTTTGTGCAACCCTGCTGTTGATTACATCCATGGGAAAGCATGCCCTCTATCCTTTCCTTTCCTTTTTTGTTTTGTTTTGTAATTCAGTCTTCTGTTTGCAGATACCTATATAAAGAACACTTATGTAAAACACATCTGGTTTATTATTTTGAAGGTTAACTCTACAGTATACAAAACGGCTGCAAATAACTTTTGAAAGGGAGTCATGGCTTAATAATAACTTAAGCCAGAGCCTCCATTGATTAAATACTGGACAGTATTACTGTCATCCATATGGCTCCTTTTTTTCCTCAGTTTAGTGGCCAGTGAACAGTGCTGGCTTCTTATCTGTCCAGAGTTTGAGCAGGAAGATTTTCCCCCAGTTATCACCAGTGAAGTGGAATCCTTTAGCCAGCCAAGCCCTTTGTAGGAGCATTACAGCACTGAAAAAGGAAGAGGTAGGCACAGAGGATCTGTATCTAAAAATCTCAAGTCCCCTGGATTGCACCATGACTTGTAACTTTTCCATTTGCCTCCACACTACTCCTCAAAATCTTTTCTTCTTCCTTTAACGTGGTGAATTTTGCTGCTGTGGTCTCTGAAAACAGTGTAAATGCTTGCCAAAGGCTGAGCCAGCAGCAACACATGTAAGTTGCAGAACAACTGAGAGAGATGTGAATTATTTATAGAATAAATGATGTGCTGTGAAGCAGCCTTTGTGGATAAGCAGTGTTCCCTTTTTATTCTTCCTGTTATAATATGCTTTTCTTGATCATAATTTTTAGTGTTTGCAAAAGATAATTGTAAAGAATACAGTCACATTGCCAACATTCAATTTGAGGTGTTATGTCAGAACAATTTATGGCAGTGAATAGTCAGATTCTGAGCCACCTTTCTGTGCATAAGCAAGAATAGAACTCTGGACTAATTGTGGCATTCGTTCATTATAATAATGTCACAATAAATGAGAACACACCACAGCTCTTCATGGAATCTTAGAAAACAGAAGGTATAAAATGCAGCATTTCTCGTGGCCATTTGCACAAGTGAGGACACATTCAGAATTATCAGATAAGCCAGAATATATTCAATGTCAGTATTGTAAAAGCTTAAACTTGCACTGAATGGTACCTTGACTTTCTGCTTTAGAAGGTGTCTCCAGAAAACTACTTGGAAACCAGCCTTCAGTAGGCAATGAATAGCAGATAATATTTTAACAGTTCCCCATCACTAGTGGTGTTCCCATGTGTGTCTGTTGTCTCACTTCTAATAAATGCTACAGATGTTTGGCTGCCTAGTTATGATTTGGAAAAGTATGTTTTTTTTCTGTGTTGTATTATCCATACATTAGAGATTTCACAAAAGGCTGCTTAGCACAATGTCTGTGCATTCCAGGTGATGTTACTCACTCTAGATTCAAGAAGGTGCTCGGGGATTTTAAGATCATGTGCTTATGACAACTACAGTTATGACCTTCAGAATAGAAAACAATTTGAAAGTCAGTATTCATTTTAATCCCTGTGTTTCTTTCTGATTTTCTTTTTCTTATGCTGCAAGACAATGCCTGGATCTCCAAAACTATTGAGCACCCTGTGGTAAATACGTGTGTGTAATATATAATATACGTCTGCTACACTAACGTCATTTGGATTGGGAAAATCCTAATGGTGCAAGTGCACAGACTGTATTGTTAGTAACTGCATAAACAGGACTGGATTTGAGCCGTTTGCACCCTACTGACAGCTGAAGAGTTGTATCTTGTAACTTTGTAATTTCCCATCACTGTGCAATTCATGCTATCCAGATATCTCTGCTAAATTTGGTGGACTGTGTTTTGAGTACTTGCTGAATAAGGAAAGGGAAAAAAATGCTTGGTTTGCTTTCATAGAATTGTTGTCTCTTTTGGATGTTGCTGCTGCTTTTTTTTTTTTTTTTTTCTTTTTTGGTTAATGTTTACTTATTTTGAGCCTGATGTTCATCCTCCAGGTAGGTAAATAACATCTGTACCACTGCAAACGCGTGCCTACTTTGCACACCCAAATCCTAGTGTGTGAGCACTGACCAGTACAGACCGGTGGTCACCTGCATGCAGAGTGGGCACGTTTTCACAAACACAAATGTTTCCTTTGCAGGGAGGCTTGATAAGACTGGTGCCAAAAGTAACAAAAAGCAGTAATACTGCACAAACAAAGGAGTTTAGCAAGAGGATTCTCATTAGTGTTTTCCAAGATTGGTTTAAAGGGAATTTCTAGTCAAACCTCAACGAGGCTTGAACAGTTATGAGCTTCACTGAAATAACTAGACTAACATCCAGAGTAAGAGAATGTTTGTGTGCTGCAAACATGTATGTCATTTTGTAAAAACTGCCAGTTTTAAGTAACGCCTTCTCTGATTTGTCTGTCAGTGGGAGCACAAAACCACTGAAGTGTAGAGATCAAAGGAACATAAAAGTAAAGTGCATCAGGAGAACTGATCAGGAACTATAGGAAAAAAAGTGGCTTTCTTTTTACACTTTACATTTCACCTTCTTGCTGCTACGTTTTTTTCTGCTACAGTCACTTTCTGCTTCCTCAGCTAATACTTTAGATTCATTTTGCATGTCAAAATGGTGCAAGCTACCACAATCACTGGCACCCATTGCCTGAACATCTTATACCCAAAGTGTATCTTTTAACACCATTTGTGTCAGTGCTAATGCAGCTTTAAAGTCCACTGGTACCAAGGTGAGAAAGAGTTCAAGGAGAAAATAAATAAAGGTGTCTTTCAGTTGTTTCAACAGAGTATAACACAGTGGCAGAAGTTCCTTTATTAAGAATTTCAACCAAATCCAGCCACACTGTTAACTAACTTCTTTTCTTTTGCCTGCTATTGTGACTCAGTTATAAGGCATTTACAAATCTGCATGAATATAGAAAGGGGACATGGTGCTCAAATGTATTGTTTTGCTTCTTTACCCATTACCAAGGAAGTGGCTCCATAATTACATTCAGTTTTTAAAAATTGCTTTGAGAGGAAATGCTTTGTGGCACATTGAAAACGTATTATTTTTGTTATTAAGCTATTTTAATGTTCAATATTGAAACAGATAATTTTATTTTGTGCTATTGTTTGTTTCTATTTAAAGGTTTCAATTTGCAATTTCATTTGTAGCAAACATGATAGCCAACAGCTAAGGCAAAATAAAGTTGACCTCAGTGAACTTGCATGCGATTGTTCCAGGGCTGATTCTCACCTAGTATCACCGTATCACATTTAATGCCATTACAGCTCTGGCTCTTGGATATACAATAGGTATATGTGGTATTACTTTGAATACATGTTAGGGTTTAAAGTACACGAGGTGCAAAATGTCAAGATTTTAGTCGCACTAAGTGTATCATAAGAGCCATGATTTAACTCTACAAACAGAACCAAGTTAGCAATAGACTCACTCAGTTGCTATAGCTATGAAGCAGTAAATCACTTAACACTGAAATCATGCTTATTATAGAGTAAAAGGAGACAGCGACCACATTATTTAACACAACAGAGAATAAAGCATACTGCAGCCAGAGGAAAATGGCACAGTTAATTTTGTTTGAAGGCTACACTTAGCAAGAACCAAAAAGTCACCCTCATTCTAAGTTCAGGGCTATAGTTTTGTAGCCATCTTCTAGTAACTATAACTGCAAGCTAAAAACCGTGGGTCTTTTTGTTTGATGTTGGAATACCTTCAGGACTTCCCTAATCCACACCTTAGAGCTCTTCAAGAGAGTTGAAGCTCAGGGTGTGTAGAGTGTATGTGATGAGCCACAGCCATCCCAGTGGGTCAGCTCTGAGTAGCATGCAGCTGCCTGCAGCATTTTGGGGTCTTCTAAGTATGAGATCTTCTTCAGGGACAGCCTGAAAATCCTGCCTCTCTTTGAAACTGTCAAAACAGAAGTTTCAGAGAGAAATGCTGAATCTGAACACAGGCACAGCAGTGTTGTGTCCAGCAGCAACGGGTCCCACATCTCATCATGCTCAGGCACTGCGGCAGGGCTGAGTCAAAGGGAATCAGCTGACTGGTGAAAGTCTGCAGCACTCTCATAAGCACTTGCATTTGTCACTGAAGGTTTTCCATGCAAACTTCACAAACTTCACAGAGTCCATGGCATTGGCCATGACTGCAGTGTGACGCCCTCCTGCTGCAATGTCTGGAGGTATTTCTTCAAGCACAGCCTTCAAGTAGCATAGGTGATGCTTGTGTTTTTTTTAATTCAGATATTCTTATCCCCTCTCCAAAAAAAAAAAAAAAGCTGTCATTTCCCATGATGTGCCTGATCTGCAACTTAGCAAATCTCCCACGTAACACCGCTGAAATATTATCTTCTGCCAGTATGGAGTGACAGGTTGTGATAAATAGAGTGATTTCTCTGACTAACACATTCCTACTACCTAGTCAAATATTAATGAGCCCACACACAGAAGCATGAAGTAATCTTATGTTTTTCATTAAATACGTAGATTAAAGAGCTGTTATTTTACTGTAATGAACAAAATTATGTCATTTCAGCTTAGAGTAATTGTTAATCATATCAAATTGAAATGATCCTTGGTTTTGTTTTAAAGAGCATAGAAGAACAAGAAGTAGAGGAAAAACAGAAGTAGAAATGGAATATGAGACTATAGTGAAAGTGAGTGAAACATTCCCCTTTTTATCTAGTAATGCTAATGTTGTTTTCATTTTACATGTCAAAACTTTGAGTCAGGAGTGTCCACAATTTACTGCCTGATGGTTCCTCTGAAATCTTTGAGCAATTTCAGCCCTGATTATTATCTGCTAGCTGCATAACATATGCTGCCACTGGCCATTACATTCTTTTTGTACCGGGAAAGCAATCTGTGGCTTCTTCAAATCATACCCCACCCCATTGTCTGCCTGCCTGCTTTATTTATTGCTGCTTTTGCCCCACCTCAGTGCAGTGGTCAGGGGCTGTGTGTCACAGCATGATTATACAAGCTCTCTCTCTACAGCCCTTTGGATCATCAGAATATCCTCTGTTCTCTGCTCACAGTAGCTGCAGTACTCACATATCAGAGAAACAGGCACTATTAAATGTCTCTCCGAAGAGGTAAAGAAGATTGATGTGAGGGGATATTACAGGGGTATGAATTGAGAGCATCTACATGTCGTGGATGAGAAAGGGGAAGGGTGTTGAAGGTAGGAATTCTGGGCACATCTCAAGATTAAGCTTACCAAACAGATAAATTTAATATTTGTCATCTGGAACACCAGAGTTGGGATAGTGAGAGAAATGATTAATTGGGGCATGAGAGCAGGAAAGAAAATTTGAGGGGCAGAGGGGGGAGGGAAAGGAGAAATCAGTAAAGTGAAATTAGTAGAGCCTAAGGCAAAAATTTAGAGGTGAGAGAGTGAGTTTTTAAGGGATGAGGAAGGGAACAGGACAACTGGGGAGAGGCAATCAAAGCTCGGGAGAAAGGTGAAAGTCCTATATAGGAGGACTAATGATGAGAACATGCTAACACAATGTAGTAGTATTTCAAGGATGTCTGCTGTCATCTACAGTCATGGCAGGAGGTCTTGAGTTTTCCCTCACTAGGAAATGGCTATAAACCACAAGCCTTTGTCACTGAATCGGTGAATCCTGTTTGGTTTGTATTTATATTTAATAATTCTCCTTCTACTGAAGTTTCTGGAATGCTTCGGTATACATTGCTTCCCTGTGAGGAGAGAACTACCATATCTTCTCTGACAGGATTGTGTTTGGTAACGGAACCTACTGTTCTGCTGCAGGTACCTGGGTGCAGAGGGTTCTGGTTCCATGCCAAGCAGGTATAATTTGTTTTTCAGTCCCCTGGCTCAACTCACAGATGTGCAGGAGTAAATGGAGCCTTCTGGATAGCACTGCAGATCCTCTCTGCCAGGGAACATCCCTGCTTAGCTTTTCGCTGTCCCATACAAAGCCTTAACAGTTGTTTTGTGATTCATAGTCCTTCCTAGTGGCAACAAAGGCTCAGGTTTTGGGAGTACTCCTCCAGTCAGTGTGGTACCAATACCAGTGTTAGAGATGCACCTTCAGTAGAGGAAAAGGAACACATTTGCTGTGATTGCTCCTCTTCTCCCTGGCCAACATGAGTGAGGCAATTCCTTGTGCTTTCCCAGAGGATGTTTTATCAGAATGCATAGGAAAGGTTGTTTGTTTTCTAAATACTTACTAGGTATACTTCCAGGGACACGTATGGGAGAGTAAGAAAAAAAGAACCAGCTGTGTATGTTTGATCTGGGTCTTACAAAATAGATATTAACGTCTCAATTCTGTTGAAATGCAAATGCTAAGTAAATATGACTAATTGATAGCATGTGGCTATAACTTCTCAGGCTTCTTTTTTTCTGTGGATTACATGTTTCTGCCCAGGTGGACACTAACATACTTTTCATGTATCTCTATATATATCATTATATATTTATTATTCATTTTAATGTTTTTACTATTGAGAAAAAGATACTTTCAAACACTTCAAAAAGAATGCAGCTGATTGTAAATATTGCTTAGTTCTCTCACTGTGGTAAGGTCAAAGATTAGAGCTGCTAGGTGGGGCCCTGGCTACATGAATGTGTTTTCCTCTTGGATACAGGCAAGGTACCTAAAAGGGCAGGTTTCCTGAACAAAGTAGTTGTGACAAAAGAAAGTAGAGCTATAATGAATGTGTCGGCACCTTGCCAGTATTCAGAAGAGTGACTTACTTGAGACGGCGGCATTAAATTGGCAATTGTTCACTAAAGAACTGGAATTTTTGTTGTTGTTTGTGTTTAGGTGTCGTGAGAATACTGATTTCTCTTCCTCAGGAATGTTCTGACTTCCTTTCTTGAAAAGCAGAAGCATAGGAATAGGTCTGATCTGCCTTGAAACAACTCAGTGGACATTTAAAAGAACAGAAGTGTTTACCTCTATTCTTGTCATACATCACTTACATTGCAAACAGTATGCTGCCAACTTCATACCCCCTGCTTGGGTTAAGTCAGAATATCTTTGGAGAATGGCAGGAATGGGCAATTCAATTGCTTCTGCACAGTTAGAAGCAACTCAGACCTAAGATAAGAACCTCTAGTGGCATCACATAACCACTTACGACACCTCATGTGATCCATCCATCACTCCACAGTTCTACTCACTCCAAAGGAAATATGAGAATGATGGAAAAATGTTGTGTTTTTTTTCTTCCCCTCCTTTCTGCCCTACATTCTCACTGGTGCAACCGCAGAGTAAGGCATTTTGAATGCTCTGAAGCAGCTGGATAGGAGGAGGTCAGGCAGCACAGAAGGGAGAAGTCAAGCTTCTGTGCAGGCCATCAAGGAGTATTATCTCAGCTCTCTCTCCCATATGGAGAGAGACACTACTGGCTTCAGGCTGAACAGAAGGAATGACATCAGAGCATATGCAGGAGAGGTATCCAATCCTTTTAAGTCATTATAGTAGTTGTACAGAAATCTAGAGAGGTTACCTAAATTCAGAGCTTCATTCAGGAGCTGTCAGAATCCACTAATAAATATTAGTGTAGCAGTAACTTTCATTTAGCTAATAGTGATTTGTCTGTGTCAACAGCGGAAACTTAAAATAAATCTTTGAGACAGAATAAGAGAATGTGGACTTAGAAGTCTGGTCTGAAGATGCATCTTTTTTTATTCCATACAAAATAGCTTGCCAGTAGGACATTTTGACCAGGAAGGAATGGCCAATGAGAGTTCTGAAAAGGAAGGTCTGACATTTACTGCTACACTTTTCTTCTCCTTTGAGCTCTTTCAGATAAACTCTTCAGTGCATAGTAGAGCATTTCAGTGGGCTTCAGCCATGTGTAGATGCTGTCTAGAATCAAGCTGACATCTTTTCTAGACCTGGATTTTTGTAAATCTTATAGTAGCTGTTATGTACAACTAGAATTCTGCATGGTGCAATGTCAGTCTCCATGTTAAGTTACTGTGTGTCCCGTGAGAATGATATTGCATGTGGTAGCTCACATCTGACATCTTCACATTCACGAAGGAGGTGTTAATGCCTGAATAAAACATAGGGCTTGGAGCACATAAGGCAGATTGTTTCACCAACTGCTGATGCTGATGCTATTCGTATATACACAGATTGTCTTCTGACTTTCTTCGTAAGATTATTGAATATTGGGATATTTAGAAGTACCTGTTTGGCTCAGAGTTTTGTCAGGGTGTTACATAGGTCAGTGGGGATCTCCATGTACTATTACTGATCACAGAATTGGCCTTTCTGCTGAAAATTCCGAAGGTTCGGTTTTCAGAGCACTTATTTGGATTCAGAAGTTAGTATTCCTGATGGCACTGATGACCTTGGCAGCAATTAAATCTTTCCCTGTTCTGTCAGTTTTACACCTTACACTGATGCTGTAATGCTGCTGAAGTTGAGGCATGATAGATGTGCAAGTCTGTGTAATGCTGAGTTGCTTGGAAATTACAGAAGCTCCTGGGAATGATAATTCACTGTCAGTCTTTCTCTCAAAGAATCATTGTAATTCTGAGCAGGGACTCACTCTCTGTGTGGCAGAATGGAATAAATTCTGCAGTAACTACTCTCTAATTTCATGTCAGTGTTAGCGTCTCCTCTTGCCCTGGAATACCCTTCATTCCCATCTGTATTCAGATAGACACTCCTGGGGCTCACACTTGAAAATACCAATTGGTTGAAAATTAATTCAAATTTTTAAATTATTATTTGGATTTTTTACTTTTTAAGTGATTTTTTTTTAAGTCTGGGGTTAATTTCTCGTAATATTAACTGCCTCTTAACGGTTGCTACTTCCTCAGAAGTAGATTCAGTTCAGTGATACAAACCATGTTTGAGGATTTGTTACAGGCCAAGATCATCTCTGTTGTCAGATGCAGAAATGCTTTTTTTTGCTGTAATATGAAAAAGCAGTAAGCTTGCTCTGAGGTCTTTTATGTGTACTAGATGTCCGTGTTCTCATACAAACACAAGTAGAGAATACAAATGTAAATATGAATGCTTCCTGCATTTTGAGCATCCCGTGCCCTGCCGTGTTTCACTTCCAAAAGTTTTCTAGGCTAGTAAACTTCACCACCCCATCTCCCTAATGTGATCGTCTGTTTTAGGCCCCCCACCAGGACAGTGTCCATTTTCATGTCCAATTCTGTTAGCATCCAGAGGCTTTCTGCATGTCTCTCTCTTATAATACACTGGGGATCAGAAAAAAAAGATAATATCTTTGATAAATATCTCACCAAGAGACTTTTCTTTACTTGTCCTTCCTGAACAAACTACATGTAGTATGAATACATCAGTAAAGTAAATTATTATAGAAAATCCCTGCTTGTGCCCATGAAGGCATTATTTTGATTCACTTAGAAATTACCAGATGCTGTCCCTTTTTCATTCATGTTTAGTAAGGATATGCAAACAAACAAACACACGTGCCATAAGAGCACTGATTCAGTATTCACCTTTGTTTTCCTCCTGTAGCCATTTAATGAGCATCTAGAAACATTTTTTTAATTAACATGCATGCAGTAGGGAACATCTTTGAGTGTCTTTTTACAGAGTTACATATTAAGTGCAGGCTACTGACAGTAGGAAATCTTACAGTAGATAGGCTGATAATCAAAGAGATTGTCTTTTTTCCATGCACAAAAGTGTAAATCACTGCTGTCTGAAGATGAAGAGTTATATCATACACAGAAAGCTCCATGCTCTGCCTTTTCTTATTAAGTAAAATGAAGTACAGAGCATATGGGACAGTAGGGTGAAACAGCTTGGTAGCTGCTAATGTGGCATGCAGGGAGAGAGCAACTTGCTTGTCTGATTTTAAGAAGCATCAATCTGAGACACGCTTTTTGATTACCTCCATCAGACATACCTTTGAACACAGAATATTTCAGCTGCTTGCTTCGAATTTCTGTGGTGGGAGACATAATTCCCATTATCTGTTTTGGTCAGTTGAATGTTCTCTTTGACTCCTCATTGGTACTGTAGGCATAGAGGATTCAGGGAAGAACACCTGTCAATTAGTAGCTGTGTTTTAAAAATAATTCCTCTTCCCATCACTTCTGCTGCTGCTGAGGACACCGGCTGCAGTCAGCAGCTGTGACTGATGCAGCAGTCCATGCTGTGTGCCTCTGACAGGTGCCAGAATAAACCAGCTCTAATGACACAAGTGCCAAACTGGAGTTTCAGCATATCAGTGAAATAAAATACAAGCAGACAAGGGAACCTTCTGTTCTCCTGATATCAATTCTGCAAAGACAGAAAGACTTAAAAGTAGTTTGAAGCCTTTCTTAAGAGCCTGGAGCCATAACAGCAGTTAGAAACTAAAAATGGTGGCTTTTCCTCATGTATATACTAGATGTTCCTCTGCAAACAGCTTCCCTCTGTCTTCTAAAAAAATAACCCATCCACATTTACCTTACACTTGTAAATGATCCTGTGGCAGAATCTTCTTAATCAGCTGTTCTTCGGGTTGTATGTGTTGCCGTCCTTCCTTTGCATTAATCAATGAAGTTCTTCGCTTTTTTGTCTGCAAACAGTCACACCATATGATCAGAAAATGAATACACTGAAAATGCAACACTGCAAATTAAACACGTGGATAACAGCTTGTGGCTTTGGTACTCTGTGTTAACATGTGACAAGCAGAGAATAGTAAACTGAGAAAGAGTTCTCCTGTGAATTCAGTGCCCCCATTATCTCTCCTTCTTTATCCGAAGGGCTTAGGAAAACGTTTTTGTTAGCCAAGACTGCTTGGTGCTTTGGCTTAATTTTCACTGCATAATTTTAAATACAGATTGTGTCTACAGTGCTGCAATTAGTGGATAGCCTAAAGACTTATTATTTCAAACTAATTGATATGTAAGAAAGTTTAAATAACGTGAGTGATAAGATTTTTTTAGGAATAACTTCTGCAACTAACTCAGAATAATCTTATTACTGTTACACATTTGCAGTTGAATTAATTTTCCAATCATCATTACTAAATCTAATGCTTGTCTGCATTTCTGTAGCTCTAAATACTTTTATATTAAACGGTGAAAAGCTGGTATTATGTAAGTCATTGTTCTAAAAGGGGTTTGTGCAAGTTAACAATCTCATGCAGTTCTGATACTTGCCTACCACCATTTGGAATACTCCCAGAATTCAAGATTAGTCTCTGTTATCCTCAGTAAAAATGTGTATTCCACACATATTTTAAAGAGAGCTCTAACCCAAGCAATCATTGTTTTCAGAGTATACTGTTGCTTCCTCAAATAGCACGGTCACTTATCATGAGAGGCCTGTATTTTTCCAGCATTCATTAAACTTATCTTGAACTAGGCTGTGATCAGAATTGGCATCACAGAACACATTGTAAAGTTACAAGACCTCTTGAGAACTTTTTAATGCCTTCAGAAGATGTAACAGTAATAAAACACAGATAGAGCATTAAAAAGATAAGTACTTCTAATGGAAAAGGAGATGCTGCTTCTGCCAATTTTTCTTCTTAAATTAGATTTTGCACAGTACAAAACTTTTACAAGATAGAAGCTACCAACAGTGATACACACAAATGAAATTAAATTGAAAACAAATCAGAGCTCTGAGGAGGTCATGTTATACATTTTGATGGAATCTCAGTGGAAAAAAAAGCAAAGGGCTTAGTGAAATTCCATAGGATTCATCTCAGTTCAGGCTTGACTCTCTGGTGAACTATACTTGGATGAACTGTATTAACTTCAGAATGAGAGGCCAGGGACCAAATCCACTGATGTCAATAGAAAAGCTCACTCTTCCTTGTAGGAGTGTGCAGCCTTCACACACTGAGATATGTGATGAAGGGAGGTACCAAAGAGACTGACTTCTGTCCGTGCTGGTATTTCAGTCACTTACATTGGGGCTGCTCTTTCATCCTGGTCCTTGGTTGGTTGTGCCTTAATCTTTCCGTCTGGGATAGGACAGCATAGGCAGAAGGCACTTTGTGCCCTTCTCACACCTGTAGCTTCACATTGTGCTCTAAATAACTTTTTTTTCTAATTAAGCATAGTCTGTCCCTCCTCAACGCACTCTTTTCATACAGCAAGTTGTTATCAAGATAGCACTGTTTGGTGTTAGTAAGTCATAATATTGTTTATTTTTCCTGTTTCTTCTAGATGTACCTTTCAGGGACTATATCTATTCCTTTTTCTGGCAAAAAGTCTGACCAAAAAAAAACCAAAACAAAAAAACAGATGGTGGCAGTATCACCGACACATCTGTTCAAGGAGACTTTAAAATGTCCAATTTCACTTCAAGGTGAAAAATATACCATAGAGCAGACTTAAGCATGCAGGTGCTTGCTTTTGTTTATGATTTTGCATGTTGTCTATCAGCATAGCTCCATGAACATAATCCACCATACTTACGAAGAGCTGACCTCTGGACCTCTGCTGGTTGGTTGAATCGCAATGCTGGAGCTGGCAGTCATTCATCCATGTAAACCTTAAGAAGGGCAAAACACCCAGAGGCTTCCCTTCTTCATGGAGCTCAGGTGCTCAACAGAAACCCACATCAGGTTGTATGCAGAGAGAAAAAACTGGGCAGGTGTGAATGTGACAGGAGCACCTGACTTCTCTGTGGAAGTTTTTGTCTCTACTTGGACTGTTGAAGCAAGCTTGGATTTTAAGCAGCATCCAGGTCCTGTTTTCTAGACACATTCATGCTTTGCAGTTTCCTTTAGTTGCTAAGACAGGGTAGTGGAAGATTCCCAAACATCTGAAATGCTTCAGTGAGGAAAATGAGCTTTACTCATCTGCAGCACTTCTTTGTGACTGATACTCATTTCAGATCTCTGTTTGGGAAGGAGTTTCACTTCACGCCATTTTGTGCAGGTGTTTCTTTTGTTTGAACTGGTTAGATTTTGCCTGTGCTTAAATGTTACCACTACTGTAGATCCAAAAACCATCAGTCAATCACTGTCTCCCCCTAAAGATAAGTGAACTTTGTCTTTGCCCTTTAACAGGCATGAGTTCAAGCTACTCTATGCAGCAGGACAGGCTTTTTGTTGTTTCTCTAGTGTTATGAGTTATCTTAGTTACCTTATATGTCATATTTTGCATTGAAGGATGCAGCTAACCATCACTGAACCAAAGTTTTCTGCATGGTTCATTTGAACTTGATGGGTAATTAGAGTTGCCTCACTTTGCAATAGTCAGTGTTAATATGACCTTTGAAAAAAAATGTTTCGATAAAAAGCAACTGAACTGAAACATTAATCCCTTGAACTTAATCATGAGGGTGGCTCCATTAACCTCCCTTTGCACAGCATTCTGTAATCCAGTAATAGCAGTGCAGACAAGAAGAGGTTTTTTTTCCTTTTAAGTTCATTGTAGTGTCAGGAAGTAAAAGCCTTCAGGCTATTTTTAATTAGGTTGAACCTTTGGGCAGTGCTGTTCTTACATGAAGCTGTAAAGTTTTAAACAGTTGTAGTTAACGTTCCATACCAATGTTGCATCTCAAGTAAAAAAAAGAATGTGTTTAGTAATACAGCACGAAGCAAAGAAAGTGGAGGATATCTGGATGAAAATCTGATGGGGGTAGAGAGATGTGAAGGTAACAGTAAAACATGGACACAGTGTAGCCATCACTAACATCAGACTTTGTATTTTTAGTTGCAATGGTACATCCAGGTTTAATGTTCGTTATATAACAAACATGGGACAAGTCCAACTTGTCATTGCTATACTCAGTCTCAGAACTTTCCCTACACTTCCCTCCTGGAAGTACAGAAGCCAAAACACTGAACCGTTATTTCTGGAAGAAGAAAAGTGAAGGACAGTAGCTCTGACTTCGGTGTTGAACTCCTGCTAGGCACATACTTACACCTAAGTTTACTAACAGAAAACCTGACAATATTGCAGTAATTCATTCTCAGGTGATTAAAAACATGGACTGCAGTTTAAAAAAGCTCAGTAAACCTTAGATCATCTGGCCCAAACTGATCGTTTTGACAACCTGTAAAAAAATTGAATAAAAATGGAAAGTCACCTAACCCCATCTGTGAAGCAGAGCAAAAGTCAATATAGAACTCAGCAGTGGGATAAAAATATGCTTCTCTACTTGGTCTGGTTGCTTTTCCAAAGTGGTCTTCATCCAAGACATGAACAGCTGAGCTATCTCTCATGGTGAGGCTGCTGTTTGAGCACTTAAGAAAGGTCATGAAGTTGTTGTTTTCATCAAATTAGAAATACTAAGATTTATTATTTGCTTGATCTACACCTGCCTCAAGCTCTGGGCATTTTTAAGCTTCCAATTCTAGCACAATAGTTTAAAAGTGTAAAAAATTCAGAGCATCTGAATGATTTGGGTGCCTACCCAAATTTTATTTACCCAAATTAATTTTCAAAATCAGCTAATGCAAATTGATTTTTTAAAAATATTTTCCACGCAGATTAAGACGTGGGTAAGTAGGGAGGAGTATGTTTAACATTCAGTCATTCATCCACTTAACCTCTGCTTGTCTTCTGGGAAAAGGAATGGACACTCTTAAACTTCTGGAAAAGCAAAGGAAGGTGCAGGTAATTTTGTTTTAAAAAGCGTTTCCCATGTCAAAGGAAGTTTTCCTTTTATTGATATGCTTGGAGGTGTGTGGGTGAGCAGAAGAACAGGCTGCTTTGCTGAAACAACAGACATACATTACTTCCTCAAAAGAAAATCTTAGCTTGTAATGCTACAGTTCTTTTTTGCCTTGATGCAGCCTTGTTTGAAGATGAAAGACAGTGATCAGAAGTAGAGCTAATGATCAGAAACATACCGAGACTTATTCACCAGTTTGACAGTTGCCCTGCTGCCTAATTCCAAGGCAAGTGGGAGGACACTGGTGGAATTGAGACATTGTGATAAATTGTATAAATATTTTCCAGTGTCTGCCTAACATAACCATCGCATGCACATTGACCATGTATATCTGTATGTGTCTGATACCTCACTATTAGATTCTAAGTAGATTTTTTTTTCATTAGGGTACGTTAGAAAATAGTGAGTCAGTTGCTAAATTGGCTCATTGTTTGGGGAGATGTACATCTCTGATAGTAAAGAGGAAGCCAAATTCATGTTGAGAGTGAGTGAGTTAGGAAACATTTTGGAATAGCTTTTGTTGTTACGAAGGATTACAGAGCTGCAACTACTTGAAAAGATTTTCAAAGAAACTTCTACGGCTTTGATCTTTATTCAGATAGTGCTTGCTTTCTAGTCTAAAAACATTCATTTTAACAGATATTAACAGAAGGACTGACTGCTTAGTAATTTTCTAAGCAGACTTTTCAATGAGCTTCCATCCTGCAGAGACTTTCTAATGTGATCAGCCATAGTCAGCACAAGATAAACTTCAAAGTGTGGTGTAAGGCTTGATCAGTGAGATTGTTTTTTAAGCTAATGATGGCTTATTTCTAAAAATGCATGCAATTCCCTGGCAATAATCAATACCTTCGAAATTATACCAAGCATGTACCTTAAGAAACACACCTTGCTATGTGTTCAGAACTCAAAACAGGCTGAAGAATTTAGATGGAGCAGGAGGGCAGAGCAGGCTATCTCAATAAAAGGAGATGCCTGACTTAATCATAGGATAACTCTCTTCTTTCTCCATTGAGTAGCACAAGAATGCCACTAGAGAGACAGAGAAATAGGTTGTTTGTTTCCTTTTCATTTCATGGTTGTATTTGAGAAGAAATCACTCTGCTCAGAGAGAATTTTCTGCAGTACTAGTGGAACTGCTGTGGATGTTCTGCCAATAGTCAGACATAGGCTACACTGTAATTATCAATTAGCAAGATGGACGTGAGAGATTGAAAAATACTTTGCTAAGCTGCATTTAAGAGTTCAGTATTCAGAGTTCAGTTTCATCTAGGATCCAAAAACTGTGGAGTCGATTTCACCATGGTTTTCTCAGGTCTGTACTTATCAGCGCCAGAGCCCTTGCACAAGAGGCCTGAAGCACCTTTCTTGTCTCTCTTCTCTTTCAAAAATAGCCACAACCTCACACTCTGTGGGACAGCACCACTTTTAGGCAAAGCACATTATGTAAGTGGCCCTGTGGATTCCAGGGCCCCCTGGAGACACTCAGCTCAGCTGCTCTGGTGCTGCACAGCTCTGAGAGCCTCATGTCCTCTGGCCCACCCGGGATTTGAAGTATTTCTGGACTATATTGTTGCTGTTATAACCTCCAGATGTCATTTAAAAGGACTTTCTGAGGGACTGTTATGGCCTCTTCAGCTAAGAGTTGCTGTAGTGCAATACTACCAAGGATATGCTGTTGGGCCTCTACTGCCTGTTTATGTCCTGGAGGCATCATGGAAATGAAAATATCACGATCAGTAGAAGGTAATGGATGCACTTACTTGTTTATTTTGAAGACAGTATCCAAAATATGAGTAGCACTTCTTATAAACGGACCAGTGAAGAAGCTCCATTTGAGCTATGTCACTGGAGTTATTTATCCTGGATCCACCCCAATAAACGAAGGGCATCTGTTGAGAGATGAGACTTCAGTGGAATTTCTCTAGATTTATTGCATCGAATCAGAGCAGATTCTCTTCAGCTCACAATGAAGCTAACTTTCTCCTGTGATAATGAAAAAGAGAAGAATCTAGCCCTAAAATATTATATGTATTTGTGAAGAGGGGATTGTTACCATTAGTATTGGCTCAAATTACCTTTATTCACTACCTCATGATATCCATAGGTCTCATATTTGTACAGTCATCAGAAGAACACCTGATAGCTTAAGAAAGCATTTTATCCACAAAAGAAACCAATTACACAAAATACTCATAAGAAAGAAAAATGATTCCAAATATGCAACTTAACGAGGTACAAGAAGGTCTTTGCATGAGAATAAATTGCTCCACTGCCGAGAAATAGGAAACAAAGTTACTGTGAAGAAAATCCTTCCACAGAAATCAGAACAAGCTCTCTTTTCAAAGAATATTCAAGAGATTTGAAATTTAATAACAACAATACAACCACCAGTAGCAAACATCACCAGTTTCGGCTTTTGCTGTAAGGAATTTCTCCAGCTCAGAAATTTTCAGCAGAAGTATAGTACACACCTCTGCGCATGTAGTACAGACGTGATCTGAGCACCACTGATATACATCTCTTCACTTTAACATTTATTTTTTAATTAGCTCTTAGAATAGATGTTGCTTTATTATGCAGAAAGAAGATAAGAGTTTATTATGAGAGTGTTCAAATCTAGAAGCTCTGGTCCCAAGTTTCTTCCCAGTCCCTTTGGTTTAATTGAAGTTGCAGTTAATAAAGGTGGAGACACAGATTGATGAAGGCCCTAAGGTTACAATCTAATGCCTTGAGAGAGCAGGTGCTAAAGGACTCTTTTATATGGGGACTTGTACGTTTGGGAAAGCATAGCAAATCACCTGTGCTTTGATAGGAAGAGACACAGGGCTGAAACTTGGAAGACAGCAGTTAGGGGATGTCAAACAGGGAACATATGAATAAGGGAAAATAACACAGTACACAGCTTCTAGGCTCCTTAGTTGTAAAGTGCTTCTGGTGCTATGCTGATTTTTTCATTCCTGTTGTGGGGTAATTTCTGGAGTATCTGGATCACGTAACCTGTTGAACATGAGAAGCCTGGGGTGGCAGTAATGGATCAGTCCAAAATAAAACTGCTGAGCAACTGCCCATGAACTCAGGAGGAGATCTTAACAGTGCGGGAGGATTAGCTTGTTGTGTTAGACCTTGTGTGAGGGACTAGGGGAACTTCATCTGAGAGAGAAAGAGTTTGTGGTGGAGCTAACAGAAAGTCCTGGAGTTGGTGTCACTCATGTCTATCGTGGTCTGAAAAAGAACTATTATTTGTAAAGGCAGTGATGGGTGTGCACTGAAACAGAGATGAAGTTGACTGAGGACAGGAATCGTTAACAGAAGATTTCCACTCAGTGTAAAGACAGCACAGGCTATCCTTTACCTAGTGCAACACGTTTCCTGTGCCATCTCTGCTACTGATTGCCCTTAGGCTTTCTTTAATGATACAGCACATCAGCATCTTTTGAGATAAGACCTTGACTACCAGTGCAGCTTTGTTTCACATTTAGCTATATTGTCCTTGAATTAAGCCCAAACATTAATCCAGTGGCACGTTCCTTTATGCACTTGTCTATAGCCCCTGGTAGAGAAAGAAAATACTTCAACTCTTGCACTTTAATGAGCACTGCTCATGTAGTGATGTTAGCTCAGCTTCCCAACAAACTGCATTTCCCAACTACTTTCTTTGGGCCATTCTTTTATGTGGTAGAGGCAGGTAAATTGCTTTTAGGTATTGTCCCAGGGCTCCTCAATCCTATCAGCCTCACCTTGAGTCAACATCTCCTGCAGCCCCTCTGGCATGCTGAGTCTGTGGGTGGCTCCAGGACAGCTAAGCAGTGCTTACTCCTTTGCCTTCCCATCAGAAATCTGCTTAGTGGAAGAAATAACATAGCCCTTAATAAGAAACTCCTCCTGTTTCCAATTAAACAAAAATTGCTGCCTATAAATCACTTGATTCCTGAGCTCTGTTCCTCAATTTTACTCTCCCTGTTACTGACAATTCTTGCTACTCCTATGTCTTTTAATGCTGTATCCCTGCAGAATGGCTTTCTAATTAAGTAAGCTCTGAAAATGAAAAGCAGCAGAACAGCAGCTTGCTTGTTCTCTGTACCCTTAATCCTGGTGTCCTGTATGTGCTATTTTGGAAGCTAAATTGAGGTCGCTGACATTATGCATATTTGTTGTCTGATGCAGTCTTAAAAGCCCCAAATCCTCTATTCAAAATTATCTTTAGGCATATGGGTCAAACATTTGCAGAAATCAAAACAGCATTTGGAGCTTTAGCAGATTTAGAGAAGCGGGGGAGGAGTGAGAAAGGGGCTGCAATCTCAGGACAGCCTATCTGTTGCAATATGCTTTCACTGACCAATGAAGACATCATTGTCTCTGAAGTTAACAAAATAAACAGTCCCAATGGTATGTGAAGAGGAAAGCGGGAGCTCTGCTAAGCAGAAATGCCCTGTAGAGGTTGCAGTCACCCTTTTGTTCTGAATCGTGCAGTGACTGGTTATTACATCTTGTCAAAATGCATTCTGCTGAAATTGCGTGGAAGAAATTAATGCAGTTGAGCTTATATCATCAATAAAACATAGGAACAAGTAGTATTTATGTGGAATTAAATATAATACTTTGTGTCGGTAGTGCCGCAGTAGTGGATACAAAGTAATATCAAAGTGCGCTGGCGAATAAATAGAATAATCATGTACCAAAGTAGTCATTATTTTGACATTTTTTATATCCTCTACCTTAAGGGATAATAACACAACTTACAAAATTTTTTCATTTGGAATCAAAGCTCGTGAAAATCTTTCCAAAAACTTGAGAATGAAGGGTTTCGTTTGGAAATGTGAGAGATTGTTGGAAATATCAAACTGTTCGGTTTTACCTGGAGTGCATTTTGCCTGAAGAATTGAGCCAAGAAGTTCTGATTATTTTTCATTCATAATTCACTGCATTACTCACAGCAAGAAAGAGTACGATCAAGGAAACAAAGTGTTTATGAATAATGCAAAATAAGGTAGATTAAAAAAGAAGGGATGAAAGAAACACAGAACTTAAACTGGCATACAGAAAAATTGCAAGAAGTATGGAAAATTGGAGACTAAGAAAAGTTTATTTTGGCTATATTAAATGTTTTTAGTTGGAAGAGCTTCATCAATACAAATACAGTGTTAATGAATGTTTTTGATGTGACAGAATTTCATCAGAATTTCAATCCATTTCATGGATTTTTTTCCCATTAAATGTTCCCTTTAACAAGTTGTATTTTAGATATATATTTCTCAAATATTTTTTGCTTGAAGATTTATTCTTCAGATGCTTCTCAAGTAGTGTGCTTTGGTCATTTTGAATTGAAAATACATTTCTTAGAAAGTGTGAGCTGGAATGAAACCGAATCCCTCTGTGGAGGTGGCTTGGTTTTGCATCAGAAATCTGCCTCAGGGATGAGATTGTATATGGTGGGATGATACTGTCTGGTCACTCTGCTGTGTAGACCAAGAATGCGGTCCACCAAGCTGTGGAAGCTTCTCTTCTCCCTCTTGCGATGGAAGAGAAGGAAAAATAATCTGGAAAACTTTCATTACTAACTTCCGAAATGCACCTTAAAAAGGTGCAGCGGGATGGAGCAGCAATCAGTGTTCACAGCTTCAAAGGTGTCGCTTTGGCAGGAGGGGAGAGGGGTTGGACGTGGTGTCCCCTGTAATTCCCCTGGGGCAGCCAAGGTGGAGGAGAGGAAGTCAGATGGCAGCGGTGTTGCGTGTCAGCCAGCTGTGTGCCTGTCTGCTGTCTGGAGCAATTGGCGTAGGCTTGGGGGGAAATGCAGCAGACTTTTACAAGACCTTAACAACTGCACCAGCCCACAAGTGCATTCCCAAATTTGCTAAGTGTGATTTTTGTACAGCCGCTCCAATTACAACCGGATTGGGAACTCATTTGGTCTCTGTGACCACATACTCGTTGAAGGTACTTAGGGTCATGTTCTAATGCACTGGCTATATTTACTGCACGCAGCAAGGTCTCTGCTTCTGATACCTGCAGTTCTAAATCCAGTCGCCTGAAACAAAATATATTTGTGTTTGTGCATATATATGCTTCCCATGGGTTAAGCTACTACAGACCTTTCCTCCACATCTGAAATTTCTTCTCAGCTCATTGCTAGATTGTTATACTTAAACATCCCAGTGTGTTTGCTTTCCCACAGGTATCTTAAAAACAATTTTGAAATTAAAAACAAAACAAAATAATTTTCAGCAGCAGAAGGATAAGATGTATTTCAGGTAGCAAAAATGGAAGAGTTCAGTATTCTAAGCTTAAAGCTAATGACAAAATAATATGAAATACTATAAATGTGGAATAATTACAGATTAAGGGGTTTAATATATTTATTTTATTTTCTAATTTTCTAAGATTTTTTTTAAGCAAAATGCTCAGTGTGAACTTCATCGCTCCTACTACCTTGCGTTGGCAGCGCATTCTATTACTCATGTGATCACTTTTTTCTTGGTGGTGATAGAAATTGGTAGAAGATGTTCATTAGATCGAATTGTGAGTATTTGAAGGTCTGGAGGGGATTGTTGAGGGTAGTCTAAAACCAGAGTTTCTGCTTCTGTAATCCTTTATTGATTAAAGGTCATTATTTTAATGCTGTTATTTTTGTAGGGTTAGTAATAATAGCTGGGTCTAAGTGCTATTAATAGTTTTAATAATACTATTGTTTTCCTTTCCTGAATGCATTTTCCTTACTTTAAGCAGAACAGCCATATTCATTTTCACCTCCACCTTCCAAGGAAGTGCTGCCAAAACCTTTCTCTGAATGATGACCCTTTTTGGAAAGGGGTTGTAGCCAGGGATGCTGAAGAGCCCTTTGAAATGAAAGGGAATGTGAGCCAATCAGCTGGGCAGCTGGCTGGCCTCCAGGAGCTCTGCTCACTGAAGCACAGGCTTAGTCATGTAAAGCCTCACACATTTTCCAACCTCTTGGCTAGCTGCTGCGTTGCTGCAGTTGAGGTTCAAAAGCTACAGATGCTATTAGTCTGGGGCACAAGGGTGCATGAGCCTGTTTCTCCCCTGTGCTGCCCAGTGCCTGGCTGAAGTCAAAGGGGAGCCTCAGGCACAGGTACTCTAAGGAAGCCCTTGTGCGGTACAGATAACAAAGGCAGGACAGTTATAAAGCCTGAAATAGCTGCTGTGAGCAGTAGTTTGTAGAATCGCAATCGATAAAGTTACATGAAAAACAATTTGGTTTCCTAGTGGTTCACAGCCTGTTTCAGGCTTGTTGTGTACATGTATAATTTAATAGATGGCCATACTAACAGTGGAGGACCAAATGCAGCTGTGGATGGTGCACCTTATGAGCTTTGATCCATTCCTAAGCTTAATCTCTCTGCTTTCATCTGTAATTTGGGGGTAATAAAACCAGTACATGGCCATTGGATAAAACTAGGGTGAGCATATAGAATCGTTTGAGTTGGAAGGGACACTTAAAGGTAACCTAGTCCAATGCCCTGCAGTGCATTGGGACACCTACCACTCAGTCAGGTTGCTTAGAGCCCTGTCCAGCCTGACCTTGGATGTCTCCTGGGATGGGGCATTTCTGGGCAACTTGTTCCAGTGTTTTTTACCTGCCAACCATGCTATATCATGTTTTGTGTCTCTCAGATAATATATTATCACAATGGAGACAAAAGGAGTATCCCTTCAGAATGTCTAGATATACATTCAGAAAACAAATGAGAATTCAGTAAGAGACAAATACCACATGAAAGGAGGGTGCTATGGTACTTGATTGTATATGAGTTTATACAAATGTGTATTTTAGCAACATGGTGTATTTAATGCAACCATTTATGCCTCGGGCTTGTTGGAGTTTGTCTGCAGTGACACCAAGGGGAAATGGAGGCAGGAAGAGCAGGAAGATTGCCAGAAACTAGGCAACAAATGAGCCTTAGAAGAACTGACGAGGAAAGGCTATGTCTTAAATCTTCAGGAAAAAAAGCTGCAAAATGTGTCTAATGTAGAACTAGACCAGGTGAGCTAAGGACGGAGATTTGCACAACAGGAGAAAGAAGAGGCCTTACAGAAAAAAAGTCAGAAATGCAGGATGAAAACCAGGACAGAAGCACAGGGAGTGGGAATGGAACGGCTCAGAGGGAGGTGTAGTGGTAAAGTCACGTGCTGTGGACAGGACAAGGATGATAAGAGTAGAGTAGGTCCTGAAGGTTGAGTGAAAATGTATATTACCTGTGAAAGCTGTCACAGTCAGGTGAAAGAAACTCAAAACTAGATTGCCTAGATTTAAGCATAGAACTGACGGATCAGAACTCATAGTATCTTCATATCTTCCTGAAAAAATACAGCTCAGAATACAATTGACTAAGAAACTATTGCAAAACTGCTGCAGCTACAGTTAGCAGAATCTGACTCCCTCTTTTTAAGAAGGTAGGTGGATGGATGGATGGATGACCGACAAATGGATGGATGGACGGACAGATGGTCAGAGCGCTCGCAGGATTTGGCTTTGGAACTCACCCTGTTTGCTTCCTCCATGCTCAGATTGGTCATGATGAAAAAATTGGCTTTGTCTTCAGTTGAAACTTCCATGCATATTAATGTTTTCTAAAGAATGGATCACACAGATCCTTATATGGGCACTAAAAACAAAGGCTATTTGAGTAAATACTGGGAAAGGGCCCACAGCTTCCTGAAGACTGATAGCCAGATTTCTTTCTGCATGCCTGTTGCATCCTGTTGATGATATGACACTTTTTCCCCAGTTATGTCCAAAACACATACTGCATTAATCAGATAATGTAACTTTCCATGATCTAACCCTAAACAGTGTAATTTAATGATTTCGCCCCCCCCCACCCCGACTCTTTCTGACAACTGAGTTTTTCCTTATGTTTTCTCCAATCATTTTTAAACTCACGCCAAGAAATTTGGCACAAGTTATTATATTGTTCTCTGAGCAATATTTGTGGCGTGATTAATGTGTGACTTGCTACCTGAAGCTTAATTAATCTTTCAGAGGCATATCCACAATCCTTACTGCTCTTGAATAAGGAATCCTGTGAAGGCTAGTAGGACTGTGGACACGAATACAGATAAACCACAAGTATCTTAAGGATCTGAGTAGCCCAGCACGGTACCCAAAATCGGCCTTATGCACAAGGGACCGCGTTTTCCATCAGCTTTGCAATGACTGCATGGTAATTAATGGGCATAGCATATGTGTGGTGCTAATCTGAAAAAGAAAGAAGTATATTTTTGAATCAGGCAAAAGTGAGTTATAAACTTCCCCCCTCACCCCTCACGTGGTACTTTCCCCACACTATATCTAACGCTAGTCATATTAGATATAAATGAAGACAACTTCTTTGTTTTGTTGTAGTTGCAGGTGGAACTTGATCAGGAATATCAAGACAAATTCAAAAGACTGCCTTTGGAAATTCTGGAGTTTGTACAGGAAGCCATGAAAGGGAAAATCAGTGAAGATGGAGACCACAGTTCTGCCCCTTCTTCTCTGGCATCTGACAGTGGGAAATCAAATCATAAACCTCTGCAAAGTGAAGAGGAATTGGAAGAAGATAATTCAGAAAAAGTGTTTGATACTACTTTTTAACTGCCCGAGCACTAATTGGTGCGCCAGGGCACAGCGCTCCCCAACTACTTGGCTCTGCTTTCCTGATGTGAGCTGCAACTGAAGCACTTCGGAAGGCAGGAGGAATCTGTATTCAAGTGCACATTTCCCAGAAGGAAAGTTGTAAAAGAATTGTGCAGAGGTCTTCATTCCCATTCTTCAGCTTATTATTATGCTAAAGCGTAGTGCAGTTGTAATGGGAAAATTAATATGTTCACCATCCTCTCTCTCTCTTTGTTAGTTTTCTTTTTTGGTCAGTTTTCAATGGGTAATTTTCTGGCCATGTTCACTGCTAAGAATGTTTAATGAAGACCAGTATATTGAAAAGAGACAAATGTGTGCAGATTTCCTTTTGAAGTGCCAGTGCAAAGTGCTCTAAACTAATACAGATCCTAGAGAATATTATAACAGTACTTAATTATATTTGTTTCCTACTTTATAACTGCACCTTGACAACTGTACCATCATTTTACATTTGCACTGAAACATTTAATCCTTTTTAGCTTTGCAAGCACTGGTGGCTTGCTGTCTTAATATTATGTTTATCACGGGGACAGGAATATAATTGCTGCTGAAAACTCTTGGAACTGTGGAGAAGAGAGAGAAAGAGAAGAAATTTGCCTGGAGATTGTTGGTGTCTGTGTACGTCCGTGTTGTTACACCGTGTGAGTGCATATATGTTGGTATATATATATATGTGCACACACATCTGTCTATATGCACACATGGCATGTTTATATTTGAAGTCGATGTGGTCTCTTGGTGAAATGAAAAGTTTCAGGGATACGTGTATAGAGAATCTTTATGAAAGCTAACATCTGGGTTGTACTGATATAAAATAGTCATTAATCATAAGGTTCTTTTTGTGGTGTTAGTGTTGTAAATCAAAGTAGTTTTAGAATATAAATTTGATATATATTTTGCAGACTTAAAAGTATTGATTTTAAGTATCATATTTTAAGCTTACTGAATTTGATAGGATTATAAAATGTTTAGGACTACAGTATTTGAAATTGAGCAGAATCTTCCATTATTTTTAAGACCGAGGTTCGGTTTTACTAAGGTCTGGAATTTAAAAGGCAAAATATAAAAACCTGATCATTAATATTTAAAAATATATATTAATCCATTTAACTGACTAAAATAAGAAGAATCAAAGTTTATGTACTGTATGATATGCATGAGAGAAGTAACAGCACATTTTCAGAAATTTATATCAAAAGACAAAGAGACTTCATGAAAGTCAGGATATATGAAAAGGTAAAGAAATGCTATTCTCTGGCATCCCGTATTAACAGAAATAGGAATTATGAAACATTGCAGATTGATTCTTGTTTGTGTCCGAGCCATTGCGTGATGCTAAAGGCTCTTCCCTTGGATGTGTAGTGAAAAGGCGTGCAGATCTGTACAGAGAGGCTTGATCCTGCAAGCTCACATCCACAGCTGACTCTGCACACCGCTGGGCTCAGTGGAACTTCTTTAGGTTAACAATGTTCATGCAAGAACATGTTCATGTTTGCAAGATCGGGGCCTTACTTTGCATTCAGCAGTGGAGAAAGAAATCAATTGCATAGGGAGGCATTTTAATACACCATAACAAAGTTACTTTTCTTCCTTTCCCTCAGGATTTTAGTACTTTAAAGAAACTTTTTATTTGAATTTAAGCAATAAGATTCAAATTGAGATTAAGATTTCAGTTAAGGAATTGTGTGTATATTTAGTTCAAATTATGGAAGACAAACAGTATTTTCTTGTTTCTTTTCTAAACTTAGAGTGGAAAAAATTGCACAGTTTGGAGATTGTATTTTGGATTAAAACTGTCTTGATTTACGGTGATGAAAGTAGTGAGCATAAAACGCAAAAATTTGACTTCCATCTTAATACTAGGAAAGGGGAATCCTCTGTAAATCTTTATTTTGCACTTTGAAATCAATATTAATCATTTATGGAAAATGAAGAGTCAAGATGTAATGCTGCATTTTATAAAGTGAAAATGACGTTGTTTAAATTATTAAAAGAATAAACTGATAGCAGTGTTGACAATAAAACTGAAGACTGTCAATGTACAGTGCAGGCTTTTAGGTAAAATCTTAGCTCCTTTGAATTTCAGTGGTACACTCCCGTGGGCTTCAGCAGAGCCAGGGTATCACCACGGTCTTTGAAGAAACTTGGGCAAACACCAATTAATCTTTATTTATATTTAAAAACACAACAAAACTATTCTGGTTGGGTTAAGTATACTATTGGCTGTAGTCATTTTACAGTACGTTTGTATTTGACCATTTACTGTACTCACATTTTTTATATCTGTACAGTGCCACTTTCTGCAGGTGTAAGGTAGTGTGTAATACTGTACATCTTGCATTGTTCAAACTATTTCAGTGAAACAGATATCATTTAATATTGATATTACTTGAACTAGAGTAAGATAATGAAAAAGGGTCTTTATGATGTGCAAGTCTTGTGCCTTTTATGTATTTGCCTTGTTCCGTGTTGAATGTGTGGAAATGCTGTATTGTGGATTTTCTGCTGTATAGAATAGAGCTGTCTATATTAAACTAGGTCGTGCACTTCAGATATCTTTACACTACTGAAAATAGCTTGGTTTTGGCAGTATAAACAGAATTTTAAAAATTCTAATGACAGCCAGACATTTTAGATTTAACATGTTCATAATTATGTTAATTAATGCTCATGTATTAGCTAAACATTCACTGAAAGATAACTAAAGGGACATCGTTGCTTGCCTTTCTCTGAAATCAGTGTTGCTCTTGTACATTGTATTAATAGTGTCTGTAATTGATTAGTCCTTGATGATTTGCTTTCAAAGTAGGATGAAATATTTCAGTTAAAATGTATATTTTTTTTTGGTTCTTCAATCTATGATTGTTTCAGAGGCATAATTCACATTTTTGTAAAAATTCTATGCAATTTTGTGGCATGATGTTTCTTCCACTTGTAATTTTATGTGCTTACATTACAGATCCAAAGGACAAATAAAAATTTCTTAACACAAGGTGGATGTTTTCTCTGTTCGTTGACTCACGAATGGTAGTTGACTCCGGAAACCTTCCTGACCTCGGAGACCTTATGCTGAGCCCTTTGCCCCCACAGAGAGCAGTGGCACAAGGCGCCAATGAATTCCCCCCATCGGCTCTTCTGTTCACAAAAATAAGAACAAGAAACTGTATGTCAGGGTCTCCTCCGCCCCTCGCAGGGAACATGTGCATTTGCTGCTGTTCTGAAAGAAAAACCAAAGGAAACAGGAAACAGGAAAAATGCATGGCAGCTCATGAGCTGGTAAGAATACCTAATGGTGTACACAACAAGCCGTTACAGAAGAACAGTTGCATGGTTTTTCAGTCATACCTGTAAAATACCTCAACGTTTTAGAGCTGCCTTACTTCTTTTCACTTCCCCAGATGTTCTGCTAATCATCTATGCAATTATATCTGTGCTGTGAATTGTACCTGTGCAAAGGCCTTCCACTGAGACCACTGGAAAATGAATCTGTTCCTTCGGCTTTTGACTTTCCCCATTTAATTTACAATGTAAAAGATTATCTCTGGGAGAAGAGATAAGCAGGTATATTAATCCAGTGTACTAAGGGATATACCTATTAAAATAAATAGTCCCCAAGGCAGTGAGACTCAAATTACTTACTAGAAAAGATTTGGGGAAATGGGGTTTGAAGAGAAGAATGGACATGGCACAGTATAAAAGCAGAAAGGAAGAAAGGAATAGAGATAAATGTTGAGACCAGGAATTTGACAGACCAAGAATAGGAAAGAAAAGGAAGAGGAAGACAGCAAAAGAAAAGGAAAATGGATTTATTTCCTTCTCAAAGAAGGAATAGAGGAGTGTGAAACCATCAAGGACACCGTTTGCCAAGGCTCCATCATGATAGGAGGCAAGAGGGAGGTGAGAGTGGAGGTGGATGGGAACTCAGTGCAGATGAACAAGGCTGAGAAGCAGCAGGGTGGAGGGACTTACAGGAGCATGTGGGTGAGACCCCAAGAGGAGGGCAGACAGTGGCAGTGAGCACAGTGAGAGAAGCTGGAAGACTACGAGAAGGATTGTGAAGTAACCCCTGGCTCCTGGGAGGGGTTGGCAAGACAGGATTCTTACAGTCAGCCGAGCAGACATCCCCATAATTAGTTGTACTTCGGCAACAGGAGACATATTTGGTTACTGAGGAAGAAGAGCAACAGTGTGTGGAAGAGCTATTTGGAAGTCACCCAAGGGACAGCAGTGTCACAGAGACCAGGCAGCAGGGGCAGAGCTGTGTGCTTTGTACTTTTGTGCAGCTGTGAACTCCAGGCAAAACAAGACGGGTGGGTCTGAAGATTCAAGAGGGTTCTACAAATGGTCCTGACAATGCCAGAAGAAAACCAGTCCCACCACAGCAGCAGAAAATCCGTTACTATCAGCTAGGGAAGGTGACTCAAGACTTGGCTTTGCCTTCAAAGTGAATGCTTTAATGACTAACTCCAGTGCCTGGTTCCAGGCTGAGTATTTGATCCTCAGCTCCAAGAGCCTTAAATTGCTTCTTTCACAGTTATGTTGCTTCCAGGCAAGGGCTGGAGGATGCCCAAAAGTAACTGAAATATTCGGGTGCGGGTACTGTTGCTGAGCAGTATGGGCAGTTCAGAGCAGGTGAGCAGGGTTAAGGACTGTACAACCAGGCCTTCTAAAACATAGGCATGCTCTCATATCCCAGGAAGTCATTTCAGGGTAAGCAACAGTATCTCTGAAAGAAACAAATGGGAATTTAAAGGCTATTATACCCTCAGACTTCAGGAGTGTTCTAAGCGTGAGAGCTGCAAAAATCAAAGCCTTGCTGGAAGCACGTAAGTTGCCAAAGCCACCAAGATTCAGCTGCAAACCTCAGGTCAGCATTTCTTATTGACTGATTAGCTTCAGTGTCTGCATGTGGCTTGTTTGGGTTTCCATTCAAACACTTTTCTAAGAAGTATGTCCCTCAAGATTTTAACTCTAAATCTGATCTTCACATCTGACATCAGATACAAAAGAACCAGACGGAGTGTTAATTTAAAACAGACAAATCCTCTCTCACATTTAGCACTAACCATTCATAGTCAACCCCTGAATGCTAGACCACTTCTTTTCTGTGACCCTACTACTTCCTACAGAGTTGAAATGAGGACCTCCCTGCCCAGTTCTTCCCAGAAGCAGCACATCCCTAAATATGCACAACAGGATTTACTTAGACATCATTAGGGCTAGTTTTGCCTCAGACAGGATCCTGGCCTTGCTTTTCTCCAAGAGCTCAGTAAGAGAATGATACTGTGCTATACAAAAAAAAAAGAATAACTACCCAGCAAAAGGGTCAGAGTAGGACATTAAAGCCATGTGCAAAAAGCAGCTGGTGATGATCACTGTGTGGAAATCAGTTACGGCCTGATTGCACACCTGGGGAAAGTAGCCAGTTAGCCCTGGGAGCACAGGTGAAGGCAATTCAACTGACCAGAAGGGGTGGAGCCTGGCTCCACAGACCTCATTTAGGGGCTGAGTGGCACAGGGAGGGTTCTCTTGCTGGAGGTTACTCGTTGGTGGAGCTTTCCTTTGTGTACCTGCAATCTTCTGGTATGGGTGAGTGATCTTTTTCCCTTCCTTTTTAGTACCTTTCTGTTCTGCTAGTTCTTCTGTCATTGTGCTTCTGTTGTAATGCCTTTCCTGTTGTGTTAATCTGTTTAATTGCTGCAATCACAAAGTTAAGGAAACTGACTGGAGAAAAGCACTGTAGGTTTAAGAAGTTTCTAGAAAGAGAGGCTTTCCACTGATGCACACTAATAATACAGTCAGAAGGAGAAAAAGCTTAATCTGTGTTGCTTTTTACAATGTAATTGTGTACTGGAAATGCTAAATCAGGACTTGAGCACTTGGTAGGAAGGTAGGGCCACTCCAAGGGAGCTCAGATGCAAGCAATACTTCTGAGTGACCAGTAGGGATGGAGTCAGGATCAGACTTCATGTAAGGGTTAACAGTGGAGGCAAGGGACTCTCATTAGAGAATGTACCTGAGGTCTTCTGAAGGTAAGAAGCCTCTTTCTTGTATTTCTGTGTCTATGGCTGTTGGATTTGAGCAAATCCTCGCTTACCGCAGCCTGAGACCTTGCTACTCTGCTTTCATTGCTGTGCTTTCCATTTCATTACAGATTGTTTTCCGTTCTAAATGAGTGCCTTTTGAGGTGTGTTTCTTGAATTGCTTGGGATTAGTATCATGGGAATAGCATATATGTGCTATGAAAGAAGGATCTCAGAAATAAAAGTCTGTGTTCAGCTCTCAAGCACTATAAAGACCAGATGTAATACACTGCTTATTGTATAACAGAGACAATTTTAAAGGCTTGGGTTTTTGTGGGATGGCAGGCTAAAAAGTGCTGTGGGGGAGCATATTGTGCCTTGTCTCAGAGAAGGTTAACCAGAACAGGTAGAAGGGCTTTATGTGGCACTAGAGGGGCTAAGTTCTAATTGGAAGCAAATTGAAGCCAACCTGGCAACTGTAAAGAGATCTGAAACTTACTGCTGTATCATTGGTGTAAGCCTAGCTACTGAGCAGAGAGCTTTCATTGCTGAGAGCTGGAATGTAATTAGCATTTCTAAGCTGTGATGGGTAACAGGTGTGTTCAAATGAGTAGATTTAGCCTCTGTAACAAGGACTGAATCTCCTAAAAAGAAGTGAACTTATTTTGTTCTATTCTTAGGTGACGTTTCTAGTTTGGTTAGTGTGGCTACATTTGTCTGATCTCCTAAAGGCAGCAGAGAACTGCAAGCAGAGCCAGGGAATTGCTTTCTGTTGGCTGAGAGAAAAAAGGTGTGAAATACTCTGTACAAATCTTGTATCTGGATTTTCAGGAAGGTTCTGGTATATTGTAATCTGAAAGTTGGGCTTTCCCAAGTAAATTGCTGGAAGCTGATGATCTCTCAAGTCTCTTGGAAAAGTATAGTGAGAGCTGACAGATGGAAACTGTAAGCAAGCAAGTTAGAGATGAAGTGCAATACTTCTTTTTTTTTTTTTTACCTTCTGTATAAATGTATCAGAAGTCATTAATCATAAGTACTGAGAGTAGATGTAGATGAGGAGCTGCAGAGGACATGTTGTGTAACTTGCATTGTGCAGTCCATGCAGGTGCAGCAGAGAGGGGGGCAATGGCTGCCATCTGTGATCTGATCCCACTGTCTCTCTTGGACTTGAGGTCCAAACATTTTATCACAACATTTTCTGCTCTTGAAGAGCTTCTTTCCTCCACAGCAGGGCACTTCACATAAAAGGCTGTGATTCCCCTGCCAATGTTCATAGCGTAATCGTGAGTGTGATCTTTCTTTGTGGTTGAGCAATATGGGATGTCTCTCAATGTGGCATTCTCCAAGGACATCAATCAGTAAAACTGTGGTAGCTCAGGCACTATTTCCAATAAATGGAGTGAATCAACCCAAGTGCCCTCAGAGCTTGCTGCCAACCAAGAGGAGCTGATGAACTCTGGCTGGAGGCAGAACTGTGAAGTCTGTGTCTGAGTGCAGCCTGGTGGAGGAGGTGGTGGCAGTGCTCAGTGCATGCCACAGTTTCAATGCAAGGTTACAACAGTCTCAGCAAAGAGCTCCCTTCTATCAACTCTTTTCTATGTAGATGAAAAGCTTCTACTGAGCCAAGTGGCCTCCTAGAAGAAAGAAAAAGCCTCTTTCCCTTTAATGAATAAACATTGTTCCATACTTCCACTTTCCTGCTCCAAAATGCTCACTCTAATCTTTAAGCATCACCTCTGCTGCTTTCAGTGCCTGTAGGGCTGTGGGATGCTGTCAATTAGTGACTTCAGGAGAGAGACTGCTGAGACCTTCACACAGTAGCTTGATTCTGCAGTGCATAGAGCAGCAAATGCCCAAACAGCTGCTGGACCCTGTGGAGAGGGAAAAGCCCTTTCCTAGGGTATGAGAGTATTTTTCCCTGTGCTTTTCATGGTTGGATTGACAGCAGGGTGGGGTTATGATCAGTGTGATTCTGCACATGGCAGCAGGCCTAAGTCTGGGATCATGTTTGTGTTGCATCTGTTCTGGGTAAATGCTGCTTAAGGAGCAGGCCCTTGGTTCAGCCAGCAAGGTGACTTCTGCCATACAGCCAGGTTGGTGAGGGGAGCATATGTGGTGTCTTTGAAGGAATGTGTTTCTTGGATGTGTTCACAGCTTTTTTGGGAGGTGGAAATGGGCACTCTTGATTCTTTGTTGTATGAAATTTCTCTTACTGCACTGTGTAGGTGCTTTCAGTTTCTTGCTTAAAGAATGGTGATCACATTCTGATGGCACCTTGCTATCTTCATATTAGCAACAAAACAGTTACTTTGTTTTCCCTGAGGAAATTCAGCTTGAGGTATGTGCACATTCTTCCTTTGTGCTGGAGTTACTTTGTGAAAAGCGATGGTCTTCTGTTTCCGTAATTTAAAACCATATCAGTGTTAACAAATCCCCGTTCTGTCATTCCGGTGACAGATCAGGGAGTGATGATAACTTTCTTGTGTCAAAGTAACTAATGAGAATGAAATTATCTGGCTCTCTGTGGAAATGCTGCTATTCTCAGCTCCTGCTGGGATGCTGCTCTTTCCCACTGGCAGCTGAAGTGCAGACCCTGGCAATGCTGCAGGTCCTGTGATGGAGGAGCCAGACAGTGTCTGTAGGCCCAGAGAGGGGTTGGGGTACAGGGATAGGGGTTAGTAAATGTTGCACATACTGGTAGAAATCTCAGGATTTAACTGCACCTGCTTTGCTAGGATAATCTATTAACTGAGGAGGTAGTATCTTGCCTTGTGGAGTTAATAGAGCCAAGTTTTAATTTTCCTGTGTTCCAGTCACAAGCTCTGAGATAATCAGTGATGTACAATTTGACTATGTGTAGCACTATCTTGCTGTGTTGGCACATGCATTCTCTGCCTGCTTGTCTGCTTTGCATCCCTGTCCTAAACTTATGAAGTCCATTTGGTGTTTACTCTAATGTATCTGCAGTGTCAGTGGGGAGTGTAGGTCCTACTTACTGCACTTTTACTCAATTTCTGAGTGCTTTGAAGCATCTCTAGAAGTAAAGAACTGTCTTTATACAATGATGCTTATAACTACTTGTTCCAGAGAAGGATTTCTTTGCTGTGTCTAGAAGTATAGAGGATAATGTTTAGAGGCTGAAGTAGACGTGTAATCGAATTGCAGGTGGAGGGGGACTGCTCACTACTGCCTCCTCCTCTCCCACACCTCCTGTCTTGCCTTGGGGTTTCTGTGCCTCTGGCTCCTTTGGGGCTGGGGTGAAGCCTGCCTGCAGAAAGGTGGCAGTGCTGCCTCTACCACTGTTGCTCCATCTGCTCACACACTGCACAGACTTCTATACCAACCAGTTGTTAATAATGAATTTTAGCCAATTTTTAATTTAGAATGTGCAGTGGAAATGCTAAGTTGCAGCTTGAACCAGTGATTGAGCACCTGGTGGGAAGGCAGGGCCAACCTAGGGGAGCAGAGTGCATATGAGTGACCATGGGATGCAGCCAGGATCCACCCCTTCCCAGACCTCAGGCAGAGGAGACAAGGGGATCTCCCTGGAGATCCCTGTGTACCTGAGGCCTTCTGAAGTTAAGCAGTTGCTTGCTCCTTTTTGTGTCCAGAACTGTTTCATTAGAGTGAATCCTCACTCATTGCAGTCTGGGATCTAGCTGCTCTGCTGTCATTGTTGTGCTTTCCATTGCATTACAAAGTGAAAATCCAAAGTTGCTTTCTTTGTGTCTGAAAAGCTGTTTTATACTTTCATAAGAGACATCAGAAAAGCTCTATCAGTTACAGGGGTCTCTTCAAGGTAATTAATTACTGTGCTAGGCATATATCTAATCTGAAAACTTTATATCCACATGCTGCTGAAAGTCCTTTGGAGGTCTTAGAGCTCACCAGGGGATCCTCTGCTTTATATATATATATGTGTGTGTGTGTGTGTGTGTGTGTGTGAACATGCACACTTCAATGTATGTTCTAGGATGGAGCTGGGCTGCACGCCCTATGTTCACAACTCAAAGTGGAGGGAATATTCCCTGTATGGGAAATACTACGGCTCAGTGTGCTGCCTGAAAATCACCTGAAACTCAGGTGGAGAGACTGCATTTCAGTAATTATTCCCATCCTGAGCCTGCAGTGGAGGAGGGCATCCAGGCCTGCACAAGTCTCAGCTTCCAGTAAATGCGACACTAAGAAAGGCCAGCATAATCACTGTTTAGGTTGGAGTCCTCACTGTGCAGAAAGTGGTTTGGAAGATATTTCTCCATATCCTCAGAAAGAGGAGTGGTGCAAAGCTAGTGGCTAGAAGGCATCCCATAGCCCTGTGTGGAACTCAGAGGTGATGTTACTGCTTGCAAGAAGACAAAACAGAGCAGTGTAACAAACATATTCCAGTCTCTCATCTTTTGCGCTTCCAGATGGCTGTTACAAAACACAGACATGGTATATGCTTGAATCTGAAACAGATGACATAACTGTGCTGGTGGATCATCTAACCCTTTTGTGTCTGGGCTTTATGTCCTTTGGGTGCATTACTAATCCTTGCGGCTCTCCAAACTAGATTTTTCTTTAATGTCTCTTTTTGTTAAAAGATCCGAATGGCTAAATGGCATAAATTATTCTTACTGCAGCCTATTATAGAATATGATCACAGAACTGCCACCAGATTTGTCTCCTTCAGATAGTGGAAAAATAATATTACGCTCATCACTCAGCCTAGAGAAGGAATGGGTCCAAGCCACACCAGCTTCCAGCAACTCAGCATCGTGGATGCAGATGGTGCAAGTACTGTAGGATATGCACTTAGTTTTAGAATGGCCCTAAGAACTGTGGCTACATTTATAATGCTTTAAATCTGATGATAAAAATCAGTGTAGCATATCTGCTGTGGAGAGGTGGTGGCCCAGAAATGCCTGAAGGGCAGGAGTTGGGCATGTAAAGCACCCATTTGAGAGTCAAGCTGGGACATCCATGAGACTTCTTTACACAAATAAATTACTTATTTGTAGTGATAAGAATTATTGTCAGTAATCTTACTGGTGCTTTCAGCAGTTACTGCATTCTTGCACTTCCTTTGTAAGTGAGACTGTTCCTAATTGGGGAACTGGAAGCTGTTTTCACAAGACTGCAGGATATGATGCTTCTAAAAAAATCAATAAACATAATAACATGTACAGTAAAATCTAAGTTAGCAACTCTAAATTAGAGAAGGCTATTAAGTCACTAACCCTAGGAGCTACAGAGAACAGGTAGTTAATTAAAAGTGTGCTATATTTTTACAAAAGGGGGAAAAAGAGATGGAATATGTTTTCATACAGTGATTTTAGGATATGTTTCTGGCTAGTGTTCCCTACCTCAGCAGGAGTACAGGCAGCAGTCAACAGTGCCTGGTCCTGCTTTCCCTGACAAAATTGCAAGCTGTCACTGGTTGCAGCAGGAGCAGAGCTAGTCTTTCTTACAGTGAATTACACCAATTTACTAGGCAGCATTCCATTTGAGCCACACTGCGGATCTGATTACAAATGGAGCCTATTCAGATACACTAACAGACAGGTATTTGCAATCACTGCTGCTGGATTCTGGCTAAATCTGTGCTCTGTCAACAAGAGACTTGTAACGCAGGAAGTGAAGACAGCAACGTCCCATTCAGACACAGGTCTGTTAAGAAACCCCTATTGCTACGAAGACATTTCTGTGTTTGCTTAAAAAGGGTATGTATTTAATAATGAATGCTTTTTCTTGAATGATAAATACTAAGTCTAAATTTAGGTGATTGGAAGGTATTACTTCTGTTACTTCCAACTGTGTGGCTCCAAAACAACAGACTACATACAATTTCCTGAACATATTTCTCAGAAGCAATCAAAAAAATGACTGGGTGGAGATGGGGATCTAGACAGGTCACATCCCTGATCTGGTGCATCATGTGGGCCTAAAATACTTGCACTAGCCCAAGTGTGGGAGCAGCTGTGGCAGGTGTCCAGGGCAGGACTTTGCCTTTTTTGCCTTTCTTTCGTTTTGTTAAATGTAACCTGAACTTCATCCTTCACTGGGTCATCATGGTTTCTTCACAGACACAAGTGATGGGGACTGAGGAGAGCTCTACAGAACAATAGTAAAGCACTCAATACTACAGGAAGGCATGCATGCGATGAACTCTTTTCCAAAGTGTGTATTAATTTGAGATAGGGTTTGTGGTTTAAAAAGATTTTGTATTGTAATTCATAGTAACTAATTCCTAGCCAGTGTCATAGACCGAAACAGAATCAGTTTGTTTTTCCCATGTTCACTTCTAAAAGTGTGAGATACACCCTATGGCTCTCAAGAGTTTCTGGTGGCCAAGTAGGACTTTTCAGTAACAAGAGAAGCTACAGCTGGAAATGTGAATCTCCCAGTTCAATGTGAAATAATGGCTGCTTTGAAATTGTTCTCTCAAATCAATGTTAATGAACTAGCAGCGTGTGCACATACCCTGAGACAGTGATTGACATGAAAAACGTTATTTCTTTGTTATCCTGGGATCAGATGTTTTGGCATTGACTGTATTTTGAACCAGTTGTGAAAGTTGAACAATACCAGCTCTAGAAGCCATTTATAGCATATTAACATTTCAAAAGAAACTTTTTTCAAGTCTCCTGAATGGCATTAATATTAAATCCTGTGGGAAATCTCAAAATGTGAATTTGCTGTGAGTCCCCTATGACAGACCATCTCCCAGGAGAAAGAATGAGAGGGGGGGAATGTAGCTCAGCAAATTTGACAGTTTAAACATCCCCAGAGAAAAACATAACCATTGAAATTATTTTTGTGTATGCGCTGGATTTGGGTAAGGGGGATGTGTTTGTTTGCTTTGTTATGCAGATGACCACAGGCACTTCTGCAAAGTAGAAGATTTTTAACAGGTAGTAAAACTGTGCATCTAACTTGGGATCAGTGGCATAACAGAAACAGTTGGAAACTGACATTTAAAATAGATATCTCAGTCCTGTCTTGAACCGGGCAGTCAACACTGCAATTTTAGTGTGCATGGATGTAAGTTGTGAGGGGAAAAAAAAAAAAGAGCATGGACTTATCTACACAGACTTGGAACTCTTGGGGCAAATGTTCCAAATTAAGAATGAAAACATTCCACAATTTACGTCAAAACTATAAAAATAAGCATTTTGCAGAGCTCATGCCCTGACTGAAGTCAGAATCCTCATCCAAAACATGCAGAAATGACTTTTAATTACTTCAGCTCGTGACAAATGAAACTCTCATTGGTGTTCCATAGTTAAAATATCTGCCTTATCTCTATTTTTTTTTTTCCCTGTAACCATTCCCATATGTAAGAGGTACTGTATAAATATCCAGAATAACAGTGTGATACCAATTGCAGAGGACATAGAAAAAGGGGAAAAGAAGAAAGCAAAAGAAAGCAAAAAGCCTTACCTGTAGCTTTTACAATATTAATATTGTATGATGAGCCTCCTACAAAGCCCTAGTTAAGCCTGTGGACCTGTTGCACTAAGCCTCGCCATAAAAGTATGTGCATGAAAAAAACAGGCAAGGAAAATGTTCATTTTCTGTAGAACTGAGAGCCTCTCTGTCCATCCTCAACCAACTGCACCAAGGCAATGGACAGAATAAACAAAAATGGTTTTCAGTTGTGCTGGTTCTCAAAACACCTCAGCTACAAGCAGAGCTGCTGTGTAAATAAACAGAAGCATTTTCCCATATTCCGTATGGACTTGTAAGGGTAGCTACCCCAGTTTAAGAGGTACTAGCAGTACGCTCCTATGAGCAATAATGTATCGCCCTCTTGATGGACAGAGTTTTTAGTGTTTAGTGAGTGTATTCTGTGTCTCAGTGTCTATTCTGGAGTGTGAGTGAAGTTCTCTCCTTCTGCATACTCTAAAAATGACCACTAGAACAGATTTCCTGCAGGGACTATGCTCTGAGCTACTGTAAGAGGAGTGCAGAGGCTGAGTAATGCTCATTAAGGAAACCAGGTTGTTGGACAGCATCAAGAAGAGTTGGGGAAGCAAGAAGCTGAAGCTCGCTAGCAGGAATGCATGAGGTTTGAAGAATTAAACTTTGAGAATATAACTGACACTTTCTGGCACCGTAAAATACTGAAGGCTCTTTGACCTGGTGACTATGCTATCAACTGAGACTGGTGTCAAAAACTGGAAGTAATTATTAGATGTGAAATGTTAAAGCTTTTGCAAAGGCACCAGTTTACAGTAGAAAGTATCATTATGACTTCCCCAGCAATACTATGTCAGCTTGAAAGGTGGTAGCCACAAAGCTTCATTCTTCATCAAATTTGTTCTAACAGTGAAATCACAACCTTCTGCCTAAGAGATACATGCCCACCTCCTTGACATGCTACAAAAGCTGGTTGAATATCTGACTGAGCTAGCAGCAACAGCATCAGACAGCATAAAGAAAAAATGGGAGGTCCCCATCAAAGCACAGCCCAGCATGGGAAAGCAATGAAGCATCCAACACATTTACAGGCAGCTTCTCAGGCCACCTAATGCATGATACACAGGAGAATGATACAATCCTAATACCTCACCAGGTGGGACATGGTGGGGAGGCTGACCCTCATTGATGTAAGACCCTCCTAATAAGTGTAAGAAGGTATCTCCAAAGCCAGTGTCTGGTTGCTAATGGAAGGAGCTGACAGGCATGTCTGTAGAGACCATTTTTTATCCATGGCATCATTAAAGCTCCTGGATACCAGCAGCCTGGTGTCTGCAGAGGTTGTGTGTTTTCAGCTGCTTGTGAACAAGTAAGAGGGTGAATGAATTCGTATTTTATTTTTAAATGAAATTTTCCTCTGAAATATGGATTTGCTACATCAGGTTGCAATGTTACTTCCCACACTCAGTCCTTGCAACCTGATCTCCTGTAAAAGCATTGATAGCGTCACTGGTTTGCAAGTAGAAGAAAAAAAATAACTATGTCAATCTGTAGAGTACTTAAAGCTTGTCTAAAGTGCCAGTGAGAGTGCCTCCTGCCAGCAGTGCTCAGGTGTTGCTCCTTAGGTTGGAAAACTTCCCTTTTGCTATGAAAGCCCCTTCACAGGAAGTGTCAGGTGCAGAAGGAGGGCATTCCCTTGACAGAAGAGAGATACTGATTGAGCCTACCTTGACTGTCAGAGTGCAGTACCAACTTGTGATACATTGCTTAAGACAAAATGCACTTCAGCTGGGAGAATAATTTGCAATAATAAGGGATGAAATCTACTTTTTTGGGATAGCTCTTGTCAAGAAAAATGTAACAAAGCCATGATGAATTTCTGGAGAATTTGACAGGCGTTTCCTGTGGGTAGGGCTCCACAATACCTGACTAGCAAGTGATTTGTGTTTCCTTACAAACTGTAACTGTTGAACAAATGCGTTCACCAGAAACTGGGAGCGCAGTTGGAGCTCTTCCCTCAGTACTTCTGTTGCTTTTTTCCAAAGCTGCAAGGGAATGGTAAATAAAAGAAAACTGCATATGTGCATCTGTGGAAATTGCTAACATAAATGAGCAGGATCAGTATAAAAACATTAAAGTTAAAAAAAAAGATGTTGTTGCCACAAAATCCTATGTGCAGCTTGCGTAGGTTGAGGGGAGAGGCATGTTTAGAGTTAGTAAGTTCCAGGTATATCCATTTCTGGCATGTTGTTGGATTACTGAGTGAGATCTTCAGCATTCATGTGCAGGGCAAAAAGTTATTCAGGAGAAGTGTTTTTCCAGATGGATCATAACTAGCTATGGCCAAAAGCCATAGAATCATAGAATTGGTCAGGTTGGAAAAGACCTTAAAGATCATCAAGCCCAACCACAACCTGACCAAATTACCCTAATAATCCTCTGCTAAATCATGTCCCTGAACACCACATCCAGGTGGCTTTTAAACACATTCAGGGATGGGGACTCAACCACCTCCCTAGGGAGCCTATTCCAGTGCTTACTAACCCTTTCTGTAAAGAAGTTTTTCCTGATAAACAACCTAAACTTACTGTGATGCAACTTAAGGCCATTTCCCCTTGGCCTGTCAACAGCGAGAAGAGATCAACCCTGCACTTGCTGTAAGCACCTTTCAGATATTGGAAGAGCGCGATAAGGTCTCCCCTCAGCCTCCTTTTCCCCAGACTAAACAGCCTCAGTTCCTTCAGTTGCTCCTTGTAGGGTATACTCTACAAGCCTTTCTTGAGTCTTGTTGCCCTTCCTTGGACCTTCTCCAGCACCTCAATGTCCTGTCTGTACTGAGGTGCCCAAAACTGAACACAGTACTTGAGGTGAGGCCTCACCAGTGCCGAGTGCAGGGGCAGGATTACTTCCCTAGTCCTGCTCACTACAGCATTCCTGATACAAGCCAGGATGCTGCTGGCCTTCTTGGCCACATGGGCACACTGCTGGGTTGTATTCAGCTGACTGTCCATCAGTACACCAAGGTGTCCCTTTCCATCAAGCGTCTTTTCAGCCTCTCCTCCCCAAGCCTGTAGGGTTGTCTGAGGTTGTTGTGACTAAAATGCAGCACCCAACGCTTGGCCCTATTGAAACTCAGTTAACCTTGGCCTGTTGCTTAGTCTATCCAGGTCCCTCTGTAGTGTCTTTCTCCCCTCAGGCAGATCAACACTCCCTCCCAACTTGAGAAAGAACTCTATGTGTCTTCTCACTGGTATTTAGTCCTCTTCCTCAGTGAAAGCTGGCATATTGCAAGACAGATGATTTTCCTGGAATTTTTTTTGCAGTACTTCACACTTCCCAGGAGTTGCTTCTATATGACTGTAATAGAGCTGTCAAAATAACAGCTTGCAGTAGGAGCTGTGATCACACCTCTCCATACATGCTGGCCCCACCTCCTGCAGCACCTGCTTATAATGGAAGGCTTATGGATAGGTCCAAATCAAGGTGACACTGCCTGTAAGCACAGGATGTGTCTCAGTGTTCACTTGGCTGACCTTCCCAGCACAGCTGTGCCTCACATTCCTGTACACTTCTTTCTCCTGAAGTTTTAAGAATGTGGTCTCAACTGCAGTCTTGCTCTCCAGTGCTATCAGTGCCTGTCTCAGCCTACCTACTGCGCACCAGTCCCTGTACCTTCCTACAGTTTTGGTGATTTTTCTCTCTTGCTCTATGACTTCCAAAAGGTTTTTTGAAACCAACAGTTTTGCTCTTTTGCATCCTGCCTTCTCAGGCTAGTATTTTTGCACTTACTGAACTGCCTATGTCATGCATGAAACACATAGGACACTGCCCCAGCAGCAGCTGACTGATAACACTGGGCTTTAAAAAGCAAGGGCTTCTGTAGCTTATTAGGACGAGGAGGGCAGAGTTGGGATGAAGACTGGTTCAGGTTCACTTTAAAATCACTTGAGTAGGCTACTGAGTGCACCTTCAGAAAGTACTCCCATAGGCCTACCTGGCAAGGGAGAAGGCAACACCTCTGTGTGAGTGCAGTGCTTGTTCTGCCGTGTCTTTACCCCAGTGATTATTGGAATTTGTCACACCCAAGTCACCTGCCAGTAAAACTGTGTGAAGTTGAATGGGTGGAAACAGCGGGGCAAAATATTTATGAAGGGACTGCAGTCACCATCCATCAATGTCCATTAGTGTTTGCTTGGAGACACCAGTCTTTTCCTCTTCATTAAATATCTTAAGTAACCCAAACATTCCTGTTTGCAAGGCCAGCATCTTACGCATGAGAGCAGCATCTCTTGAAGACTAAAGCTGTAGGCTGTGAAAGTCCAATATATCGGCTCAATCAGATGTTTAAGTATCTCTGCAGGAATGATTGCTGTCATTTAATTTGCTGATTAGTGTTGTCATATCTATTTGTAGAATACAGTATAATTTATGGTGAGATCCCTGGAGGATCTTCAGCAAATGCTACAAGTAATTGAATCTGCTGATTTCTGAAGGTCAGATGAAAACTGAACATTATTATGACACGGATTATGTGGTGATGTCACCAGATAGCTTTACATTTCAAATTTGCATCTATTGATTGTTGCTGTAGACTAACCCTGAAAAAGACGAGTGAATAAAAACATGAAGTAGCCTAACTCCTATTTAGCAAAAACCTGAGGTAAATTTTCAGCCCTTTCAGAAAAAAACTGTACCTTTCTTGAAGAGATGAAAAGTGAAGGAGTCTTGTACCACTGAGCCAAAGGGGGAGGAGAAGCCTCAGAGAGGTAATTTAGGGAAACATCAGGAAATGGTTTGGGTTATCTTACTGAAGCAGTGGCTCACTGAGGAGCTATGAGGCTGAATGCTGCAACTCCCACACATAGCTATGATGCCCCAAGCTGGTAGTGCTGCATTCTGCTTCTGTTCCAGCAACCAAGCAGATTTCCCTTAGCAGTAAGACTAATTTTGTCTGAGTTGTAAAAATGAGGTCCTCCAATTTGGTTTGAACAGACTTCAGAGTTTTTCTGTAAAAGCTGAATGGAAACAGAGTGAAGTTCACCTGGCGAGGTGCAGGGGTGGCTGACTTCTTAGGGCACCAGGTTACAGCATCTTGCTAAAGAAATGGCTTGCCAAAGGAACAAGGCTCTAGGTATGATGTTGAATTGTCTGCACCAAAAAATGCTCAGTGATAAGGAGTGGATATTTCTTCTGAAGAAGGAAAAAAAAAAAAGCCAAACTTCTCCATTCTCCTAAAAACCCTTTCAGCTTTCTGGTTTAACATAGTTTCATCTCCTTCCCCAAAGGAACTTCTTGTAACAAAGTCAAATAGAGATTTGTTTAAAGGAGGGGGGGGAGGAACTAAAAAAAAAACTTGGCATGCTATGTATAGGCAATACACAAGGAATGGGTTGAAGCAGTTTGGAGAGAATATCACTAGAAGGCTGCTGCAAGCCACTGTACCCTGTATGGTGCATAACAGCAATTCATAGGGCATGCGTTGCTGACTTCTTGGTACAACTTCCATCCACTAATGCTTTGCAGAGGGAAAGTTGGGCTGGGTTGATAAATTCTGCAACCGAAGTGCTTATTAAAAAGGATAAATGTGAATCCACTTGCAAAAGCCCCTCTCCAGAATGAATCAATTAGGTTATTCTGTGCTTTTTCACTGCAGGAGTACTTGTGTGCTGCAACTTTTCTCTTCAGCTGCTCTGTAAATCATCAACCTGGAGCGCTACAAGCTACACAACAACTCCATGACCTGCTAGAACAATAAACTAGGGCTTTAAGGCCATCCAGGCCCCAAAGACTTGAGCATACACATTTCTTTGTGTAGCCTAGTGACAGCAGCATGGGTGTGCCCAGCACTGAGTGCGTGTTGGTCTGCTGTGATGGAGCAGGGCCTAGATACACACAGACACTTCAAACAGAAGCAGCTGTTAGTGAGGCTTCCTTTCCTCGGGAGGACACATTACTTGCAGGTACCATGCAGGAGCTACTGCCTATAAATCCCACAGGCTTTGTGGTTTCACCAGCAACTAGGAAGGGAGCAGTAAAAACCTGCCTGGTTGGTTAGAATTCAGCTGAGTGACAAGGCTGTGGAAAAGCCACCTGAAAATACACAGGCAAATAATAAAATGCATGAGTGGCCTCCCAGAGTGAAGTTGGAAGAGCCTGTGTCTCCAGTTGCATGCAATGCCCCTTTCTCGCTTTCCTGTACTGAGCATGGGTATTTGTGGGGGAAAAAAAGAACAAAAAATAGAGCATTAGCACAGAGAGGAATAATGTGGCTATGTGCTGTTTCCCTGTCAGCATTTGGCATGCGACTGGCAGTCCATCTCTGACTCCAGGATGTGAGGTGCAGCCCTCCGTGCTGCTGCTCCTCCTGGAGAGAACATTTCTCTGTACTTCATTTATTTTGTAAATGTCATAAACTCTGGGCTACTCTATGGCTCAGGGCTGGGGATGCACGAACATCCTGGGAGCCTGTTGTGTCTCATAGCATTTCTGTGACTAGCAGAACAGGGAACCCATGGTACAAACAGCACAAATGGGTTTTCTTTCCCAAGCATCATTCCCTTTAGGGCAGTGGTGGGTTCAATCTGACAAGAGGAAGCTGTCTGCCACAACAGTCCTCATGTACCAAGTGTGGATCTGTTACATTATTTTAGTGCTCTCTGGGGAGAAAGTGAGGGCATGTGAAAACTGATAAATAACTGCTCCCAGTTCTGGGTCTCTTATATAAGATGCTGATTATAGAAACTGAGGTGCACAGGAGTGGGACAGAATGCAAAGATCAGACTTTTTAAAGGAAAGTAGGTCTGGGTTTTTAGGGGGGAAATGGAAATTACCAGCCTTCATTGAGGCTCAATAAATTCAAATAAAAGGGTGTTCTGTTGTACTAGCAAGTCCATCTTGGCCACAAAATGAAGTCCAAGAGTCCTTTGCTGGGAAAGTACCACTTGAAAAAGAATTTTATGTAGAATTTCTCTTTAGTGATGAGATGATGTAAAGCAAAGCCAGCTGAGAACAGGACTGAGAATAAATGACTTAATAGTAAAAAAGCTAAACAAATATTGTTCCTAAGTGTCCTACTATTCATATTCCTTCCCAAGCTTGAATCATCACAACTGCATAGAAAGCAATTTTGTTGTCAACCTGGCATTAATATTGGTTAGTGAAAATTTTTTGCTATGTTTTCCTTTCCTTCCTTTTAACTCCAAAATTAATACTCAGGACAATTCATAATCCTAAGCAGAAAAAGAAAACGCTAGGCTTAGGCAACAAGAAAAGAGCTGGGTTTGGAAAGTGTTAAGGTAGGCTACTATTTTAATTCTATGCACAATTGCACACAGAAAAATAGGGAAGGGTTTTGTAACGTAACACAATCTTGGTGCAGAGAACAGAACATTAATTATTTGCCATCTCCTTCTCTTACAAACACAGACTGTAAGTTGCCAGTTCCCTACAACTGTTTTATTATAACCAAGTTATGAAAGCTGTGGGAATGGAAGTGAGCTTTCTATTTCATAATGCTAGTACCCAAGCCCCCCATACCCTCAGCATAATTGTATCTATGTAATTGTATGTGTGCATTTACAGACTGTGATGAATGTCTGAAGGATGCTCTTTAGTATGTCCTATTAATGAACTGATCAGTCTCATGCACTAAAAAGCAGACATGTAACAGTAACCCAATTGAGTTGCATTTCCTCAGTTGGTTAACCTTACTGGATTTCTGACCACTACATTGGAAGCAGCATCATAACTTTCTTTGTAAGTATATTTTTGATGCATAAGTGATAGAAAGTGTCTTTCAGAAAAATTATTGCCTTAATGTAAGATGTCAGGTTTGAAGGAGAGGGCTAGATATGGGAAAACAATAAGTAGGTGGCCAGGTGCTGGCTAATAGGTATGTTTGCACACCAAAGGTATTTGTTTCTGGGTATTTTTCTATAACATACTTAAATTTGGAGTGTACTTCCCATGTAAATTCAGACATGAATACAATTCCTGACCTGAGAATCCACTTGTGTGATTTTGGTGAATCCTTCCTTTGAGCCAAGTTCTCTCTCATCTTAATTAGCAACAGTTTAAGTTGCAGTTCTTGTGCATAAGGCTTGCTCAATGAACAGTTTCTACTCCAGTGGGACTCTTTACATGCCTATTTTAGTGCTAGCATTTGTCAGCGGGTCAGCACCCACTGGGATGCTGAAAAAGATCTATTCAGTCTAGACGCACATTATTTTAGATCACCCCAAGGACCGTTGTGAAGTGCTTTGCCAGCTAGTAAGCCTATGGCCCCCGTGCTCCTGGAGAAGGTCTGCTGGATTGCCTCATCTGTGCCCCAAACCACAGGCATTTCACAGGTGTTAATGGGAGTTTGTGCTCCTCGTGGCACTGCGTAGAGAATGAGAAAGATGAATATGTGTCTGTATTGCAGTGTTTTCATGAGGCAGGATTGATAAATGAGAAGCAAAAGCACATTAGGGGAAGGAGTAAAGCTCCACTAACATAGTTTTTGTAGACTACAGATTGTGAGTGCTCTGTTCTGCGATTTTCCATGTGATCTTCCAAATGGTGCATTTTCAGGACAACAACATCAACAGTGCATAGCTGGAGATCTAATCCCAAAGCTCCATATGGCTGTACAGGAATAGGGCAGTCTTTACATGTCCATATGCCACAAATAAAGCAGAATATGGCCCCAAACAACCGTAGCCTCTTGCAAATGGGGCAGTCACATCTTGTAGTAGTGATGAACTGACATCTTGCCAAGTGACCTACAATTTCTCCTTTCTCTCTTGTAAGACTGCAAAAGGAGGAGCAAAAGAAGCAAATGCTCCTTCCTTCATATGATAGTTCTGTGGAGAAGAGAGCAAAGGGCATAGAAGTGGTGTGTCTATGGGAGTTTGTATAGGTTTCTGTGTTTAGCAATGTGTTGTTCTTGGTTTTTTTTGGTTTTTTTTGGTTTTTTTGTTTTTTTTTTTTTACAAGTCATGAAAGGAGAGTATTGTCCTGTAATGAAATATTTTTGCAACCAAGTAATCCTTGGGTATAAAGAAACCTTTGTGTACTGGCAGTTCAACCACGAAGATGGCAGAAATAGGTGCCCTATCTAGATTTCTTGAAAAAGGATTATATTTATTGGATAAGGTGAGGTTTTGTTAGCTAGGCCACCTTATTCCTGCAGGGAATCCTAAGGAAGAATTTATGTTAAATGTAATTTGATGATAATGATACTTTTTTAATAGAGCACAGAATGCTGTTCTACCTAAATCTGAGTACATTTCTTCAGCTCAGAAACGCTAGTAGAGGCAGAAGGTATTTTCTACTCTATTGCAGGTTTTATTTCTTTTTTTTTTTCCTACTGTATTTTAATATTGATTTACAGACTTTACTTACACAGCTATCCAGTTCCTCTCACTAGTATCTCTAGACATACAACTAACCAAAACAAGCTTGCTATGTTCTTCAGCTCCATACAGTACAACCAGGACAATGAGAACTGAGATGTCATAAAGACTTCTGACTTGATTTTCAGAGTAGGTGACGGTAGCTAGCACAAGGTATTGATAAGAAGCTCCAGATCCTCAGTGCACATTTTAAAAAGTGCCACAGATTCTCCAAAGTAGCCTTTTTCTCAATATCTACTTCAGAAAGAAAAACTGAACAAAAAATAGATGAAGCTTTCCATCAGAAACAGAGATTTTTTTCTTTGTCAAAACAAAAATATGAATAGCTAATCTAGGACATCAGCAGGATCTAACTCTAGTGCAAAGTCTTACCCGATGGTTTAGTACACCCTTCAGAAAGTGTGTCATAACCTCAGTACCACAGAGATACAACTTCACTGAAAGCTTTTCACTTCACACAAAGCTTTGCTAGATTTAAATAATTTGATGTTTTGGTTTTTATTGCTTTTTAAAATAAATCACCTCAGTATATAATGTCTACAGAAACTCAAGAAAACAAACAATCCTGTAATATGCTTCAAATTTGCAGGTGGTTTGGGCTATATCTCTTTCAAATGTATGATTAAACAAAGCCCTGCCATTTTAACTACTCCAAATAGAAATGTGTCCAGTTAGTGATACTTTTTTTTTGCTCTGGTTTGCAATACTTCTTGAGATGAGCCTTAGGTTTCAAAGGGTGGTGAGCTGCTCTGCTCCCATCGCTGGGATGCAAATTCTGAAGTCTAATTATGCCATTTTCATGTTTCCTAGCTGTTCAATGCCTTGCTTCTGATAAATTTAGCAAAATTTCCATCTGAGACTATGGAGACTTCAGCTTAGAGCTTGAATAAAGTGTAGCTTCTTATTTTCTACTCTCTGTCTCTGAATGACAGTTAATCATACTATGCCCGCACATTTTCTCCTATGGGTTTTTATGGGAGTTTTCATTTAAAGTAGATTCATTTTCAACAAATAATTTCAAACAAGTGACTTTAATCAATATAATTATTTCATTTTTTAGTGAAACCATTTTCTTCGTTATTTTAAAGAAGGCTTTAGTTTTGCAGTGGTCAAACTGAGTATGTTTCCTGGGAAAGATCTGCATTTGCTACAGTCAGAAAGGCAAAGACAAAGGTAAATGCAAAGGGATTTTGTCTATCAAATGTGGGGTCAATTTCAGGAATGACTTGTAGTCAGGCTTAAAATACAACTTCTTGTTAACCATTCTTTGAGTTATTTGAAGAAAGATTTCATTCTGAAATCCCGTTTTGAAATTCCATTTTGAAACCAGCTGTACTGAAAGTCAACCACAGTTATATACTGACTGCATCCTCAAAAGTTAAAACCCCGGTTTCTATTAATGTATTATTTTTTTATAAAATAGCAATAGCATGCTTCCGTTGTCAGAGAAGGCATTAATATTGGTCAGTGAAAATTTTTTGGTGCAGAGCACAGTAACTACTACTGGCTACTGAACTAGCAGGACAGCACAAGAAAGTGTGCTAAGGAAAGTGCTGTTCCTCTTTGATGAGAGTTCAGCACTGGCAAGAGCAAATACGCATTAAACTTCATTTTAATCTGCTGGTAATGAAAATCTTGTAACATAACTCTGCCTTGAGGACTAAACAAGTCCTCAAACAACTGCATGTTTAGTATGCTCAGATGAGATCTGAGCTTTTAGGTGAGGACTTATAAGAAAGCAGATAATTTGAATAGCGTGTTTTCTGCTGGTTGACAGAAATATTTTTACATAACACAGCTATATGGACTGAAGCTCTTTTTCCCCACTAACTTGCAAGCATATGCTCTAACTTCTTACTGGGATCAGCACTACCTGGAGAATATTTCTGTTTGTTTCTTCTCTGACATGGAAAACAATCTCTGAATTAGCACTCCTGCATCTAGGTCCTAAAAAAGTGAGGGAAGGAAGAAAGAAAAGAAATATCATCCCTAAAATGTGCTTTATAAAAGTATGCATAGATCAAACATGCTTCATGTTTGTACCACAGACTGATGGCTTTTCTGTCAGCTCACACTGGCCATCACAGGGTGATCAATTTGAAATTAATCTATAAGGGGTAGAGACATTTTATTTTCATTGTTTTTATTCTGCTTATTTTCTTCTGCTTGCCCAAACAGTTGTCTTTAGAGCTATTAGTGCAATGCCAATTTACATGAGCAGGTCATTTGGGCCTTCTGTCCTTTATTTGGATAAAGGCATGTTAGCATGAGATACGCTGGGTTTATCAGATAATGATACTCTATAGTTCTTCTCCAAAGCTCCTTGACTCTATTAGCAATCTAGTCAGAAACTCGTGTGTCTCCCCTTGTTCTGCAATTTCACACACTCCTGCTACTGTCTGCTACGTTTCTGTTTCATTAAGCTTCTCTCTTCATCTTTATATCTTTTGTAGAGTAACTCCTGTCATTATGCTGGTAAGAAAATCTTTTTATCTATTTAGTATTATGATAACCACTGCAAGTGTGGGGCTGTTGATATTTATGGGGAAAGGAATAATGAATGAAATGATTGGAAAAAATTTATGTTCCCAACGAAGCTGCTTAACAAGCTATCAGTAAAGACATTGCACAAGTGAATATCTGCATACTTTCGTGTATTTCAAAATTTTTCACCAATATTTATATTACTAAGTCTGTATTACTGTTTCATTAGAGAAGTCTACCAATATTTCAGCATTACAATAGAAATATTTGTTTCAAAGGGGTCATTCTGAGAGAAAGTAAAAAGTAACTTAGTATTACATCAGTCATGCAAAGTCATGACACGAAGCCATTTGTATTCATGAATTTTATTCACTTAGTAAATCTAATTTCTGGTCACAGCAATTTTAATGTATTAATTTCTAGCTATGTACTTGCGTGGCAAACAGGATCTCATCATAATTCCTGTCTTGTGTCAGTAAGTCCTTTCCTCTCAAGCAAATAAAATATTTTAATCTCCATCCCTTATCATCTTTCATACAGGGCTGTGTGCCACTCACTATATTTGCTCAGCATTGTACATCTGGGTGTGTTAAAAGAAGCATACATGTGATCCTGTCCCATTTAACTCCTGTTAGCTGATGTCTTGTTGTCCCAGGCCGTACCGTTTGCAAATGCACAACTTCTCCATTTCCAAGGGGACTATGTCAGCCTTGACTTATGCCTGCATTGCAGTCACAGAAGTGGCTGGACTGCAATACAGAGACGCATGAATAAGTTTGGTGACTAGGAGGTGTTCAGCCACAGCAAGGAGCTCAGTGCAGACTGATGTGATTTTTGGTATCCAGGCTACCTGAAGCATCTCTAGTTTACTCTGCACTCCTTCATAGATTCTTGTGCTGATCTAGTTTTAGTCTTTTACCTCTTCATAACACCCTCTCTGACAGAGAACATTATACATAATTCTCAGGTGTAGCAATTAAGTTAGTGAGAAATTAAAACTTTAAATGTGAGTCTAAAGGGTCAATAAAATTATGAATGTGCTATATTCACAATATTCTATATTTCTGTAGAAAACTGACTGCCACCATTCAGCTAATTCTGCATTTAGAATTTAGTCATTACATATTTACTTCTGCAGGTTACTTGCAAACAAATTTAAGATAGTGAAAATCCTCCATGTAACTTCAAAAATAGGAATAAGTTGAGATTTTCCCAGGTTTAGCCCATTAATCCATTGTTCTTGTATTCCTACAACCAGGTATTCTGATTACTACACTAGGCATGCTAAATAAATGTAGATATTTTAGCTATAAGTAATTCCTAGTACGGGAGCAGTGTATATATTTAAATTGAGTAAAAGGCCAGCAGATGTTGCGCCAAGATTAGGATATAACATTTTTGTGTCTGAGATCTTCTCCTTGAAAGATTTGTTCTTGAGAGTTGTGTAATATCTTTCCTTCTGCACTGACCTCCATGATAATGTGCATCAGGAATTTAATAATATCAAGAGAACCAGATAGCAGCCTGGGAGTTAGTACAAGGGCACATGAATAATGGCATTATTTCCAATCAGAAAATTTCTAAATTTAAATCTATTACTGAAACCAACAGCATACTGTACAGCTCTGCACCTTATGTACCTACACAAAACTGGTGGATAACAGGAAACAATAAGGCTTGAAGAAAAGGCTGGGGAAGAAATGTCCACGAGCATGCAGAAGGGAAAATTGAATGTTCGGTGATATTTTGCCTTCATTTCAAGGTGCTTTTAAATATAAATATCCTTCCCTGAATAAAGTGAAAGGATAGGTCACAACATGAAAAAAAATACATGAATAGGAAATTCTTACTGGCTTGGAGCTGTTCATTGTCTTCAACAGAGACATTTCAAACAAGGCAAGGATAGATGCTTGCACTTGCTATCTGTGTACACAATAACAAAGTGAAGGGCTAGACTTTTGCTTAACTTAAAATTATCCTCAGCAAAGCTATTGGTGTGGATCCCAAAATGCAGAGCAGTTGTGTGCAGCTACACATGTGAGCGTTTAAAACAAACCTTACTTATACATACATGTAACTGCCACTGAAAATGTTCAACAAAGTGAAATGCTTTGAATGGGAATGGATTCTTGCTTTTGGGACTTTTGTGAGTAGACATGGCATAACTGGAAAGCAGATCTGTTGTTATCATTAAGGGTGTCATCTACACTTAAGAACACAAAAGTAATAACCTGCAAAATTAAGATAGCGCAAATGTGATTCTACCATTTCCCAGGAGTGACTGGCTTTGCAACTTTAGCAGTGTCTGCACAATGCAGGGCTTTTTGTCTTTTATGATAATAAATTAATTCAGCATTTACAGTCAGGGAGTTCTAAAAGTAACAATGCCAATTCATTGCCAGAAAAAAAAAAGAGGCTTTCCCCTCCAAACAGCAGGAAGATGATCCAAAAACAAGAATGTTAGTGGTGATTCCTGTATTGTTTTTATATGGTCAAAAACAGGAAGCTGCCTGGCATTGATAAAAACCTCTCCTGAAAAGTTGTCATCTATATTCTAAATTATTCAGTTGACTGCATTGTCATTACATGCATACTAAACAGGAAGCAGGTTCTTAAAAGATGAGCTAACAAAACAGTGGGTTTGCAGTGCTGTCTTTTTTCTTGATTTTGTTTCTTTTTTTTTCTTTTTGTGGAGAAACGTGTTATATACTCTTATTCACCATGTGTTAACTAATTATAGACATGAAAGATGAAAAACACATTACTTCATTTAAATCTTCCCTTAACTACTGTCGTAGCTGGCAAACCCTCTTCTTTTTAAACGCAGCTTGCAAGCTCGTCTTTCGTTGTACAGAGAGTATATTGTACAGTAAAAAACAAATAATTAAAAATAATCATAGAATCATAGAATCACCAAGGTTGGAAAAGACCTAAAAGATCATCCAGTCCAACCGTTCACCTATTCCCAATAGCTCCTACTAAACCATGTCCCTCAATACAACATCCAGTCTTTCCTTGAACACCCCCAAATCACTGTAACTGCCTTACCTGACAAGGAGATGTGTATTTCCAAATTCCGAGATCACTGCCAGGACATCTGCAAATGATGCTTTTATTAACTGCAAATGTACTTTCCTCTCCTGCTTTTGTCCACAAATCCATTTCCATAAGGCTTCTCTTGTAGTGTCTGCGAAACACAAAGCTGACAGTGAGCACATGCTGTGTTAGAAAGGTAGAATCACCTGGATTTTATTAAAAGAGAATACAAAGTAGACTCACAGTGAAATACAGCGCCACAAATGAGCTGCTTCTTTTTGCATCAATACTTTATAAACTGCAACATTATTGGCAATGGGGAAATGGTAATATATTTCTCACCGTTGTGATGGGGGTTTTAGTTCTAAAGGAAGATCATGCAAAAGTAGGCTGGCGGAAGTCGCTCTTTGCATGTGTATGGAATGAACTACTCAAACTGAACTGCATCATTAAGAATAACCTTTTTTATGTATTTGAAACAAAACAGGCTTTGACTTCAGTCTTAGGTTGATGACTCGAAATCAGTACAATCTTCACTGAAGAACCAAAATTATCAGTATGTACCTGGTTACATACAGTCGCCTGTTCTTGGGACACCTGCACTCTGTTGCAATATCTGCTTATATTTTCAGCTTCCTTTAAGTCAAGGGAAGCTTGTTGTGAGTGCTAAGATGTCAAGAACAGTGAAAAAAGTATCTCACATAATAGGTCCTCGGAGAATCAAGGATTTCAACCCATTGTCAAAGTAGAATGGCTTCGAGTCTTCCCCAGTTTTGCCTTTCTTATCCAGTCACACAAGATGAGTTTCTTTGTAAGGGGCAGCAACATCCTAACATCAGTTCAGACAAAAGATCAAGGCTGTTCCCTTAGGAACAACAACTTTTTTTTGTGAGACCAAGATGTCCACTTGCAGCCATTATCTCTAATAAAAATGGACTGAGGTTGACTGGGTAACCAGCAGTCTTCAGGATGGCAAAGTAGGGAGCATGTACAAAATGTTTGAATAAACTCAAAGAAGATGGTCTGTTGTAATGTAGGAAACAATTCTCTGTTGTGATGTAGGAAACAAGGCACTACTATTGTATCTGAGGTTCCAGAGAGCTATTCTAAACTATTGACTTGGGAAAGCATGTGATTGCTTAAGTGAATACGGCTCATCAAGCTCCATTTTGACAGTTCTTCACTTCTACAATATTAAGAACCAATGACGAACTTCTACTACAGTAGAATAATACAGCATCTGGAATTACTTCTCTGTTTCATTATGCTAGCATAACACTTTGGTTTTCATTTTGGATGTATTCCCCTGTTCTCATGCAAACGTTAGGCAGAATTGCACAATTTAATGGTTAAGAAAAGAAAGACAACACCAGGAAAGCTGGTTTCTCACCTATGTCTTACTGCCTGGAGTTCTAAATTAATTATCCATCTTAAGGGAAAATGGATGTTCAACAGGGAATAGGGGACAGCTGTTGAAGAAGGGTATAAATAGGAAAGGATTTGAGAGCAAAAGAAAAATGTGCGCTTTGAGCTAGAAATATGTGTAAGGCAGAAAAATGTTCTTGGTTTTAGACTTTTTGGATGAACTTGACTCTAATACACTGAACATATCGAGCCCTAGGTTTTTCTAGTTTGTTTTGTTGTGGTATTCTTTGGTAATACAGCCTGGGGGAAGGACAAAGTTGTGCTCTCACCGGGAAGGTCACTACACATGAAGGTGTGTGACCTATGATGCTGAGGCATCCCCTGTGAACACCCTGCTCTGCAATCTGTCTTGGTGTGACACAGTGCATGTGACTTCTGAATACAAGTGTGAGAATTGCATTCTGCGCTGAAGTTATCTCAAGTTGCAATAAATATTCATTTGCCCACTGCTGTGATGCCAGTGCCTGCCTGTAGTTCACAGTGATTCTGTAGGTCTGCGTTTGCATATACACTTGATTTCCAGTATGCATAAAGACAAGACCAAAAGAGTACAAGATTTGCAGCAGTGATTAGATTATTGCTCTACCACAAACAGAGTCCAACAGTGTTCCAGATGATATGTTAAGAAGTAGGAAGTTATGTGAAAGTGTCCTTTGGGGCATCTTTACTTGCATCAATACGAACATTAAGTCCTGAAGCATATTATATGTGCATATCATATACCATCTAACCATATCTGTGTGTTTAGACAGACTGTGACTATTATTTCAATACTCTTGGACAGACTTTCTTATACTGTATTGCTCCTGTTTTAATCAGCATCAACAACTTAAAAGCTTGTATTGGTTTAACTGAACAGAATTCAAAAATCCACGGACGAGACCTGAGAGTTTAGAACAGTTTAAGCTATGCTGATGTCTCTTCGGGCCTGATGGAAAATCACACAAGATATTATTGCCCATTTATTCATTCTATGAGAACAAGTTTTTCTTTTCCTTCCATATCTTGATAATCATAACATCTGAATCACTGTATAAAAACAGAATCAAAATGTAGGCCAAATGATTAGAGAGAGAGATGAGAAATACTAATTTATTCAAATTATGGTTACCTAGATATGATAAAAGAAGAGAGCAGGATCACAAAGAGAACTTGATTATTACTGTTACATCTTTTGAAGCAAGTAAAGTTGGGAAAATGAAAGTTTCTTTCAAGGCTTGAAGTAGACTGTGAAAACTGTACCACAGAGTTTCACAATAACTTCTGGAAAAAAAAGAAACAGTCAAACTTTAGAAAGTGGAGAAATACACTTTTTTCAGACAACCAGGAGTTCTGATTAAAAGCTTTTTCCCCAACTGTTACTTCTGTCACATCCTTTTTCTGCCAATATTTAATTGGGGATTCCATACACAAAAAGCTCTTACCTGATCTTTCCTTTCTTCAAACATTAGTGATTGGAGTTCCCTCTTTTATGACTTTCCAGATAAGTACAATTTTAGATTAGAGTGTTTCGAATGTGCCAGCTTTAATTAAGAGTTGCTAAAACAAGATTTCATACCAGCCCTGCAAGTGCTCATTGATTGTTATGAATCTGAATTATTTTTGTTTTAGTTAAACTCTTTTTCATGGTTTCTTTATCTGCATTGACATATGGAACTTATACTGCGGTAATGGCTGTTGTGCAATATGGGAAAGAAAAATTAGCTCTGGATGCTCTGCTACTACAAACCTCACACAGTCAACTCGATGCGTTCTACAGTGCCTAGAGACAAATGTCTGAGAAAATGGTTCAGAGAAGTCAGTACATTGAGCCATCTAAGTTGAATGATTTGAAGGTTTCTCGCATTTCACGTCAAGAGTTTTTTAGAGTGTTGAATCTGGCACAATTCAAAGCCATTAGCCTTCTCTTGGGGACAGATACTTCTTGGGGAGAAGCAGGCTAATGCTAGGTACCTCAGTACAATCTTTGAGCTGCTCCATTTACTTCAGGCTTTCATTGATGAGCTCTGGTTGAATTAGGTTCCTGACTCTGAAGATGTAAAGATTTACACTGCTTGCACTTGTGCCTATAGACTCTAAAGTCAGTTGTCTCCTATGTATAATATAATATTCAGATTATTTCAGTTATCTATCCCAATATATAAATTTCAGCCCAACTAGTATAAATTGTCAGTACCTTTTGTCTCTGGCAGTCTCCTTTGCTGAAGGCACAGTGTGGTGCCAGCAGGTCTATCCAGGTTGGTCATTAAAGGCATATGAGCAAGCTCATGAGAAAAGAAACAAGAGAAAGAAACAGTACTTGTCTTTTAGTTAAGGTCCTCCTCTCCTCAGCTTTCTGCATGAAGCCAGATAGTTGAGTGAAATGCTACTGGAAATATAGGAAGAAACATCAGTGTACACATGTTGGGTTTTTTGTTTGTTTTCTGTTTTTTTTTTTTTTTTAAAGATCCTGGAGATTGAATTCGTGGGGGAGGATGGTGTACAAGAAGAGAAGGAGAGTGCAAGGGGAAGTGTGATAAGCCTAAAGAAACTGAGGGAGGCTCATGTCTGATATAGCTAGATCAAAGGGCACTGAGCTAGGGAGTGCTCAACTTGAGCAGTAATAAGATGCCCACCCACTCTTAGAGAACAAATAAAAACAACCGCTGTGCATGAATATGTGCACTTTTTTGTTTGTTTCCCATGGCAGAGGGAGTTCATGTCACTCTTTAATTTAAACCAGCGAAATTGGAGCAACATAAAATTAATTTCTCTGGGTCTTGTTCTGTAAGCATCAATTATAATGTCTAATCTACATGAGGTGCTGCTAAGATTAGCAACCACCTCTTTATTATGCTACACCCAAAAGCATTCATGTGTGTTCAGCTTCAGATGTAAGATCATACAAATATTAATTCTGGAATCAACCAGATGTTAACAGTTGTTCTTTATTCCTCCTAAGGGTATAAACATTTTTTAGATTAGGTATCCATGTTCCACTAAAATACATTTTTAAGAGAAATTTCTCAATTAGAGCTTGACAGTGAGTAAAGAAATATACTATCAGAAGGTACAGAAGAAATAAAGGACTAGCCTTATTTACAGCAGTGATGCTGGCGATCAAGGCTTTGATACTTGGTGAAAGAATTTAACTGATATTAGAGGAAGGAGAGATGCGCTGCTGTGAGCATGTAAATCATTTATGCTCTCTATTAAAAATTTACTCAACACCTACAGTTTTTGCCTGAGATGTTGCTGGAGGGGTGGGGCAGAGAGAATGGAAAGGTAAGTCTGCTGCCATCTCCTCCAAGGACATATCTTGCCTTTTAAAGGACATTTAGTTTTGTTCTATATTTGCCATTTTATCAGCCTATTAATTATCTTTGGAATAAATTTGTGTATTTTTGTCTTCCTTTCTATTTTGTTCCTTCTCTGTTTTCTTTTTTTTTATACAGCAGATTGTTGCTTTTGCTGTAATGTAGCATATTTTAACTCTTATTTTCTACCATGTCCTCTTCCTTGTCATTATTCTTTCTTTTATGTTCTCTCCTTCATCTGCTTGTGCTGCTTTCTTTTTCCATAGAAGTTATCTTTATTGTATTAGTCTTTCTCCCTCCACACCTATATTTGTGTTCAATTCTTATGACTCTGTTTTCTCATTTAGGTAGGCAACTCCAAATAACCAAACAAAAAGAACATAACAACATAAAAAAATAAAAGAAAGCAAAACAAACACCCACTATCACTACGTCCGTGTTGTCCAGAAATCATGGCATGTGCTGGCCGTTAGCATAAGAGATCCTCATCATTGTGGAGAGCACTCACAGGAAATACTAAGCCTTTATCAGGGCGAGGAAAAAGAAAAGCCAATGTTTATGGTTGTGATCGTATTCAGGCTAGGTGAATTTGTAGATTATCCATCTGCTGAAAGGTAGAGGTTCTAATGGTTTTTCTCCATTCTCCTCTGTTTTCTGGGAAACATGCTTGGGGAAGAAAGATGAAGAATGTCTGTTTTAACTCTGTGCAATGAGCCTCCATACACAGAGATTTCCCCTGTCCCTGGTAGCAGCAATTATATGGTGATGATACAGTTGAATCTGGAGCTGATCTTCAGTTCATTCTGCTCTTTTTTCTTTAAGTGATGGGGACAATCATACTTGAAGCATCAGTTACAAAAAATAATATCAGCTTGTCCTTCTTGTTAAGGTAATGCTAAGGTATTAGGAACGTCCAAGTTGTCTTTTACTTTTAAAAATGCTATTGCTGTTCCTTGGCTATCTATATGATGTTTTGTGATCCCGTTTAACAAATGACGGTCCTGAGAGGCAATCTAATTTATAGCATTCTACTTACTCTCTCACTTTGGGCCTTGTTCACCATCCTTGATGTTGGCAGGGCTGACACTTAAGACACTGAAAATTGTAGGTGTTTTGTGTTGTTGTTTAGTTTTGCTTTTTTAAGTCAAAGCACACACTTCAAATCCGTTTCTCATAGTTTGTTCTTTAAACAAAATTATGTAACACTTAAAAGCATGTGTTAAGAAATGAATAACGTGATACATAAACTAATGTCAGCAAGGATGAATAAATAAAAAAATAGGTGTGAGTGTGGAAGGAATAACCCAATTTTATTATTATTTTATTATTTATTTATTTATTTTATTGTTATTTAAAGCCATTTTGATTTTGTACACAGGCAGAGCTGGCACACACTGTAGTATTAAACTTACTGTAAACCCAGGCTGGGATCATTATATATTCTAAAGGACATCTTTAGAAGGCATTTTGTATCTATAATTTCAAACAATGCAGGTTTTCTTAGTCAAAGCCTAGATTTACATAGTGTGATCAAAAATACTGACCTTAGGAGAATATTTAAAAGAGGAATTTTCTGGCCATAACTGGAAACAATCTAGAAATTATTATTATTAAACATCTGTATCATTCGTATGTGGAATAACTTCAGCTAACTGACTCTTGGGAACCTACTTTAGCTGTGGATGATGCAGATGATCTGCAGAGGTCACTTTCAACCCCTCTGATTCTGTAATTACTTGTCATTGCTGTTATATTATGAAATGTCACTGTACTGTCCTATACTGGACCTCAGTAGGAGTGGTGTCAGTCTTCTAGTCTATGGACAAGCTTTGTAGCTGCGTAGAACAGAAACAGAACACTAATTGTTCTTAAGGAACTCAAGAATTTCTTGGTATTTTAATTTTTTTTTTTTTTTTTTTTTTTTTTTTGCTTGTATTAACACCTTGAAATCCTGTTAGTTAAAATGTTGCCTTCGTGATTGTAACCTTCCTTGTTTTGAGGGGTGCCTGGTATGCATGACAGTTTGTTGACAGTGCAAGCTTGTGACAGAGCTTCATCTCCCAGATTGTTTTTCCGCTCACATCTGTACCTCATCTCCTGCAGTATAAGAAGTGCTTATGGCTGTAAGCAACAAAACAACATAGGACAAGTGTCTATAGCATCATACTCTTCTAATGTGATTGACATCCTCTGTAATCCATAACAATGCGTCCCAATCTTCCCACAGTCTGAGGGCAGCTGATATCTTCTCAGTATCAGAAGCTGACATGTTGGCTCCTAGTTTTTATTTTGAAGCTTTAAAAATGCTTATATATATTGTGACCAATAATTTTTTTTGATTAGCTGACTTGTGAGGCTGCTTCTGTCTCTTCCTTTCTACCCTAATTTCAAGATCCTACTCCTCATTTGCAACTTGGGAGGGAGGAGAAAAATAGCATTTTGCAAGCAGCATCAGGAAGAATTAACAGTTCATAATGGTATAAGCACAACTACAAACCTCATTTATCATTCAGAAATCATTTACGTTTCAAAGCAGTGAATTATTCCTGCATGAGCTATGTTTTCATTTGGTAGTCAAAACCCAAGCTGTAACCTTAAATAAAAAAATAAATAAAAATAATTAAAAAAAAAAAAAATTACACTTCCAGTACTGTAGTAACTGAGCAGCAAACAAACAAATGAGCAAAATAAGACTCTAAAGCTTTCCAGATGGCTGGTACTCACTGATGTACATTTTTTTTTCTCTGGAGCCTCAAAACATGTTTAAATTATGAAATTTAGTGCGCTTACAAGAACTGGCAAGCATTCATTAAGGTTTCAGTCTGAGAAGTGATACTACCAAGTTAGAGAACTGAAGATGAGCAATTGAGAGCTAATGTCCTAGTGCATGTGCAGAACTGTAAATGTGGGCTGTAGCATGTAATGCTGATTCCCTGGCTCTGACTTTGTGAAGGGTCATGTTCTTGCTGTTTTCTTGGACCAAATCCATCCTTGTTGGAATTGGTGAAACTAGTGAAATTGCACCGGTAATTTATCTGCTCAAGTTCACTTCCTTAACATCTCCTGCACGCTGTCTCTAACTTCTGCTGAGGCCAGGTGACTTGATGCATGTTTCACCTGCTTCTGGCAGTGCTTGGAAAAGGAAGGCAGCTGGCACACACCTGGCTGCGTGCCTGCAAATCCCTCAGTGCTGCTGGGTAGACTCACTGCCCTACAAGCAGAGATCCTTCCTTTTCAGGAAGTTGTCTGGAGTTAGAGATTGTAGTAGCAGATGGTGGAAAGCGAGGATGAGTGGAGGATGACTAAGATGGAAACACAAATAGTAGTGTTTACTGTTTGTTTTGAATATATTCTGAGGCTAGTCATGTTGAGTTTTCAACCTGGGATCGACTTGGCTAGCAGGAAATATCTTGTTCTCTAAAATCAGGGGAAAAACAGCCCTATGAGGCAATGGTGGGCACAAAGATTGGAAATATGCCTCTGATAGCATGTCTGTACTTGAGGGAAGTGGACACCTTCATTTGTGTCTCAGCTCTTGCTGTCTGCAATCACCAGTCTTTCTCAGGCTCCTTCAAGCCCATCCAGTGTAAGTTCTTAAGAGTCAGGAGATAAAATCCTGTTATGCAGCTTGAGGAGAAGGCCATTGACTGATTAAGGCTGCTAATAAGGCCATCACATTTTGTTTCTTGTACAGCTTGTTGTCCGTGTGATGTTGTCCATCACTGGCCTGATGGTGGAAATTACTGCCCACTCCTCAGCAAGAACATGTTGCTTACTGTACATCAAGATACAGGTTTAAGGACCATTAATGTAGAGAAGAGATGCAACAATTTATTTTTGTTTGTTTTAAAGCCACTGGTAGCCTTCTAGTTACCCTAGTACCCCTAGGATCAGTAACAGTATTAACCATTGTGAGATACTGCAGAGTTGATCTCTGTTCAACACTAGACAATAGACAAATCACTCAGAATTACTCATCTGTAGCTTAGCTACTCAAGAAGATGATGTGGCAACTATTCATATCAAAAAGAAGGAGAAGACCGGTAACTGCAGTTGCTTGTGTGAGCTCTGTGCATGCAGGGGACCCACTAGCCATCCGTTCTGCAATGATGTCAGAAGTACCTTAAAAGGGACCTCCTGTAACCCTGTCCCACTGTTCCTCAGCAGGTTGCATTAATGCCACATTCTCGCTGCCCCTACCACAGTAACATCCTGCAGAAAGCAGATGTATTAGTATTCAAGTGACCAGCCTGCTCTGCACCTACCAAAGTGTAGCTTGTTGTCTACTTGTTAAAAGTGGTTCCTTTGGGGCTCAACCAGCTGCTGTCTTCTGCATTTGTGGACTCCTGCCATGTGTCACTGCTAGTAAATAAATTAAAAACAACTGCTGATAATCAGGTGAGTAGATAAAAAGCAGCACAGCAGGAGCTGCACTTAAGCCTGTGCAGTGGATATGGTGGGACTTCTTTTTAATAAGTCACTGTCCATCAAGTCACTATCATGTAATAACCTGCAGATGGCTCAGCAGTAGGTGGCATTAACATATTCAGGCCTCTCTGGCATACAGGTGCCCTGCACTGTCCTTTCCAGTGTCCCTCTTTGCCAGCAGACAGCCTTGTGCTTTGTCACTGACTGTCAAACAAGGTGAACAACTCATGCTTGCTGTCATACAAAATACATTTGGCTGACTCCCAGTGGGCTTGCACACCTTCATGGAGAAAAACAGTCAAGTCCTTTTGACGTCACTAACTTTTGCAGTGGTACCAGAGGAAAAATGTGTCAAGCAACAGCAGAATTAAAATACCAAGGCTGTTCAGGCAGTTTGCTGATGTGATCCTTGTTTGCTATCCAGAGTCACAGCCTGAACACTCACAATGTCATTTCAAGGGACATCTCTGATGTTGGTGCAGCATGGAAAGCAACTGCGTGCTCTACATGCTCTTAGACTTGGACCACACAAATGACAGAGATGACATCAAGGCTGACTGCACTTCAGTAAGACCGATGATATCATGCCACAATTTCTCAGGGAAGTTTTGAGGAAGAGAAAAAAACCTAAGCCCTAGAAAAGGAAGAACACAAAGGTATGCCAACGGGAGAGAAATACAAGGTAGTGTTGTTAGTTAAGTCAGCTTTTCTGGAAAATTTAAAAGAAAATACAGAGAAGATTCTGTATAATTTGACATAGGTCTGGAAGGAAGCTTCTATTGCAAGCAGAACGTCATATAATCCGTGATAAAATCTTGAAAAAGAACAGACTAAAGGGTCTCTATTCTTCACTGTGCCAATTGCATAGCTGCTGCAAGTACTTGCCACTAATGCTCTTAGTGAGTGTCTTCAAATTTCCTGCTTAATTTCCTATCCATACATTTTATAGTAAACCAAATGACAAGTATGGAGATATTAGAATACTGGGTGTTGAATAACTTTTAATGGTACTGAAAACAGGGAACAGGCAACAGCTAAGCTAAAAAATCAACCAGAAAAATTCACAGATTGGACTACTTTGTCCTCTTTTAGGGTTTAACTCTCCCTTCAATCTGGAAAATCCTAAATTAACAAATCTTTGCATTTTTCATTCATACTTAACGAAGTTCTCAGCACAGATTTCTTACAATTGGTTATCATGAAAGCTCTGTTTTTGTCTCTGCTGCATAATCCAAATTCTAGAGAAGTCTTCTCTAGCCACATGTTTCTGTTCTACTGCATTCAGTAGATTTGGAGCCCAAGACTGAAGATAAATATGTTGCAATACAATGAGGAGACTATTTAGTATTCTGAGTAGATTCCCACCATGCTTTTGAGCAGTAATATTCACTCAATTTAATATGTAAGACATCAAAAACAATAATTGCATTGCTTGTCATTAATATTTTGTCGTAGGCAGAGGAGAAACATTCCTTATGTTCCCACTTGTTCCTATTCATGTGTTTTTGAATGTGTCTAGCTTCCTGAAAAGCCTAGGAAGAAGCTAATTATCAGAGATGATTTTATTTCATTATGAATCAGGGCTAAGATACTGGAAGAGATCTTGTTTGTCAAGCAAGCTAATGCTTAATAAGGCAACTTCAGTTTTTTTTTATATCAAAGCATTTGGTATGGCGTGCGTCTGCAGCACAAGTGTATCATAGCTGACATAAATGATCAGAATCATGAATGGTCTGGAACAGGATGGTATTCACAGATGTGGAAAGTGAAAAATCTTGTGAAAAATATGCTGCAAAAAATGAAAGTTTCAGAGGAAAATCTCTCCCATTATGCTGTGTCCTGTCTAACCAAAATACCTGTGTAGCCAAGCATTTTGCAAGGGAGAGCTGGTAGTGACATCTACAGTTAAAACTGCCTTGCACTTTCAGTTTTTTTGCCAAAATTTTAACTGCCCTGACTAAAATATTCCAAGCTTGCTGTCTACCTCAGGCTGCAATAAAATGGTTCAGCAATGCTCAAGAAAGAGTTATGGGGGGAAAAAAAAGGCATTTTAACCACAATTATTTGACTTTGTCACACACACACACACACACATATATATATATTTTTAAAGAAGACAAAAAATCAATGTATTTTTTCTTCAATCTGCAATTGAGTTCTTGAATAACTAACTACAAGATTGCCTTTTGCGTTAAAGATAGACAGACTTGGCTGTAATATAAGACTTGGAAAAAACATTGATGTAAGTGGATGCTTTGGCTATTGACCAGAGATTTACCCATCAATATCAACCACAGTACTGTTAGTGGCAGATGATAAAACATTGGGTAGAGCCCTTTGGCAGAAGTCCTTCCAGGGATTTCCAGCATGCAGAACAGAAGTCCTGTTGCTACAAGCACTGTAGCTACTGTGCACAGCACTGAGCACAGGGTAATCAAGCTGTATCATGAGGAGTATCAGTTTGAGCCATCATCCTAATGCAGGTTCCAGTAGGAACCAAAGGCAGAGTGGTCATCCCCAAGTACTACCTGTGACATAGGAAGCAGTTTTTGTGCAATGTGCAGGATGACAGCAGATGAGTGTTGAAAAAAATAACTAATGTCCTCTAAAGCTTGGACGTGCTGAAGACTGTGCTTGAGGAAAAATGCCTTGTGTTGCCAGTTCTGAGCTGACTGCTTAACTATGCTTTGTTAAGCAGACAAAATGTTTCTTAGTATTTCATGTCAACATATTTCTACCAGAAACATCTAGGCTTAGAAATAAAGAAGTTAATGATCAGATCAAGAGGTGGTACAAATCGATAGGAAAAACAACACATGGTAGATCAACACCGGCTATATGGATCTTGTCTAACTGTGAGCTAATAGAGAACAACTACAGCTTCCATGTTCTCACTGAATTTTTGAACTTTACATACCTACCGTATTTCTACATCTAATACACACTTTCAGTCACTGAGTATGGTGATATCCAATGAAAATTTTGCCTTAGGAGAACCTGAAAAAAACCCACAACAAAAAACAAATTCCTTTGTGTGGATATTCTGACACATAGTAGGTTTGTGGTTCTAAAGTGTCTTGCACTCTGATGTTAGGTAAGAAATGAAAATGGAAGACTCCAGTGACTTTACAAACCTATCAAAGAATGCATTTGGTAATTTTTCTGACTGAGCTAGTTTCTTTGAGGAAAGCTGTAATTTTTAGCCAACACAATTGTGTGGTGTGGCTTCCTACCTCCCATGGAGGCAGCCATATTAAATTCTGTCTGCTTCAGCTAATCACTTCAGAGGTTAGATCTTCTTCTACTGTATTTCCTGCAGCACTATGTTTTCAACTTATGTGAATTATTAGCACTGCTCACCTTTTCCTAAACCTTCTAAGTTGCCAAGGTGCCATCTTCAGCACTGACAGACTTTTACATGTAATCTTTCAACACAAGAACTGAAAAACGTCCTGCACTGAAAAGTCCTTCCTAGTGAGGAAAATACTAATGTTTTGCAAGGATGAAAAAGAAATGGAACATCTGTATCTTGTCCACAGCAAATCAGCAACTCAATTTAAGAACAAGCTTGAAGTTCCCAGATTCATTCCTAACTTACTCCAAACTGGTTAAGTCACACATTTTTTTCCTCAATTCATTGGAAGCGCTGCTGAAGTCAGAAAGATATTGGTGGAGAAACAAGGATGAAAGTGTCATCATCAGTTGCAGCTTGTTTAGAAGTCTAGTTTATAAACAAAATTGTAGCACAACAAAACTTGTAAAGCTGGAATTGACTAGATCTGTGAGCTGACCCTACCACTTAAGGCTCCATGGGAGACTCTCTGATCCTCTGTATGGCCTTATTTCCATTCCTTCAGATGCAAAGTCCACTTGCTGTTAAAACTTACATTGTCAGTACCTGCAGTATTCTTGCAGAGCCACAGCCCTGATAACTCCTTTGACCACCTTACTTTCAAGGAATGAGAGACATCAGGTCATGTAAGTGACTTCAGAGAATGTGCATGAGAACAAAGTAGGGCCTTTTGTAAAGAAACTGTACGTTCATTAATTCTGAGATAATACTCCTTGTCTGCATTTCAAGTGGTTACTTAAACATTTCAAGTCTCTACGTTTTGCTATTTGTGTGTGTGTAGTTTTGAAAAGATAATAGACCTGAATTTAATCCTGGAATAAAATGCCCTTGCATAGATCAGCCATGGCATATTGTCATGCAGAAGCCATTCTTGTGGGTGAACAAGAAATTATGAGAAAAGGCAGATACCATTAAGAACCAGAATACTATATGTAGTTAGAACTGTTGCAAGATCTAGAGGCCTGAACTCAAACCACACAAGTTTTCTAGTGAGAGTCAAATAGTGTTTGCTAGCGAGTAAGTTATTATACATCATCGGAATTAAAATAATTGTCATTATTACTTTTATCTTTTATAACAATTAACATACTCCAAAACCAATATGTCACTCATCACCAACAGCTATGAAAAAGACATGAAGTGTATGTACACCTTCATATCTATACATGCAAATCATGGAGTCCTAGCAGTTAGAAGAGACCTCAAGATACTGAGTCCAATCCCGACTGCTCAAGCATGTACCCAACAACAGATTGCACAGGTAGGCATCCAGATGAATCTTGGATTCATCTCCGTAGAGGGAGACTCCACAGCTTCTCTTGGCAATTTGTTTTAGTGCTCTGTCATGTATCCATTTCATTTATTTAGAGACAAGTACTTCTGGAATGACAAACAAACCCTTCTTCCCTAGCCCCGTGTCCATCTCATGTTAAATCTAATGTCCTCCAACCTCACTGGCTATAACTTCTGCTCTGGCATTCATCCAGCTCATGCACTTCTCATTCCTGTTCCTTCGGTGTTTTCTTTATGCTCTTCCTTTGGCACAATATACCTTACCTAAGCCTTATCTGGCTCATTTCCCTTCATATATTTCTGAATACCTACTTTTACCACTATGCCTGTGAGGAATTTCTAATTGAGTAGACACAAGCAAATAAAAACATCCGCTTAGAATAACACTTACCTCAGTGATAGAAAAGTCTCAGTGGGAAGGTGTGCTGTGCTGATAGGCAGTCCCAGAAATCATGTCACTGTTGCTTTTGCTCTCTTCACCTCCTTTCCATGGCAGCTCCAGGAGCACCATGTCAGCTCTCAGAGGCAGAACAATTTCTATCATATTGTGGTACAGCGTTTAGCAACAATAGAGTTCATGCTAGAACTTCATAGTTTGTGGTACAGAATGATATGAACTTTGTCATTTGTCCATGGAAGTGCTTGCTGCTGTGCTGTCAGACTGAGTAGTTCATGGCAGTTCAACACCTTTATGACAATCTAGCAAAATTAGTTTTTCTATGCTTGATTTTTCAGCTCTTTCTCCACAGCTTCCTCAGTTTACCCCAGGTCATGTCCCCAAGCAGGGTCAGCCATCCCTTCTTACTCCCAAGTGCTATCAGAGGTTTGGTGTCAGTGGCACTTTCAGGTGGCCCAGCCCAAAGCCCTGGGAGGCCAACCTCAGCAGTTTGCTAATGATAAAGTCCAAAAGGGTGGCTGCAGACAAGGAACTTGCTCTGGTTGTAAAACTGCACTTTGTTTGTCTTTGTGGGCGTTTATGTTTTTTCTAGATGCGGAGGAAAAGACTTGTCACAAAAAGCCAGAGGAGGGAGGGAAAACTGACACTGGGCACGCAATGACAGCAAACAGTGGCACAGGGAGCAGGGTGTTACATGGCCAGCAACGTGGCAGTGGTCTGCAGTCAGGCTATCTGCAGAGGGGATCCCACATTCCTGACTGTGGGTGCACCCAGAAGGACCCAACACAGGCCAAGCAAGCTGAGCAACTTCTTGCTTCAAATGAACCTCAAGTGGTCCCACTGCAATTTGGAGACAAAAATTTGAAGAAATATTATAACGATATAAAAAGGCAGCTGACCTCACAACATGATTTAAGGCACGGCCAGAACTCAAGATTACCACAGAAGACTTTACGAGGCGCTTTTCACCCTGGACTCTTTCTTTCATGATCATCTGTGGACTCAGATAGTCGGCTCCTGCAGTATGGTAACGCTGTCTGCAAACCTTCCCTCAGTCTGAGAGAACCGGGGTTCCACCACCCCTCTCCCCAGTCTTTATTCTCCCCGGCGGTGCATTCCTGTCAAGCTCGGAAGGCCCGGCCGCAGCAGGGAACGCGGGGAGGGGGGGCTTCTTTCACGCCCATTCAATCGCCTTTAAAAACATGTAGTAAACACAGTCACGCCGGCACGGGCATCCTCGTCGAAACACCGCCCACGCAGACAGTCTGTGAGGCGTATGCGTGTATATACATACACATGCCTGCGTGCTCCATAAGAATTGAGCACGGCCGTGCGTGGGGGCGGCGCGGGCGGAGCTCCGCGCCCGCGGCCCCGCCGCCCACTTGCCATGCGCTGCCCGCGGCCCTGCGCGGCGGCGGGCGGAGGAGGTGGCGGCGGCGGCCGCAGCCGAGGGTGCGGAACGCGGTCCGGCTCGGCCCCGTTCTGCCAGGCGGCGGCGGTGGGGGTTCCCCATTTCCCTCCCGCTCCTCTGCGCGCTGCGGGGGCCGAGCCGGGCGCGGCGGCGGCGGGGGAGGAGGGGAGGGAAGGGAAGAGAGGAGGAGCTGCCGCCGCCGCTGCGAGGCGGGCGGGCTGCACACACACAGGCAGAGTGTGCGGAGGAGGAGAAGAAGGAGGAAAGAGGAGGAGGTCGTCGCCTCGGCGCGGCCCCGGCCACCCTGCGCAGCGCGGCGCGGCGGGGCCGGCGGCGGCGTGCGCCCCGGCGGCCGAGGTAAAAGGCGGCGGCGGGCTGCGCGCGGGGCGGCCGTTGGGGGCGGCTGGCGGCATCGCGTCCTTCGCTGGGAGCGGCTCCACAGCTCCGGGCCGTAACCTTGGGCTCCCCGCTCCGCCCGCCGTGGGCTCCGGGAGGTTCCGGCGGCCCCGGCCTCGGAGGAGGAGGACGTCTGCAGGCATACGTCTGTCTGTCTGTCTGTATGTGTGTGAGACTTCCTATGGGTGTGCGTGCGTGTGCGACTGGGGATCGAATTCTTCTCCTCATCCTCGCTGCCAGCTGTGAGGCTCCTTGTAGTTTCTGAGTGCATCCGGATTTTGTCAGTGCTGGGCGGCGTGACAAATGTTTCTGTGTAGTGAAGTATAACTTTCTTGTGGGTTATTTTTCTTGTGGTTTTTTTTTTTTTTTTTTTTTTTTTTTCTTTGTTGTTTCCTTCTTTTAGGAAAAAAAAAAAAAAAAAAAAAAAAAAGCAGGCTCACCTTTGAAGGCGCTGGTTTGTTTTCTTTCAGATGAATTGAATGGTCTCTCGGGATGCGGTGCTTGGGTTGCCCGTGTATGTGTGTAATTGGCGCAGATGTTTGAAGCCGCTTTCCTAGGGGTAACTTCCACAGCAAGGTGCAAAGCAGCGTTTCCATTTTGCCAGGAAGGCTGTGCACCCTGTTTGAAGCCTGACTTTGAATTATGTACAGTCAGGCACCTGTTACTTGATGCCAGTTATCCTTCCCTCTTGCACTTATCCAGCTTTGCTTGTCTTTATTTAATATCTGAAAACACTTAGCAGGTATTCTTTTATGCTGGCATCTAGTAGAAACCCAGGAATCTAATGTGTTTCTGAGCTGCATAATGCATCTTTGTTAGGTAATGCTTGCTTAAAGGAGGATGATTTGGGGAAGTTACAGAATAATCTTCATCTCTTAAGGAGTTTATATAACATTGAAATGCCTATGGGGGTGCATCTGTAGGAAAGACAGATGGGGCTATGCGGAATCAAAGTCTTTCATGCCATAAATCCGTAGTACGGTGCAAAACGTTCGCGTGATATATAAGGGTTGTTTGCAACATCAAACTTCACGTTGCACTGTGCAGTCTTCCAATTAATAAACTGAATTAATGTGTAGCGCAGAGAAAATGTTGCGTTTCTGATTCTGCAAAGGATGGAGCAGATTCTTTCGTAACACGTTTGTGTTGGTGGTTGGATTCTGTTGTTTACAGCAGTTTGTACAGGCTGGCAGCATTGCTACAGGTTATTTTCTCTAACTTCTAAAAGTGTAACGCCAACAGTATTTGCAGGCTTCCTCTGGAGAAGGGATATCTAATATTGCTGTGCACCACAAAATAATTATTATGTAGAGCTGAGCAATTCTGTATCATAAAGGGACAGTTTCTTAATATGAGTTGGGAACAGACTCATTTCTCCCTGTGGTTGGTAACTTTGTAAAGTAATTAAAATAAATTACAGATTTCAGGGATGAGAATTCTCCTCCCTAGCTATTACTAATACTACTTTTGCTTCAGATGTCAGTTTTGATTCATCTTGTGATGATATCACTAAAATCTAGGTATTAATGTGGAAGTCAAGCCTCTGGTGAAAATATAACTGCGTGTAGCTGTCAAAATAAAGTTTTGAGATCTGATTTGATTCCTGGCTGTGGATACGTACTCAGTAGAGTAACAAAGCCTTTTATTTTATAGACATGCACCCACGCAAGGGAGCTTTGTTCTAAAACAGTGTTCTCTGTCATGAATTTATGCATAACGTACGCTCTGCTTTTTCCTACTGTGCAGAGAATAAAGAAACTTGAGAGGGAAGAGGTAAATACCAGAAGGGGGGAAGAGAGGGATTTCAAATGAATTTCTCTTACTGACGCAAGGAATACCTCACTGCTATATGCCACCCAAAATCACTGGTTGTATTCAGCTTTCCCATTTTTCTAAAATAATGGTGAGTTGTTCTGGATTGGTGCATGCTACTGGCTTCCACTGCGGACTTTGGCCATTTGTTGCACTAATATCTGGCTATGATGATGAACTTGGGGCTATGTTGTGAGTCTGTTAGATACTTGCTACAGCTTTATAGGAATTAATGACTTCATTTTCACCAAGTTTACCTACACCGTTTTGAATATTTCCAGGGGTGTAATGTCTATGCTGCTTGAAAAAGAAATGCAAAATAAATCCTTTTTTTTTTTTTTTTTTAAGCCTTGTCCCTTTTAGTGGTTGCCTTGCATTGTTTAGTGGTTTACCTTCCCTCAGTGGTTTTGACAGCTCAGTTGCTATTCCTTCCTGTTCATAATTTGAAGAAGAATCAAGTCTGAGAATGCTGTGTTCAGCTTTTTCCTTAAAATTGAATTAATCCCTTTTCCAGTAGGAAGAGCGAAAGGAACAGGAATTATTACCAGAGCACTAAAAACAAGAACAAAAACTTTATCCAGGCATTTTACCTAAAAGTTATGAAAATTACTACTACATAACTGGTTATGAAAATTGATACATCATTCTTTTTTGGAGAAGATTTCCTCAATAGTTTTAATCATCATTCCTATTAGATTTAGAAAACTATTGTAGAAATACTTTGCAAGTAAAAATTTCCATTAAAAATCTCTGGTTGGTTGTTGGTGAGGAAATCATTATGAAAGGTTGCATAAGCATGATTTCAGTGTGGCTAAGCCTGGGCTTATTCCCATTCTCTAATAACTAGGTGCATTGTGCCACTTCAAATATTGCAAATTTGATAGCTTGATTTCATTTACTAATTTTGCAAGATGTTTTATACATTTAGTTTTGGGAGTGCTCTCGAATGTCATCAGAGGTTGCACGTGGAGATATTTGTGATGCAAATTATTAACTCTTTGAACGCTTTGTGGTGGTGTGTTTTCAAGGTTGATTTTTTTTTTTCCCATTCTGCTGTTTGGGATTTCTGAGAGATGCTTGTGTGCCATTTACCACATGAAGATGACTTGTGTATAATACGTCAAAGGCTCAGATAAATGTTATTCAGGCTTTGAGAGCAGGCTTTGTCTTTTGCAACAGCAAGAGGACCACAAAGCAAAAAAAGCCCAACAAACTATCTGTAGACTTGATTTTGCTGTGTGATCTTAGACTTTTATTAACAAAGATCTGATTTGTAGTGAGTTTAAATGTATGGGATGTGCACAGTATAAATACAGGAAGCACTTTTTGCTTTGATGCTAACCTGCTTTGCTTATGTTCTCACCCAGTGAATAGTAAGCTATAAAGATCTGCTTCACTGTTTCATACCCACCTTAGTGGTTTCTGGAAATTTCCTAACTGTGGGTAAAGCCACTTGTCAAACTGTAACACAACAGTTTCCCATCCATTTTTGGAATCAACTTACTGTGCCTATTAGTAAATTCCATGTTTGACAAGGACATACTTTACTTGTCTTGCAGTGCTTAGAGCAGAGATGCGACTTTAGAAGTATCAGGACCAGCATTTCACGGCTGTTCTCGCAGCAGTAATGCCCAAACTCTGTAGTTTTGAGGGCACGGAGTAACTTATATGAGGCAGAGAAATAGTGCAGCACTGTTATGGCTTCAGGGATTCTTATTCAGCACCTTTCTGGATAGCAACTTGTTGATCTTGTCCCTGCAAAGATCCTGCTGGGATCTTGGAGTAAAACTGGTACTTTCATTCCCTACTTCTGAAGACCTACATCAGCTTATGTAAGGCGGTGAGGCACTGCGGTTTCTTTTGTCAGTTTGTCTATAGGAGCCACAGTCCATTAGGCTGTTACTGCTGTTAATAGGATGGTGCAATATCTAGGTATCATCCACTCAGTGAAGAACTCATTAAAGCTGCACCCAGGCAACAGCAAAAGCCTCTCGCCTTCTGAAGAAGAGTGAAACAAGTTCTCTCTGCCTTTCTGCTGAAGAGCCCAGCCTTTAGGCAGGTTGTTGTGAAGTCATACTGGCCTGTTTGCCTTGTTACTAGGTTTTCATGAATGGTATTTGCCAATGTTTTTAATGCTTTGTTTCACCTTTGGAGTTCTAAGAAACACGAGTCAGTCTTTTCTGTGGGAGGGAACCAGGGAGAAATGCAGGTGTCAATGAAAGACTAGGCTGCCGTAATGTAATCTAACTGCTCCTTAAGAAGGTAAGATAAGGTTTCTGTATGGTAAATCCACTTGGCTCTTTAATGGCTTGAGTTTCTGTCACTAGTTAGGCCATTGCTTTGACTTCTCTGTTGCTTTCCACTCTCCCATTGCTGGCAACCGGTGTTCAGCTCTGACTTGATCCGATCCCACCAATGTCTATGAGCTGGTTGTAGAGCACCAGACATGATAAAACCCATTGGGGATGGAAAGGTCTCATTTATCCTCTTGTAGAGACCAACTTGTTGAGGAAGTAGATAAATTTGACTAATTCTGATTTATCAGACTTTCTGCAATTGGTATGTGCTTTCTGGTTGAAGTTCTACTCCACAACCAGGCAGTTTGGTATTATGTCTCTCCTCTTTCTTCTACCTGTTACAGTAAGAGATGATGGAAACTCGAATTAAGAATGTGATTGACTGTCATATAGATAAAATTTTGGTCTTGAATTTCATTTTGTATGGAAGCTATTATCTTACCATAATGGTGATGAAACTCTACCCTTGGAGAATAAAGGGCTTGTTCTTAAAACAAGAGCTTATTTCTTAATGTAATGACAACTTGGAACTCTAGGCAGCTGAGGTGAGGCGGTCTGTTTGGAATGTGGTCTGTTGTGTAGCCTGTGGGCGTCTTGAAATCAGTACTGATGAAATAGCTGCACAACCACACACCTCTGACCTCTTATTTCTGAAGAAGTTGACTTAGGGTCTCCCAGGTTGTGACTTTCTATGCAAGCTGACCTTGCAGTTGATAGCTTCAGAAGGGGACGAAAAGTTATAAAGGCGTAGGCTCTCAGTTCATGAGTGATTGCTCAGATTAAATTAGCAGAGCAAGATGTCAGATGTTACACTGATAGACTTTTTTTAATTCTGTGAAATGCTGTAATCTAGACCATTGGTACTTGTATTTCTTTATGTGATATGATATGAAAATATAAAGAGAACAAAGATATGGATGTAATTCACCTGTCAGAGTTGTATAAAATGCTTTTCTACCTGCATTGGAGAGAAAATATATATTCCATTAAGAAATATTTGAGTGTATTTGATTAAGTAGGAAACCAGTATGAGAAAGGTATTACAGCACACACTGTTCTGGAAGCTGTAGATAGGTACTGCTAGAAAAGGAAACCAACTTGAGCATGCATGCACTTGCAAATTGGAAGTGATCAGTCAGGAGGTTACTGACAAATAAAGAGGGCAAATAGAGAAAGTTCTTGAAAGGTTAAGAAGAAGCATCTCCTGGCTTCCAGTGATCTAGAGATTCCATGATCCTGTGAAGAGCATTTTGTGAAAAATAATGTGCGATGTCATTGAGATATAGGCTGTGGTTTAACAAGATAGACTGGATAAAAGAACTTCTCATGACAAAGTGATGGCTTTTCCTCCTTGATCTTTTAGGCTTCATTCTGAACTGTAAAAGGTTTTCTGTTCCCTTCTTCTCTTCTCTCTTCCTCTTCTTTCCCATGCTTGAAATTACCACATATCTAATATCTGTGTTTTGGTTTTCCTACCAGAGTGATGGTGATGTTCATTATTCATGTTGCACATGCTAAACTCACTGCATGTACAGATCTTTGTTAGTTTCCCCTTAGTTGAGGCTATATTCTGGATCCAAGATGCTTATGTCTATTGCTGCCTTTAAATATCTACATGGCTGTTGCAGCTGCTGAAAGGTGGCATAGTAAATGGAGTTGGTAGCTATGATAAGAACCTATTTGTTTTGAAATATATACATTAGAGTATGATGTATGCATATATATACATATAAACCATATTTTGATGTTGTTACCTTAATGCAAGTTGTTTTCTTCTTTACACAGAAATGATTAGGGCATGTAACTTTAATCCAGAATTCCTTTCAGAAGAGTTAGTGGAAATAGAAGATGGATGATTTAATGGGAAGTACGACATAGAGCCATGGAGTGGTTACTGTGTCTGACTAATTTGGCTTATTGAAACAAACAGAACTGGTATAATCTTTCCTATGAATGGTCCTGATCAGGATAGAAAAAGCCTTTCTGGAGAAAGGTGATCAATCTGTGGTAGGTTTGTCTGCAGAGATGATAGTGCAGCAGAATTACATTAAGGGAGAGGTTGTGGCACAGTCTGGTGATGAAATGGACTGTATTTTGTACCTAAACTGCCTCTATGAAGTACACAGGGGGTGTCTGATGATTTGCTGTTTTTTTTTCTTAATTTTCCTCCAAACATAACACTTGAGGACTGATGCAGATTTACTGGGCTTTCTGCTGGATGCAGAGAACTGTACTGCATGTCTGACATCAGCAAATAACAGATTGAGCAATTACTTTTTTCTGGTTGTATAGTTTGCTATTTGTGTACCACTTCTCTAGCAAAATATGCTCAGGAATAATTGTCATGTACTAAATAACAAGGGAAGATGGAATGTGATTGCAGGTATATCACAGCAGCTTGCAAATGAGATGCTGCAGTCTGGCATAAGACCTGTTAGTTGCAGCCTAATGTGACTGCTTCAGCATCACCCACTCAGCTTGTGGTTTTCACAGTGGAAATCTTCTGCATCTGCATATGCTGCAGGTGCAGGGGATCTCTTGGAAATTCCCCTCATCCTGTGTGCTGTCATTCACATGATGCAGCCTTGATTGGTGAATTCCTATGCTGAAGCAGAAGGTCTGTGTGCCTCTGTCTGGAAGAGGAGAGTTGCAATCTATGAGAATGACTGAGGGCTCAAGCAGGGCAGTCAGAATGGGAGTGAGATTCAGATCCTTCTCACTGTCCTGTAGAGATGTGGTGCCTTATTGTCTTTTAGGATTGCCCTGCTACAGCTGTTGTCCAAAAGGCTCTTCTGCTTGCTCTAAAACTAAGAGAGCTTTGCAATGTCTTCATCCTGTGGAGAATCTGTTGCTTTTGTAATCTTTCTGCCTCCATTCAACTTTATAGCGATTCCTTCCGAATCCTTCATACCTGGCAATATCTGTTAAAGTCTGGCTGTTCTTTTTGCTGATGCAATTCTTTAGCTAGGAAATGCACAAGCTTTTTATTGACCCGTGAGTATAGTAGGTGGTAGGGAGCAGAAGTAATTTCTGAGGGAATAGCTTTGCCTAGGTCAGAGCAAAATGGGCCGCTTTTTAGTTGCAGAGGTTGCCTTTTCTTATATTGTCAGTGTAACACTGCTAACCTCAGGCAGTTTCTTATCTACGTGGCTGTGTCCTAAAGCATTACATACATTTGGGCCAGTGCTTTTTTTTTTTTTTTTTTTTTTTCCTGCCTGCCTGCTGCACCTTCTACACAGAGTGAGCGTTCTGGAATCTGCAGATATGTTGAACCTGGCCAACAGATGCTGATAAAATGGTCTCTTTTGACATGTCCTAATGAGAGCTTAAGGTTAACCTGATGTCATTTAAAAGTGGTTTGTAACTGTGTGCCATTTTGTGTGTGTGTGTCTTTATACAAGAATGTGCCTTAGAGCTGAATTAGCCTTTGTGTCAGGTAATGGAAGAAGTATTTGCACTGTTCTCATGGGAGTTACTGCCATCTCATCCCTTGGTAAATTAACAAAGACTCACACCTTGGAAGAAGCATATGATGTCTAACTCTCTCTGAGGCATATCCAATTAAAACGTTGATGTAATGTTGATGAACTTGGTAGCTGCTACTATTGTGAATGGATGCCTGGATTGTGTACAGAGGGGTTCGAGAAGCCCAAATGTCTCTTTTCTGTACTTAACTGTTGGTTGCATTTATTTTGAAGAAGAAGAAAGGCAGCTAATAATCATGTTGTTGTCTTCAATGAGCTGGTAGTAAATATGAATTGGTGCTTGGATTGGAAAAAGAAGCAGCAGTATCAGTCTTCTGCTTTTTGGTTTTGTTTCTGTCTTGAGCTGTATGAATTCTACTGAGAAGTAGAGTGTTTCTGTTTGTATTCAATTGGTATGGAAGGTATGAATCTTCATTTTTGCTAGTCTGTTCAAGTTCATTTAGGAGAACTTGTTAATGAAGTCTGCAGTGCAAATTGTAGTTGATAGGGGAATCATAGCTCATTACTAAATCTTGATCAGCTAGCCTAGGTTGTGCAGAAAAACACAATCATCCTGCATTTTCATGTTTCAGTGCTGTTCTTTTCACTAAATTGTAGTCTCATGAAAGTAGTGTTTTTTGATTATGTTGATGGAGCACTTAGTTGGTTTTTCTTTGCTTGGTTATTTTATTGTGAAAAAGCTAGGCAAATAGTGCTTTCCAAGTTTTGCCTAGATCCTGTGCCTTTGTTGCTGACAACTTTACATGTAAATGCAGTGCCAATTGTGGAGAAATCAGAAGTTTGTTTGCGGTGATTCTTTGCTATACAAACATCATGTTTGTTTCGTAAACTTTTCTTGTATTTTAAAACTCCTTTGAGATGAGAGCAGTACTTCCATGAATAGCTGTTACTTGGTGTGAAGTAAGCTAATCTAAAAACAACAACAACAACAAAACAGTAAGTTTAGCTACTGAGGACTTTTTTTTTTTTTTTTTTTTAAATACAATTATTGTAGCTCTTCAATTTTCAAAGCTAATTCAACTGAATCAATCTGTCAAGAAGCACATACCTGATTTAGGCAAGCATAACTAAATCAGAAGTATATAAACTTTCACTGTAATCTTCACCACTTTCGCTTCTATTTCATCCTTGATGAGGCACTGCTTGCTTCTGGTATAACTGCATCGCCGCCCCGCAGTAAAACAATTGAGAATGAATATTGTGAAAGCAGAGATATTATTCCAGCTCTCAGCTGCTTGCTTGCTCTGTTAAAAACATCTATTAAGTTGATCTGAAATTATGCGTAAAGAGATACAGGTAGCTCTTTAGGTGATTTTGAATCATCAAATGATAAATTTGGTGAGTAGTTTTCCATGATTCAAATGCTGAGCAATGCGGAGATTACTGTAAGATACTTTAAGACTCTTGAAAAATGGAGAACAGATCTAGAAATTCAAGGGCAGAAATGCAGAGAGAATTACACTGCTGTGTTCTGTAGTTCTGAGAACTTTCCTCCATACTGCTGTAATTTAGTGTGAGAATATTTACTGTTTTCATGTAACTTACATTTTTCCTTTTTAAAATAGGGCAGATTTGAGGGGGTTGTTGGTTTTGTTTTTTTTTTTTTTTTTTTTTTTACTGAACACAGTCTTAACAGAACAAAATATAGGAGATATTTCAGTCATGTAAAATTATGTTAGATTTTTGCAGTCTTAGTTTTGGGATGATTTTTTTTTTTTTTTTTCCATTCCTGCTCTTAATACAGAGTGACATGTAAAGGAATCATTCCTGTCTTTCCGCAGCATCTGAAGTTATGCACAATGAAGTCTTCCATAAGCAATTAGAAATTTTAACCAAGTGTGGATCATTAAGGTGTTGCTTGCCCAGTTCATCTGGAAAAAAACTGCAGAAAATGTTTTTTCAAAATGTTAGAGGTAGTAATTAGCAGAGCAAGATGTGAGAGTTTTATGTTTGATTTTTTTTTTTTTTTTCTGAGTTATGAAACTATATATCGAAGTGGTGTTAAATTGTAGATGCTGTGGTATTTGTTGTGTAGCATATATGATTATATATATGTTTTTTTCCTTAAAACTGATTGGTAATTTAAATTGCAGTGGCTTTCCTGATAATACTACTTAATTTCATAAGCCACAGCATTGAGTCCCCCAATAGGGAAGAAACCAACTCTATTCAGCAAAAAGCAGGTGCTTCTCTGTGCATGAAATAAATGTAAATTCCTAGCTGTCTTTTTGCAAAAGTTGATGATAATTCTCAGTTAATTAAAAGTTACACCTGAGAATTCTTTAAAGATGCCTGAAAGTAGGCAGATCCTTTTTCACTTCCACATCTCCAAACTATCAGCGCTTCCCAGGATTTAAAAATTAAACTGTTTAAAGGCTTTGGGACTGTTTTGTTTACCCAGGTGGTTTGTAGATCAACTGGTAACCAGCGTGTTTCTTAATGACTGAAACAAAACCTTATCAAATGTTATTCTTCATGTTCAGCAGAGTGTTGTCAAAGTGTGGCTCTTACAAGCACATAACCTAAATCAATTTGAGTCTTATACTGAGCTAGAATTCACTTTGCACCTCATCTAAGTTGCCTTTCAGAAAGCTGTTACAAGTTTCTGCATCTGCAAGATTGATAGGCCAGAAGTATTTGTTTGCTTAGTGGTCTATTTCTCATTGTTAAAAGAGAAAATAATGGATAAAATTACCACATGAGGAGTACATCGCTGCAGATGTGATTTGTTCTGTTCACGATGCAGCTAATTCTGGGCAGAGCCCATGAGATAAGGGTTGGTGGAATTCTGTTCCTCCAAGAGCTCATGAGAAGCAGGGCATATAAATTGTAGTGTTGAATACCTTCATTCTTTTTTGGGCTTGATCAAATAAGTGGCTGTGTAGGCCACCTCTAGCTCAGTGCATCTGGCGTTGCTTTACCATCAGGACCGTGTTTTGGCCTGGCTGAAGGTAGAGCAAATGTTTTCTCCTTGTGGTCTCTCCTGTTTAGAGACTTTGTTGCCTTGCTAGGTATTAGTGAAGCTTGGGTGATACTGGTCTCCTGAGTGCTTTGAAATGCTGTATGAATAGTGTTGTTATTGCTATTTTGTACCAGTCTATTCACTGCCTCTAAAAAAGTTGTCACTAGCTTAATAACACTCAGAAACAGCACAGAACATGGAGAGAGAGAGAAAGAAAGACAGAGAGAGAAAGAAAGACAGAGAGAGAGAGAGAGAGAGAGAGAGAGAATGAAAAGGCTGTTCTATCTAACATATAAATTGGTAGCTTCTTTTTTGATTTTTATTTTTTTTTTCTTCTATCTTGACATTAGATCTGACAGAAGAGAGAGTCAAAATCTGGAAAGAACCACAGTACGCATAATAAGGAAAAAAAAGGGGATAATATTCCTGCATCTGTCTTAGAGGGCAGCACCTCCTTCCACCCGTAAAGCTTTCCTGGCATCTCAGTTGGGTTTTCCCTCAAGAGTCGGAGGGAGGCATGCCATCTATGGGAAGTAAAAGTGAACCAAGTACTGCATGCTGCAACTGCACAAGCACAACTCTTCAGAACTTGAGCTATAACTACATCACTTTGTCCATTTTGCAGCTGAAGTTCTACATTTGGTTTTAGAACTGAATTTGACAATTTCCTATTGGGTGTACGTACAAGGAGGCTCAAATTATTCCTTCTAAGGAATTAAGTTGGCTCAAGGCACATGTTACTGACTAGAACTAGACTGAAAGTTACTTCAATATCTGAACTTCTTTGGCAGGGGAAGGATGGGATCTATGTTGAAGGCAGTCTCTTTGCTGTTTGTTGATTATGAAGTCTTGCCCCACATTTTCTTCCCATGTCTCTTGGATGTAAGCAATCTGGCTGTGGTGAGAATTTTTATAATTGGATTTGATTTCTCTGTGTTTCAGGCCAGGATTTGGGTTACATACAGTATGAGGCCTAGCCTTTTACACACACTGCCCTTCTGGTCTGATTATGATAATTTTCCAGTGCCTTTCTCATCTGTTGTGGCAGTGCCTGACAAGAAAGTTGATAATCAGATGCACAGCAACCTTCCACAGAGCACCTGAGAATGATGTGTGTAGATACTTTCAGTTAAAGTCCTTAAAGTGTGAGCTCATGTACAGTCACAATGTAAAACTCAGAATTCAGGAATGTTAGGCTTGGTATGATCCCCTAAGAATTCTTTATTCATGCCCTAAATTGCAAGGTTTCTGGGGCAGGGATTATGCTTGCATTATTTGTTTTACAGCATTTATTGCAGTTCATTTTTTTCTCTTTTGACCTGATTGGTGACTATTCATCAATGGTTTAGATGAGGTAATACTCTGCAGCACACTGTTTTTTATTGGAATATATGCACGATGCTTTTGTATGTAAGTTGAAAGAAATGACATCTGTGGTGTTTGGTTCTACATGCTGAAGCGTCTAAAGGTATAAAGCAGCTTTCAGAATGATTAGGACAGTTTGGTATCTTTTATATTACAGATCTTGAGTATTTTTTTCTTCTCTTTTTATTTTGGCTTTTGGTGTGATAAAGAGGGCTTACAGAAGCTTGCAGCTTCTTGTGTGTTATCAGGAGGGATTCTGGTAAATTATTACTTGACCCTGTCTTGCAAATAAGAATGTAGTAAATCAGGGGTATGTACATACTATACCAGAATATACTCCCAGGAGTGCAGCTTAATATATGAAGTAAAGCATTGCTCAGACTGCTTAGACTGACATGTCATACAGTATTAGAGGCCATTGTCTTTAATACTTTTGTTATGGAACAGATCCAGTTCTGATTTATAGCCCAGCAGTAGCAAGGTTCCATTCTTTTCAGTTTCAGAAGTATAGTCTGGTGTAGAAAATTTATCAAGCAGTCTGTTCCCTTACAACCTTCATGGCAACAGTCTTACAGCAGAAAATGTAAATGTGCTTTTTGGTGTTATTTCTAGGTATGAGGATTCCCTGTGTAAACCTTGTAAGTTAGAGTATACCTCAGGAGCTCCATCACCCCCCCCCCCCCGCCCCTCTTGGCAACTGTACAGCCATAGTCTGAATCAGCAAAGCTTACTTAAAGGGACAGTCTCAAGTCAGAACCATATATATGGCTTTGTTTTGTTTTTCAAACAGTGTGCTGAAGCAGTTGCGCACATGAGGTCTGCCAAAAAACATCCCTGTCAGTTTTGCAATCATTTATCTGTGTTGTTTTGGTTCTATTTTCTCTATCTTTCTAGTTCTGTAAAAAGCAACAAAAGCAAATTCTGACAGTGTAGTTCTATGAGGAAAGCAATAGAAGAGATAAGGTAGAAATTGCTATCAAATATATCGATTGCACATCTAGAAAGATGTTTGAACTGTATTTAACTACTTTGGTGACTTTGTAGTTGTGCACCACTCAGATGTAATGGCAGTTCTGGAAACACTTCTTAGGTATTGTGTACATGTTGAAAATGCTGCTTCCCTGAATGAACTTATAATGTAGGTAAAGGAGGAGCTTTGAACACAATGCTTCCTCTAAGATAGAGGCAACAGAACTTAAGTGTTCACCAACTCTAATTGAACTATTAAACGATTAGACTAAAAATGAGAACTGCAGTTATAATTGTAGTCCTACTTGACTGAAAACTAAGTTATTGGTTTGTTTTTAAGTGTAGGTTTTTATTTTGGGCAACCTAACACAATTGGTGCTGGCTTCCATCGTCAGAGACTGGTTTGAATAACGCCTGCAGCTCAGGGCTCCGGGTATTTGCACAGTGAGGCTCTGTAAACCTCTCTTGCAGGTGTGTAATGCTTTGATCAGCTTGCTGGACAAACAAAATCAAACAGATGTCTCCCAGTTTTCTGCTTGGCAGATATTAGTGGATAGAAAATCTGGCCAACCATATCAGATCTTTCCCCCAAGAAAGTGCATAAGATGGGGGGAAAAAAAAAAAAAGGCATTGTACCAGCAGTTTAATGTTTAAACTCAGTCTCAAAACGCAGAACAATACAAACTGATAATGCAAATAGCTTTCTTGGGTGGGTTTCAGCTCCTGTGCTAGTATCTGGTAGAAATTATTTACTTTCTTGCACTGAAATATCATGCTATTTCCATCACAATTGTGCCACTTTTAGCTAGCTGGTTGCAGCCAGATTTGGAGATGGTAATCAAAGTTGTTTTGAAATGCATCTCTCAGTTTATTCCAGTGAAAATTTTTCTTTTATACTTCATATTATTCAATGACTAAACATGTTTACTTTGAACTAGATATGTGCTTTAGGTGGGTAGCAGTAAAATAAGCGAGTTTAAGCCAGCTGTAATTTAATTTCAGCTTGGTATGTTTTGTTAAGACAAGAAAAGCTGCTGGCACTTAGGCCTTGCGGTGCATTATGAAGTGACTGCCAGCCAGCCCGATTTTCCTGTTGAGTTAAAACAAATTGGAAAGCAAAGTGAGAAAGGGAAGATATATTTTTAAGAAATTAAATGTCTGTTCTGCAGTTTACCACCCTCTGTTGCTTTTGTTGATGATTCCTGGTTACGTAAACTTCTTTCCAACACCTTCTTCTTGGACTTGTAGCAAGGCAATTTTATTGTGGTGCAACATCCATTAATGTAAAAATTGTGTTGAATATACAGCTGTCTCTTCAGTGTGTAGCCCAGTAGGAAGGAAGAACAGTATGGAAGGGAGCATTTTCCAGAGGCACAGGTGGCCTCTTGTAATAAATAATGTTCTCTGAAGTAGTTTAAAAGTGAGGAGGGAGAAATGTGAGTTAATGACTGCCAAAAAAGAGACTTTACTTAAAAACTGGGAACATCTATTTGATTCACTTGAAAGAGTTTGCTATGATTAAACTTTACTGGAGTATCTTACCCTGATATGGTCAGCTATGTACTTTCCAGTGGGTTATGGAGCAAAAAGGCTTGAACAAAATGGCATGCCCACTCAGTGTTGTTTTGCACTATGCAATTTACTTAGCGTTATTTATAACTGATGCATGGTTATCTCAGTAAATAGTCAAGGGGAAAAGTACTGCTGCTTAATCTTTTTCTCTTAATGTTATCAAGGATTGTGATAATAAAAAACGTAGATCAAAATGTGCGATGTTGGAGCAGTCGGTCTACATTTTGAAACATGAATAAGAAGTGAACTTTGAGTTTCTGGCACACAGGAGTGCATCCCCAAGAAAATGAATGAGCTTCATTAGGATTCATTAGTGCCATTGACTGCCTGGGCTGCAAGTTGGAGTCTGGGATTGCCCCTTCATTTATGTTTTCTTTAGATATGTTGAGGAATCTTAGTTGCTCGTAGTCAGAATACACTATTTTTGTGAAAATAATTGACATCTTTGGCCAATGGAGAGTAGGGACATTTGCATCTAATTGAGCTGGATTCTTTGCAGTGCTATAAGCGTACTTTTGGATTGTTACTGCTTTCATATTCAGTGAGTGATTTCATAGATCAAAAACCTCTCAGAATTGCAGCAGGATAATTTTGGTTTCAGAAAATTACTGTAGGTGACTGTAAAAATAGTGTTTGCATTTTTGAGAACGAAATATCCTCTGGAGGCACAGGTGAAAATACGTGCAGGAACTTCAGGGTACCCTCAAATTCTGAGATTGAAATTGCGGATTCTTCCTTAGGCTTATTACATTTGCATACTGGTAAGAGTATGTGGTATCTAGTTTGCATTGCACAAACACTGCTGTTTTTTGCTTGTTTTAGGTGATGTGGTTTTATCAGATAGATATAACTCAGTCACTGTATGAAATTGTCTGAAAGATTTGTTTTGCATACACTTAAGTTTTGAGAGCTTACCTAACTTATTAATTAATATGTTTTTCATAAAATATGATTTCTGTTGTTCTTTTTTTTTTTTTTTGGGGGGGGGGGCGGGAGGGGAGAGTTCCTGTGGAGGTGGTCTGCCTGTTTCAGGAATACATTCTGCTGAATATTGCTCAGTAAGCACCAAGTAGTTACACATAGTTCTATCCAAAAGTAATGCCAAAAGTAACTGATTTCTGTGGAAACTACCTCATAGGACGAGCACAGTAACAATATTTGATAGAGCAAATTGTCATCTGCAAAACATTTGTCAATGTAGTGACCACCATTAGCTTTGCATTTTCGTAAACAGCAGCCTGCATGCCGCACTCATAAAAATTTGCACTAGCTTTCACCAGTGCTGAAGGCACACCACACATTGCCTCACTGTGCCCACATCCACTGACATCTCTCTAAACGTTCAGCAAGCATTGCTGAGTGTCAGTGGGTGCCATTTTTTCTGCTTGGAGGAATTCAGTGATACAAATCTGCTTCATGCACATTTCTGTTTCAGATGCCATTTTGTCAGACTGCCCCTCAGCTGCCATCTGCCAGACTGCAGTAAAATGTAACAGTACTGGTAGGGAGGTACGACCTCTACTGCCCTGCCACCGACATCTGCCTTTGATGTCGTAGGCCACCATAATAAAAAAGGAAACATTACTGCCAGAGCAGCTCTATTTCTCAACTATACGTACCCAGCTGCTGAGTTGAGAAGTCTCTTAACTCATGAGTGCATGGCTGGAGCCAGATGTGGGACTAGAATTTACTGTGTATCACATGAAACACTAGCAGCAGGTTGTGTGCTTTGTTTCTGACTTCAGTCAGTGAAGCTAAATACAACTGTCCTTACTTGTTCTGTATTGGGTTTTCTGTTGTGGCATTCCTGTGGCAGAAATGGATGAAATTATTTTATCTTCGTGTTCAAAGTTATTAACAAAGGAATCTTTGTTTAGCTGTTGCTTTTATCTGTGTCAGTGAATCATAATGTCCAGTTTTCATTTACTTGGGAATAGGCAGTTTCAAGCCCTACTGTCAGTACTATCCAGGTCAGTATCAGTGAAGAAAAGGTATGGAGTTATCTGATGATTGAAAAGGCTACTGATCTTGTGGATTAGTATGTGAAATGTTCCAGAAAGATATGCCAGAGGCTCAAATTATGTAATGCTTTGAGCAGGAAGCCACCAAATTGTGTGTAGAGTGTGTCGCCAGCACCAGACTGATGTCCTTGGCAAGGCTCCACTCCAGGAAGGAGCTGAGGTTTCTTAAAGGCTTCAGGCAAGAATGAACAATTCAGTACAATGGCTTTGCTAGAACAGTTTGCTCCACTGAAGACAGGACCTGGCAGCCTTGCTGTTTGCTGCTGGGAGGCATACCAGTACATAACAGTACTTTGATATGGTTTCCTGCCCAAAAGTGTGTATCAGCTGGCACTCTCTGCTTTTTTTATTACTATTACTTGTTTTTTATTTGCAGATCCTGAAAAAAAAAAATCGCAAAAACCCAAACTTCTTCAGGAATTACATGTACATGTTGTTGCATAGGGATTGTAGGTCTGTGAAATTTAAAATAAATAAATGTGTTTAACAGTAATTAACCAGCACATAAACTATGGTTGAAGACTCTTTTTGGCACAAAAAATGAGTGAAGGTTTTGTAGGTAATGACTATTTTAGTGTTGGATGTATTCATGCACTAGAATCATCGTGGTTAAATTAAGATTTTAATGGTCTTTTCTAAATTGGGTAATATTACACTGCTTTTAATTAGAGTCAGGCTAGAGGTCCTTATTGGAGTTGTAGAGTTTCAGTCTCCCAGCGGGCAATAAAAGCAAGTTCTCTTCAATCCCTAGCCAAGTGTTCTTAGGTGGGAAACTGCAGGAGGTTTCCAGCAGTGTGTTACTGTCACATCATTCTCCTTGATCTTTTCAGGTAATGATGGGTAAGAAAGAAACCTAATATCATTGCTGACAACATTGTTTTCTTCTGTAATAGCTAAGAAGTAGAGGTATGGGATCTACTGGCAAACCAAGTCTCAGGGAAAGTTGTCCCTCACGATGATGAACCATCACAGCTTAGCTGGGAATTTTGCAAACTGAATTCTCGAGTAATCTGCAAGTGAAAAACTAAAGTATGTTCATCTCTCCCCACTGTGTGGCAATTCTGCTGAGCCGTACTTTGTATTAAGCTGACAGAAGACCAGTCAATGAACAAATCTTACCTTTCTGAACAGTAGTTCAGAACTGCATAAAAGCTTTGTCTGTCTCGATGTTCATGGCACTTCGGTAGGAAAACTTAAAACTGTATTTGATGTTCATGGCACATAAGTGAAGAGGTATGATCCTAGAGGCTGAGATCTGGCATTAACGGGTTTTCAGAGAGATCTTGACAGTGATTTTTGGGTTGCTTGGCATTCTGTTAGGGATAGAATTTTTTGGTGAATGCTGAAGTGTAGGTTTTAGTCTATTTATAAAAAAAAAAAAAAAGTATAACCACACCAGCACATGCTGATGTCTTCAGATGTGCACAGGAGCAAGACTCAGCTCACTTACCCAGACTGTGTCACCTGTGCTGTACAATACTATGAAGTGTAATGGCTGTGTTTTCTAAACAGTTTTGAAAACAAATTGGTTTGCTTTCAGTGGTTCAGTTTTGTCTCGTATTTCACGTACACAGATGGACTGATGAGAGTAACAAGTTTCTGCAGTATGAACTAGGAGCCGCTCTTGATTTATGCTGGAAGCTTATTGTGAATACTAATCTATTTATTGAACTCAGCATGTACCACTGCTGCTAGAGTTGCTTCATTCCTTTTAGCCACAAGGAAGGAGGATTTTTTTCCTGCTGGAAGAAACTGTTCTTCTGTGACTATCTAGGGTCTTTCTGATTCACTCAAAAAATGTATTTGTACATTCACTGCGGAAGCTGGGTTGCCAATTTCTTTTCCTGTAGTGAAGAGACCGAAGTTAGCAAAAAAGTTACTTTTTGCTGTAAGGCCTGGTCCACTGACAATCACATATCTATGGGGACACCTTTAGTTAAGAAAGAAGGAAGACAGTATCAAATACAAATAATTGGATGGCTATTTTGTGAGAGAGATTCTGCTTAAAATTTGTGATACTACATTGTTGCTCTTAATTTTCTGAGCAGCTCTTTGTGGACCCTTAGCAACAATCTGAGTCCCCAGGGTTCTGTAGACATCAGGGCCAAAATCTGATTTAAGCCTTACCTGTAATGTGCAAAGAAAAAGGATAATTATTTTAATTTGTTACAGACCTCAGCAACTGCACTGGTGTTCAGTTGCACTTGAGGTCTGTGGTGCCTGTCTGGTGAAGTATTCAGGAAGTTAGGAACATAATTAATAGTATCATTGTTTATTGGGACAAAAAATAAATGAAAATATTAGGAATGTTATATCTGTCTCTTTTTTTTTTTTTTTTTTTTCCCCCCCCCTTTTTTTTGGCTTTACAACCTGTTGTGGAATAAAAGATAAACTTGAGGCTGCAGGACTGTTTCACTTCTAGCAGTTAAATTAGTCTGAATTAAGGATTGCTCTGCATTTCTTCTTGTACAACAAAGGTTTCAGTATTTCTGTCAAGAAATGTGGAGACTTGGTATAAGACCTGGAAATTTTGAACACAAACAATACTATGAAGAAATGCTTAACTGATGAAAAGCAAAGGATCTTTGACGTTTGCATAACCAAAGAGAAGCTGGTTTTTATCATTTAATTTTGAGATTGTATTCATCCGTTTACACTGAACATAAGCAATTTCAGAATCCTGTGGTAATTCTGTCCTTAAAGCTGTAAATTATTAGAAATAGCTGATAAGCAGTTTCTGTTTCTGCTGTGTGCTTCAGGTGTGATATGATGCTATTGATTTCAGTGGAGCTGTGCTAGATTTTACACTCATATAATTAAGCTCAAATTTGGCCACAAACTGCAGGACAAGAATATCCAACATGCATCTCCCATTGAAAACTCATAGTTTGTATGCCTGAAAATATTTTTATGATTTGTTTTCCTAACAGTAACAAGTTTCGAATAATGAATTTATACTAGCACTAAGCAGATTTCACTTGACCTTAGAAATAAAAGGTCACTTTTATGTGTAGTCGTGAGATGGTGAATGCATCCTGTGTAATTAGGAGCTGCTTAAGCCTGAATTAAAGTGCGCTAGCAAAAAAGGAGAGCACTAAAGAGCAGAAAAACACCACAATGCACTCTTTCCTTAGAAAAGTGTAACGTTAATGTTTAATAAGAACAAAAATGTCTGGCAATTGTCCGTTTTAATAGATTTCTTTTTTTGGCAATGTCAGAAGACTTCAACATAACAGGAAGCTACGTTCTTCTGCTGCTCTTGTTGCTGTAATTATGATTGCTGTGGCTTTCAGTGCCTAATATGATACGTGGAGTGTTTTATGCACCAAGTGTTTGAGGCAAGTGCTGGACCCTCAGCATGCACTGGGCTGTATTGGCTGAGATTTTTGGTTCCCAGAAACCTCGCTGTTTTTGATATTGTTGGGATGTCTTTGTATGTACACACACACGCATGCGTGCATTTTTGTTTTTATTTCACTTGTCTATGCTTCATCAAATGTAAAGGATATCAGATCAACTCTAATCCTGACTATATGCTGAGTGGAGGCCCTCAATTCTAGGCTTCGATTTATTTTACTTTAAAGGAAAAAACATGAAGTTAATGAAAAGGTAAAAATAAATAAATAAATAAATAAATAGAGCTTCTGTCCTAATGTACAGGAGTTCTCAATAGGAACTTGTACGGTTAATTTAATGTTTGCAAAATTAAGCACTTTTTCCTTTCAAAATGTTTTCTAATGCATAGAATTCTTACCAAAATGTGGATTTAACTTAATTTTTGAATATGTTTTCCCATTTCTTTATAATTCCTGTAAATCTGCTGCTTTTCTTGCTAAGTGGCTGTTGTCCGCATGTCCAATAATGTGCGTACTCTGATCCATAAAAAGAAACTATTTCTCGTAGAAAAAGGTCTTGAAGTAACTTACTGTGTTTTATTAACTAAGTAATAGCTTGTACAATTAAGTCTCGTTTATTTTTAGGGAAAGAAAGTGATTTGCTGCAATGGAAATTTCTATGAAGTAATTTCTGATCTTCAAGAAGTGAGTATTTTTTAAATTGTTACAACATTTTAATGAACTGTAGAACCTCAAGTTTTAAAATATTGTTTAATGTTTCAGTGCTGTATGGGTAGTTCTGTTTTATTTTTTAAATCACCTGCACAACATGCTGTGTTCACTTCATACATACTTTAGTCTGACTGTAATTTTATATATGCCTTAAGCTATAGTTTAATCCAGCAGACAGCTAATCAGCAGACAACTCTTTTTTCACTCCCAGTTGGGTTGGAGGGGAGCATCAGAGGGAAAGGTGGGAGGGAGGAGGGAGAAAAAAACAAAATAGAACTTGTGGGTTGAGATGAACTCTTTACTAAGAGGCAGGCTCAAGCACTGGGCCTAGGTGAATCTCAAGAGGTTCAACAAATCTAGGTGCACCTGGCTCGTGGCACCCCCTGTTATCAGTACAAGCCTGGAGAAGAGGTAGCTCAAGAGAGAACTTAGTGACCTTTCAAGATATAAAGAAGAAATCTAAGAAAGAAGGGGACGGGCTTTTTAGCAGGATCTGTTGAGAAATGGTTTCAAACTAAAGCAGAGGAGATTTAGGTTGGATATAAGGAGAAAAAAAATTACAATAAGTGTGATGAGGCACTGGAACAGGTTGCCCAGATAGGTGGTGGATGTCCTGGGGAGACATTCAAGGTCAGGCTGGATGGGGCTCTGAGCAGCTTGATCAAGCTGTAGGTATCCCTGATCAATCCAGGTGAGTTGGACTAGATGACCTTCAGAGGTCCCTTCTGACTCAAACCATTCTATGAATCTCAGTAATGTGAAGCTGGGCATAAAATTCAGTGGGCATTCCTAACCAGAGCAATAGTTTAAAAAAACAAACAAAAAAAACCCCACTGATGATAGCACTGAGCCTGCTGCAGTTCAAGAAGCATTTGGACAACATTCTCAGAAATAAAATTTGAGTTTTGGATAGTCCTGTGTGGTGCCAAAAGTTGGTCTTGATGATCCTTATGATTCTCCTTCAGTTCGGGATATTCTGCAATTTTATTTGTCATCACACTGTAATTGATTTTTATATTTATGGGTTTGAAGTGCAGAACTCTTTGTTGAGCGAGGGCATTTTTGTGTATTTTTGAGGAAATTATCAGTGTTCTTGTGTCAGCATTTGTATGACAGTCTGTCAGATGCAGAGTTGAGAACATTCACCCCAACCTCATAATCAACCACAAAGTCATTATTTTCTCCGTATCTTGTCTTCAATAAAGAGCCAATTGCATCCTGACTGTGTTAATACTATTTATGTGATTGTATGTATTATGACTAAAAAAACCACTTTTTTATTTACATGGAATATACAAGGAAATTCCTCATTCCGTGGTTTAGATACAGCTCAGGCTTTTGGAGTAGAGTGTTCTGCTCAGGAGTTAGTATCCTGCTGGAGTTGTCACTGGCTGTTCACCCCAGAGGTAGGCGATAATTGAGTATGACTACACTCTAGAAATACTAATATTGTTCTCAAACTGATGTTTTACCCACCTCCTGCTTTGAAAAGGCTGAGGTCTTTCTGAATGGGGAAGAGAAAGATGCAATTTAAAGCCATTAGCAAAGATAACTTGAGTTGTAAAAGACAATGAAGTTTCTCACTACTAAAATGCTGTCCATTTGTGCGATTTAGAGAGATTATTGAATAAGTGGATCCTCAGCCCAGAGTTTGTGAACACCTAATGGAGTATTGACTAGAATCATGAAAGGCAGGAATATTAAGAGCAGGCTCCTTCAGGCTAGAAATTCTTGTGGCATAGATAATTATTCTCTCAACTGTGTCTAACAAGGGCTTGTAAACTGTGTTTGTCCATCCTGCTGTATGTAAAAGATTCAAACAAGTTCACCAGATGTTCTGTATACTCTGATCTATAGAGGAGAGTGAGGAAAGAGGAGCACCTGAACCTCAAGGTTCGTAGAGGGTAGTAGCAAAACGACTCAAGTTTGTCTTGTATTCAAAATCATTAACTTAGTCATCCAGTTGCTAAAGTTTTCTCTTCCTGTTGTGCTAATAAAATAGTAGACAGTCTTCTGGCTCTTTTAAAACCTAGATTCTTCAGGGTACTAAAGCTTAACAGAGTATGTGTACTCTGATCCTTGTAGCTGAAGCAACAACTGTTTTTACTTTAACAGTTGGAGTACTTCATAATTCTGGATGACAAACTCGTTCACTTTCTAGGGCCTCCAAAATACTGACACATAGCTGCAGACATCTTCCTGTAGCTGTGAAAGTATTGCAAGTGCAAACACTGTTAATGTGATACTGCTCACGCCACCATACTTCTAAGAACTGCATGCTATAATTTCTTAAATTGCACTGTTTACTTGCTTTACTTGAAAAATCCAAATTCTGATGAACTTCTATCCGTGTAATCTTTTTGCTATCATCACAGAAATATTTTGTGCTTGTTTTCCATACGCCAACGCGGAGCTCCAGAAACTGAGTTTTCATATCAGCACCACGTACTAATCTCCGTGGTGGATTTTAGTCCTGAAGTATTTGCTTCCTGATCACTAGATAGGTCACGGTAACCATTTCCTAAATGGAAGTTATGCTTTAAAGAGAAGAAAAGAGAAATTGCTACCTTGTTTGAGCCCAGTGTAATTTGCTGAGTTTGCTACCCTCAATGAATAAATAAATAAATAAAAATTAACCTTAGTTTTAGCCTTTCTCTTCTGGATATCTTCTTACAGTCTGTGAAAAGCACATCAGTAAAGATATTTTTTGGGGGTATTTTCCATTTGAGCTGAGATTGGATGTGAAGCAACTATTCTATCTGTGTATTTTACTTCTGTTCTCTTAATCAAGTCCATTGAATACTACAGTCCATCATATTCTGTGTGCTTGTTGTCTTTGGCTTCTGGAAACCGTACTTTGTTAGGTCTTGAAAAGTTATTTGTTGTTTGTAAGCAATATGCTTAGCGTACTTATATGGAGTAAGTAAGTTTCCCTTCAGACAGACAATATATATATATATTTTTTTTAAGAAAAAAATGTCTTATTTCTAGCACGTTTGTAAGTCAAGAATGCTTGTCATTAAAACTTGGAGTCAACAACATAATACAAAAATAGAGAGGAAGAAGAAAAATAAATGAAGCTTACTGCATCCAGATGAAGCATTATTTTCTAAACATTCTTTGCTGCTTGGGGATCATGTATTCTCCATACTTTCCTTTGAGAGACTGTTCTGTTTAATTACAGCAAAATCTAGTGGTGAGTACGCCCTTTCGGCAAAGGTGAGCCTGGAAAGAGCAGGAAATACATTCTTAGGAGAGTTTTCAGCTGAGAAAGGTTGGTGGTTTAGAAGAAAAGAAGAGAGCTAAAAGGCAAGTGGTAACAAAAGCACCTAGATCATTTATGGTGGCAGTTACTACTTCAGTTGTCAGCTTCCATCTAGGAAATACTTCCCATTCTCACTACCAGCCTCTGATTTCTTGTCACAGGATATGTTTACAACTACAACCTATGTAAGTGGCTGGTGAATTGAATAACAGATCTGACCAAAAATTGGACTTGCTAACTAAAATCCTAAAGGGTTATTTTTTCAGATGACTCTTTCCGTTTGTGCTGTCAGAATGACAGATAGTGAATGATTTCTAGAGAAGTCTTGAAGTTCACCAAACAACTGCCTCAAAACTATTAATGACTTTCTAAGATGAGAGCTGCATACATCTCATTGTTTCGTGGTAGATCTATCTTAAACATGCTGGAATCTTCATATTCTGATGCAACGGAAACGATAATAGAGTTCTTGGCTCTTTATTGTTTTATTGTTTGATAACTGTATATTAATTGTAACTCAATTAAAAAAAAAAAATGGAAGGAATAATTACCTTATTTTTCATTCCATAAGACAAACTAGCAATCATCAGCATGAGTCTAATGTGTGAGGGCAGATGATCCAATAACTGCCTACTGTGAGATTCTTGTGCCTGCATCTAAAGCATCTGGTGCTGGCATTGGAGACAGTGCTGTAGTAGGTGGGCCTTGGGTCTGATCCACTCTGTATATCTGTGTCCATAGTTTACTGGGAAAGGTCAGACGCTGAATGATGAAGGCTTCTTATTCCCAAGTGTTCCTGCATGCCTTATTCTTGTTGGAAATGATATGGACGTGTGTGTGTATATATATGTGTGTATGTGTGGTAAGTAAACTGAATTACCAGTTGTCTTGGGCTGAGAACGGTTGTATTCTTATGTTTAGATATCACTTTATTTGACTGCCTTGCAAAGCTTTTCCCTCAATTTTTCCTTCTTATTCTTCTGGAAGAAGAGTACTTACTGTTTTTGGAAAGGTATGGAACTGCTAGATAAAGAACTAAGCTATTCTGTTATTTAATTCAAAATTTAGTTTTCATCAGTGCCCAACATTAGCACACTGTTCTGTTAAGAAATGCAAAGAGCTCATCTTTTGTGTAAGTGGGCAATGTGGGAAAAACTACAGTGAGTGAGAGAACCCAATCTGAAAGGGAGACAAAATATCAGCTCATGTTGCTAAGCCTCAATGAAACCTGAAGTGGAGTTTTTGTTTTAAAAAATCAAATAAATAAATTTGCTCTATAGTCTCAGCTTACAAACACTGACTTCAGTGTTTTTTTGAGTTTCTTTTCATACTGATTTTTTGCTGTTGCTTATTTGATAGTGATTTGAATTGACTTCTGGTTGTTTGCTCAAACTAAGTGGCAGGAGTATGCCCCTGGAAATTGAGAGGGAAGAGTACAGAGAAGTGGAGAAAATTATTCCCTTTCCAGTTTCTCAACCTAAAACTGGGTGGCATGGCTCCATGAAAACTGAAGGACAGTTGTGGTGAGGACAGAGGTGGTAGGGAGGGGATGGCTTTGCTGTTAGGTCAGTGGGATTTTTGGCACTGTACTCAACTCAAACGAAGTGTATGAAAAATAAATGGTGGGCTAGAAAGTAGGCAGAACAATCTGAAAAGTATGGGGAGAACTGCAAAATGAAGCATGGTAGGAAAAGCAGGTAATATAATAATAAAACTGTCAGATATAGGAAATATGTTGTGGGGGAGGCAGCAACAGGTCATGTGTATGTATGAGTTTGGATAAAATGTTTTATTCATTACTCCTCTCTCTTCTACTGGAACTGCCTGCCAAACCCTACTATTGATACTCCAAGATGACTTGCCCAGTAGACATTTTCTTTTAAACTAATATGTATTCTTATTTTGTGTGAAAAGTGCACTCAGCTTCAGGTCTCACTGATTTTTGGTGAAACATAAAAATTGGTAAACTACTGCCAAAAAATGTGTTGCATTTGGAAAGGAATTTTTTTCCCCTGTCCTGTGTTTCCAACTTCCTTAAACCCCAAAGCTATGAAAAGTTTTGCAGGGATGTTTTTTGTAGTTACATTTCTGGTCTCTTTTAAAAGAGAGATGCTTGATTGAGTGTTCAAGTAAACAGATTCTAATCAAAGACAAAACTCCTCATCAAGCTGTGGCTTTACCAGAACCTACATTTGTTCTAGTTTTCTTACCTGTGCTAGGTCTGTTACTCTTTAAACAAGTATGTTAGATAATAGGGAATTTTCTTGTGTGTTTGTTATGGAGACTGCCCTGTTGGCAGTTGTTTACCAGAGCAAATCATTTTTATCCCAATACCTATGAAAACAGAAATCTGAGAAGATTGCATATGCTGTTCTACATCAGAATTATTCCTTACAGGAAGTAGAAATATCTGTGACAAATCAAATTTGCGTTCAAAATTTTATTGATAATTATTGAGGTTATCATTTTTTCTTTCTCTGTGTACATCCTCTTAATGTACTAAGTGTAAATTTTCTAAACATGTTGCACAAGCTAGAGAAGTAGGAAATGACTCCTAGAAGAACTGCTGCCAGATCTTTGAAGCATGTACTGAGTTACTGAATCTGAAACACAGTGTGCGAGAGTTGCTCTGCCAAGTTTTGAAAGTTGCAGTATGTGGAGTGATGAGACTCCTTTCGTTTTACAAAAAATAACTAGATGGCAAAGAGAGGGATATGGAATGTTGTTTATTACTTAATGACACATACTACTTTTATTATACTCTATATTTTTAACTGTTGTTTTTCATGTTAAACATTACAGTGAGAAGCAGCAACTAACTGGAGACAATAGACTTCTAATTGCACTTTTTGCTGTTTGATTTGCAGAAGACTGAGAATCTCAAGTGTAAACAAGATCGTTACAAGCTCTTTTGCAGTCTGGGGTTAGCAGTTGGGATCATATCTTCAGAGGTGCTGTAGACATTACAAATAGTTCTTGGGCTGATATAGACTAATTTTCAAGATCTGCAAAGCCCTTTTCCCAGGCTTTTGTTTGTGTAGAGGAATTCAACCATTTATACTTGTTTTGCAATGAGTGTTTTTATAAGTGGGTGAAGGAAGCAGTGCCTCACCACTTTAAATCGAGTGGTGGATGGTCAGATGTTTGGCTCCTGTTGGTCAGCAACTGACAAGTTTGAGCTCAGTCTGACAGAATCTCATTCAATCATTTTCTTCTTGCTCCTTCTCTTGGTTGGAGATTTTAGCCTTTATAAAACCACCATGTCTTTCATTTATACTTTAGAAACTGTATGGGAGTGGAAAAGCTAAGTAACCTGGCTGTTAAAGTATTTGTGGCTTGTGTTTGGTTTGAATTTATTTATGCTGAACAGCTGGCTCTTTGTATTCAAGAGGTCCTTTCCAGCAAATTAGTTGTGTCTGCTTCATGTTGGTACTTAGCTCATCTTTCCAAACTGTTTCTGAAACTGTTTGAAGACCAAGTGAGTGTTATTAAATTTTACCTAAAAAAATATAGTTTCCTGCACTTTGATTCCTACATGTAATCCATTAAGCCATTTAATTCCTTCTTGGAAAGGCAGATATATTAGGGAAAGCTCATGATTTGATACACTTAGAATTTGAGTTTGCTAAAGTTGAGGCTGGTAGCCATCTTCCCTTTCAAGAAGTAGTTCCAACTGTTCTGTCCTAAATCTGAGAATGAAGGATTCATGTCAAACACTGATATGGCGTTTGCTTGTGGTTGTGCTGGAACTCAACAGGGTGAAATCTCTAATTTGGTGTAGTGTTGTTTGTTTTTTTTTTAAATTGGACTGAATAATATATTATAATTTGTAGGAAAAAAGAAAAATGCTTGTACACACAACCCTATCTAAATCACCTGGGTCTTTATGATTGAAAACAAGCTGTCTTTTTCCACATAGCCTTTTATGGCCTGGTTTTGTGTAAACGCATCTGGTTTTTAAGAATTGTAGGTATGCATCTTGCAAGATATTTTGATGAGTCTAAAAGATAAACTTCAGGAGATTTTTACATCATCTCTTTTATTGTGTTGGTTTAGCTTGCTCTTTTTCTCTGTCCCCTTATCAAACTGTTTGTTGCACATGCTACAGAATATATATTTTTCTTCATACACTGTGCAGTATAAGCAATTGGAGAACTGGGGAATTAACTTTTCTCAAATGTTAAACAGTTAAGGCAGTTTTCATGTGAATATTTTTTAAGGAATACACAGGCTTTTCTATTCTCATGATTGATGTGTTTTCTAACGTCACATAAAATTTAAATCTGATTTCTCAAAGTTAAAGCTCTCCTGTGTTGATCTGAAATTCAGTACCGGTGTGTTTTTGCATTCACTTCAATGCCCATTTTGTCTTGCAAAGGTATTGTAAACTTGTGGGAGCATGAATGGGAATGGGAGCCTAGCAAAGGCGTCACAGCAAATGCTTTTTAAATGTGAGGTAATATAATTAAAGCAACACTATCTAGAATGTCTGATCTGTAGGAGCTGAAGCCTCTTCTGCATTGTGGGAGCACCTGATTGGGGACTGAGTATTCCTTTGTGGAGCTTCATTTATTTCTATTCTCTGGTATGATTCTGCAGCCTATCAATTCAATCTGTTCATCCAGTGGAATCTATAGAGAGCTTTAAGAAGACGGGGTTTGTATATGAAGAGACTGTACGTGCACGTATCTCCTAAAACTACATTTTCTAGGAAGCTTTGCTGTTTTCTGTGTGATGTGCTTTCACTTCTGCAATAGAAGCTTAGCAAGTGGGATGCCAGAGGCTGGTGTTGCTAAAAAGCATTTCTGCTCTACATGAGTAGAGCTGGATACGCTGTAGCTGGGTGTGCCTTGTGGGAAGGTGAGGTGTTTTGTGTTTTTGTTTTTATCTTTGACACATTCTGGAATTTTGGCTGCATGTGCTCTCTCCAGCTCTTACTGTCTGCTGGTGTACATTTAGCAATTGAACCTTGGCAGCCAAGTATACAAGACAACAGGTTACAGAAGAGCAGGAAATGATGCTATTGACTTTGCTACTTCTTGGACATATGATCTTGGCTGAATATTATAGAGTAAGCTTTATGTAACATGCAGACATTGACCATAAATTGCTTATCAGCTTTGGTTGATTTTTTTTTTTTTTTTTTTAATAAATACTTATCTTCAGACCACGAGGGATCTGTTTCTGTATCTGTGTATTTTTGCTGGTATTTGATGTGTTTTGGTATAAATATGAACTTGAGTCAAGTGCTTAAATGTTAAAACAGCTTCCCATGTGTTTTGGTTTACTGCCAGGGAAAGGTGAACGTTCAGTATAAATGCTGTATTTAAATACTAGTCAAATATTTATTATTGTCGAATGAATGACCTGACAAGGATGTGGTTGAACTAAAATGTACAGGCTGGATTTCTGAAAGTGGAAAGTTTTATTAATATTTGAAGAATGGCTTTAATTAGTCTAGACTGTTGGTAGGTGTGTTCACTTTATCGATGTACACGCAGTATAGCCTTTTTCACTAACTTATAATTGGCAGTTTCCCATAGGAAATAATCATTATTGGTATTATAAAAGCACTTTGTATCTATCACACTTGGGAAATGAAAGTTTTGCAGAGGTCGAAATAAAGTGTGCCCCCAATTATGCTAATAATTCATACCACAAATGATCCTCTGGAAGGTTTTATAGCTCGGTAGTACACTCAGACTTCCTTAGAGTAGGAAAAAATTGTATTGCATTTTGGTATTCTACGAAAAGATTAAAAAAAAAGAAAAGGAAAAAAGCTTCTCTCTTGTAATCTACCACCTGATTTGACACAGTGACTTGAGGATCTTAAGGTTTTGTATTTAAAATAATAAATCATGTTCCACTTCTTTTTAAAATAATTAATTTAATTTTAAATTTTTAATTTTTAATTTTAAATTAAAAAATTTTAAAATAATTAAAATAAAATGTTCCACTTCTTTTTAAAATAATAAAATATGTTCCACTTCTTTTTTCGCTTAAGTAAAAAAAATAAAGAACTTTCAAAACAGTAAAGCATGGCATTTTCATTTGCAGTTTGACGCTATAATCTTACACACCTGTGTCCTTTGCTACAGGGAAGATGTTGAAGTCATTTAAAATAGTTATGTATAAAATAAAATAAAATAAAAAAATAAAAATAAAAAAAAAGCAAAAAACAACTATTAAAAGCCATTAAAAAAATTAAAGCAAGCTGAATTTTTGGTCTGTCAAATGAATTTCCTTTATTTCCTTTGAGATAATTCACTTTTGCAGTGCACTTTAAAGATTTAGTAGCTGGACTATCCAGAATTTTTCAAAACATCAGAAACAAATCTTCAGTATATAGTTAGAAAATATTTGATCTTCTATCTTCTCACTGTTGTGGCATGTCCACAGGCAGGTCGTTTTTGTACCAGATTGTCTGTTTTACATGAAATGGACTTTTCTTTTGGACTCTTGGACTAAAACAGCAGTGAAGGGCTTAATGGGGCAATGTACTCCTGAGACTGATTATACTAATACACCTGCAGTCTGTGTGCATCTACTGAGTTCTTAAACAATATTAAAAAGGGCCGTCTGAAAGCTAACATTTGCAAATGTCTCCAAATTGAATTATAAATGTCTGTGGTAAACAAAATGTTTGCTGTGTGTTGTCAGGTCCGCTTAAAACGTCTGGCTCTATCAGCTATGCATGTTTTGCAGCACGCTTGAAAAAGCAGGGAAAGAAATGAAACAAAAAGCTTAAGTTTACTTGTGTTTTTTTTTTTTGTTTTTTTTTTAAGTGTAAAACCGTATTTTAATTACACATTTCCTAGTTTAAAATATATATTTTTTTCTTAAATGGAGTATTTTCAAGAAGCTTTACTTGAAGAGAGGGGCAACTGGTTTGTTTCTCTTCTTAGATGAACTGTAAATAAGGAATGTTGGCACATATGACGTTCGCATAGAGAGCTGATCAAAATTTGCATACACTGATTTTGAGCTGCATTAGGAAAGTTACTGATTTCTGCTTTATTAAAGGTATTGTTTCCAGCAGACATCAGAGTTACAGCAATGCTGCTGAAATGTATGCTACGAGAGCATTCTTTTGCAATAATTTTGTGAAAAGCAAGGCCTTTATTATGCAAACATTTTTATGTTAACTATATTCTGGTGCAATTGACTACAGTTGTACTTACGGGACAGAATGGGTGTGAGATGCTGGTAGGCTTGAACTTGAATTTTGCTCATGTCCTCCTGCAAATATTTTTCTGTTTTGACATTTATTTTTTTGCATTCTCAGTTGTCAGGTGTTATGCTTGGTATTAAGAGCACAGACCTTAAGCCTCTGCTAGTTCTCTTCAACTGCAAGTTACGTTTCTTCAGTGCATAAATGTCTCTATTACTCTAGTCGAACTGTTTGTGTTCATACACAGATGATTATTTTTATGAAAATGCACATGATCTTGTGTCTAGAACCTAAAGGCAGATTTGTTACATTTATACAGTACAGTGTATGTGTATGGAATTCAGTGCAGGACTCTGATTTCTGTACATTACACACAAACTGTATTGTACTGTCTAAAGCCTATATTTTGTGTCAGATGAAGAATGGAAGTTAAAGTGTGAGTCCAAAAGTAAGTTTACTTAGCATCTGTGGTGAAATATGGATCTATATTTATGAACAGGGAGATGCAGGACTCTTTATTTAAGTGTTGTTTCATTGAACTTTTTAAATACTGTGATTTCTACTTCATGGCAATGTGAACAATTAAACCTTTGAATTTTTTTGACTGTCCTAATTATTTTTTTTCCTGTGAAGCTTTCTAATACTGGTCTCATTCTGCTTACTCCACTAGTGAGTCAAGTATGTCTCTTGATTATACATGTGCTTTTAGACCAATGGGGACAAACTGATCCAGTTTTTCCTTCCTTCCAGGTGCAATTATGGGTCTCGATATAATAAAAATAAAATGATTGAATATCTACAGAGGTTCATATGACATATTTTCCATTTATTTTAAGTTTTGAAGCTAGAATATCTTAATTGATAATCCCATAAGGTTTATTTTTTTCATGAGCTCTCTTTTATCTCAGAGGTTCTGTATTTTCAGGGTATTGCTAGTTCTGCAAAATGTGGCTATCAGACTATTGTAATTATAGGCTGAATTCATCTTGCAGTTAAGAGGAAAAAATCCAATGGTTTTAGTGGAGGAAAATCAGATTTAAGGAATGGGGCCCGAGAAGTCCTTAGTTGTTCTAATCCCTGCACAAATGTCCAGTCAGGACGCTTCACAGCCGCTGTACCATCTTGTATCAGTTGAATCTTCCTTGATGTGAAACATAAGGAAGATCTATTATTCAGGAGTCTCCAATGTAACCCGCTGAAATCAGTGAAATCAGCTTTTCCATTTGTGTGAATGTGCTATAAGAGAAATCAAGGAGATTCATAATTATCTCTCTGTTTCTCAAGTTAACTAAAATTTCTTTCATTTGGGTGGCAAAACTGTTGGCATGATGAGAGCTCCTTATGAAGTCTTGCAGCTCTCATCAAAAACTTCGTAGCCTGCGGAGCTTTTGATAGCATGACTGTTTCTGTTGTTGTTTTGCAACTTTTATCTTAGTGCATGTCATCTGCGTGTGTCCCTGTTCTTGTGCCGATGTGACTTTACTCCCATCCTGTAGTCTCCTGTAAATCTATCAACGGACAAGTTCGGTGTGGGCAGTGTTGACTTGCAGTGCAGCAGCAGATGACTTGTTTTCAGTAGTTGATTTTTGGATGGCTCACATCGCTTATGTGTTTTTCTGCCACTTAAGAATTCTTCAAAGAAAAGTGCCCCTCCATCTGTCAGCAGAGCAGTTAGCATAGTAATGCCAGGATGTCTGCTGGTATCATGATATGCTTCTGCATTTCTGGTATTTTTTATGTGGCAGGAGCTATTCTGCTATTCTGTTTGAGGAATTATTGCTCTCAGTTCTCCTTTTAGAATCTCAGTTCCACTAAGGTTAAAACAAACAAACAAACAAAAAATAATAGAAAAACCAAGTATCCAAAGAATGTTCTGGCGTGATGTCTGTTATTACCTTTTTTTTTCTTTCCAGATGTAGAGCTAATGTATTTAAGTATATGATCCTAATCCTTCAGTACTTCCTCAACCATTGATTTTTATTTTCTTTGCTTCAGTAAAAAATGGTCCCAGACTCTGAGTAGAGGGAACGCTTCCCGTGCATCTCGTGTTCCTAAACACAAACTTTTAATAAAATTATTACCTTTACAGAAAGCACCAAAAATCAAAGTGGAGATTGAGGGTTTGTTTTTTGGTTTGTCTTTTTTTTTTTTTTTTTTTTTTTTTTTTTTTTTTTTGCTTTCAGTGAGTGCTTGTGCAGAAGGGAGAAGAAGTTGCTTCCATGTTGTTTGTCTGAGTGTTAATGCAAAAGCTGAGCAAATTAGAGGTTTGTGTGTTGCTGGACTAAGCAAACAATGCAGCCTCTTGTGCTGCCTTTATTTTGCTATTATTAAAACTGCATTCAAAGTAAAGAAGTGAGTACCATATTGATTTTCCGCTGAAGCGACAGATGAAAATGTCAGTCTCCTTCACACAAATGGGAATGCTGCTTTTGTTTAGGATGTCAGGATTTCAATAGCTGTGCTGTCTTAAGCGTGCTGGCTGCAGAAATTAAATGTAATTAAAAACTAATTCTAGGTTACCATTAGGCTAGTGCTAATGGAAAGAGTCCCTGACCTCTTCATGGATATTGTGCTTTTCAACACTATTAGATTTTTCTCTTGTTTTTACTGCCTATGTGCAGTACAGTATTGCTACGTAAAAGATTGTTCAGCCGTTTCTTAGTACCGTGGTTTCCCATTGTGTATCTCAAGTATGAGTTTGCAGACTGCAGCAGACTGTTAAAAACAGCTCTCAGGGATTTGTTGAATTAACGCTTTGTAGGATGTTGTAGAATGTTGTAGGATTGCTGACTAGCATATTAGAGCAGCACACAGGTAAAATTTGATGGGTTGGATGTGTTAGGTCATTCTTTACAGCTAAAGTGAAAGGTCGCAGAACATAGAATTCCTTCAGAAGTCCTAAGGGTTGTGTTTGGTTCTGGTTTTCTTTCTGAAGTATTAAACAAAAATTCTATGTACAAAGCACGGTACCACAAAACCATCAGTGAAATAGGGTTTGTTAGACATTGCCAGCTAAATGGTGTAAAGAGAAAATGATGTTGTCATGTAAATCTTGTTTTTTATTTTTATATGTTGATGTTAACGTAGAAAACTTACAGCTGAGGCCTTTAAATCTCTGGTTGAGTAGTTTGGAATCTGGTTTGTCTTGCAGGTAAAACCGTACAAATGCCAGGTGAACATCAGTAGATTTATATTTTTCAAGTTCCTCTCTTTTTTTCCACAGCAGCAGTGCAGAGTAGGATATATTGTTGATAGTGCCTTTTTTAAAACTCTTTTTTTCCATAGAGAATTCTCAGATGCTGTAGGTCTGAAGAGTATTTAGCAATCGAAAAGAAAAAGCTGAGAAGTTATTGCAAACAATCATTGACTAATACGCAAACAGAATGTACTTCTAGCTTTACTAGCAGGAGTAACCATAGTTAGTCAATTGTAAGCCTGGATGGAGTTTGAGTAAGTGGTTGTATTTGTCTCCATAATGTTTCAGTAGTTTCAAAATATGTTTGGCATTGCTTAAAGTACTCCCTCATCATGCAGAAGACAAAAGCTGTAAGACAAAAGCTGTACAAACAGAGTGTAGAAGGAGTTTGGCAGTATAAAAATCAGGTGGTTTTTCCTGTAAGCTGTTTCCTGTTTCACGTAGGGAAAATTCTTCATCGAGGAAGGTAAGGTCGACATAATTGCAGCCAGTTCCCTAAACAATTTCAGTTATTATTGATATAGTGTTTAATTCTGTATTAAGCAGTAAATGGAGACAATCCTTTTTTGTTTATGCGGGGATTTAGAAATAATTATATTGCCCTTAATTCTTCTAGTTTTTATTAGGAAAGACATTGAAGACAAATAGAACAGTGACAAAGCTAATAATAGGTCTTTTATGCAGTGCTGTTTTTTATATTTTGCCAAACTGGAGCATTTCTACATCCTTGTGATTTTAGGTTGAGTCGTCTTTTACAAAAATGGAAGAAGAAATATAGTGATTTAATTTTGATTTGATTTCAGCTTTGTTGATTCAGGTCTTGTTTTGAAAGCTTCTTGCACAGAACTTTATTATTACTATTTTAATGTATTTTTTGAAAAGCGATTAAGCTGTGGTCTCCAGTTTCTTTTGGTCATGCAACATTTCTAGAGTTCTACTGCTCAGCTTGCATACTTACTTTTTGATGGCTGTATGCAGATTTTATAGTAGTATGCCCTTACCAGCAATTATAGTTCTAAGGACAGCTGTGAAAATGTATTTGGAGTTCTTTTAAATAAGATGGGAAATCCTGGAGCCTCGGGAACTAAGAAGGGGAGTACACTTGTGTATGGTACTTAAACCTACAGAGTTTGACTTATTTCCTAGTGTGCCTGATGCTTACATTGCTTTGTATATTTCATATGCCAGTATTTGCCTAAGTAATTTTTAGGGACAAGTACTTCTAAGTACACTAAGGCAGCTATTATCTTCAAAGCCTCTACAGTGCTTCTGGCACTATAGGAGCATGTAATTGTATGAATAATTGAACGTCATCTATTTGAACAGTTAGTAAAATAGGAAGCTACAGTGAATGTATTCTTTGCTCGTTGTCTCTTTCACTCTGTGTGGTGGACAAATTTAAATTTCTTACCTCCTTTTGGCGTTGTATATTGTCACAAGCAGTACTGCCATTCCACATGGTAATTACTATTGGTAGAAATAGTTTTTAGGAATGCTTTCTTATGCCACCAAGCCCTCTGAATGAGGACCGCCAAAACTCCTTGGGTGTGCCAGGGAAATACTGTGCAGAACGATCACTCTTTAGAGCATGCATGGTCTGTCTTTTCCTTCTCAGTTTTTGTAGTAAATGCAGCTCATGGGAAGAGGATGAGGTTTTGCATTGTCTCTGAAATTCAGCAAGGTGCATGAGGCATGGCTGGTATGCATCAAAGCTGAGGCTGGTGAGGAACACTGGATCAGATGCAGTGCTGCTGTGCTGTGGGAAGGCACGAAGGAACTGTTCTCACAGGATAGCTTGCCAGCAGGTCTGAGCAGTGACAGGAATGACGGCAGTAATACCTCTGGATTTCTGCTGCTCTTTCTTAATGAGGGAAAGAAGGCAGTGGAAGAGCACGTGCTAGACTGTTTGAGACTTTGTATTCAGTGGGCTTTCTCTTATCTTCCAGCGCAGCAGCTTTCCTAAACTTGGATGGATTTTACCTGTAGTGAAAAGGCACAGGCACAGAGTACTTCCATCCTCAACCCTTACAGCTGTTCAGAAATCCTTGCAGTTGGTGGCAGATAGATCTCTTGTGCAGTGTGATTCTGGATTTCCTTCCTCTTCTCTTCTAATGAAGGAGGGATTCACCTTTTCAAATATAGAGCAGTAACCTTCTCCCTCCTCCCACTTATTTCAATTATCAGGTGTGCACTATATCTAGGAATCTAATTTTAAATTAACTTGTCACCCTACATCCCATCTGTAGGGGTTTACAATTTTAAACCAATTGCCTTTGAGGTGACTTTATATACTGCTCCATTAATATATATGTATCAATTCTAGGGCACTTACAAACTGTGGAATAAAATACTTTCCCGAGCAAGATGAGGGAACAGATGCAGTTTGCATTTGATTTGCTTTAGAATCAGAGCTGTGATATGTCAGACTTGATGGTGAGTGGGGCTGTGAATGGCTTATAGTAATTGTATAAATACCAAGCTATTTTAGGACAATATTAGACCAGATACCAAGTACCAGATGGACTTGATCTTAATTGTGTTATATTATCTGTGGATATTTTATTAAAATATAGGAGGGACTAAAATTGCTCGTGCCTGGTTTTGTCAATATTTAGATGACCAAGGGTGCTGACTTCCACTTGAAAGCATTTTACATTAATTTTATTAAAGAATTATGTAAATAATATGATGGGTGATAAGATAATATTTATGAGACTGGTGAATCCCTAGATTTTGTAGTTGTATATCATGCTGGTGTTGATGATATGATAGAATAAAATTCCTGTTTGATTCTGTGCTGCTTTGCTGTTACAGCTCCAGGAAGGGCAGCATCACGCTCTGGCCAGCAACTAGCTTTACAGTACAAAGGCTGCAGATACCTGGGGGTAAGAAGCAGCTCTCTATGACTGAAAAGAGCCATGCTTAGTTTTACACTGTAATGCTTATTTTGTTCTTAATTACTTAATTCTTTATCCTGAGGTAAATGGCATTAGTACTGCGATAGAGGAGAATCAGTTTCTTTGGGAAAGGAGACTTCTCCTTCCCCTTTCGCGCCCCTACAGTTGTGTCACTACCAGTGAAAATCTTCCATCTTTGCTGGCAGGAATACAACTCGTTGCTTCTTTTAAAGCAAAATAAAGCCTCCTTTGCACTTCTAGCTACATCTGCAGCAGAAGGACTAGGGCATGAATAACCTGAGTTCCAAAACCCCCTGATTGATCTGTCCCTTTCTCTCAGACACCCAGCTTGTCTAGGCTCCTTCTTGAAGGGTAATGCTGATGCTGAGGGGTCATTTGGAATCAGCAACGTAGGAGTCAGGAGCAGCAACAAGGGCAAAGAAAAGGTGCATGTGAAGGAGGGCAGGGAAGACATGAAGCAGTGCCCGAACTGTAGTGTAGCGGCAAGGGAAGATGGCATCTGTCAAATAACTACATTAGCGTGGGACTAAATAAATAAAAAAGCCCTCTCCGTGCAAGTGTAAGATTTTATCATTTCATTGACAAAAACCAGACCTGGCTGTTGTTCTAAAAGTCCTTAAGTAAATGCTTAACAAATTTTTCATTGATTGTTAAAAATTAACCTGGCTTTTGTGCTTCTACTCAGTTTATGTACGTTAGTTTGCTGTTATACGTGTAGTACAACTTCTGAAGCATAAGTAGGAAAACACAGTTGCCTTTTGGAAGTTCAGATGACCAGTTCATAGCAACAGCAAATTAACCCATTGATTAACAGATCCAACATTCAATCTCGGTGTTTCAGTAGCAAAAAAACTGGTGATAGTTGAGCTCCTAAATTGCAAAAGCTGGCTATATGCTATGATTGCAGAAAGTCTACTCATTTGAACATAATTCTAAGGAATTTATTATAGAGGCCTTATATTTAAAGAAAGATCTGTGCAAATTCTGTATCTGTGGCACAGAAGGAGTCAAAATACACTGAAGTGGTAGGATATTCTCTCTGAAGAGAATATGCTTCAAAAACAGGATTCATAAACAGACAGACATCCAGCCATGTGATGTACCCAGAGGCAATCTTGCAGAATGAAGCTGGGGAGGCTGTTTAGCTCAGTAACATGGGAATATTTTCCACTGCTTTGCCTTAATAGCTTTTGCATAGATCTGTTTTTATTTGAGGGGGTAAAAAGGTGATTAAGTGGTAGTGACAGGGAAAATGAGACCGGTTGTGGAAATAAAGCTGAACAGTATTTTTAATATATATTTAAAGATATAAATTAAAGTATATTCTCAGTTAACTGCTAACTATTTATTCACTATGTATCATGCAGCTCTGTGTAGTCGTGCTAATGGAACTATATGAGGGTGGCTGGGAGGATGCTTCCTACATAGCTTGAGTGTACTGTGGTTTTTAGACTTTGTCTAAGGATCCTTTGTTATGCTTTCTTTGCTTATGGCTTATGGAAAACAAAATTTCTAGCCATACAAATGTGCTTCAGGTTAATGTTCTGGGTACAGTGAAGACTAGTCAGGGAGATGGCAGTCTTACATTCTTGACATTTACTTATTTTGAAATCAGTGTTTTACTGACATTCACTTCTGTGTTACGTAGATACAATAAAAAATGTCAGCTTTCCATGGCCTGTAGACAAAAAAAACAACAGCAACAAAAAAATTGAAGCAAACCATCAGCAACTCTCCAGAGTATCTGCTCAGTTCCTTTTTTACTGTTAATGTCAGTCTGCCTCATAGAAACATTTCTTAACAATGGAACGTATGCTGTACATAGCAAAAAGGATCTCAAAGGTTTTATTTTTTTCTATGCCGCCAACCCTGGAGGTTAGACCAGTAATCCAGTAGGACAACACACTACAAGTGCTTAAAGAAGTGAAATTTTAAAATAAAAATATTATCTGCAAATATTCTTCTATATGGATATGTTTTTATATATATATATATATATATATATATATATATTTATAATGTATTTGTTTTTATATTAGAAATATGGAAATAGGTAAAATAGGTTTTATAATTGCAGGATTAACTTGGATATATAGTTGCACGCATGTGTATGTTGAGGTACCCTTCTATAATACAGAAAGAAAAGAAAAGAAAAAAAAACTTGGAGAAAAAGAAAGAACAAGGAAAACAAAGTAGTTGCTCAGTTTTAGTGCAAAGCTAGTTTGAGGAGAATGTCCTGAAAAAAAAAAAAATTGAGTGTTTTTGATAGTTTCAAGACCTAGGTCTCTGAGGATACTTAAGTCTTGAGATGTGCTCTCAGCATGGCATGTTCCGAATCCTGTCTCTCTGGAATCTGTAAGCTAAGCAATGTTCTGGCCTGAATAAGGCCTCTGGAAGCACTTTGTGGGTGCTGATGCTCCACAGCTTTATTTTTATGGGAAGTAAAGCACATCAGAACTCTGCTTGAGGAAAACGTAAAGATTGATGATACTATGATTCTAAGATTGCAGAAGACCACTATGATCATCTAGTCCAACCTGTCAATCCATCACCAATGTACCCACTAACCCACTTTACGGTGTGTGACATCTACCCTATTCTTGAAAACCTCCAGAGGCAGCAGCTCCACTACTTCCTTGGCAGCCTGTTCTGATGCCTTAATGCTCCTTCTCAGGAGCAATTTTTCCTAATTTCCAACCTTAGCCTTCTCTGGCGTAATTTGAGGCCATTCCCTCTAGTTCTATTGCTAGTTATGTGGGAGAGGAGGCTGACCCCCCTTTCCAGCAGTTGTTGAGAGTGATAAGGTCTCCTCTCTATCCTAACTCACCTTTCTACTGGTAGATTTCAACTCTACCATTTGTATTTATCAGAAGGCAACTAGAAAATAAGTAGTGAATTTTTCCTTCTTTCCTCAGTTTGTTTACTTTGTGCAGTAGAGAGTGCTCCGTGATTTACAGTTCCTCTTCTCTTGAGTAGTCTATCAGGCACGCCCCTGTTTCACTTGTGGTAGAGATCAATTTAAAAGGTTACTCAATCCCAGGAGAGAAAAGCATGTTTTAGAAAACAGGTAAATGAAATTGTAAAATGAAATAAATAGTTGGGTGAAACTAGGGAGAACACAGTAAGATGAAGTCCTTTAGCTTTGTTTATAACATACTTAGTACTTTCTTTTTGTGCCAAGTAAAAAGTTCAGTAATGCTGTGATTTTTACGTGGCTAAGATGCATTACACTTCTTGGTCTCAACCTAAACTGCATTGCAGTTAGATGAGAGGGTTCCTTCACAGGAGACAGGCGTAGACGATTTTGCTTTGGTCAGGGAACAGTAGTAAGTGATTGTTTTAGGGACAGGTCCACAAAACAGGGTTACTGTTTCCCCAGTAATAAGTTCTGGGAAGAGAGATTAACTGATATTTGTGCAATGAAGGAATGGTATTTAAATAGCTTCTGTTACCACTGTTAGCTTTAAACAAAGCTAAATACAAATGTGTGTGCCCTAACTGCTTCTCTCATTTTTCTGTTTTTATAAGCATGGTTTAAAGCTATGTAAAGAAGAAAAAGCAAGTATGGAAAGGAAGGGCACATTCTAGCACAGGAAGATGTTTTGATGTCTTAGCTACTACGCAACGATTTACTCCTGTACTCCATGAAGCTGGTTGTAAGGAATGGCTTGTTTCGAATTTTTTTTTTATTTTTTTTTTTCTCCACTGTTCAAGAAAAATATAGCTCAGACTTTCAGGGTTTTTTTCTTGGTGACCTGCAACATTCTTTGTTTCTGTTTTTATGTAAAACTAAAGGATAGGAGGTGTGTGGTTTTAGTTTGTTTCTTCTTTTTGCTTCGCAGAGCTTAAGCTTTAGAAAGGAGGAAGACATGCCAGTGTTACTAAAGTATAATCTTCTATTTTGGTTTGGGAACTTAGCAAAGGCAAATCATGGAAAAAATGTCTTGGAAGTATGAATAGTAGCTGCTCTGCATTATTGAAGTATTGCTTTGTACTATGTAACTCAAGTACATGCTTAAGGAAATAAAGTGTCAGCAACTTTATGGAGAGAAAAATCTGTAAGCATACTTGTAAACATATATATTCATTTTTCAGTCTCCATACACATGTATGGCAAACCAGATTAAGTTTAACAGTATTTGTGTTTGTTTCCTTTAAATGTATTTTAAATTCTGTGCAAAATTTCCTTCTTCTGAGTCTTATTTTCGTTTGAATGGAGTTAATACATTTTCTTGCATTTAAAAAAAACCCTTGTCTTTCTTGTTAGCATGCTGATAACTGTTGACCTTTTTGATTCTTTAAGTGTAGTAGTGTACACATGAAACACTTCTGTCAAATTAGGATTTTAAAAGACAGCAGCTTTTAAACTGTATGATGGTGTGTGCAGCTGTATGCTTTCATTTCTTCTCAACTCTGATTCTTTTGCATCCATTGCAGCACAAATACTTTTTGAATATTTATTAGAGTATTGTTCATGTTTGTCAGGCGTATTTTCACCCTTGTTTGTAGGCTACTGGGAAAGAGTACCGAAAAAAGCCTTTCTCTGTAAATCTTCTCAGTGGAATTACTTCAGCTCAAGTTGATGACTGCTTTGTTTTCTTCTCTTACTGGAGCAGGGTTGTCTTTCCTGAGACATATTTTTAGTAATATTTTAAATGCGATAAATATATGCTAGTAAATTTCACTAGCAGCAAAAACTGGAAGTATTTTACCCAGAGGTTTTAGAATAGGTCTTTAAATGTGTTTTCTTGGGTTTGCTGTGTGTCATGCAACTTTATTTGTGGGACCTGTTTCATTAGTGGCACTGTGAACAACTGCTGTCATGAATTTGCTTTAGTGAAACAGAACTGTAATAACCTTAATGCGTGGAAAACTAACATGTCTCATTTTTGTGACTTCCACAGGCTTTGAGAAGGAACCTGTTCTTATGAATGTAGAGAAGTTTACTGTTAGTCAACGAAGAGCATTTATGAGCAGGTGTAATATGTAGCAGTTGTTGTCTGCTTAGGCTGAGCTAAGAGAGAGAATAGCTTTTCAAAGGCCAATCTGTGAGGAGCTTTGTCAAAAGACTATTGCAGGGTATGTTTTGTAGATGGTCTTGTTTTCTGATGTACTCTCCATAGGTATGATTCAGTTCCTATCTCTTTTTTGCCCTTTACCATAGACTTGACTTTCCTGGCTATTACTTTGTCTGGAATGCTCTCAGTGATGCTCCTCTGAGCTGTATGTGACATGAGCATCTGAAGCCAGTCCACCTTCCTCTGCCTTTATTCCGCTAAGTATACAGTGGTGTGGGGTTTTTGTTTGTATTTTGAGGGAAGGCTGTTTGTTTGTTTTTAATATCATAAAAGGCAGTTAGTGATAGATTGGGGTTTTTTCCACCTCTTTTTCTTTGCCTGCAGTGAAAGGATTTTCTTTGTGTTTTTATTTATTCCTTTTTTTAACAGTTTGTATCTCTAAGAGATAATGTTTGTAGTTGAAACTTTAGATGCAGTTAACTCTCCTCATAGTGTCAATAATCCTCTGAATAACTGGCACAATCTTTGTTGAGAAGCTCATGCAATTTCTGACTATAGACTTTTCCACAGAGGCATAGTGAGTCTTTGCTGTAGCTCAGGTCATTCAACCATTCCGTTTCAGTGATTAGCTCAGCCACTGAGAAACTGATTGAGAAATGGAAAGGAGTGTCTTGTTCTTCTGTGAATAAAAGTGAGAAGAGATCAATATCTGAAGTTTCAGAGGGCATAGTAAACAAAGCCATCTTGTTCTGTTCCTTTACTTCAAATAGTACTTTTCATTCTGTGAAGTCAATTAAGTTCAAAATATGAGTTAAAATCTCCTGCAAATTCAGTTTGCTTGCTGATATAAGATTGATTTGGATCGGTAGTTTCTGCTACCTTCTCAAAAATATAGAGGGGGAAAAAAAAGCACAAAAATTCTTTCTTCTAGTCTGAATTTAGTTGTGTGTGTTTTATAGAGAAGGTACTTTTTTGCATAGCAGACAACTACCACACTTCTGAAGGTTGACCTTTGCCTTTGGATTCACGTACTCCCCTATATATACTGAATGTATTTCTCACCTGCCTGTGGGGAAGAAGCTTTGTGCAAGCTATGGGCAAATTTGCTTTTGGTTAATCAAATTGTTTGGTGTCAGTAAGCAATTGTGACACAGAAGCAGAAGGTGCTTTTGAAATACGTTCCTCAAGAATCTGAGTCCCATGGAAAAGGAAGTTACTCCAACTGTTTGGGGTGTGTGTAATGGCAGGGAGATCTGAAGTAGGGTGACCAGCTAGGCAGTAGGCTGGGAATGCTGTACTGCTCTCTTATTTTCTTCTAATAGGGTTTCAAGTCTGTGGGTGTGCACAGCAGGCTGCTGTCATTCTGAACAAGGTCACTTTTTGCACTTCAACTACTTAACAGCAATTTTAGGATGAAATCATTTATCTTGCTGTAATGCTAAATTGCAGTTGCTTTTAGGAAGACACTTAGATAATTAAGATCATATTATTTAATCTTTATTTTTTTCCCTTAAAGATGAAAATGTTAGGCCAGATCTTCTTCTTATGCCAGTAATTTCAGTAAATAAATTAATAAAGTTTTCATCAGGCATGCATCCGTTCCTTCCTTATTTCACACCTGTCAAGGAAGATATTTATTCTAACTGTGCTCTCATATAATCGCTTTTTCCCCAGTATTCATTGAATAACAACAGCGGGCAGTATTCTACTCAGTTACAATCATGAAGTGTTCCACACGAGCTGATTTCTGTAGCTAACTTAGGTGGTGATTTTGAAGTAATTGTAAGGCCTTACTCTGTTGGCTGTTTTTGTTTTCATTGGACTTGTTTTATTGGGCAAGGAATTCTTCTCATCTCTGCTACCTTTGGTAAAATTGAGAAATAACTCATGATGCCAATGGCGTACAGTTGTACGTACATGAAAGCCCGGTTCATGCACTCTGGTGAGCCTTTGTATCTCTCCATCTGTTTTCGAACAATGAGCCTTTGGAGAAGAGCCAGACTGATACTGAGTAACAAGCATTTTGCAATGAGTAGCATTCTCAAGTACCCATTCTACCCTGATTATATTCTGTAGCTTGTTGGCCTTCTGGTGAAAGACATTATTGCTATTGATCTTGTTGTTTATTACCTATAGGAGAATAAAGTGCAGTTTTTGATGAAACAAAACTAGTTAATGTACAAAAATGAAAAGAAAAAAAACACCTCTGCAACACTCCTTATTGTAAAGGAAGGTGGGAAGTGACTTTCTGGCATTCGGTAAACTTAGGATGCAGGGGATGTTTCCAGATGCTTCTACTTACAATTAAAGCAGTGCAGTCTAAACTGGGATGTCTGCAATTGAAAAAGAAGAAAAGAAAAAAAAAAGACCATCAACAAAACAAAATAAAAAAGCAACAGCAGTATAGAAACTGGAGCAGTGAGAGTGAAAACAAAGAGGAAACAGTTGCAAGAGAATGTATTTAATATAGGTTAGATGAAGAATGAGTTGAGCAAAAAGAAAGAACTGTTACAATGTAGCGAGAAAAAAAACCCATTTTTTACATACGCAGCTGTGTAGATGTAGTAGTATTTTATAAGCTGTTTAGCTTTGTGGGTAGGATTTCACACCTAGCTTTGACTGCCTAAAGCAAGGCATCTTAGCTATTGGCTTGGCAGTTCCTAAGGTTGCAGAAGAGAATACGACACTTAGGGGAGTGATTCATCTGTCCCGGATTAGACAAATATCCCAGGATAGTGTATGACTTGTCCTCCGGAGGTGTCTGGCATTTTGCATTCATTAGAGAGTGCTGGACAGATAGCTTGTCTGTGGCACGCAGCTCTTGAGTTAGATGAGAGAAAGCCATGCTTCAGCCTCGTATTCTCTGTAAAGCTAACTGTGCAGTTAAGTTGATTTGTAGACCTTCCCTTTTGCGGTTACCACAAGTGCTCTTGTCCGAGGTTTACATATATTCATTTTTTCTTGTGTTTGTTATTGTTCTAGTTCAAGTAGTTGCTTTTCAAATTTGCACATGAATGTGTGCTAAAAATTACTTGACTTACACTCGCAGTATATAATCTGTTACCGCGTTTTGTTTAACATTCATTTCATATTATCATGTAAATTAACAGTGTGATTTGTGTAATTTGTATTTGTATAAAAGGAAAATGTTAGGCATTTGTTTTAATTTTAGAATAGCTGAAAAAGGCTGTGTTCTCTTCCCCAAGAAGAGCAGAGAAAACCTTTACTGAAAGCTTTTCCTAATGACAGTGTCCATCAGAATTCCATCTGAAACTATTTATTGTCTATGGTCTGCATAAATATTGTAAGAATAAAGGAAAAAAAAGATTTCTCTGCTATTTTCACCATAATGGATAAAAATTTTGATCACGCTTTTTTGATGAAAAAGATTGCATTTACTTACTGTTGATGAGAAAATGGTTCTAAAAGTTACAGAACAGCTACTAACTTTCAGCAGTAGCAGAGTAATCACTTTGGCTTTTCAGTAGTTTGTAGTCATGCATTGCTTAATGACCTTCATAGATGAAATTTTTTGAAGCTTCAAATATGAATAACATTTTTTCTATTATATGAAGCTCACATAAATGTTAAACAACACACATGTCCCTTGCACGCTTCTCTGCTCCTGAAGGGAGTCTTCTTTTCACTCCATTGTGCCAATGTCCAGGCAGCTGTGAGTGCATTGCCGTGAGTCCACAGAAGCCTTTATGCCTCAGGCAGTTGCAGGAACTGGGAGTCTCAGTTCTGCTCCATTCTGATGTTCAGTCTACACAGCTCCTTCATTTCTGTCCTGTCTTCTTCACCCTCCTGTGGCCTTTTCTACTTTATCCTTCCTATTTAGGATTGTGTCGTAGAACTCACAACAGGAATTAGAAGGCTGTATTACTACAGTTCAGTTGTATTTTCTTTCCTGCTCTCACTTTGCAGCATTGTGAAGAGCCTGGTCCATATCCTCTATCAGCATCGTATGTACTAACAGAGCAGCTGTCAACTTTTCCCCAAATCCATCCTTTCTCCAGGACAAACAAGCTGTCCTACAGCTTCTCTCTCCAAGGCCAGTGCTTCTCTCCCTGATCATTTCATGCTAGAACATCTTTGCTGAACTTACTCCAGTTTGTTGAAATTTTTCTTGCATTAGGGGTCTCAAAAACTGTGGTCTAACAAGTGCTGACAAAAATGGGACAATCATCTCCCTTGCCCTCTCAGCTGTGCTCCTATAAGTACAGCATTTACTGCTATTGGTTGATTTTCTTGCTGGGAAGAACACACTGCTTCATTGTGCTCTGCTTGCTGCCTGCTGCAAGGACCCCTGGATTTTTTCTGTGGAGCAGCTCCCCAGATGGCCAGTCCTCATCTCTTGTGGTGTTCTCTGCCATTACAGATCTTCCCATGTATGTGATTTGGCATTTGACCTTGGTGAATTGTGGGAGGTTCCTCTCACCTTGTCCTTCTGTCAAACTGGTTCTCCAAGTTTGGAGTTATCTGTGAACTTCTCAAGAGTGCTATCTGTGATCTTCTTTATGTCATTGACAAAGGTGTTAAATAGGGCAGCTCCCAGGATCCCATGGTACTTGTCAGCGGCCTCCAACTAGAGTGTAATCCCTTAGTCCCACTGCTGTCTACACCTAGCTACCTAGTTGTCTAGCCACCTACGCTTCTCAGGAGCTTAATAACATCCTCACTTGAATTCTCAGAGTATGCCAGCCTTTTCATCAGCTAATAAGCATTGCTTTTTCTTGGTTGTCCTAGCATTTACTTTGTACAGGCCTCCTTGTCTCATGGTGTGACTGCAGTCTTGGGTTTTCATCACTATGTTATATATGACGGAAATAAATTTAAGTTACAGATTATTTGCTGTTGTTTGTCCAGCCTTCCTGTTATGATGAGAGTATGGTACATGCATATATATTCTTTCCTTGCCTACATCCACAGCCTTCCCTCATTCTTCTAATAAACAGTTCATCTTGCCTTTCAACAAAGACCTTTGTCTCAACATATACCAAATATATTCCTATAAGAACAGAGTAAAACCAGTAACAATGCTTAGTGTTGATTCTCACTGATCTCTTAAAGCTATTAAATAACTAGTCTTTCATTCTTTTGTGACTGAAACGTGAATTGGAAAATGTTATTTGCATGTTGATAAGGTGCAGTATTTAGTTGCAGACTCCTAACAGATACAACTATAAGTGCACAAGGAAAGAAATGAATTACTGTCAATAACTATCACTCTAGCTGTATTTTCCTGTTGAAGGCAGGCTGTGCTCGTGACAAAAAGCTAAACTGGAAAGGAGTTCACTGTCTCTTGAAAGATGAGCAAGAAGATCTGCAGTTGTTTTTAGAGTTGCCTTTTTGTTGTTGTTTTTGTCTAATATTCTCATTTGTTTCCTTTAAACTTGAGAGACTATCCAAACTTAAATATTTAAGTTAAACTTATTAAGTAGAACATGAGGTACTCAGGTTTAGCTGTGATATGGTTGGAGTTGATATTGATTTCCTTAGCCATTCTATATCATACTCATCTGTCTAAATAAGGAAAATGGTACATGAACAGTGTGAGGGATTCGTTTTTTGCTGGGACCACATTTTGAGCTGTGAGGAAATGATACAAGGTATGTTGAGAGTTATATGAGGAAGGAAAGCTGTGTGCACTGCAGAGTGTGCTGGAGCCCTGGTGTCTGAATTGAATGGTGGAGAGATTGTTCTAATACAGCCCCACCTCCAAGCGGAGCAAAGTCTCATGCAGTAGGGATTGCCTTGATACTCTGATCATCCATTCTGGCATAAGCCAAAAGGAAATACCTAGATGAATTTCTCAGATAACATGAGGACATTAGCTCATAATAAAGCCTTTGTTTTTTGAAATCTGAGTTGGTTAGTGCTCTAACATTTTAGTGTGAGAATATAGTCCAAAAGGTTATTAGAAGTCCTTTGTGAGCAGCTGTTTCCCATGTGTTATTATGAGCCCTTGGTTAGAGAGGGGGGGAAAAAAGGTAATAGCCACAAAAGAAAAGTTTGTTAGCATCTATGTCTCACATGCAGAACTGACTTCCCTGTTGTGTTATAGTATTACCCCTTTTTCCTACAGGCCAAGTGTTTCAAGTCATTTTCTGGTGTTTATAGTTCTTGATGAGCTCAGGTTTTTGGGGCAAGATTTATTGGAGGCCCTTACAGTTATGTCCAGTGTTTAATACAGAAATGTTTCTGATATACTGTAGCTGTTAAGTTAAACTTTATTAGAAATATCAAACAGCTTTTCTTGTTAGAGAGCCTGAAGTTTAATTTAAGCAAGGTGCGTGGTCTTTTATATGTTTGTATGCATTGGCATAACAGGATTAATATATGTAACGTTCTGGCTTGATTTACTAGGATTGATGCCTGAGGGCTCTAAGTTATACAGATCTACATTTTGGATGGTACTAATTCTTAAAATGTTGCTTTCTAGCTCTAAAAGTAGAGGGCAACTAGTAATTAAAATCTCAAAACAGTCTCAGGAGATGGCAGTATTCCCTGGTGATAAAACGCAAAGGTAAAGTATGTTGTTCAAAGTTCAGTAGCCAAACATTGTCAGATTCGGTGTTCAGACTCCTGACTCCTCTTTCTAGGGTGATGTTCAAATCCATTTGGTGTTTCTAGAGCTTTGAAGTTTTCTGATGCTTGCTCTGGAAGGCAACTTTTTCATTTTGTTTGGCCTTTGCTGGATGAGATGATACTTGGGGGGAAAAACAGGGTATTTCACCATCTGTTTTTATTGTAAGATTCCAAAAGCATATGATAAAATCTGTACCATTAGTACTGTACAGGCTAACTTGAGGTGTGAGTGTGCACATTTCATAAGTCAATGTTTTCTGTTATTACTTTGCTCATAGATATCAAGAAAAAGTTTACAGTGCAATGTTTTCCATGGCAAGTATGGAGAGGTTCTGGTGGGAATGGGTCTTAATGAGACTGATATAGCATTGGCAGAAGAAGGAGGCAGGGCAGAGTTTGGAGTACTTCAGGAGCTGAGTCTGTTCAAGAGCTGCAGGTGAAAATGTCATTTTAAGAGAATTTGCTACACAGAGCTACTACAAATGGGTGTAAAAAAATAATTCCTCTGTTTCAGGTTGAATGATGTCAGACACTTTGATATCTCTGTTTAGGCACATGGTATCACACAGCATTTGAGGCTTTTTGGTTTGTGACATTTTTCCAAGTGAAGTGGGAGCACGTGTTCCTGTAGGAATTTCACCACTGGTGTGTGTTTCCTCTGGGAGTGATGGGGATGTCATGTTTTGTCCGGAAGGCAATCTGGAATGAATGCTGCCCTCATTGAGTTTCTTTCTGAATCCTTTGAGTTGAAGACTGTGGAAAAAAATCTGCTTTCTGTCAAAGGGCCTTATGAAAAGGAGGAAGATATTGAGTAACAAAATGTTGTGCAGCAAACTCACTGAAAAAGTCTGTATCTAGCTTGCTACTTATCTCAGAAGCCTTTCTGCAATCATCATCTCTGGAGTAGTCAGTGATAATTTATGTTGTCCTTTCAGTATAAAACATACGACACACTTGAGTTTTCTGACAGCTTTTCATTTAGTGCATCTAGGAAATGTAAATATTATCAGTCTTCAGGATACTATCAAATGTGATAAGCAAATATGAGTCATCTATTTTTTGATTTAATTTGAAAATAAAATAAATTTCAGGCATTTCCTTTAGCATTTGACTTGAGCTATTGTTAGGAGACGATCAGAGAAACAGTGAAGTCAGTACTTTCTGTTTTAGAGTTACTTATTACATTTTATGCACATCATTTTTATTAGAGTATATCAACAAGGTGGACTGGGAAACAAAGGACTGGCAAAAGGCACAAGGAAAGCTTTTATATAACTGCAGGCACAGTTTGTGTTGCCAAGTAAACACAAGATGCACAGTCCTCACTCAGAAACAAGTGGAACTACATCTACTCATAGCTTGCTTTCTTTTCAGAAGAAAAGATATGGTGGTAGCATCAGTGTGATAAAAACAGCTCTGAAGAAATCATTAAAGATAATGGAGTCAGGCAAAATTGAGTGTAATCAATTGAATACTTTTTCAATAGAAAAAATCCCAATTTTGATTGAAAATTTTAAACCAGCCTTGATAATAATTTTGATCAAAATCGAGATTTAGTGAGAAAGAAGCATTTCAAAAAGGAAGTGAGTTTTAGTGCTGGCTGCTGGCATTGGTTGATTTATTACCATTTCAAGGTAGTGTTGTCAATATTGCCGTTTTGGAGAGTGGAGAAGTGAAAAGGTACAGGGTGGAAAGATTTCATCATAGAGTGTGGGTGACGGCAATGGGAAGACATGGAGAAATAATGAGACAACAAGGACTTCTCTGGAAGATGTGACGGCTTGCTGTCACACCCCTTGAGCAAGGGTGTAACTCAGATTATTTTCTCTCTTGTGGAAAATGAAGGTAGGGAGAATATGGCAGATGATTTCCCACGTTGATGGAAGTATAAGGTAATGGGTTGTGTTCACTCTTTCTTTTGCAGCATTGGTCCCTGCCTCTTTCTGTTCTTTCCTCATTGGCTAAATCTCTTACGTTGAATCGATATGAAAAGCAGGGAACAAGAGGAGTTCTGCTGTCTGGATCTTTTGCTCCTGAACTCCTCTGCTCACTTGCACATTCCCATGTTCCATTGAATTATCTGCCTTTGTTCTTAGGTTAGAACTTGCTTTCCAGAAACAGTGGAAAGAGCTGTTTTCCTATTACAGAACAGAAGTTAATGGGGGCGGGCAATAGAGAACCTCTCCTGCTGGCTTCTTGGGACTTCTAATGTTCTTAATGTCTTGTCACTGAGCCTTGCTCATTCTGGAAGCTGGATAAATTGTCACTGACCTTGCTAAGTTTGAGCGTTGTATCCTTCCCTCTCTTTCAAAGGTGAGTTGTCCCTCCTTATGTGCTATGAACTGGTTTATGTTTGGGGGATCTTGTCTGTACAGAGTTTAAGTACCTCAGCTCCCAGACACTACTGCTCTTGCAGTAGCTTCAGCTTTGCAGGTTGTGTGTACATCATCTAACTTCAGAAATTAGTCATGTCTCCTCTACTTTTTCTTTCACCTTCCCACTGTACTTCCACAACCTCATGTTGTTTATTTTACCCATCCTGCTAAGAAACCCTTCTGCTCCAAGTTAAGGTAAGTCCTTCCCACTTTGCTGTCTACCTTCTTCATTTTTCTAGCCGAGGACCTTACTGCCTTAATATCAGCTTTTCTCACTCCACTGTTGTGCATTCCCACAGCCCTGTCCTGAGAATGTGGTTCCTGTCTCAAACTTGTGTAGTGCTGGAGGCAGAGGTAAACCAACTGGCTTTACAGAGTATAGCTGCCAACTTCATTTTTGCATGAGGTTGTAGCAAGAGCAGAGCAACTCTAGACTTTTGCTTATGTGCAGTATCTAGCTAGAGGTGCTGTCTCTGAGACTGACTGTAACATTTTCTATGTGGAAGTGAGGAGCAGCTTTTATTGATATTACCAGTGTGCCGCTTAGAAGGGTTTTATGTACCAAAACTTATCAAAACAGAGTATGATAATTTAAAAAGAAGAAAAAACAAGAATTCTTCCTAAACTTGCCTCAAATTAGTAGCGATACTTTCAGACTTCAGAATGATCCTAATCAATTTTCTTTTTCTTTCTTTTAAATAAGTGGGTGTGATTTTCTTGAAAAGGGAAAACTACTGAAATGTTTTTTAGATGATTGATGTAAGGGCTGCTCCAAAGCTGCTACTGAATACCTAAGACCGAGTGATTCCTCACACAAGAATACTTAACTAGACTGGGACTCAGAAACATCAGAAGCCCTTGTTTTCCAGCCCGGTACTCACTCATTTCATTAAGTTTAATAAAATGCTTCTTTAGCTATGGAGAGTTGGACTGAACTGTCAGTGACACCCTTACTAGTGCCTGTATTTTATTTAGAGACTGAATCAGGGTAGCATGAGCTGTTCTTAGTGATGTTTAGCTGTTTTTAGCTCTGTGAAGTCTGTGAACAGGTTAGATGGGTTGATAGTTAAGGAAGGACTTGGGGGTTGGTTGGTTGTTGGTTTTTTTTTTGTTGTTTGGTTGTTTGTTTGTTTCTTCTTAGTGAAAGATAGTAAATTTAGATCTCTTTATGTGGAAATAAATCCACGTACTGTTTACAGATATCCATTAAAGGTTCATATTTTAAAGAGAAAAATGGGGTCTGAGTACCCAGAAAGACTTAATTAAAAACACAATATGGAATTAATGCAGCCTATCTTCAGCTTTCCTGTGATCTTAGTAGCTATAAACAAGAGTCTCTGGCTGTCCATGCAAGCAGCTTTAGGTGTGTTCTGTGTGTTTTCAAAGTATTGACTGATTTGTTTTTGGATTATGTGTCCCTATATTCTCATGAGAGCTGTTCCCTTACTTGAGCTTGTAAGACTGGAGGGTTTGTTTGTTAAGTGCCCTTAGGGCCCAAAGGCTCATACATCAGTAGCATTGAGATCTTTTTAAATTGTATGATTCAATGATTTATTGGTATGTGAAAGTACTGGGGTGACAACATTCTTGTGCTGTAGCTGAGGACCTGGTCTTCTCTATTTCTATCCAGGTTTTCATCAATGTGGCCTGGATGAGAAATAGTTTAGTATCATTACTTCTATGTATGGTGGGTTACTTCCACTGTTATTAGAAAGTAGGAGCACTGCACACCACTCTTCTTTTGGCAGCATATACTCCAGTTGCATTATTTTCCCAGTCGTGCTGGATATACCCCCACTTTCAACTTCTAAATGGTATTTGCCAGGCTGTTTTTTATTTCTTCTAAGGGCCTTTATTGCTTTGTTCACATTGGGAATAATTTGTTTGTGGTTTTCTATTCAGAAATTGAAACTTCCCTGCCTGGTGAATGAGTAATGCCTTGAATAGACGAGCTGGGATTATTCACAATTTACTGGTATTTTATGCACGGTTTAAATCCTGTTAAATGTGTAGTGACAGTGTGGATTTGATTTCTAACTCCTTCTCCTCCTCCCCCGAGCTCAGCTATCAGTCAAGTTTCATGATAAATATTAATTTTTCTGGAGAGTGTTATGCTTTTGTCTCAGGTTTGCTGCCACCTGAATCTGCTCTTCTGAAAATCTGTTGCCAAGCACAAAGGTTACTTGCTGTATTTGTGCTGGCCACCTCTGAAAAGTGGATCTCTGTGAAGTATCTGAATGGATCTGATTCTAGTTACAAGACGTGTACATCAAACATCTTGTCAGACATATCAATAAAAGTTTGTGTAGGAAGTTGAATAACGTTTTAGCTAACAGCTACAATCATCTGTCATCTCTGTCCTTAATGCTTTTTTTTTTTTTTTTTTTTTTAACAGTATAGAGCCTTTCTTCTACAACTTTGTCATCTTATTACCTCACTCACGTTTGTATTATAGCTATCCTCACGTTTGTATTATAGCTATCCTAAATCCTAAGTCAAATTGAATTACTTATTTTAAGCAAATGAAATCATGTTTTAATGTTGATGAGTAGTTTAGTGAAGCAGATGATTGGCAAAAAGAAGTTTTGGACTTCAATTAGACAAAATTGGCATACCATATGATCCATTGCAGAACTGAAAATTGTACTAGATATAAACAGTCACAGAAAAATGCAAATTGATTGTTTGCAACTCTTCCACTCTAGCACAAAAGATTTAATCATCTCAGATGAGATTTTATCCATTGTAGTTTATAGTAGTGGTTTAAGTAATCAGGATTGAAAGCGAGATTTTAAACCTTTGATGCTGTGAGATATTCCAGCCTTGCAGGAACAACCTTTAATTATTCTAGCCAGGGTTTGCTTTAGCTTTAAAAACAGTTGTGCCTTTGTAGGCCAGTTTAGATTAAAGAGGAATTCACACTACTGCCCCAAAGTGGAATTTATCTCTCCTTCACAAAAACCAAGCATCTCTGGGCCCCAGCTCAAACTGTGACTGAAAATCAATCAAAAGAATATGGTATTTATGCGAGGAACAAAATCACGTCATGTGGTGGTTGTGAGATGCAGCTGGAAATGATGGTATTGGAGTGACAACTCTGCTAATATTGGTGTCTGTTGAGTGCCTTTTGGGACCAGAGCTGCCTTGTGAGCTTTGGCAAACCATGTAAAACACCTGCATCTTGTATTTTACTGTTGTACTTTCTTCACAGTGGTATTATGAGGCTTGATTAAGATTATCCAAGCTCTTCCAGAACCCCAGATGAAAGGCATGCACAGAAAACTTAATAAGTAGCAGGAATTTATCAATTGAGAGTGACAGAATTAATAGATACTGTAAATATGAAACCAAATGCTTTTTGTAAGCTTTTCACTACGTTTCATCCCTAAAAAGCATCATTACAGATAGGATATTTTAAGAATAATAAATATACATCTGTATATACATTTTGTATTGGGATGTTCTTCATGTGTGTATCAACTCACAGGCCTTATTGTTTTAGGGACCTGGAGGCTTGGGAGTGTGTGCATCACTCTAGGCTATATCCACATAAGGGAAGTATTGATTAGACTATGTCTGCAGATAATTTCCCATTTCCCTTATAAACATATGATTGCTTTGATGTTCCGTTATGTTTTCCAAAGAAAAACATGCAGCTAAAAATTGACTGCTTTTGTATGTATATTTTCCCTCACAACTTTTGACCTATCCAAGCATTACTAGTAGAGAACAGAAACACTTGACTGCAGATTACTTTTAGGGCCATTTCACTTACTCTGTATATATGGCAAACACAGTGCTGACTAAACCTAAGTTAAAGTCAGAATCACAGAATCACAGAATCGTAGGGGTTGGAAGGGACCTCCAGAGATCATTGAGTCCAACCCCCCTGCCAAAGCAGGTTCCCTACAGCAGGTCGCACAGGTAGGCATCCAGGCAGGTCTTGAACATCTCCAGAGAAGGAGACTCCACCACCTCCCTGGGCAGCCTGTTCCAGTGCTCCGTCACCTCACTGTAAAGAAGTTCTTGCGCATATTTGTGCAGAACTTCCTGTGCTGCAGTTTCCAGCCGTTTCCCCTTGTCCTGTCTCCACTCACCACTGGAAAGAGTCTGGCCTCGCCATTCTGCCCCCCACACCTTAGATATTTATAGACCTGGATCAGGTCCCCTCTCAGTCTCCTTTTCTCAAGGCTGAACAGACCCAGTTCACTCAGCCTTTCCTCATAGGAGAGATGCTCCAGGCCCTTCACCATCTTCGTGGCCCTCTGCTGGACTCTTTCCAAGAGATCCTTGTCTTGAGGGGCTTTCACAAGTGAGAGAAAATAGTGGCTGGCTTGTATTGTGCCAAGAGCTATTGCCATTATGTCATAGTTGCTTTTTTTATGCAAAACAAACAGTAATAACAACAAAAACAACCAACCAAAAACCTCACACCACAACCAAAAAAAACTTCATCACAACAGATCAGAGGAATAAATGCAAAATAAAATGAAAAGCTAAGAGTATTATTTGTGCATGCAGTACCAGTAGTGTACTCTAGTTAGAGACTGAATGTTTGTTCAGATGAGAGGGATCATTTTTTGGCCCTCCTCTAGACATACTCCAACATGTCCATGTAGCTGCTGTGCTAAGGACTCCACTTCTGGATGCAGTATTTGAGGTGAGCTCCCACCAGTGCAGAGTAGAGAGGCAGGATCACCTCCCTTAACCTGCTGCTTTTGACGCAGCTTTCTGGGCTTGGCTTTCTGGGCTCCAAGGACACATTGCTAGCTTCAGCTTGCCATCCACCAGTACCCCCCTCCTCCTTTTCGACAGGGCTGTGATACATCCTTACATCCCCCTGCTTGTATTGATTGTTTGACCAGCAGGTCCTGGTTCTGCCAAGCCAACTGTTTTGTATTTGACCATGAAATCTGTCACCAGGCATTCTTCACAGCATGCTGTCTGATAGGAAGTGTATGTCAGGCAGAATTAATGTAGTCAGTCTTGTTGCCTTGTCTCTTCTTTCTGTTATGATTTAAAAAAAAAAATAAAAAAAGTATACATGGGAGAGTGCTGTTTATCATAACGCCTTTGTTACCTTTTTCATCTGCAGTATAGTTGTTTTCTAGCTCTCTACAAACATCTTATTCTCATTTGCAATACAGCACAAGCAAATTCTTTTATCATTTTCTTAATGGTAATTTCAGACAAATTATAAGTCAAATAAGTCATCTTTTCAAATTCGGCTTGTTTTTTTTTGTTTGTTTCTTAGCTGAGGACAGGGAAGGAAGATCAGTAAAATGGGAGATAACTACAGAGACAGCACCAGACAATTTGTTTTCTATGTTAGTTGTCATTCTGAAGCAGCATGCAGTGATGATGTAGTGTCATATGGTGATGATATTATTGTGATAATCCAGACACAGGTATTTATTTGCATGATGTTGTAATTGTACAATTGTCCAGGAACCACAAGCTTTACTGTAGAACACTTGGAATCCAGAATCTCTGTCCTGAGTTCATCACTTTGCTTGCAGGTTTGAGCCGCTGTTGAGATTTTAATGCAGTAACTGTGTCCTGTTAAAGTGCTATTGGCTTATTTAAAAATCAGGAGAGAGAGGGATGTGGAAGGAGAAGGGCTAATATGATGGAACAGCGTTCATTAGTAACTGGTCCTTTGGCAGGTTTGCAGAGAGGCGAGTTGTGTGTGAGGACAGCAGATATGATGGCTAATGAATGCCTTTTGTTTCTGAGGGTTAGCCTTAACCAGAGCAGTGGCAGGCACTGGATCAACCGGTCAAGTGAGTAAACGGTAGAATACTTGACTTGAGGAGGAAAGATGAATTATTTTCCTTTTCATCTGTGTTCTGTATGTCATTGCGTAGTACTCTGTATTGCAGGGAGAAACGATTCTGGTTTTTGTAGAAGGAACTTGTTCCTCAAGTGAAGAATGGCCCACAGAATAGCGCTGCCAGAGTGGGCCCGGTTAAGTTCTTGCTTAAGTTAATGCTACATCTATCCTGCAGCTCGCTGTGTGATTACAGGATCAGGAGTTATGTTTGAAGTTGCTGCCATCTGCCTTGCTTGGGTAAATGCCAGTGAGGATGCAGCAGCTCTAAGGGAGATGTCAGCATCACTGGAGAGGCAGTGATGTCTGGTTAGCCATGTTGAAATACAGCCCTCTGCAGCATCACACTTGTGAGCCTCACTAATGTTGGCAGGCTATCCCTGCACACAAAGCAATCCCACCTCCAGCAGCAGCACTAGCTGTACTCAGTGTTAAAGGCTGACAGACTGATTTGAATGCAGACACATTTTCGGGCTCGTTCATGTGCCACTTGTTTTTTCACAGAGAAGATGGGCTGTGTCAAAGGATGAACTAGATTAAGATTAACATTGAGTTTAAAAAAAAAATGCTTTTAATGTTTTATTTATTTTAGAATAAGTGTAAGGAAAATGTACTCTTAATAGATTTATACAATTACTTTGTACAGTTCAGATTTGTTGTGAGAAAATAACATCAAATTTAGCTTTTGGTAGGTTGTGGGTGATGTAATTTGTTTCACCTGGATTTAAATGTTATTGATTACAACTTTGTCAGTCAATACCGAATGTTATTTATTTTACTGTCTCCTGTATATAAAAGAGTACAAGCCCAAGCATGAAAACAGTCTTCTTAGTGAAAGTTGGCTTATGTACTCTTCAGTGACTGCATTGTGTATTTTAATGATATGAAACTGATAAAGCTGAGATAAATCAATCTTCCAGTGTAGATTAGACTTTGCTTCATGGAAAGGGCTATAACATGTAAGTAATGGAAAGAGCAAGGACTCATTTAACTTCTTAAATAATTCAAATCTTATGAAACCTTTTTTCTGTTACTTTGCTTTTTGTCAGACCCTTTGGGCATTCTGCTGAACAGCTGAAGTAAAACAAGTGTGTCCCAGACACTTGACAGCTACAGTTATAGTCTACTCTAACTGAAAAACAGCAGAGAAAAAAATACCCAGTAAAATACAGAATATTTCTACTTACCAGTCATTAGTGTTATTTTTAATGTGCCCTATATGCATCCAGTCAGTTATGGCCAGTAAGCAATATGTTCATGAGCAGTCCCTTTGTGTGGAATTCCACATTTGGTCACTATGCATTTCCTCATATTTTTGTTGCAAATTCGTTTGATTTATTTTTAGCTGGGAAGCATTTGTGGGAGTGATAGAGATTGAAATAATCTTTCATTCACACAATAACATGCAAGAAAAGTTTAAGACAGTAAAAAATATGGAAATAATGGAAATAGGCCAGTGGTCTGACAGATTGAAAGCTGTAATGAAGAGGCTGTTGTTATTTTTGAAATACATCAGATTTTAAATCAATTATATCTTCCTAATTAGCTGTCCTTCTAATTAAAATAGAATGTCGAATTGCAATCTCAGTGACATGAAGTTCCAAGAGCATTTTATGGACAAGTAGAAGGCAGCAATTGCATGGGGAAATGAGTGATGTGAGTGGACGGCACAAAACTGCTGGTAGGGAACAGCATTGGATTGCAAATTGATGAAGAGCAAAGGTTAGTTGGCTTAGAAGCTGCCTGGATACAAACTGTTAAATTACGGTGAACACAGATGTGGGGGCAAACAAGTCATTTTCCTTTTAAAAATTAAATGAAAGAAAACATGGTATGTACCAATTGAGTTAAATGAATCAGTTGTGAAGTGCTCATTCTGTTTTGGAACTGTGATATGATGGGTACAGATATACAAATAAAGGCAAAACTGGCCTAATGAACAGTGGTTCATTTAATAAGCACCATTTTAATCCTAACTTGCGACTGGAAGATATTTTGCATGTCCGATAACAGCTTTTTTTTTTTTCCCCATTTGCTGTGCTTATCAATTGTGCAAAGAACTATTCTGACTTCTGGGCAGAGGTGCTCTATTGTTCCCCATTGAAAGAAATGCAGTAGAACTTTGCTGAAACTTTTGGAAAGTCTATGAAATGTAATGGTATTTTTGTGCTATGGCATTTGATCAGGGACACTGCCAGCTGAGAATGTAGTCACATCTTTGTGATGTACAGTGGTTTTCATGTCCTATTTTCTTCCAGCGATAAACTTCTTATATTGAATAAAAAACCTATTCTATTTCTGCAGGTTATTCACTTTTCTTCAATTTAAAAACAATTTAAATTAATCTCTGATCTGAGCAGCAGCTCATGCTGAACTGCCTCTTCACATGTGGGTCAACTTATTCATGCTCTGAGCCAAAAAGTTCTGTCTTTAAGGTGTCAAGAATGTTTCTATTCTTTATATAGTCTTTTGTCAATCCTGTTTCTAATTCTTACCAGTTCAGTAATTTTGATAACTTGAAAGCAATGTGCTGTGATGATAAAATGCTTGAATTTTATGTGATGATAATAGCAGATGAATTTGGGAAATATGATGAGCAAGGAAGCCACTAGATAGATTTTGGTTCTTTTACCAGGCAGACTGTATTTCACATAACAGTTTACATGACAGATAAAGTTAAATAGCATATGGAAACGATCTTTGGATGAAATCCTAGCTCCAAGTCAGTGTCAAAATTCACATTAATTTTGAAATCATACTTCTTGTCTGGTTCATAACCAATTCATTTAAAACATAAAATGCTTGGAAGAAATTCTAGCCTGCAAAAGCCAGGAATGCTGTTTCTCACTAGGGAGAAAGGAGAGAGTAAGTAAGCATTGTAAAGTCATCGGTTTTAATATAAGTGAAAAAAGTCCTTCAAACAACTCCATGAGCTGGTTTAATGCAGTTGCACAGCTATGGTTTTACGTCTCTCATGATACAGCAGAAACAAATATGACCTCACCAATGTCTTTCTGTATGTGATGTCAAATCTAAGTAATTAGAGATGCCTGTAATGTGCCTGAAAGTTAAAAACAATTTTCTCTGTGAAAGGATGAGATACTTGCTTGACTTTAAAAAGAAGTGTGATTCATTTGTGATCCACTTAACCCACAGAGAAACTATATCATGAATTATTTCATGCATTTTCTTTAAAGTCATAGAATCATAGAATCACCAAGGTTGGAAAAGACCTAAAAGGTCACCCAGTCCAACCGTTCACCTACTCCCAATAGCTCCTACTAAACCATGTCCCTCAACACAACATCCAGCCTCTCCTTGAACACCCCCGGGTCAGTGATTCCACCACCTCCCTGGGCATCCATTCCAGTGCCTGACCACCCTTTCTGAAAAGTAATACTTCCTCATGTCCAGCTTGAATCTCCCCTGCCGTAGCTTGAAACCATTCCCTCTGGTCCTAAAAAAGTCATAGCTTTGTAATTAGGTCTGCAGGGACCAAATCCAGTCCAGATAAAATGTGTTGCATTCCACCTGCAGTGGAGCAGACTGGACTATAATATATGTGAGCAGAGTGACAAGATCACAATGAGCAGTCTATCTCTTCAGTAATGATCACTGTGAATCCTAAGAATGTCTAAAGAAAAGCATCTTTCTTTTGTGTTTGTAGCTCTTAGAGTTTTAAGTTGCAAGGAAAACAGTGTCTGCATAGATGATTATCTATGAAGTAAAGTAGAAAACCAAAATGTCACGGTCAGACTACTTAAAGCTCAGGTGGAGAATTTGTCTTGTCACAATTTTTATTTACTTTGGAAATTAAGTCATGTTTCTGAGGTCACTTTCTCTTTTTGTCTTTGTATCACTCTCGTTTGTACTTATTTGCTTTCTTGGAGCCCTGCAGAAATTCAGGATCATGTTCCACACTACTGCTCCCCTGAATGTTCCTCTGTTTCTAGGTCTTGGTTTTATTTAGCTTTCCTGTAGAATAAATTGACTGTAGATTTTGTTCTTCTTTTTGCAAATAATTATTTTTAAGCCTTGCTTTTTTCCATGAGAAACCTCATTGAATTGAGGTCAGTCATAGGTTTAAACTATGTGCGAGATTGAAGGATCAAGGCTTTTCTGTATTAATGCATGACTTGTGAACAACTTCCAAGTAATCTTTCTAGAACAAAATGACTGCATAAGGTTTCAATATGTTGGCTATTCACTATGTCCTCATTATTTCAGTATAGAATACTTTGGACAAATCTCTTTTGTAAGAGGACAGTTGAAGTACTTGGCAATTCACTCTTTTTTTTTTTTTTTTTTTTTTTTTTTGAGATACCACATAATCTGATATAGTACTGAAATATTGCCCTTATGATATTTGCTTCTATAGAGAATTTCTTTGAAAATGATAGTGCACAGCATTGATCTGTATTTTGTGGCATTTAAATGGTAACCATTACAAAATGAAACAGGGTTAGCATAAAATTTGTGTAGGGCTTAATTTATCCAGTGAAATTAATTAGAGCATTTAGTTGCTGAATGACAAATCATCATTGAGTAGTGAGCTTAGAACATAATTTTTATCAAAACTGTATTATTAAACGAAATACAAATTTTAACAGTTTACATCATACAGTTCAAACGCTTACATAAAGCTTTATGTTTGGCTCTCTCCGTGTTTGCATATTTCCTTCGTAAATTGCAGTTCTTTGTTTCTGCAGTGTTATAATTTATTTATATATGTGTTTGAATATTCTCATACATCAAACTATAAATATTTTAGCTTTTATTGTTAATACTGAAAATGTTTAAATTAGTGTTTTGAAGAGCTGAACTTTTTTTTTCCTTTCCATAGTATATTTAATCTCTGCATGCATTTTTATTCAGTTCTAAACATGATCATTTGACTGTAGTGTGACATCACATATTTCTGTACATTTCTGTGCCAGTAAGAGTTTCTGTTCATCCATTAGAAATATTAACTTAATTTGTTTAAAAATGAAAAGAGTAATGATAATAAAGCAACTCGTGTCACTGAAATCTACAGCTGGTATCTAGAAGTGAATAACTAGCATTGTACAAATATGGAACTGGGCATAAAATATAAGGATTGAAAACGCCATTGTTGAGACTTTTCTGGTCAAAAGTAATACAAATCTGGCTTGTGTAAATGATATGTGGGAAATGAAGATAGTTATTTAGTTTGATCACTGTGAGACAAGACAAAAGCAATGAGCGAATGGGAAAACTGAAGATAGAATTTTATTGGAAAAATACAGTCAGTTACTCCTGCCATTTTTGTTCACTTAAGAAGGAGCTGTGTTTCTTACAGTGTTTCTTCTTTGAAAAAGTGTCTTCCATTGTTTCCTTAGCAAAAAAACAACAACAAAAACAAACCATGTGATGTATATATAGAAGTCATAGTAGATTCTCTATTTCTATCACCATGAGCTGAGAATGGACACTTAGTGGTTTCCAAAATATCTCATTAATCTCTTCTGCTGCAGGGGAGTTATAATGACAGTCAGTGCATTCTTCTTTTTTCATTCAAATCTTTTGTGAGAGAAGGTTATGTAGAAGAAAATCTTGTTTTATTTTCAGTTATGAAGAAAAATGAAAAAATATCAGGCAGAGGAAAGACTACACATAAAATATACAGCTTATTTTGAGATAAAACTACTTTGCTATGACTTTATTATGTTGTCACAAACTTTTTATGCTGTCAAACTGCCAATATCTGAATATCTTCAGAAATCATTTTGCAGCTAGATGGAATCAACTTTTTCTGTTATCAAGTTTAATCCTTCAGAATACAAAGTGAATTTTGGAGGAATCATCATTTCTGCTTAGTTGTTTTGATTGGAGCCCTCCACAGAATTGTGTTAGTCAGAGCACCCAGATCTTCAGCAAGTATAAATGAAGTTTTTGCTAGCTGCCAGCTACCTAAGTTTAGTGCTTATTTTCTATGTCATATGTGTATTTCTCCCTCCAGGCACAAAATATTTGGGTCCATTCACAGGAGATCCCCATACGTGGGGATTTACTTATGGTGTGGCTGCTGTGTGGTGGTAATTTCCTATTTCTCTTGAATCACTGCTGCAGGAGTCAGGGCTGTCTCCAGCGACTAATGATAAGTTTCATCAAGCTGAATAAAGCACCTACTGTTACAATGAAAATATTTTGTCGTTTTTCTCTATGTTCCTGCCACATCCTGTCTTGCTGAAGCTTCTTGTTTACTTTCTGTGGCAACTGTGGGCTTCTGCTTCATCAGTCTGCAAACCTTTATAATTGGGTATAGGTGTGTGTTGGCATTTTTCTTCAAATGGCATGTGGTTTTGGAGATCTTCCACATGCTTTTTAATTGTTCTAAAGTGAATGGGATAAATAATATAAAAGATTCAATACAGTGCTGTAGGAAGGAGGAGGAGAGATGTGTGACCATCATTTCAAGAAAGTGAATTCTCATGAGCTCCTACAGTGTGAGTCTACAGAATAAAATTGTTGCTGGGCATGTTGGCTGGATGTGTAGATTTACAACATGAATCTTTGCAAAGAGGCACGTAGGGAGATGCGTGCCAAAAACAGATAGGCATGTACATCCCCAGAATACTAGGACCTGTTGAATAGAGGGATGTGGCCTTCACCCCCAGTTAGTGTTGTGCCAGTCACTGCAGAAAGTGGCTGTAGGAAAACACATGAGCTTCTCTCATACCTGGGTCTCGTGCAGTTCAAATTCTTGCAGTGATGCAGTGATCTCTAGAGTAGGTTTGTTCAGCTAATAAGCCAATACTAGTATCAGGCAGTTGAGCAAGTGCATTTACCAGAACTGTTGGCACTCAATAACAGCTCTGTACTTGCAGCTGCTTTTAACATGCTTCATCTATTCAGATGATAAGCTGCACAAAGGCTTGAGGCTATAGCTGAAGGAAACATGAGGGGAAACTAAGCTAAAAGCAGAAGTGTGTGCCTCTATCCATGAAGAGCCCTCACCCTGTACCATTTAGCAGTTCCCTTCTACACTTCAGGAACCTCTGTCTCTTGGTGTCAGTGCAAGTTTCCCCTTTGACTAATGTGGGTGCAGGATTTCACACTGAGCGCATGGAGTGGCCAAGTCATTGGCTGATGAACGTCTGTACACCAGTACTAATAGAAAGATCCTTGACTCAATAGAGAAGTAGCAATTGCAAAGTCATCAAAGAAGTAACTTCTGGTTGATTTCCATTTATTGCTCTAGCTGTGGTACATTACTGTGTGCTAGTTTTAAAAATCTCACCTTTACGAATGCTGTCTTTCTTCATTCATCGTACATGACTTTTACTGCTCCTGTTACGACCCTCAGTAGAAATCAAAGTTTCTTACTGTTGTAAAGCAGTTTGAAATTGCAGCCCTCAAGTCCTTTAAAACATTAATCCCTGGTTCCAGATTTTGTGAAATGCTGGCTATATGGTTAGTGTGCTGCAGTTGAAGCACACCTAAGGCAACACTTGAAGAAAATGATTAATAATTCTGGTTTGCATGAAATCAGAATGTGAAAATGCAGGTTCATGTTGTATTGCTTTGGTTGTAACGCTTTTTTTCTTTTTTTAAGTGAATTGTTTCTCCCAACTCCATTGCTTTTTTTCTTCATTCCACTGTAATTTGGACGTGCTCGTATATCTGTCAGTCTGAAGTGTAAGAGTGAACTGAGTTCAGAAAATAAGGGGAAAAAAAGGAAGGGTAGAGGTAGAACTTTGTGGTTTGTTGTTTTCTCTTGAAATCGTTGAATTCTTGTAAAAAGCTGCACAGGCACAGCAGATGAGTAGGACAGCAGAGGGCTACCAGTTTACTGAATTCTGCACAAAATATGGGAACTCCTTAAAATGTCTCTACTGGTGGGAACTTTTAGTAGACAGCATAGATTGCACCCAGTGAAGCAGTGTCTCTAAAATAAGTGTCAACGTTCCTTGTGTAACTCCTATGTTCCTTTCATAATTCTTGTGTATGTTCTGCAAGGTTTAGAGGAAGCTCACGTCTCCATCATTAAGGGGCTTGCACATGGACAGCCAACCCCCCTACTTTCTCAGTGTGCCCTTTCCAGGATGTTAATTTGCTTTTTTCTAAGAACATGGATTCTACTTGGTGCCAAATTTAGGCAGACTTTATCATGTGCATTTATAAACTTGATCTGGCCTGAAATACTTCACTGTAATGAAAACTATCGAGGTCAGTATTCTTCAAGCAAAGAGAACAGCAGTGCTGTTCCTTGCTTTCTCCTTTCTTCACCCAACAGCATTGTTGAGAATTTCTTATTCAAATCATCCAGCAGTCCTTCTGTTACAGCAGGAATTACAGCTCTGCCTGGAATTCTACTGCAGTACTTCTAGTCACAAATACTGTGCCTCAGCTACAATAATATCCCAATTTTCAGCATTCTGTACAATTGAGTAGCTACACTGGGGGCCAGAAAGATTTTGTATTGATGGTTTTCACAGCTGTTTGATCTAAAGGTTACTTTTACTGTGTTCTCTTTTATAGTAACTGAATGTACTTGAGTTTGTAGAAACAAACAGAAAATGTTTGCTGTTCTAACCCTTCCCCTCTCCTTTCAGTGACTGTTCCTGGTCACATGCTGGCACTGCTGTTCACAGCTGAGTGGGTGGTTATCTGTGCGTCCAGCCTCTTCTTCTTGTCTCTTTATCGATCCAGCTCTTCAGGAGCAAGGTTTACTGAGTGCAGTGCGAGATGCAGAGCCCTCAGAGTGGGAAGCAGGACCTCTCACCAGGCAGCCGTGCATTTGCTCATCTTGGAGATATTTATTTATTTATGTATTTATTTTGTGATTTGAGCTTTGTGTTAGATTTAAACAAGCAGAAGCAAAGGGAGGGTCTGTGTACATCTGCTGTCTCTACTGCAGCAGTAGTAAAAAGGAATTTACTGCCTGTCAGAATGGTTAGTGGCTGGGGGATGGTCTGTTCTCAGGTCGAACTGTGGGGGTTTTGTTCTTTCTGATTCCCTCTGAGCTCTGTGCAGGGAAGGGCACTGAAATTAGGAACAGTATGTGGCAGGGGCAGTTCTCTCTGTGCTGAGCTAGATTGACTGTGCCATTTGTATGTTTGCTGTGATGATGATTTCAGAGGGGATGGAGAAAAATATACAAATGTTTTAAATAACAAAAATAGTAACTAATCCTACAATGCTGTAATTGACATCTAGCTGTACATGAGTACAGAGTAGCAAATAATTAGCATGAATGTCAGTATTCTGAAGGCCCCAAGAACTGTTCTGTGGTTTTAACTTGGTATGGAATTTATGTGGATGAGTCCTGGGATACACAGAATATTCAGCTGGATGCATTATGGCGATCTATAAATTACACAACATGATTTAAAGCTCAGCTTCACAAAAACAGGATAAATTAATTGTTTTATGTATATCAGGCCAGCTATGTGGTTATGGACTCAATTACGTAATTACAAGCTGAAATTTATCCTGTACTTCCCCTCTGTTATTGTTGATCAAGGTAATCGTATACTTTTATTTATTACCCTGTAGCTATGTGCATAATTCCCATTTGACAGCCCGTTGTGACAGCTTGTTGAAATAGGCTCCAGACTGCAATTAGCACCATGTGATATGGTTAGGCCTCAGTGCCACCTCTTGTGAAATATTTATAAATATTGCCAATTGGATGCTTATTTATAGCATGCTTGTTTCTTTTTTATTACCTTGAGAGAAACAAGATTTGTAGGAGCAGATGATACATCTTTCATCTGGCTAACTGATGAGACTTGCAGACAAGCTTTCGGACACAGACTCTTTCCCAGGTCTGTGAAAAATAGGCCTTATAATGCCAATTTGATCAACTGTTTATTCTGCCCACCAAAAAGATTTGTGGCAATGATGGTTGCTGTTCTTTCTTTGGAGAAGACTCACGGAAGACTACTTGTGAGCTGGGGTAGTGGTCACATGGAACGAAGGTCTAAAGACTCTATAAAATTTCCTTTCTGTTGCTCCTTCTCATGGACGCTCTGCTGGGATCTTTCTTCAGTGAATAGTGCTTGAAGCAGTTGCATTTTTGTGCCTCAATTGCATACGGGCACAGGCTTGCTTCTTTTGGAGAGAGTACACAGGAGAATCAGATTTCAAAATGGCTGCTAGAACTCTGACAAAGAGAGCTTTTCTTACCCTTGGTAGGCTCATTGCATGTTGCCTGATATGAATCCATTTCCTACAAGATCAGGTGATGTCTTTGCCATGTTTCTGTTTGCAGAAAAGTTTCAGGTAAAATTTCTAATATCACTTGGAGTTAGTGGAGTTGTTCAACTTTGTTTTGGATCTGGAGTGGAGTGTGTGTTGCTGCAGTCCATTAATAGATTTCCTTATGGTGATGGTATGACGCCTTGTGGCTTTGAAGATCCTTAAAAATATTAGAGCTTATTCCCCCTTAACTCAGAACTGATTGCTGATGCTTTTCCTGAGGTAAACAGACTTCATCGTAAATAATTGTTCTATTTTTGACAGACCTCAGACAATAGTGTGAAATTTTCATTTGTGCCCCTCTGAAAAATTTCAGAAGTTATTATCATGCAGAGTAGACTGCAGAGCATGGAGAATGTGAACAACCCCATGATGTGGCTGTTAAATCAGATCGAGAGTTTGTATTTGCCTGGCACTTGGCTTCTCTAGGCACTTGGTTGACGGCAAGCTGGCTGGAATCTCATTTGCATTAGACACGGGCAATCTTTGCTTATTTAAGGGCAGGAAAAAGAAGCAACAGGTCATTTCTACTCTTGCTAATGTGTTATGGTTGTCAGACATGTATCGATCTCAGCTCTTGTGGATTGTTTTGTGACTTAACATAAAGGTAGAGTTTTAAGTCTTGATTTCAGAACCGCTATTTTAACTCATCCCCTTGAAAGTTAGATTCTTCTCTTAACTCACAGCTCCATCTGCTGTTGGTGCATTTTGTTATATTCAGTCTCCCCTGTCCATCTTCAGGTTAGTTTTTTTAAAATTCATTCACGCAGATAAAACTGCTTTTTACTAGTGCACTCTTTTGTCTGGGGCCTCCTTTTGTCCTCACTGGTCTTCCACAAGTCTCTGCCACTTTACTCTTTCCTATGAGTGAGTACTGTGAGTACCATCATGACACACCTCTAACTAACAATTTTAGGTGTTAGTTGAATCTATAAGTTGGATCATTTAGGGTCAGAAACAAGAATGGTGCATGGGGAGACTGTTTTGTGCATTGTGCTTAACGTCTGTTGGAAAAAGCTTCTCAGCTGTGAACACATCTTTTTTTCTTGATTCTTATGTCATTTTCCTGTTCTTTTGTGTTGATAATTGTCTTGATAAAATTCAGTTTTACTTCACTCATTCCAATTTGAAATGATTTCACAGATTAGATTGCTACTTTGATATCATTTCCCCATTTACTTCTTTTCCTGGCTTCTTAAGCATTGAATACCAACTGCACTTTTTTACTTTCAGGGCTCTTTACTGAGATTCCCTGTGGCCTTCACTTCTGCTCTGATTCACTACATAATAAGATACATGCCTTCACTCCTGAACAGTCCAGGTCCCAATCCTTCTTTGCTTACTTTTTGCATTCTCAACTCAAGACCTCTTGTAGCAAAAGATGCTATCATAACATCTGGCAAGCTGCATCATCATCCTTCTTCAGTTCCTCATAGAAAGTCTCTTTTCTGTAAACAAACCAGTGTTTCAAGGCAGTGACCAGTGTTATCAGTTTAGTTCCATATGCCTCTGGCAACTTTTCCCATGAGATGATTAGGTCACGGAATATCTTTGGCTCTGTTCTAGTACAATGCTACAGAAAATAATGTGTAGCCTATGACTGCAGTTCCAAGGTGGTGTGGAAATACAGATGATATCTTAATATGCTCTTTATAAATATTTTAGTTGCAACTAGTTTCATAGTTGTGGGTGAAACCTGACTGTGGCAAGCAGGATGGTTAGAAATATGGGAATGGATGTGCAGAAGGATCATGGTCTTCATTCTGTAATGCATCTCTTGTTCATGCTGTACTCAACTCTGCTTTACTGAGCCTTGCACTTCTGTAGGGAAATCTTACCAACTCTGTTGCTCATCTAAGGAACACATGAAACACAATTAAAATCAGCTAGCATTTATTCTGGGAAGCTATAAATGTGACAGCACTGTTCATCTGCTTCTTTGTGATGACTATTAATCATTCAGGATGCTTTATGAATGTTAAAAAAACTGCTGTGGCACAGTGCAGTGGAGAATGGCATGCTTCATCCAGAACTTCCAGCACTGCTAGCCATAACCTATCTTTTTCTATGCAAAAATACATAGCAAAATTTTTCCCATGAGACTTGTAAGTGTTGTAACTGAATCCTGTTCCTAAGTGTTTATCCTGATACTGTGCTTTTGTGGATTGTGTGGGGGAGTGTTTTTGCCATTAGTGAGATTTAGCAGATGACAGAATATTTTATAATGAACTTCTTTTTGTTTTATTGCTTCACAGAAGGAAGAGATTCCCAGCACATCAGCCTAATTAGACCGCTGTTTTCCCATCCAGTCCAGAACTACTTTGTAAGTTGTTTGTAAACTAGAAATTGAAAGATAAGCAGAATTTGTAAAAGTGATGCTATAGCCCCCTTGTCCCTCTCCTCCCCTTCCTCCATCTTTCTCCCCTCTCCCTCTGTCTCTGAGCTTAAGCTTTGGGTATGTTATATCAATCTCTTAATCTGCTATAGATTTATTGGTGTATGACCTGGTTTCAATACATTACCCCATGATAACTAAACTGAAATTGATTAACAGTACTAGAGAACAAAGAGACTGTTACTTTGGGAAACAATTTCTAGGTTTTGATTGTTTCACGGTGATGCTGGCTTACAATATTTTATTTTTTCAGCCTACTGCCTATTCTTATTTCTGTGGAAATATACAACTAACCTGATTGGGAGACCATTTTTTTCTTAAACTGCAAAGGAAAACACGTATATGCTTTTTTTATGGTGTCATTACAGCTGCAGTAGCTTAGGTGATGTGAAGAAACAAACAACTGACTGATGTTCTAAGAAAAGTTTGAGAGCTGGTAGTGTCACTGGTGTCACTGAAGACTTGGTAGCCTGATCCAAGAACATAAAATATTCAAGACCCAAAAAAGACAGATTTTTAAACTGAGGAGCCAGCTTGAGTGGCAGTGACTATATGACTATATCATATGAGGTATGAACTTCTGCTGCCCTGTAATTGGTGGATTGGTAAATTTTGAGGCAGCTGATAGTATCATTTTCACGGAGAACTTTATCAGTTTATGAAGAAGATGTCAGGTATCATGGCTATGTGGGGGACCAGCTTGTGAAGAGAAACTTTGTGAAGTAACAGAAATACAGATGTACGTTTCTTACAGCAAAGCTACCTAGGCAGCTAGTGGGATTCCAGATGCATTCCCAAATTGCAGCTCACCTAAAAAAAAAAACCAAAAAAAACCAAAAAAAACAAAACCCACCACTGTACCATAGGTTTGGCACTTGCCTAGCTTTTGTTTGATTTACAGTAAGCTCAGTAATTCTCATGACAAAATCAAGCCAAGAAAAAAACGATTAGGGAGATGCTTCATCTAGTTCTTGCTCTCTGTAAATAGGGACATCTCTGACTGAATTTTGAACTCTGTTGTTGTGAATGAGTGTCATGTAATACTGGCAACAGATGAAGCTGCTGAAGTGCAAGGCATACAGGCTAATAAAAAGTACTGGATCAGTGACCTACATCGAGAGAGACTTTTTCATGTTATCTTTCATTATGTAGGTCAGCAACTATCCAAGATTTCAAGACCAATGGAATCCTTTTCCTCCAGTCATAAGAGTTGACTGTAATTAGCATTACTTAGTTTGTTACTACCTTACCATGGTTATTACAGCCTGCTCAGTTTAGGATGCATTGAGTATAGTGCCTAAACTTTTCGCTCTAGAGAAGATGATGTGCAATGAATGTTTTGTAATTCCCTTAGATTTGCTGTTGGAAATGTGTCTATTCCTGCAGACAGTTCACTGTGATGCACCTGAATATTTCACTCTTTAATGCATATCTGTTTGTCACGATAGCTCATTCCCATAGTCTCTAATTAGTTTATTAAATATTCCTGGAGAAGTTAGGATGATGTTCATTGATAAACTGCCTAACAGTCACTGTGGAATGACCAGTCTGCTTAAATGCTCTGGTCTATTGGATCAGTATCACTATGGGTTCTGGATTGCCAAAGCAAATCTCACTGTGAGCAGTGGAGAAAATTTGGATCTTCTCTTCTACCATCAGTACTGTGCAGAGAAGTCCGTGCATACCCAGCAGTGAGGGGCAAAAATAGTAACTACTTGGTACAGTCATTACTTTGACCTGGCCTTTTTCATGCATAGAAATGCTTCAACTCTGGGCCAAACAACTCAGTACTCACTGATCTCGTTTTCCCAGCACCATAATCTCAGTGGATATACCAAGTGGGTATTGCTGTACTTTTTTTTCCTCTTTGGCATAACATGAGTCAAGTATCACTGTGAATGCCTAAACTGAATCTGTTTGTTTTACTGTTAAAGTTTAAATCAGTGATTAGAATAGTTGAAAAAATGGATCTTTTTTCCTGGAAATACAGTTAGTGCTAGGCAGTACTCACTAATACAAGCTTTAGAAATTGTGGGTGGATGTTATTTTCCCAAGGGGTGAAATAGATGACAATAGCATGGCAAATGACAAATAGCACCATAAGTCTCTTTTGGCATTCAGATGAGCTAAAAAGAATACATGCTGTTCAGAAATCAAGTGGATAACAGAGTACTTGGCTGTGGTAGAACAGGGTCCAGGCTCAGTTCAGAAAACATTTGTATTGTTGCTGAGCTGCAGGGTTTGTTTGGTGCGTATGGATGCCTGTGTGTGTGTATCTTGTAAAATGAAAATGTGCCTCTAATGATTTAAACTTACAAATACCAAACATAATTTGGTTATATTTGGGCTTACTTCTAAATTAAAGTGCTACTTGAGTATAAACAAGTATTTATCTAAAAGTAAACAAAACAAGCTGTAGCATCTGAGTCCAATGCTAAATCTCTAACATGATTCTGTAGCCTATGAAGGTTCATCTGAATGAACTACATTTACATTCTGTGTAAAGTTGTATGGTTGTCCTTGCTGGCTTTGAATATTTTGTGTGTCAGAAGCCTGAATGAACCTTTCTCAGAATCAGATAGGATTGTTTTTTTTAACAGCAAGAGTTAAAGTGTGAAAGCCTGCATGTGAGATCCTCACAGTACAGCAGGTATGAGTTGATTTTATTTAGCTGCACAAGAGCACACAGTGGCTGAGATCTGTTTAGTGCAGTAATTTGCTGATAATATTGGGAAAGAGGGCTTGTATTCAATAAGCATTTTTTAAAATATGGAGTTTAAAACATCTCATTCCAACTGTTCCTTTGTCTCATCCTTCTTGCTTGATCAAGTGGTTTGGTGGCTTTACAATTAACAAACTCCTTGCTTTGAAATACCCTTGGTGCTTCAGTGTGAGTTGCCTAGCAGTGTCTTTCTGCTGATACAGCTGGAGCTTTTGCCTAGGAAGGATATGTATGCCACCTTTCTGTTAAAGGTTACCGCTTTTGGTCCTTAATCTCCTTAATAAATGCTTAGAAGTTCAGTAGTCTTTTGTGAATTTCTTTTTCTTTTTCTCCCTGCAGTTTCTCTTTTTACAGTTAATTATTCAGAGTCCAGAATGAGGCATTTTATTGTGGTCAGGATGAGTAACAAAAGGAACAAAAGCTTGCAATTTGTAACAAATTTTCATGCAATTTAACATCAGTTGCTACAAAAAAAAAAACCAAAAAAAACAAAACTAAACTAAAAAACATACCTTGCCTTTTTCTTTCTGTTTATCAAGTACACTTGGTAACATACCTTGATGTTCTCTGCTATTGGCAGTGTTTTGTATTCTGTTTGCTGAGCTGGTGAAGTCTAAATGTTTCGTAAAAGCCTCATGGGGAGAAGAAAACAAGCAATTTCTCCTTCATGCTGCAGGGATATTAAGGCCTCATAACTTCTTACTGTCAGAGGTGGGAGCCAGGGAAAAGGAAGGTGGGCCAGTTTTGCAGAATTAGGCAAAAGAAGAAAAAATATAAGCAAACCACAAGCAGCAATTTATTGCTATAGTTTTAATCTAATTTACTGAGTCATTCTTCTGGCTGGAAATTTTTTCATTCTCATGTTCCATTGTGGTTTGATGGTTTTGAAACCATCATAAAAATGAAGTGAAGCTTGGCGGAAAAGATACAGGGAGAGATATAGGCTGCAGTCTCACTGCCCTCCCTCCTTGGGTACCTGTGCCTGGGTTGCAAGGGTGGAAATTTGGTCCGAACTAGCAAATCAGATATGTTAGCATGGTTTCATGTTATTTAGAACTTCTTTGTGTGAATGTAATGAATCGATAATATACACTTGTGGAAAAAGACCCACCAAGGAAACCATTTAAGAAAGAACATTGCCTGTGGCTCAAGGCCTCTGAGCTCTAAAAAGCAGAAGAATATTCTAAGAAAAATGTGGTTACTTGATTGGTCTGATCAGGTCTTCTCCCCGCTAGGTATCACCTCGTGGCCACTATTGATGGTTAAATCTTTATAAATTCTTGCATGGTGGTTGTATTATTGGATGGATACTTCTTTAATAGTTAAATCCAGTGGTTCATTTATGCTTATCTTCTTCTCCATGCAAAAATAAAAAATGTAGAGGTGACATGTTGTCCCTAGCAAGTGTAAGGTACAGCATACACCAAATTGCAGGGAACTTTCAGAGGGAGCAAAAAGTTTTTCTGTACAGTATTTGTTTTCCTCTCCTCTCGTGTTGGATAAGCTGTTTGTTGCCATCCTGTGGACTCCATCCCTGTAATCAGTAATGAACACAAACAAGGGATGTATTTGGCCCCTTGACAGTGGAAAAAAGCTATGAGCTGGCTGTGCGCCCTGAAGATGGATGCTTGTAAAACTGGCATTGTTCAGTCCTAAGGTATTGATAAAATCACTTGTGCCCCAGCACTTTGGTAATAGAAGTGCTACCATGCGGCTGCCCTGTTGTTTCTTCTTTTCAGTTTGAGAAAGGGATAAGCTAGAGAGCATGTGGACACTCAGTTAACGGCTAAAGATCCTTGTCTGGCAACATCTTAACATCTGGTTTGGGTTGGAAGGGTCCCTTAAGATGATCTAGTTCCAACTCCCTTCTATAGGCAGGGACAGCTTCCTCTAGACCAGGTTGCTCACAGCCCCACCCAGCTTGGCTGTGAACATTTCCAGAGAGGGAGCATCCACAGCCTCTGGGCAACCTGTTCCAATCAGATGTATCCATCTGATAGCCCTGTTTTGATATTAATAGCCGTGTTTGATATTAACTGAAAGTTTAATGTGGGCAAGTGCTAGCAGTGATTATACCCCTCCATTCAAAGATCTGGGATCAAGGCCTCCATAATCTATCAGATTGCTTTCATATAAAACAGCAAAAATCCTATTTAGGGTGATGCTTTTAATTGTTTACAAATTGATGTGGACCTGTCTATTCAGAGTGAGTCTCTAGCCTCTTATTTAGCTGCTTGGCAGGACAAGGGGAAATGGTTTTAAGTTGAGGGAGGGAAGATTTAGTTTGGATGTCAAGAGGAAGTTCTTTACAGAGAGAGTGGTGAGGTGCTGGAACAGGAACCTGTCCCTACAGGTGTTCAAGGCCAGATTGGATAGGGCCTTGGGTAGCCTGGTCTAGTATTAAATGTGGAGGTTGGTGGCCCTGCCTGTGGCAGGGGGGTTGGAGATTCATGATCCTTGAGGTCCCTTCCAACCATGGCCATTCTGTGATTCTGGTTGCTTATTAACAAATGAACTCATAAGTTCTGAGATTTAAAACACAAATGTTAAAGGTATCAGTATGACTGAGTTCAGCTAGTTCTGTCTGGCACACATTTCCAGGTTTCTGAGATAAAAAGGAAAAAAGCAAACAAAGCAAACAAACAAAAAATCCTAAGCATGCACGGACTTGATATACTACCTTGGATATTATTACCAAACAGTGGTGTTACCTGAGCTAGCGAGCTATTAACAACTTGGCCATGAGATATTTCTCTTTTGCTATATTGCTATAGTATCTGAAAATCAGCAACGTAAGAGAGCCCTATGACTCCATCAGGTTTGAAAGTAGACTAATACACTACAAATACACTGCCTAGAACTGAAATAAACTGTGACTGGGGAAGCATTTGTAAGAGTTAAATTTGGGAAGGTCAGATCTAAGGAATTAAGGGTGTAGTTTTCTGAAAGTCTTTAAGTACTTGCAGCTGTTAGTGGGGGGGACCTCATTTTAGGAATGAATCCTGTAATTCTTTGCCTGCTTCTTTGAATTGATAACAATAAATGAAACAAATAGAAATATTTGTTTGTAAAAGAACCAGTTTGGGTTCTTTTGTTTGTTTTCTTTTGCCAGTCTATCTTTTTTTCCCACACCTCACAGAAATGTTCTATGGTGATGTACATTTTGTTATCACTGGAAATTCATAGTGATTTATTTGCATTCAAGAAAGTAAACTTTATTGCGGTATGATACTTGCAACTATCCAAGTCTCAAATCTCTTTTTAAAGATTATTTTTTATATTTTGGTCTATAATAATTTTGGTTACTTCAGTATAACATATACTGCCTGCACACATACAAATATGTGTTTTCTTCGTAGAACAAAATTATGTGGCTTCTTGCCAAGAAAACAGATTTCCTGGCTATTTTCCTGCATGTGTCTTGGTCTGTCCAATTAACTCAGCACAAAACACATTTGCAGAGGACCTGTTTGCTAGGTAAAAAATTTGAGTAACTTCCTTGACCCTGTGCTGGGAATATTAGTCATGGAGGCTGGCTGAGTTTGCAAAGAGAAGGAGGGAATAAAACCAACATGACCCATCTGGTTGCACTCATTTAAATGAGGCAGACCCCTGATGATCCCCCTGAGTAAATAATAATACTAATAAATATTTTTAGAAGGATCTCTTTGCTCTACCCTGCCCTCTGCTTATAACAGGGTAATGCTTTACATACATATAATAGATTTTCAGGAGTCTGATCTCCCAGTTTTTATCGTCCTCTACCCTTCAATGCAGACTCATCTTTGTCGGTTTTGATTTTGTTTGATTTTTTCAGTGTGCACTGTACTTTACAAGTAACTCTGAATCTTGTCTTGGCCTCAAATGGAAAAACGGTTCAACTTGTGTATGCTATGATTGTTAGGAATGAAAACTTTATTTCGTAGTGGCAACGGGAATTGTAACTCTTCAACTGTGCTAAGTGGTGAAAATGTACAGCCAAAAAATGAGATGTAAGATCTTTTGTTAGACTGCTTTTGAGTTCTGGGATGACAGAGCCTATTTCAGTCCAAATGTCATTCTAAGGTTTCCATGGAGTTTAGCGATGTCAGAGAAGAGCAAGACCTGAGTGCAGTTTGTGCTAAATGGCAAGGCTGTATCGTGTTATAGTGGAGAAGTGTTGTCTTTTTGCATTTTTATAAACCTATGGACAAATAAAGCGCATTTTCTTGATGGATTGCAATTTGGTTTTGATTTGTGTTTACTCTTAGCTGAAGTAATACTTCTACAATGTGCTTGTTTTCCTTCAGTTCACCTCAGTGCAGTATGTGATGATTTCAGACTCTGAGATTCTATACCATCTATTTTAGCTTTCATTGTGGTTTTCTTTGTGTACAATATTTTGTTTATTGTCGTATTACCTTATTGATTTTCTGCCTGCACTGAGTTACCTTGTCCTAAGCATGATGTGTAGGTTTCTCTGTGAGTATTTTGGCAACTTAGAGGCATCAAAATTAGGAGTAGTAGCTCTGAGTTCTCTGACATTTCAGAGCTGCAACGGAAGGTAGTAGGAATAAGAGGAGCAGAAATGGCGCAGTGAGAAATTACAGAAGTTGTAAGTCTAGAACAGGCATAATTAAAAGGTAACATTTGACCCTCTTAGAATTTAAAAACTTTTACAATTACCTTCAGTTTTATAAAAAATAGTCTCTGCTCTGGAGAGATTATTGGCAAGGAACTATGTGTTGTAATCAGTAGCACAGCATACTCTTATGGGGAACTTGCAAAGTGATGGGGGAGGAATTAGAAGGTCTCAAGTTAGCTTGGATCCGCTGAAACTGTGTAGGATTTTAGCCAGTCCTGAATGGGAAGCAGGCCCTGCAAACAGTGTTGATTCCCTGTTATAGCCTAGCTATTCCAGTTCCACAACAGTGGCTTTGCTGTGCATTAGTTTAGGGGTTCTTGTAAAGTTAAGGTTGTAAACAGTAAAACTCAGCAGGCATTACTTAAATTTGACTAGTTTTATTATCTTTGAGAAGTGTCCTAGAGTCATAGAATGGTTTGGGTTGGAAGGGGACCTCAAAGATCATCTAGTTCCAACTCTCTGCCATAGGCAGGTACGACCTCTAGGTGAGTCACTAGATCAGATTCCCCAGGTCCCCATTCAACCTGGCTTTGTATACCTACAGAAAAAGGGCATCTGCAACTTCTCTGGGCAGCCAGTCCCTCACTGCCCTCTCAGTGAAAAAATTCCTCCTGACATCTAAACTGAATCTTCTCTCCGTTAGTTTAAAATTCTTTCCCATCTTATTGCTGTTTACTCATGTAAAAAATTGATTTCTCTCCTGCTTATAATCTATCTCCCTTTCAGTTCTGGGAGGCTGAGGTGAGATTTCCCTGGAGCCTTCTCTTCTCCAAACTAAACAAGCCAAGCTCCTTCAAACTGTCTTTGTAGGAGAGGTGCTTCAGCCCTCTGACTGACCCTCCTCTGGACTCTCTCAAGAAGCTCCGTATTTCTCTTGAGTTGAGAGCCCCAGGCCTGGATGCAGTGCTCTACATGGGGCCTCACAAGGACAAAGCAGAGGTGAACAATCACCTCCGTCTCCTCAATAGCCACTTTTGGTGCAGCACACGATAATGCTGGCCTTCCATGCTGCAAGTGCACACTGCTGGCTTGTGCTAAGCAGTCCTGGTAGAAGAAAAACTAAGTCCTTCCCAAACAGGCTACTTTAAAGAAGCTCTTCTCCCAGTCTGTACACGTATCTGGGGTTGCTTTGTTGAATCTCATTAGGTATATACCTTTCGGATTTGTCAGGGTTGCCAGAAAGTGGGAAAGATAGAAGTCTTAGGAGCGGATGAAGATTTTATGCTCAAGATGGATTCAATTATATTACTAAGCCACTTGCTGCTTTTATACAGCGTTGTCTATAAAAAGGTACTTGTGCATATGTGCACACATACTGAGGCATGATCAGAATAACAGTTATTATGGTAAACAATGTCAAGCCTCTGCTTTGCCTGTTTGTCTTAGAAGACAAAATACAAAAACAGAGATCAATCTGTTCCTGAACATACATTGCACTTCAATCACCATACTTGCATCTTATTTCTTAACTTTAATTGTAACAAAAACATATTCTATGTAGAAGAGAAGCAGCAAATTATGTAAACCTATTTTTATGACTATACAGATTGGCAAAACATACTTATTTTTTAAAGAATTTATTTCTTGGAAAGCAGAGTGACAAGGTACCTCTGAACTCAGATCCTTTTTATGTCTGAGTTCAGCAGAAAAGGAATTTCTTGCCTTTCTCCACCCAGACCAGTTTCTAAATTCCTGAAATGCAAAGCTTACACAGCAGGAGAATGGTCTACTCTCATACAGACCAACTGACGGCTCCTCCTGAAAGATCAGGACCTGTTAATACATTCCACATGTTCTCTGTCCCAGTTTTTCAAATCAATTATTTTGAAAAGCTAAGTAAGCCTATCTTTATTTTGCAGGAAATGTTTGGTGCCATTAGGCGGCAATGCTGCTGAAAAGAACAAAGCTGGAACAGCTTTTGATAGAGTCTGCTGAGAAATGGCTATTTGCTATACAAGTGATATGAACCAGGACTGTTTGTTCTCACTGGGTGCTGAGCACTTGGAAATTCAGGCACAGCACAGCACAGGCATTTTGCTCATGAACCTAAAAATGAGTGACATTCTCCTAAAGTCTTAAGTTTTGATCAACTTTGAAAATCTGACCCCAGTTGTATAGTGTGAATGTGTGCTATATGGCTGTTGGTACAGTAATGCAGTTGTATCTAGCTGTTACTGAGAGTGTTAAAGACTGTTTATTACTTGACCTGAAAAAGGGAGAAATCTCTTCTGAGATAAAACTCTATGAAGCAGTATTGTGTTTTTGTGGGTCTGGTCACAGTGGGTTCGTGAGTTTAATACTTAGATAGCTGGAGCTGGCACAATGTGGGACGTGAAGCCTAGGTGAAGCAGCTACAGACTGTAGTCTTATTTCCTGTGAGAGATTAAGGTTTAATGAAATGTTCTGTAATCCATAGCAGTGTTGAAGCATGCTTGTGCTCAGTAAATGGATGGAAGAAGTGTGGAGTAGAGAAAAGTTGTGGAGACTGTTTTCAAGTACAGTCCTTCAGGAGAATAATTCTTCACATCTACTGAGTCATGCAGATGGTTGCATAATTGATTGACATTTTATATGCAAGTATCCTCCGATCCATCAATTTCCTCCCTTCACACGTTGCCTTTTCACTCAGTTCTGTTACTGGTATACCGTGTGTGGCAATGTTTTGGTATGCTGAATTTACGTGACCAAATACAAAGTTCATTTAATCAAATATAAAGTCATGGCCCAACAAACACAGATAGGAATCCCTAAGCTTGCAGCTCAGCATAGTATCTTTTGTAATCTTTCTGCTTTTCAATAGTTTGCTATGGAGAGGACTAGTCAGATGTCTGTTTCCACCTCCTTGCATTGCCTGAACAACCAGTTTTTGTTCTCTCTTTACCTTTTGTACCAGTGGTTTTCTGATGGCAAGGACTTGTGTAGAGACCTTCACTGGTGGGCTGTCCAGCAGAGTGAAGCTGCTGATAATATAAAGAAAAGAAAGGGGAGGGACCTTCCTTCCCCTCAGGCCAAACTGCCTAAATCAGGTGTGAGAGTTTTTATTGTTCTTTTTCTGGTGTGTGGTGTTGATATGTTTTTGTTTTTTTAGAAACTAATTTCCTTCCTCTGGGAAGCAACAAAGAATTTTTGTGTAGGAAACCTGTAAAACTGATAGTGGACAGATGCATGAACTAGAAAGGAACATCAGGCTTCAATCTGTAGCCGTGTCAGTTGTTGGTTGGCAGAAGTTAGGAGGGGCTCTATGTGGGAATCAGACCTGGGATTTCTAGTGTTGGGTGTCTGACATGGGCGGTCCTCAATACAAGGATCAGAATTTCCCTTTAGAGACATTAATGTTGTGCCCTTTGAGTCCAACATTTATATATGAAAGCAGACAATTTTAAGTGTACACTGCAGATAGCTGCATGGCTGACTACTTCTTTATCTTCAGCGTGTGGAGCTTTACTGGCCCAGCCAACATGCAAGCATTTTTCTTGCACGCTCTTTGCCTATTCTGTCCTTTTAAAACAGGACTCTGTAAGTCAATATCTCATCTTTATTTTGTTAATTTTGCACGCCACTGTAATCAAGTTTGTTTACTACATGGCTTTTCACTTAAGCGATCAATGATTTATTGAGTGCAAGGTTTTGATATTACCTGTGTCATGAAAGTTACCTATTATTTACACGTTCTTAAGAAAGAAGAGTTACTATTTAGTAACAGCCTTGATGATACTCTGACACCTGCAGAATGAACAGTCTCTGACTCTCACAGTTTGTACTCAATAAAATGGTCAGTCATGTTAAGTCAGTGATGTCCATTTAGCCATAGTAAATCCACTTGAATGTGACAGTTTAAGACTTCAAGATTCTGTTCCTTTTATCCTCAGTTGATTTTTGAATTTAAAATCTTCAAAGGGTTTGTATCAGTGAGCATGCTCTGTCCTCTATTATCTTTGTGCTGCTGCTGAGGTTGCAAAATGATTACCTAATATTTCTGTTGTGGCATAAGCAGGGTTTCTTGGGGTGCCACAGGGCCTGCAGCTAAACTGGCAATTGAAACAAGATCTGACATGAATCTTTGTATGCCTTGCCTGTAAGATAGGCCTACATGCATGGTATATTTTTAATGGCTCATGAATAGTCAAAGATGAGAGAGGGAGAGAAGAAATTGGAATAGTCAGAATTTGAAGGACACAAGAAACTTCTCTCTGAAGAAGAGACATAGTATGATGATAAAGGAAAAGAAGAAATAAGATGGGTATGAGAGTTTGTCAAGACAAAGGGACTTGAATCACAGCAGTGAAACCAACTAATTCAGCTAGGTGGGAGGTCTTTGAAGAGCTGGAGGACATCTGAGCATGATGACAGGCAGAAAACAGATATCTTGGGAAAGGTGCAAAGTGGGCAGCAAGGGTTATGTTATACGCCTACAGTTTGAGAATATGAGAGGAAAGCTGTTTTTCCTACCGCTGATTGATAATAACTTGCAGTCAGTTTGGAAATGTGATTTATCATAGAAGGGTCCCAGCAGTTAAGTCAGTACTTTCTTCTGTACCTCTGATATGCTCGCTCGAGAGAATTACTTGCTTCATCTGCACCGTGAAGTGTGGCTACAAATGTTGTTAGAAAAACCAGCAGAAGATTAAAGGCAAAACAAGCTCAAAGATACTCTGCATTTGGATCCAACTTTGCTGTTTCTGTTTCAGTACTAAAAATATGAGTTCCATGTCCAAAACCTTTTCTGTTTTTTTCTGCTATTCTCAGTTAAAGAAACTGCATAAAATCTGTTAACTTCATCTCACTGTAATAACATTATCTATGAACGTAATGCGGATAATTACAAGCCTCACAATCCACTAGAAATAAGTAGGTTCTTTTGGTTTCTGTTTTCTTTTTTTACCTTCTGCTCCACAACTTTTTGTGTATGTTTCTTTTAAATCCAAACCTATACTTGAAGTTTTTTAAGTCTATGGGAAAACAGCGAAGAAAGCATGAGGGCCACATGAGGGAATTCCATATTTATTTTTGGCATGTGTTTCCATGAAGAGGAGGCTTCTATTGACGCAGAACATTTCTTCCTTTATTTTTTTCCAACTTGCAAATGTTGTTGAAGCATTAATAGTTAGTTCCTTGCTGTCAAGATTCCAGAACGAATGTTTGCATAGTAGAATGGATGTAATATTTGTGTAACTTTGAAAACAGCTTTTGGGCTGGTGTTTCATAAGCAGGGTATGAAGCTGTAGAAGCTGTATTGCTTCTGAAATGCATGTTGCATATACAGAATTGATCAGCTTATAGACAGATGATATACCACAGCTGCTGTTGCAATGCCAAGTACAAAACACCAGCAATAGAAAAACAAATGTGTGTGCTGTTAAAGGTGTTATCCTTTTCTATGTAAAATATTCTTCATTATAGCTAAGGACTTAGGTTTGACTTACCGCGATTTTGCCTAGGGGACTTGGCATGAAACTGTAGAGTTAGAGCCTTGGAAGATAATACATTGAATATAGGAAAGGTAATAGCTGTATTTCAAATTAAAATCTTCACCTGGAGCATCTGGAAATCTGTGGAGATAGTAATTTACAACCTATGGGAAATTATTCCAAAATGATCATTTTAAAAACAGATTTGCAGAAGATGTGCCTTGGCTTCAACTTGGCATTCTTTTAGAAGTAAATAAAAAGTAACAAATTCATGAAGAGGTCCTCTGGATTGCAGGGCCGCTTTTTTCTGTGGCTTGTAGTTAATTAGCAAAGTCAAGCAAGGTGGTGGAGTGCATTCAGAAGTGCTGTCCTTTTGAATGCAAACATCAGAGAAGCTGATCTGTTCCGAGGTGAGTCTGCACAGTGCTTGCCAAGCCCCAGCTGCACCCAGGGCTTTGTGCATTAAATACTGCCCGGGAGACTCGCTCTGTTTTGAGGACCGGTGGAGAAATGAGAATCCCATTTCAGCAGACCTCTGATTTGGTGTGATGCCTGGTTCCTAGCACTGTAAGCTAGAAGCCCAGTGGCAGTGGCCAGCAGGTGCAGGTCTGTGTACAGTACATGCTGGTGATTGCCTTCCTCCAGCTCTGCCTGCAAGAGATGATGTGCACTGTTGGGATGTAAATCATCCTGCATGAAAATGATGCTGTATGAACACACAGTTCTTGTTACCTAGTAATTCTGAATTATTGGGCTAGCAGTTACTGTTTCGTGTGAGTTAAGTAAAGAGGTCTGTGATATTTTCAAGGACCATCACAGCATCCATAGAGGCTGCATGTTACTCAGTAGCACCTAGAGGAGATTTCTGGAGTTCAGCCTTGACTGCCCTGGTGCTTTTCCTGAGCACAGTCCTGAAGATAGTTGGATGAACAAAAGAACAGTGTTTACTTTTCGGCAGGGTATTCGGAATGATGGTCAGATTTGCTGCTTCTCTTGATCCAGATTTGCAGTCCATTTAAATGGGACTCTGATTAGATTCTTTGTGAGAGAATGACACATTTAACTGTACATGTAGCTATTTTCAGAGGTCTAGCCACCCATCCTTGTACAGCTAAAAGTGGTTTGTCCTGCCACAGACAGAAGGATGACAAGATATTTGAGCTTGCTAGCCAGTTAGGCCAGGCTCTCTTGTTTCTTAAAGATTGCTTTGCTGGAATTCTTTTAAATACTGTTCTTCACACATTCATGCAAATTAGCTAATTACCAGCCTCTGCTCAGGCTTCTGTGAGTGCTGAATAGTGGAACAGAATGATTTAATTTCCCTAACATATTCTCCTGGCACTTTTGCATACAGAATATGCTTCTCTAAAGTATCCCTTGATACTAGATCCTTGGCAGTGTTCCAAAAGAAGTTCAAGTTTAAAGCCATTCAGCATAATTTTAGGTTTGGTAAACCTGAATTTGTCACCTTCCCTGCATCATATAATTTTGCCATCTGTAATGTGGGCTTTCCTCTTCATCTTATGTAAGTGTTTAAATTGTGGATCAGTATAGTTGGCTCTGATTATGCATCTGATATTCTCTTGGGAGAGTAATTAAACTGAGGTGATCATATGAATATCAATTTTTGCACATTCATTATGCTTTCAAAAATAACTAGAGTTCTCTGTTACTTTAGTAAATAGGTGTGATTTTTGTGATTTTCAGTTTTGAATGGTGCTTGTTTTGAAACATGTGCCACTGTCAGAGAGTAGTAGTATGTGTTAATTTCTTATTGAAATTCCTTGAAGAGAGTTTGTATGCAAGTCAGATTGGCTGAGTGTAAATCATGTAAATCAGAACATTTTGGGATGTGTCCAGATTTAAGCTAAGGAAAAGGAATTGAGTCAAGGAATTCTGTTTCTATTCAGTAGTTGAATCCTAGTCCTAGAAACGTTTTTTGTAAGTGTTGACTTACTAATTTTACTACAGCTTCCAAATTAATACAAATATGAAAAAGCATGCCTTGAGCCTCAGACGGGCATGAGGAGTAGTGTCAACACATTAATAGTAATAGGCCTTGGCAATCAAGAAGAAGTTGTAGATCAAGTAATTAAATATTGCTGGTTGTCTGTCTGCCATCTTATTACATACAGTGCTTCAATGGTATGTGAAATGTATGAATGGTATGTAAATTTTCAGAGCTAACACTATTTCAAATTGAGAGTATTGATTTCATGTTTGTTATGTTTCATAGCTGAACAATAGCAGATTCTCCCAGTGAAACAGTAAACATAAAAGTATGTGTTATTCTATGTTCAGCAGATCAGTGTATTGCATTTGTTCTTTTGTTTGTTTGTTTTTCCTAAACAGAGAGAGATGCTTTGTTGTGTCTTTCAAAAATCAGGGATTTAGGACCCATTTCAATTTATTTTAGCAGCATCAATCTCATAAATGCTAGTATAAACATTGTGAGAGGAACAAAATAAAGCACAAACAGTAGCAATGTGAAATTGGTTGTAATCTGCATAGTTAACTCTTTAAAGATGTTTGTAGATCATAGTATTGCAGTTATGGTTGGACCTTACTTGTCACATCATTGTTCAGGTGGAAATACCTACAGATCTGTCTCAAAAAGCCCATGTCTTGCCATTCTAATTCTTTGCCTCCTTTTAAAGTAGGCTGAAGCTGGATTGAAAATTGTAGGTAAATCCCATATAAGTACTATAACTTAGGTTAACTGTGTTATAATAAGGACTGTATGGAAAAGTATACTTGGCCCAACTTTTTTTTCTACTTCAAGCATTTAAAAGCAGCAGTCTGACACTAAGCTAAGATTAAGTGTGATTTGCAGCTCCTGAAGAGCTTTGTTCCAGTTCCTTATTCCTACAATAATTATTTTCTAATGATGCTAAAGATAAAAAGGAAAAGTATTTCAAAATAGTGTATTTATGTAGCAAAAACATCTAAAAGTTTTCTTCAAACTTATAATGGCTTATTCTTTCAGCAAAATATTCCTAACCAGATTGCATAAGCTGAGATAGGGCTTTTCAGGTTTACTTCGGTGCATTGGCTCAGTGTGTGCTGATATCTTATCTTAGCTGTCACAATGTGCATGGCTTGTCATTTCTCACAGAGCTTATATACCTGAATTATCCTGATTATGGGTTGCACTAGAAATCAGTATTTTCAATTACAGCATCTACTTGGGGGAAAAAAAATAATTGTGAACTTCCCATAATTCTTAATTTGTAAGTTTTACTTGTGAGTTTTTACTTGTTTTTACTTGTAAGTTTTCAAAGAGCCTGAAGGGAACATGGTTTCTCAAGGCTTTGTCAAAGAACTGACTGGTCCATTACTAAAACTAAGGTGATACCTGTGTGGATGAGGGATTCTTTTCTGTTCTGTTTTGTTTCCTGTTTGTTTTTGTTTATTTATTCATTTTATTTTTTAATGTGCCCCTTCTTTCCCATTACTTATGAATGAATGGTTATGACTGGATTGGCGTGTTTCCTAATAGATTGTGATTATGAGAGCCTAGTAAGGATTTGTTGGAGTATAGTACCCTGTGCTGGGCACTTCAGAGGATGCGTGATACCAGGACAGAGAGAGAGGGGGGGAGAGAGAGAGAGAGAGAGATAGTATTGACTAGAGTATGATAGAAGAAGACAGATTGATTAAACTGGGATTGTTTATCCTACAGACAAGGAGGTCCAGATTCGTCAGTTGGGTTTTTAATTTTAATTTTATTATCAGTTAGAAATACTGTTACTGTATCTTTTTCCAGTGCTATGTTTTGTTTTTGATTTAATCCACCTTTGAGAATGCTTTTGTGTGCTCCAGTATTGCTAAGGAACAATATCTTTCGAGTAGTGCTAAGCGTTTGCTAAGCAATCATTTTTGTCTCATCTTTTCTATCTCTTATGTGTCTACACTATGACTTTGTGAAGCACAGCACCAACAATCTAGCACGGCATCTAGTCAGAAACAGAAAATTATAATTTATTGGAGTGTTTGTTTCGAATTTGTCATTCAAAAATGTATTTAGAAAATACCAGCCATTCTTACATAGATGCAGTCATTGGAAAATCATTAGCTATTATCTTGCAAGTATTTATTTTCTCCCCTTGTTTTAGTTTTCTCTTCCCTAGCCCTTACTTCAAAATTGTTTGTTTCCTTGATGTTCATAAGGTGCAAAACTGCACTGATGCACTGGATGGCAATTCTGTGCTTCATTTACTGCTGTCTGTTGCTGCCATTTGTGCAAACATAGTGCATGGTAAAGCAAGTGATGACTACTCATTCTTTACCAGAGCAGACATTATCAGTATTATCTTGCCTGGGTCCTGAGACATTCTGTTAGCTGTATTATGCTGTAGGTGTTTGACATCTTTGCAAGCTCAAACCTGTCCAGTTTTGGTGTCAACATCTATACTGCGCAGTAAGTCACAGATGGCCAGACTGACAGATATTCATTGTACTTTGGGACAGTGCCAGTGGGATTTGGAGGGCTTTCCTCCAGATGGATGCCCAGGTCTCCCATGGGAATGTTTTTGTCTTTGCCAGCCATCTGGAGATCTTGTAGGAAGATTTGATGAAGCACACCAAACAGGTAAAAACGCCTCTGCTTCCATGAGCAGGGTGGAATTACATTTCTACTACGCTGTTTGCTGATGCATCTGAGTTTCTGCTTGATTTTATTATTATTGCTTTTGTGACGTTATTTTTTTTTCCATAAAGTGGCAATTAAAGTATAAGGTATGAAGCTACCTGTCTTAAACTTTGGAAACAGTGAGTGTGCTGGGAGCTAACTCTCTCATTAGTCATCCTTTATGTATAATTTTTTCAGTTAACTAACTTTCTGACAACTCAGTCTCTGAAAACAATCATTGCAAAATTGATTATCTGTTAAGAATTGTCATTAAATATTCTAGAGGATTTTGCAAAGGGAAGAGAGAATATCCGTGTTCCATGGTGGATAGGGTAAGATCTAGGAAAGTCTTTAAAGTTTATTTAAATCAGGAAGAACTTTTTCGAGATAAAAGACAGTGAACTGCTGAAGTAGATTGCTTGCAGAACTTGAACCTTCAGAGCACTGGAGGTGTTTATACACATCTCAGTAGATGTGACTTCATCTTTCACATCTTCTAATAGTGAAATTTGATTGACTGTTCCTGGAGAAATGGAGTAGATGACTTTTCTGAATCTCCTTCACTTCAGAGGCATAATGCTTTGTTTCATTCTTAGTTGGCTTTTTTTGTTGGTTTTGTTTTTGGGGTGTTTTTTTTTTTGTTTTGTTGTTGTTACTGTTTTTTGGAAAAGGTATTGTGATGAAAACTTTCATGTTAGAGACATTCAGAAGGTGTGTATTTCCTTTGTTTAATTCCTATGGAATTAGCTGGCTTTTGTTCTGGAAAAAAATTTAAATACATTCTGAAAACATATTTAATGGAGGTAAATACATTAACAAAAATAATGGTTGAATTTATTATGCAGAAACATTCAGAGATAAACAGAACTACTTGAAATCATATGTTTATTGATTTGTTATTAATAAGTGAATGATACATTGATACACAGGAACAGCTGTATCTCTTTGGCTAAAACTCAGGTTTCCAAATCCTTAAGAAACTATGCATTTGGTGTAAAAAACTGAATGTGGTTCACTAGCAAAATATTGTGGTATCACAAAATAGTTTCTCTACCTTGAACAACGCAAGTTTATCTATACAAAAATGCAAATTTATACATGAAAACAATCTTAGAGCTGTTAAGATACAGGCTACTTGGGGTATGGTTGAATTTCATCAGAAGTTAAAATTTCCTGATTATGTTGGACCTTCTAGTCACTAACTGCAGAATTTGGAGAAGCTTTATTCATTTTATCGAGAGAAGTAAATTGAAATGAAGGTACCCAAAAGCTGAGATCTTCATCTAGTGATGGGAGCTGTACTAATTAGCTTTTCAGAGCATGTAGAAGACAGAAAAGGTTTATGCTGATAAAAAGTGTGAAAATACAGCTAGTGCTTATTCTTCATAATTATAGCTCACCCCTAGTCACATCTTGCACCTGTGACACTTGCTTTGATGTGCTGCTCTACTAGTCAGATTAACTTTAATCTCTTCTTTCACGTCTGCCCAATGTGTCTCTATTGTTCTGTATATATTAGAGGATCACTGTAAATAGGAAATGGAGACTTGCTACTTTTAGTATGACTGAAGTCCTTTTTCTGAGCTATGACCATTCTGATAAATCACTGAATCAAGGTGCTTTAATATAGAAGGAATTGCAAAGCTGAGGAAAGTTTATCTTAAAAATTGATTCTTCTATGGCATTTAAATCTTGAACATTTTGGAATATATCTCAGGAAATTGGTTTGGGATCCAAACATATTCAAAGCATAGAGTAAGAATGAATGAGAAACCTGGAAATTAACATGAAAGTGTGGCAGATCCGATGTAATTACTTCATGAATTTTACTTTTGCATGACTGTTAGGAAGGACAGTTTTGCTAGCTGTGATTGAAGAGTACCAAAACAAAGTAGAAGCATGGTGCTTATTTCAAACTTGTATAAAAATGGAAGTCTGCTAGACATTTCTGGAGGTATAGCTCTCAAAACTGATTGGGATGAATCCTATGATGACAAGAATAAAAATTGTATGCTTTATAGCTGGAAAAATTGACCAGGCTGTCTTTGAAGAAATTTGTTGTGGTAGTGTGATATTCAGAAAACTGGCTTTAAATAAACTGGTAAAAAATCACAGAAAAATTATTAGCAACCATTTGTGTTGATTAGAAGAGTGGGCTGGGACAGCCAGGTGAAATTCTGACCCCAGGAAGAAAACACATGACAGAGAAATACTCAGTGCGCTCAGAGGAATCGGGCTTTCGGGGACATAGCTCTGCTTCACTGTGCTTTTGGGTGCGTTCTTTCAGATGGTACCAGATTTGCAAGTGTGTTTCATTTGTAGTGGCACAGGTGGTGCTTTGCTGAAGTTTACAGAAGGGTGCAAGTTAGATGAGTCTCTGAGGCATTTCTGATCATTTTATTGAACAACTTCTTGAATATTCCTGTACATTAGGTAACTGTATACATGTAAATGAGCAAATTTGTCCCACCTCTTTGTTTAGGTATGGGTACTTAACTTGTAAGAACAACTGCAGTAGTAGCAATGTCAAATGAGGTATTCTGGTAAAATTACACCATCTGTATATAAATTTAATACAATTCTGCATCCAGTGGATGTTAAATAGATCTTATCTGTCTTCTGCCATTCATAGACGTTTTCCTGTCTGTGAAAGGTGCCTGTTTTCCTTGGAATCTTTTTGACCATCTCATGAGCACTGCAGTAAACTGTCAAATTTATTACCACAATGCAGTGTTTTTTTCTCCCTCTTTCACCTCATCTTCCTTTCCCTTTCCTTCTCACTCAGAAGGGAAAAATTCAATGTATTTATGATATGCTGAGACTATACAATAAAAATATGAAACAATCCTTTCTTAATTTAAGGTGATCTTTGATTATCGTACTGCATGTAAACATTTTAATTTTAGGGAAATAATTAAGCATATGCCAGCATATAAACAACTGTAAACAAATAAGATGAGCAAACTGTGAAAAAAGATAACATTTGTTTTAAGATTTCTTGCAAAAACTCTTCAAATTCATCAGTTGTCCATTTTTTTCTTCAGTCTATTTTTTGTATTTTTTGTTTCTACCACTCATTGCCATTTTCTGTTCATCATAAATCTATTTCAGTGAATGAAATAAGGCTTTTAAGTACAGATTTTGTCAGTATGTATTGCTGTGAAGCAAGAGAATATTATATTACAAAAGAGTAGAAAATGAAACAAATTAGCTTTAATTTTTCTGCCCTTTCTAGGAGGTGGTGCTAAACATGGCACTATGTAGAGAAGCAGTACTCATTTTGTGTATGGCACTCAAGGAGTTGTCACAAGAACAGAAATACCCCAAGTGAAATAAAGTCGTTACATGTGATCAACTTGATTCTTAAAAATATTGTCTATTGCTTCTCACTGCTTGGTAACTAAACTACATTCTCTAATTTTGAATGTTTTTTTTTCTTGTGTAAAATATAAAGAAACGTGATGATCAATATGGAACTGACCTCTAGCTAATAGAAGGAGTAGGTAAATTGTGATGATAAAATGGACTGAATGTGTAATTGGTCCAAGATTGTAGTTATGTTATTAATTATTGTTGATCAAATTTGTCCTGCTGTTGTCCACAGTATGCAGAAACCTTCCTTAAGCAATATCTCTGAGTTCATTCCATTGGTATTTCTCCCAGATCTCTTTTGCTGCTTATTATACTTAATTAATATTGATTTTAGCAATGTCTATTTCTGCTGTGTATTCTTTATTAGTGGTTATTTTTGTACCTTGTTAGGAAGAAAACAGACTATCAGCTGTACAGGAAAACATTCCATATGGATTGGGTTTAGATCAACTTAAATTCCAGGATTTTGTACATTTTGAGGTAACATTCTAGTGTATTCCTATTAAACAAGCTGGACAGTGCAATTTAGTAAGTCTTGATAGTAAGGCATACATTCCTTTTCATTATGCAGGTGGGACTGCCCTGGGAGGGAAATGTTAAACCACATCATCTTGTTCTTCATCAAGTCATATGTCCATTTGCTTTTTGATCCCTTTAACAGCCCTGTTTTCTACCATAACTAACTTTTCACTATCCTACAAGTGTACAAAAAATATTCTGAGTGGCATATAATTAAGTGCTGTGCAATTTATCACAACCAAACTGTATGATATTTGCCAGTCTTTTCTAGAGATTTCCCAGTTAGTGAATTTAGATCCAGCATCAATCTGTCCTTCTGACTAGGTCTCTCTCTGTTTTTAAACCAACAAGCTGTTTTCTGTAAGATTCATTCTGCACTGCTCCCAAATGCTTGGCAAGCAACTTCTCTTCCTCTGCCTCCATCAGAAAATGACTGAAATACAGTTCTAATGATGCTTCAGATGGCTCATATCACTCTTAGCATGCAAAATGCCTCACAGTTCATTATACTGATGAGAAATGCCTGTTGCTACTGTAGCTTCAAACTCTTTATGCAGCCAGACCTGCAGGAAACCCTGCAAACTGCTTGGGAATAACTGCAAAAAATGAACTAAAATTTATTTTTACATTCATTTATTTTTATTCATCTTAATGATATTTCAAAGTTAATCAGGTCAGATTTCTTATGTTTTTGTTTGCAGCCATGTGGAAGATAGGTGCAGCGATTCTTAATCATGTTGGAGTGATGGGTTTTTTTGTTTGTTTTTGTTGTTTTTTTTTTTGTTTTTGTTTTTGTTTTTGAGGCGTTTGGAGAAGATAGAAAACATGAAAGTTGTGATGGAACTCAGTGTCTCACAGGGTGCTATTGGCTAGTCTCCAACCAGCCAGTCCTAGCTTGCATCCTTTGTTCTTCACAAGTGTTCCAGACTATCCTACTTCTCTGTATCATTGTTTATAACCACAGCCTGCTATCTGAGTTGTTTCATCTTCATGCATTGACTTAGCGTTTATACTCATTTATGTTTCTTACATAATAAGAAAAAAACAGGTTTGACATGCCATTCAGAATGTTCTTGAAGATCTGTCACCTGTGTCTAGCAGGTAGGTTGTATGAATTGGAACAACTTGCAGATACCTTAGGGGGTTCCTGTAGATCGTTCCTTAGGAGTTGGTATAGGAGCTGAGTGCATCGTTTCTTTTCAGTGCATACTTTCTCACAGCTGGCTTTCCTTCAGTTTCCTGACTTTGCTTTCAGTTTCAAACTAATCTTTCAACAGTGCTTTTACTGAAGGGAGCTTGCAATTTTAAATGCTGCAGCACAAACCTGGAGTTTGGATTTCACTCAAGCTTTGCTGAAGTAGTCTTATTTTGTAGTGCACCAGGCAGGAGAGGCTAACTGTTAGAAGACACAACTCTATTAGAGACCTGAATTTTCACTGTCTTGATGTGTTACATAGGAGCATGTACTCTTTCTATATTGTGAAAATGAATATTATGACAATACCGCTAGTATGGAGTAATTTGTAGAGAATTCAGTTACTGCAAATGGTTATTTCAACGAAGACAAGTGCTAATAAAGAGACTGTGAGAATGCTGCTGCAGTCTAAAATCACCTCAGCTTCAAAGTGAAGCTGTGATATTTTCAGCCTTTCTGTCAGCTTGTTTTGGAAGCAAACTTGCTGCAAAACAGCATTCATACTACAATGTTGTAAGAGAAGTTATGTTTGCCCTACATACTGTAAAGGATAGAAAACCACAACATCCCTGGGCAAGCACTAAATGAACTGAAAGCAGCCTTACTGTAGCAGCATGGAGCTCTGCAGACTGAGAAGCAGGCTAAATTAATCTGCATAATGAGGTGTCTTCTAGCATCCCAGAAGGCTCAGAGCTGACTTGCATATCTACAAATTATGTTGCATAGCATAAATGTGCCCACTGAATGCTGGGATAAAACATGCATGTGCTATTGAAGTCTGAGCTGCTTTGTCTCTGTTACCAACTTCTGTATCCGAAATAGCTGAACTTTGAACGGTGTTGCCACGGAGGGAGCACCTAATTCCAGCTGGAAGCATGAATTCATTCACCCCAGAATATTTCTGTGTTGTCAGAACCCTGGCTTGAGACAGAGTCCTCTGTACTTTTTATACAGGAATAAAAAGGGATGTTTCTCTAAATAGCAATGAGCAAATAAGTCAATACTTATTGTAAGTTAAATTATTGAACATTTACTTAAATTTGAAGGATTTAGCATATGCATATGTTTTTCAAGAACAGTTTATAAACATTATCGTATGTAAAACAATACTCCTGATGTGTTTTAACTTCAGCCACAGATACTGCTACAGAGTTGGTGGGTGTCATTGTGCCTTTTGGCACATGACAAGCGTTGGATCTTGTAGCAGTTTTATCCTGGTATCTGTTTCATCCTTGTGATCCAAAACCACTCACTTTAAGAGAGCCACTCACTTTAAGAAAGGTAGATTTGGGCAGAAGTAACATCTTGTGCCTACGAGAACTCAATCTAAACAGGAAAGGAAGTCAGGTTTACTTAATTTTATTGGTGTGCTGTCAATTGTAGAAGCTTATAATATTTATAATATTATATAATAATAAAATAATAATAATATTCTTCTATAATTATAATTATAGAAGAAGAACAGCCTTTTTTTCCTAAACCTGATAGTTTTGCCATGGTGATAGGTTTGCATATTTGAGCAACTTCTTATCTCGTGTACGAATTTGGATTTCTGAAAGAAAGTTCCATTTCGCTATTTATCACATTCAGCACCAGCAAAATCTTGTATTCAACCTGACTTTTGCTGTCCTGAACTTTAAAATCAAGTTCCTTTGTATCTTAAAAACAAATAAATAGTTTTGTCCTTTTTTTTTTTTTTTTTTCCTGCTAAACATTTCTGCTGTGTCTTCTTTGTAGTCACACAGGATTTTATTTGATTTTATTTTCAATATAGCTCTTGAAAATGTTTCAAGTTACCAGCTAAGGTAGCTGTGAACTCTGGATTTGTTTGTTTGTTTTGTATTACATTAAGCAAGTTGTGAGACTACATTCTAAACAGGTAAATTTCTCATTAAAGCAGAGTTAGCCTGGACTCTCCTTCTGTATAAACTGGATATGGCACATGAAGCTAGCTCTGGCTCTTTGCAATGTTGGTAGGCCAGAGTTGTGACCTTGCTGTACTTAGTCAAGGCTGGGCTGAGGAAAGGAGGCTCTGAGATGGGCACAGTGAGTTTTCCACTTCTTCCACACAAATCTGTATGCAATGCTAGTTTATCTTTTGAAGAGAGCAACATTACTAATTAACCCTTTACAAGCCCATGCTATCTAGACTTTGGAGAAAAGTTGCTACTCTAAAATCTTTTCCATCTGCTTCTGTGCCGTTTTGTACTTCTGTTTCAGGAGAAGCAACAGCAACTCCATTCCCTCTGCTGCTTTTGTGTCCTATCAAAAAAACCCTGCCTCCCCAGCAGTGAGCAATCTCAGTAAACACAGACGGCGTGCCTGCCTTCAGGAGGCTTCTAACATCTGCTCAGCATAAAAAACTTGCAAAGCTCTCTCACTGTTACTCAGAATGGCTTTTCAGAGAAACACCAGCTGAATCCTATTCCCTTTTGCCCACTTATACCATTTCACTTAGATGATCTGAGAAACTCTCCATATATGGAGCAAGGAGAAGATTTAATTCAGAAGTGCCATAACAGTGCAAAACACCCTCTGACATGAATGGGAATGGTGCAGGCACAGATATTGTGGAAGTGCACTGACAAGAAGAAAGATTTCACAACCTAGAAGCCATATTAATGGCATATTAAATCAACGTGCAACATTCCTGATCCAAAATTTTTATTTCCATGCACAGTTGTATCATAGAAAATTCTCTTCAAAAATAGGTGGTTTACTCAGTCTGGGAACAAATAGAATACAAGCAAGTGGGAAGTGAGATGCTGTTATGTTATTTGACAAGCCATTTGTGACTCTGACAAAGTGATGTTTCTGTTGCATCACATTGTCCATTATTTTTTTCTGGCAATAGCTGTATTTCCTATGGAATCCTGCTACAATCAGTGGTATCCAGGGATAGTGTTTCTTCTCAAGCTTTTTCCATGGTATGCAGCTTAGTTTCCAACACACAAGTCGCACATGCTGACAAGAATCAGATGCACCTGTTCCTTGACTACAATCCAGTCCACAGATGCAGATTTATAGAGCCTAAAAAGAAAGGGCTGGAGGGTGTGCACTAGTTGAGCTGGGTAATTTTACTGACAGAGGTTGTTTTTAGTATAAATTGTGTACTTGCATCTAAGTTTAGTGTGATTATAATTATGTCAGAAGTTTTGTTATACAGAAATAAGCAGCTGCTAAAGAGTGAGAGCCACTAGGGACCATGAAGTATTCAAAGCACCGATTCATGTTTGGTAATGCTTTGTCTAACATGCCCACTGGGATCTCTTGCCTATGCTCTACCTTTATTCCCTGTTTTAGTGAAGCATCTTGTTCTTTATCAGTCATTACAGAGATTCCTCAGTTACGTTTCTCTTTTTTTGTTGGACTGCAGTGTGCTCTTTTATTTCCTTCAGCAACCTTTGCACTTCATTATAAGCTCCAGATTTTTCCTTGCAAAACAACATTATACAGAAATAAATATAGCGTGTATAGTCTTCACATTTTCCTGGGCTTGTTTCTAAAGCCTCAGAAGATTTATAAAGATACCAGAAATATATTTACCTCATGCAGAAAGTGTGGTCTGTAGAAGTAGAGCATGCACATTAGTGTGCTTACCAGGAAAGGAGCAAAGAAAGGAATTGCTAGCCAAGGGCAAAGAACTCTTTTTTTTTAAGCTTTCAGTCAAAAAACAGTCTAGACATTTTTATCACATTAAACAGTCTGGAGCATTTAATAGGGATGTGACAGAAAAAAAAGCAGTCTGAACTAGCTGACCAAGTTTATTGAGAGAAAAGCCTGCTGGGCCCAAGATTTTATTCTGTGCAATGATAATTACTATGTTGGAAATGTTAAATGGTGATAAATGGGGCAAAGCTGGTTTTAGACATGTAATGGTGTTGCTTTTACCTGCAAGGTCTGCTATGCTTCACATGTGACACTGCTCTTGATTTTGGTGGGCATTGTGTGTACCACATGTTACTAAGTTGTAGGAGGCCAGGTGGATGTGATAGCATTAGATAAGCATAACAGAACACTTGCGTGTAATACAGTCCACACAACTGGCAAAACAGTTTTTGTCTCTGTAAGGGTCCCATTGTCAACTTTCTGCTGTAACGAGTTGCTTCTGTTGATTCCCATTTCGACTTCTCAGTAGACTCCCCTGCCCTTGACCTCCACCCTGTGGTCAAGAATCAGTTGTTTCCCCTTCCCAAGCATCTCACCCATGTGCCCCCTTGATTTGTCTGCCGCACAGAGGAATGCTGAAATGCTGAACTCCTCATCTCCGGGAACACTGCCATTCCCACTCCAGAGCAGTCACAGTAAATAAACCCACTCTGCTTTTGCCTGGAATGTTGGTGCTGGTTATGTTGGTTATGCCACTTCTTTCTTCTTTACCCCACCTCCCACAGGCACCAGCATGTTGTTTTATTGATCTTTGGTAGGATGTCCTCCATTCTGTTCCTTCCCTTCCTATCCCTATGGCGGAAATTCGATTTTGTACTTGGAATGATCTCTTAGAATTGCTTTGCTTGTGCTGTCCCAAACATTTCCATTTCAGCTGTTCTCTGCTACCTGGTGTTCTTCTAATGTTGTGAAAATGCTTCCACCTTTCCTTTGCATTTTAGTTGCATTACCCTTCTCAGGTATTTCATCGTGTTATCAAAACCCATCTCAATATCAGACATTCTATCCTGCCCTTTCAACTTTTTTTTGCTGGTTTCTTCCTCATCTTTTTAATTTTTATGTTCTTTCCTACAGGTCCTTTTCATTTCTTTCTTCCCAGGTGGTTGTCCAGAACTAAGAATGTCTTCATATGTCAACATGATATGCATATGCTCATCTTTCCTCAATGAGCCCTGCTTGCTTATATTCATACTGATGTGACCATGTTGTTATATATCCATTTCAGCATGAGAGTAGAGGTGTCTTCTGCTCTTGCTATGTATGTCCCTTTCCACCTTAGTAGAAGTAGATCTTACTACCTATAAGATGACAAAAGAACTGATGAGGATGCTTACTCTGTACTACTGGCTGGGCAAGCTATCAGCTCCCACTGACTTATTTTGCTACATCTTAATGTTTGGAATTCAGAGAAGTCCCTTGACTCCCGCATCTCCATTTGGTCCAAAAAGGTCTGAATAACATCTCTGAGTATGCTGTAAATCTTGCTGTTTGTTATGAGATGTCAAATAAGCATTCAAAACAGCCTGTGTATGCCATACCATACTGGCAGACTGGCTCTCCCTTTTGTCTCCACAGCGAACACATAAATAGGTTATGTACTAACACTTTTATTTTTATCACTTTTGGAATACTGTGTCAAATCTCATCCGTTTGGAGCAATAAAACACCTGAAATGACTCTCCTTCAGAAGTTTTCATGTACATTATGGATAGCTGAATAAGCCAAAATGCATTCTGCAGGAAGGTTTGGAGAGGCTGCTGGCTTGGAACGCTATCCCAACCCCTCAATAGTTGGCATGACAGGTTGTGCCCCACATTTTAAAGAACAGTTGCTTTTGTATTTGGAAAGGCGTTTTAGGGACATTGTTCTCAAGTAATGTGAACAATTGAAGGCATTTCAGTAATGAGTGCATTAGCAGTCCTGATGCTGTTTTATCAGATAAATTTATCAGAGATGTCTCATATAGTCTCATTTTACCCAGGAGAGACAACCTCTGTCAGTTCAATAATGACTGATGTGACAGGAAACGTAGCACCCCACCAAGAGAATTGTTTTGATATTTGCTTAGTAGGAACATACAAAAGATTTCAGTGTTTTTCTGAGGCAGGGGTCAGTGAAAGAGACTGTGATATCATGGTTTGTGAAGCCCCATCTTTCATTTATGTTGAACTATGAAGTTATTGGCTAAAAGATTGGTGATTCTTTTTTAGGAATGCACTCCTTTTCCTACTCTCTTTCCATTACTTTCAGAGCTTCTGGGCAATGGCACAACGGCTTTTTGAAAAGAGCTGGCTTAAACACATTTTAAAAAAGGCTTACTCTGCCACCTACCTACAATAATAAAGTAACAATAATAGTAATTTCCAGTTCAGCACCGCTTTTATTTCCTTTTCAATCACTATGGGATTAAAGCTATAATTAACTGTTAACTTGGTGTGTCTCAAATATGGCTGTCAACCTTCTGTCCTGATGAAAAGACAGCTATATTTCCAAATTATAGGTAACATTTTATTTTTAGCCTTGCCTACTTTTGATACCTTGTGTTTCAGAAATGTGGCTATCTCATTTGCAATATAGATGAATAAATGAAGACCAGTTATATATTAATGAGCTAATACTGGATGTTCTTGTTGATTAAAGATGTATAACATTAATAACTTTCAGTTCTGAGACATTTTACTGTCGCTTCTTTCGAACTCTACACACAGGTAAAAATTATCATCAATAAAAGTGAAACTAAGACAAGTCTTGCTAAGCTTATGTTATAGAGGGTTAAGAGGAAAATGCCAGGACTAAACAACAATATTGCTTAACCTCAGCTTAACCTGAGTCCCTTGATTCCTTACTGAATACTGATAGTCTGTGTTATTTCTGCATACAACAAGAGAAGTGTTTAGGAGCAAGAAAAATAGATATGTTGATTCTATACAATGCTATTTAGGCCAGACAGTTTATGATAATCTTCTTCCACCTGTTAAATATGATCACGGAATCACAGAATTGTAGGGGTTGGAAGGGACCTCCAGAGATCATCGAGTCCAACCCCCCTGCCGAAGCAGGTTTCCTAAACCAAGTCGCACAGGTAGGTGTCCAGGCGAGCATTGAATATCTCCAGAGAAAGAGACTCCACAGCCCCCCTGGGCAGCCTGTTCCAGTGCTCCGTCACCCTCACTGTAAAGAAGTTCTGTGAACTATCCTAGCTCATAGATTTTCACTTTGCACAGTGATGTTGAAGTGCATACTATGAACATCAAATTTCTTTCTTCTCTTGATAGTGTTCAGGAGGAATCATAGGAAGAGCCTTCCTTGAAGATAATTAGTACATTCTGGTTCTTTGCCTGTTTGTTTTATTTGAACCTAAAATATTGATTGAAAAATAAAATTCAACCAATCATCCCAAAACACCAAAGCTGTAAGGAAACCATGATCTGCTTCAACCAGGTTAGAGCCGTCCTACTGCTGCCCTTGAGTTCTGTTTGTGTCACAGAGCTAAGGAAGACAGGCTGTGCCTACAACTCTCTGCTTCCCAAGGTTTTCATTTTTCTGTTTCCTAGCTGAGACTTAGGATAAGCAGCAGTGTGTGAGTGAACTGGGTAACAGAGGAAGTAAATGGTGACGAAAACAAAAAAAAGAATATTGAGTGCAAGGAATCATGTCATCACAGAATGGCTTAGGTGGGAAGGGACCTTGAAGATCATCCGGTTCCATACCCTGTGCTGTGGGCAAGGTTGCCACCCACTAGATCAGCCTGCCCAGGGCTCCATCCTGGCTTTGATCACCTCAAGGGGAGGGGCACCCGCAACTTTTCTTAGGAGCTTGTTCCAGTGCCTCATCTACTGCTGACTAAATAATTTCTTTGTAACATCTAACCTAAATCTTCCCTCTTTTAGTTTAAAACCATTCCTCTTTGTCCTATGATTACGTGCCCATGTAAAAAATTGGTCTCCCTCCTGAAAATAAGCCCCCTTGCAGGCTTTTTTTTTTTAATATCAATGCATTTTAGATCACTGAAATGGCCTCTGAAGATCATCACCTTTGCTTTTGTCTGATGTTTTAAGCCAACAATCTGGTTCACTCCTGTTTTCTCAGAAATCATCTGGAAAACCAGTTAGAATTGAGCCCTGCAGATTACGTTGTCACTTTCCTAATTTTAGATGTTAGAATAACATCTATGTTCTTGACAGATCATTAGTTTTTAAAATATCTGTATATTTTGAACAAACTCATATTAAGTCACGTCAAAACTTTTTAATAAAGTTTGGCTTGAATTAATGTATCTGACCATGGAAGGGATTATTTCAAACGCAGAGATTTAGAAGATATTACAAAAATGTGATCCTGACCTTTCATTAGATTTTATTAATACAAGAGTCTGTGTGAATGTTTGCAGACTGACAGTTGTAACGTCAAAATGTGTTCGTGGGGCAGCAGATATTTGTATTCTGCTTTGTTTTTGTTTGAGGTACTAGTCTGTGTTATTTCTAAAGCTTTTCCTTGTATTTTAAAATGAAAGGCTGCTGTTATTAGTTTGGTTTGGAAGTTTGTGTTACCTTTTACACAGTATTTGTAGTTAATAATTTAATCTTAAAGTCGTGCAGTTGTATGGTGGCCTGGGATCCCCCAGCTTGCATTCATAACAGGAATGTTGCTCCGTTATGGTTATTTGGAGTTTCTCCATACTTCCATTGGATTTCTTAGCAATTTACTATTAAACATTTATTTATGTATTCCTATCACACTCAGGTACAGGAGTCACTTCTGTCTGAGGATACACAACCCCAGAAAGAAGCTGAAAAGAAGGTTCTGAAGTTTTAAATGTCAGAATCACTCAAATTTAGTTAACATAAAATATATGCATACTTCATACTGGTTTACCTATATTGCTGTAATTATTCAACATTTCAGGTTTTACAGAGTTGTGAAGAAAAATCAGGGGTCAAATAATTCAGGAAATACTTGATGTGCTGCAAGTGGTGCACACTTCTCATTTGTTGGTTAGTTGTTCTTTTTGCTTATTTATTTCCTTAAACTGGTTTATGAAGTAGACTTTGTTTTAACACTCTACATTTGGAAGCCAGGGAGTGAAGGAATTAAAGTTATTAGGACTCATTGTTTCTTAAGTCAAAATACATGGAATATACGCATCATGTGGTACAGCAATGCAGAGAAGGTCTTGAAAATTATTTGTGGAATCCATTGCTTTCATCAAAGTGCAGTTCACTCTGTTTCTGCCTCGGGAGAGGATGACTTCCAGGCTATGGCATGTTTGACATTATGCTAAAGATAAATATTGAATGCCTCTAATACTTTTCCTGTTTAACTAAAGAGAAAACTGATGTTTTCAACTTTTTAAAGACAGCTTATTTTTATGTGTGGTTAATTTTCATTGTTAGAATGAGCCAAAATGGGGAAAGTTCTAGGAAAAGGTTCTTCATCGAATGCTCATTTTGTGAAATTACAGGTTAGAAGCAGTAAGTTACTGTTTGACGGATACTGAAGTACGCCTGTAAATAAAAATTAATTATAATTCTATCTTTTGATGAGGCACTTTGTTAAATTCTGTGTACATTTGGCATCATTAAGATAAATCATTCCTAGAGAAAATCCTTGTCTTTTGGTTTTATAAATTAGAAAATGCAAACATCAAAATTTCCATCACAAGAAAGAACAGCAAAAAAACCCACCCTATTTGTAACATTTGTGCTTTTGCATCACTGCTTTGTTTGTTTGTTTGTTTGCTTTGTTTGTTTGTTTTAGCACTTAAAATTGTTACTAAGTTCCAGTTATACTAAGATAACTCTGAATTTTTCTTTGCTATTCCTTAGTATTTCTGATTGCCAGAACCTTGATCTTGTTGTATGGTTGCAGTTGTACTTTACCCAGAATAAATTTATTTACATTTCTGTATTATTATTTTTTTAATGTACCATTGACTTCTCAGAAAGCGTAGTGCCCCTTGCGAAAGGATGTGTGCTAAGTACTTAGGGCAGATAACGGGAGCTTTGGAATGACTGGAAGGACCTGGCAACACTGTAGGTACTAACAAATCAGGAAGGCCTTTGAACAAACAGAAAAACAGCTAAGGAAACAATGAAGTTGTGTTTGACTCCTGTGGTCTGTCATAGGAACTCACTCTACTTGTTAGAAATAATGGCAGTCATCTGAGGTAATGACTGAAGCACAGTTCTGATGGAGGGCCATCTCATTTTCAGCACTATGGCAAAAGCAATTTATGTTTTCTGCTGTTAGCAACAGATGCATTCATGTCTTAGCCCAAAGCAGTGGGCAGCCCCACTGACCTGATGTGAAATGCTGAAGAAGAGATTGGTTACAAACAGGCTACTTCTTGTTTTCAGCTAACCTTTCAGCTGCCCCTGCACGGCAATGCATTCCAGCAATTAAAACAAAATGGAAAATAAGACTATTCCTAAGAAATACATTTTCAAGCGCCTGAGCTCTGTTGTATGTCTTTTGTTCTTTCTGGACATTCTTTTTTAGGGAGAATGGTTCTAAGTTGCTTGCATTAACTATGAGAATAATGTGTTTAAAAATAACCTTCCAAAAGAGCATGCTGTTTAAAAAGAGAAAAAAAAAAAACAACAACAAGAAAATTTAACCATAAAAGAGCCTGGAGAGCTGTGAACTCTTAGAATTGCACTACAGTGTAATACAGATGCTGCAGAAATTCAGCAGTGTGGGTCTCACCGTTATTTCTCACAGAGAACTTAAAAAACAACCCTTATGTGCATTTTCCATATGATAATGCTGGTACATTTGGGGCAGGAGAAGTTTGTCTCTGAGGAGTAAATACATCTAGAAACAATTGTGGTATTTGCGTACAACAGTATTTTGTAGCATTTTTGTAAGAATGTTGTTGTTTCACTGCTGGTTAAGTGGGAGGAAGCTCTGTTTGCAGCTAGATCCTCACTGCATTACAACCATGCAACTTTATCCCTGCAGGTAGACTTTCTGGGTTAGGATGAATTGCAATAAAAGCAAGAATTTGTACAGATCTGCTGATATGGAGCTGGTTGTCTTTGTTATGATAAACCTTATCATAACAGTGGTGATGAAAGATATATGTACTTAAAGAAGGGAAAGAGTAGGAAATTCGTCAGTTTTGGTTTTTGTTTCCTTGTAACAGTAGTGAAGTACATATGCCAGGGCAAGATTACTAACCTTGCACAGTGTTGTGTTGCTGCTTATAGTTTGCCCTTGTCTACATGGGCGGTAACCAGTGCGCTTTTTAGGGAGTGTGATTTGAAGAGATGAGCAGTGAAGCACAAAGTATGGAGCCTCCTCAGCTTTAGCTTAGCAGTGAGTGATTCATTCCAGAGGCAAAAATAATGTCACTGAAGAAAATGCTACAGGTATTTTTATAATGCTCGTGGTTAAGCATGCTGCAAAAATTGAGAGTTACTCTTTTAGGCTGGAGTGGATCAGCTCGGAGGGATACTGCTGTCCTTTCCAGCGCTGTCTCAACATTGACAGGATGTTTATGGGATCCAAGGAGTATCCTATCCATCATGCTAGCCAGCCCTGTGAGTTAGTTTAGAATATCACCTCTTTCCCCAAACATTTGTCTGCTTTGTTTTAACAGAATCCCTTCCTCCTCCTGTTCAGCCACACCTTGTCCTTTGTTTGGTCAAAGAATAAAAAAAAAAGCAGCCCTTCTCCCCCTGTACCCCAGATTTAGCATAGTACAGCAAAGTATGTAGAAGAAGACAACTTTTGTGTTAAATAATGCTGTTCTGGATATGATTAATTTTGTGTTCTCACCTTTTGGGTAATCCAGGTGAATCAAAAGGTGCTTTTTCTTAAGTGACCCAAATTATGACCTCAGGCTTAAATCGGTGTTGAAAGAAAGGAATATGGATATAGCTCGAAAGTCATTTAACTGCAGTACTTGTGAGGCTTAACCTGCTTCTCCCTTGTGTTCACTGATAAAGACCTGAGGTGTATTTTATATGAGTGGGTTTTTTCTGCTTTTGTGAATGGTATGTATTCAGAGACTTTATATTTTAAGAATGCTGAATCAGTGAAAATACTGAATTTTAGTTTTTAAAATGTGTTTTAAAACATTAGACTTAGAATTTGACTGTTTTTAAATTTAGTTCCTTAATCACCTATCTCTTTTGGCTAAGTCTTCACACATTTAATAGTTGTTGCTCAGCCTCTAACTCTGCCTTGCTGGTCTGTTCAACTTCTGCAACAATAGTCATTAAATTTCTGTAAAGACATTACTTCTGGGTTCTGGTTATGGAGTCGCTATACGCATGGACATACATACTTGCAGTCAAATGCATGTTGAAATGTTGCATTTGTTTGTTTTGTTTGGTGGATAGCTGGGGATTTTTTTTCTTTTTGAGCTTTGGTTGACCTGCTTAGAAACTGATGAAGATTCAAAGAGCTCCAATGAGTGACAAAGGAGTATTTTATACTTCGTTTTGAAGTTCATAAATGCTGAGAGGGTTATGGAGGAACATATTTTTAGAGTTGTGTAAGAGATATGAGCGACTGAAAAGAGCTTTTCTAAAAGCTCTTTTCTTCACCTTCTACATTGCTACCAAAGCATACAGCTTAAAAATCTTGTTAGATTTTGTCTGACTCCTTGTTACGTGTAATCAAGCCATCTTTCACACTTCTTCTCAGTTCATCTGTAGACTGTGTTGACTTACAAGAGTACAGGTAGGGAAGAGGTATGTGAGATGCTAAATAACAATGAACTTCAGTCCCTGACACAGACCTTGATTGCTTGCTAAATTATGAGCAATCAAACATGTTTTCTTGCAAGTAAATGCAAGGTGATGTGACTAAGGACAATCATTCTAGTTTGTATGACAGAGGGCTGTGCTGGGCTTCCATGTGCTGGTCTCAACCCTTGTCTTCAGAAAGGCTGCTGCAAAACTGAAGAGTGTTGAGGCTGACTCCAAGATTTGTAAAGCGTGCTTTTCAGTGAGAAACTGAACAATTCAATCTATTTAATTTCAGAAATGAGGTAGTGAAACAACTTCATCATAGGAAGTACCCAGACAAGGAGACAATATTTATCAGTTATCTTTCAGTGACTAGATGATTAAATCAGCAAAATTGAAATTATCAATAAGGTTGCGTGTTTGTAGTGCTGAGGTAATTAGTCTTTCTGAAAGATATAAGTCCATTCAAACACTTGTTACATACAGAATTCAGAGTGCTGGATGATGGATGAAATATTGTGATGTATTTTATACAGGGGTTCTGAGCTGTTGCAGAGCTTGCAGGTTTTAAAATCTGTATCTATATGGAGTTCAGTGTCAGCTTGGAGAAAGAGGAAGAAAAAGGCTAAAGGCTGTGGTTATAGTATAGAGGCTGTGAAAACTATTCTTCACAGCCTTGAAAATGTCATCATGTTACTTATGAATGAGAACAGAATACATCTGCCTTTCTCAGAGGGACTTCACAAGCTGGTGACATGTATTGCTGCATAAAATGTCTATGGTGTTAGAACTGAGTTTGATTGTTTCAGAATGAATACATGTAACTTACAAGGCTTTGAAAACATAATATGTATCCTAGATGTCTACGCATCAATGAGCAAAAAAAAGACAGAAGGTGAAGAGATAAGCATCATCAAAATGCATTTTGCACTTTTTTTTTTTTTAAGAGTAGGAATATTTTTTTCAATATAAAAATAGCTGTTCTTAAAGGTGGTTTTGGACAGAGTCCTTTAGAAGTAATATCTAAATCCTTTTGTAGTTCTTGTTTTTGTTTTCTTGCTAGAATATCTTTGATAAGAATAAGAACATGGCAGAGAAGGGTACTACAGTATTAATTTTTTTTAAGCACTTGTATCAGTTCTGGATTTAAAGCTCAGTCAAAGTAGACATTTCAGTGTAAGAACATCATGGAAGCAGTTACCTAGTTGGTAATGTTTTAGTCTGCTATAAGAGTTTTGGCATAAGCAAGCGCTGCAGAGATGGTTTGCATAGCATTGATGTCACAGAGCACTGTGCTTTCCCTTTAATTTTATGTATGTTTTTTGTTCTGCTTACTTACACAAACTTTGCTTGAGCTTATTGCCTGCATTATAACAGAGGAAGAATTGTGCTGGTTACACTTAGCCCTGTTTCATGTTACTAGAGCTGGTCAATAGTGGTTAAATGTAAGACTAAGGCAAGCATAGCAGGATATTTTCCTTAGTATTTACTTCCTGCTTCCTGAAATTTAGATGTTTCTGACAGTCATCAACTTGTTGAATCTCATTTTAAACACAATGGTAGGGAGAAGCAATTTTTTCACCTGGGTTATCCTTCTCTTTGAAGGCAGGGGATCTCGCTGGCACTTTCCCGTAGCAGTATCTTCAATGCAGTGATGACTAGGGAAAAACGTGTGGTGATACAGCAGGAATTTGGGATAACAACTTCCTCCTTTCTGTGCACCTGTCCAGCAAACATAAGACTAACCAGTGCCACATTAAGGTTTAGTGAAGAGCGCTGTCTCATGATGCAAAGGGGGTAGAAAATTGAATTACAAATTGCAGCACTGAGTTTGCTTTTGCAGTAGTGTGGTTTCAAATTGTCCCCATCTATAGAATGGTGTAACAGCTAAGTGTTGCTTTGTTGCAGAAGTCACATCCCTCTTCTGATGAGTGGAAAACCACTTGTGTCAGCTCAGGTCCAGTAAAAGCAGTGCCAGTATGTGTACTATGCACTCTCTGAGGGCACAGAAGGGGAAAACAGTCCATCAGTCCTTTTCTGAGCAGGGAGGGGTGGTGCACTGAAGGTTTCTTTGGGCCCCAATAGAAACAAATGGTGACCCCTGAGGAGGATGGCCTGGGTTTTCCAAGGAGCTCCAAAGTCAGACCCCTGTGCAGGGGAAAGCAACATAATCTAGAAAGCACACGGTGGTCTGATGTGTGAAAGAGTAACCAAGATAATATTTATCCTAGATGTGGCATCACTAAGCTGTTCATTTTACAGAGTAGCTGGGATTTCCTGTGCAAAATGAAAAGCAACATAACGTAGAAAGCACTAAGGTATTAGACAGGGATTTGGTAGACTTCATTGTAAGGTCTGCATGTTCTCGTTTCTATACTGTATTCTAATTAGTGTCTTTTGTTATTCACAGTCCCGAACTTCCACAGTGAGCAATGATACTAGCTAGTTTCATGTAATGCCCTATATCCCCAAACAGTTTTTTCCCTATGGACCTACATACTGTTTATGTTTTCAGTTATGTATAAAATCTTACTGAAAATACACAAAACTTTGCAAAGTACGTATAGATTTTGAAATTTAAAAAAAAAATCAGAGGAAAAATGTATTTTGCCTATGTAATATGCTGCTCAGTGGAGTTTGTTTGTTTGTTTGTTTTTGTTTCTTGTTTTTTTTTTTTAATTCTGTCATCTTAGTACCTGGTGTTTTCCTGAGAAAAAAAGTACTCCTGTTTGTTATCAATTATGATACTTGTATTGCCTAGGGTTGTGTTATTCCTAACCCTATTATAGTCTAGGAGTGATGTAACAGATATTTAAACTAAAGGGATGCTACAGTGGCAGGTGTTTCTTTCAAATAATTAAGTTGACACACATTTTCTGATCATTTTTTTTATTTGAGTTATGGAACAAAAATAATCTTGTGAGTAAAACTTTTCATCTGGAAATGCACAGTGACTTTTTAATATCCCTGTGTGAACAGGAAAGCTGAAAGTTGCTATTTTTTCTGTTTGGACTTTGAAATGTTCCTTTAAAAACACAGCAATTGAACTCAACCCTTTCATTCCATTTCAGGTTTTTCTTCTATAATCATGGCAAAACCTTATGAATTTAACTGGCAGAAGCCAGTTCCCTCTTTTATGCAAGACGGAGCTGTGTTTGATAGATATGAAGAGGTAAGAGGCCATTTGCATTTCATTTGCTATTCTCTTTTAAATGTGCAGATGTTTTAGCATATTTCATGTTTTGTTTTCATTGTACAAGAATTTTCACATAACTGAAGAAATGTATCTGGGGGTGAAATACCATTCCATTTCATTGCTTTACAGCTTTTTGCTTTTAAACAAAATAACTTTTAAAGTATGTTTAATCCCACTGATTTGCAATAAACTCTGAGCAAGAGAAGGGGAGATTTGGATCAAAATAGCTGTAATATCGTAAAGCTCTCATCTTTCAGACTCATAAAGCACATTACTGAACAAAGCGTGTTCTTTCATTTTTTGTACATGTATCAAATTGAGTTGGGGTGAGAAGAGGAGTTATATCCTTTATATATATAATCTAAGGACCTACATCTTATGGGGGAAAGTAGGAGAGCATAAATCATTAATATTTTAGATCTAGAGTGGTTTTATCTCCATTCTAAATCAACACGTAATCTGTCTGAAATATGTTTACTGTGATCCTAGCTTCAGCTGTGCTTAATCCAATCTATTACAAATATCCAAATCTATTACAGAAGTGCAAAACAGGACATTTTACACAGACAGTCAAAATAAAAGGTGAAGACATTCACCTTATATTTAGCACTGATGCACCCCTGAGAATGCTTTTTTTTCAGTGAGTACCAACAGGGATATTAGGATTTTCCTTTCACCTTTTGAAACGTAGCTAAATGTGTTTTTCTTATCATGAGGACTGCCAAGGCAGGCACAGTTCTTTCAACATGTATTTTCAGTTTTGGGGACAGATAAGGAATGCCTTAGAAAGAAGATTCCTGAAAGCTTTGTTTTTCCTTCAGCAAACACTGTTCCAGAAATTCATTCTGTAAGCATACAGGTGGGAGGTTATAGGTCACGATTTTTCTCTTAGAAAAATCCTTAGATGAGAAATGGAGACTGAGCAGATGCAAAAGAGTTCGAGTGCTCAGGTCTCAGTGTGGTATATACTCTGTGAGGTGCCTGGGCTCTTGGTATAGTGGTAGAGAGAAAGTAGCATTTTGAAATGGAATACTTCTGTACTGTTGGCTGTTGTACACAGCAGGCACTCATGCAACATTAGCCAACAGATGATACTGTGCCTCTATGGATTTAAATAGGAAAACTTTGTAGGTCACTCCAAAAGTAATGCCTCCCATGTTTTTCCAAGTTAACTACAACAGATACAGAGATCACAATAACACTATTACAGAGAGCAAATGCTCAGCTACAAATCACTATTTTTCAACATAGACACCATCTTTAGCCGATCAGCACAGATGAATTAATCAAGAAGATGTTTGTTTTGTGGTGTGACAGCTATGCCTTAGCCATCCAGAACATGGCTTGTCTTTCTTGTTACTGTCTCCACTGCTGAAATGCTCACCATCCTCCACCACACTGTGCTCAGAAACATTGTTTGGCCTCCACAAACCTCCAGCAGACATCGATAAATGTCAATGGGTGCCATCCTTTCCACACGGAGGAGTTCAGTTCCACATCTTTGCTTCATATGCACTTCCATATCAGATACTATTCTCTATTGCCATCTTTCACATGGCAACAAAATGGAACAGAATATTGGTGGGAATGTTCAACCTCTACTGTCATACCACCACCACCTGCCTCATAACAAAACAATAAAATAGGAGGCATTACTTTTGGGACAGCCTTCATGGAATTCTTGGTCCTTGCAACTGAACTTATTTTCTTCCAAAACTCCATAGAAAGCTGATCTTACTTGCCACAGCAAGAGCAGAACAGTGTCTGTCCTTCCATGTGATGTAGTCTGTTTGCGTTATTTGCTGCAAGTTTTGCTGCAGTGCACTCCAGGTTTGCTGTGTTACAGCTGGAAGTCTGCTTTGCTTTATTGAAGGGGATCTCTTCTGAAAACATTAAAAGGCTTTCACTTGGGTGACTAACTTTATATTTCATCTGCAGTTTTACAAGGGCTGCAAAAGAAAAACAAAACCAGTGACTCAGAAGTTAAGATCTGTAGCCTTTAAACAGTGAACTCTAGATGGTGTAGCTGTTTCATACTGTCAGATTTATGACACACATATGCTATGATTTTATTTTGTTGTGTTAGTAAGCAGATAGACTACAGAAGAGCAAAACAGCATAGCTTTAGGGATATATTGCAAGCATAGCAAAATCCAATCCCTGTACTGTTGGGCTTGTAATTTAAAAGACAGATGTTTCAGATCTGGCATTCTAGTTTTTGTTGAGATTCTGTACTTAATTCCCCTACCTTAACAGAAAAGACTAGTGGGGAAAAAGATAAATGATAAGTGAACTAAAGTCACGCAGCATGTTAATGCAGAACAGAGACCCAGGAATCCCACTCCAGGTCCTTTATAGCTGAAGTTTTGTTGAGCAGTTAGGAAAATCTGGGTTATTGTAATGTGTAGTGCTGTTTTCATCCGTCTTTTGCTAATAGGTGAGTCACTTATCTGGCAGGATTGCAAAATGGCAGAAGTATTTTTTGAGCAAAACGGTATTGATTTTGAAAAGTCTAGAATAGAACTGTCTCAGAATATGAGAAGAAAACAATCAGACGATTAGGAATCTGACTGGTGATGTTACATGTATATGTTCTCATGGTAGGTGCATTCTTTACAATGCAAGAAGACAAATCACAGAAAAAACATTCAAGGCTAGGGTGGGACATCAGCATGAATACGGCTTGTATAAACACCTGTGTGAAAACATTTTTGGTACACCTAGAGTTTTTTGATAGATGGGGATGCAGTAAATGACAGAAAAGCTATCTGCCTTTGATTGTGAGTAATCTTTCTGGATAATGCAAGAGGCAATCATTTTGATTGGTACCTAGCTGTGTATTTATATGAAATATTACAGGACACCAGTGACTGTAAAGCTAGTAATTCTGAGTTGTCTGGCAATGAGTACATTTAATGATGGATGAGTGCTGTGGTGAAGGCGGAAAAGTAAAAGCTGTGGTGGAGAAAGACAGCCAGAGCAGTGCATGCTGGAAGCCTATGTATTTGGTCAGACAGAGATGCAGCAACTTTCTTCCTCTGTCTCAGCTCCCTGTCTGTAAAATCAACATGATTGTTTGCTACATGGATGAAATGTGTCAGTCCTATCAGTGCTATCCTACATTTTAGCTTAATTTATGATGCATTACTTGGGGCTGGAGGTATATGGTGGAAATTTCTTTTTAAATTCTGATCTGATACTAATCAGCTAATCTGATACTTTTGCCTTGTCAAGTTCTTCTCATATGCTGTTCTTTCTTAATTTCTCTACTAATCGATATTCTTCAAATTCTGCTTGCCAGATACTCTGGCTACAAAATACTTGAGCAGCATTGCATTGGTATTGTCATAGTCTAAGAGAAAAGTACTTCCTGATTTCTGAATGTTAAAACAAAATGTTACCATTTGATGATCCTGAGCATAGTATTTATTGTTAATACTATACTAACAATAAATAATTTTAACCCTTACAAAATTTGAAGTACAGAAGTTTCAATAAATATTTTTAAAGTTCAATTTCATTAAGACTTTTGAGGCAAGAATCAGCATTTTTTTGAACAAAAAATAAGCTTTGTAGTTGCATAGAGAAGAATGAAAGTATTAAGTGCATCCTGGTGATTAAAATGCTGGCAAAAGGACGTATCATTAAAAATTATCATTTTTTCATAAGCCTCTCTCCTTATTTTTAATTGCTTAGGAATGACAAATTCTCCAAGGGAAAAATGTAACAATCTTGTGTCTTTTGAGCAATACAGTAATTCATAAAATAAACTAAAAAATAATACACTAAAATAATGGTCTGTTATTCTCTTTTCCATAGGAATCTTTTGTTTTTGAAAGCAGTTGTCTCTTTCAAGTGGATGAATTTGGCTTTTTTCTGAGCTGGAAAAGTGAAGGAAAGGTATACTATGGTTATGTCAGGAAAACATATATTGCATATTATCCCACTTGTTTCATATTCTAGCTAGCTTTGAAAGATCTGAAATGTTGTGCTACTTTATATTAGAAACTAACCTTAGTTCTGCTCTTTCAGAATTTACAGAAATGAAGTACTTAAGAAAGAATTAACAGAAATGTAATGGAAATGTACTGTTCAGTGTCAATTGGTAGTAATTGCAAATAAAATACATTATTTTGGTTTTATTTATTTATTCTGGTCCTAACAGATCTTTGAACTTATATATATTTATTTTATTTTATTTTATTTTATTTTATTTCATTTCATTTCATTTTATTTCATTTTATTTCATTTTATTTTTTTACCATTTCAGGAAGGACAGGTGTTAGAGTGTTCCCTGATCAACAGTGTTCGGTTTGGAGCTGTTCCCAAGGTATAGTTAGTTTTTATTCTTCTTTAAACAGAGAATATTTAAACTGAAGGCAAAAATGCGGAGTAGGGTTCATTTATTTAAAAACTACAGACAGCAAACCTTTTCTTTTGCAATCACGTTCTAAAATCAGTGATTTGCAGTAATTGCACAGGGAAGAGTCTGTAGTCTGATCTTCCTGGTTTAGTACTGTGCCTGGCTTTCAGAATTCTCTGAAAGCAGAACAAAAGATACTAAGTGTATCTATTAGGTGTTCTTAATTACTTTTCTAACACTGTATTGTAATACATGTTTAAGAAATCTGGAAAGAAAAAAAAAGTTTTTTGTATTCCAAATTTTGCTCCTATCTATTCTAAATTTGTTGTTTCATTAATAAAAAACCTGAAAGTTTTGTTTGCATCCATGTTCAGCAGGTAGATGATCAGAGAGGGCAGAAATAACTGGGATCAGTGGTCACTGTCTGTGCTTTTGAAGAATTTCTGTAGAAATCCAAAAGTTTAGAAATATTTTAAATTGTATGTTTGTGTAAGCAAAATGAGTTTTCCTGCAATGAAAATTGGCCCTCTTTCCTTCAGGCCTTTAGTTTTCAAAATTTCTTATTAAACAAGGTTAACACCTCAGCATTTCTACTTTCAAGTGCTAAGTGCTTCTGTATTACCTGTAGATAATTATCTCTTAGTGGTTCTCTTGAGACTCCATAAACTAAAATGCTTTCCCCATGGAGAAAGGGGCATGAGGAGAGGTAGTGCAGACAACACCATGCTGCACGTGCAGAGTACTATAGCAACATGCTTCAAATTTCACCTCTGTCTTGTTCTTTATGCCCACTAAATCTACAGCATTTGACCTTCAGCAGAGATACCAGCTTGTAAGATGATAATTAAGAAACAACCCAAAAGTCACACAGATTATAACTCTCAGTAGTTACAGATTTAACCAGATCGGTATAATTAATTTATAGATTAATATTTTTCTCTATTTTCATTCTTGCAATTGATTCAGTTTACTTTTTCCTGACTAAAATATATGTAATTTCTTATTTAACTTTATGAAATGTACTTAAAGTACTTGGTATGCGTCTGAGCCTTCATGTTTGTGTTCATATTTGTTAAAATGTATAGTTTTCTGGATTTTCACACAGTGGTTATAAAAGAAAGTGCTCATTTAGGATGATTGGCAAAGAGTTAAAGATGTTAATGTGCATGGAGATAAAGATGCATCTTTACCATAGTGCATTATATACCAAAAGAGCTACATCTCTAATGAGTTCTCTATTTTTTTTAACAGGATCCCAAAATACTAACTGCACTTGAGGCTGTTGGAAAATCTGAAAATGAGTTGGAAGGACGGATAGTGTGTGTTTGCAGTGGTATAGATCTGGTGAACATCAGCTTCACTTTCATGGTAGCAGAAAACACAGAAATTGCCAAGGTACTTCACAGTTAAACAGTGTGTGGGAGGGGAAAAAAAAGAAAGCTCCTCAATAGTACACAGTTGTTTTTCTGAATTAAATCAGCCTACTCTGCTGACTGAAATACGTGTTCAAATGTTTGCTGCCACGCTCTCGAAAGGACAACAAACATCCACTTGAAACATTATGTAAAATGCCTGCACACTGTGCTAAAACGACATAGTGATTTTATCAGCCTTTGTATGCATGGTAATTTATCAAAAGTAGAGAGACATACAAGACACAGTGTTCCCCCTAAATGTTAAGCATCTTTGTGTGGGGCTTGCACAGTAGACTATGTGGAGATTATGCTGTGAACTTGTAACACATAGTGATACTTAAGAGAAGTGCAATTACTTTCATTTCCACAGTAAGTTGAGCTCAGCCCTTCAAAATTTTATTCAGCAATTATCTAGTTGTATCATGGAGTTTACATTATTTGAAAAAACAAAGACAGGAAAGAAAATTCTGTACTGTTGAGAGGATTTCAGTGTACCCAGGTTTTTTTCCATTTTCCTTTTACATGGAACAATCTTAAGAAAACAGTGGTGCTTTTTTACATGGCATTGTTCTCAGAGTTAGAAGTTGCAACTCACAGTGTAAGTTCTGGGGCTCCACCAAGGCCTGGAACTTAATCTATCTGCTCAATACTGCTCTGAGAAACTTGATCCTGACTACTGGTGCTGTACAGAGTCCTGTATGAATACTTAGATCCAGACATTCAAAGGATTTCAAAAATTCACATTTTTTGCTTTTTTCTCCTTACTGTCTATACTTAACAGTGTATTATACGTAGTTTTGCCACTGAGATATATACTGATGAGAAAAATGATGAGTAGTGTACACCTGCTAAATCCCCTCCTTCAGAATTGAGCATCTGCTGAACACAGCATCATTAAATCCCTTGGCAGACCCAGTCACTTTTTCACTGCTTGGTTTCATATGTCTTTAACATCAGGAGTTCTGAGTAAACTCTGTGAAAGGAGATATACTTGTATAACTTGCATAGACACACTGCACTGATTTTACTGGGTGTATTTTCAGCAGGCTCCCAGGGAAATAACATGCCACAGTTATGATTTGCAAACATTTAAGAAGCAAAGTAAAGATGCTAGCAGCATTCACTCACTTTTATGCTTTCCTCAAAAATGTCTCTGATTTTCTCGGAGAAGGAAAAAAAAAAAATATATATATATATATATATGTATATATTTTAAAAAGTGCGGTTAAGTTTGTTAGCCCTCTTTAATATCAGTAGACTAACTTAGACTGACTGGTTTGTGAGGAGTATGTTGACCTACTAAGACTGTCACAACAAATGAGCTGATAATGCTGTCTAAAACTGTCTAAAACTGCTTCATTAACCAGCAATATGCTTATCAAAAAGTATCAGAGGCTACAGTCTCCTTTGGGTAGGTTTTGACAGGCTCGTTGGTGTAAGAGTATTATGTTTGGGAGTTTTACCATCACGAACTATATATCCATGGCTTGTCAGCAGTAGTCATCCTCCCAATCTAATACATTTGAGACACAAGTGAGACAGCAAGGTAAATCAAGGCAAAACCAATGTAAACCTTTTCTAAGTTGCATCTAAAGCGGCAGTTTACTGAGGATGTGGGCATATGGGAATCGATTGGGCTTGTAGTGGTACTGGTGAAGGGCAAGCTGAATGTAAGCCAGCAGTGTACCCACTCAGTCCAGAAAGTCCTGTGCCAGGACGAGTTCAAAACACAGGCCAACAGGTTGAGGGAAATGATCCTGCCCCTCTGCGCTGTGCTGTGAGACCTCACCTGAAATACTGGGTCCAGATGTGGAGTCCTGTGCACACCAGATACACAGACATGTTGAAGTGTGTCCAGAGGAGGGCCAAAAAATGATCCAAGGGATGGAACACCTCCCTTACAAGGACAGGCTGAGAGAGATGGAACCGTTCAGCCTGGAGAAGAGAAGGCTCTGGGGAGACCTAAGAGCAGCCTTTCAGTATCTTAAGAGAGCTTCTAAGAAAGAAGAGGACAGACTCTTTAGCAGGGGCTGTTGTGATAGGAAAAAGGGAAATGATTTCATACTAGCAGAGAAAAGATTCTGATTGGATAAAGGAGATATAAGAAGAGTTTTCTACAATGGGGGTAGTGAGCCACTGGAACACCTTGCCCGCAGAGATCCTGTGTGCCCTGTCCTTGGAGGCATCCAAAATCAGACCGGACCAGGCTCTGAGTGACCTGATCCAGCCATAGGTGTCCCTGACCAATTTGGGGGAGTGGGACTAGATGACGTCTAAAGATCCCTTCCAAATCAAACAATTCCATGATTCTCAGTCTTCAGTGAGCTTCAAGTGTTACTGTTCCAACAAAATGTGTGTTTGTTATCTCTCCACTTGTCTCCAAGCTCCAACTCTGGTATTTACATTCTATCTTCTTAAATTTTATTGGTGTTTTAAGCTGATAAATTGTTTTTTATTTCAACTCTTAAAAAAAAAAAGCCACAAAATACGGTGTAGTCTGTCTGATTGCAGTCAGCTTTCACCGATACTCCAAAAGCTGCTCCAGTGTGATAGTAGGCAGTGAATATAAATGGGAGAAATATTTCTTTCTCAGTTTTACAGTTGGAATGGTATTTTTCATTTTAAAATTGATTTCTGTTTGTTTAAAATGGTTAAATGGACCACCATGGTTAGGATAAGGAAAAAAAATGTTCTGTTTCAGTTGAACCTGATATATTTCTTTTTCTTTTTTTTTTTCTTTTTCTTTTTCTTTTTCTTTTTCTTTTTCTTTTTCTTTTTCTTTTTCTTTTTCTTTTTCTTTTTCTTTTTCTTTTTCTTTTTCTTTTTCTTTTTCTTTTTCTTTTTCTTTTTCTTTTTCTTTTTCTTTGCCTTTGCCTTTGCCTTTCCCTTTCCCTTTCCCTTTCCCTTTCCCTTTCCCTTTCCCTTTCCCTTTCCCTTTCCCTTTCTCTTTTTCTTTTCTGTGAAGCAAGGTATTAGTTGTTTGCCCAAATCATATAATTTGAAAACTCCAGCCCTGGTGCTTCATAGCCATGCATGTCTGCGTTTGTCTGGACTTGAGTACAGAAACAGACAAAGTAAGTTTTCCAGACGCTTTTAGAATAGACCCCTCTAATGCTGCAGAAGTGATTCCAGGATGCAGAGCTTTGTTGAAGGGTGGAAGCGAACTATACACATCAGGCAACTCACGTCACAGCGTGTGTAAACCTCTGCTTTCCAGATGGAATACCTGAAGTAGGAAGAGGCCCTGTTATATTTATTACAAAATTTTTGTGCAATATCAGGTAAAGATGTGTTCAGGTAGGGGTAGGGTCAGGTAGGGAATGGCTTTTCACTGTCACTAGTCTAGTGTCCTGACTTTCCCTGTCTCATTCTTTAAAGGTACGGTAATTTTCACAGAACATAAATTATGATATGTGAGTTGAGAGAAGGGGGACATCTACTGGTCAAAACATCGATGGATAAGGGCAAAATATCAGGAATCCCAGCCAGCCACTTGTTTCTAGATGAGAACTGAGAATCACAATTGTATTCTCCATGGGTTTCTGGAAACATCAGGCTCTTAAGCCCTTTATGCTGATAGTCAGACACAAGCACTGGATATGAAATAAAAGAGAAATGCCACCTATCCTCCCTGGCTTTCCCACTGCTTGAATTAAGCTGACTGAAACTGTGGAGAAATTGCAAGGAAAAAGCAAAGATCAAATAACCTCAAGAGGTCTGGATAATGCCTATTTATAAGTCACAGATGACCTTATCTGGAATTGCCTGATCTGTAGATTACAGGGGTTTTTAGCCCTTCAGAACTTATGCCCCTTTTAACACTCCTAATTTAAGGTTGATGGCTAAAAGAGAGCTGAGAGGTCAAATTTATCTGTGCACCCTGCTCCTGCTGGCAGTGTTTCGTCAATGAACCTCAGCTAATTCAAGGTTACTAAGTGCCTGAAAAGCATTTGAGTACTACAGCAAAATATGAGAGAGTGCATCTTCAATAAATTTTTCATGAATCTTCTCATTAAAGAGATATCTGACAATGTTGGATCAGGCTAGAGAAAAACAAGACAGACTGCTTATCACAGCCTGTAGCATACTTTCATTCTGGCCTTTTGTGTCAGCCTAAATGTCTGTGTGTAAGATATCTTTGTCTTCATTTTTATTTATTTTCAAGATTAATCTTTCTCTGAGATTAGATAGCAGGGCTCAGATTCTTCTTCTATATGCATACAGAGTAATTTTTGGTATATAGAGAACTGTTCAGGAGTAATATTGACAAATTAAAGGGACTGAGCCATATGTTGAAAATCTGAAAATATTTAACACTGATATAAATGAGAACCAAATATATCCTGTATTTCTATCAAAAATATTTTGTAACTCCACTTTATGTGAAGCCCAACTGAAGTGTTTTGTACCTCCCGCCTTTAAGACCTTCATCTTCTTTCTAGGATTTTCCTTCATTGGAGAGATATTGCTTTGGAGATGCTGAGATGCTGAGCACAAAGGAGGATAGTTGTACATTTGCGTATTTGCATAGGTTTACGGGTATTTTAATGTAATCTGTAAAATTAGCAGAACTGTCTTAGCACAAAGGCAAGGATGCTGCTATGTTCTTCTTAGTGTATTAGCAGGCAAAAATCTGAACTCTTCTTTCATCTCTTCTGCAAGGTCAGCAAACAAATGTATGTTTAATCTGGCAATGTTATGCTGACAGGAAACAATACATTGCCAGCTTGATGTCTGTCACAGTAATCAGGTTTTTGATATTTTACAAATATTTCTATAGTGGATCGGGGTACCTTAAAAGTGATTATGAAGATAGATATTCGGAAACTATTCTCATTCAGAAGAATGTTTCATATTGAACAGTTGACAGAGAGTTTAAGTATATTGCTCTGAACCTATATATCAATCTGTGGATGAGGATTTTTTTAATCTTATATTGTTTCACTTCTATATAACGAGTTCAAAATCCAGACACTTTTTTTTTTCCCCCTAAGCTCTCTTATTCCCAGTTTTGAGGCCAGCTGCTAGCTGTGGGAAATATCAGATGAAACAAATGCTCCAGAAACTGCTTTAGCCCTGAACTGAAGTACAGGCACCCGGATGCTACATCGTCATGCAGCTGTGTAGTATGGCACAGATAGGAAAATGTGGCTCTGAAGCTGCCATATCCTGCCTAGGGCACATACTAATGTAAAGATGATTCATAGATGGGTAGAGTTACTCTTTTGCTTGTTGCCAGCAGAGAAGTGATGCTTCTGTGTTTTATCAGCATTTGGCTGCAGTTCTGTGTCTTTTCAGTGTACATGAGGGCAGTTCCTAAATTGGCAGGAAAGGCCTTATCACTAAATAAAGATTATAGAGTATATTCAAAGTGGGAATCATTGGGATAATTCCTGAAGAGAAATTATTTACTAAGTGAGTACTGTATTGATTTCTCACTGTATCTATATTTTTTTTCTGTCAATGTTCCTTTTTTTTTTTTTTTTTTGGCAGCTCTTCTTCACATGTAGAAGTAACATTATTGAGTGCAGGGTAAGTCTTGAGGGCAAGTCTTGAAGCTGGGAAAAGAGAAATGGGAGAGTAATCTGATTGTTTGTTTCCAAGCATAGGTTTGCAATCTGCTGTAGAGGTGACACCGTCTAAGCACTGTGAGGATATGGTCTTTTTCCCTGTCTGAGACTTGCTGAGCTTTAAAGTGAAGGGTAGGTTAGACTATTAGGACACAATGAGACAGCAAAGGCAGAGCAAATGTTACAGGAAAAGAGCAGTGCTTAGAGAGATGTTTAACTGATGGGGTTCTACACTTGCATTACCTCACTACCTGGTTTTCTGCCTACTGGACTGGCTTTTTGGTTGTATAATGCTCTCTCACTCCAGGATGCCCATCTTTAGGCAGTATTTCATGTATTTCAGATGTGATAACAAAATCAAAGGTAAATAATTCTGTGCATTATAACAAGATGAATGCTTTAAACACAGAATCATAGAATGGCCTGGCTTGAAAAGGACCTCAAAGATCATCTAGTTTCAACCTCCCTGCCACAGGCAAGGGTCACCAGCCACCAGACCAGGCTGCCCAGAGCCACATCCAGCCTGGCCTTGAATGCCTCCAGGGATGGGGCATCCACAGCCTCCTTGGGCAACCTGTTCCAGTGCATCACCACCCTCTGAGTGAAAAACTTACTCCTAACATCTAACCTAAATCACCCCTGTCTTAGTTTAAAATCATTCCCCTTTGCCCTATCACAGTCCACCCTTGTGAATAGCCATTCCCCCTCCTGTTTATAAGCTCCCTTCAAGTACTGGAAGGCCACAATAAGGTCTCCCTGGAGCCTTCTCTTCTCCAACCTAAACAAGCCCTGTTTCCTCAACCTTTCTTCATAGGAGAGGTGCTCCAGTCCTCTGGTCATCTTTAAAAGCTTTAAAACACAACTGGGAAAGCCCCAAATGCCATACTTTTCTCTCAAGTCAGACTTTTATTTTCAAATTATTCTTGGATACATTCTTAATCTATTTGTATACATATTTTATGCAGCGCTTCCTAAAATATGTCTAAAATATTAGTATTTCTCCCATATAAGTGGGTTGGTTTTTTTCATCTGCTTTGCACATTTGCAGCGTTTATTCATGAAAATAAAAATATATTCTTCTGTGTCTATTTGTGAGTGTAAAATTCTGGTTTCTGCCCAAGTCAGTTCGAGCAGCAAGCACAGAATTTGGCCAGATGCAAGGAGCTTTATTCATTAGGTTGATATTAAGCAGTGGACCAAATCCCATCTCAGTTCCACCACCACAAATTATCTGTTGAGTAATCCTAGTATTACAGTGGCATAATTGAGATTGAACTTGGCCTTTAATGCTGTCATTTATTTTTTTTTTCTGATAGCTTTATTCTGCCAGCATTCTCACTAAAATCAATGTGAGTTCGTGTTAAGGTCTAATCCTTCAGCTTCTTCTATACAGTCTAGGTATGAGCAAAGTCTAGGTATGAGCTATAGTAGAAAAGTAGATCCATAAAAAGGGGTTACGTAAGTACTGTAATACTGTTGTTGGCTGAAAGTTGCACTGATGATTGCAGGAATGTTCTCCTTTTTAAGGATGAAAGCCAGAAAGAAAGCAGGACTGAATATGTAACAGGATGTTAGATGAGGTCAGCATTGGAGAGAAATTTTTGTACCTCCCTGTGGTTTGCTGTGGCTTATTAATATTTTGTTTCATTCCTTTCCTAACATTGGACCAATTAAATATGTCATCACATATCATATAACGTTGCTTATTAATTGCTAATATTGTCAGCAGTGACAGAAAAGGAGGCATATATTTATATGGGCTATAAATAGAAAGCTTAATAAATCAATCAGTGGACTGTTTCCCTTTGCAGGCAGTAAACTGTCTTAATAGCATTGCAGATGCTGCATGTGATACTTGGAAGAATGAAAAGCACAGTTGCTTTGTTTACTGAAGGATAAAATATTAATAGGTAAAATGTGGTTGGGCTTTCGTGTGGTGTTATAGCCTGTGAACTGGATGAGTTCTTTTCCTTAATTCAGAAAATTAGCATCATCCATAGCTGCAAGGAAGAAGAGCCTTCCACCAAGTTTTCTTCCCTCTTCAATTTTCCTAATTTATTGCTTCTGTATTTTGTGTTTCTCAGCAATGGGTAGAAGGACTGGGATCCATCATACATAACTTTAGAGCTAACAATGTCAGTCCAATGACATGTCTCAAGAAACAGTAAGTTACCTTCTTTTCTCCCCTTGATTTTTCTAGCCCTGTAATTTCCTTAATTTCCTTTTTTTTTTTTCATATATTTTTATAATAATGTGTAATGAAGAAAATTAGTTTAGTGTTTCATTGCAACCTTTCATTGTGATCAGAAGAGATCTCAAGTCTATATTAGGTATCTGCCCAAGAGAAATTCTAAGTATTCATTTGATTTATTGTTATTGAATGTTGCAATTATTGTCTGTGTTGTTGCTTCACTGATGTATATGGAAACAGAGTCCCATGAATCTTTCTTCTTTTCAAACTGATCCTGTTAATTGATGTCCTGGTTCTTTTGAGCTGCCTTCTACTTTTACAGTTAAAGCACTGATCTGCCTTTAAACACTAGAAGTCTACAAATGAACATTTTTTAGTATGAAACAATTACCTGTTTATAGTCATTTCAAATGACTATATGTCAGTAATCTTAAGCTGAATGTAACTGTCCCAATTTTAACAAATAATATTTTAAAAATACTTATTTCTTACTTTCAGCTGGATGAAGCTGGCCTTTCTAACAAATACAAATGGGAAAATTCCAGTTCGGAGGTAAGCAAAATTGTGCACTCAAGATTCTGTCAAGTTCTGATTTTCACAATTTCACAATGCACAGTTTCACAAAAGGTCTATGGCTTAGTAATTAAATACAACACAATTTTGTCACCTCCTAATACCTGAGTAAAAACAAGCATAGAACTAGGCATACTGACCTGAGTTCCATACCGCCTTGGTAACCTAGGGAGGACTTCTTATCAACCTAATAATTTTTCTCTTAGTCCATTCTGAAGAAGACATGAGTGCTTCTAATTGTTTTCTAAGTCACTTAGAGCTAAGAACATCAGTTTTCTCATCTTCAAAACTCCTCAAACTCTGGATTAGGTTTTTCATAAAATACTTAGAAAGAGAACCATATAAACTTGCAGGCCAGTTAATTGGAGGTCAAAGATGTACCTTGTAAAATGTAGTTCATTGTAAAAGAGACAGATACAGCCCTGTCAGAATTACTTCTGCTTTTATAGGAAACCCCAGGATAATATTTGGCTTTCTCCACATGGGTGAAAGCATCACTAGATTGATTGTTGTCAGTGGCAGAAATGGTAGAACAGAGGTTTGTTTTTTTTCTTTTGTACAGCTATTAACTATTTAGCATTACTGATTTTCAGTCCTCTCTGGCTAGGCGGATAATTCTCCCTGCCCTAGATGTTCTTGCAGGTACTTTGAGCTTCTTTCCTCCTCCTCCAAAATGTGAAAATCTTACTTTTGAGACATGCTGTTTTTTCCTAAGGAGGAACCCATAGAAAGGAATACTAAGGACTCTGTAAGTTAAGCCTCACGTAATTTTTTTAGTCAAGGGAGAAAAATTGGACTGTGTCTACATAATATGCAAAAAAGAAAAGTGTCTGCCATGCTGCCCTCCAGGTTTCTTAGTTTCATGATTAAAGTGACACTTGGACAGTATTAAGGCTGCTTCAGTGAATTCATTTTTGAGCTTTCACATTGCCAGCTTCCAGTTTATTCTTCATACTTCAGCTGAATTGCCATGAGGTACCTCCTGTGCAGAGGTCCCAAGAGGAGTATCATCTGAAGGATAAGAGTAAGGGAAAAGTACTAGGAGAACAAATTCATTTTCAAGATTTCAACTTTATGTTTGAACACAGAGCTTTATTTTCCAGAATTGATTAATAGTGTGCTAGTTTATATGGAACTTCTACCTTGAAATATTTTACCTTGCATTTAGGGAGATATAAGTTTGTTGGTTTGCAAACCAACTTGCCTTTGCATACAAGGCCACATACTGCTAAAGAGAGTCCAGTCCACTGGATCCAATGTATTAAATTTTCCTGCTAGACTTATAGTTTGGATTTTGGAGTACTTAAATGGTCTTTTAAAGTTGAATAATTTTTCTTAAAAGTGTTTTAAGTTTCAAGAGTGCCAGGTTGACACAAATTGGTCTCTAGCAGCTTAACTCCTTGCAGAAGTGGTTTGCAGTGTGAATTTCTGAAGAACTTAACCCCATCACTAGGCAGCCTGTTCCAGTGCTTCACCACCCTCACTGAAAAAGATTTTTTCCTTATAAATAACCTAAATCTGCCCTCTTGAACTTGATAAATTCAGTGAAGCCAGAAAAAGTGATACTTCTAAACTGTCTTTGTGTTGGCTTGATATTTGCAACTATTTGAAAGTGGTGAATGTTCAAAGTAATAAAGTCATTGAATCCATCAACATGCAAGATAGATTTGTACCCCTCAGTCCTAGATTTGAGAAGCATTTTAAAAAATGAGGAAACATTCACATGTTGCCAAAAATAAATACTATTATGTACTCATACTTAGTGGAATGTGAGGAGTTAACATGTGTAGGTATCTGTCAACCAGTAATTTACTTGAATTGGAAATGACTCCATTTTTTTCCAAGATGTGCAACAAGATGGATATAAATCTGTTAGGATGAAGTCTCTACAGGTAGAAAAAAAAGTAGATTTATTTACAATATCCTTAGCAAAATGAAAGTGTCATACTGCACTTTGAAAGTCTTACGTGATTCATGTACTTTTTTCTAGACTGCTGCTCTCATTACAAATTATGTTTCCTGTCATCTTTGAAATAAAAAAAAAGAGTTTGAAATAAAAAATAAGTTTTCTATAGCTAGGGAATCTTGCCTCTTGTTTTCTGATTAGTTACTTATAACAATATTGATGATTTTTATTATTGGGACCCAATTCACAAGAACAAGCATAGAAATTTTACCAGGCGAGAGACAGATCATAAAATATAGAACTGACATTATTCTGTGTCTTCAAATCAGTAGAAAAATAGCTGCCTGAGTTTGTTTATTTGTTTGTTTAAGAAATAAGTGCCTAAAGTTAAAATCAGTCTGTAGTTTAGTGAAAACATCTTAGTACTTACCAGCTTTGAAAGTCAAATATTTATTTATCCTATTGTTCATCCTACTCGCTCTCTTAATCCTTTGCTTGGAACCTGCTTTAGCAGGGTTGGAATAGATGATGAAGTCCCTTTCAAATCCTATGATTCTGTGATTTATGTGCCTAAACAGGAATACAGAAATCTAACTGTTGTAAGAACAAAGTAAAAAACACTTTTTCTTGTACAAGCCAGGATGTCATTGGCCTTCTTGGCTACCTGGACACACTGCTGGCTCATCTTCAGCTGAGCATCAACCAACACCCTCAGGTCCATTCCTTTCACACAGTCTTCCAGCCACACTGCCCCAAGCCCACAGTGTTGCATGGGATAGTTGTGACCAAAGAGCAGGACCCAGCATTTGGTTTTGTGAAGCTTCATCCCATTGGTCTTAGCCTAGTGATCCAGCCTGTCCAGATTCCTTTCCCCAGGAAGATTGACACTTAGTCCCAGCTTGGTGTCATCTGCAGACTTACAGAGGGTACACTCAATCCCCTTGTCCAGATCATCAATAAAGATATTAAAGAGTGTTAGTATGAAGATATTGACACAGGAGCCTCAGAGCATTTTGAAGAATAGAATAACTGGATTAATTACAATGACAAAAAATAACAGCAACTGTTTCACATCTCTTTCCTTGTGAAGTTATTTACTTTGCATGAGACTAATAAAAAGCCTCTATAAATGATTGTCTTGATGATAAAGGGCAACATATTCTCATTAGGCAACTGTAGGGTCTTTCCCACTGTACACATTGTCATAGCATTAGAATTAGATCCCAGTTACAGACTGAGTTTTCCCCTTCAGACTGAGATATCAAAATCGGGAATTTGGGAAGCTTAGACTTAGTCCCTTGTAAGGGGGAGCAAGTGTAGATCTATTTTTTTGCGGAGATGGAGATTATTCAAATTTGTCTCAAATGGGAACAGAAAGAGACCAAGTGTTCTAGTCTTATCAAATAGTTAGACTTGGATTTGTTTTCTTGCAAATGAAACCACTTTGTCAGTCTCATGCATGGTGAAATCATTCCTGATTTATGGAATTGAATGTTAACTGGTTTGATGGAAATCTGTTTAATTGCATAATATTCCTAAAACTGAGACATTCATAATTCCAATGAGATGACTGAGCTTTCAAAGAATGAAATGAACACTGTAGCTGGTTAAGGAAAGAGAAGGAGTCTGCCATTGGAAATGGTTCAGACCTGCATCACAAGTTGTATGGGAAGCATAGGTTAATGTTTAGAAAGGAAGTCACAGCAACCTGTTATGCCTGGAGACGTGAGTCTTCTCATTGGAAGAAACTGCTGCTTCTTAAACACAATTATCTGTGCATGGAGTTGAAAAGATTCAAAATTATGCTTTGCAAAGCTCTGTATTGCTGTTTGTTCTTTTTGTGGTTCATCATTTTAGTGGATTGTCTAAGAATGGCTGGCAGGATAGTGCTGCTCCTTGAAGCTTAAACCACTTTTTCAGCCTCTCTATTTCTTGGAAGATGCAAACATTCATCAGCTGAAGTCAGAGGAAAATACTGGCATTGAAAAGCAAGAGAACTGATTGTTTAAAAAGTGACTAACTTTTTTTTCCCAATCTTTTTTGTTTTAGCATTACCAGAACCTTTGCATCAGGTAAAACAGAAAAAGTGATCTTTCAAGCACTCAAGGAGTTAGGTCTTCCCAGCGGAAAGGTATTTAGCAGTTTTGAATAACTTCTTTGTATATGAATAATTTGATGAATCATTCAAATTCATAGCTGTGATCAAAGCCATTTGGTGTAAAAACATACCTGTTGTTCACAAGAACTTTATTCATCACTTCAGGTTGCTTACTAAAACCAGAATGTATTTAATGTGCTTCATGACACAGTAGTCCTTGAAATTCTCAAATAAGGCTTCTCTTCTTTTTTGTAATAATTGGTCCACCACTCCTCCCCCTGCATTTATACAAAGTACTTGAATGCAGAATATTGTTGCGTGCTGCCCTCTCAGTTTGGTTTGTTGGGTTCCTCATGTTCTTTGCTCCCTTTACTCACTTTCACTGAAGTGCTGTCCAGCACTGTCCTACCAGCAGCCCCAGAGAGCTGTCAAGTGACTGCAGTTAGGACTGTTTTTTTCACCCTGACTCCTGGCAGAGGTCTTTTCTTTCATTTTGGAGACTCCAGCCCATCATCCTTGGCTTTGCACCTGCCAAGATTAGTGAGAGGCAGCATTGCAGGCTTAGCAGCTCTCACTGTCTCTAGTTGGAGAGAGGAGTGTAGAAAAATGTGGATTCCCAGTGGACACAGTGCCTGACACTAGGGATGAACTTCTTCCTCACTGCTGCAGTGCTCATCTTGTTCAGTCAAGAAAGGGCATGATATTGAATGTGTAAGCTGAGCATTCCCTTCTATGGAAATTTCAAACACTCTTTTATAAGAGCTGCTTTGCTATTTAGAGCCATGAACCATATCTGAAACTTTTTCTTGAAATGCCTTGGCTTCAGTGTAAGTATCTTGTAGTTAAAACACTATTGTGGAATTTCCAGGTTTTTTTTTTAAGCTCCATTAGAAAAATAAGTACTGGGCTCCATGTCTTTATTTATGTAGATTTAATGTGACTATGAGATCAGAATATAAGAATGTCAAACAGATCTCTGATAAAGATGAATTTAGAACTGTTTGCAGAAAAGATAAACTAAATAAAGTGAATAATGGGTAAGGAGCTAAAACAGTACTTGGTTGCTTTTTCAGATGTAAGATATGCTCTAGGAAAAAGAGCATATTGTCTTTTGCTGAGTAAATGCACTTTGCCTTTTGTTGCAGAATGATGAAATTGAGCCCGCAGCATTTACTTACGAGAAATTTTATGAGCTCACCCAAAAGATATGTCCCAGAACTGACATAGAGGACCTCTTTAAGAAGATGTAAGTTCAAATTGAATATGATCTTGCTTTAAACTGATTTTACAGCAATTTTAGTCCATATCTAATCATAACAGAACACAGTAATTATCTAACCTTTAATCCTAGTAGCATCAGCAGTATTTTAAGACAAACTTCAGTCTTTCCCTTCCTTCTCTCGCAGATTGTTAATGTAAAAGTTCACTCTGTATTTAGAGCCACTTTTACATAAGTTACAGAAAATGCCTGGAACTTGTGTTCCTCCCACCCCTATATCCCCCCCCCCCCCCCCGCATTGGCTTTATTAACTACTGTAATTTTAACTTGCTCCTTTAGGTGATTAATATAGTATGTGAACTAACTAAATCAAGTAAGAAATGTGAAGTTTCAAAAGCTTCTTCCTTCAATTTATTCTCAGCTGGAGGGCTTACTTGTTGTTTTATGAAGTAACATCTGTTAAGTTATAGTATGTTTGAGAGATACACTGTGCTGAGCAAAGACAGTATGTTTTCTGTGACTGTTTTGAGATTATAGAGCTACTTCACGTAGAAAAGTTGAAGGTTTTAAAAGTATTGACAATGTCAGCATGCAAATCGTACCTACTGTAGCATCATATATGAAAACTTACATTCTCTAATAAATTTCTTTTCAGCAATGGAGACAAAACTGATTATTTAACGGTAGACCAATTAGTGAGCTTTCTAAATGAAGTAAGCTTTTTCATACATTAACTACCATACAAGTCTGTCTGCAGTGGCTTGCTTCTTCCAGTCTTTTCATTGCATGCATCATGCCATTATTTGCTATGCTTTTGTTCTGCTGATCTTTCCATTGTGGTAACATCCAGGTGCAAAAATCAGCTCCAACCTTACATGTTCTTGTGCTTTCTACATGTTGGCTTTGCAGGATGCATCTGCTGATTACTTGCTGTTGTGTTATGTTGTATTATGTATGTTTTGTACGTTTTATAATATTAGATTCAATGCATTTTTATTATAAATGCATTTCAGTATTTTAATACAAGAGATTATTTTTATCTTAAGGACAAATCCCTCTAACAATAGAAAAAATAAAGTAGGCTTTTACAAAATTTGGTTAGATTCAATACAGTAGTATATCTATCTTTTACAAATCTAAGAGCTGAGAGGGTATTTTAAGGGTTTCTATATTATTTTTTAAACAGTAAATGTGCAGCACAAAACAAAATATTTTTATTTATGTATTTCCAGATTACAGTTGATGGCAAGAGTATTATTTCTTAAAAATATTTTGTATGCAAAGTAGTTGGATAAACAATGTGAAGGTTGGGGTTTTTTGTTTCTTTTTTGCTTTGTTTTTCCTATTCCTAAAGCACAGTAAGTTATTTAACTGACTAATTCAGAATTGCAAAACTAAGTCCATTATTGTAGATTTGACAAGAACATGTGCACAGAAAATAAATGCGTTCTACCTGTGTTGGTACCAGTAGATTCTTGTCATCTGGAACATGGATAGCTGCTTTACTTCTCTGAATGATCGTTTTGGAGCCTCACAAAAAATCTCTCAATCTAAAATTATTTTACTATTTATTTATCAATCTATGTGTGTGTAAATATATATATATATATATATCAGAAATATATTTCTGATATTTCTGTATGAAAACTCAAGCAATAATTTCTCCATATATCAAATTCAGAATACAGTTTTTTTATTCATTTGGGAACTCATGCCTGATTCCAACCAAATTACATGTAAAATGTACTCAGTAAAAAAAACCAGAACAGTGAGATTGTGAGGTAAGCATTTCATAACTAATGACAGTGTTGCCCTTTAGTTGGTTACTAGAGTTCAGAAAAAAATAGTCAAACGGTTTTATAGAGGCACTTGCCTCTGACCATTTGAAACCAATGCCTTTGGCTCTGTGTTGTAGGTATTCTGGTGTCTGAATGTATTTGGAATTTAAGATTTAGGTCATGAATTAAAAGACACTAAAATACCAGGATCTCACACTTGAAGTGATCCTTTCTGTCCCCTTCACAACAGGCCAGGATTGCAGTTCATAGTAATGTTTAAAGCTGGAAAATACAAAAAAATGTATTGTGATAATATAGGGGAAGGATTTGTTTGGCAGAGTAATTATTCATGAGAATCTTTAACCTAAATTAATTTGAATTCAGTTGCCTCCTGTGCAGGCCACAGAAGCTGTAAGCATTAGGGCTCTTTAAAGGAGCACAAGAATATGTTACTGGCATAACAGTGAAGAGTGAACATCCTTCCTGGAGTTCTTCCAGATGAACCGTTTTCTCTGTTTGACTTTTAAGTGCTGCTGGCTGACAGCTTATTTAATTGTATATTGGTGTTAAAATTCCTGAGAAGTTTTAATAAATCTAATTATTGTCAGGCACCGAGTACTTTGCATAGGTGTTTTTTAAAGTTTGAAAACGTTGTAGAAAAGTAACGGAAATCACTACTGTTGAGATTTGCTCCTGCCATTCATTTGCAGCAATAAATTATAGGCCAATTAACTGTCAAAATGGAAATTCTGATCAGGATTCATCTTTTCTCTTGGTAAGGAGGTATGAGGAAATCCTTTTCTTTCCCTTTCTTTCTCACTGCTCCTCCTGTTTCTCACTTTCTCCCTCTATTCCCACCTCCCTCCTTTTCAGTTGCTTTTCCTCTTTTCCATTCACTTGCTTGCTCTATCTCTCTTTTTTGTTGTTTCATTTCCACAAAAGGATGTCGTTCTTAGCCCACTGCACAGAAGAAATTCAACAAATTTGTAAAGTTGATTTTGGCATAAGAGCTGCTTTGCATCTCAGTTTCTATCCTCTCAAGTAGGAGACTGGAGACCAGGTTGGAGAAGATAAATAATCTTTCTCTCTTTCCAGAACTATGCAGGAATTCTTTCTCTGCATATTTTTAGAATGTTCATTTTCATATGGTTAAGAATGTCTCGTGTAAAAGGCGTCCTGTTTCATATTGTAAACTAGAACAAGCAAAAGCATCTTTGCTGGACATACACAACCAGTCTTGGGACATGTTGACTTTTTAAATGAATGATCACGCTTTTAGTTTTGGTCAGCTTTTATGTTACATCTATTCTTGCCAACAAACTTAGTGGTGCAGAAGATTTCCCAGGAGGCACTAGTAAACGTTCTAGCTTTTTTAAAAATAACACATCCTCAAAAAATTTGTAAAATTTGTTTTCTTTTTTAAACTAAGTAAAAATAAAAACATCCTTTTAATAAGTAGGAAAAAAATACATAATGAGCAGTGATCATTGCAACAAGAATATTTTGCTCTTAGCTTCTTTTGATAATTCTGGGGACTCCTTCTCAAGAGGAACGTTCTTGCCTTATCCCATTCATTTTATTCTGTTTGCTAATGATTAATTATAGAAGGTGAATGGAAAGAGCACTCTTCTTGAGTAAGAATCTTCCCTCCTATTTCTTAACATTTTTTGAAGTAGAGAATTGTCAATAATAACAAAAGGTTTCTTATTTGTCTCAGTAGATTGTGCTGTTGCATGCCAATGTATTGCTGTTGTGTGTTGCTTAGCAAGTTATGTCCTGCATCCAGCTGCTCTCATTTCATATTTCATCTGAATTTTACTTAGATATTCAGACAGCCAATCTGTAGTGAATGAAAATGCTGTAATTTAGATGCTACATACTGTCAGTAGCATTATTTGAAAGATCCCTCCTTATCTGCATGATTAAATTGGCATTGGTTGTAATTTCTTGGAATCAGTAAAGCACATTCATTAATGTATTGAATGTAAGAAAAGAGGTAAAGTGCTTCTTTTTGATTGGAAATTGCTTTTTTTTTTCCTGAAAAAATGTCAAAAATTTACACATGAGGAATTACAGCAAATGCTGATAGTGCTGTTCCAAGCCTGTCCACTCCAAATTGTTTATCACCAGTAGGGGGTGGCCTGTTACAGTTCTGAATTCTGCTTAAACTGCAGCTTGAAAACTGTGCATCTACGGGGGTAAAAAAAAATGTTTCCACAGTCTTGTTTATTTCTTTGTTTTATTGCATCTGCTTATATGCCACTACTCCATTCAGTTCTTTATATTTTTAATTTTCTTTTAATGAAGAATCAGGCACACAGTGTGCAGCTGTAATCCAGCATGGAGGAAAACAAATGTTGCATAGCACAGTATTAAGTAAAAATTGAAAAACTTGATGGATTAGTAGTGTATTAGAAATCACTGCAAAATTATATCAAGAACAGATTAATACTAAATATATTAAGAAATCCTAACACCATAAATTTCTGAAAATGAAAATACTTTAAAGATCTTTTAAACTGTTCGTATTTCTTCTTTTTTGAGTATTTAATATGACAATGTTTCTGCAATTCACAAAAAATCAACAGTAGTTGCATGTCACTAAATTCGGACTTAAAATTCTTTATACTTCAGTTACAGATATTGCTGAAGACAGGAATTTTTGTGGAGATGTTTACTGTACCATCAGTAAAGCCTGTCAGTTTACATGACATACAAAAAGGACAGGGAAGAAGAGAGTTTAGGAAGACAAGTTTAGCTATTTATTTTCAACATTTCATTGAGACATATACCATGTGCAGTCATTATTTTAATGAGCAAGTAGCAGTAAGACCAGTTATATGTTAGAAGTATTTTGAAATAAATCCTCTGTGTAGTCAAACTGTACAGGTTTCTTACAAAAGCTGAGGTTTGTGTTCTGTTTAGAGCTGAAGTTGCTGGTGGGTAGGGTGAAAGTTCTAGGGCTTTTTTTTTTTTAAAAAACGTCCACTTCTTTCTTTCTCATCTGCAGTAATGAAATGCTCTTGGATGATAGGCATGCACTGTATTGTTTTGCTGAATTCCACTGTTTTCTGACCTTAGCATCAACGAGATCCTCGGCTCAATGAAATTTTATTTCCCTTTTATGACACAAAAAGAGCAATGCAGATAATTGAGACATATGAGCCAGATGAAGACTTGAAGAGTAAAGGTAAATGTGGGAGGAAATTCAACATTTGCTGTTCTTTTATCCCAGTGCAGTCATCAGGACAAAGAGATGATTTCATTTTAAATCGAGTTGTTCCTTAGCATCTAAAGAACGCAAGAATTTATTTCAGCAGTGGCTTTATATCTCACAGTGTACTTTCCTTTCTTTTTTTCATAAATACAACTTGCTGTTGAGCAAAGTAATTAAACTCAACACCTTTTGTTTGGTTGCTTGTGCTCCTGATCACCTAGTTTAAGAAACAACGTTCATGCACTACTCTGTAGCAAGAAGCAACTGACTCAACCAATATTCATGCTCTACCCTGTTGCAATAAGAAACTGACTCATCTTCGGTTTCCTTTTGGTAACAGAAGGGACAAGTTAATGCCGTGTGGTTTAGTAACCAGAGACTGCTCAGGAACACTGGAAAAGGAAGTTCTTCCACTTGGTCAATGCATGGCAAAAATGCAAAGATCAGTCTATTGATTATAGGACACTGAGCTTCTTTAAGTTGTGAAGACTTTAAGTTGTTTGTCTAGAATACCTGCCCAGCTGAGCCCTTTTTCCACTAAGGTAGCTGCTAAAATTTGAGAACCATTTTGTGCTTCAGCTTTCAAGCTCTCAGTGATCAACAAAAAACATTCTTGAACATTAAATTCAATTTTCTCCCTTTTTCCTTTCTTCCAAAAATCAGAATTAGCTGAGAGGGTTTGAATAAGACATTCCAGGAGAGTTCACTGCTGGCTGACACAAAGCACAGGAAATTTAAGCTCCAGTAGAGGATTCGTTTCAGAGTACTCGAAACAGAATTTAAAAAGCAGGTTTACTAGTATTCTAAAGTTCTCTGCATAAGAGAAATGCTGTCTTAAGCATAGGACTGCTGTGAAATGTGCCTTAACAATTGCTGAGTGCTCATATATGACTTTAGGGATTGCAGTCTTCAAATTAGAGCCAGATAACTCTTTGCAATGACTCTTTGTGAGTAATCCCTTCTTCCCTACCTCAGATCATTTCTGATTTCTCTGTGTCTTGGCTGCTGTAAAAACTGATATTGTAGAATTGTTGGAAATATCCAAATAATTTTCCAGGACGGTTGATTGATTATTATTAAGTTTGTCATTGCAGTTTATCCCTTTATTTATTTTTGTACTTTATGAGGCACACAACAACAGAAAAATAACGGAAGGATGTTATGAATTTTGTTCTCTGAATCACTGTATGTCCCACGTTCATTGTAGAAAATGGTTTGCTTTTCACTGTAAAAGAATAAACCTGTATTTCAAACAGCAAACATGAAAGTATCCTGGAGTTTACTAACATTTTGCAAATGAACACACGCAGTTGTTGTCCACTTGTTTTGCTGAAAGTTTATCAGCAGCAATGTAGCACATTCAGTGCGAGACTAAATATTAGAAGGGAAAAGTACCACAGAATACTTAAATGTAAGCTAGCAGTTTCTGGTTCACGAAGTCCCAGAGTCCAAAATTGCTGGAAGGGTTCTGAAGAGAAGTCAGTATTTATTTGCCTTATTCATGTCCTATTGATGACTTAGGTCTACAATGGTAAATGCCAGCTATACAGTTTTTTTACACATCTATTTTATTTTCTGGAGACGTAGTAGCAGATTTTGCACTAGGGAGAATGTTGCTGGTCAGTTTGGAGCACTGGGAAGGGAGAGCTATTTGCTTGGAGAAACCTGTGTAGACATTTATGCTAGAGCTCACGTTCTGAAAAGTAGTTAGTATCCTTCTCACTATAGATTTCTAGCAGTAATTCACTATGATTTATTCTTCCTTCTAGGTCTCATATCAAGTGATGGATTTTGCAGATACTTGATGTCAGATGAAAATGCCCCAGTTTTCCTAGACCGTTTGGAATTATATCAAGAAATGGACCATCCTTTGGCTCACTATTTTATCAGTTCCTCACACAACACATATTTAACAGGCAGGCAGTTTGGTGGCAAGTCTTCGGTGGAGATGTACAGACAAGTGCTTTTGGCTGGATGCAGGTTGGAAGCAGTAGATAAGTTCTTGTTATTTGTGAATAATACTTTGAACATACACCATATATTTTGGTGATGATTTATTGTAGAAGAGAATGAGAAAATGTGATACTGTGGTAAATGAGACTTTATTAAGACTTCATCACAAAAAACATTGGAAGACAGTGGAACACAGAAATCAGGAGACAGGTTGTGAGAAAGATAAGTTTCATATCAAAACAAAAATGGATTTTTGAGGCCTTCTTATTTTGTAATTAAGAACTTTATGAGTAAATGAGAATCAGCTTATGATTTCATGCTTGATATCTTGACATACTGGTATGTGTCACAGTTAACTGAGTAAGAGAATAGATTAGGCAAGTGCTACAATACTAAAAAATAATTATTGTTTAAATGTTACCCTATGCATACTATATTTAAGGTAGTACCCCCAATGTTATAAAAGCAGTCAGAAATGACACATGTGCAGCTTAAAAGGGATTGTATAGTGCCTCAAACTTCAGAGTACTCAGAAATCACTGCTCGGAATGTTTCTTGAGTAGCTCACCTGTATTGAAACACTAAGAAAGGTGATGTTTTTCTTGTGCTTTTAGGTGTGTTGAGCTGGACTGTTGGGATGGAAAAGGTGAAGACCAAGAACCAATAATAACGCACGGAAAAGCAATGTGCACAGATATTCTTTTCAAGGTAAATACCCAATCTCTCCACCTGGCAGTAAACCCCAGTAGGACTCCTGGATGAGAATCCATGCAGGGTACCCTCCCCTTCTGAGCATTTGCAATTGCTCCCTTTGTGACAGTCTGACAAATTATATGGGCATTATTTCTTTTCCTCAGATCTTAAGGCTCATTTCTGACTTGCTTTCTATGTCCCTGGGTTACTGCTGCTAACTTTTTTTGCCCCTTATTATTACAACTTGTGGCTCCTTGCTCAGCAGAGAAAATATCTTCTCTATTGTCTGAGAAGTTCTTTGGCTGCAGAAACAGCCTGAAGATGCAGAACATGTTCTGGGACTGGAAGTTCTTCCTGTCAGGACAAGGTGGCAGATCAAAGGTTGCATTGATGGGTTGCAGGTGAAACTGCAGGCACTTCTGGTGCTGAGTGCAGAATTGAGGGTGGGGGAGGGTAGAAAGAAAAGAAGGAATGTACAGTTTTTTCTAGTTCTGATTTCAGTAGGCACATGTGTTTCCCAGGATGGGGAGGAAGACAAAAAAATCTTTCATTGATTGTAATTTGATTTATTCTAATTTTGAATCCTATTATTGCATTTTGAAGGATGTAATTCAAGCCATTAAGGAAACAGCTTTTGTTACATCAGAGTATCCCGTCATTCTTTCATTTGAAAATCATTGCAGGTATATAGTGCCTCTTTTTATTTTTGTTTTTTAATAGTGCAGTGGATGAGAATGATGATACAAACTCAAAAATACTAAGATTTGAATGAACTTGAAAACTGTATAGAGCTATGCAGATATACTGGCTGTCAGCTGGAATAGACTGTTCTTTAATGTAGTAGTCAATCTTTAACTGGCTTAGTATCGGCAATATCTGTATCTGTGCTCAAGCTGTGAAAGATATTTGTATGTTCCATTAGCTGTGTGGAATTCAGTTAATCTACTTTCTTGGTATTATTATATTCTTGTCTGTCAGATTATAGACTTTTATTGACACTTTAATTACAATAACGTAACATTTCTCAATTGAGAAAAATTGGGTTCTATATAATTTCAGATGACTACTTTCATTTGTGTTTTTCTGTTTTGCTGTATAATAGTGATTTAGATTTTTTAATATGTAAAAATGAACCACTGTAATCTTTTCCAGCAAATATCAGCAGTACAAGATGTCAAAATACTGTGAAGATCTTTTTGGAGATCTCCTGTTGAAGCAGCCTCTAGAAACACATCCAGTAAGTTAACTTGTGATAATGTTTCTAGTTTTTAAAATCAGCAATATTTTACAGAGATGAAAAAAATTGTATCATAACGCCTATAGTAGAATTGCTGATGACTGCCAGTCCTGTGCTTTCAAAAATGACTGGTGTATTTGTGTGTATACGCTGGTTAGTACAAACATCTGGTTTATTCAGTCTCTTCTGTGCAGGGCTCTGGCAAGCAGCCTGGGGAAATCCATCCCCTTGATGTGTGATGTAATGGCAGCTCCTATATAAAATACACCACTTATGTTATATTTCCGGGTCATACATAACTCTGGAATTTGCTAGTCATTGTTGAAAAACAGTTAATTCTAAATTGCACATTCTCAGTTGAGGAAAGCTTTTTTTTAGCTGCACTTTGCATGCTTCATGCTCTAGATCAGGCCTGACAGTCTAGTGGGGTAGCCCCCACTAGTGCATTAAGAATTAAATTAAGCACAGAGAGTTCCCTGCAGTCTCATTTGGACTATTGAGTGCACTGTAATCTGCACGCACTTCACTTCCCTCTGCGGCAGGAGTTAATAACAGTCACTCCTCCACAAACACAATGTTGGAGACTTTAATAACTTGTTATCCACTCCTCCAGTCCTTTCCTACTCTCCTAAGCGACATGCTTGCTGCTTGCCAGAAGTCACCCAAAACCTGCAAGTGCTCTTCAGTGGTGTGGGAGACCACAGCAAAGAGAATTCTGCTTGATCTGTCAGCCAGCTCCTGTCCATGTGAATCCTTTCCGGGGTCCTTTTTCTGTTATCATCTAAATGTTTTTTCTTGGTTTTCCTTGCACATTGCAGGAACAGCAAGTCACCAGCTTGTTGAATATCAGGCTATTGCTATGAAAGGTGTCTCCCAGAGAACTAAACTTGTCCTGTTGCCTGCTAATGTATATGGCACCTTGGCACGTTCCTTACAAATGACAGCTTCCAGCAGCTTTCAGGCAAATCTGAAACAGTGCAGGCCAGAGGCTGCCATGCTACTGCCACAGAGTCCAGTATTTAGTCTCTGCTGTCTGTGTTCCTTAGAACTACTGAGCCTTCTGCATTTTGTGTTTATTTCTCATTGTGGATGAGCTGAGTCCTCAGCTGCTCACAAAGCAAATGTTACAGAGATGGCTGCTTGAGTTGTTTGTGAATGCTTGTTTTCTGATACTTATACAGAGTGAGGTGGAAAGAATCAATGGAGAAATGGCAATGGCTGTAGCAAATTTGTTTTTAAGTAAAAGCGATTATCATCCAAATGGGCATCCAGGTATGCCCTGTGTGTGGGGATGGGGATAAATGAGCTCTGTGGTACTGACATCTAGTGGAATTACAACCAAGCACTCTCAGAAACAGTTTTGATTTGTCTTCAACATGCCAAAACTCCCTCGACTGAGGTAGCTTGGTAGTTATGGGTATTATTACCCTCCTACAAAGGAGGTTTACACCCATTCTTTTCAGAATGGGATGGGCTAGGATTTTTCCTTCATTGTTATTTGTCACCTCTGCCTCTTTTATTGAGTTTTAAGTTGTGGTGCTTTATTTTTTTGTTCTTTGTAGCTCAGGGTTGGATTTAAGGATCAGAATATCAGAATATTTATTCTAAGAATTTTTACTAGTCTTGGCAATGCTTTCTGACTCCTATCATTTATGGCTTACTGGGAGCCATAGTCTTCAGCAATGACTTCCCATGCAATATCCTTTATGTGTCTAAGGTGGAAAGTGTCTTACTTATATCCAAATTTCTGTTTCTTTGCTGCAGTGATGTGACAGGACTTAAATCAGAGGATTTTTTATTTTTATTTTTTACTTTTTTCTATATTATGAGTATTCTCCGTGCTCAGATTGGACTAAAACCTTAACGAGTACTTCCTATGTAAGTCAAGATTGCCATTGAACTTTTACAAATACTGAAGATGTGAACCTGTATTCCTACTGGCAAAAACAGTTCTTGCCACTTGGGTAAGGACTGACCAGATTTTTTCATTCACTGGTGCCAGCCCTTTTTTATTCTGTATGTATGTGTTGTGGACAGCCTCACTTGAATTATTACAGCTTGAAGGGATGATATAAGGTGAGTTATTTGGAGATCAAATTACAAAGACTACACTATAACTTGAATTGCAAATGAGCCATGGGGAGAGAGTGAAACTAGGAAGTCCTCAGATTGAGTGTTGCAAGTCACATCCATGCCTACTGCTAGGCAGGAGAGGATAGGAGAGTAGGGCTGATAAGATGAGCATAGCTTTCCCTTGGGATAGGAAAGTAACAGAGGAAGCAGTGTCACTGGAGACTGACTTCCATGGTTGTGGCTGAGGTGGCACTTCTTTTTCACTGCCCCTTAAAATGGTTGTCCTAAAGTCAAAATTCGAATGGGGTTATAAAGAGGTGGAATAGTTGTTATTAAAGTGTTTTCTATAAACTGTTTTACAGCTTGATCCAGGTAAAGCCTTACCTTCTCCCAATGATCTCAAAAGAAAGATTCTCATAAAGAATAAGAGGTTGAAACCTGAAGTAGAAAAAAGTAAGTAATCTTGTCAAATATTAAATTAAACAAAGTCCAGGTTGATTTGAATTGACTTTATTACTAAGGTTGTCAAATTGCTTGTACACTGCTGTTAAAAATATTAATTGTGTGTAAATGACATTCTGTTTTCCCTTGTATTTCCTATGTCTTGCTGGATTCTAGACCTTGCTATCTGCATGTAGCATGAGCATAGATAGACTTAGAAATGTAACTCTGGACTTTATTAGATTGCTGTTCAAGCTGAAATATAACAGAGATAGAATCTCTTGTAAATTCTGCCTACACTAGTATGTTTACGTTGCCATGCTTTTCCAGGATAAGCAAAAAATGAAATGGAATTAGAAAATTAACTTCTAGTTATTATTACCAGTTCTGATGTTTATTTTCTTTCACTAATTATAATGCTACTAGATTAGTTTTTAGTATGGCTAAAGTGACAAACCCTGGTCCTTCCCCAGTAAAAGATAAGCATGGAGACCTTCCTCTAACTTCAGTGATACATGATAGTGTTCATTCTGTCTAACTGAAATGCACATTCTGTCTACCTGAAACACAGCTGAAAATTCAAGTGCATTATCTCCATTTACATAGATCAACCACCAAAGAGGCAGCTCTCTGCTTATTCTTTAAGAAAGTGATACACTTGTTTCAAAAGCCTTTGAAATCTGTGGAAATATTTTCTGTAACGTCAGTGAGCTTTGGATACAGCTCTTACTGACCACTTTCTAGATCTAACAATCTAATGATGCTTATATTCTATAATGTTTATTGCTAACTGAAAACTTGATCTTAAAAATCTCATTACATAAAGGTACCTCTCAGGATCAGAGAATCATTTATTAATGTTCTGATGTATTTCATTGTGCTACAAACTGTTGACAGCATGACTAATTTTTTTTTAATTTTCTTACGAACAGAACAGCTCGATGCTCTAAAAAAGATGATGGAGGCTGGTGAAACTGCTGCTCCTGTGAATATCTTAGAGGATGATAATGAAGAAGAAATAGAAAGTGGTGAGGATTTCCTAGAAAAGGACTCTCAGACATTGCCTATTGTAAAACATACCCACACAATCATGGTTGTGGCAGTGGCAATAACTGTTAGCTCAATGCGTAGTGATTTATATAGACTTCTGGCTTCAGCATCTCATCTCAGATAGGTACCACACCTGTGGCAGGTTGTGGTAGAAACATGACCTCAGATAGTACTTCATAATGATTTTTAAGTTCCACTTATTGTTCAGAAGTCATACTGTAGCAGCAACCAAGTCAGTTTTCACTGTGTATATGTGTGCTGGGGATGAGGAGGGGAGTTGGGAATCTGCGGCCTTTGCTTTAAAAACGGATGCTGTGTCTATTTTAATGATTGTGTCAATGTCTTAAGATTATTGCATTTTAACTGATAAGAATGAAATCAAGAATAGAATTTTTCTTGCCAAAATTCAGATACCTTGAGTGTTAGCATCAAGATTTGAGCCTATGATGTGGAATATGTTTATGGTCAACAGAGAAAAAAAGACATTTCTAGGATATGACTCACCTCACCTATGTCCATGTTCAAAAGAGGTAGCTCAGGCACTGCCTGTATGTGTCTGTACCAGTGTTCTGGCCTGTGACCATCAGACACTGAATGTCTCAGCTTTAGCCTAGCTCATGATACTTTCCTATCAGAAAGCCACTGCTGTTGCTGTCAATCGAGGTCACAGTGGTAGATATTCTTTGTGATCCAAATATGGCATCTGTTGCTGAAGTTCTAAAAAGATGGAAGTATGATGGTTTTTTTAAAAGGTCTCTTAATGTTTTCAGATGATGTAGCAGTATGGAAGAGATTTTGTTGCTTGGCAGGCTGATTTCCACTGAAATACTCGTTTCTAATAGTATTGTGTTCTAGACTAGCAAGGTGTTTGAATAAGTACTTATAGAATTATTATTTAAGTCCAGCTACATGGTGTGGTTACTGATTATGGGTTTTTAAGAGACCTTTTTAGCTGCTTTGAGAACACCAGATTCTTACAGAAGATTACCCTAAAAGCAAATGGGAAGGATCCCCAATAACGGGAGCACATAAGGAGAGACTGTCTATGTACATGAGGAGTCTGGATGTAAATAACCTTTTATATACTTATCTCAAGAATCCTGCCTTCATTTCTTATTATTTCCCAAACCCTACATTGTTGGTGATCATTTTGTTTTTGTTGTTGTTGTTTTTTAAATACTGTTTGATCTATTGATCAGTTGAGTCCTTAAAAAATACACTAAATAAAATCTCCCTTACTAATTGTGTCAAAGACATAAGAATCTCAGGTCAGCTGTAATTTATTACTACTACATTTTGAGAAATCAAATACCTTGGATTTTTTGTATGGAAATTTGCCATAACCAAACTTGTATATTCAACTGTTGTTTGTTTCACGTTTCACACAAAAGCAGCATTTGCTGTGTTTCTTACACTGATTCTTCTTTCTTTTTTGTACAGCTGACCAGGAAGAAGAAGCTCATCCAGAATATAAATTTGGGAGTGACCTTACTGTAGATGATTACAGTCAAAAAGAAGCTGTTGCCATCAGCGTCAAAAAGGTAGGATTACTTCTTAGTTATATTTCTTTGGAAGCTTTCCATGGATGTAAAACACATTCTGTTTTGTGGAAACATCACAATTCATATTGTCAGAGAAGTCCAACACAAGATCTGCACCAGATTCCTAATGCTTAGGTTCATGAGAAGAAAAAATTTTGTAAATCAAAATCAAAACTGCATGTTTAGATAGAATACTCATTAAGGAAACTGAAGAATCAATATGTAGGAGAAATAGGTACAAGAAGTGAAGAATTTGACCAAAAATACTAATTGAGGGCAACAAGCAGTTTCTTCCTTCTGCTTCTGATATTTTACTTTGTATCTTGGTGTCAGAAACCTACTATGAAGTGAATATCAGCTTCCTTACTTGGTAATACTTTCTTGCAAGACTACAAATTGTTCTCCATTTTCAGGGATTCCCTGGCTTAGTCTTCATTGTTAACTCTTAGGATAGCTTCTCCTTCCATCTGCAGAAATAAAGGCAAAATAGGAAGGCTACTGTCCAAGGGGATGGTATGGTTGTGTGGCTATAACAGCAAGCCAGATGGCTTACAGGGTAAAAGTATTTTTTATTCTAATGATACCTGGTTTAGTGCAGTTTAGTGTTTAGTAACAGAATTTTACTTGGCAGTAATGAGATATTGAACACTGGAATTCAAAACTGCTCTGGCACTGAAGGTGTTATTGCTTCTTATTACAGGAAAAAAAAAAAAAACAAAGCAAAAATTAAATATTAATGTACCTTATTAGATCATATTCTTCTGCTACACAAGTATTTAAGTATTTAAGCCTTTTTTTTTTTTTTTTTTTTTTTTTTCCTGCCTGTCTTACCTTTGGATCTTACTCCAGATAGAAGTAGAGGTATGGAAAATCTTTCATAGTACTGATTGCCCTTAGCAGTGCATCCTTCTTCAGCACATTAGATCTGCCTTCCGGATTTTTCTTCAAGTGTGCATCTTTGCTTCTTCAGGATTTTTATGGCTCCTCCCACTGAACAGTGCTTTAACTTATTTGCTGTAGTACCTGAGCAATTTTTCAAATTCCAAATTATTCACTCATTCTTACTATTTACCCTTTGGTAACTTCTCTTCTTCGCTTAATGCTTTCCTTACTCTATAGGAATGTACACTCAGTGCCAAGTCTACATTTGTCTGTCTAAGATTCTCAGTAGTGATAATTCACGATTGAAGACAGACAAACAGAGAGGCTCACTTGTCCATTGCAAGTAACATCTTGAGATAGGCCTTTTCCATCTGTGGACATTGAAAGCACAGTTTATGGCAGTCTTAAGTTTTCAGACTCTGACCAGCCTGCATATACAAATGATTTGTTTGTGTCCACTGAGTGTCTCATTCTTTTCATCTTTGAAACTTCCTGCCCCAAGATCTAATTATAAGGACTAGTTGGGCTTAACTGTATGGCATCCTCTCTTTTATTTCCACTGCTAGCTAGTTGCTGAATTGTATGGATTGTTTACCCAGATTTGAAATACACTTTGAGTTTTTGCAAGTATATGGGACAGATTTTCCACTTTGCTGTGTGACTCAGGGTTTACTTTTTGCTAAGCAAATTAACTTTTGGAGTTGGTTTTTTTTTTAACCTTATTGTATTTCCTATTGCATTTTCTTTGGGTAATGCATATATATTTTTTTCCCCTTAGGCTGTTGAAGATTCTGAGCAAGAAAACAATAAAAAGGTGACACATAGGATGTTACGTAGTTTGTTTTATTTCTTAACATATAAAAAACACCTTATTACTTACCTTACATTCTTACTGGTTTAGCAATTTTATACACAGTTTAACTACTTCTACAGAACATTTCTGAAAGTGACTCTGCTTCCTTTCCTCCTCTTTTGCTGTATTAGGGCGATCAGAAAAGGTGGGGACAGACAGGAGTGTTTGACTTGTGCCTGCCTAGAAGTGTCCGATCTTGGTCTGAAATGTCACGCGCTGGGAAACAGCAGTTTTTTGAACGATGTTGAGATTCATCATCCCTGCTTTTTTTTTCCTTTCTTTATTTTTTAACCTCTTTCCTTACCCTGACTACACTTCGTTTTCCACTTGCTTTTTCTCCCTTTGCTTTCCTTTGGGGCTTCTGCATTTATCTTCTCTCAAGAATCCCTTCTGTAAGACTCTCCCACCTCCTTCCACTCTTCTCTGTCCTCTTCTCTCACTAACATTGCTCCTGTTCCTAACCACACTTTATTTCACTCTGTTTTATTTTCTAAGCAGCTTCTGATTCTTTTCTTGATGGATGGGGAGGTAAAACTAACCCAGAGAGATTGATTCTTCCCTTTTTTTTTTTTTTTTTTTTCTTAATTCCCTAAAAAGATTGTATGCTTTCTTTTGTCTCTGCAGGCTTTAAGAAAGATCCCACTCTACCCCTCCCTAATTCATAGTTTTTAAGTTCAGAATCTTCAACGAGGGAAAAAAAAAAAAAAAGAGTGTAGTTCATTTACTCTAAAAAATTATGAGTTTATAGATACTAAGATACAATTAATGACTAGTAGATTGTCTTAGAACATTATTCACTTTTCTTTTAGTCTCCTATTTCCTGGCTACATGAGTTGCAATAATGTAGGCACTAGGAACTGTCTCTTTGTTCACACTTTAATACTGTTGCATATACTTATTGTTTCAAGAAAGCACTTTCTATTGCTTCCTGTTAGTCACCATTTGATGATACAGTAATGAAGGAGGATTTCCTGGCAAACACAGATTGCATAGATCTTTATTCTGAAGATAAAATACTTATTACTTTCTTATTTAAGTTCAGCCTGCAAAATGCTACATTTCTTGGTAATTGATTCACTGGTAGGAGAGCAAGCAAATAAGTTTTTGGGAAAAATGCTGTGAATGAAAGCCTTTCATAAGTTGCTTAGATTGACAGAGATTTGTGGGTTTTTTTTCCTTCTTCTCAGTGAAAAGAAGATTTCAAACTGATTTAGGGAAAGGAAAAGGTTGAATGTGGATCAACAAGTAGACAGATAGATGTGCAGAAGTTGATAGGCAAATACACATGAGAAGTGCTTCACCTTGTGGTTTTCTATCACATGAGATACTTGCAGAAAACTTTTGTAGTTCTGTTAAAACATGGAGTGTCTTTATGTGGTGGGTTTTCATATTTGTCATTATAAGTGGACAGTGATACAAGCTTGATACTGTCTCTTGTTGGTCTCCTAGCATTTGTCCCATGAAGGCTGTAATACCTATATTCTAATCTGCTTTTATTAATAAAGATAACCAATTTTATCAATTTGTGTTTTGATGGTTAGAAGGTTCTACTCAGCATAGAGTGTACACCACAACCATAGCTGCTATCAGAAAATCTACTTGAAATTGTGATTCTCAGGGATTTATTTTACAAAGATCATTTTCGCCCAGCATTTTTCAGTCCATTGTAATATCCTCAAAATTATCCTACTAACATCACGTAGTATTTACTCCTCTTAGGATCTTTCTATCATCAGTCCTATAACAAGGAGAGTGATTGGTGCAAATAATTCTTTACTTCTGTCATGAAATTTACTTTTTTACTATTTAAATGTGCATTTAAAAAAAAAAACTTTCTGCAGATTATGTATAATTTTATATCACATTTGAAAATCAAAACAGAATTTGCATGAAATAGTGATTGTTATTAATATGTTTCCAGGGTTTAGTAACTGTTGAAGATGAACAAGCATGGATGGCATCTTATAAATATGTAGGTGCCACAACCAATATACATCCGTATTTATCAACAATGGTCAACTATGCCCAGCCTGTAAAATTTCAAGGTTTCGACGTAGCAGAAGGTAACATGAAAATTTGATTGAAATAAAAGTATTTGGGTATCTACAATTCCTGAATTTAGAAGTGGTATAAGGTTTTTATACTTTGTTGACTGTCATCTATGTGTTTTTCATTTTATTCTCTGAATATGAAGTTAACATGCTATTCCATTGGTCATCCACTTGGAGTCACTAACTTACTGGGAGAATATGAAGCTGTTGAGGTTGATTGTATTTTAGAGACTCCTCCAACTAAGCTGTTTTTTTTTTTAGTTCATCTTTCTGTAAAGTAGGGTGAGCATAATTATCACAGTGGTCAGTAATTAGAGGATACTTTCATGTTGCACAGTAGACCATTTAGCATGTTATTGTGTTTTATCTAATATCACACAGGTTCTGAATAACAACTTTCTCCTAAACAAAACATTAAAGTTTTGTTGATTTCCTAGAAACTGAAAGAAAATGACAAATCAAAACTATTACTTAATTTCTCTTTGGTGTAATTTGATTCTATGACTGACAAATAATGAGGAAATGGAGCAGAACTGCCTACATCACACTATTTAGGTATAGTGCATGGTTTTGAATGTTGATGCATTATTACTAAAGTGTTTTAAAATTTCTTTTCTTTCTAGAACGTAATATTCATCATAACATGTCATCTTTCAATGAATCAGTTGGACTAGGGTATTTGAAGACTCATGCCATTGAGTTTGTGAAGTATCCTTTCAGCCTTTCCCACTATTTCTCTACTAATGCTACAAATAAGCAACAAATGAGTTTTCCTAGATTGACAGTATTCCATGTTCACAATGGAACAAGAAATTAGCTCACAGGATGAGGAACAGTAAAATTATGTAAGAAATACTGAGGACAGTAGGATGTGGGCATGCATTTCTATGTTGTTATTTCATTTTCCTTGATAAGTGTTACAGTTACAATAAACGACAAATGAGTCGGATATACCCAAAGGGAGGCCGAGTGGATTCCAGTAATTACATGCCTCAAATTTTCTGGAACGCTGGCTGCCAGATGGTCTCACTGAACTATCAGACCCCAGGTAGGCAGCGACGACCAGTGAACCTCAATTCTAAAGAATGGCTTGAGCAGTAACTCTCAAACAGATGCTGCGGATTTGCTTCTGGCATTTTTTGAGGAAATAGACATATGGCTAAATAACGTGGTGGAGAGAAATTATGGAAGCTTAAGATAAGTAACAAAAAGCCATGCATTGAAGGAAAATTAAAACCATCTTTCATGGAAAAATAATACAGTACTGTAACTTTTCAAATTATTTTATTTTTTTAAATAAAAAATATTAATTGCAAGGGAATTGATGTTTTCACAAGATGCTGGTTTTTGCACTGTTTGATGCATGTCTCCAAAATAATGATGAAGGAGTGTAAAAATTAAGACAGTAAAGAGCAGTGACTGTGTGTGTATAATAAATGAATATACAGATGTTATAATTAAGAAGTATCCAGGAAAGTTAGGCTAAGTAAGACTATTGCAACAGGAAGATAATAAATGGAAAATACTTACCAATGTTCTAGGCTTGCAATATTCTCCACAGGGAGTGATCTCCAGAAGAGATTCTTCCTCAGTGGCTGTCAGCACTTAGATGGGTCTAGGAGAGGTGCAGCCAGGCTCCACCCCTTCCAGCAGCACAGGTGAATTACCTTCACCTATGCTCCTGTGGCTGACTCATGGCTCGCCTCAGGTGGTCAATCAGAGGTTCAGGCCGTGATTCAGCAGTTCCCATACAGTGTGCCAAATGGATTTCTAGACCATGTAGTGTCAGAGAATGGGATCTGAGATCCATCTTAGAGAACATGCCAAGGAAAGTAAAGACTTCTCCACAGCATAAATAGGATATCTGTTGTTTCTCTTTAGTGAAGGTGTGAGAATAACTTTGTTTTGTTTGCTAAGTTTTCTTTTTTAAATAATCTAGGAATGTCTTCAGATATATATGGAACAGAGCAGTTTTGCCATTTTCTGCTCTAGTTGCGATTAGTACTATTGTTTTGTATTTTTTACATTTCTTTCCCCTGAATTGTTACTTTGGTAGTACAGGCATTCCTAATGATCCCAAGCTCTGTCCTGCAAAACTTTGCATGCCTGCCATGAATGATTTATAGCTGAGAAAAAGAGAAAGCTCTACTGGAAAACACTGTAAACCACTCCTCTGGACATGATTTGGAGGCTGGAGCAGATATATAAGCTTCAGTCTTCTCCCAGTATGCCTCTGCCCATAGCACATTGTTGTCAGCCCCTTCATATTGCAAAATAAGAGTGTTAAATGTCTAGTTGGAAACAAACAACTTTCCTCTGTTAATCTTATGTGATACAACTGTGCTGGCTGAAGAGCAGTTGAAGAATTTGGGGGTTGGACTCGATGATCTCTGGAGGTCCCTTCCAACCCCTACAATTCTGTGATTCTGTGATTCTGTGAATTAGAAACTAAGGCTGCACAATAAAGCAAATAATGTCTAACATGAGCATATGAGAATTTCGTATTTTACGCAACAGAAGAGATATGTAGGAGAAATTCTGTTCCCTTTCAAAGTTAGCATTTGTGAGAAAGTGAAGAACTATGTTATCCATAAACGAGGATAGTATATTCCAGTGTAATTTGAAACCTGTAAGAAAAGAATATATTTTTTAATAGTGTTTGGGAGAGGGATGAATGGAAGAGGTTTTTTTGTGTTTACTCTACTGTCTTTTTAGACAAGTGCTGTAAAAAAGCATTGAATAAAATTCAGACACTTTAAAAGTTGAAACTAAGCAATGATCTCCGCTGTGCTGTGATCTCTGTGGTTTCTTTTGGTGGTATTTTATTCAATTAAATCCTTAGGAAACCGGTATTCATTTCACTTTTTTTAAGACTTCAAGATACAGACATCTTCATTTGAGGTAGCTGTCTGTGGTTGCTACAGAGTACCCAATTCCAAGATGGTTTGGGGTTTTTTTTGGATGTCTGCCTTAGAATTAATTCTGCTGTTAAAAGTGCTTTTATCACTCTGTTATTTAAAGTGATTCCACTAGCAAAACTGGAGAAGTTTGTTCTGTAAATATCAGAAGTTAGATGACTGAAATCCCATCCCAGGATCTTAATCCCAGACTTAAGCTTTGCTGTCAACTGAATTCAGGAGAGGCTGTTTTCTAAGGACAGCTTAGTTTTCAGTTTTGTTGATAAAACTGTTACTACTGTGAAGAAATCTAAAATTTTTATATTGCTTCTTTATTTTTTTAGATCTGTGTTTATTATACATACATTCAGTTTAATTTTCATTTAAATTTATTATTCTGGACAAACAGTCTTATTTTCTTCTCTAAAAAGGATTGTTCTTGACCTGTGTTATTTGGGAGGAAAGAGTAACTTTTTTTCTCTCTTGACAGATTTAGCAATGCAATTGAATCAAGGAAAATTTGAATATAATGGATCATGTGGGTGAGTGATGTGATTTAAACTGTGCATCAGAATGCTTTACTGTGGCTTTAATATAGTTTTGTCATTCTTAATTATGTGTTACAAAAGAAAAAGGAATGCTAAGTGAAGAGTAGAAATTAACAGAATACAGGAAAAATGATCTTCTGCAAGGAGGCATTGTAATAAATGTGCTTTTTAATTATGCCCAGCTTTTAAAGACGAGATATAAGAGGCTTTGTGTGTCAATTTTGAAGATGATCATTAATACCATTCAGAGTTACTTAAGTCAATCTTCAGCTTCTGATCTCAATCTCTTTTTTTCTTTCTTTTTTTTTTTTTGGAATATTCAACTCAGAATGGAGATTCACATTGCACAGTTCACAAAATAGCCAAATTTACTTGGGCAGGTAATTTTAATACATAGGAAAGGTGTTTTTTCTGTGTGCTATTTTTTTTTTTAGTCTATGTACTTTACGTAGAAAGCAGATTTCACAGAAAATAGTGAAGTGTTTCATCTCTTAAGTTCTTGCTCATTATTTTTGTGTGAAATATTGTTTTTAAATGTTTTTCAGTGTTGATAGATTTTTCTCAGATGTTGAGATTATTCCATGATAGGATAGGCTTATCACTGATAGCAAGAGGAGGGAGGAGGTTTGAGGAATTATAGGAAGATGCGGTCTAGAAACAGACTGAAGTCTGCAAACTCATCCTGTAGAAGAATGAACTCTTTTGTTCATGGAAGTCTTATTCAGAAGGAAAATCTGGATAGATGGAACTTGGCAAAATTCCTCAACTACAGAATGGATGATATAGTACTTTGGTTATCTGTGCCCTTTTCAAAAGTAAACTCTTCTGATAGAGACTGTCGATTTGACAGAGGTGCAATCTCTGGTCATTTCAGTCAGAAAAACAGAAGAAAGGAAAAGCTTTTTTTGTGTAAAAGTATGATTCCTTTCCTATTTGATGCATAAGCCTAGTAGAGTGATGCATACTTCTGGCAGTTTCTCTGGCAGGCATCATTATGAACTAAATTTCTTGTTTCTTACCTCAGTCGTCTGGTACTACAGTAATATATTGGTGATAGTAATAGAGAGGTGGTAATTTAATATGCATTGTAAATTTGGTGCTATTTCATTACAGAGAAAATGCTCAGGGCATTGAAAATAAAAAAAATGACATTTCTTTCAAACAATACTCCTTTTTTTCCTCTGATTTACAGTTTTCATACTAGTAAATGAAAAAGTTCCTCTAGCATGAGCATTTTTCATTTCAGCTGGCCTGGAGCTGAGGCTCAGAATAGTCTACTTGAACTTAGTAAAATATTATGAAATCTAACATATTTTTAATGTGAGATTAGTGAGGAATATTGCTTTTGTAATTATAAACCAAGTAATGAAAAAATGGGAGAAAATTCATTTAGAGTCTTTTTTTTTTTTTTTTTTTTTTGAGTTTTCACAGCATATTTAAATTATTCCTGAATTTTTTGTAGATAGGCCTTTATATGTTACATACAGATAATTCCCTAGAGATACTGGAGTGCGGATTAAAAAATGATCTGCTCCCTCTCAGGGCTGCAGAATTAGCAGGATTGACTCCAGCTACACATTTTTCTTCCACCAGTGGAAGAAAATCCCTGTTATATGTAGCACAGCAATTCTGTGGATCAGCTGCCGTTTTATTCTCATGGCTGAATCCTTGGATTTTGATTCATCAGTGGACATATCAGCTTCATAGATGTGTTGATCCAGTATATAGTCCTCAGGGATGGATTGTAAGTGTTATTATGGTAGTACCTTTCATGCTACTATAATTAACAATCTGTCAGTACTAACATCAGCTGTTTTCCCTGAGGTTTTAGAACTTAGATGAAAAAATTAGTTTCAAGCTGAAATTTATTGCATGAGTCTTGACTCTGTGTAAATGTTTATCATTTAAAAATAAAATTGAATAAGCTATCTGTATTTTTTGAAAGTGTTAAAGAATTAAAGTAAATGAGAGTATCTATTTTTTGTTGTATAACTCACTGTATTTTTAAAACATTACTAAATTATTTTGAAATGTCTTTTATTGTGTTACATTTATTTTGCTTGTGAAATCCAGTTGATGTAATCTCTTGATTCAAAATTAAGATTAACATTTATATGTGTACTAGATAGCCATAATATTTCCACTTCTATTTCCTCACACTTGCAGATAGAATGGCAATCTGTATTTTACAATGCTGTAGGAGAGTTCATTGTTTAAAGTTAGAACATCCATTTTATCTGTAGTTAATTCAAGTTCAGTTTCCACAAAAGAATAATTTTCTTGTTTTTCATGAAATAAGCTATCTGCTTAAACCAGATTTCATGCGGCGACCGGATAGAACATTTGACCCTTTCTCTGAAACTCCTGTAGATGGTGTAATTGCTGCAACATGTTCTGTACAGGTAAAACAGCTGCAAAAAAAAAACAAAAAACAAAAAAACAACCAACAACAACAACCTTCTTTCATCATATCACACTCAAATCACACTTAAATGTGAATAGAAATAAGATAGGTGCAGAAATGTTTGAATTGTTTGGATTTTTTCAGATTTTTTTCTTTGTTTCTGTGTTTACTTGGTCTGATTTGAACATGATATAATTTATTTATTATTACACATTATCACCAAATGTTAAACCCCCCCCCTTACGCTATTTTTGATTTACATCAGCCCTCACAAATGAATAAGTGAGTGGAGTTCATTTTTGTGGATACTGTAAAACTGTATGGACTTCACTGTCACCACAGAACAAGAACTATGGGCATATATGAACAGATATTTTCAAAATAAGGAAACAAAAATGGTTCATGTGATGGAGGTCATACTTTAGAATCGCCTGTGAGTAACAACATCCATGAAACTTCTGTTGTAGTTTTAAAATATGGTTAGGTATTATGTTTTGTTAATTCCCGTTTTGTGACTTGGCACTTGGCGCTCTTTATTCACATACACTATGTGCTGCTTAACAAAAGTTTGGCTTTCCCTTGTCTCTTTCTGCGTATAACGTGGAGATCTGAAAGTCTCTTGGAGCAAGTGTTCACTTTGCACTTCAGATAATTAAGTTCGTTTGTACCTCCAGAAGAATAAAAACAGGAAAAAAAATAGAAAAAAAAAGTTTTATGGGCAGTAGAATCTCCCCAAGGAGGAAGTGGGATCTGGAGGTGAGAAAATAGTGCGAGGAATCACCACAGTACTTAGATAACTTGTCTTGTTACTTGCTCTTCTTGGATGACTACATCTAGTATAAAATGCTGTGCTTATTCCCTTAACCTTTAAGAATTATATAATAATATCAACAATTCATTCAAGAATTGCCAACTAAAAAGTAGAAGCAGTTTTGTTCACAATGATTACTGCTTTGTTCTTATTCTGAGTTACTTTTTACTGGAGAGTGCTATGCGCATTTGGCATGCCAGAGGATATGGTCCTTACAGTAGAGGATGTACAATCTTATTGCAGAGAAAATACAGAGTTCATGGAGTAAGATAGTAGAAGTAAATAGATATTGTGGACTTACGGAGTTAACCACGCTGAGAGGGACAGATAGACTGATAGATCAGGTTTGTGAGAGGAATATGTCTTCAAGTGCACAGTCTTGATTCTGAATTTTATTAGTACTACAGTAATAGTTAGAAACCCTGACAAAGAGCAGGACTTCTCTTGAAGATGCATGCTGTTATTAAAAAAAAAAAGGAAAGCCAGTGATGATGTCCCTCGGCCACAAAACTTTTCAGATTTGTTCCCATTTGTTCTGTTCTTTCCAGAGTTGTTCCCTCGAATATTAGATTATGAAAAGAAAAGAATGTCTCAAATGAACTTAGACCTGTGAAATTGTGTTTTTCTTTCCTTGAGCTTAGTAATAAAAACATCAGCTGTATTTTTAAGTAATGGATTATCTTGATGGAATAAAAATGTGCCCTGGAGTAATCACCTCCCGTAGCTTGATTAATCTTGACTTGAAATGAAATCACAGCAAATCTTCATGTACATAGCAATACAGAGAGTCATCTGCACTGTTTGTTTGTTTTCTTTTAAATGTGATTGGTTTAAAACATACACCAATGTGAAAGCAGAGCATAAACATCCTTTCACTTCTCTGTTGTCAAGACATAAAATGGATTCCAAATGGAAAAATTTAAACCATATTTTGAGAGCAGTTGCAGAACAGTAGTGCCAACCTGGTTGTTTCATTCAGCGTATTTTACAAATACGGTGAACACATGTGTGAAACAGGACCCAGTTGAGCTTACTGACTTACAACTTTTAACAGTGAGCACATTCATTTCTGTTTGTCACATTTACAGTTTATTCTGAGTTTGTTTAGTACAACTAAAATGAAAGCTCAGGATATATTTTAAGATCTTAACACAATGACTTTCCAAGTAAATGCAATTTTATCAGTAATTATACCATTTTCATATGATTAAAGAAATGTATCTGTTCTATACTAAGCATTTTTCAGCATTTGCCTTCAGTAGATTAAAAATGATGAGTATTTCCAGTATTTACAATGTGCTGTGTACATTGCTTGGTTGATATTCTCTGTAGTGCTTTTCCTTACCCTTCTGTTATTACGTTGCAGGTAATATCTGGTCAGTTTTTATCAGATAAAAAGATTGGTACGTATGTAGAAGTGGATATGTATGGCTTACCCACGGACACAATACGTAAAGAATTCAGAACGCGCATGGTGATGAACAACGGTCTGAACCCTGTTTACAATGAAGAATCATTTGTATTTCGAAAGGTAGGATATTTGGAAAGCACTGTTTGTGATAGGCAGCTCTTTTGCATATAAGCATCCTTGCTCACTTGATCTGCCCCTCCTGCTTCAGTCTGACTGCTGACATGAATAAGTACTGCTCCCATAAAAAAGGGTTTGTAGGGTTCCTGTTTACTACTGTAAACAATTTAAAGCTGAAATAAGCTTTCAAGAGATTTTTATTTTATTTTTTTTTAATTTTGCATTGTTTTGTTTTTCTAATGGATAACCTCTGTAGCTGTCACATGATTTTTTGTTTCTGTTTGGCTCTTCCCTCCCCTTTGCTTCCTCCTCCCACTCGGAGGTAACAACCTCATCCATGGCCATGCCTGTGTTCAAGGTATGCAGTCTGCTCAGAATGAGCCCCCGCTGGTGGACACCATCATTCCTTGGAGATTTCTTCTTCCCTGCCCTGGCAGTGGTTGCTATCTTGCACTGTTCCTTCAGCCCAGAGGGCAGGTGAGATGCTGCATCCAAAGCTAAGGTCAATGTTATTACATGGAAAAGTTGGAAGGGTGCTGTGTTCCTCAAATGTGTTGCCAGCTCCCTCCTCCATGTGCATTATGTACCTTTTTATTTTTATTTTTTATTTTTTTTCCTTTTTTTCTTTTATTTAATATCAAAAGAAAAACAACCCTTTTTTCTTGTTATGGGGAATTTGAAAAGAGACATCAGTTGTCATTGCCCGTGTTCAGTTTTTATCTCTAAGTCTATATGACACACACAGACACAAACATACATATATAATGTCAGCCCAAATTTCATGTGGAATATGTGTTAGCAGTGCTGTCGTTGAGAATGTCTGTTTTGCTTACACCTGTTCTGTCGTCATGTAAAGCTGTTGTTCTTTTATTCCAAAGTGACAGACTTTGCCATGTGGTGATACTGCTTTACACTAGGGCATAAGACATGCATCATCTGCTTTCTAAACAGTGTAACTAGTTTTTAATAGAAATGTAGTTAATGCTAGAGATTATTGTAGACTCAAATACATTCTGAAATGAACATGAATCCTGCTGCTTTTCTGTGTGTATGAGGAGGCTCAGAAAAAGTACTTAGGTACATGACAGGCAGTCATGCTCCCCTTGGCTTCTTGGCCATATGGCCAGCATCTGCTGCTTTCTAATTTCTTAAATCAAAAGGCTCATGAAGTACAGAGTGCACTCAGTTTCACTGTAAAAGAGGGGTACATGTATATCATGGCAAGAGTATAGTGGGTGGTGCTAATCTAATATTGCTTGGACTTTAGGCTCTACTCTGTAATATATAGCACATTCTCTTGAATAAGTGATCCTGTAAGTTAGCCAAGAGATTATTTTTCTTCATGTCACGTCACTGTCATATCAGGCTTAGCATCGTAATAAGGACATACATTGATAACCAGACATGGTGAGTCACATAAGCACAACAGGAACAACTCTTCTAGTTGGAGGAAATGAAGTTGTGAGATGCACAGTGCTAAAATGCCATTAGGGTGGGTGTGCCTTCCAGGATACCCTTCAACAGACTAGCACAAAGAGAAATATAACCTTCTTAGTCCCCACTTGTACTCCCTAGTCAGTCTCTATCTGAGCCAATAAAGTATTAAAAGATGTACTAATCTGTGGCCTGTTGAGGGGAGAACTTACCTGCTTTATTTGGGTAACAATGTTCTCCTTAAGCTGATGTTTAATCATACATAGCTGCTTTTAGGTTACACATTTGATTGCACTTCTGTCATGTTTTGTTGTTTTTATTTTAATTAAAATAAAGCTTCAATCATTCTGAGCCAAGTACGGTGTGTCAACTCTAAGGGGGAGGTGTGGGTCAGGTGTGCTGGTGGTAACATGCTGGGAATGTCTAGTTATTACTTGTCCTGAGAAAGTAAAGCAAGACTTCTATGAGTAGCTCAGCTGAATTCAGAGACCAAAAGCATACTTTATTGTGTGCCCTCTATGATCTAAAATGAAAGTGACAAGAGGAAGGTCTAAGATAGTAGATATAGTTTACCCAGGTCTTTTGGCTGATAAGCATCAATGAGTAGAATCAGGTAGAGAAGAACTGGGAAGACCTTTCCTACCATGAAATCAAGGGAGACTGGCACAGAGACTGCATGTCTTGGTTAATCTGTCTTCTCCTCACTGCTCTGCACACAGAGGCAGTGTCTGTGCTGTAGGGATGGCAGGGGTGTTTTGCACTTCTTTTGATCAGACAGGGTAGGGGCTGACAGATGCAGATACCTGACAGCATCTCTGCACACTGTGCATATTTCATATTGTGAGTACTCACTTCTGCTGGCAACACACCATTTCAGCAGGTCTTTCAACCTTCTTCTGTCTGCTTCTCCCCTCTACACAACACAAAGTTCAACATGCATTCGTATCAATTTATGCTTGCATTAATTCCATTCTTCATTGCCCTTTTGGGTATATCCCAAATCCCATCTTTCTCTCATAATTCCTTCTTAGTCAGTGTTACCTACTCTTCAATTGCCACGCTATCTGCCATTTCCCCTGTAGTATTTACCTGCTTGCTTATTCATGTCACTGGCCTCCAGTAATGTAAAATAAGTATGCAAAATATTTAGGTAAGATAACTGTAAGATGTGTTATTGTACATTTTGGAATTACTCACTATTCAGTGTGAAAAAAAAATATTTTCTAGGAAAGGGTAATTTGAAAGTATACTGTTTGCAGGGACTGGTATTATCTTTCAGTGATGATAGTCTGTTTCTGGCATACAAAGTGAATGAGCAAATTGCTTCGACATGAGGGGTGAGGAGAGTGATAATGTACTAGTCATTAAATGTCTTCATTTTATGGCTTTCCAGGTTATTCTCCCTGATCTTGCTGTCCTGAGAATAGCAGTGTATGATGACAATAACAAGTTGATCGGTCAGAGGATCCTGCCTCTAGATGGTCTACAAGCAGGTTACAGACACATTTCACTTCGAAATGAGGGCAACAAACCACTCTCTCTTCCGACGGTTTTCTGCAACATTGTGCTTAAAACATATGTGCCTGATGGTTTTGGAGGTGAGATAAGCCTGTACTTCAGCATGCAGTACATTTTGAGTGCTGTGGAATTTACTGTATTGTAGAATTCACTTCCAGTACATCAGCTGGGAGTAGAGACACAATGTTGGAGGACTGCAAAGATTTAGTATCTTTAACACTGTGGCAACCCCATTTGTTCAGTTAAGAAACAAAATTTCCAACCAAGTACCTCAGGTAAATGGTTGTTAAATGTATCCTGTTAAACTCCAAAATGATATGGAGAATATGCTAATACTAGGGTTATCTCTGGTTTTCTTTTTGTTCAGAAAGATGTTAATTTATATATTTTTTTTCTGACATATGTTTACAAGGGTAACATGTATTTTAGCTATATTGTTTGTCCAGTATGTATAAACAATTGCAGCAGAATCTAGATGCACATTTTTTCAATTTTTTACCCATGAGAATATTGGTATATATTAAAAAAAAAAAAAAACAAAAAACAAAAACAAAACAAAACAAAACACTGGTGATGAAAGAATTTAGCATCCAAAACTTTTCTGCATTTATCTCTCTCAATTTTACATATTTTACTGTCTTGTAATTATTTTTAGGGAAGTTGTTTTTAATCTGAGCCATTCCCATGATCAGTTTGGCAGGGTCATTGCCACATCTGGATATGAGCAAACAGCTGAGAATAGTCACTACACCAATTTAGTCTGTGTAATGTGTAAGTTCACACTGAGAATGAACTTCTGGGAAATGCCTTCTTCACAGCAGATGAAATTCATGTGTATATCAGACAATGCATAAATCATTTAAAGCTGCAAAATAAAAATTATGAAAATTATGTTAAATGTTAATGCTCTGATTCAGTGACAAGTTGAAGCTTACCTTATATGTGATTAGTGAGATGCTGATAAAACTGGAATTTTGCTCTTTGCAATTTCAAACCTGATGTCTACCTTAAGAATTCCTGCAGCTACTCTGAGTGGCATTTCCACAGTACAAACTAGAGGAAGATAGTATTTGCTTAACACATTAGATAATGTATCTTCAAGACTGTTTAGTGGTATTTATTTAGACTTTTAAAAGTATCAATAACTTCATGGAAAAAATTAGTCATTTACAGAACTATTTGTGTAGGTCATACATGAAATCCTTCTGTGATAAGTCAGCTGGAGCTCTGCTACAGGACTTGGAGCACTACCATGCCTTTATGTAGCATGTTTGAACAACAGTAATTAACTTCAGGGATTTAGTCTGAAGACGAATGTAAGCTTCTTGTTAAGCTTGAGATTCTCAAGGCTGTAACTGAACTGTGAATCTAAGGGATTCATTTAAGCATATGTTTTAATTCTTTTCAGAACTTCAGTTTTTGACAGTTAGTGTCTCTGTTAGAAATATTTTCTAAACTAGGGACATGCTTCTGATTTGGAAATGGCATTTTTCTCCATGCTACCACACTTCTTCTGTGAGTAGGATTTAAACTTAGTGGAGTTTCATTTGTCTAAGTGTTGGAGCATACTGGTTGTATAGGGAGAAAAATTGCATTCTTTTTTTTTTTTTTTAATGCATTATACAAATTCAAAAGTGAAAAACTTGTGTTTCAAGGAGAATTTGAACACCAATTAAGGATTTGCCAATTGTATACTGTTCAGTATTGGCTGATATACTATTTGGTCACCGTTGCTTTTGATGGTTTATCTGGTAAAGGAGAGAATAGGAAAACATTAATACCCCTAAGTAACTTTATGCTTAAGTAAAATACTGCTAGAATGAGAAAACTGTCTTGTTGAGGAAAACAGGCTCCACATTAATATGAATAAAAAGAAGTTCAGTTATTCTCTTCTCCCATCCCCAGATAGTTTTGATGTGTATTGTGTATTTTTCTCATTGATATAGAACAAGCCGATGAACAACTGGGAAATAACTTTTGACACTCAGGTGGAATCGTTAATATTCTCCTGACATGTTTTTAAGTACCTGTCATCTGCAGTACACCTCTCTTTGTTTTATGAGCTGTCATAAAGATCTTTATAATTGTTTTAGCAAACCTGTGGGAAGGTATAAGTTGATTCTGTAGCTGCATGCTTTTTTTTTTTTTTTTTAATTTCTTTTAATTTAAAGATTTAAAAACTTGTACTGGATAATAACTAGAGTTATTAATTCATTACAGGCCTTAAAAGATTCTTAACTATTTATTTATTTATTTTTCGTGGGATTTACTGATTTTTTGTGGTTTTTCTGCATCATATACTTTGTTCCCAATAAAATAAAATGCTGGTGCAAATTAATGCAAATGAAGTAGCATTCTCCAAAGAGAATCATCTGTAATAGAAATCTGTACATCAGTAAGCATAGTTACTTAAGGTAATTGTTAGAATCTTCTGTAGTGCACTCTTCCTTTTATTTGATTATTATTTCTGTATTTAATTGAAATTCTTTTACAAAATGCTATTCCCTACCCCCACATTGCTTCACCAGGGAAAATGACAAACGTAAGCAAAGGACAAATGACAATGTGGAAAACAGTGATGAGTCACATCCACTTGTAGAAATGCTGAGCCTTTGGTGATGTACTCCTGTGGTTAGTAATACAGTTCACAAAGGTCTCACTCTCCCAAAGATGTTAGTCATTTTTACCTTGAAGTTCATGGTAATCAGGTTCCATTTTCAACTGACGCATCGTGTTCACAGGTTGCCCTGAGTGTTCGTAGAAAAGTACGTGCCAAGGATAAAAAGGCATAGTTACTAAGTTAGGAAGGGGACTGGAGCACCTCTCCTGTGAAGAAAGGCTTAGGGAGCTGGGCTTGTTTAGCCTGGAGAGGACTCTAGTGAGACAGTATTGTGGCCTTCCAGTACTTGAACGGATATCATAGGTAGGAAGGATACTGACTTCTTGTGCAGGCAGATAGTGATAGAACAAGAAGGAACAGTTTTAAACTAAAAGAGATTTAGATGTTAGGAAGAAATTATTTATGGTGATGAGGCACTGGCACAGACTATCCAGAGAAGCCCCATCCTTGGAGGTATTCAAGGCCAGGTTGGATGGGACCCTGGGCAGCCTCATCTGGTGTGTGGCAGCCTTGCCCACAGCTGGGGGTTGGAACTTGCTGATCTTTAAGGCCCCTTCCAGCTCAAGCCATTCTATGATTCAATCAGATCTGAAAATAAATGTCTGAAAATAAGTTATAGCTGCATTTTGTCTATGTAAAGTACAGGTTCAGAAGATATGTCTAGGTTACGACCGTTATTGTTGGCGGCATATTTAGTACCTATGAAGGCAATGCTATCTATTTAGTACAACTTCAAGGGGAATTGAAGCCCAGTCTGTGCTATTTTCCATTAGAAACACATCCGGTGTTTTCAGAGAAGACCACAGAATAGCTTAGATAGGAAAGGAGATTGCATAGTCCACCCCCAGTTTGATCAAGAAAGACAGGAAGCTTCCTTTGAAAGCTTTTAATGGGTTGGGTATTTTTTTGCAAATATAGTCAATGGGCCAGTTTCTCTGTCCCAGTCATTGTAAGCTAATTTGGAAAATGGCCAAAAGTATGACGTGGAACATAGACAAAACTCAAATGATGAAAATTGTAAGTGTCAGAACTGCTATTGCAGAAACATTTGTCTAGTGAGTCCATCTAGGATATAAGGATACAAAAATAGTGTACTTATAAGGAGCTAAAAATAGGGGTTTGCCACATTCGGTAAAGAAAAGGATTCCTTACAAATGAATCACCGTGCATGGTCTCCTGGATTCTCACAAAAAAAGCCTGAGTTAATGAAATGACAATATTTTTTAGTGAATGATGAGTCAGACTGCAGCATTTTAACTTCCTTTCCTAAGTTACTGCTCTAACAAGCAAGGCTTATTAACTGACTCCAGTGATCCTTTTGTCCTTTTGTGTAATACTGAAGTTAAGTTTCAGAGACATCATTACAACAGATTGTTGCTATGGTCTCTGACAATGTGTTAATATTGTCAATAGTGAATCAGTTTAATTTATAAAATTGTTTCTTGCTGTGGAGGTTTTCCATTGCCATTTGTGAAATTTTTGGTTTTGAGATTGGCCGTGGAAAGAGATTATTCCGCATGAAGGTAAATGTTCCATGTCTTTGTCTTCCTTCAGAACAGTGCTTACACATCCATCGCTGTATCTAGAAAACACATTATGTAATTTATGCAGTTAAGCTTACTCAGTGCAATTTTTAATTTTACTTTTACAGATTTCTTTTATGCTCCAGTGGGGCAGTAGGGGGTGGAGGTGGAGGAGGAAGGAATAACATATTCACCCTCATTCCTGATCCTAATTCTGATTTCATGTCAGTACCGTTGTTTCTAATTTTATTGGAAACAGCTGAGGTTGAGTTCAGGTAATTGGTATGCTGACAGCCAAAATGATCAAGCACTGTACTCTGTGGACGCATCCACCCAGCATGAGTGACAGTGCATGATAATGTTGGATTTTATTGTAAAAGAGTGGTTAGAGTATTATTGTTTGTGTTTTGCTGAAAAGGAAAAGGATCTGCTCTTAGGGAAGGTGTTTGATTTACTCCCTTAGGCAGAGTAAGCTTCTGCAACATAAACTTGTCTAGTAGTGCCACGTATGCAGTTTGGATTAAGAACTACAAATAGAATTCATACATTTTCATGACAACATGTGAGGAGTTCATGGTAATGGTATAGTTATGGGTGACACTGGGTGTACAGCACCCAGGGGCTCATCTCTGCTTGTGTATTCAGGAGGATTCTGTGTGCCCATAGGGAATGAGAGAAGGAGTATGAGCTGGAGTATGGGATGCCAGAGACCAAGGTTGGAAGAAACGGTGCCAGCACCCACTACAACCCACATTCTGCTTAAAATCCTGGAGAAACCAACCTTGGTTCCTCACTGTCCTCTGGGAAGCTGAGGGTAGAAGATTACTGAATAGGAGGAAATAGGGAGATCCTTGCTGTTTCATTGGAGCCTTTCTTTTATACTAACTCCCCTGGTAGCCTGGATAGGCAGTCGGCACCACTTGAAATAACCAAGAGACAAAGTTGTTAGTGCTGTGTCACTCAGCAGATTCCATTCTGTTCTCAAATTCTAGTGTCACCAACAGGGAGTAACGCAGAGTATCCATGCTATTATGGATTTAGAATGTGATTTCCTGAATAAACTGCCTGAATTAATGCCACACCCTTGACACTTTTAGAACTGATTCATGTTCCTAATATGCTCAGATGCTATTTTGATGAGCACTTTTTGTCCTGACAAATTTACTGTATGAACCTGAGCAATTTTTGCAAGTCAAAGCTCATTCAGTAGTAGCGATGGTCTTGTGAAAGGTAAAACTAAATGCTTCTGAAAATGATAAAAAAGATGAGATTTTTTTTCTTTTTCTTACAGATATTGTGGATGCTTTGTCAGATCCAAAGAAATTTTTGTCTATTACAGAAAAAAGAGCAGACCAAATGAGAGCTATGGGTATTGAAACTGTAAGTGGAACTTAATGACTAACAGCTCATTTGTATTCATATTATGATGCAAAACACATTGCTTAGAAGTAGAAACTTGGAGAAGTGAGAAGAGTGATATTTTAGTAGGTTTTTAAAATATGTTACAAATACTTTACTGAGAATTGTCTTATTTGAAAGTTTAGTTCAATTTTCCAAAGTATGTATTAAAGTAAGCAAGTTCAGAAATTTCCTGTACACCAAATGTTGTACTACAGGTAAAATATCAATTTATTTATTACAATGTGAATGTTTCTTCCAGAGTGATATAGCTGATGTACCAAATGACACTTCAAAAAATGATAGAAAAGGGAAAGCTAATAACGCCAAAGCAAACGTGACTCCTCAGAGTAGCTCTGAGCTTCGACCAAGTACCACAGCAGGCTTTGGGTCTGGGACCGATGCTAAGAAAGGTAAACAAAAATCCTGAGCCAATCCTTCAGTTCTGGTGCAGTTCAGAAAGCTACAGAGAAGTACTTGTTACTCATTTTTAGTTTTGCAGTTCTGTTTACCTTTTGAAAATAACTTCTTCAGTCACTGAAAGCAGTCAGTGTATACAATATATACAATTTTGCAAGAAAATTGTATATATTACCAAAAAGGCTCTGTAAATCCAATACGGATTTATTTTTCTAAGTGACCCCTTTGTGTAGCTTCATGCCAGATACCAATAGAACCTACATGACTCTGGGAGAAATTTACCAGAGATCTACTGAAGCCACACTGAATGGCTGTTTTTTGGCAATGCTCCGCAGGAGTTGTTCTACTTTAGTTTTTCTCTCTACAAATCCCTTGGCAGAGTTGCAGATTTAAGTAATTAAAGTATTTATAATTCATTGGATTCTGTAGAGATTTCCCAACAATTAGAGATATTTTCAGTGTATGGTTTTACTCTGATTATGGAAATGGCATGTTTATTGTCAAAAATATCCATATTAGAAGTGCTCATTTAGAAGTGAATAAGTATTTTTTTCTCATTATTCATTGTTCACTTTACAAAATCACCCCGTAGAGCCAAGTGGGATTATTTGTTTTTCACAGATCATCACAGGTAATGAAGATTAAGTGAGAAAATAAATTTGTACAGCTGAATGAAACACAATAAATGTTTTTGTTAATTGCCCACAAGATTTAGTCTGGTTCACTCTCTTTCATCCATCTTGGCCCAAGGGGATCAATGGGAATGGAAAAGAGCACTGTTCTTGTTCTTAAACATTAACAGACAACTGAATACAAACGTGTGAAAGGGTCAATCTTTTGAGAAACAAGATGCCATCTATCATGAGTCACTTCTGGCAGTAGAACAGGTCATCCCTGGCACCTTAATTTTTTCCAAGTTCTTCCCTGCTGTAAACCCCAGATTTTTTTTATGCAGCAAGATATTTTCATATTTCATGTATCATCATCAAGATACACACAAGTTAGTTCTATTGAGCATTAATTCAGTATGAAATTTGCAGGAGGTGGCAATTGATTCATGGTTGCTATGAAATCAGACTTGTTGAATGAAGTAAATAACTTTACGCTTTAAAGTGAAAGCCTTAAAGTGAAAGGAAATTTGTTTAGAAAAAGGCACACCTGTTGGTGTCCTGTTTGTTCCTCGGTTGAATTCACCTTAGAAGACAAAAAGTCCTTTACAAGGAGGGAGGAATCTCAAGAATCCATGAACACTATTAACAGCAGTTAACAAAACGTACTGAGTTAACAGCTAACAAAATACATTGAGGTGTACTTAGGAGCAGTCTAAGGTTGTTTGGGGTTGGTTTTTTTTATGTGAAAATATGAAAAAAAGACCCTACAAATTATAACTCTTATGTCATTCTGTTGGCATTTTTGTTCACGTTTACATGTAGGATATGCTAAGTAGTTTACACGTATAAATATATATGTAATATATCACAAAGCGTTTATGCAAGTGTAAAGATGAAATGACATTGTTTTTGTTTGCATTGCAGTTCAGGTGATCAGAATAAATTTTCATTCCTCTGAACAGTACTTTTATTTTTACATGATAGATTTGATAGTGGCATTACATTTTAATTTCCAATTCTTTTTCTTTTGAGTTTCTCATCCATTTTAGTTCTTCTTTAGTATTAAACTGTACTATTGTTTCTTTTCCCAGACCCCATATTAATCTAAATGCAAAGTTTACTTCTACAAACATACAGGATGCAAG